>NC_080202.1:5002500-6252500 GCF_030028045.1 Hippopotamus amphibius kiboko | reverse complement strand
GTTTCTAGGGCAGACTTTTATAGATACGCCCAATGTGGGTGTGGGCAACAGAAAGCTACCGTTTTGTAACTGCTTTTGAACATTTGTAAGCAGCAATGGGGAAACTTGGAGAAGTGGGGTGAAAGGAGCCACTTTAGCTGGAATGTAGATTAGAAGAGTGAGGACAAAAGCTATCCCAGGGGACTGAGGAGATGATAAACAGAGGATATGTTGCAGATGGTTGGTGGTATAAGAGCCATGGACCTCTTAACTCCTCTCTTTTGTCACTCAGAGAAGCTGGACCAGAAACTGATTGATAGGGATTGAAGGCTAGCTCAGCCACTAGGAGCCATGGACCCTGGGAGAGTTACTTCTCTTCCAGCCTCAACTTCTCTCTAAGATAGCTGTGGAGAGTGCATGAGTTTAGGTACGTAAAGGAACTCGCCCAGCAGCACACACGAGGAACTTCCCAACAGGTGGTGATTATTATGGCCACCCAGGCCTCCCTGTGTGTAGTCTGTGCCCTGATCGACGTGTCAAGCACCTTATTTAATTTAAAACAAAACTGGCCTGAGGTTTGCCCTCAGAAACTTTCCCTTCCTGGTGGTTCTCAACCCTGGCTACACATTAGAGTCATCTGGAGACACACCGCTAGTACACTTTAACAAAATTCAAAGATCTATGGATCCTTTTCCCCCAAAGTCAGCGTGCAGCATCCCCGGACCTGCCTGGGACCCAGAGGTCTGGCACTTTCTGTTCAAACACCCGCTGTGGGCACCGCTCCATGAGAGGTTCTGATTCAATAGGTCTAGGGAGTGATAGATAGATAGATAGATAATAGATGAAAGAAGATAGAACCACCGAGAATTGTTCAAGTAAGAATTATTTTGGTGGCAGGGAATGCACATGCGCTAATGGAGATAGAAGTGTCCGTGTCCCCAGGTCTGCTTCGCTGTCTTCTGTCCTCTCACAGCTGTGCAAAGAAATTCCCCATATATCTTTCTACTGAGGTAATTCTAAAACATGCATAAAATAGAGATACTTGTATAAATGAACCTCCGTCAATCAATTCTAATGATTATCAGCATTTCATTGATCTTGTTTCATCTTTCCTGCCGCTACCCCCGCTTTTTTGTGTTGGATCATTTTAAACAAATCCCAAATATCATGTTATTTTTCATTGGCTTTTTTTTAAACCTCCCCAAGTGATCCTAATGTCGGCTGGGATTTGAAACACATGAGGCAAAGCCTCTTAAAGTTGTGGGCAAATGCTTAAGCCACTTAGGAGACCAAATCCTGCACAGTGTTTCCTAATCAAATAAAGCCTCGGAATCCATCTGACAGATGTAATGTATATGCAGTTTCTTTGTGTGCAGAGTAAGTCCCCGTTAATGGTAAGGAGCTCATGAAAATAGGGTTAGCATTATGCAGCTAAAATGAGTTTTTATAAATTTTTCTCTGTCTTAGTTCTCCAAAATCTATGAACAACACTAATGTAATTTAATTGTCATGACATACCATAGTCACAAAAACACACCACTAATACCCTTTAATGAAATTCAAAGATCTATGGGTCCTTTTCCCCAAAAGTCAGTGTGCAGCAGCATCCCTGGACCTGCCTGGGACCCAGAGGTCTGGCACTTTCTGTTCAAACCCCTCCTGTTTCCCGCTAGATTCCATACTGCTACGACCTAATGTTTCAGGTAAGATGCCTCTAGTGGCCCCAGATTTAGCAGGTCCCGATTTGAAATGCAACAGTAGGCTGTGAACAAATGATACTAGATTGAGTTCTGCTCTCAGTGGAAAAACAGAGCTACAAAACAATGGTAAAACAAATGGTCTTTTGAAGGGAAAAAGAGAAAAAGGAAGAACTTAGAATGTTTATCCTTCATTCCTTCAATGAGTACTTATTGAATATCTATGTGCCAACTATTGTCTGAGTGTTTGGAACGCATCAAAGAACCAAGCAGGTGAGATCCCTGCCACCATGGGGCTCACCAAAGGAGTTGTACTGCACCTGCCCAGAAATGCCCCACCGTCTGGTTTGCCCACATGTCAGTTTTGTTATCCATCAACCGTTGCCATCATGCCCCCGCGGCCGTCCCCTTGCTCTGGGAGGCTGGGACTACAGAAAGCCACTATAGCCAGGGGAGGTGGGCAAGATGGGGGAGGTATATTTCCCAGGCATTTCCCAGACTACCCCAAGCTGGACTTGGGATGGACTGAGCCTTTGAACAGATAAATTTACCCTTTTGGCAGAGAGGATGAAGAAATGAGTGCCAAAAGCACAGACAAACCCAAGTGCTCAGTTATCTGATGGCAGACCCAAGGAGAAGGACTCAACACAGACATCAGTGAGCGTTGTACCTGCCTGCATATGCAGGAAAGCATCGTGGCCAATTTTGAAATCCCTTTTTCCCCGGTCCTACTCCCTTCCCTTCCGTCCTGCCTCCAGGGATCTGTTTTCTGTTACTATAGCTTACTTTTCATGTTCTTGAGTTTTATATAGAGGGAAACATACATGTGCTCCTTTTACATCAGGCTTCTTTCACTCCCCGTTATTTATCATCTGGAGTTTCATCCTTGTCGTTGGCTGTATCAGTAATTCATTACTGCTGAGCGGTACTATTCCATTGTACCGATATGCAACAATTTGTATATCTACTCACCTGTTGAAGGATTGATGGATATTCGATTGTTTCTAATTTTAGCTGTAACAAATAAAGCTGCTGTAAACATCTGTGCACAAGTCTTTGTACGGATGTACATTCTTTCCCTTGGATAAATATCTAGGACTAGAATGACTAGATCACGTGATAGGTGTTTGTTTTACTTAAGAAGCAGACACATTATTTTCCAAAGTGGTTGTACCATTTTGCATTACGTCAGCAATGCATGAGAGTTGCAGTTGCTCCACATTTTTGCCAATATTTGGTGGTCAGTCTTTTAAATTTTAATTATCTGAGTATGTGCATAGGGGTATTTCATTGTGGGTTTAATTTGCCTATTAATGGATAATGATGTTGAACTTTTTTCATGTGCTTATTTGCCTTCCTCTTTGGTGAAATGTCTGTCTTTTGTCTATTTTGGGTTGTTTACTTGCTTCTTATTAAATTTCGAGAATATTTTATACATTTTAGATGTAAGTCCTTTATGTGATAACCTGCAAAATTTTCTCCCTATCTGTATCTTATCTTTTAATTCTCTTAACAATGTCTTTTGCAGAGCAAAAGTTTTTAATTTTGAAGAAATCCAATTCATTAATTTTTTCTTTTTGGATTGTGCTTTTGATATGTCCAACAACTTTTTGCCTAATTCAAGTTCACAAAGATTTTTCTCCTAACTGTTTTTCAGAAGTTTTAGAATTTTGGGTATTACATTTAAGTCTATGATCCATTTTGGTTAATTTTGTATAATGTGTTAGATATGGATCAAAGTTCTTTTTTTTTTTTTTTGGATGTGTATATCTAGTTATTCCAATACTACTTATTGAAACGACTACCCTTTCCTGACTGCATTGCCTTTGCATTTTTATAAAAAATTAGTTCTTAATATATTTGTGGGTCTATTTTTGGACCTGTTCTGTTGTGTTGATCTTATTATCTTTTTGATGCCAATCATCTTGATTATTATAGCTTTATAACAAGTTATGAAATCAGCTAATGCTATATCTTTTCCATTTCCATATGAATTTTAGATGAATTTTCAATTAAAAAATAGCCTGTTGGCATTTTGATTAGGATCGTTTGAATCTATAGATCAATTTGGGGAAAACTGACATCTTAATATTAAATCTTCTGACCTTTGACTATGGTATGTTTCCATTTACTTAGGCTTCCTTTAATTTCTCTCAGCAATGTTTTGTGGTTTTCGGTGGAAAGGAATTTTTTTTTTTGGAAAGTTTTTAACTACAAATACAATTTCTCTAATAGATATAAGGCTATTCTGGTATCTACTGTTTCCCAAGTAAGCATTTGTAGTTGTAGTGTCTTTCAGGCAATTTGTCCATTTCATTTAATTTGTCAAGTTTATTGGGATAAAGTAGTTCATATTATTCATATAATATTCTTTTAATATCTGTAAAGTTTAAGTATGTCATCTTTCTCACTTACAATATTGATAATTTGTGTCTTTCATTTTTTTCCTGATCCATCAGGCTAGAGGTTTATGAGTTTATCAAAGAACCTACTTTTGGTCTCATTGATTTCTTCTTTTTTTAAAAAAAACTTACTATTTCATTGATTTTTAATCTATATTATTTCTGTTCTTCTTGATTTGGGTTTATTTTGCTGGGTTTTTAAAAGATGAAAGCTTAGGTTACTAATTTGAGAACTTCTTTTCTAATGTAAGAATTTAAAACTATAAGTTCCCTCTGAGCTCTGCTTTAGCTGCATCTCACAAATTTTATGTTGTGTGTCATTTTTATTCAATTCAAAACACTTTCTAATTTTTCCTTTGAGTCATGGACTCTTTACAAGTGTGTTAATTAGTTTCCAAATATTTGGGAGCTTTTCTAGATATCTTCGTGTAATTGGTTTCTTATTTAATTCTACTGTGGTGAGAGAATATGTTTTGTATAATTTGAATCATTTAAAATTTATTGACACTTGTTTTTTGGCCCAGAACATGATTTGTCTTGGTAAAGTTCTGTGTTTACGTGAGAGGAGTGTGTGTACTGTTGTTGGGTGAGTGTTCTGTAAAGGCCAGTTGGTCAAGTTGGTTGGTCATGTTCAAGTATTGCATCTCCCTGCTGATTTTTTCTGTCGACTTGTCTTAACTATTAAGGCAGGGTGTTGAAATGTGTAACTATCCTTGTGGGTGTGTCTGTTTCTCATTGCAGTTCTAATTAGTTTTCGTCTACCCCATGTTAAAGCTTTGTTGTCCGGTACACACATGTTTAGGACTGTTATGTTTTCTTGATGAATTCATCCCTTTGTCACTGTGGAATGACCTTCTTTACCTCTGGTCATATTCTTTGCTCTAAAATCAATTTTGTCTGACATAAATATAGCCACTCCAACTTTCTTATGAATAGTATTAGCATGGAATGTCTGTTCCCACCCTTTTACTTTTAACACATTCGTGTCTTTAAAGTACATTTCTTGTAGGTGTCATATCTGGGTTTTGTTTTTTTAAAAACCAAATCTGACAATCTCTGCCTTACAGGTGTTCCAACCACTTACATGTAATTTAAATACTGACGTGGTTAAGTTTACCATCTTATGGTTTGTTTTCTATTTGACCCATCTGTTCTTTGTTCTCTTTGGCTTTACTTTTTTCTGTCTTCTTTTTGGAAAACTGAATAATTTTATTATCCCATTTATCTCTTCTTTGCTTAGTAGCTATAAGTCTGTTATAAAAATTGACTTTCAAGTAGCATCATACCACTTCATGTACAGCATAATTTGTCTCCTCCTGGCCTTTATGCAATTTTTGTCATATCTTTTTCATGTATGTAATCATATTGCACTATTGTCTCTGTTTATACAGTTAATTATCTTTTTAAAAGATTTAAATAATAAGTTAAAAATCTTACATATTTACCACCAGAGTTCCCCCTTTCTGGTATTCTTCATTCCTTGTGGAACATATTTCCATCTGGTGTAATTTTCCTTTTGCCTATGGGACTTATAATTTCCTGTAGTGTGTAGCTATTTGTGATGAGTATCTTAGCTCTTGAGTATCTGAAAACATCTTTATTTTGTCTTTGTCTTTAAAAGGCATTTTAACTGGGTATAGAAGTTTATACTGGCTATAGAAGTCTTCAGTACTTTAAAGATGTTGCTACACAATCTTCTCATTTGCATTGTTTTTGATGAGAAATCTGCTGTCGTCCTTTTCTTTGTTCTTCTGTATGTAACATATCCTTTCATTCTGGTGCTTTCAAGTTTTTCTCTTTTTCACTTGGTATTAAGCAGTTTCATTATGATTTGCCTTAATATAGTTTTTTTTACGTTTCTTGTGGTTGGTATTTCACCTCATTATGGGTCATATTTTCCTGCTTCTTTACATGCCTGCTGATATTTTATTGGATGCCAGACATTGTGAATTTTAATTTGTTTGGTGCTGGATATTTCTGTATTTCTGTAAGTATTTTTGAGGTTTGTTCTGGGACACAGTTAAATTACAGGAAAATACTTCAATCCTGTTGAGTGTTGCTCATAAATTTGTTATGCAACATCAGAGTAGCATTTAGTCTAGAACTAACGTTCTTCACTACTGAGGCAAAACCCTACTGAGTATACTTAATGCATGAATTATGTGAGCTTTCAAAGTGGTTAGCTGGAACGAGCACTCTTCCCAGCCCTGTTGAACACCTTGCGTTGAATCCGCTAATCTTCTTAGATGATCTTTCCCCAGCCTTGGGTAGTTTCTACACACACACACATGCGCACACACACACACACACACACATGTGTGCACCAGTCAGTACTCTGCCAAAGACTCAATTGGAACCGTCTGCAGATTTCTCTCTGTGCAGCTCTCTCCTCTCTGATCTCTTGCTCTTTGAACTCTAGCTGTCTTGTTCTCCTTGGACTCTCACCTTCACCTCCTCAACCTGGAGAGTCTGCCAGCCTTCCCCTGAATTCCTCCCCGCCGCACCATGGCCTGTGAACTCTCTCAAGGCTGTAAGATGGGGCAGTTGTCAGGATAACCTCATTTATTTCCCATTTTTCATGTATTACTGCCTTTCATTGCCGGATGCCCACTGTCTTGAAAACTCTCGTGAGTTCTGGTTGTTTTGGGTGGTTTCAAATAGAAGGGTAAATCCAGTCTCTGTTATTCCATCTTGGCCAGAAATGCAACTTTATAATTTACTCTTAAATCAGAGGGTCTCAACCTCTGTGCATCACCTAGCATAACAAACTTGCAGGGTTATAATAACCATTAAAGAGGACAAACCATGTTCAACGCTGGCACCTGGTAAACAGTCGGTGCTAACTGCTAGTGTGTGTATTGTCTCCCTTGATGGTTACAAGAGCCCACTTTACAGTTGAAGTTGGAGTCTCCAGGGGAGGTGTAGTGACAAAGTCGTTTGGCCAGCAAGCTGCAGAGTGAAAACTAGAACCCAGGTCTGACTCCTAGTGCAAAGCTGTGTCTTCCTCAGCTGAAGGTACAGACAGGTGGAGGATCACCAGCAAGGGGAGAGGGACCACAGGTGAGTGTGAGTGTGTGTGTGAGTGTGTGTGTGTGTGTGTGTGTGTGTGTGTGTGTGTTTGCAACGACGAGGAGAAGCTTTGCATTGCACTTTGCATGAGGGTCAGATCAGCTGTTCACTTTCCACCATGCGGGGGTTACCATCAAACCGCGGTGTTCTATGTTATGCTCACTCCTAGGCTACCCTCCAAATGAAAGCCCCGTTGCTGGGGTACCATTTGTGGCAGTCGCTCGTGGGACTCTTCCCCTGCCTCCAGGATTCACGGAACTGGAAGTGCCTGTGGTGGGGGGAGCGGGGAGGGTAGAACTCTGGATTTCTCAACTGGTTCCCTTTCTACCTCCCTCAGTTCCACCCCCCTCCCACCTACCCTCCTCCAGGGCATTCAGAAACTCTTCAAGTGTAACACTGTTCATAACACAGGGCAGGGTCGGTTTGTGGATAGGTAAGTAACAAGCACACAGCCTCAGGCCACTCAGCTAGCTTGTTTGGTTCAGGTTTGAAGCGTTTAACTGCCCATTCCAAGCAATCCTCAGCTTCCATTACCCTCTCTTGCTTCCACGCTTTAATTCCATCTCCAGACCTCCTCTGAGTTCTCTTTGTAAGCTTATTGGTTTATGGGGAAACAAGGTTTTGTTTTTTTCTGTTCAGTACCCGATCTACCAAACCCATTTAAAAAGGTATACATGAAAAGCATGAAGATGTCACTGAGTCAAGCAGGCCAAGAGGGACTTGAGATGAAGGACAGTGGAAACATTATAGGCTACGGTGTTAAGTATTATAGATTTCGTGCCGAGCGACATTGATTAGTAAGCTTGTTATTAATCAGGGTTCTTTCCAGTTTGAATCACTTGTGGCACAGGGCATGGGGCGCGTGAATCGTAGGCGCCCATCCCTCAGGGTGGCTGGTCTAAGTTCACCCCTGACAACTGGCTCATATCAACCGCAGATGATAAGGATGGTGAGTGGGTTTCCGCGTCAGGAACCAGAACTGGTCAGGAACCAGTTCCGGTGGGTTGCTGGTGGCGCCTGCAGTCCTGGGTGGGGGCCGCGGTGGGCCCAGCCGCGCAGGCGGCTCTGGAGGCACGATGTGGGGGTGTGGCTCCTGTGGCTGGCAGGCGGGCCATCACTCTTTCAGGGTCAGCTTCCCACACGTCACCCCGTGTGTGTGCTGAGATGCTGCAGACAGGCCAAGAGGAAGGACACAAGTGAAGTGAACAAAGCCTTAGCCACGCCTCCCCAGCACGGGATCAGGAGCCACCCCCCAGTTTGTTCACGCTTTTCCGAAGCCCCTTACGTCCGTTCCTCGTCTCAACCAATCCTCTGGAGTGTACACTGCTGGCAGTAACATTCCCATTTTACAGAAGAGGCGCAGAACGATTCCCTGAACATTGTCTGGTCCACCTGTCTTGCTGACCAGGTGCTCGTCCCTGAGAGGGGCCTTGTTTCACCGCCAGTCCTTTGCCCTCACCGAGAGGATGGCAGAAAGAGTCGTAGGTCAGGAGTCAGAAAGTGTGGGTTCTGGCTCTGTCAGTAAACGGTGGTGGGCCTTGGCTGTGTCATCTAGCGTGCTGGGGCCTCAGCCTTCTCAGGTGGAGACACGGAGCCTGCACAAGACTGGTGCTTCCTGATCTGCAGTTGGGATGTCTGGACGCAGTTGGGCTTGCCTGGCTGTCTGCCGGGTGAACTGGCAGATGCCCACCCAGGATCGGCCGAGGAGCCTCCCGGGAGACAACTGCTACCAGCAGTGAGGATCTCTTCCCACCGGGGCTGCCTGGCCCTCTGGGTCTGTGTCCCTGCGCTGGGGAGAGCAAACCCATAGGTAAAATGACGCCAGTTGTGTTAGAAGATTTGGGAACATCTTTAAAGTAGTGAACAAGCACAAATGTATTGTGGAATAAAAAGGCCACATTCACATAGAGTTTAAAGATAAAAAGAAGTTGTCGAGAAACATCTTGTTTGCAGCAGGCCTCTCCCAGCTCCTTCCCCGGTCCTGTTCCTTCTCTCCTCTGCCTTGAGATGCCCTGGTTAGCCGGTGTCCTAGGCAACGAGAGGCAGGCCCATCCGGCCCGAAGCAGTAGCAAAGCCTTAGTCATGGGAGGGGAAGAGGGATCCAGCTCCACTTTCCCACGAATTTGTGTCGGAACACGGGCTCCATAGGCCGAAATGGGAGAAACCATTTCTCTAGCACCTAGAATCACCCGGTGGCCCAAGCAGCTGGGCTCTGGGGTAAACCCTGACTGAGGGGAACAGAAGCTTACTCCTCAGCTTGGCCAGAGACCCACTGCCCCCACCTGTCTTGTGGGGGCTCGGGTGTGTTTAATGGTGGAGACTGAAGACCAGCTCCTGTGTTTGCAGGAGGAGGAGGTGGGGTCTGGTGCGGGGCGGCGGGGCAGGAGGGAGCAGGGGCAGCAGCCGCTGGCCTGCGGGCCTCGCTGGGTTAGGACTGGCCTGGTTGGTGAATCCGAGACGCCCTTTGGCAAAACCCAGAGGGAGGGTGGAGTTCCTGGAAGGGGCAAAGTCCTGAGTGGGCTGGGTGGGGGGAGAGCGGCAGGAGGCTGCCATCGTTTTGTTTACTGTTTTACTGTTTCCTTCTACTACCTTGGTTCACCCCCGCAGCTGAGACCTGGAATCTCTGGTTTCATCTGTTCTTCCCCAGATCCCCGGAGGGTTCACAGTGGTTATAATGGATTGTTTTCAATGTTTCAGAGACTCTAATGGAAGCCACAATACATCTGTTTTTTGCTTTTTGCATACGTGATTATGGACGTGATTGATTAATAAATCATGGGGAAATGAATTAATTATTCCTAATGATTCGTCTCTGGCAGACAACATATTCAAGATAATAGGAGAAAATGGTACTGATGAACCTAGTGGCAGGGCAGGAACAGAGACACAGACGTAGAGAATGGACTTGAGGACACGCGGCAGGAAGGGGAAGCTGGAAGCGAGAGAGTAGCATCAACATGTATACACTATCAAATGTAAAATAGATAGCTCGTGGGAAGCTGCTGCATAACACCGGGAGATCAGCTTGGTGCTTTGCGCCGACCTAGAGGGGTGGGATGGGGAGGGTGGGAGGGAGGTTCAAGAGGGAATATGGGGATATATGTATACATATAACTAATTCACTTTGTTGTACAACAGAAACTCACACAACATTGTAAAGCAATTATACTCCAATAAATATGAAAAAAAAGACAATAGGGGAGAAATGGGAGAAAAATAATAAAGGAGGGTCTTGATGTTGACTAGGTTGGGAAGTAACACAGGATCAGAGTCTCCTTCAGGTTCTCTCCAGGCCTGAAAAACGTCCAGAAGAGGCTGCATGGTCTAGAGCCACCAGAGGCTGGTGGGTACCAATGGTGCAGTGGGAGTGATGGAGGAGAAAGAGGATGTTACAGCCATTTCTTCCCATCTCTGCAGAATCGGGAGGTCAAGAGGTGGTGTATGTAAGGGTCACATTAGGGAGAGTCACATTAAGACTCTTCCGAGTCACCGTGCGCCCGGCAGAAATTCAAAAAAACACTGGAACTCGGGATCAAGGGGCAGCCTACCTGCTTAAACAGTAGAACTATTCTGCCCCGTGGTTTTCAAGCTGTAGTGAGTTTCCCAGTTACTGGTTGCGATGGTCGGGGTGAGATGAGGACTTTGCATGTAGAACATGGTTCCAGGTGAGGCTGCTGCCGCTGGTTCCGGAAGCACACTGTGAGACACAGTCTTTGTTCCCGTTTGCTCCCGTCTCGGCTTCTGTCTCCCACAGCTTCTCCATCACCTTTCCCCATGCCAGCCTTCCTCTTATCTGCTTCTACCATCTCACTCCCTCCGTGCCTGTCTTCCACCCTTTCCCCTGTACTTTTCTTCTGCCTCTTCTCTCCTTTTTCGTCCAGCAGCTCCAGCAGCTTTTGACTTTCAATAAAGGGAAACTTAAATTTTTTGAAAACTGAAATGCAGAAGAAACAGGAGGAAAAGCCAGCCCCTGGCTGGCAAGGGACACTAGTGGCAGTGATTTGGGACAGTATGGGCTGGCCAGGATGTGAGGTCCCTCACAGCTGATAGAGCCGCCTGGGCTGGTACAGCCTGGCCAGGACTCCATGTGACAGTGAACAAGGTCTGCCGTCCTGGGCCCAGGGAGCCCGTGGAGGAGACGGGGTCACCCGGAGGGCAGCCTCCAAGCCCAAGTTCAGCTTCCAAGCTCCTTCCCCAGAGAGGGTCTAAGACTCCAGTGTGCATCAGAATCCCCCCAGGGCTTGGTGAACCTGATTGCTGGGCCCTGCCCCCAGAGCCTCTCATTTCAGCTCTGGGATAGGAATCCCTGGAACGGAAGCAAGCAAACTAGGATGAGTTGGTCACCCAACCACAGCCGGAACCTTTGCCCTCCTAGGAAGTTCCCCAGTGAGGCTGACCTGCTGGTCCCAGGGCTGCACCTTGAGAGTCCCTGCCTCACTGTTTCAGGCGACGGCAGCCGCCTAGGGTGGCTGCCCTGGCCTGGACTCTTCAGGAGGGGAGGCTCTGGGTGGGGGCTGGAGGCTGCCGCTGGAGGCATAGATGTGGGCTCCAGGCACTTTGGCCCCGGAGCCCCAGGTCGATGGGGGTGAGGAGAGCCAGTCAGAAAGATGGCGTCCAGGGAGGGGACATCTGAGCTAGCTGTGTGCTGGCGGCACGGCAGGCCCCGGTGAACAGAATCCAGAGGGAGGAGGGCGAGGCCCTGGCTTGGCAGTGACGCTGGGGAAGAGGGAAGTGGAGAGTTCGTGGCGGGGGCAGGTCGGCGGGGACGGCGCATGCAGAGATTGGCGGTGGAGTGGGAATCTGTGCCCACCCCCACCCCGAGCGTGACCAGCTTCAAGGGCTGACGATCTCCCAGTCGGGGCAGCCTTTGGGATCCAGGAGGCCAGAGGTGACTGTGTGTCGAGTCAAGGAATGAAGGAAGGGAGGAGGCTGTGTGGTGGCGGCCAAGACAGACACAGGTCGCGCTGGACCTGCCACGTTCAGTCCTTGGAGTAAGAAGCGCACGCCCTTCTCACCCAGTGAAAGCCTGCCATTCCCAGGCCGGTGTGCGGCTTCTAGCTGTCTGCACCTTTCACCCAAATGTCCCCGACAAGGAGTGATTTACTGTGATCCGAGTTTTCCTGGATGGCCCCTCTCCCTCCTGTGTGCCCATCCTGCCAGGAAATGTTTGGGAGCCTTGGAAGAGCCAATTCAGTTCATAAACAAGTCCAATCCGCTTCAGCACATCCCGTGTCACGCTTCTGGCAGATATCATTGCGTCTACTAGGAGCCAACACAACCCAAGTCTGTGCTGGGTGCGTCCAAGCGACACTATATGGAGCCGGTATCTCATACGGTTTCTCTGCCAAACTGGCCTAATCCTTCTTATTGCCCTTCTTCCCTGAGAACAAGCAGGGGTTGGTGGGAGATGCAGAAAGCTGAGCAGGCCTGTATTTGTTACCGGGCCACCCTTGTCTGCCTGACTCTCTTTTCCCTTAGGGGTCATCTTTACCCAGAAGGCTCTGGTCCTTCATGCAGATCCATTTCTGAGCTGGCCTCCACCGTGGTGGACACAGCTTCTCAGCCACCTCCTCCCCGGCTCTGTAACTTCACTGAGAGAGGAGTTGCACCGGAAGGGCTTTAAGGCTATTGACTGAGGGTGGGCCGCAGAACCAGGGTGGATCTACCCTGCCCCCTGGAATGCCCATCTGCCCCGGTTTTGTGGGTCCCTGCGGATCCTCTCTACAGCAACGCGTGGGGACGAGGTTGTGTGAAGTGTAGACTTGATTATTAGCGGCAGACTTGACTGTGAATAGCTCTATAAATGCCAGGTCCTGTAGTCCTGGAATCGTCAGGCGTCGGAGGGGTACAGCTCTCTGTTTTGACTTCTGCAAAGGAGGAAGAGTACACTGTAGGGCATTTATGTTCAGGAGGTTGTGAGTCTCACGAAGCCGCCGCTGAATCACATTATGTCCTGTGATTGTGATGTCATCGTTATTGTCCCTAATAGGCGAGGGTCACCTGTAAGGTCACTTGGCTTGTAAGTGGCGGAGTCCACTGAGTCAGGTCACAGAAGAAGACCAGTGTCTCTCAGGGGAACAGATGGGAGGAAGGGCCAGGAGGTGCCCTGAGAGTGGAGGAAGGCTCCCCATGCCCAGCCCGTTGGGAGGACCAGCCCAGCTCAGACCTAGTGCCGTTCCACGTGGCCCTGCCTGGTGGAAACGTGGCCCCTCTTGCTTCCTCCTCCCTTTCCACCGCACTTGCCTTGCTTGATGGCTGCTCCTGGGCTCACAGCTCTGGCATCGCAGTGACACAGAGCAGCGTGGAAGCCTGGTCTGGACCACATTCCCGGACACATGGCACAGCCGGGTTGCAGCGCGAGGCGCCAGTTCCTGACTCACCTGCGGTGTGAGCTGCCTCGCCCGCCCTGGCCGCTGCCCTGCTCACCCACTAGCGCTGCCCGAGGCTCAGCAGGGCTCAGGACAGCCCGTCAGCAGCTCCTGGGGTGGGGGTGGGGAACGAGGGCTGGACCAGTCGCCCGAAGCCCTGGGCCCCCGTCCTGGCTCAGCTGCTCTTCAACTGCTGGAACTTGGGAAACTCACTTCACTTGCCGGCGTCAGTGTCCCCACCTCTAAAATGACAGGGTTGTTCGAGATCCTCACTCTTCAAAGCATCTTAAGGACACTTTCTTTGATGCACCAGTGCCGTTGCCCGGGTGCTTGTTAGGAATGCAGAGTCCCCGGCCCCTCCCTGGATGACGGAATTGGAGTCCACGTTTACGTGATCCTCAGGCCATCTACATCCAGCTGCTGGAGAGCTGCTCTCATCATCTGTGAGGTTGAGTTTTGTGGTTGTGCCATCGGGGGCCCCTGAGATACTGTCCTGTCCTGGCAGATACTCAGTTGTGGACCAAGCCTTGCCCCTGAGGGAGCACCCCCACTTTGCACGCGCAAAGTGTGCCTTCTCAGTTCTGGCTCTTAACCGGGGTCCCCAGTTGGTTGAAGCTAAATTCTAGGAAGCCCTCCTATGTGGACCTCCTTTTTCTCCCACAGGGTTCATGCAAAGGCCAGCGGGTCTTCAGTTGGAATAACATTCACTTCGCCCCCTACTTTTTATTTTTTTATTTTTTTTATAAATTTATTTATTTATTTATTGGCTGCATTGGGTCTTCGTTGCTGTGCGGGCCTTCTCTAGTTGTGGAGAGCAGGGGCTACTCTTTGTTGCGGTGCATGGGCTTCTCAGTGCAGTGGCTTCTCTTATTGCGGAACACGGGCTCTAGGTGCACAGGCCTCAGTAGTTGCAGCACGTGGGCTGCAGTAGTTGTGGCTCACGGGCTCCAGAGCACAGCCTCAGTAGTTGTGGCCCACGGGCTTAGTTGCTCTGCAGCATGTGGGATCTTCCTGGACGAGGGCTTGAACCCATGTCCCCTGCATTGGCAGGTGGATTCTTAACCAGTGCGCCACCAGGGAAGAACGCCCCCTACTTTTTATCACAAATTTACTCTGCACACATTCTCCAAAGCAGCGGTCAGATGCCCACCCTGCAGGAGCACGCCCTCTAATTCAGCAGACCTTAGGAGTTGAACAAATGCTCTATATGGAGAACCATCTCACACACATTTAAATTGCACACTAACCAGCAGAAGAAAGAGTGAAGGAGGAAGATGTGAGGAGGGAGATTCCCTGGAGTGTGGGTGGCACAGGAGATTGGAGTCTGCTGCCGCTGCTCCAGCCTCAACTGCTCCAGCCTCTGGCAGATGTGAACATGTGCTCTGAGCTAAGCTTGATCCTCATTTTACAAGACTTGCATATTTGGAACAACGTGGCTGCTGCAAAACGAAAGCCAACGATTCCATTTGGTTCCCAGCCAAAGAAACAGAAACCTGTTCCTCTTCTCGAATAAAAAAAAAAAAAACTGTGTTGGTCTCATGAAGAGAAGTTATGTGGCCGCCAACAAGTGTCTTCCTAAAGAATTGCTCAGTGATTTTGGTTATATGTCTATCCCTCCTGTGCTAACGTTACAATTTCAGGTAAAGGGAAATGCTTCCTCTGTGTATGGGGTCAGGTCAGACACATGGAGAAATTTCCAGTTGGGAAAATCAATAGGATTGCAAGTGAGAATGGTCAAGGAAGCTTCAGGGTAGGAGGGGAATCTTTCTTCTTGGTGCCTTAGCTAGAATGTTCTTTCATGATATCTCTTCAGGTTCCTGAGTCCTGCCTAATTTTGATAAGCCCGGCTTGTGGCCAAGACAGGGCTTCCAGAAGATTCCATGGTGTTAGGATAACCCGTGTGCTGTCCCCATCCTCCGGGCTCTGTACACTTCTTCCCAGGAGGTGCTGTACTGAATGTAGAACCCCAGGATTTGCGCAGAGGCAGGTGAAGCGAATGGGAAGAAGATGCCCTGAAGCTGGGAGTTTGGGAGTTGTTATGAAACCACGCAGATTCAGAAATAGGTTATGTTGTGTTGACACAGAAGGCCAGTTGGCTTCTTTATTTAGGTAACTACCTCACACCGGAAAAGATCTGAGGCAGCTTCTAAGAAACACATACACATTTAGGGTGAGCCATAAATAAAAAGTACAAAATCAAGCGGGGGGAAATATAAATTAGTGGGGCAGCTGGAGCACAGGTGACAGGCGTGAGGATGTCTGATGAGCCTGTGAAGGTTGCTAGGTGCTCTAGTTGGGCTGCATTAGACTAGATGCAATTGAATTAAGATAAAAATAGAGTCCTGCTCTTAGGATCAAGAAACGAATGACGCAAGGACAGCTCAGCAGAGCCCAGCTTGCTTGTCAGAAAAATGCCCGGAGGGTTTCCTGTGACTAAAAGCGCAACGCAAGGCTCCCGTGTGGCCCGGCTGTGCAAGCTGGGGGTGGCCCTGGTGGTTCCCGGCGTCCAGCACCGAGGAGGGGGCCTCCTGCACTCAGCACGGGCCCTGCACTTGCCTTGGCAACTGGCATGTGGAAATACGCTACCACGGGCCGACTGGTCGACACCAAGAGATGGAAGAGGTGGGCCCTCCAAGGCCTCACACAGTCTGTCTAAGCAGTTCCGCACAATTCGTCCTCGCAGGAGATCCCGTTCTGGCTTTTGTACTTGGTTCCAACAGTTCTTTAAAGGGGCGTTGACGAGAGGAACAGTGGAGGACAGGACTTCTCATTCGGTGCCCAAGCTCACAGTGGCAGGGTTATTGCCGTAAAAGCCCCCCTGTGCGAACGTTAGGGGCTCCCCAGACCCTTACACACGCTGGGGCGCCAGCAGAGGTGTCAGTGGCCGGGGCAGGGCTGCTGGTCTCTTGGTGGGGCCTGGAAGCCGCCGGAAGCCGGGCACTCGTGGCCATTCCTGGCATCCCAGGGGGCGCTTCGAAAGCCTCCACCTCACAGCCTCTGGTTCCTCCTGGGTTCTGTTACAGGATGTACTGCAGAGACAGGGCATCTGCCTGCTTTGCTGCTTCTCCACCAGACGGGACCCGGGCTGAATAAATGGAGACGAAACGGATCAGCCCGAGATTCAAATCCCTCAACTCAAGCCTGGATGGGGTGAAACAAGCACGGTTCTGGGAGTCCGCTGCACTCGGGTGTGAATCTAGTGCCGCCCCTCGACGGCACAGTCACAGCGGGCTAGTCCTGAAACTGCCTTGAGACTCAGTTTCCTCACCTGTAAAATGGGGATCTGAACCCCTAACCCACAGGATTGTAAGCAGCGAATGAAGTCATGAAAATAAGTGGCCCAATAAACACTGAAGCACTCACCAAACCCTCCATTCCCTTTCCCCACCCTCCCCTGCAGGCCAAGCGACTCTCTCTCTGGCATCTGGACCCTGCCACCTGCCTGCATCCCGGGCACAGCCAGACATCCTTCTCCATTTGTAACTTCAGCATCCCCGTTTCCTCTCTGCTGGCTTCCTTCCCCCCACCTGCCGTCCTACTCCATTTTCTGCATCCCCCTCCCCACCCCTGGGCAAAGAAATCACACTTCAGATCAGCTGGGCCGCCAGGCTACTGGCCCATCCCCTCCCTTCCATCACGGAAGATTTCTGAGACTGCTCTGCGCTCACCCCCTTGTACAGCCCCTTGTAGCCGCTCCACAGGGAGCACCCGTCTCGCTGGTGTCCCCACCTCGCAGACAGAGGCTCGTTGCCAGGTCCCATCACCCTTCCTCGGGCTACACCCTTCTTTACGAACCAGCAGCGTTTGAAGGCCAGTTGCCCTCACCACTGCTGTCGTGTCCTGCTTTGTCCTCTTTGTCACCTGCCGGAGCCCTCTGTGGGCTCCCGACCTGCCTTCCTTCCCCAGACCCCGAAGCAGGCAGCCTCCCAGTTGCGACTGGGGCTCCCGTGGGGGCCAGCCATGGCGAGGCCAGGGCTCAGCTCACTGCTTCTTTCCAAGGCTGGACGGTAAGGATTTCAGGCTCCGCGGGCCACACAGCCTCTGTCACAGTGACTCACCCCTGTCGTTCGACACAAAGCCGCCACGGACAATACACGAGTGAATGAGCCTGGCTGTGTCCCAGTAAACTTGACTTATAAAAAGAAGGGAAGGGCCAGATCTGGCCCCTGGTTTAGTGGAAAGGGTCTGGACAGTCGGGGCAGAGGCACCCCAGTCCATCATCCAGCTCCATTACTCACTGCTTCCATTATGTCTGGCAAGTTACTCTGCCTCTGAGCTCCTCAACATCCTCATCTGCGAAAGGAGACTTGTAATAATAACACTCCCGGGAATGAAGTGTGTGCAGCGCCTCCTACTCCCGTCGGGTTCCTCCCTCTTCCTCCTTCCAATTCCCCACCCCACGCGCCCTTTTCTTCCCTTGCCCTGCACCTTCCCACTGGCTACAATCTTGTCCGCAGTCCTGTCTCCAGCCCCGGCCTCCATCTCCATGTCTGATCCCCCTTCTGAGTGTAAAATCTGCACATTCAATGCCAGTTGGGTAGTTCTGCCCATCGATACCGTCTGCACCCCCAGCGCTGCGCGTGCAAAGGAAAACACCTCATTTTGAGGAAGGCCCTGCCTTCCCCTGACCTCCGCGTTCCACGGCGGCTGTGCTTCTGAAGCCTTTGACGCCGCCACCCCCGAGGGACACCAGCACGTCTGCTGAGCCCTCTGTTGTCCACCATGCTGTCTTTGTCCCTCTCCCCTCTTCCCTGGGGCCCTCACTTCTCTCATTACAGCCCCTACGTTCCAATGGTCCACCGTCCCTGTGCCTCTCCTGCCAACCCCTGCTGCACGTGACGCCAGGTTACTCTTCCTCAGGTGGAGCCCAGCCGTGTCGCAATCCAGGCCGTGACGTCATCGGAAGTTCCTCCTTGCTTTCCAAGTGTCAGAATCCTCATCTGGCTTTTGGCATCCTTCAAGTTCAGCAATGAGCACCCCTAACCCCAGTCCCCTGAGTCTGCTCACCCTTCCCGGGCCACCCTTCATTCCCCCCTTTCTGCAGTCCTTCCCCGGCTCTGCCGAGTGCCAGCTCTGCCTGTCACACTCTTACCCGTCGCTCAGGACCCAGATGCTGGAGCCACACACCACCCCCGTCCCACCCAGCCAGGGGGCCCTCTTCCTCATCTGGGCTTTCAGAGCCCCGTGTGAGACTGTGCTGCTTCCGTGGGCTTCCTTCAGGCCCCATGTACTTGCTTTCTCTCTTCCTCTAGATTAAAAACTCCTCCAGGGGCTAGAGAACCATCTAGCCCTACACGCAGCCCCAGTCCACGTGCCAAGCGGGTGTGAGGGCCTTTCCGTCTGGCTCTGCTCTGAACCGACCTGGCAGCCCCACCAGCTCTTCCACGGTAGAAATGAGAGTCTGTATGTTGGAAAATGGTAACGTTCCAGGGCTCAGGGCTGTGAGCTCTCTGTGCCTGTTGGCTCTGGCTGCCGGGGAGCGGGAGTGTTTGCTTCTGTGGGTGTGTGTTTCTGGTACGTGCGTGGCAGGTGTGGGGGGCATGTCGATGTGTGAACAGGGTGGATGGTGTGTGGAGGCCATGTGAGTGTGAGGTTTCCATGTGTGTGTGAGCGTGTATGTGCAGTGGGGGAGGGACGGGTGTGGGGGGGGGTGTTGGTGTGTATGGAAGGTGTAGGTGAGGAATGTGGGTGTGTGCGGGTGTGTGGGGAGAGTGTATCGGGGGTAGATTGTGTGCGTGTTGGGTGTGTGGGATGTGTGGGGGCCATGGGAGAGGTGAGGGTGCATGTAGGGTGTGTGTGTTTGAGGGTGTGTGTATGAGGGGAACCTGGGTGTGTATATGTGTATGGAGGGCGGGGGTGTGGGTATGTGTGTGTGTTTGTGGGAAGAGTGTAGTCTCACACCCTCCTGTAAAAGGACAAGAGTCCTCCCCTGCCTTTGCGGGACTTCACCTACAAGAAATGTGCAGCCAGTCCAGAGAGGAGCAGACAAAGCTTGGGGAAATACGGCGATAGAGTGATAAAAATCGCTTGGTACACAGCTGAGCGATAAAAGCAAGCCACTCATCCCGAAACCCCTTGGGGGCCTTGGAGGTTTAGTGGCCCTGCTGTGTCCTGACTCCTGCCTGGGACGTGAGCTGCTTATCTCTGGGGGGGGGGGGGGTTGTCCTAGCCACCATCCTGCTGAGACTGGGGGACGTGCTGGGCTGTGAGTTCACGGAGCCCCTGCTCTTGCCTTTGCTCCACTCTGAGAATTAGGGAACGGGCAGAACCACGTACAAACTGCCCGTAAATCATGACTGTGGTGGGAGAGGACGTCCAGGCCAGAGGTCATAGAAAGTGAGGGGGACGAGCCTAGGCATTTCAGAAGTATCTTTCAGCATCAGGATTTGTATTCACATGAAGCCTTACGTGAACGTTCAGTGTGCACGTTCATGCCAAAAGCCCAGCGGCAGTGGGTGCGTGTGGTGTGCGGTGGGGCCGGCGGGGTTGCTGGCGTCCTGCCTGCTCGCTCCCTCCCCAGCCCCAGCCCCAGCCCCCAGCGGCCTCCTCTGCAGAGAACAATTTGAAACCTCTCCTGGGAACCAAACCTCCTGGTCTACAGGGAAGCCAGATGATTTGCCTGAGGTCATCCAGGGGGGCGATAAACAGCCCCTATCCGTGAGCAGCCCCTGCACGGGGGGCTCCCGGCCCACTGTAACCGGTCACTCTGGGCCAGCCCCAGATGTTGTCATGGACTCGGGGTCCACGTGGATCTGGATGAAAGGGCCAGCTGGCTCAGGGTCCTGTAGAACTTGGAGTTTGGGGACTGAAGAGGTGAAGGAGGTTGTACGATTATATTCAGTGAACACGCGACACTAGACCCACAACTTCTGACATCGCTTTGAACCTGGACAGAAGCCTGGTGTTCTCACTCTTATACCCACTGAGGAGTCAATGCCGTATGCTGCTTGAAGAATTGGTGGGAATGCTTCAGGGATGTCTGTCCTGGAGGAGGGTCCCACCCCGCTGTAAGGGACCAGCTACCTGCGTCGTGTCAGAGGTTTATTGGAGGGCCCCGTGTTTTCTCAGTCGTCACTGCTGTGGCACTGTACGCATATTAACTTAATCTCTGCAACACCCTTATGCGGTTGGGCTATTATTAGCATCATCCCTGAAACAGAGGCTATTATTAGCACCCTCTCCGTTTTACAGATTTGGAAACCAGGGCGTGGAGCCGTAGCTGGGCCCATAGCTAGTCCATAACTCGCCCAGGCCACGTAGCTAGTGAGGAACTAAACTGGATCCAAACCAGGCAGTCTGGGTCTTGGCCTGTGGTCTTCGCCCCTGGTTTACTGCACTACCTTCCATTCAGTGAAAGGAGGGTGTGCGGGATAAGGAGGCTGGGCTGGGGACCCCTTGCTGCCGAGGCCAGTGACTGAGCTCCCCAGGCGGGCTTGAGCTGCTCACCATGACCTCTGTCATCACGGGCACTGGCGCCTGGGCCGAGGTGTCTTGGAAATTATGAGATCAAACTATGTCAAGCCCTCACGCCTGCTTACATCTCTTTAACGACTTCTTATTGTTCTTAAAATGATGATTAAGATCCTTAAGAGGGATTTTGAGGCCCTGCCCGGTCTAGCCTCCCTGCACTGCAGGGCCCTAACCCTTTCCTGCACTTGCCCTCGGCCCTTCAGTCACCCTGCTGTCTTCTGTTTCCTGCTACCCCAGGACATTTGCTCAAGCCGTTGCCTCTGTCTGTAAGACTCCACCTTCCGGGTCAGTTTCTCTACTGAACGTTTCCAAGGAGCAATATTCCTTTTCTTCCTAGTCCTCACCTGACTGTTATTGTACCTTGTTAGTCAGACTATTTGGTTAATGTCTGTCTCTTGCCTGATGGGAACTCCTTGAGAGTCTTACTCTTCATGGTACCCCCAGTGCCTTGCACAGTGCCTGACACGTTCTCGTGAATGAGCAAACGAATGTGGGGTCCCTTCTCGCTTTGAAGTTTCATGATGCAAAGTATAAGCTGACCCCCACCACAACCAACTTAAGGCACACCAGGGTACCCCCTACTGGGACTCTGGGTCAGTTTACTCCTCTCTGTGGTATGGTTTGTAACAACACTCGGCATGAGTAAGAACCACATTACGTGCAAAGAGCCTCTTCCTGCCTTACCTCTTTCTGACCATTGCAACAAGAAGGGCCGGTAACACTATCCCCATTTTACAGATGGGAAGACTGAGGCTCAGAGCATGCCACCTCCTGTGCAATGTCACCAACAAACAAGTGGTGCTGCTCTGAGCAAGGCCCAGGTGCTCTGACTTCTCATCTCTTTCCTTTCACCTGCCAGGGACAGTTTAGCCTCCCCTCCTGAAACCTCTTCAAACTGCGGCTCTGTCTCTCACTTCCAAGGGTCAGGCGGAATCCCCCAGAAAGACGCAATTATTATTTCCTCCTTCCAACTCTGCCATGACCTTTGCTCTCACGGGCAGCCCTCAAAAGGGAGTGCCTGTCCGTGCCTGAGCGCAGGTCCCTGCCCACCTGGGAGGAGGGGGTGACGACCAAATCAACCAGAACTCCGATTCCAGTCCCCTGGGGAGAGCGGGCCATCTCTAATTCAGGGTTTGGGGGGCTGCACCAGCTCTGTCTTTTGCATTGCACGTCCATGTGAAAAATCTCACAATTATCTGCCTCCTTGGTTATACTCAGTCAACCGAGCGCTGGCCCAGCTGGGATGAAGTGGTCAGCCGGCCATGGTCCC
The DNA here is from genome assembly GCF_030028045.1 of Hippopotamus amphibius kiboko. Classification (NCBI taxonomy): domain Eukaryota; kingdom Metazoa; phylum Chordata; class Mammalia; order Artiodactyla; family Hippopotamidae; genus Hippopotamus; species Hippopotamus amphibius. The sequence continues at coordinate 6,230,245 of NC_080202.1, read as the reverse complement.
TTGACTTCTGGTCTCCCAGGCTGGCTGGGGGGTGCTGGCTGCCTGGGAGCATGGGGTGGGGGCACTGCTGAGAGAGGAGGCAGGTGTGCTGAAAGGGGATGCGGAGGCAGGTCCTGAGCCCCCCTCCCGTGTGTCCCAGCTGGGCAGGTTGGGGGAAGAAGCAAATGAGAAGGGCCATTCTGGGTGGTTCTACCCTGTTTCCTCCTGCAGCCACCGGCTTGCAAGGCAAGGGCGTGAGCAGCCAGTGGGGGAAATTTCCATCCTCTTCTCCCCAGCAAGGGTTCTCCCCAACAGAGGATCAAGATGGGCTCTTTCCTCCAAGGTTTAAGCTGAAGGTATAACTTCCTGTTCCGCACGGCAGGACCATTCATGGTGGATCAGAAGTAACTGGGTCTGTGGAGACCCTCTGTCCAGTTTCCATACGGAAAAGGGGCCCAGGGGAGAAGTACCTGCCCCACGTTCTCCTGGCCAGCTGGGGCCCAGGTTGATGGAATCCCCAGCCAGGGAGCAGCCTTCGGGCCACCTGCCTGTTTAGCCTCAGAGGGTCCCAGCCTCCCCCTGCTCGTCCCAGCCTCCTGGCCACGCCACCAGGCAGGTCTCATGTGCACTCACCTGGTCCTTGGTGGGGCATTTTGGGTGGGAACAGCAGTATGCCCTTGCCCTTACACCTGCCAGGAAGCCTGTGTCCGTCCTCCTCTGCCCACATCCAAACTACAAGTCCAGTCCCTCAAGAGGCACCTCGATGTTGAGGGAGTACCAGATGGTCCAGAAGAGCAGGCTGAAAGCCAGGATCAGGGACCCCGTGTAGACCAAGAAGTCCCAGAAGTCGAGGGGGGCGAAGATGCCCAGTAGCAAAAGGACCAGGCCCACAGCGTCGAGCAGGAGGGCCACGCCGAGGAAGAGAGCACAGCGCCCGGGGTGGCATCTTCCCCAAGGCCTCCCCAGGAGCATCTCCTGGGAGGCAGGAGCAGGAGGGCCCCAGCTGCACTCCCGGGGCAGATTTGCATGGGAAGGTGGCAGTGCTGCTGGGCCGCTGCCTTCTCTCCCCGCTGGGTGTGAGCAAATGAGTGAGCCGCCCGTCTGGAGCCACACGGAAGTACACGTGGACCTCCCTTTATGAGCATGGCAGCCAGTGGGGCAGGATATTTCTTAACTGTTTCATGGCTCAGGAATGATCCTGACCAAAGCAGCCTGACATCACTGCTATTACAGCCTGACATCATCATCGCCGGGGCCAACCAAGTGATGTGGCGGGGGAGGAGTCAGGGTGCCCTTGGATGGATTTGCAGTGTCAGGGGACTAGGGACCTGTGGGTCTGGAGGAGGGGCTGTCCTGCCCTCGTTCTGCCTCTCGAGTCCTGGGCAAGTCCTACCGGGCTCCTGAGACGTGTGTACGGTAGGGGCTTCCTCCGCTCCCCGCTTCTGCCGTACTATTCCCGGTGGGTGGGGATGGGAGGTGCTGTGTAAAAGAGTTTGTTGATGTAAACACGGTGGATTTTGTAATTGTGCTGTAACAAGTGATTGGCGTCAGCTGCAGGAAACGTTTGTGCGTCTTATAGATTCTCTGCTCTGAAGCCCCCAGGACTGTGCTTCCTACAGCAAGGTTCATCACAGCCCTTTAGGATGAAGGCAGACCCTGGGAAGGGGCAGTGATGAAAAAGACTGGAAGGACAGAGAGAGGACACCAGGGAGGGAGGGGACTCGCACTCTGTCTGGGTGGGCTGGGCGTGGACCAGAAGGTGACCCCAGGCAAAAGTCAAGAAATGTTTACCCTGTTCTCTGGCTGTGTGTGTTTTCCAGACTGACTAACTCCACAATTGCTTTCTGTCTTGGGGACAATGCACGCAATTCTGAGGGGTCATGTGTGAAACAGGTCTTATAACCAGGCCCCTCCCAGGGGGTGTGGAGCGAGTGTCACCTGAGGAAGACATGGCAGCGGTCTCCAGCTGTCTCTGCGGGGCCACACGGCCAGCTGCCCCTCTGTCCCCCATGCACTGTGGGCCTTGAACAGGGCACCAAACCTCTCTGGACCTCTGTTTCCCCACACAACTGAAAAGAAATAAGTTCTACTCTTTCTTTGCCTTTTCCTGTGGATGAGAATAGATATAGGGGGTTCAAATTTAGTTTCCTTGGTGTAAAATAAGCAAGATGAGTGAGAAATTTTCAGAAAAGGAAAAACGCATCGGAGAGGGAGAGAACTTTATAAATGACGGATTTTAGGATCTGAAACACAAGACTTGACTGAAGCCAGGTAGCCAGCCTGGAGCATCTCAAAGTGAGATGTCACTAAATCCAATCTCCCACCCCATATTTGCATCCTTTTCCCAGTCTGTCCTCAGAAAGGATTAGGTACCCACACAAGAACACCTCCTGGGCAGGGGAAGCCGTGAGTCTTCCCATCTGTTGGCCCCAGCTTTGACTAGAGAGAGTTTCTTGGGAAGCACAGTCGACGGACAGCTGTGCCCTCTGTAGGGGCAGGTGGAGGACTCTTAGCATGGCTGGGCCGGGCCAGGCTGGTGTGTCCGGCCTGGCTGTCCACGGATTCCTGGGCTCCTCTGTAGCATCCTGGGTACATATGTGTGAGAAACAATTTTAGTGTGACGATTTCTGTGTGCCAGGAGGTCTCTGAGTCATGGGCCAGCCGGGGTGGTTGGTCACCATCCTCCTGTCTGACGTGCTGGGTCAGAGAGACGCTGATGTTGGGGCTGGGGAGGATAAATTAGGAGTTTGGGGTCAATAGATGCCCACTACTTTTTATAAAATAGACAACCAGCAAGGTCCTGCTGAAGAGCACAGGGAACTATATTCAATATCTTGTAATAACCTATAATGGAATAAAGTGCGGGGGGGCGGGGGGAAGAAGCTGGTAAGAGAGAAAGTTGTCTCCCCTCCACCCCACTTGAGGTCAGCCTCTCTCAATACAGACCCTCTACATCCCAGGGAAACATGGGTTCCTCAGGTTCTGGAACTCCTCCAGATTTTTATTTCTGCTATTTTTCACACCCCAACACACGTTTCTAGCTGAAAAAACAACATATTCACTAGCAAAGGGGAAAAAATTGAAAGAACTCACCATTTCTGTATCCAGAGCTGGGCAGCATCCTCCCCTTGGCCTGCATCCTCCAGAATCACGAACATCGCTCCTCTTCCTTGTGGAAGTGGGCCACCCTGCTCTCCACCTGCAGCCTGCCTTTCCCTTCTCACCCTACCTGGCCATCCTTCCGAGTGGCTGACCGTGGGCCCCCAGGAGCCTGGCCAGGCTGTGAGGAGCCCTCCACCCCTGCCCGACGTGTCTTCCTGCTCCTGCCCCCTGACGTCCATCTCCTGCGTGTCGAGGCATCTAGATACTCACACAGGTGGGGGACACGGGATGTGTGACGGGACGGCAGGTGAGACCCGGGCCCTGAGTGGGACAGGCTGGAAAAGGGCAAGGCCGCGCAGTGGGCGAGTGACTAGGCGTGTGGGGGCTGGAGACTGGTCTAGACCAGGGGCAGGTCATACAAGAAACAGTCACCTGACTTGACAAAGCTCAGTTTGCCGTGCCCGGGTTTAACGAGGAGGCCACCGCCCTCTTCCTCCCCCGGGGAGCTTGCCTGGCCTTTCCATGGTTGGAAACAGCAGCATGAGGGGCCTGGGGCTGCTGTGGCATAAAACCCCAGACCGGGGGGCTTGAGGAACAGAAACTGATTCCCTCCAGTTCCGCAGGCCACACGTCTGAGATCCGGGTGTCAGCAGGCCGGGTTCCTTCTGAGGGCCACGAGGAAGAAACTGTTCCAGGCCCTCTCTGTGCTCCTGGTGGTTTCCTGCTCATCTGTGTCCTTCCTCAGCTTGAAGATACGTCATCTTCATGTTCAAGTATCATTCTCCCTGTGTGCATGTCTCTGTGTCCCCATTTCCCCTTTTCGTAAGGACACCAGTTGTATTGGATGAGGGACCCTTTCTACTCCAGTGTGACCTTATCTTAACAAATTTCATCCTCAGTGACCTATTTCCAAATGAGATCTCATCTGAGGTACTAGGGGTTAGGATTTCAACAGATGAATTTGGGGTGACACAATTCAACCTATAACCGTAGCTAGCAGGTTAGTTTGTTTATTCGGGGGTATCCTTTGACTTTAGCTATGGTGTAGATAGAAAACTTAGACTCTCAAACCAAACTTTCAGAAAGATACTTACAAAGTCAGCACCCTATTAAGGGTGGCCCACCACGCCACCAGGCACGAGGAGGAGTGCTTCCGCCCCCGGGACACCGAGATGCCCTTGGTTGTCCCTGGGTCACTGGGAGAGAAGCTGAGGACGCAGGGCCTTCTTGCCGCCGGGGCTCTGGCTGGTTCCCCCGCCCCCGTTCACTGAGGAGCTCAACATCCTTCACAAGCGGGTAACCCCGGGTGACCCCGGCACATTTAGAAGCTTGAGCAAGTGGGGCTTAAACTAGATTTAAATTGAGCCCCTACTAGGTGTTGGGCAGCGAGAGTAGCATCGAGTACAGAACCTGACAGCAGCGTTGACATTCTGAGGGGGCAGACAAATAATGAATAATTGAAATATAAAGGATATCATTTCAGAGAGGGATAAATATAGTGGAAAATTACAAAAATGGGGAAATGTATGACAGGAGGCATCTGTTACGCTTTCTGAACCATGAATGTGGTGTGTAGGGCACAGCCGGATGCCGGGACCCCTGGCCGGTGACGCCCAGGGCTGGTCCCTTAGGGCCCCCTCTGCCCATCCACTTTTGAGAATCCTCGGGGCTGCAGCCACCCCTGTGGCTCAGAGAGGTCTGTGCTTCTGCTGCTGCCACACAGCTCTGCCTCCTCTTGGCAACTGGGACCTTGTCACTCCCTCGGCAAAGTCATCACGGTCTGTCACCTGCCTGTGATGTCATGAGTATGACAGCCTCTCTGTGACCTGAATCCTAAAGGGCAGGCTGAGATCAAGACAAGAACAGGTCAGCCAGGTGCTCAGGTGACCCAGGGTCATGGCTCTGGGCCTGACTATTTGAATGACCAAGGCTCAGTCACCACCTGTATGGCAGGGCTCCGATGCTGAGCGGGTCTAGCCATATGAGCCTGTGCCACTCATTAGCTGTGTGACCTTGGAAAAGTCACTTGCCCTCTCTGTGCCTCAGTTTCCTCGTCGTCAAATAATCCCTTATTTCACAGGATTACTGTGAAGATTTAGTGAGTTCATTGGTGTAAAGTGCTTAGAAGCTGCACGCTGGGACATAGGTGTTACTGCGTGGTTGTCATTGATGTCTTTTATTACACCCTTTCCGCCACGATGCTTCTGTAGGGAAGACCCTGTGTTGCAAGGGACCTGCCACCGACTCTCCTGCATCATCATCCTCTTCTCTTTATCAGTCTTGGCTTCACCTGGTGGCACCTCCCTGTGCCCCTGCTCCCAGCCCCCACTAGGTCCAAGCTGAGGCCCCCTCCGTCCTTAATGGCTACAGATTCACCACTGATGGATCCCTTAGCCTCGTGAGATGCTTTTCCAGTCCCAATCTCATCTCTACTGCAGCCTCTCTTTATCTCCATCATCCTCAAATTGCTCCACTTTCCTTCCTCTCATAACCCAGTGTTTACCAAGCCTCATACATGCGCCACCCCCAGGATTCTGCCACCACCGCAGTCTACTTCTGTTATTTATTAGACAATATCATATTAATTTGTTAATGTGTTATTATATTAATTTGCTAATATTATCATACTTTGTTAATTTTTTTTCAAATGGATTTTAACTTCAGTTAATTATTGTCACCACCAGTGGAAAACTGCTATGACTTAGCCAGCAAGTATCTAAGAATGTATACACTGAAAACAAACTATCAAATTAAACTAGCCCAGAGGTCCTCAAACTTCTTCTGTAATGGGCCAGATTTTAGCCTTTGTGGCCCATAAATTCTCTGTTACAACCATTCAATTCTGCCGTTGTACCCAACGGGCCATAGTTTTATTGTGTTCCAGTAAAGCTTTATTTACAAAACCAGGCAGTGGACCAGACTCATTAACTCCCGAACTAGACACTCTTGTCTATTGAAGCTGTTGAATCTGAGGCCTGTTCTCTTTCTCACACGAAGGCCTGTGATGCACAGATTTCAGAGGGGACAGATTCACAGCACCCACTCAAGATTTCGCCCCGGCAGTCATAGGAAAGACTGGATGAGAATTGAAATGGCTTTGCCTTTCAGTGTGAACCTGTGTGCCAGCCAGAATCATTTCACGTAGCCCTAGGGGTACGCTGCTGGAATTTGAAAAAACATTGATGCTGATCAGTGATCTCCATTAATCATCATGTATTCCTCCTTTTTCCTGGGCTGGATCCTAGGGTCAGTATTTTCAGAAAAACATTCACTCTCATTTTCGGAGCATCCGACAGTTTTCAGAGATCTTCATTCCTCCTGTTAGACTAGCCGGGGGGGGTTGAGAGAGCTCCCCAGAGCGTCCTGCCTGGGCCTCTAGACTCCATCTATGTGCAACTCAGGGGGCCCTTCCTGCTGCTTGGCAAACCCTTTAGCTTTCTCCCGTGGTCTTTCTCTCTTATTCCCCACAGGGCTGATCTAACCCTTCATCACTCCTACTCAGGCCTCAGGAGCATCCCGCGTCACCCCTCCCCCTTGCCCATCACCTTCGCTCTCAGCAGGTTGATGACACTGTCCCCTGTTTAGCAGAGACTCATATTTCCATGCACTTGGGCTGCACTTGCATGTACAATGGGCATCCGTCTGCGTTTACCCTCAGCTTGTCCTCCTGGTAACCCCGTTCCTGCTCCAGCGTTGAGAGATTCGCCTACGTTCACCCAGAAGATAACAGCTTTGGCTGCAGCCCGTGTGTTGGTGGCTCCGCACCAAATACAAACACCATGTCTCCCTCTTCTTGAGCTCCCGGTCCCCTTACCCCGCATCCTTGGAATCAAGTTAGTTCCATTCTTAATCCCATTTAATTAAAAATTATTTCTGAGAGTTATTTAATTGTAGGGAAATAGATGCAACAAAAATTTATCATTTTACCTATGTTTAACCATACAGCTCGGTGGTATTAAGTACATGCACACTGTTGTGCAAGCATCACCTCCATCCCTCTCTAGAACCTTTTCATCTTCCTCAAATGAAACTCTGTCCCCGTGAAACAATAACTCCCCATTCCACTCTCCCCAGCCCCTGGCGACCACCATCCTACTTTCTGTCTCTATGAACCTGACTACTCTAGGAACTTCATGTGAGTGGAATCTTATTGTATCTATCTCTTTGTAACTGCCTATCTCGCTTAGTATAACGCCTTCAAGTTTCGTCCGTATCATAGCGTGTGTCAGAATATCCTTCCTTTTTAAGACCGAGTGATGTTCCATTGGATACATGGACCACATTTGGTTGATCCATCCATCCGTCGATGGACACTTGCGTTGCTTTCACCCTCTGGCTATTGTGAATGGTGCTGCTGTGAACATGAGTGTGCAAACATCTGTATGAGTCCCTGCCTTCACTTCTTTTCAGTATACAGCTACAGGTGAAATTGCTGGACCATATAGTAACTCTTTAACTTTTTGAGAAACCTCCATACTGCTTTCAATAGAAACTGTACCATTTTCCATTCCCACCACGAGGGTTCCAGTCTCTACGTCCTCACCCACACTTGCTGTCTTCTGTTCTTTTGATCATAGCCATCCTCACGGGGGAGAAGCAGATGCCTATTTAGTTGGATGGTTACTTTTATAGTACCTGGTACATTTATGGAGGTAATTTGTTGAGTTTTCCATCTCCCTTGCTAGGCTGGGCATCCCTTTCCGTCAGGGAGCAGCTCAGCCTTCTCCTTGTAACCCAACACCCACTGTTTATGACTGGATTCATTTTATAACTCCCGGGCGCTCCCAGATGTTGGGAAAGCTGCGTGATTCACCAGAGTTCCTCCAGCTCTGCCCAGATGCATTCACTGTCCCTTTGCAGCTTTCATCGCTTGCTTCCTTGCTGTTTCTGAGGAAGCAGGGCTCCCACAACCCCTTCTGAAGCAAAATGCTTCCATGGTAATACCTTGCAGTCTTATCACACAGTGGAAATGGTCTACTGCACTTCTAGTTTTTATTTTCCACACCCTTTAGTTTTGCCAGCTGTTTCTGTGGGCACTTAGCTCTGAATTAAGTGCTGGGCACATAGTAAGACTTGTCGAAGCTGTAAATCCAAAGGCATCGCCCCCAGGATAGCTTCTGTCTCCATTTTCCTTGCCTGCCTCAGGAGCAGTCGGCTGCGAAGCCTGTTTGCAGGTTCCTGGTGAAGCTGCTCAGGGCTCAGCTGCCCGTGACCCCCTCCCTCTCCCAGCCAGGCCCAGGGTCACGCTCCTGGCCTCTGCTTGGGTGCCTCCACCCCCAAGCCTCCACGGCTAATTGCCTCTCCACCATGGCCTCCACTGGGGCTGAGCTCAGCTCTCTTGAGCTGCTGAGACATCTTTTGGTGCAAAATCAGCTAGACATGAGCTGGAGAAATGCAGTGCCTGCCTTCAGCGAGCTTCAAGTAGGGACAGAGAAGAGAGGAAAGAGGCTTGGGAGAGCAGATGTCAATCAATCATGTAAATTAATGTATCAATACGACAAGATATCAGTGGTCTGAGGTAAAGGACCCCCATCCTATGAGAATGAGACAAAGAAGACATGGGCCAAGGCTTCCCCGAGGAACTGATGTTTGCACTGAGACCCAACGGGTGAGCAGGCGAGCTGGGTGAGGAGGGGTGAAGAGGGGGTCAGGGCCTTCTAGGCAGAGCAGGAGCGAGTGCAAAAGCTGTGCAGGGGCAGGTGGCCCTGACGACGTGGCTGGGACAGGAGGAGAAAGGGGGTGAAGAGCCATGTTAATGTTTTCTCCTGAGAGCATTGGGAAGCTGATGGAGACTGTTGAGCCAAAGGTGGTGTGATCCATGTGTTCTAGAGAGGACTCTCGCTGCTGTGCTCAGAGAGTACTAGAGGGGCCACGAGCCGGCACATGACAGGCAGTAAGCATGGTTGCCGTAGACCAGGGAGCAGGTGAGGTTGGTGACAGCGGTGATGGAAAGAAGTGGGTCGATTTGAGAGACAACCAGGGAGTGAAAGCGACAGGACATGGTCACAAACTCAACATGGGGATATGGGAAAGGCAGGGGTCATTGTCGAAGACCAGGTTTCTGTTTTGTGAAGCGGGATGCTACGGGTGCCTCCTGAGATGGGGGCCGACAGGAAGAGGGCCAGATGTGGTTGAGAAGTTAAGAGTTCAGTTTGGGACATGGTGGGTTTGGATACACTGGTTGGGGGCGCTCGCTCTGTGCTGGAGACAGGAATCTGTGAGTCAGCGACAAATTGGTGATAGGGATGAGATTGCTGAAGACTCCTGGAGCTAGAGCTCAGTAAGAGAGGAGGACCTGGGACGGATCCCGAGGCTCTCCCGCATGTCACGGCTGGATGGACTAGGAGACAGGAAAAGAAATCTATGGAGAGAGGAGGAAACCATGGGCTGGCTGTGTCTTGAATCCAAAGGAAGAAAATGTTTCAAGAAGAAAATGAGTCATCAGTTGTGTTGAATGCTGCTGGAAGATTAATTCCACTAACATCTTCCCAGCGGTTGAGGGGCTCTGGGAGAACGGCCTTGTCTTCCCCTTCCTTCTGAAATATACCTGCTGGTGGTCCTCCCAAGCCCATGGCCACTGGGGCTGCAGGCAGGTGGACCCAGAGGGTTTGAGCAGGTTCCCTGAGCCGGGGAAAAATGGCAGAGGAATTTCTCACCTGTAGGATGAATGAAAGCAGGGGAGCCACTCATGGAGAGTCTGGAGATAGAATCAGAACTGCAGGGGCCCTGAGAAGAGCCCGACTCACAGATCTGAGGAGCTGGCCTTGAGGGCAGGTCCCTGAGGAGCTGGGGGAAGCCCAGCAGGTGGGCTAATGCCTTAGCTTAGAGGACTTGGGAAAAGTACCACTGCCGTGGGATAAAATCTAAAATCTCACTGAAAGTTCAGAATTTCACATATAATTGCCAAAGCATAGTTACTTAAGGACGTAGAAGGGCCAAATAATATTTTAATTAATTAAAATGATAAGTTATTAGTTTAAAAATTAATGATTTTTAAAATTGTGGTAAGAACACATAACACGAGATCTTCCCTCTTAACAAATGTTTAGGTGTGCAATGCAGTCTTGCTAACTCTCGGCACCACGTTATACAGCAGATCTCTAGAACACATTCATCCCGCATAGCTAAAACTTTATAGTATTGTAATTTACAAACTTCATGTAAAAGCTGCTCTGTATCATAAGAAATTACCAAAAAGCAAACAAACAAAAGCAATATGAACCAAAGAAAGGAGGAAAAAGGAAACGCTAAACAAACAAATGCTGGAATTAAAAAAAAAATAGAAAGGAGAAGGAATTTTATTTTTCCAAATTCAAGAAGACAGTGAGACGAATATAGTATAGGAACTGTGTATAGAATATAGTATATTGTACATGGCATATAGTACACTAAATGTGTAATATAGGAGTATAGTCAATCTGAAGATTTCCACTGGGCTCTCAGCTGTGTCATTATAGATGAGCACTGTCCGGTGGAAATTTCTGCAGTGATGGAAATGCTCTATAATCTGTGTTGTCCAATGTGGTAGCAAGTAGGCTCTTGTGGCTATTGAGCATCTGAAATGTGGCTAGCTTGGCCAAGGAACTGAATGTTTAGTTATATTTTATTTAACTTAAGTTTAAATGTAAGTAGCCAGATGAGGCTGCCGTATTGGACAGCACCATCTGTCTCTTGAAAGGGCTGGGCTTCTCTCTTTGGCCGGGTCCAAACCAGCTCTCCTCAGTGCCCTGGGCCTCCAAAGAGGGTGCTTGGCATTAGGACCTAGACACTCAGCTTCGAGCCCGGTTCTGCCCCCTCTCAGCCCAGGGCCCATTGTCCAGCCCTGCGGCTTACACACTACACTGGTGCCTATGGGCTCTGAGAAGCCCATTGATGATGTCTGAGGACAGATAGACAGAGCCTCAAGGAGGAGGGAGCAGCGGGGAGCAGAAGGGCACCAGGGTCTTTGCTCAGATCCACCTAGAGTGGCATCTACAGAGCAGGCTGCTTCCTGCCAGGGTGGATCCTCAGCCTCCCTGGGCATCTGTGCCGGGCCCTGGGCAGGGCTCAGAACACTTGGGCTTGCAATGAGTTCTCTGGGACCTGCCCTCCTAAACCCACAAGGAATTGTGGAGTCTCTCTTCCCAGGACCTGAGACCTTTGTCCTCACCAAGCCAAACTGCTGCTTTTACCCTGGAGAAGAAGGATGAGGAATGGGGATGGGATGACGGTGGAGGTTGAGCAGATTTCTCCCTGGGTCCATTTTCCCTCTTACATGGTTGCTTATAACCTTGGGCAAATCGCTGCATATCTCTGAATCTCAATTTCTTTGCTTGTAAAATGAAAACAGTAGTACCTACCCTCATTACTCCCACACAGAGCAGTTGTAAGGACGGACTGTCACCAGTCATTCATTTAACCAGCACTATATACCACAGAGCTCTTCAGCGAGAGGATGCACTAAATGTAAAGGAGAGAGAATCAGAAAGACCCGTGCCAGGAGGTGACCACAGGGTGCTTCAAGGAAGCCTTCCTGGAAGAGGTGGTGCTTGAGCTAGGAGTCAGCTAGACAGAAGAAGAGATCAGCGTAGTTCAGGCTGAGGAAGGAGCCTATGGAAAGAGGCAGAGGCATGATGTACTGGGTTGTCCTCATGTGTGGGTCTGGGGTGAAGGGTGGGTGGCAGGAATGTGGAGAAGCTGGGGGGCCCCCCAGGGAGGCCTGCACTGGATGGAGACGTGCGAGCTCTGTCTGCCGTGGGATGGAAGCAGCTAGCCATTCAGGGGCGGCGATGACATGATCAGAAGTGCCGTTTAGAAAGATGCTCTGGTTGAAATGAATGGAGAACGGATTAGAGCAGGACAAGCCTGAAGGCAGGGAGACCAGTGAGGAGGCTGTGACCTAACCCAGAGACCTTGGGGATGGAGAAAAGGAGAGGATTCCTCGAGGTGTTCAGGAGACAGACCGGATGCAGAGGGTGTGGGAGAGGGAGGTCCGCCCTGTGTTCTGGATCAACTAACTGGTGGTGTCACCCGTCGCTGACACACGGAACACGAGGCTGGATTTGCAGGAGACGGTGTGGGGAGACACAAGGGATTTCCTTTGACACCGGTTGAACGTGAGTTGAGGATGACCCAGAGGGAGAGGCCAGGACTGTCCAGGCTGGGATGTGCGGTCTGGAGCCCAGCACGGCTTTCGGCAGCAGTGCTGATCTGGGGGACATTGGTTGAAGCTGGGGGTGGGGGTGGGGTTTTGGGGCGAGGGGTGGCTAGCACAGAGAGATCGGGGGCTGACTGGGCGCGTGGGGAAGAGGATGCCAGAGAGGCTGTGTGTGTGACCGGGCAGCCAGAGTAGCAGACGGACAGGCAGATGAGAGCCACCACCCGGCAAGGCTACAAGCGTGGTGTCCCCACCAGGTCCTTCAGGGCGGGGCTGGTGTGGAAGTCACCCCAGAGTGGGGCGGAGAGGGAAGGGTGGGGAAGAGGAGGCGTGGCGGCTCCCCGCCTACGCCTGTCCCTTCCTCCCTCAGCTGGAAGCTTCTGCCCCAGACCTTCACGAGGCTGCTTCCGTCTCGTCTTTCAAATCTCAACACAAGTGTCCCCTCTCAGAGGAGCCTCCTGTGGCCACACTGTCCCCTCCCCCTGTTTCTTGACTTCACAGCCCTCATGACCCTTTGGCCCCATCTTGTCCGTTTGATGATGTCCTTGTTATGTCCTGTCTGCCTCTAACTGGGGAAAGCTCCAGAAAGCAGGACACGCTGTCCATTTTATTCACATCCTTCTCCCAGCGCCCAGGCGGCCCTCCCGAGCTGCTCTGCAGCCGCTGGTTGGAAGCATAAATGGGACAGTGTTGTCTTTCACGGCCGAATGGGAAACGGCTTTGTGAGCCATCCCATGGCCTTCCCTGGTCCAGCTCCCCCTTCCTCCCTGCAGTTCAGGCTCCAGCAGCCCTGCAGTGGCCACACCCACCCCAGTCTCTTCTCATCCAGGAGCAGGCCTCACTCCCTTTCACCCTTTTGTTGGGCTGAACCTGAAAGCAGCTGCCTTGGCCTTGACTGCAGGTCACACACACTTGGCGCCGCTCATTAGTCTGGTTACTCAGCACAGTTCCTGGCAGGGAACACGCCCTCTCCCCCAGGAAGGGCAATTACATGGAGATTTTCTTCCCTCCCCCAGTCAATGGGCACCTTGGACTGTTTTGGCAACTGTTCTTGGAGCTAATTCACTTGGGGTTCTTCCCTGGATTTTATGAGGTTCTTACTGGATTCTAAGTGAAAATGTGTACATGTGTGTTAGGCTGGGACAAGGTTCTCTAATAACTGCAGTGATGCTACAGGGAGAGCCCTGCACGCGGTTGCCAAATTGCTGTGTTTCTTTGTTTGAAGTCAGATACCTCAGTCCCACCTGGAAGACGCTGTAGGGCTTGACAAGCTCAAGCATAAATCCAGCCTAATCAAGGATTAGGGAATTCCTGCATTATGTTTGTAGCCTGAAATTCTCTCTTCTTGTGACGGAGATAATACCAGTATCTGCCTTTTACTGAACACCTACTATGTGATGGTGCCGTGTTAGAATTTTCTGTGGCCTCATTTCATCCTGACAAGGACCTAACGGGGTAAGTACCATCCTCACACACAACTGAAAATCGGAGCTAGGAATGGGGTATGCACGTTCGCTCGTGGACTCAGGTGTGTTTAATGCCAAAGCCTCCAAATTTTCCATGGCCGTAAATTAACCACTAAATAAGTAACCACTAAATAAGTGGTTACTTTTCAAGCTGGATTTGACTTGGGCAATTGTGATATAGGCTCCTGAGCAGCTTGGTGGGAGGAGAAAGTGTGCCGGGAAAAGAGAAGAGTGAGTGAGAAAGAGCCAGACAGGCTGAGAGGAGGGCAGAGGGAAAATCTTCCAGGCAGAGAGAAAGCTCTGCGCGAAGGGCAGAGGTGAAGGAGCAAGGTGCGGATGAGGGTCTGACAGCCGCTCAGCCTTTACAAAGAGATAATATGGAAGGAAGAGGCTTGCTAAGATTTTGCATTTGGGAAAAATATCATCCTTTGAAGGATGCGGAATGGATTAGAGGAGAACAAGACAGAAGGGGGAGACGAGTTTGCCAGTAAAGTAATCAGAAAGATGGATGACACCGGCTCCAGAGGGTATATTAGTGGGGCAATGCTAGCTTCTGTAACAGGCAAACCCTGACATTTTGCTAGCGAAACAGAAGTTTATTTCTACTTTATAGACCCGTCCAGAGTGGTGTCCCTGGTCTTCATGGGGCTTTCCTTACTTACTGTCATAATCAGCTCAGGCTGCTATAACAAAATACCATAGACTGGGTGGCTTAAACACAGACATTTATTTCTTGGAGGCTGAGAAGTCCAACATCAAGGTGCCAGCAGATTCATTTTCTGGTTTGCAGGTGATCACCTCACTGTGTGTGTGCTCATATGGCCTTTCCTAAGTATGTGGGTGCAGAGAGAGAGTTCTTCTGTTTCTTCCTGTTTTCATAACAGCACTCATCCCATCACAAGGGTTCCACCCTCATGACCTCATGACCTCACCTGAACCTAAGTACCTGCTAAAGGCCCTACCTCCAAATACCATCACATCGAGGGTTAGGGCTCAACAGATGAATTTTGGAGAGATGCAAACATTCAGTCCATATCACTTCCCTTGGTGACTCAGACCCAGGCCTGTGGCACATTGTGGCTCCTAATCACAGAGCCAGGAGGAGAAGCCCTCTTCCTCCAAGGCCCAGCCCGGCAGAGTCATGTGCCACTTCTGCTCCCGTGAGCCCATCACGTGGTCACACAGAGACATCAGGGATCCTGGGACGCGTGGCCCTGATGGGACAGCTACTTCACTCCTCACCACGGTGGGGAAACATGGGTTTTTCTGGACAGTGAACTGCCTTGACCTCAAGACAAATGGCCATCCTTGAGAGGTAGAAATGACAGGCTTTGACGATTGATGGGGACTGCCTATGAGGCAGGGGGGGAGATAGGAGTCAAAAAGGTGGGAATGAAACTGTTGGCTGGCATCAGGCCCCCATTCTCTAGACAGCACAGTGCGTGAATCCCCCACCCCCCAAATCAGCTCACACATAGTTGGATAGACTTGCATTCTTTCCTTATGTAAAACCATTCAGGAGAATGTACTGCTTTGTATAGTCTGTGAACATTAATAATAACTTATATTCAGGGCTTAATACATAAAAGCCTTATGTGAGTTATCCCAATTAATGCTCAGGAAGAGGCAGGCACTGCTAGTAACCCCACGTGCAGTTGTGAAGATGGAGGTATGGATGAAAACACTGACCCCAAAAGATATCTGCACCACCATATTCACAGCAGCACTATCTACGACAGCCAAGACATGGAGACAACCTAAGTGCCCATCAACGGATGACTGGATAAAGAGGATGTGGTCAATATACAGCGGAATACTACTCAGCCATGAAAAATGAAGCCTTGCCATTTGCAACAACATGGACGGACCTTGAGAGTATGATGCTAAGTGAAATAGATCAGAGAGAGAAAGGCAAACACTGTATGCTTTCACCCCTGTGTGGAAAATAAAAAACTCATAAAGAAACAAGCAAACACAAACAAAATAAGTGAACAAACCAAAGCAAAACAAACACGTAGATGCAGAGAACACAGTTGTGGTTGAACAGAAGGGAGGAGGCGGGGGACAGAGAAAAATGGGTAGCAGAGATCCACTGTACAGTGATGGATGGAAACTAAATTTTTGGTGGTGAGCGTGTTGTAGTGTCTACGGAGACAGAAATATAAGGTTTTCACATGAAACATATAATGCTATATATCAATGTTACCTCAATAAAAAGTTAAAAATAAATTAACACTCGAGCACGTGCACACACATGCGTGTGTGCGCACACACACACACACACACACAAAGATGGAGACATACACAAATGAAGTAGGTTGTCCAGGGTCAAAGACCTGGCAAGACCAGATGGGATGTGAGCCCTGGTGGGTGGGCTATCTTTTGAGTCTGTGCTCCCAGCCAATATACAACCCTCTATGTTTGTGAATTCTGGTTACTTTAATTTTGACAAATGAGGAGATTGAAACCTGGGAGAAAGAGAACTGAGTGTCTAGGTGTCTCCTCCTCTGAGTGGTTCTAGTGTTATAGACTCCTCTGTAAACCAACAACCCCTTCCCACTCACCCCTGCCTCAGCTCTTAGAATAGGTGGGACAGCCTGACGGGTCACAGAGCCTGACAGGTGCCTTGTACGAACCCCACTCTTTCCCCGCCCACCACCCCAGTGCCCAGTCTGAGGGACATCCCTGCTGCCTCAGAAACAGGAGAGCAGGAGGTCTGGTACCATTGTGGTCATTCCGCTCCTGCTTTACCCATCCCCTATCTCTTTCCTTAGAGACATAGACAATCCTTTGAAGGATTTGGAGGACACATACATTGCACTGATTTGAGACCTATTTATGATCGTCTTTGTTCTAAATGTATTGGTTCCAGATCTCATCAAATAGGGTTTGGGCTTAGAGGAAGAAAAGAACTCTTTCCCCAGACTTGTCACGTGCATAAATAGGAAATGTATTTGGGTGCAAGTAACAGACCCAAAAAAACAGTGACTTAAGTAAGATGTTATTTGTATCTCATGTAAGAGATAGCGCCAAGAAGTCCAGTAGCTCCCTGGATGTCATCAATGTTGTAGGGTCTTCTCTTTTTTTTTTTTTAATTTCTTTTTTTATTGGCGTGTGGTTGCTTTATGATATTATGTTACTTTATACTGTACAATAAAGTGAATCAGCTATACATATACATATATCCCCTCTTTTTTGGATTTCCTTCCCATTTAGGTCACCACAGAGCATTGAGTAGCGTTCTCTGTGCTAGACAGTAGGTTCTCATCAGTTATCTATCTTATACATAGAATCAATAGTGTATATATGTCAAACCCAATCTTCCAGTTCATCCCACCCCCTTCCCTCTTGGTATCCATACATTTGGTCTCTTCGCCTGTGTCTCTATTTTTCCTTTGTAAGTAAGATCGTCTATACCAATTTTTTTCAGATTCCACATATATGCGTTAATATACGATATTTGTTTTTCTCTTTCTGACTTACTTCACTCTGTATGACAGTCTCTAGGTCCATCCATGCCTCACAAATGACCCAATTTTGTTCCTTTTTATGGCTGAGTAATATTCCATTGTATGTACATACCACATCTTCTTTATCCATTCCTCTGTTGGTGGACATTTAGGTTGCTTCCACGTCCTGGCTATTGTAAATAGTGCTGAAATGAACATTGGGGGTGCGTGTGTCTTTGTGGATTACGGTTTCCTCTGGGTATATGCCCAGTAGTGAGATTGCTGGGTCACATGGTAGTTCTAGTCTTAGTTTTTTAAGAACTGTCCAGACTGTTCTCCATAGTGGTTGTAGCCATTTACATTCTCACCAACAGTGTAGGAGGGTACCCTTTCCTGCACACCCTCTCCAGCATTTATTGTTTGTAGATTTTGTGATGATGGCCATTCTGACCAGTGTGAGATGATACTTCATTGTAGTTTGGATTTGCATTTCTCTAATAATTAGTGATGTTGAGCATTTTTTCATATGTCTGTTGGCCATCTGTATGTCTTCTTTGGAGAAATGTTTATTTTGGTCTTCTGTCCATTTTTTTGATTGGGTTTTTTTTTAAATTTGATATTGAGCTGCATGAGCTGTTTGTATATTTTACTTTCTGCTCTGCTATCCTTGGCTAGGTATCCATTCCTAAGATCAGTTCACATCAGTGCCAGCCGGTCTGAATCCTCCTGCTGGTCAGCAGAGGAGTCTGGCCTGTGGGATGAAGACTCACTCTTCCAAGGCCACCTGCTCCGACAGAGCTGCCCTGTGCCGGGTGAGACCCCCATTCCTGCCTCTGAGCCCTCACTCTGTGAACGCCCTGGGCATGGTGCCTGGCACTTAAGAGGCAGTCAAAACGCCGGCTTCTTTCCTGCCTTTCCTCCTGGCTCCTGGCCACTTTCCCAGCTGGCATTCTGGGCCTTTGCTTGTTTTGTGCCCCCTGCCTGTCTGCTGGCCCTAGCTCCACTCCCGCTGTCCCTGCCTGGCAGCCTGGAGCCCAGCACGGTGACCCTGTCGCCTTGGAAGAGCGAATGGGGTGGGGATCATGGGTGTGGCCTGCGGAGCCAGCTCACCTGGATTTGCATCGTGGCTTGATGTCCTAGCTTAATGTCCCCGTGTCTCACTTATCTTATCTGTAAAATGGGGAGGATGATAACAGTAGTGCCTCCGACAGGCTTTTGGAAAGGATCGAGTGAGTTAAGGCATCAAGTTGCTGGCATGCACTAAGCGCCCAAGAAATGCTCATTATTTTCAGCCTGGGTCCTTCCTCTGCTCTTCAGATACCACTGCAGAATGTCCTTGCCAGCTGCCACTCATCCCTTCTCCTCCCGTTCCCTCCTCACAGTCCTCCCTCCCCCTCCCCCACCAAAGCCCCTGTGGCCCCCGTCCTTGTTGCCCAGAAGCTTCACCAGCTACGTGCCCAGGCAATTCCCTTGCACTATTTAATATCAGACACATTTGGGGCTCTGAGTTTTAGTTTTCCAGGGACCTCTGATCTCTCAGGGCTGGAGAGGGTGACAAAGTGATGGGTGCAGGGGACAGGAGGGAATGGGGTGTCATGACTCTGCAATGCTGCAGAAATCCGAGGAGGACTGAAATACTGCTGGCTTGTCCAGACCCACAACCATGCTCTCTTTTTCTCTGAGGATGGAGCAAGCTAGAGCAAGCAGAAAGTCAAGGACACAGTGAGTCTGGTGGGGAGCCAGGTAGAAGAGGGTCAGGATGAAAGACCTAGAGGACAGAAGAAGCTGGGCCGGGAGGAAGGAAGACAGATTAGAAGGAAAGAGGAGGCCACAGAGGTCCTGGGGGCTAGACGGCCACCCCTTCTTGGGCTTGTTCTCTCGAGTTCCTGGGGACATTGGCAGGATGACCCTGGGGTACCTGCCTGCCTCACCCTGAACCACGGATTCATTCAGGAAACTTCTTTTTCATTCCTCAATACTGGGCTTGTTGGGAGGAAGAAGGTATGAAGCTTCTGCTCTGTCTGCTCCATCAGCATCGCAGAGTGGGGCCATCAGCTCCTATGGGGCCCCTAAGGAACCAGGCATGAAACCCACACAGTCCCCTTTCTCCCAGACAGCACGTTGCAGGGAAGGGCGCGCGGTGATGGGGCGGGGGCTGGGAGGCATTTTAGAGGAATGGATTAGTGGTAGAGTCTGGAATTCCTGATGGCACAGAATGAAAACACAGCAGACACTGTCAAACAGAATACAGTTCAACATCCCATCCATTCTTTTAGCACTCACGTTAAACGGAAGCCACCCAAACAGAATAGCCGTGGGTGGGGGAATACCATCCAGTAGCCAAATGCATGGATGCTGGTCCTGACCTCCCAGCCGTGGCATGGAAGGAGTCATGGTGGGGATGCTTTTTTCCAGAAACGTGGCATCTGACCTGGGCATATCTGTTCCTCAGGCTTCTGGGTGGTGATGGCCTTTGGCAAAAGCCCCTCAGCGTGACCCTGGCATGCGCCTTGGTCCACGTTCATGTGAGGGATCCCAGTGGGGGTGAATGATACTTGGGGATCTTTCGTCATTTTTCTTGCTGAGCAACTAGCTTAAGGAGCAGGGAATGTGGGCCAGACTGCTGGAGACTCCAAGGTGAGTCCAGACCTGGGGCAACTTCTAGAGTCATGTCATCTCCAAACTGCCCTCCGCCAGGACACACGGGGTACAGCATCCACCTGGGCCCTCCTCCCACAGCTGCGCCCACTCAATAAGCTTGTGGGGAGAGGAAATGAGACCCTGCAAGTGTGGATTCCTAGTGAGCCAGCTGGGGGCCCTCCCCATTTGCTCCCAGGTAAGAAAGCATCAAGGAATGTGAGAGTGACATTGTAGGGCCAATATGGAATCTGCGTTGCCATCAGAGAAAAGAAAACCATGTGTAAGTCTGGTCACTTGAGGCACTGGAACCACAATTAGTGACAAAGTACTTGTAACACCCCATGTTTGGTCCTGACCGCCTGTGTGCAGGGGACAGGTAGGCTAGACGACCCGGTCACACAGTCATTCTGGGTGAAGCTCAAAGGCCACAGGCTCCCTGAACTCTGGCCCCTTAGGTGGGTGGAGCAGGAGGTGTTCCCCGTGTCATGAGTACCTGCCTCCAAGGAGTTTCCCATGATGCAGAGGGAACATGTGGGGTTCTGACTCTGCATATGGAACCACCATGAAGGATGGAGATACCTGGAGGCCTGTTGGGGAGAGAGAGGGAGGGAGAGAGAGAGAGGTTGCCATGGTGACGCAGTGAAAGGGGTGGTGGGCAGGGGCAGAAGGCTGAGAAAGCCTTCCCCTCGTTATCAGATGCTCTCCACTGGGCCAAGGACCTAGCGCAGCCTGGCTTTCTTCCAGGTACCCTCCTGGTCTGTCACGTAAGGTCCTCCGGATGCTGTAGGAAGCCCCAGGTCTGGGGAGCACTTACCTCATGGGCCCTCCCCTGGAAACCCCCTTCCAGTCTCTGCCACAGACCCAGGAGGCCCTCGACAAGCCCCAAGGAGCTGTGCTAAGGCATTTGGGGAAGGAGGGTGAGGCAGGCCAAGAGAGGGGCTCAGGTGACCATGGGAGGTTAGGGAGCTTGCTACGCGGTTCCCTACTTGGTTGCCGCTCCCCTCCTGCCCCAGCTCTGCACACACTGCTCCTGCCCCGAATGCCTTCCTTTCTCCTCTTCCCCAGCTCTCCTCTTCCCCTTGGTCCTGTTTGGATGGTACAGCCTCCAGCACGCCCTCTGTCCTCTCCCAAGGCTGGGGCAGACCACCCCCTCCACGTTCCTGCCCCCACCCTCACTTCCCCAGCAGGTACTCAGCACAGGGTGTTCCGGCCACCTGGTGCCCTGGCTGTCTCTCTCACTTCATAAGGAAGATAAGCACAGGGACCTTCTGTCTTGCTCTCATCCTGGGGCCTGGCCCAGAGCAGGGCCCTCACTGAATGTTTGCATGGTGGTGGGTGGGGGCAGGGAGAGCAGAAGTTGGGATTTTCTAAAGTAAATTCCATCTCTGGAAGCCTACAGACACACAGATGTGGAATTCGAGCTTCTTGGTTTTGTTTCTCAATGGAGGTGAAGAAGAAAAACATCTTACAGCTTCCCTGTGCAGCCACTCTCCATCTGGCTGCTCTCGAATCGTGGGGTAGGAGCAGGTGTGGAGGAAAGAGGACGTTAGGGCAATATGCGCTTGTCCTTGGCTAAGTGTCAAGTTCAGAGGGAAGAGTAGTCATGGAGAAGGAGTTAGAAGGTCAAGGGGAGTCTGTGACACCCCCTAGCACACCCCACTGCCTCTGGTGTAAATACTGTACAACTAAGGGTTAAATTTCTTCATGGGCTGACTCCCAGGACCATTTCCAGAGGAAACATGCCTTCTTGGAAAGTGTTTTTTCCCCGGCCACCCTTCACTGCTCACTCTTTGGAATGTTTGATACTTGTGACTTGTCTGAGTTCTTGAAGTGCAAGCCAGCATCTTGCCCACAGAGAGAGCTGTGGCGGGCCAACCCAATGGTCAGATTGTCCCTCCCCTCTGCGAAGGAACTCTGTTGGTCAGTTTGGGTTCTAGAAGGAAGCAGAATCCAGTTCAGGCACTCAGATATGTAAACAGGAGGTTCTTCTCAGGGCATAGCCCACCTCAAGGAATTTCCCAACATGCATAGCGCTTGGCAGAGAGCGTTAGATGAGGGACACCTGGATGCACGGGCAGGGGTGAGAGCCATGAAAGGAGATGGCTGTGGCCAGGATCTGGGTAGAAGAGTCGCTGATAACAGAGAGACTATATGAGATCATCCAGCAGTACCTCCCAGCTGCACGGAGGGTGCAGCCCCGAGCTTGCTCTTTCCCACGGGGCCAAGAAGAGGGTTTGCCTGAATCAGTTTTATGGCAAACTCCACCCCGCAAGGGGCCAGGGATGTTGGACTTTGGTCATCATACCTTCTCCTGGTCGAGGTGGCAGGGTGATGGGGAGGACAGTGGGCGAGACCGCCATCAGCGATTCAGGAAGAAGGACTTGAGGTTCTGGAAGAAAACTGACTTCTGTCTCTGCTTCTGCTTCTTCTTGATAATGGGCACCCACACCAGCCCGCACACCAGCATCATGAGTCCCAGGGACAGGAAGGCAGGCCCTATCATCTTAAGGACGTTGAGGTTCTTGTCACTCAGTTTCAGGGTGTAGGCCAAGCAGGTGATGACCACACCGAAGAGGAGGATGGCGCCGCCCACGGACATGATGACGATGGGCTTGCGGTAGATTTCCCAGTTACTCCTGGGGGCGGTCGTCCAGACAGACTCACTCCTGGAGCTGATGTACAGGGAGCTGGCGGTCTGGCTGGGCAGCAGGTCCTTGGATTCTGGAGACTTCTCGTCGACCTCCAGGGCCTTGGGGAGGTCCTCCATGGTCACGGCTCCTCGGGACTGGGCACCCGGTACCGGCAACAGTTAGGAGCAAGGGCGAGGCCCGAGGAACCCTCACACAGCCTTCCTGTTCTCAGTATCCGTCTCCGGCCTGACTCTCAGTGGAGGGCCATACAGGACGTTTGTGCCGAAGCTAAAAGAAAATCAGATGAGATCCACATAAATAAGAAGCCGCTCAAGCTGGTATTTTCTTCCCTCGTGAGAGAGAAATATTATATCGCTCTCATCAACTGTTCTTATTATTAAAATCAGGGAACAGTGGTGCCCTTTTAAAAAAACGAACAAAAGCTACAGTTTAGGGAATGGCATCTCATTTTCAGACTCAACCACTTTCTTCTGTGTGATCTTGAGTGAGTTACGACCTTGGTCCTTGGCTCCCCGCTCACCCCCCCAGTCCCTCCTCCCGCGACCCCAGTTTCTTCCTCCTTTGTGTTTCCTGTTCGGCCACCTCAGGCCCCACTCAAACAGCATTTACTGATAAACCTTTCTGTGAACGGGAGGGGAGAGGTTTCTTTCCACAGCAGCAAGTTTCCCGGGAAGGTGGGCTACTCATCCCAAGCAGAGTGGGTTCCCCCTCCCCACCCCAGATAGGCTGAGGGGTGGGAGGGGTGCAGTTTTGGAAACCGGGGTATCAGGATAAAGGAGATGGTGGGTGTAGCTGGTGGCTCCCAAGCCCAGCACGCTGGAACCTGCTGCTTCCTCTCTATCCAGACACCTCTACCTGTAGAAGGGTCCTTTGGTGAGTGCTCTCTCCTCCCACACGTCCTACAATATTCATTTCAAACCAATTTTCCCCAACTCCCACCTTCCCTCCACCCTTCGCAGCAGCTCAGGCCTGGACCCCTGGACGCGTGCTCTCCCTTTCCACAACAAGACCCCTCCCCTATAACCGAGGGAGGACATGAGAATTGTAAAATCATCAGGCCTTCAGAATGTGGATATTCGCCTTCGTGTGTACTCATCTAGAGATAGGATATTGGGATCTCTGCTTCCAAAGACTTTGGGAAATATGACGACAGGCTTTTATAAGTACAGCTCACAGGAGTCCGCGGCTGCCATGTGGATCCCGAGGTGTATTTGCGTAAGCGAAGCCATCGTTTTTAAAGTGATCTTTCCTCTTCCCCGGCGGGCTTGGTGGGGAGCCATGGGCTTATAAAGAGTGTGGTGAAATCGTAGCCGGGAAGCTCACGTTGGTTACCGCAACCTGGTTTCTCCTGTGCGGCTTTGACATCTTCGGTAGGATGGTCTCTCCAGGTGGCCCTTTCAACCACTTGGCAGCGAAAACCAGGGTGGAAGTGCCTGCTGCCTTCAGAGGTTGCGGATGTTGTGATGGAGGAGTAGAAAGTCTCAGTTGTGCCCGAGGCTCACTGGGCTGGGTCGGGAAGGACCAGCTCCTGTGAGAGCTGCCGTCGGGGTGCGAGTCGGCCACGGCGGATGCCGGGTGATGGACTCCCAGATTCTGAGTGAGAGGCGGGGACAACCATGCCTTTTGGACACACCTAACACACACTAGTCGGCCCTGCAAGGAGGTCATTCGTTTATTCTGCTTTTAGGAGGCCCGAGACTGAGGCCCAATGAGATTTAGGATCGTGGCCCAAACCTCCCCCAAATTCATAGCTGGCTGTGTCAGGATGGAGGCCAAGGTCTTTGGACTCAAGGCTCATTGCGCTAGACCTCGCTGATGGGGATGAGCCCTGAGGGTCCTTCCGCTAGGACAAGGCCTGAGTTTTTCACTCTGGGGTTCCATCCTGCAGTAAAGCGACCTCTCACTGAGTATGGACTGACATAGATAAGTAGTTGTATAGCAATTCACTCTACAACGGAGAAATAAGAACACTGATGTTAAGTCTTTCATAATGTTACATTATTTATTTAAAGACCTGTTTTTACTCTGAGATTATGTCCTTCCTTCTTTTTTTGGCATTGGATTATTCTTCACTTTATGAAACAACCGTGAGGGGAGATGCTCATTGCTTTTGCTGGTTCCTGTACTGACCAAGAGAAGAAGTCAGCCATACTATGTAGATGTCTATCTACTTTATCTGTGTCTGTCTGTCTGTCTGTCTATCTATCTATCTATCTATCTATCTATCTATCTATCTATCACCTATCATTATCTACCTATCTATCTATCCTCTATCATCTATCTATCTATCTATCTATCTATCTATCATTATCTACCTATCTATCATCTATCTATCTATCATCAATTGTAATACCCACAAAATCACCAAGAATGGTGACCTTTCATTTAGTGGACTTACTTAGGAAGAGGGCAGATGCTTGAGATAGAGAATAGTCAGCGGGGTTCATCTTCTGGGCAGTGACTGAAAGAGAGCACATCTCCTCCCTTGAACAAGGCTGAGCTCTGTGCCTTCTCCCCCACCAGGCAGGAGGCAGCAACAGCTCTGCACACAGGCGCAAGTGGGTTGGCTGTGGAATGAACACTGTGCTGGGTTCCCTCACGGTTCCAGCATGTCACTGAGCTTACTCGTAGGCTCTGGTGTAACAGCAAGATCCAGGTTTTTGACACCAGAGGGACCTCCGTCTGAACCCAGTTTGTCTCCTGTAAGCTGTGGGCCCTTGGCGGGTTACTTAACCCACCTTAGACTCACTAGTCATGTATATAAAATAAGGATCACAGCACATCCGCCTCATAGGGTGGTGGTGATAGTCACATTTCACAAGACCCTACTTCATTGTGTGACACGTTATAGGAGTTTAAGAAATGGCCCCCGTTGCTATTATAATTATGTTCTTTCCTGGTCCCTGTTTTCCCATCTGTAAAATGGAGAAGATAGGCTGAAGGACGTCTAAAATCATTTTAGATGGGTCCATAGGTGGTGAAACAATTCTGAGAATCCAGGCTTCCTGGAAATCACCAACTCACGGGCAGTACGAGTTTTACAACATTTTATTAAAGTCCTAAAAGATCCTATTTGTTTTCTGATGCCAGGGTTTCTCAACAGTGGCACTGTTGACATTTGGGGGGCCAATAATTCTTTGCTATAGGGGCTATCCTGAGCATTGTGGGATATTCAGTAATATCCCTGGCCTCTGCTCACTAGATGCCAGTAGAAAATCCCCCCTCCAGTCGTGTTCATTAAAAATGCCTCCAGACCTTGCCAAGCGTCTCCCGGGGGCATACTCGATCTGGTGGAGAACCTCTGATCCCCAGGCTCTCCCCTCCCTTCTAGTTTGCAAACTGCCTCAGGGCCTCTGCATCCTCCACCTGGCACCCCTCCCCCCGCAACATACACTCAGCAGGTGCTCAGAGGACTTGGTCCTGATGCTGCCGTTCTCTAGGGGACCAGGTAACACCTGGGGAGCTGGCCCAGTGAGAAGAAGCACACTTCCAGGTCCTGAGTTCCTGGGGGTTTGGCCTATACGTCTCAGAGGATCCCTCACTCCCTGCAATGGGTTGACTTGTCCACTCAGAACCTTAGAAAGTGACCTTTGGAATAAGAGTCTCTGCAGATATGATTAAGGGAAGGATCTCCAGGTGAGATCATCCTCAAACAAATGAGTCCAAGAACTGGTGTCCCTGTAGAGAAAGGAGAGAAAATGGAGCAGGCAGAGGGGAGGCCACGTGACGATGGGGCCCGAGGGTGAAGTGATGTCCCTACAGGACCGGGAAGTGCAGAGGGAGAGAGGATGCGACAGACCCCCCCCCAGAGCCTCCAGAAGGGGCAACTCTGAGGACACCTTGATTTTATTACTCGTGAGATGACAAACTTCCACTGTTTCAAGTGACTGAGTTTGTGGTAATTTGTTATAGAAGCCCTAAAAAATGAACACACCGCCATCCTTAAATATCCCCACACCTCAGAGGTGGGTGAGGACAGAGGACCTGAGGGCTGGGCCGGGAGGAGCCAGTGGAAGGCCCAGCCCGGGCCTCCTGGACGAACCCAGGAGTTGAATGTCAGCTCAGCCCCCAGGGCAGCAAGTTGAGAAGGGAGATTGGGTCCTTCTCCCCTGGAGGCATGTCTGGGGTGTCAGGAGGCAGATGTAGTGGGTGGAGATGTATCTGTAGCACAGGACTAGGGACGGGCAGACAGCAGGCTGGCGCCAGGAGGGAGCACAGGTCT
Organism: Hippopotamus amphibius kiboko; assembly: GCF_030028045.1. Lineage (NCBI taxonomy): Eukaryota > Metazoa > Chordata > Mammalia > Artiodactyla > Hippopotamidae > Hippopotamus > Hippopotamus amphibius. The sequence continues at coordinate 6,203,600 of NC_080202.1, read as the reverse complement.
GGGACCACAAGGCACGAGGAGGAAAGAATGAACCCCACGCCTGTCCGTGCAGGACCCCAAACGTGACACGGAGCAAGAGAGGCCAGACACATCTTCCAGTTACAGAAGATTCAAAAACATGTAAGGCAGTCTGTGCCCTTAGAGGTTAGGGTAGAGCTTACCTTCAGTGGGGGTGGTCACTGGCAGGGGGACGCGGTGGAGGCTTTGGGGGTGCCGTCACGCTCCGACTCTCGGTCTGGCTGCAGCCGGTGGCGTGGGTGTGGATTATTTGAGCTGTAAGCCATGACGTGACTACTTCCCCGTGTGTACGTGAAAGATCAATAGAATGTTTAAGTAGGAAAAATTTTAAAGTGTAGCTAAATGCGATATGTTCCTCTTTTGGGTTCTGGCTAGAGGAAACCAATTGTATATCTTGGGATGATTTTAGGGAAGCTTGAATTTGGATTGGATGTTAGGTGACACTAAGGATTTAAAATTTGTGTTCAGCAGTGACAGGGCAAGACTAAGGATGCAGGGGCAGAGAATGGACTGGAGGACACGGGGTTGAGGGGGCAGGGGGCGAAGGGGACGCTGGGACGAAGTGAGAGAGTAGCATAGACATATACGCACGACAAACTGTAAAATAGATAGCTAGTGGGAAGTTGCTGTGTAACAAAGGGGGATCAACTCGATGATGGGTGATGCCTTAGAGGGCCAGGACAGGGAGAGCAGGAGGGAGTTGCGGGAGGGAGAGGATAAGGGGATATATGTATAAATACAGCTGATTCACTTTGGTGTACCTCAAAAGCTGGTACAAGAGTGTAAAGCAATTATAGCTCAATAAAGAGTTTAAAAAAATTTGTGTTCAATATGATAATGATACTGTGGGCACAGAAGAAAACGTCTTTATAGATATGGAGATGCATCTTGAAATAACACACAGGGATGAAGCGTCGTGATGCCATGATTCACACGAAAACACCAAACTCCAGATCAAATACTACAACATGTGAAAAGTTATAAAATCCAGGTGGAGGTTGTATGGAAGTTCACTATCTTACCATCTCTACTTTTAGGTATGTTTGCAAATGTGTGTAATAAATGAGACACTGAATGTACAAATGGACAGTGGCTGGACATGTATAATAATAGAACCCTGACCCACAACCTGCAGCCACCAGCCCAAGAAACCACCCCATTATCTACAGTAACTGGCCCAGGAAGCCAGCCTGCTAACCGTGAATCAGACTTTCAGGAAGTCAGACCACTATCCCTAGTAACCAGCCCCACAAGCCAACCGGTAACTGAAGACAATGACTTCTGATAAATATACCAAAACAATTCCATTTGCAAAGGAAAGTCATTGCAACAAAGGGTGCTGGAATAACTAAATATTCACATGGAAAAAAAGAAAAAAACCCAACTCCTTCCCACCTCATACCATCAACAGAAAATGAATTCGAGATGGATCACGGATAGAAGCTGAACATAAAAGCTAAAACCATAAAGCTTTTAGGAGAAAGCACAGGAGAATATCTTTGAGACCTGGAGGTTGGCAACGTTTCTTAGGGTAGAGGAGGCAATAACCAAGGAAGCAAATAAAATCAATAAATTAGATTTCACCATAATTTAAAACTCCTGCCCCATTAAAAGCTACTGGGAAGAAAATGAATAGGGAAGCTGTGGGCTGGGAGAGAATTTTAGCAAAATACATGTTTGTCAAAAGATTTGCATCTAAGATGCATAAAGAACCACTACATGAATAAAGGCTTGAGAAGATATGCAACAGGAAATGCAGATTGAAACCGCAAGGAGATACAGCCACACACTTGCTAGAATGGCTAAAATGTAAACACCTCACAATACAAATGTGGGTGATAGTGGGGAACCACCAGCGCTCCAGTGCATGGCTGGTGGGGATGTAAAATGTCATGGTCACTCTGCAACAAGGTCTGGTAGCTTCTTATAAGGTGAAACACACACTTTCCCTTTGAGCCAGCAACTCCACTCCTAGATATCTATTTGTCCGAGATAGATGAAAACCTGTGTCCCCCAAAGACTTGCTTTAAGAATATTCATAGCAGCTTTGTTCATAACAGCCCAAATCAGAAAACAGCGCAAGTGTCAATGAACAGGAGAGAAGATGAGCACATCATGTGTACTCACACAACGAAATACTACTAAACAAGGAAAAGGAACAGATTTCCGATACACACACAGCATGGATGAGTCTCAGAGACATGGCGGGTGAGAGAAGTCAGATATAAATGAGCACATATAGTGTATGTTTCCACTTACGTGACATTCTAGAACCTTCTAAGAACTCAGCTAAGGTGACAAATCTCAAAACAGTGGTTCTAGGGGTGGGGAGGAACTAACGGGGACTTTCTGGGGTCACTGGAAATGTTCTAGCTCTAGATACCGGTGTGGGTTACGTGGAGGACCCATTCGTCAATATGGTACCCTAAGATGTGTGCATCGATACTCTGCGGAAAAGAACTGTAAACATCGTAATAATGCTAGTCAAGTGGGTCAGGCTGGGGAGCAGGTGAACGTATAGTTAAACCAAGGATAGCAGAATGTTGATAATGGTTGAAGTCATATGATGATGGAACTTGGGGATCCAGGGTAGGAAACACACTATCCCAGAAAAGGAAAGTAGGGGTGTGGGCAGCGGCAGAGTGACCCCAGAATAAGGCAGGGATGTTAAAGGGAAATCTGTGAGGTGAGAGAGTCACCTGGCTCTCCTGGGAAACACTGCCTGCTGATTCTGAGGAAGAGGAGATCCTGAGAGAAAGAGAGGGTGCTTCCTTGAGAAATTGGGGTTTGCGGACAGAAGATGGAGATGGTGGTGGAGGAGGAGGTGGAGATAGAGATGAGATAGATGTGAGAAATGGAGGTGGAGGTGGAGGAGGAGGTGGAGATGGAGATGGAGGAGGAGGTGGAGATGGAGATGGAGGTGGAGATGGAGATGGAGGTGGAGATGGGGATGGAGGTGGAGATGGAGATGGAGGAGGAGGTGGAGATGGAGATGGGGGTAGAGATGCAGATGGGGATGGAGATGGAGATGCAGATGGGGATGGGGATAGAGATGGAGGAGGAGGTGGAGATGAGGATGGAGATGGAGATGAGAGATGGAGGAGATGGAGATGAAAGATGGAGGGGGAGAGAGAGAGAGTGGAGAGAGAGAACGAGAATTTCACCATTTTCACATTGTCCCTGGAGAGATACCATCCCTTGAAGGAAAACAGACTTTCAGGGAGCCAGGAGGCCCTGGACAGAGCAAAGACTAGGTTTGGTTGGCTGAACAAGCGTATCCAGAAGGAACTGTCTCTTAATCTTGTTAGAGCTGGTCTCCTTATCTGTCGTATTTGTAATTGGCCAGGTATTCAGAGACTCCGTCTGCAGATATCCATTCAGTGTTTGACCACTGACCTTGTGTTCCCCAGGTTGCTATACAGCGCTCGGCTCACAGCGCTCCCCAGCACTGCAGCCCCCATGTGCCGCCCTCTGCTAGACGCGGAGCTGCAGACACAACTCAGAAGACAACGTCCGTCTCCGAAGAGGAGCTCCGGGCGCCCACATGTCCCTGTTCAGTGGTGTCTCTCACAAACGAGGTAAAGTGATGTCTCAAATGAGAGGAGAGAGGACAGCAGGAACCTTCTGGCTCTTTCTCAGTCACTCAGATCCCCCAGCATCTGGTTGAGTGGGGTGTGCGGATTGTGGGGGCTGCATGTCCAGGGTAATAAGGACCAAATACGCTTCCCTCCGTAGATGCTCGTGTGTCTGAAACACACCACTTAACGGGGCAGCAGTTGAAGGTGAAATAAGTGGGTCAGTGCCCTGGAGGTGACCAGATGCGCATTTGTCCTTACAGGGCTGGACACTCTTCATTCCCTCCCCAAGTCCTTGCAGGGCTGGGCCTGGGGCTTCCTCAGCTTCCTATGTGCTCCAGCAGGCAGCTCGGTGCCTGGCTGGGGCTTGGGACTCGCCAAACATTTAAGTGATTCAATAAATAGGAGGCTGCGTCAGGAAGGCTCAACATTGTCACGTCAGGTCACCGTTGCTGTTCCTCTCATGCAACTGTCAGCCATCCCCTTTGTTCCTAGGCGGGGGTGCTCGGATGGGACTGGCTAGTGGGGGGTACGAGAGGCGGCTCTGAGAAGCAGGGGGACCCTCTGACCCGCTTCCCATCCCCCTCCCTTCCCTCCCTGGTCTCTGATGGATGGACACCTCGCCAGGACTGGTTGCTCTCTGCTGGCTGGCCTTCCTGAAGTCTCCAAGGTTCCCTGAGCAGCTTCTCCAAAGCAGAAGCTGCACACAGTGCGTTCAGGGAGGGTCGACACTTTTCACACAATAACAGTAACTGTCGTTTCTCTGACTCTCATTATGGGCTGGCAACCATGCTGAGTCCTTTATCTGCATTGCGTCCTTTTACCCTCCTGACAAGTCACTGAGGGTAGGACAACTATTACTTCCTTTTGCAGGTGAGGAAACTGAGGATCAGAGAGGTTAAGTGACTTGCCCAAAGTTACTCAGCAGGCGACTAGCGAACCAGGCTTGAAAGGGGAGGTTTGGAGCCTGTCTGTCTCCAGAACCTGGGTTCAGGCCTATTCTGCTCCCCTTTGGGATGGTTTTGAGGTTTTGGTTATTTTTTAAACTGGAGGAACAGTGAATGGAGAATGTATTTGAAATTGGGGCACTGGCTGTGAACAGAACGGTAGAGGTAGCGGCTTTGGGTGAGGGGTTAGGCCAGCACTGCTGGCTGGAGCTGCTGAGGACGTGTGGGCTGAAGCCGGGGGCCGTGAGCTGCAGCCAGCAGAGCAGCAAGAGGCTTGTGACAGAGGCCACAAAGCCACCACCACCATCATCCCAAAGGAGCACAAAATGCCTGGTACCCTGACACCTTCTTCACCTGGAGCATCTCTTTTAATAGCTCTACCAGGATGGTACCCTTACTATCATTCCCATTTTACAGATGAGGGAGCTGAGGCTCAGAGCTGCCTGACCCCAAATCCTGGTCTTTACACTGCACTCTGCTTGCTCAAAGATGGAGCCTGCCCTTCCCCTTCATTTACTGCCATCGATATTAATAGGTTGCCAGATGTAGCCAATAAAATGACAAGGTGCCCAGTTCAATCTTCATTTCAGACAAGCACTGAATGCTTTTTCTTATAAGAATGTTCCAAATATTACCCGGGACGTCCTTATACCAAACTGTCTTTGTTGTTTATGCGATATTGAAATGTCACTGGCAGCCCTGATACTATAAGAGGCCCCGTTGAGCTTGGGCCTGGAGTTATCTGTCCCTTCCCGAGCTTCTCCTCCCTGATAGGAGCTGGACTGTTCTGAGAACTTCAAGGACTGAATACAGGGGGGAGAGGGCACATGTCTCACAGGCAGAGGGAAGGGTCGTCTGGTGGGAGAAAAGGGGCAGGTTGCAAAACACAAGGGATAGAAATAACACGATTCCTGAGAAAGACGCCAGCGTGGGTTTGTATTTGGAATCCCAGAGATGTGGAGGGTCTTGCGCTCTCCCCACTGCAGTCCCCACGGTGCCCCGCCCAGCTGTCACTGCTGGTCGCTGTCCTCCCCCCAACAAGACGTCCCGTTGGTGACCCCTTCCCTCTGATAAGGTGAGTGGAGCCTAGTGCCTGAGCTGATAAAGCAGAGGCCAGAGCGTTTCTGAATCCGCCGCTGCTGTCACCAGGGTGCCCATCTGTCACCTGCTCACGGTGCTTCTAGGAAGGGGAGCTCTCCAAAGGTCACACTCCACCTAGACAGTGCCGCTCACCTCGTTCTTCACACCATGCAGCCGGCGCCCAGGCCCTGCCCGGTTACAAGGTGGAAAACAGCTCAGGTGATAACGTCTGCTTTTCCCCGGGTGTATGTTCCCCGCAGCACACGTCTGCCCTACCTGTTTTGTCCATGTGTACACGTGCCAGCCTTGTTTCCCCTTTCCGACACGGAGCCTGCCCCAGCCCGCGTGCTGCGACTTGTTTTCCTGGCACCTGCCCTGGGCGCCTGCCACACCTACAGCCAGGAGGGAAGGACCCGCAGACGCTGAGATCCCGTATGGGATGCCCAGGAGGACAGTCTGGGTCTGCGGTCCTGCCCATGCGCTCTGGGAACTGAGGGTGGCCTTGCACCTTGACGTCTGGCTTTTTTGTTCCTGCCTCTGTTGAGGTTTGGGAGGGCGGTTCCTTTCTGCCAATGGCTGTGAAGGGTGAAGGCTGGATGCTGTACGGCAGGGCGGAAGCGGCCACCTGCACACAGCTTCCCCTCCACCAGGTGCAGAACCTCCTCCCCACCACCGCTCGCTGCCACGATTCTCACAGCGCAGCCCCTCCAGGCTGCTAGTGGCTGGCTCTCCCCCTGCCCTCCCAGGGCACAGCCCCCCTCCCCTTTGCCAGCCGTGCCCATGTGCCTCCCAACTCCAGTTCACAGACTCAACACACTATAAAGCAAAGTTAAAACCAGCTCGTTCCCCTGGAGAAATGGAAGGAAGGGCAGAGGAGCAGGTCCCCTCCTTACTTACTGTCCTCAAGGTCCCCGGGAAAGATAGGGGAGCTGGGGATCACACACAGCTTGCACCAGGAGGAAGCCGGCAGTGAGTTTCTGCTCAAGTTCTCACTCCAGCCCCAGGAAGCCTCCCTGGCCCCATCCAGGAGCCGCTGTGCTGAGAATCCCAGCTTCGAGCAGGCTCCAGCGGGATGAGCTCACCAGGATGTGGGCTAATGGGTTAACCCTTGGCAGGCCGCTGGCAGAGGCACTTGAGATAGGGCTTCAGCTCAGCTCTGCTCAGCCGCTATTAGTGGATCTTGTGAAAAATTAATGAAGCTCCTCTGCAGTCTGTCTTCAAGTTCCGGGGAGATATGCATGAGGCTGGTGTCTGGCCAGGGCTGCTTCTCCTGACCCAGGCTCTGAAATCGGCAGACCTGGAGTTCCGGGGTTGGTGGAGTGTGTGATGGTGATGGCGGTGGTGACAGTTGCCAAAAAGTGGATTACCCAGCGTCTACACTGTACAGATACAGTGCAGGCCTTGGCCGTGAGACCTGGGAGCCCTCTCTGTTCTGAATGTTGGAGAAAGCATGTGTAGACTTACTTAACATCCTCGGTTCCAAGATGGTCCAAGGGGTACCTCTGGGAACTTCCCAAGGCCTATGGGTGGGCACCCTGTGTGACAAAATGCCATGAACCCGCAGACAAAGGTCAGATGAACACATCGGGTCGTATCTCACCCCGGGCCCAGACATCTCTGAACTAGGGGCAAAGCAGCATGTCCACCCTCACTTCTCCCGCCTTTCCTGACTGTGGCCCTGTGCTTTTCATGTCACTCATCATGGTGATAAGAAGTGAGGGAGAAACATCACCGCCGTGGTGGGGCAGGGTTTCCATCTCTATTAACAGTCATCACGATGTGCTTTGAGAAGCTGGATGTGAGCTGTTGAGTCACCCAGTCTCAAGATGCAGGTCTGCATCCCGAAGCCAACAACCTAAAGTCCTGAAAGCCAGGCTGACCCTCCATCCTCACACCAACTCGAGATGAGAAGCCTTGCTTCTGGCTGGCTGCGGGCTTTGGGGGGATGGGGGTGGGGTCCCTGCTATGGTAACAGTACCTGGGGTTGCTCCCTCTGTGTCCTGTAGGGGAGGCTCTGCCAGGAGTGACCCCAGGTAGCGAAGACCAAGGCAGGAGTGGGACTCGTCCATCCCTGGCAGCTTGTGAAATGAGCATGACATTTCCAGCCTGGGAAGGCTCTGCAGAGGTTGAGGTGTGATAAAAGACTGGAGAAGCAGAGGGCCGGGAGGGCCGGCCGTCCACTGAGCTGCAGGAGGGGGTCAGGCTGAGGGGGCTTTCCCTCTGGCCTTCACTGCTTAGGGGATGAGTGTCCAGGGGAACTGGGCTGGGAGGCCTTTGAGGATGTTGCTTGCTTTGCCTTCATACTCAAATCAGTTTGTCAAACCAAATGGCCAGGCTTATGAAGAAACCCTGGGATGAATGATTTTGCGATGCAAATAATCAGATCATTTATTTTTCCCCCAGTTCAGATTTCTGTGCTCTCCCCTACCCTCTGCAGGGCACGGCAGGCAGTGCAGTAGCAGCCACTGGTAAGACAAATCTGGATCTTGCATTTCCTCCATGTCAGGCACCCGTCTAAGTGCCTTATGTGTACAATAATCCACGTATTGCCCCGCATAATCCTATCGGGTGGAGACGTCAGGTATATTATTATCCTTATGTTTGAATTTGCACAAATAACTTCCCTGAGCCTTAATTTTTTCATTTAAGTGGATGTGATCATTGCTATTTTAGAGGTTTTGTAAGCATTATATAAGAAAATGCACATAGCAAATGCTTAATGAATATATGTACATATTGTCCATGCATATATATTCACACAGTACGTAATCATAATATATAATACATGATATATGATTAATATATTACATATAGTAGACAGAATGTATGTATTATATAGTGTCTATATGTATATAACATCGATGTGTATATGTACCTGCGTGTGTGTGTACTATATATATATATACACTTATATAAGCACATATGCAAATTAGAGGGGATCTGGGTCCAGGAGAAAGTGTCCAGGTAGAAACTGTGCTGTCTGCAGGCTCCTCCCCAACAGGACAGAGGAGGAGGCCTGAGAAGCCCGCTTGGGCCCTGGACAGTCGACTCCAAGTGTCCCGGGGCGGGGGTGGGAGGGAGGAGCTGCTGCTGCAGTTGTGGTATTGAGGGGGCGGATCGCAGGCACGGGCCCTGCCTGGGGGATGGCTGGCGGCCCTCCCACTCCCCATCCTGTAGCTCACAGCTGCTCTGGCTCAGCTCTGCCCCTCACCCAGCAAGCCCAGAGGTCCTCACACCCATGGCACAAGGGCTCACTAGCCATCACCCCTGGCACGACAGGGTGACCAATGCTCTTTATTTTTTTCATTTGTCACCCTTCTACATTTTTTTTTAAAGTATTTTAAAGCAAATCTCAGACATCTCTTCTTTAGTGAATCCTTGCAAGTGGAGATGTGTATCTCTATAATATATAATAGATAAGGACTTCCTTTCTTTCTTCCTCTTTCTTTTTAAGACAGTAACCACAATGCCATCACAGTCTCACTTGAAATGTAAACGTTCCTTAATGTCAATACCCATTCTGCACTCACATTTCCCTGATTGTCTCAGAAGTGTCTTTTTATGGTCAGGTCTCCATAAAGCAGGCTCCTCACAAGGGCCGGCCCTGCACTTAGTGTGTCTCCCAAGCTTCATGTCATCTGTAGTGGCCACTCCTGCCTCTGTTCACACCCTTTAGTTACTGACGACTCCAGGTCGTGTGACTTGCAGAACCCACATTCCGGACGTGGCTGGCTGCTTCAGACAACTGAAGACTTCCTGTAAGAGAAATGGACATTGGCAACTATGCTAAAGTGCAGACCTTAAATGGTGTTATTTAACCTTTTCCTCTTTTCTGCAAGCGCTGGGTCTTGATTTCTGCTGCAGCTGGGGATCCTAGGACAGGGCCTTGGCAAAGAGGTGCTGCTCAATGTGGAGTACATGGCCGAGTGAATATCCACATGGCACCTTGCAGTGTATAGAGGCCTTCTGCCTGCACGCCACTGGGTCCATGAAGCAGCCCCGTGACACAGGCAGGGCTGCGTTTTGTGTGTGCATCTCAGCTGTGCTGCCGGGACAGGCCACCAAGACGGGAGAAGCCATTTGGTCTTCCGGGAGCCCTCATATCATGCCAAGCAATTGATCCAATCAGGCAGCCCCAGGGAGAAGCCACCACCTTCCGCCTGCTCCTCCCCACCCCTGTGTTAATCTCTGCCCTCCTTCCTTTCCCATCGGGGGTGCCCTGGCCAAGGAGATAGGACTGTGGCCCCAAGTCTCTGCTGGTCTGACCCCTTGGTGCTCTCAAGACAGGCAAGTGTCTCCCTAACTGGTCCCTCAGGCTGGTCAAGCATCCCCCTCGCTAAGCCACACAGCCATTTCCTGAGGCACCTCCATCTTTGCTTTTCTCTTCTTGTCTCTTGAGATGCTCCTGTTCCTTGTCTATCTGTCCGTCTTCCTCCTCGACGGCTTCCATTTCTCGTACATGGCAGTTCTCAAGATGCCTTATTTCCTTGGGGGACACACGAGGAGATACTGCCCCTTTCTTTCGCAGTATGTATTAATTGAGCAGATGGTGTGCGGCCAGGTCGGGTCCAGCATGGGGAATTGGGATGTCCTGGCGGCAGTGGGAATTTCATGATGTGAGGGGGTGTGTATGTGTGGAGGTAGCTGGGGATATGAAGGAGGAAGTGATGGTGGCATGAGAACGAGTGAGAGTGGAGCGGGGCAGGAAAGAACATCTTTTCGGGGTGTGGTTCCCAGGGCCGCCAATACCTGCCAGGACCTGCCCTCCTCCCGGGGTGGTCTGAGACCCCCAGCCCCCACCAAGGAGCAGGACCCGGACCTGGGCAGCCGGGCGGGTGTGGTCAGAGGGCAGGAGGCGGTGCTCCTTGGGCGCGGCTGCCATCTAGCGGTAGGATTTAGGTAGTGTTGCTATCTGAAGTTCAATGAGTCCCTGCCCAGCAATTGGCCTCTGGCCTGGTAATTAGCACTGGACTTGACGTTGGAAAAGTCAGCATCACAGTGTTTGTCGATACATACAATCTGCCGAAAATAGTATCCGCGGTTTCAAAATCTGAAAGAATTCTGACTTTTTAGCTTTTGAATAATTTAGAAGATTCATGTATTCATCACTTCATCAAATATTTATTGTGGGTCTGTCACATGCCTGGCATGTTTTAGGCTAGATACTGGAAATAAAGAGGAGACTTCAAGGAACCGCACAACTGATGTGGCAAAAGAAAGGCAGCTAACCCAACAATTCCAATCCAGAGGGAAAAACGCTTCCACACAGATATGTCTGTGCCGTGCTTCGAGAAGACAAAGGAGGGTCGTCTTAGATTGGTCTAGAGTGGTAACTGGGAAGGAAGGGAGAGCTTCTTGAAGGAGATGGTGGCTAAGGTGAGCCTTGGGCATAGAGGAGCCAGAAAAAGAATGATGGAGGGGATGGAGGTGGTGGAGGTGGAGTTGGGGGTGGGATGGGATGATAATCAGGAGACGGAGGGAGCAGGCCATAGGAACACATAAAATTTTCCGTCTCTCCTTTTGTGGACTCCCCAAGCATTCGGTTGTGAATATAAGGAATCCAACCTAAAATGGGTAGAATGGGTTCTAACAAAAGATTTTCTTTATTATTACTAGCATTTTGGAACTGGAAGGGATCCCAAAGAAATTATATCTAATGTGTTTAACCGTTCTTCTGTTAATATTTGCACTGTGTCCCAATTTCTCCTGCTAAAGTGGCAATGCCTTCCTGTGTCTTGGGCCGCTAGGGTGGGGCCTTGATGAAGTCTAGCGTGGGCTTGTGTGATAGTCTGCCCAGGGGTCTCCCTGCCTTGGTTGGTCCCCTCATCTGACCTCATCACCAAAGCATGAATCAGGTATACTTCTTCCTTCCCTTCCTCTCTCCCTCCTTGTCTTCCTTCCTTCCTTTTTTTTTTTTTTTTTTTTTTTTTTAACCAACAACAGTGGTGACTTACCTGGTGTGTGTCAGGCTGGGCATATTGATGATTCAAAGGTGAATGAGATCAGTCCCTGCCCTCAGAGGGCTGGTAGTCTGCAGGGGAGACAGACAGATAAATAGGTGTAAATACCTGTCAACAGACACCCCCCTCCCCTCCCCCCCAGGTAACAGAAGGATCTAGTCCTTTACCCTCCTCTTTCAGGAGTCACTTCCCTCTAAAATATTTGGAGAGAAGGACTCCTGGGTTGGCCAGTCCCCTGTCCCTTCCCCCACCTCCACCTCGGTTTGTCCCAGGTCCATCCCAGGCCTCCAGTCTGCTGCTGGTCGCCCCCCAAATTTCCACCAACATGGGGGGGTGGTTTCATCGGTAAATACTCCCAGTTTGCGAGAACACAGGATTTCCAGGCAGGGAACTACTTCACTTTATTTTTTCCTAATTCAAGCCACTTTAATGGACCACCGGCTGGGCTGACGTGGAAGGTTAAACCCTTCCCAGGGATATCTGTGTTAAAAAAGGCTTCTAGGATACAATTTGGTTGCACAGTTTTATAACTTTTAACGCATGTATAGATTTGTGCAACCACTACCATAATCAGGGTAAAGAGTAATTCCTTCACCCCAGGGTGTTCCCTCCTGCTGTCCCTTTATGGTGACTCTCTTTCCTCTGGCAATCCCTGGTTTGTTTTCTATCTCTGTAGCTTTGTCTTTTCCAAGAATGTCGAATAAACAGAATCATACGGTATGTAAACTCTTGAGACTGGCTTCTTCCATATTGGCTTCAAGAGCCAGCCGTCGTTTTGCTCTTTCATTGCTGAGTAGCCTTCCGTCAGGTAGATGTACCCCTTTCTTATTCACCTGTGGAAAAGCATCGTGGGTGTTTGGCAAATATGAGTAGAGTTGCTAGAAACATTCGTTTCTGGGCTTTCTTCTTAACATAAGTTTTCTTTTCTCGAGGTTTGAGACTCCTGAGTCATGGTAAATGTATAATTAACTTTGTAAATGCTAAGTTGTTTTCCCGGGTGGCTCACGCATTGATGGTCTTGGAGAGATACTACAACAACCCTGCACGTCCTACTTCTGCACTAAATAATTGAAAAAAAGAATCATTATTTGATTTAAACTAATGTATTTTGGGGGAGAGGGAATCTCTGTCACTTATAACCAAATACAGTTCCTAACTGATGCAACTTCTCAGTGCCAGCTAGAGTCCTAGGCATTGGAGAAATAAATTTGCGTGAGAAAAGGTCCCTGTTCTTAAGTTTAGCAGCGGTAAATGCTGGATAGCATGTTCACAGAAAAGGGACGCTTCTCCTACAAACAAAGAACGGTCAAGGTTGTAGAAGAAACTCACCAAATGGAACTTAAGCCCTGGGGAGCCGTGATTTTGCTCTATTATGTTTACTGCTTTATCTCTTGTGCTTGGAACAGAATTAAAGGTGCTCAAATCCTATAACCTCAATGAATAAAATGGAAATAGAGCATGTCTTCAGATTAAAATAAAATATCTTCTGTAGGGGGAAGATGATGATGAGGGACCTTGCTGGATTTCTGGTCGGGTTGGAGGCCAGAGCCAATGGGGACAGGGCACTGAGGACCTGGGCTCACGTGGGGACCCTGTGGAGGCGGAGGCCGGCTGGCAGCACATCCTCTGCGGTGGTCTTTGTAATTGCTTTCCGAGCGCACCTGGTTTTCGTGGCTTGATTCCTGCAGGCTCTGGGTGCTCCGTTTGGCTTGAGAATGCCTCTCCTGAAAGTCAGAATAGCAACTAAGAAAAGCATGGGGAACGTATTCACCCACTTAATTCATGAGGTCACTGGTTTTGCTGGTAATCTCACCGAGGACTTTGAGGAGAACTGCGGCAATGGACTACAATGCCCAAAGGATGGACATTTCCTCTTTAGCCCATGAAGTCTCTTTCCAGTCCTGCAAAGCCAGTCGCGGGTTTTAATTGACATTCTCTTGTCCTTCCCGCTGATTTCTCTGTAGACCTGTTTGACTCAAGCCAGCCTCCCTGGCAAGGTTATCAAAACAGATGACACAATTTCAGCCGGTGTTTGTAGCATCCGGGACCCCTGTCCCAAGAATAATGATGGCCTGACATAGCTATGCTGTCCTGCTTTGCTCCCGCTAATGTTACAGAGGATGGAACTTTGGAGTCTGACCCTGTCTGTGCAGAGCCCGTGACTTTCACACACTGTCTCTTTGCATCCCGTGCAGACAAGTGCGACATTACAGGTGCATGCCCAGGTCTCCCCTGTGTCAGGGCTCTGCAAGATTTACCAGGGCCTGCAGACATAATGGAGGTTAAAAAAAAAAAAAAAAAAAAAAACAGAAAGAAAATACTCATCAAGTCTTTGCTAAGGTAACATTAAATCATTGAGTCACTAAAACACGACTCAACACTTACTTCATTACCTATAAATTATGTTCAATGTGGGCAGAGTTTGATTTGTTTAATATGATGTAAAATTGGGTGTTTCCAAATGTAAAGTTAGCTACTGCCTTTGAAAGTCCTTAAATGGCCTTGAGAGATCCTTGAAATCCAGGTAAGATTTTTCTAGAATCCTGAGGAAATTCAAAGTCCTCCCTACGGGAATTTCCCTGGTGGTCCAGTGGCTAAGACTCCGTGCCCCCAAGGTAGGGGGCCCAGGTTCAATCCCTGATCAGGGAAGTAGAACCCACATGTAGCAACTAAGAGTTCTCAGGCTGCAACTAAAGATCCTGTGTGCCACAACTAAGACCTGGTGCAACCAATTAAATAAAAAAAATTTAAAAATAAAAGATAAATAAATACTAAAAAGAAAGCCACAAAGCCCTCCATACAATTTCTGCTATTTGCCGAGTTTCTGCTGTGCGTGTGGGTTATAATCGCACGACCGCCCAGCTCCAGAAACTGCTGAATGAACCCTGAATCTAGTGATCTCTCTGATCCTCCCTGCGCCAACTCTGCTGTGAAACTTGGCTCCGTCCTCAATGTCCACAAATCCCCCACCTAAACAAGGACTTCATGTAGACTTCAACAAGGCCAGCAACTTCAGATCATTCTTACAAGTTCTTTGGCTATGGTTACAGCATCTACAACTTTTCTTCAAAACCTTCTGAATTAACGGTGTATTATAGATAAGTTACAAAGTAATTACTCCCGGAATAATATAGATTAAAGCTAATGTTTGAGACCCCCTTTGCGATAAGCATCTCAAATCTCTGGATACCCAACTGGGGGTCAGTTTGATTCTGACACTAATTACCCCATGACTCCCTCCTCCAGTTGAATAATTTGTTAGATCAGGTCACAGAACTCACGGAAGCATTTGACTTCTGTTCACCTGTTTGCTATAAAGGATACAAGGCAGTCACACCTGGAGGGAAGAGATGCACAGGGGCGAGGTTCAGGGATGGAGCGGGGGGAGCAGAGTTTCCACGCCCTGTTCTGGCACGCTACCCTCCCAGCCCCTCCATGTGGTCACCAGCCCTGAAGCTCCCTGAATGTCTTCACTTTAAGGTTTGTACGGATATCCCATTTCATAGGCGCGATTGAGTAAATCACTGGCCACTGGTGACTGAACTCAATCTCCAGCCCCATCCCCTCCCTGGAGGTCAGGGAGTGGGGTTGAAAGTTCCAGCCCTCTAACCACGTCTTGATCTTTCTGGAGGCCTGCTGGCATCCTGAAGCTGCCTGGGGCCCCCCGCCAGTAGTCATCTTATTAGCACACAAAAGACACTCTGATCACTCCAGAGATTCCAAGGTTTTTAGCAGCTGTGAGCCAGGAACTGTGGACAGAGACAAAATCTATATTTCTGATTATGCCATACACCCTAATTAGGATTCTGCACTCCGGGGGTGGTAGGTAAA
The DNA here is from genome assembly GCF_030028045.1 of Hippopotamus amphibius kiboko. Lineage (NCBI taxonomy): Eukaryota > Metazoa > Chordata > Mammalia > Artiodactyla > Hippopotamidae > Hippopotamus > Hippopotamus amphibius. The sequence goes on along the minus strand of NC_080202.1, from coordinate 6,188,189 downwards.
GTGGCTCAAATATTGCTAAGTAAATCTGCACTAGGCAATGCGTTAATTGAACACAAAGGGATGCTTTATACATATTTAATAATATATAATATTTTTTCATACACATATACGTGTATACAAGTGTATACACACACGTTTGGGTGCATATGTACATAAGTGTGTGTGCGGGTAAGCATCATGGTTGAGCATTAAAACTCCTGGCTTTCCTGCCCTTGAATGAACAAGGTGTAACGGCCCACAGGCTGCTTCATTCGCCTCCATCATTCGCTCACATCTGGGCAGGAGGAGTCCCTGTCCTGGGCCCTATGCTTAAGAAGAGGGCTCAGCAAACTTCTTCTGTAAATATTTTGGGCTTTGTGGGCCCTAATGTCTTTGTCCCAACTACTCAAGTCCACTGTCGCAGTGCAAAAGCAGCCACAGACAATACCTGAAAGAATGAGTGTGGCCGTGTTCCCATCAAACTCTACACAGATGGGCAGGGGGCCGGTTTGACTCATGGACTGTAGTTGGCCACCAGATCCAGTGGTGCCAAACCTACATGCTCACAATTTCTTCATTTACGTGAGCACATACACCCCTTTTACCGCCTTAAGCCCATATGAGATGAGTTTCTGTCTTGTGAACTAGAAACAGTCCTTACTAGTAATATAACAGTGGAGAGGGCGAGAAGGATGGGGCCCTGCTTTAGAATCTTATCAAAGCTTCATGTGAGAAGAGTCACCTGGAGAGGATGACAAACAATTCCGTACCAATTCCGGTTCAGCAGGTCTGCAGTGGGGCCCAGACTTTGCATGTCTAACAAGCTCCCAGGTGATGCTGCTGGTCCCTGGACCACACGTGTGCAGCAAAAGCTCTCCTAGATCAGTGGTCCTCAAGCCCTGGAGAACCTCAGAGGATTCTGATTCGCGCATCAGAATCACTGCAGGGCTTGTTAAAACACAGGTCGTGCCCGGAGTTGGTGATGCAGTCGGTCTGGGGTGGGGCCTGATAATTTGCATTTCTAACAAGCTCCCAGGGGATGTTGTTGCTGCTGAATCCTGCTTTGAGTATCAGTTCTTTGGAGGACCCTTCCATGGCCCTCTTCCAGCTGTGCCCTCCCCCACAGCAAAGATGGCTATGGGGTCAAGGGCCCATCCTCTCTGCTCCTACATCAAACTCTGGGTACTTGGGATCCCAGAATCTGTTGTCGAAACAGCCTTGAGCCAGCCTCCAGGACCTGCATGGGGTATGTTTGTGTGGAATGGAAAAGAGGATGGATGGAGTTGGATGTATAGGTTGGGGGTCTACACACTGTGTGAGGCCCTTGCAGCTCAGGATGGAGCCAAGGTTGGGAAGAATGGGAGGCTGAGACCCTCCCCCTCCCCCAGCCCAAACCGTCCTTCCTCCAAGGAGCAGGTGGAATGGCTTCCTCCATTTGGGGCCACCCTGTCGGGAACAGTGGGCATGGGCCGTTGGGAGCCTGGACTCTGGAGTCAGGCACACTTAAGTCTGATCCTTGACTCTGATAATTCGTTACTGAGTGACCTCAGGCAAGTTACTTAACCTCTCTGAGCCTCGTCTATGAATCTATAAAATCTGTAAATAATGCCAAACACCTACCTCATTGCTATTGTGGCAAGAGTAAATGTGGTAAGGTACTGAAGCATGGTGCTTAAGCCTCGGTACGTGAGAAATGTTGGATATTCTTCTTCTTCTTGTTATTATCGGTTACTGTTTTACTCAGTCCTTGGTGACATGTTATTCATGACTGTCCTTTCCTTGCATCACATCAGAGCGCCAGTATCTTGGGTACCGGTGTGAGCAGGGGGTCCAGCTCTCCTGTAGCTGCTCCCCACTCTCTGTGCTCACAGCCTTGAGTCCCAGTCTCGCAGAACAAGAGTAAAGGATATTAGAATCCAGAAGATAACACGCCTTTTTATAAACAGCTAATCAGAACTAGTAATTTTATAGGAAAATAGCACTCATTTTTTTTGCTGCTATAATTAAAAGGTTCATGAAACTATCTATTTGTGTTCCAGACAATGACATGTATTGAAAGCGGTACAGCCATAATTATTTGACCCTTGCTCCTATCTTCCAAGGCTTTAATTATGTTTTCATTGCTTTTGTGGCTACTTTTGACGTGGGGGTGAAATATGAATACTTAGGCAGTGCTGGTTCTCACGAGGGTGCCTCTCCTCGTGTGTATGTGTGTGTGTGTGTGTGTGTGTGTGTGTGTGTGAGAGAGAGAGAGAGAAAAGTCCAACCTCCAGCAGTGGCACTAGGAGTATAACTTGTGTTTGTACTAGGTTGAGAATAGGGATGTCGGTAGAACTTTCTCCAATGATGGAAATGTCCTCTGCGAGCTGCCCCTTACCTATCCACGGACCACATGTGGTTATGAGTATGAAAAAGGTGGCTAATGGGACTGAAGAACTAAATTTTTAATTTTGTGTAATTTTAATTAATTTACATTAAAGAGCTGCCTAACATAAGTGGCCACCGCCCTGGACAGTGTAGCTTCAGAAGGTCCTTGCTTATCTGATTGCTATAATTGCTCTGAGAGAGGAATGGGAAAATGTATTATTTTATGGACAATGAAACGGTTTACCAGATGCTCATCTGTGCAGGTGTATATTATAAGCAGAGTTAAAATACTTCATAAGTAAAAAGTTCTCATAAGTTACTCTGGACAGTCCACACGAATTGCACACTGGACACTGCGCCGTCGTTTGAGAATGCCAGTCCCACGACAGCCCCTCTCTGTGGTGTATCTTACGTCTGGTTTACTATTCTCTCAGCCAATGGGTGATTGTGATCTCCAGAGATCATCTGGCAATTTCAGGAGATACTTTAGTTGTCACAACTAAATAGTTGGGGTGGGGAGGTGCTTCTGGCATCTAGTGTAGAGTCCAGGGATGCTGCTAGATCTCCCACGATGCACAGGACAGCCCCCTACAACAAAGAATTATCTCACCCCTAACGTCTGTATTGCAGAGGTTGGGAAACCCTGTTCTCAGCCCTTGCTACTTGAACTGTGGCCCGTGGACCAGTATTGCAACATTGCCTGGGAACTTGTCCCAATGATAGGATCTCGGGCCCCATCCCAGACCCACTGCATCAGAATCTGCATTTAAAGAGGCTGCCTTAATGATCTGTGTGTGCCAGGTGTGCACTCTGAGCCCTGTACCATGCTCAGAGATGATGGCTTTGGGGCAGCCGATCCGGAGGCTGAGTGACAATTTAGTGCTGGGTCTAGTGTCCTCAGCAATGATGCTCGGATTCAACAAAGCACTTAGCCCTCTCTCCTTGAGAGCATGGATGCAAAACACACAGAGAAACTTAGTAGTTGATAGTGGATGGGAGGAAGTTAGAAAAAGACATGAGGAAGCTGTGTGAGGCAGATGCTAAGGCAGAGAAAAGTTCGTGGTATCAGGAGAGTCTGAGTCACGACATTGGTGGTGCCTGGGCTGTGATTATTGGAACCTACAGCTGAGGGAAGGACATTTAATCGGGTCTTTCAAGGGACCTTGAATTTTGAATTCTCTGTCAGTTTCTTTTCCTCCATAAGATCCAACTCTTTGGATGTCTCTGTGTTTTCCCTGGGTCACCTTCCTCCCCATGATCTCCCTTCCTTCCTCCCTCCATCGTGTTCTGTCCTCCCCACAAGGTCTGTCTACCACTGGTAAGTCAGGGAAGTATCAGAGTTAAATAGATCCCACCGTCATTCTAAGGGGAGTCGAGCGGCTCTGTAGGACCATGTAAAGCTCTAGAAAGGCAACAGGGGAAGAAATACTAACTACAGAAGCCTTGAACCCATATTCGCATCTCTTAAGTGTGTCCAGAAAAATCCCGCCAATCCCAGCAAATGTTTCACCTTTTCCATCCTGCCCTCAAATGCCTGGAATTGAGAACGAGGTAACCGCGTGGTGTGAAGACGGTGCTGGGCACACCCAGCCTTACGTGCAGAGCCGGACCTCCTCCCCGCACCCCTGCCCCCTTCCACGAGCCACTCCTGCCGGCTGCTGTCTCATGCATTCAAATCACAGCAGTCTACCAGCACACCTCGCTTCCCTTCCTGACCGCCCTCCGACCCATTCCTGTCTCCGAGTTTCAGGGAAATGAGGTTAGGGACCCAGGAGGTAGGACCCGGTTGTAGCTGCATATGTTGTAGAACAAACCCCTTACATGCCTTCTGAAGAGCCCCCCAACCAGGCAGCTGGGGGAGCGGGAATTAAGTGGCAGTGGAAGTGAAATTACCACCTATTGCGTCACCCACATAATTGGGTCGGTAATTAAAACATAACTAGCAGGTGTCACACCCACAAGGCGTCCTTATGTGCTTCTTTTTCCGACCATTGTCACAAAATATGAAAACTACATTTCACGAGGTGAGCGTTCTCAGGACTGCCTAGCCACCTCCGCTGTAACTGTCACCCAGTTTATAAGAACACGCGATTAATTATCATCTCATACCTAGAATATCAAGTGCGTGGAAAAGTCACAGAGGTGGGTCCTCCTGGTCCTGAGACAGATGACTCGCAGTGGGGTTCACCTGGGAACATTTCAGAGTTTGTCTGCTGGGAGAGCCTTGAGACAGCCTTCACTGGAATGCATGGTTTCATGATAAAATGGTATGGCTTCCCCATGGAGGAAGGCACCTCTTTCTAACCATAAGGCCATTGTACCAGAACAATTGCTGAACAAATCCAGCTTTTCTCCACTCATCTGTGACAAGCATTTATGTCTCATGACCATTCTAGGGAAAAGTTCGGGGTGATAACATAGAATCGATCATTCGGTTTGGGAATAAAGAGACTTCCGTTCTAATGCTAGTTCTCCTGCCACTGGTTTGTGGACTTTTATCCAAACCTTTTCTCGTTAAACCTTGGTTTCCTTCTCTGTGAAACAGGTGGGACTGTGCAGGCCTGGGCCGGCATGCCTTTGGCTGCTGCCCACAGCTGGGGGTCAGGAAGCATGGAGGGGTACAACCGTCGCAGTTACTCAAATGCTGAAATGCTTCTGTACTGATGGGCAGAAATCCACTTGCCCCCCCCCCCACACCCCTTGCCCAGGGCTTCTCTGCTGCTCTGGCGGCAGATTCCCTCACGTGGACCCCCCATCACTCATCAACTAAGGTTTAATGTCTGGTCCAGCAGGGACCCCCGACATAGCATCATCAGGACCTCATTCTGAGACACCTGTACCTCTGACGTGCCTGTGGTTAAAGAGTTTAAGTACTACCCCTGATGGTAGCATGTACCTAGGGAAGAGCATTACCCACATTATAAATTAGTGTCTGTTTGCATTTCCAACAAACAAAAAGAAAAGTGATTTTTCAGAGTTTTTCATCTGTCTCTTTGTTCCTAGCCATCCAGGGTCAAGCATTGATCCCCGGCTGTGTCTATTGATACACACCGTTGCACTTGGATTTCATAAACAGAAGAAAATCCCATTAATGGCAGAGTCTTTGGATAATACAGGCGAGGATTAGACCGAAGATGACCTTGACTTTGGAGATAATTAGATTTAATTATGCAAATACAATCTGAATACGAAGAGCACATAAACAAAATTGTTTTCGAGCACCCGAGTCGCTCATTAGATGGTGGTCACTGAAGTGACTGCAGTTATAGTGAGACAGTCGCCATAAGCCATCCTTGAGTTATTCGTACAGAGGGCGACAGTGAGACTGCATTTCTTTTCAAAGGTCCTGTCAACCTCCGTGTTCGTTTATTGTAAATTACTGAAGACTCACTATATGTTTTCTATGCCATCCAGAGGCAATTTTTAACAGTTCTGAATGCCTGTGACATATTTATTCATTCATTCAACAGTTGAGACTTTGTGCCAGGCATCCGGGCTAATTGCTGGGAATAAAGGCATGAAAACATCTTTACTAAAGGAGCTTTTGGTCTAGTAGAGAAATAGACACACTAATACAAAAGGATAACACAATAAACAAATTATTTTAATGGGCCCTCTCTCCCTGGCCTCTTGGTGGTGTTTGTCAGAGACAACATTTCTATTCTTTCTGAAACATCCACTTGGTGTGACTCTCCTGGTTTCCCTCCCATCTCGCAGGATGCTCTTCTCAGTCTCCATCACGGGCTTCTTTATTCTCCACCCAAACAATTAGAAGTTGGAATCCCTTGGGATCTGCCCAAAGCCCCTCTCGTGCCCCACGATTTCCCCAAGCCATTTCTTTCACTTCCATTGTTTTAGTAACACCCTCTGCCAGTCTCTTAAGAACAGCCCTCTCCTCCAGACCTATATATCCAAGAGCCCTCTGGCCGCCTCCACTTGGATACCTCCCAGGCCACCCCAAACCCCTCCGGTCCCAAACAGAATTCATCATTCTCTGAACTGCGCCCACCCCAACCCACTTCTCTTCCAATGTCTTCCGTGTTTTATCAGTGACATTGCTGTCCACTCAGTTGGTCCAACCATAAACCTGACGATCACCTGACATTCTTCTCCCTTAGACCTCGTGTCCGACAAATCATCGTCTTGTTAGTTGGACCTCCTCAGTGCCTCCTGTTTGTTAGTTTGTTCTACGGTTTGTTAGTTTGAGCTCCCCAATATCTCTTGAAGGTTTCCACAGCCTTCCCTCTGGCCCAAGTCCTCACCGTCTCCTACTTGGATAGGGTACCTTTCTGGTGTCTCTAACCCTGCTGGAGCTCCCCTGCCGTCCTTTCTCCATGGGGCAGATGTGGTGATCTGTGTAAAGTGTGGATCTGATCATGGCTACAGTAGTTGCCATTTGAGTTCTGCTGAGCCTAGGAGTCAGTGTCCCCCCTTCTCCGAGACCCGCCCCATCTCCTGGAAGGCTCGCTTGCGTTATGACCTCTTGAGCTGCCTGGACCTTGCCCACAGCTCAGTGAATTAGGTGTAAATACTCTGACCCAGGCTGACTCAATGGAATTCTTTCTCCAGGCATTTTGAATTGGGACTCATAAACACATTGTGTCGCTCTGTGTGGCTAGAACTATAATTTGTAACCCGAGGGCCATTGTCTACCCTGTTTTTGGAGAAGCAGAGAGAATGCAAACAAAAAGAGAAAATAACAACGCAGACACACAGAGAGGCATACGTGACCGAGAGAGACTGGTTCTTGGATTTCGGAAGAGTTTTCCAGATTCTGACTCCAGACCCTTCCTGAGAACTGTTCGTGCTCTTAGATTTCATTAAATTTCTGGGCGTCTCTAAGAAATCCCCACATTTCACTTGAGCTACCCTAAGCCGATATCCGCTCCTTGAAGCCAAATGGTTTTCGCTTACACCCTGGCATTATCACGTTAACCCCACCCAGGCTCCCCTTGACACTAGGATACAGCCCCAGATTCCTAAGCCGGCCCAAAGGCCCTGTAGGATTTTCTAGGCTTCTGGACTCTCATCCCTTTCTTTTCTGTGCTCCAGTCACCCCGGGAAACTTCCAGTTCCCGGACATGCCATCCTCTCTTGGGTCCCTGCCCCTGCCATGCAGCTGCTGGGGAAGCCTAGCAATCCCGGCTCCACCCGTCCTTCAGGTCTCAACATAAATGCCGGCTCCTCAGGAAACCAGCTGTCTCGGCCGCCCAGGCTGGGCCACAGCCCCTCTGGACAGGGACCCCATTGGCAGGTTTTGTGCAGGAGGTGCTGTCTGAGCTGAGCTACGAAGGGTGGACAGGAAGAGCTCAATCTAAGGCACTTCCAAGAATTTAGGGACACGGATGGGGTCCTTGGCGATGAAGGTGGGCTTTCACATCAGATGCTCCCGTAACTGTGGACTTTGGGCAAAATCTCACCTGAAAGGGTCAGTGAGTGTGAGGATGAGAAGTAGCAGATACAGAGTAGCTGGCACGACTTTATTATTATTCGCTTTAGCTCAAAGCATCCCGCAATGCTCTGGGGCCTTGCCCGAATCGCTCCACTCTCTGAGCCTCATTTTCGTGTTCTATGTTATCGCTTATCTTCTCTACCATCTTACGTTATTGTAAGGACTGCATTTTCTGAACTCTGAAACCCTAAATAAGCCCGTTGTTATTCAGATTATTATGATTAATGATTAGGATCACGGGAACTCGGGGGCCCACAGTGAGGTGCCCCTTCTTTCAAGAACCAGGCAATCATGCTTTTCCTTTTGAGAGTTAAATTGTGAAATATGCAAAGTCACCAGAAAGATCCCAGACCAGCCACATTTGAATGTAACTATGTTGAATAGATTAGCATATTAAAAGACAGTATGTCAATCACAGAATGAAGGGACAGAAAAAGTTGTCACAGATGCAAACGGCTGGTGGGGGGGAGCCTTCACTTCGCCTGGGCAGGGAGGAGGGCAGTTCAGCCCCCAGAAATGGTGCATGTCTGTTTCCAAAGATAAGGCCTCCCTAGAGTTAGCTGATGCCAATCATTTCCTCCCTACCCCCCGACGCCTTCTTAAAGATCTCGCCCAACCCGCAGCCTCAGACGCTGCAGGCCTTTGTAGCAGGTGCCCTTGCTCCCAGCCACCCCCCGTCCCCACCCCTGCTGACCAGGCCTGAGAGTCAGGAGTGAATACCAGATTGATATTCCAGTTGAGTACCCACTGGACTGAATAGAATCCAGTACCAGAGCAGAGCTGGTCTATCAGCTTCTCTGTGTTCTGAGCTTTTGAATCAGGGATGGGGAGACTGCATCGGTTGGCTGTGGAGGGGACCAAGTTGGAAGGTTGGAAGGTCACCAGGCTGCAGCTTGTACACACAGAGGAGTGAGCAAAGAAGTGTCTGCCAGGAGAGAAGAATAAATAAGAGATGTGTAGAAAAGCCCTGGGGGAGAGTCGGGACGGGTGGGGGGAGACCCATGGATTTTTCTGGTTCCTTAAGTCTCACTCTGCTTCTAAATGACATTCCTTTTTGACTTAAGCTTCAGTGAGTAGGGATATGCAACCAAACCATTCCTAGGGAGGGTGGAATTTTAGCCAACAGACCAGACTGTTTCAGTTTGCCTTGGCAAGGTCAGCCTACTGTGAGTGAGGTGAGGATCAGTCAGTCTGTCCGGGCAGGCACGGTCAGGCAGGGATTGGAGCCGGGGGCGGCCTCCGAGAGTCGTGGCCTGCACCGTGAAAGCTGGCACCTTCTTGTCTGATGATTTGGTTTCCACGTGCTGTATTAGTTTTCTATTGCTCTTGAAGCAAATTACCACACTTAGTGGTGCAAAACAATAAAATTTCATCACTTGTAGTTCTGAAGGTTGGAAATTCACGTCGACGTGGGTCTCACTGAGCTGAGATCAAGGGGTGGGCTGGGCTCTATTCCTTCGGGCGGCTCTGGGAAGGAATCCATTTCCTTGTCCTTTCTATCTTCTAGAGATGCCCACGTTCCTTGTCTCCTGGCTCCTTTATCCATCTTCAGAGCCAGCAAGATAGCAGCTTTCTGACCCTGCTTGTGTCATCATCTCTCTGTCCCTGACTCTCTCCTCTACCTCCCTCCGCCACTTCTAAGGCCTCCTGTGATTGCATCGGGTCCACCTGGATGTCTGGCTAATTCCCCATCTCAAGGCCAACCGACTAGTAACCTTAATTCCTTCTGCAACCCTAATTTCTCTTTTCCATAGAACCTAGAAATTCACAGGTTCTAGGGATTAGGGCATGGACATCTTTGTAAGGGGGCAGCATTCTGCCCACCAGGTGTAGCTTGACAAAATGAGGACAAAGGACAAAATATTGACATATAACGTTCTTTAAAAATACTCATTTCAGCTTAGGAAGCTTTGGTGCTAAAATGAGTAAAGTTGTAAATGTTCTTTGTCTGATGGACACAGAAAGATCTTCGGAATCTGTGCTTTAGTGAAAAGAGTATGGACTTTCCACGCCTCCAGGCGTGGGTTCCATCCTACCAGGTCTGTATTTAACTTCTCTGTATTTCAGTTTCCTTCTCCACAAAATATAGATAATAATAGTATTGTTTGGAGGATTACATGAAATCAAATTTGTTGTTTTTTTTTTAAACTTCATGAATGTCTGTTTTCTTACTTTTCCTCCTTACTCTTCCTCCTTTCCTTTTCCTGTCCTTCCAGGACTTGATGGCCTGGAATGAGAACGCTCCTAAGTGAGAGAGGGCTTGCTATGTCTTGGCAGCAGGAGTGCCCTCATGCCGGGAACCAGAAATGAGCCTTACGCCGTGATGACAGCCCATCATCTCTTCTTGCTTCCTCTCCCCCGTATTTTGGGTCTTTTTGTCTCTTACAGTGGGAGCCACCGCAGGGTTTCTTTCTGTCTTTCTGTTCTTGCCTCGTAAAATGAAAAGGGTCAGGAGCCAGGAGTGGGAGGATGGAGGCTGCCCAGGAGGAGCTGCCAGGACAGTGGTTTTCAGGGCCCGAGTGATGGGAGGAACTGGAGAGTTCCCAGTGGACTTCATCCCGGCCATGACCGACAGTAAGCTCCGTCCCCGTCCCTTCGAGCAACTTCTTATTCCTCTAAAGGATTCACTGTCTGCAAGGGTGGGTGGGCTCTAGGCACGGTTGTGACCACAGTCCTGGGCTCCTGATGGAAACATTTTTTTCCTTTGATGTTTGAAGGCGCTTGGGAGCCTTCCCCTCATTGCCGTAGTAATTCAGGGTGGAATTCACTGAAGGGCTGCTAAGCTTGTGCGTGGCAGGAAGACTCTGTCTGGCTGGATTTAAATGATGCCCCTGTGGAGATGCAACCAGTTCAGATATCAGAAACTCTCTGCAAAACGTTCTAGAAAATGACGCCTGTTTTCGCTGAGAAAGCAGTCTGCTAATTGGGAAGTATGGTTCGTTTCCAACTTCCTTTTCCTTTCGGTTTCAGACACAGCACCTATGTAACCTCACTGGCAGCTCACAAAACATCTTCACTTACATTAGCACTTTTTTTTGACTCTTGTGTTTCCAGTGGACTCTCAGAGTCAGACAGGCCAGTGTAGAAATCCCAGCTCTCCCAAAACTAGTAGTTACTTAACCTGGGTTTCAGTTTTCTCCGCTGTAAAATAGGCATGCCGATAGTTATTACCTAAGATTGCTCTGCTGATTGAAACCCCTAGCATAGATCCAGGCCCTTATTAAGCATTGGGGAATTAATGCTCATCCTCCTTTTTGGGTTCTCTGCGCCCAATGCTTGTATGTCTCTTAATTAAAACTAGTTCCCCCTTTAAAAGATCTAATAGTCAAGTATAGAATATAGTCCTTGTCTGGAAGGATCTTCTACACCTTTCCCTCAGCCATCCCTCCTGGGGTACAGTAGACTTTTGTTTTTCCAGATTTGGGAATGAAGGGAGGAAGATTGCCCTTTGGGAGTTACGCTGTAGGTTAATACGATGGACCCCACTAAAGATATGCAAAGTCTGCCGAAGGAGAAGGCACAGTTCCCAGGTGGGCAGGCCCCACAGTCACCAGAGTGAATGCATTACCATAAATAAAGGCAGCTCCGAAAGCAAAAAGACATGGGAGTACTGGAGGCAAATAGCCACAGGGTCCCTCCCAGCACACTCCAGGGAAGAGGAGCCTCAACCAATGACTGGAAGTTCTCACTCAGTGGGGGCAGCGTGGAGCCCACAGGCTTTAAATGTCTCTGGTCCCTTTGGCAAGACCATCCCTCTTGTGACGTGGAGACCCCAGGCCATCTCAGCTGTGTCACGTTCCCTTTGTCCTGCTCCAGGTGCTCCAGAGACTCTCAGATTATGATTTGGCTTCTCTTGGAGTCAGCTTTGGGGGAGAGAATGGGCTAATCCTATAGAATTGAAGTTTTTAGGTCTTAGCGTCAGTAATTTCTCACTGTGAATTAAGAAATAGGCATCGGGATTTTATATCAGTGTTCTGTGCTTGGTTAAAATGTCTCTCCTGAGAGATGGGTCCTTCTTCAGATTTTGTAGCGTCCAAGTATCAGGTATCAGACCTAGGATCGTGGGAAACTCCCCAGGGTAAGTAATAGCAGTTTATGAGATCTTGGTAGACAGTCTGCTGGCCTTTCCTCTTAGTGACAACCATCTGGCATTCCAGAAGAGAGAGCCTTTCAAATTTTGACACTAACCGTACTCTGCATCTTACTCAGTAACAGCCCCCCGTGGCAGTGCTGTGTGGTGGGAAGATTCTGGGATTTGGAGTCAGACTTGGGTCTGCTTTTTATCTATACGAACTTGGACATGTAATTGAACATCTCTGAACAATAGTTTCTCCATCTGTAAAATGGGCTACTTCCTAGGGCTGTTGAAAGGATGAAAGTAGCTATGATTGTTGTGTGTACTGAGAGGTCCATCAGATGGGGAACAATGGTAAAGTTTGGATCTTTTATTCCATTATAGACTGAGAATCTGTTGTGCCCCAAATCAAATCCAGTCTAACATATAAACTCTAGACTCTTCTTCCGTCACTTTAACCTGTTTCAGGTTTGCAAATCAGCGGTGGGGGATGGTCTGCATGCTCTTCCCATGGTCTGAACAGTCTTGAGCTTCCACAAAATGCTTTGCCTGTGGCCTCAAGTTGAGTCCCCAAAGGTATCAAGAGGTGGCTTTAGCAAATTTGTTTTTACAGGTCTGAGTGTGTATGGGATGCCCACTTGTTGATCTTCCTTCGAGCAGAAATTCCAGCCTCCTGGTGCTTATTCAATCAGAACTTTGACACCTGGTTTATTGAATGAGCGAGACTCAAGCAGAAAATAACTTCACTGTTTCTCACCTCTGCCCGTTTTTACCTGCTCTCTGTCCCTGCATCACAGTTTGGGTCAATGCAATAGCTTTTCTGGTCACTTTTAGACAACAGTAAGAATAACAAAAGTTATTTGGTTACTTTCAGGTCATAGAAAACCTAATTCAGTCTGAATAAGAAACTCCAGACGCTCTTTCTGTCACTTTGGCTGATTCTGGTTTCAGAAATCAGTGGCGGGGAAGGGCGCCAGGAGTGCTGCTTCTCTCATTCCCACTCACCTCCCCGCACCCTCCAGCAGGCATCCTAGGACCCTCTGTGTAGGCGGGAGGAGGGGAAGGCCAGACAGGGCTCTTATGGCAGTTGTGACTGGGGGTGGGTGGCACAGAGGACATTCTCCACGTGGCACTCTTGTGAATTCCTCAGGGAGCCATCTGACAGCAGCCCCCGAAGCCGGCGGTGCCCCCTCAGGCTGTGTGCTTACGAGTCCTCCCTCTCAACACCTCCGCGCCCAGGGGCATCCTCCAACCCCTCTCCTGGCATCCCTTCACCCCTGCCAGGCAGTCCTTCCTCTTTATGTAAAAAATATTACCTTGTATCCTGATTATAAAACAATACATATGAGAGCAGAATATTTCTTTTTTTTTTTTTTTTTTGGCACACAGGCTTCGTTGCTCTGCGGCATGTGGGATCTTCCTGGAGCAGGGATTGAACCCGTGTCCCCTGCATTGGCAAGCGGATTCTTAACCACTGTGCGCCACCTAGGAAGCCCGAGAGCAGAATATTTCTAAAAAATAATGGAGCAGAAGGTAACTGGTCAAATTCCTGCCGCCTCTGACCCAAACATCCTTCAGTAGGTGAATAAAGAAACACATTGCAGGACATTTGTACACACTCAGCAATAAAAAAAAAAAAATACTGAACAATTAATCCACACAACGTGGATGAATCTAAAAATAATTATGCCAAATGAAAGAAGGCAGACTGAAAGAGAGAGTACATACTATATGAGTCTCTGTGTATAAAATACTCAAAAATACAAGCTCATTCCTAGTGACAGAAAGCAGATCAGTGGTTGCCTTTTATTAAGGGAGCCGGGTGGGGTGGGAGGGAGAGAGGAGCAGCCGGAAATATTTGGGGGTGATGGATATGTTTGTTATCGTGATTGTGGTTGTGTGAGGAGATCCAATTGTATCCTTTAAATATGTTCAGTAATCAGTGAGATAGAACTGACAGTAAGTGTTAACATTTTAAAAATAGTTCTACTGAGTTGTAATTGACATACTTATTGTCAATTATAGGTCAGTAAAGCAATTAAAAAATTCTTGCCATCTGACAGTCAGACCGGGTCTTTTTCTAGAAGGTAGCTGGCTGGCTCCTCCCTCCAGGCTTCCATCTGGACCACTGATCACGGGGCTTGTTGTCCCACCCTCAGTGGGGGTTCAGTCTGCTTCCTTTTTTCAGCCTTTGCCTCTTGAAGCCTAAGCCTGGCTCTCACCCACCCCCCCTTTCCAGGAAGCGTATATCCAGCGCCCCCAGTTGTTTTTCCAAAGCCTTTGCCCTTTGTCCGTCTTGAGGAGGCAGCCATGGAGCACCTCTTTCCTTTGCCCGTGCAGGACATCAATACCTCTCTGCAAAGCCCTCATCACTTTCCTCCCTTTCTTGGCTTCCTTCCACATTTTGAAGATGGATGGTGGCCTAGTGACAACAGAAGTCGCTTTTGGCAGCGATGCCCTTTGTCAGGCCCGAAGAGATGGCCCGGCACCTGTGGTTCTGCTCAGCACCCACTGCTCTCAGCTTTGGGGGCCTCAGCTGAAACCCTGAGACAGGAAAGTCTTGTTTTAATAACCTGCTCCGCATCACTTTGCTTCGTTGGGGTACAAAGAAATGAATTTCTCCCCAACATACTTTTAGAGACATATTTATGGGAAGCGTAGGTGAGCAGCCTCTCTGAGCACCGAGGCCCCTAAGCAGAAACTAGCATGTGGTGGGTGCCCTCTCCCCTCTCCCCGCCCTGGAAGATGCACGTGTACCTTTCGAAAGATGTGTGGGTCCCTTTCATTACTTTGTCCCAGAGATATTAACGCTACCTGTTTCCTGTTCCTGAGGGGGTAAAATATGACAAGCACTGTGAAGGTCACACGTGCCAGAACTGATGCTGCAGTGGTGACCAGGATGACCCCTGCCTGAGGGCATCTCACGTGATCCCCAGCAGACCAGGTGATGATGGGAGGGCCACCTGGAAGAGGAGACCAGGCACCAACTGGGGGCCAAAGGGCTGCATGGTTTGCCTTGAGGGACGTCCTCTGAGATGGATTTGGGGTGGACAGAAGGAAACCGAACAGCTTTCCACGGTAGCTAGGGACACCACCTCTGCCGAGATCCTCCCCTCACAGAGACCACATGCATCAGAATGAATCAGACCTATTTCTTGTCTTCCTGTCACACCATACCCAGGGTCAAAAGTGAGTAAGGTGAGTGGAGTCTTCCTTCCTTCTGCCCTTGCTTTCGGACCACAGGCCAGGGAGAGGCCCATGTAGGATTTAGGTCACACAGGATGATGGGGGAGAAAATTCAAGGTGAAAAGAGAGAAGGGAGGTGACCAGGGGCCCATCTTTGCACCCCCAGTTCCTAGCGCCCTAAATGGTTGGGTGGGGGGAGCTGAATCGTAGATGAGGGTGAAGTCTTAAATGGGGTAGACACAGCTTTAATCAGGGAAAGTGCCTAAAAGACTACAAAATTGGACCTAGATCTTGTGAAGGGTCAAGAGAATTTCTGCAACCACCATTGGTAATATAATGTGGTTTAACACGTGTCAGAAACTAAAGAAGTGCCTTGTATAAACTCATTCAACCCTCATAACAACCCCAGGAGGTAGGTGCTGTTATTAACAGCCTCCTTTTTACCGATGAGGGAATTAAGACACAGAGAGGTTAAATAACTTGGCTGAGGACCTCCACCTTGAACCTTGACTCCCGAAGACATGCCCCTGACCCTCTCTGGCCTTCCACTTACTCCACAACTTCGAAGGGCTTCTAATTACCCATGCGAGGCCAGGAGCTCTCCAAGGTGCTAGAGAGAGGCCCAGAGGCAGCAAGACGGGCAGCTGGGACCAGGGTCATGGTAAGGACCACTATTTACTCTGAGAGTGAAGGGAAACCACAGGCATCTAAGTGAATCACTTCCCCTTCCAGCTGTCACAGCCAGCTCTCCACTGCATCTCTGCTTAGCACGTGGGAGCTGGCTGTTTACGTGGCCGCCTCTCCTGCAGGACTGGAAATGTGTTGCAGTAGGGACCACATCTTAGTCATTTTTATATCTTCTTCACGCTGTCCCAGTTACACGGCACACAACTGGCATGAGTTAAAGGTCTAGTGCGTGTTTATTGAATGATTAAGGAGGGGATGTATTCTCTTTGTTACTGAGGCATAGTTGATGTACAACGTTATATAAGTTTCAGGTGTACAGCATTGTCATTCACAGTTTTTAAGGGTTATGCTCCATTTATAGTTATTACAAAATGCTGGCTATATTCCCAGTGTTGTACAATATATCCTCGTGGCTTATTTATTTTATACATAGTAATTTGCACCTCTTAATCCCCTACCACTATCCTGCCCCTCCCCCCATTCGCTCTCATCACTGGTGACCACTAGTTGGATTCTTAACTGTCTTAAAAAATTTCATGTTCCCACAGCTCAGTTAATTTCAAACAGACTCAGGTGTTTCTACAGCATCTTGGCAATAATAATGAGGATATAAATAACGGCAGTTACTAAGTGATGAGTGTAAAGTGCCGGGCTCTGGGCCAGGTATTTTATTTTATTTATTTTATTTTATTTTATTTTTTATAGATTTATTTATTTTTTATTTATTCTATTTATTGGCTGTATGGGTCTTTGTTGCTGTGGGTGGGCTTTCTCTAGTTGAGAGCAGGGGCTACTCTTCATTGCAGCGCAGGGGCTTCTCATTGTGGTGGCTTCTGTTGTTGGGGAGCACAGGCTCCAGGCATGTGGGCTTCAGTAATTGTAGCACGTGGGCTCAGTAGTTGCAGCTTGTGGGCTCTAGAGCGCAGGCTCAGTAGTTGTGGTGCATGGGCTTAGTTGCTTCGTGGCATGTGGGATCTTCCTGGACCAGGGAGCAAACCCGTGTCCTCTGCATTGGCAGGCAGATTCTTAACCACTGAGCCACCAGGGAACCCTTGGGCCAGGTATTTTATATTGACTCTAATATATATATATATATATATGTATATATATACACACATATATATATATACATATTTATATATAAACCTTAAGCCCTGCCACTCACTAGCAGACTTCTCCCCAGGGGACGACCCACCTGGATGGGTGCATCAGTCCCTGGGGTGGAGAATACGGCTTCTCTGGTGTGACCACTAGGTGGCGGTGCGACACCGCCATCACCTCTGTACTCCGGGTGGGGCAGTGAGCAACTTGGACCAATTCTGAAGGGCTGGCAGGATGGCTGGGGGCCTCTTGGTGACTAAGACGGCCCAGATGGGGCCCATGCACCACGCCCTGTAGTTGGAGTTGAGGGCTTCCAGTTTATAGCTATGACGGGGCCTTTCCAGAGGACCCTCACTAAGCCAGGATGCATCTTCTCCTTGCTGACATCTGAAAATTATTCGCTTCATATTAATTCAGTTTAACAAGGAATGATTGAGTCGCAGCTCTCGCCAACACCCCCTTTGTCTTCACACCCTCTATTTTAGACGAGGTTGGGGTCGGGAGGCAGGAAGGCCGCAAGGCCCGGTTCTCACATTCATGAGAGGCGTGTGTAGGCATCAATGTTGCATCCAAGCAGGGCTCCACATAGGAACGCTGCATTGCTCCCAGTGTTAAAGCTGCTCGCTTGTTCCACGAAGAATACTTACATTATACCTCTATTTTTGTTTCCTCTTTCAGCGTATCTTCGTCTTTTAATATATCAGCATCCTTAAAAATTCAGAGTGTTCAGGGCTCCTCAGTTTTTGAAGCACCTCAGCTGAAATGCTTGCAGTCCCACCAGAATGACTAATTCGTCGCGTTTTCTCTCATCTCATGATTTTTGTGCTAATTCCCACTCCTGGAACCCTTTCCTCTCCCGCTTCGTTTGACTAACTCCTGCCTGTTCTTCAGATCTCAGTCTGGACATCATCTCCTCCGTAAAGCAAGCCCTCGTTAGGTGCTCTTAAAGCACCTAGACTTACGCGCTCGTAGTGCTGTATTCACTGTGTGTGATTCCCATGTCCTTCACTGCATCCATTGAAGACCAAGAGTTCTCAATTTGGGATCTACTGACCTTTAGGCTATTCATAAAGCCCTCAAATTTTTGAATTATTTCTCAACTGCCACAATAATACAGGAGGCAAACAATCACAACATCTCAGTGGCCGCCCACAAGAAGCGACTGTTACTTAGTATCTGGAGTCAGCGGGGGTTCTTCCGCTCATCTTGAATGGGCTCGTTGAAATCTCTGGGGATACCTGGCTATTGGCTGATCTAGATCAGCCTTTGCTGAGGCAGCTGGGTTCTGGTCACATGTTTCTCATCTTCCTTCTGGGCCAGAGGGCTGGTCCAGGCTGGTCCTTCTCACGGTAGTGGTGGGAGTGCAAGATAACACAGCCCAACATGCAAGCCCATTTCAAGTTCTGTTTGCATCATTCCCACTGACATCTCATTGGCCAAAGGAAGGTCTGAGGATGAGCTCAAAGCCAAGTGGTGGGGCAGGTCACCGCACCCCACCCCACCCACAGTGGAAGGTCCTGCTGAGCTACATGGCCAAGGGCATAATACAGAAAAAAGTGAAGAATTGGGGCCAGCGCCGCTACCCACCAAGGAGTGTGTGCCAAAATATGCGTACTTTCCAGAAAGATGATCTCAGGCCAGTTTCTCAGTGCAACCCATATACCTCAAGTTTCCAGAACCTCCAATATGTACTCGTCCTTGAGTTTAGGGACTACATCTTTGTTATTCTCATATCTGTAAAGCCTAGATGAGGATCTAGAGCGCAGCAGGTACTCAACAAATGTTTGCTGAATGAATGAATGAATGAATGAATAAGTGCCTTCTGTGTGCAGTCTCTGTACTAGATTCTGGGGAGATGGAATCGAACCACAGAGGCTTCTGTCCTCCAGGAGCTGCCACAGCCTGAGCTCTCTGAACGCTGCTGCTCAGAGGCTGGGGTCAGTGGGTGCGGGGACAGCCTTCAGCCTCAGCAGGAATCAAGTTTACATCATGAGGAGATCTGGGGGGTGAAAGTCAAGGAAGGATAAGCTTTAGAGGAGACACAGTGTAGGAACAACCACTTGACTTCCCTGGTTTCCAGGGCGGATTATCATGTAGAAACCATGTGCTGTGCAAATAAACATACAGGTGGGCTTAAAAAATGCAAGTAGAGACCTCATATTTATTGGTGTCACACAGTGAATAATGCATTTTCTCAGCAGCTAGTTCCAGAATCCCTCTCAGAGAAGGAAATTGCCTCTGTCCAAGAAAATATCTTGATAAGCTGCTCAGGGCAGAAGGCAAGACCCCGAGGGCATAGATGTCCAAGGAAATGAGTTGTTTGTTTTCACCCCACGAGGAAGGAGAGAGCAAGGGGACATGAGAGAGTGGGGTAAGGGGAGGAGATGAGACCTGGGGCAGCAAACCACAGCTAGCACCCACACTGGGGAAAAGAGCAAGAAACCAGTAAAAAAAAAGATGAAAAAAAAAAATCCCTGGGCCTTTGCAGAAAATGTTTAATAAGTGGTTTTCTGTGGATTGCCAGGAGGTGTTCTGTGTTTGTGACCCTGAAGTTTACAGCACGCTCAAATGCATCCTGCATTTTGTTTGTTCTGCTTTTGTTGTTTGTCTTTGCTACGCTTTTGTGGGAACTGAGAAAGAGACGGAGTTACTCACCAGGATCCGTGTGGTCTCAAACACTGACGGCAGAAGCAGGGCCTTGGAGGCAGAGGGGCTCATCTTAGGCACCCAGGGACGGATTTGGTCACCCAGAGATGGTGGACCCGGGCCCAGCTAGATGGCATGGAGGGGGTCTGTGTCTCATACCCGCCTATGACACGCTCTACTTGTGTAATTTTGGGCCGGTTTCTTAAATTCTTTCTGCCTCTGTTTTTTCACCTCTAAGCTGTGGATGCTGTTAGTGTCTCCATGAGGTCCTTGGGAGAGTTTAGTGAGTTAACGGATACAAGGCACGAAGCATAGTCCGGGGCAGAGCCGTGCACACACGTCAGCTATCACTGTGTTAGTTATTATTATTATTATTGTTTTTGATATCAATAGCTGACATCTGAGTAGCACTGGCCCAGCAGATAGGAAGTAAAACAGGACTGGGAATCAGAAAGCCAGTGACTGGTCTTAGCTCTGCCCCTGGGTGTCCTGTGACCTTGAGAAAGTCACTGGGCCTTTCAGGGCTGCAGGCTTCCCCCTCCCCTGTAAGTGGAGGGCATGAGGCAAGGTTCTCTCCAAGGGTTGCTTCTTCCTTCTCAACCTGCAGGAGGCGCCGTGGCCCCGCAGGTCAGCCTGCGGGCTCTCCGCCCCACAGAGCCTGGCTTGACATTGAAGGAGGAGCCCTGGGTTGCAGTCCACTCAGAAATCCATTTTCCCCACTCAGCATAACACTGAAGTGAGACTCACTTGGTGCGTTTGTTTACGCCCCTTGGGAAGCTATTTTCCTTTTCGCTTAATTACCTGACACCCAGACATTGCCGTGCAAAGTTCGCCTCAGATACATTTTGTAAAGTCATCTAGACTCGTTCCTTTGGTGCTTTGATTAAAATGTGCAATCTTCCCCAGGCTCCGGCACCTCGTTAAATAATTGCACCTCCCGTGAGAAAGCAAACAGCACGCTCTGGAGCACAGAGAACAAGATTAACGTGGTTCACATCCAGCTGATATTTTGCACTCCGCCCCTCAGGCCAACACAGCGACTGCTGGGTCAAGTGTGTGGCCGATGGATGGATGCTGCCTTTAGGTGGCTTCCTTTTCGCGACCTCATTGGGGATGAGAAAGACCCAGAGGCAGAGCAGAGTCCTCACCCTTTCCTGGCTCCATGGCTGCCTGACTTGGGTCCAGTCCTGGGAAAGACTGCCCAAGGGTTGTTATATGCTAGGAACCCGGCTCAGCTCCAGGCAGCATCACACAGCGACGTCTCCCAAACAGCTCTGCACTCAGCGCGCAGGGGTCGGGATGGATGGAGGTGGTGGGGACACAGGACACACTCGGAGGGCACTGCCATGCTCTTGTGAGGGTGACAGCGTTGGTTCAAGTCCCACCTTTCTCACTAATGAGTGATGTTGACCTTCAGCATGTCCCTTTTTTTTTTTGGTCTTCTTTCCTTCTCCTTCCTCTTTTATAAAGTGAGGACTCTGACGCTGCCGACAGCCCTGGGTGAGACCGCTTGTACCACTCGCTTGCACTGTGACCTTGCGCGGGTGATTTATACATCCTTTTCTGAGACTCAGTTTTTTCATCTGGAAAAAGTGGCCGAGAGTTGACACAAGGATTAGAGTCCTTGAGATCCTGTGTTTAACACATAACCCACAGCGTTGGGCACAGAGAGGGGGCCTGTGGGGGCGACCGTGGGGCAATCGGGAACCAGCCCCACTGCATCTTGGTCCTGTCAAATTGGAGCTGTGACCTCGGGCACGCCGCTTATCTTCCGCGAGTCTCTGGTTCCTAACCTGTAAGTAGAAACGGTAGATGTCTATGTTATAAGGTGGGAGGAGGGTGAGACTTCATGAGACGATCTGTATCACATACATCAACCTGTCTGGCGTAGAGTGGGCGCTCCCTCAGCGCCTACTTTGGCCCAGCGCTGACGATGACCAGTGGCGTAATGCGCTGGTTTTGAGCGCCAGGATCTTTGGAAGCCAATCCAAGATGGTGTTCTAACTGCTGAGGTCCAAGAAGAGACTGATGCTGTTTGGAGAGAGGGTGGAAAGATCTTTTCCCTGGTGTTCCAACTCCAAGATATGGGAATTGAGAACTCAATCACTAGGCTGATGTAGATTCTTCTTGAAATTTTCTTCTTGTTCTACAGCGCATGGCAAGGAACCAGAGTGGGGGGAAAAAGCAGACCATGTATCACCTTCTTAATTTCCATCCTTCCATCCACCTATCCATTCTTCCATCTATCCATCCATCCATCCATCCATCGTTGATCAAGCTCTCTCTAGGTTCTGTACTGTATAAGGTGCTACTTCTTACTCCTGAGGTTTTGATATTGCAAATGGAATGGGACCATTCCTCTTCTTCCATGTGTCTACTGGTACCTTCAAACTGACATAGAGAAGGCTTATTCCAGGCACAGGATGCTGGAGGCCTTCCTGTCCAAACTTTCCTGGGCCTGAGCATCCCATGAGGACATGGTTACATCTGTTGAAAATGCTGTGTACTAAAGGGTTGGATGCATGGAGTTTCCTCTTTCTTTTACCATCTTCCCTGAGATTGCCTTGCATGTCGCTAAAAACAGAGGTAGAGTGAATGGTTAAGTGAATGCTTGAGGATATGGAAATTCCTATGACAAGTTAATTTGGGCATGTCTATGCCATGCATTTTTTTTGTTTGTTTTTTGTTTTATTAACAAAGGTAAGTAAGGCATAAATCTGATCCTTAAGGAGTTAACACAACTTAGAGTCTGGAAACCATGATCCTTTGTACCTCAGGACCTTGAACGTGCTACTTATATACCCTTAATTCATTCTGCGTTATCATTCACAGCACTTATCAGCAATGTGATTAATTATATGTCATTGGTTACTCGATGTTTGTTGCCAACTAGGGTGTAAGCTCCATGAGGACAGGAATCATTCACACCACGGATGACTAGAACTCACCTGTACACCTTCCAGCCACTATTCCAAGTCTTGCCAGTCTCCTAGAACACCCGTGCTTGTTCCAGAGGTGGGAATGAAGGGTATTACTGCTACTCAATACCGTGATTGGGTGCCGTTCAAGCAGGGGCCTGAAAAAAGTGAGAGACCATGTCATGAAGGTATCTGGAGGAGGAGCATTTGGGGACGAGGGAATGGAAAGTGCAACGGCCTTGAGGCTGGAACATCCAGGAAACAGCAAGGAGGCCAGTGTTGCTGATGCAGAGTGACCCAGTTCCTGAGCAGTGGAGGATGAAACCAGAGAGGTAGTGGGTGGCCCTGGCTGTTACTCTGGTGCTAGAGAGTCATGAAAATAATATGTATTTGAATGTAAGCAGAGTTAAAAAAAAAAAAAAAAAAAAAGTAAGGATATGAAGGAACTGAGGGATAGTAAAAAGGTCTTTAGGTTAGACCGGGGTCAATCATTTTGGGAACTAGCAAAACAAAGATGAGAGATAGTGCTTGGAAAGTGGGATCCTTAGAATTAAGAGAGTGGAGGCGTGAATGACCTATAAGGAAAGGTCTAGGGTGTGGCCATGGGAGGGAGTGGCCGAGTTAGGATGAGTTAGAATGGGAAAAGAGGAGGTCGTAGAACTTCAAGTCCAGGACATTGCAAGAATTTTCTCAATGGGAAGTGAAATTCCTGAGATTAGAACTGAAGTAGTGTTGGCTAGGGTGGCAGTGAGCAGGTGCTCAGATCTTGTAGGATGAGGGGAGCGACCCGGGGTCTCTGGTGTCTGCAGCAAGGAGGGCTAGTGGATCGTTCCATCTGGCAGCATGACCTTCAAAACCAAGAGTGTGGGGGGCCGTGGTAGAGAAGGATAATAAAGAGCAAGGGGGACCCCCTACCCAACTCCAGGCCCAGTGGAACAAGGGGTAATGAGAACAAAAGAATAGCCACTTCTAGACCCAAAATGATTTGGACTCCTAGTGCTGCCTCCCTGGGGTGGCCCAGGCTGCCTCTTTTTGGAGTCATCTTCTCTTCGACCGAAGACCATTCTGTGATGCAGTGTATCACAGTGGTTCCACGCACAGGCTTTGGAGTGCAGCTGCCTTGATTCAAATCCTGTATTCCTACTCCAGTACTCATTAACTCTGTGAACTTAGGCTAATTGATTCACCTTTCTGTGCCTTTAAGTTTCCTCATCAGAAAATAGGGGTGGTAATGGCTTTAATTATGGGGTTGTTGTGAAGATTAATGGAATCGATACAGGGACAGTGCTTGGAACAGTGCCTAGAACATGGTAAATGTGCATACCAGTTTTTGCTAATAATATGATTATTTTTTAAATTAATCTTCTGCTTGGTTCCTTGTTCTGGAACAGGCTTCTTGTTCTGTTAGGACAAAAAAAAGGTGAAGAAAATGTTTAGAGATGCAACTGAAAATAGAGGGATTTTGCTGATAATGGACCATGAGTTCGAGAGGATACAATGAGAGAATTTGGAGAGTTAGGGGTAGTCAGGTTAGGGGGTGGACAGAGGTCTAAGGGGGGAGAGGCAGGGTGATGAGGGTTGCGTTTAGGATGCCGTAGGGCCTTCCTGTGCAGAAGTGAGCAGAGATCAACAGCCAGATGGAATCAGTCCTGTTGGTGTCTCAGGTAAGAAGGGAGGGGAGCAGGGAGCCCTGGGATTCCCTGCAGGTCAGCTGGCGAAGGGCGAGGCTGGGTGAGGGGCGATATTGCCTGGACAGTCCGGAACTCAGGGGCTCCCTCTTCGCCTCTGCCAGTGGACATCGCTGGCGTGGTTCACGGCTCTGTCCCTGGCATCTAGCGTCATGCTTGGCGGGAGGAGAACCCCTCTACGACCTTGCGCGAGAAACGAAAGTTGCTTCTGGGGATCAACACACGAGTTTGCCTGCCGGCCCAGCCTCTTCCAACACCTCACGCTCCTCTTTTGGAACCCGGTGTAATTCCTTGGTCAGATTTCCTCTGAATTGCACCAGGCATCTGTGCCCAGCTCTGTACCTGTGGTCGTGTTGCTTGTAGATAGTGGTACTTGTAGCTCACCTCACCCAGAGCGGAGATAAAGGGTGTCACACAGTGTTCCCAAAGCTGCGTCTCTCGCTGCCTAAGCAGACGCTACCGCTGCGAATTACCAAAGATGTTACCGTTGCAGCCATAAGGCCTTGTCGAGCCTTGTCGTTTTCTTATGGGACAGATAGTTCCTATTTTCCTTGGCTCGATGCTCACAATTTCATCAGACATGAAGCCCTCCTGCTGCTGTCGCCCATGGCTGCCCGGCTGTCTGCTCTTGGGTTAACGCTGATGTGGGCTTGTTGAAATCCCGGGTCCTGGGGGACAGCACTGCTGTAGACGGTAATCCAGGGGTCACAGACTGGATGGAAAGTTACCCACAGGCATAGGCTGTTTGCCTCTCATCGTGTTTTACAAATCAGGAGATTTCATGTAGAATTCCAGATGTCTGCCTTTTCTATTGAAAATCAGGAGAGCCAGCCACGAGGACTCTGGGATCCTACCTGGCAACCGTTGGCTGGAGTTGAGTCCTGGCGCTCCCTGCAGACAGCACACGCTCTCTCAGTCACCAGAGACCCCGCCACGCGTGCTCCCTGGGGCTCTGACATTCATGCTATGGGTCTGCTTCTCCCACGGGCACTGGCATTTAGAACTCGAGCGACCCAACCTGGGTAAAGGGACATCTGAGGGCATGTGCAGAGTGTAAAGTAACCTGTGAATGATTAACGCGCACGTGGAATATTGATGTGAGGCCAAGGAACAGCACTCGGACTCTTCCTGTCTGTTACTGAGAGTAAACAACTTACATAATCTCTTTAAAAAAAAAAAAAAAAAGAGCAAAGACCTCACTAATTGGCCTATTCTGCTCTCCCTGGAAATTTTAAACTTACATCAGAAGCATGGGAAATGGTGGCTTAAATCCTCACCTGATGCTTGAGAATACCGTGGTTATCAAAGCAGAAACGTGCCTGATTCTTTCCCCCCGGATACTGCAGAATTTCACAGTTCCGTTATTCTTTCATGCTGTAGCAACAGCAATTATCACCTGCTGGACTCTTCACTGGGTGTGTGTGTGTGTGTGTGTGTGTGTGTTGTCACCCAGAGCTTTCGGGAACAGGTAGTGGAGTTTTGCATTTTTTGTGACAGCAGTGTGAAAAAGGGAACACTCTTGTAACAGACGTTATTTTGCTCCCCCACCCCTCCGCCCCGAGAGCCATTCAGCCCCTGAATAGACGGGATCTTGAGCAAGTTATTTAACCTCCCGGAAGCTCGGTTTTCACCTGAGAGTAATGGTTTTATCTCACAATGTTTTTGTGAGGGTTAAACCGAACATCCTACTTGGAAGTGCCTGGCATAGAGCCTCCCACTGAGAAGGCTCTAAGAGAGCCTTTCTGTTCAGGGCATTCACAAGAAAAGACCCTGAGTGGAGTGGGAACCCTGGGGGATGCTGACACGATGGACCCCTCAAAGCCCAGACTCAGAACAGTGGTCTCAGGGATGGGGAGGCTGAGGTCCTGCCTGATGGAAGAAGACTGGGGAGAGGGGGCCCTGCATCTGCTGATGTGAGTGTCCAGCCCGAGGAGGTTTGTCTTCCTTTAAAAACCAGGTTTATAACATTGCTGCTCACAGCAGTAATTTCCCCTGCGGAACAAGTGAAGAAAAATTCTTTGGCCACAGCTCTCTGACTCTGATGTCTATTTGCTTGGAGGCATTTCCCCGAGGGAGGTGGGCCAATCAGCTTGGATTTTCCAAAATAGTCCAGATCCCTCCTTCCCCAGCAGTCGTCAACCCTGATGAAGTAGCAGGTGTTAGTGGAGCACCTTCTCATGGCCCAGTGCTGCTTTAGGTTCTGAGGATACAGTGATGACCAAGACATGGCTTTACCCTTAAATAGCTGACGGTCTCGTGGAGGAGATGGGTAGGGAAACAGACAGTTGAATACAGCCTGATAAGTGCTACAACTGGGGTTCGCTCAAGATGCCCTGGGAGCTCATGAGAAGGCGATGCAATCAGTTTGGGAAAATTCAGGAAGCCTTTCTGGAAGAGGTTAGTTCAAGTTGAGACACGAAGGATACACGGGGATAGCCAGGCCCCTTCAGACAGAGGGGGAAGCTTGTGTGAGGTCCAGGGGCAAGACAGTGCAGTGGACTCAGGGGCCTGCTGGTGGTCTTCATGATGGTGGAGCTGCTGGGACATCCCAAGGGGCTGGTCAGGGAAGCAAGGTCCCATCGTGAAAAGCTTTGTTTGTCACACGAAGGAGTCTGAACCTGATCCTTGAATTGTTCCAGCCATCCCCACATTTGGGGGCCCAGTCTACATCTCTGAGACAGCTTCACATACCCAGAAGTGGCACACACACATCTCCCCTTGTGAAATGCACAGTTACCCTATCTGTCACCTGATCAGGAGTGGCTTGCTCTCCTGATACAGAAAGAAGATGACCTAGGCACGCACGTTTCACACTTTCAGGGGCAGGTCCCGTTCACATATGTTCCGTGGTCAGAACAATGCACTCCAGATTTTGGTTTGGGCAAACTAGAATGTGTTAAACAGCATTAAACATTCACATATACTTATGTTCAGAAGTTTATGTAGAGCCTCTTGCTCTTGCTGTTATCACTGACCTACGTAGTTTCACATCTTTGAGCTCTTGGGAGTTTAAAATATTGTAAGCATTCATTCCGTAGACTTTCAACTCAGGTTTGCAAAATAAAGGGAAAGCCTCTTACTTTTCCACAACTGAATTTGGTTTCTGTCTCCAGCTCCACGCCACTGTCCATGGAAACTCAACTGTAGTCATTGCAGGACAAACTCAATCAATTCAAGGTTTTCTCAGCCAGTTCACAGTTCCCCCTTTCCTCTTTTCCGCATGATTGCACCTAATTTCCAGGAGAGTTGACGGCTGTCCAGGTGTCGGCAGCGGCACCTGGTTCTCGGCCATGACGTCTTCTCTTCTGCATCCACCACCACGGCCTGACTCTCGTTGGCCCTGACTGTCACCGCCCATCCTTGCTGGTCTCCTTCGGGATGTCTGAGCCCTCGTCGCTTCCCTGGTGGTTGGCCCATAAAGGTCACTCTGTATCTCCACAAGCTGACCAGGGGACACTAAGGCCCACCCGCCCTAAAGATTGGATGAGAAGCATTCAGTCTCTCACCTTGCCGTGTGAGGCCCATTTCCCTAGACCCTGGAGTCAGTTCTCCATCACTGTGGCTCCATGCAAGGGTGCAGGTAGAGGATCCCAAGACCCTGTTCACATTCTTAGGCCTTGCTCTGCAGGTAAGCTCTGGTTCCTTCTGCCCTTGGCCTTATGGTCCTCCTCCATCCCTACAGACTTGACCTCAAAGGGGAAGGACAGGAGCGCCACCTTAGGACCACTCACAATTCCCCCCTTTTCCCACTTCAGGGGATTTTAGTATAACGTGAATGGTGGCAGAACTGGCTCTGCCTGATCATGCATCCTTTCTGCCTACTTTTTTTGGCAATACACGTTCTGCGCTGGGTTTTTATGGGCTCTGCTTTGGAACTCCACCCTCCCTTTCTCTCAGACTTTTGCCTCCGCCTTGGGTTCAAGTGTTCATTTTGAAACATGACAGCTGAGCGTGGATTTATTTATTTTTCCTTCTCTACCACTGTGACAGGCTTCCTCAAAGGCATTTGGAATAGGACAGTCTTACTGCTGGTCCACGGGAGGTAGAGATACAGGACAAACCAGCAAAACTCTCATGGATCTACCTCCATAATAGAGCATCCTTCCACAGAAGGGTTACCGCTGTGTGCGATAGGCAGGGAGCACTGATCTGATTTGAGATTGAAAGTGGACTACAGCAGGAAGAGGAGGAGCTGAGCGCTGTCCACAGTCTAGAACGCCAGGGGTAAAGGATCCGTTTACTTTCTTCCCTACTCAACCTACTATTCATAAAATAGATAGGCAACAAGGACGTATAGCACAGGGAATCATACCTAACACCTGGCAATAACCTATAATGGGATATAGCCTGCAAACAATCAGAATCACTATATTGTACGTCTGAAACTAACACAATATTGTAAACCAACTACACTTCAATAAAAAAAGAATAAAATTTCACAGAAATGAAAAAAAGGCATATGCAAGTGAATGACAGAAATGCTATGCTAACAAAAACATCCACTGAAACCTCTGCTTCTATCTCTTTCTCTGTTTCTGTCTCTACCTCCACCTCTATTTCAACTCTCTACAAGCCTTTGTACCCAGGAGGATGCGATAGTTGCTGCTTACTGTGCCCTCTAGAGGCAAAAGCATGCCCATCCCAGTTGTGTCCAGAGAACCCATTGCAAACCTAGACCAAGGAACCCATTGCAAAGCTAGACCAGCACACACCAGCTGCTTCCTGGTTGCTTCCTCAGCCTGGTGTTTGGATCTGGGAGAGTTCTACCCACAGGGCTCTTAGGAAGGGGATCCCAGCACACAGTGCAGAGAGTCCCCATTGCAATATGTTTGTGGGTGCTTAATGGACATCAGAGACTTCTTCTTCGCTAGTTTTCCAAGGTTGGGCATTAGAGTTGACTGTTTATCTGTTTGCTTGCTTCTTCTTAATGTTAACGGGAGAGGTGAGCCTCGGTCAGAGAGAGCACAGGATGGTCTAAACTAGAAAAGTCCTTGGATCAGCCTCAGAGATTAAGCTGATTGATTACAAACCCAAAACTCAAAGGATAACATTCTAGCTTTAAATGAAAAGTTTACCTTCAAGTGACTGGGTCATCCTTCATCCCTGGAGGTCTCTGTGGTGTTCTGGGCCAGAATGGATGTCTTACATCACAAATCAGGTTTCTCGGTCTCTGGTGCTGGTGTGCTCTAAAGGGTTAACCAGAGGGCTTGCGGTGCTTCAACCCTGCACGTTCCAAAGAAAGGACTGGCCCTTGGCCACAGAGACCTTCTAAGTCCTTGGAGTATTCTGCTTGATAAGAGTGTTTTTGTATACCTGGAACCTTGGTCCACCCCAGATAGTTTATAGCTACAATGTGATTTATAATTAATGTGTACCTTTGTTTGCCTGGGGCCCTGGGCCATGCTGTATCAGTTTGACCTCTGGAAGTGCTGGAGACAGGGTAGCTAAGGTCAGGCATGCAGGTATTTCATGCCTATGTGACTGACCCTCAAGATAAACCTTGGACATGAAAGCTCAGGTAGGCTTCCCTGGCTGGCAATACTTCATATGTGCTATTCATACATCTTTACTGGGAGAATGATGTCCTATCTATGCTACTCTACTGAAAGAGGACGGCTGGAAGGCCAAGTCTGGTTTCTCCTGGACTCTGCCCTGTGTACTGCTCTCCTTTGTGAATTGGAGTCTGTATCCTTTCATGGTCACAAACCATAACCACGAGTATGAGAGTTTTCCTGAGTTCTGAGTCCTTCTGGTGAATCACTGGACCTGAGGATTGTCTTGGGGACTCCCGACCCAACTGGGAACCCTACAAAGGGAGAGATGCCACTTCTTGCCAAGTTTCAGAGTTTCCATGGCCATTGCAAATTTTTTTCCATTTGGCTTCAGGCTGGATCTTCCTCACATGAACCCTTCTGGGCAGTTAAATTTTCCTGTGACTCTGAGGCCCCTGACTCCTGGCCCTGTGACACAACTTCAGCATTCTTATTATTGAACCACTCAACTATCCAGTCACAGATTGCTCTGACGTCCTCAGCCCCAATGACTCAGCCTCCATCTACTTCAGCAATCCACGTCCACTGCCACGTCCACTGCCACCTCCTATACCTTGTTCATCACTTGGGACGGCTCAGCCTACGAAACCATATGCTCAGAAGTCTAGCACTACAACCCCATTGAGCCAGATGTTCAAAAGCATGAGCTTTGGGGTTAGTGAAGTCCAGGGGAACTTAACTTCCTTGAGCTGTAGAGTGAGAGAGGACTCAGTGAAACCATACATATAAAGCTCTGGGTTAATGCCCAGTGCACACCTGCCAGGGATTACAACGAGATCTACTATTATCAAGCTTGTGATGGTGAACTTTATGTGCCAACTTGACTGGACCATGCAATGCCCAGATATCTGGTTAAACATCATTTCTGTCCATGAGGGTGTTTCCAGAAGAGATCAGCATTTGAATCTGTGGACGCAGTAGAGCAGATGGCCCTCCTTAGTATGGTGGGTGTCATCCAGTGCCCGTGGGCATTGATTCATGGCCCTGAACAGAGCGAAAAGGCAGAGGAAGCGTGCCTGTTTTCTCTCTGCATGACTGCTTAACCTGAGACATCGGTCTTCTGGCAGTGGCCTTGGATGTGCAATCCTGGCTCTCCTAGTTCTCAGGCTTTTGGACTTGGAGTGGAACTACAGTGCCATTTTCCCGAGGCTCCAGCTTGAAGTTGGCAGGTCATGGGACTTCTTAGCTTCCATAATTGCATGAGTCAATTCCTTGTAATGAGACTTATTATAAGGAATTGGTTCTGTTTCTCTAGAGGACCTTGACTAATACAAAGCCTTATGCCTAACTACGTGCTGGCTGTATTTGACACCTGATTTTGCAGGCTGTCAGACCTCTCTTGGCCTTGCCCATCTGCCCTTCTTAGGCTAGGTTCAATTCACCCCTCCCTTCAAGGGCCCTCTCAGGCAAGCCCTCCTCACCCTCATCTCCTTGTCCTCCTTCCACACCTGTGCCTCCATCCCCAGTGCTGTGTCAATCCAACTGCTTGTTTTCTCTCTCCCTGGCCCGGGGCTGCTGGACAATACTTGGGAAAGATCACATCACCAGGCGGAATCGGTTCCATTACACATTTATGAGCCTCTCAGCCTCTGTCGGGCTGCCACTGCTGCTCCATCATCTTTTAATTATCTCTAGTTGACCTTCTCTTACTTTCCCTTCAGCGGCTGCCCCTGACCTCCCCCCGCTCCACCCAGGCCCCCACATCACCTCCTCCTTCCCAGCTCATGGGGCAGCTGGGGCTCTACAGAGATAATGGAGACCCTCAGAGATGATCTATCTCATATCTGCCCCTTGGTCTTCTAAATGTGTCTATATTTTTTACCTATATTTGCTTCCTTCATGTTCTATTTGAGGGAGTTATTACTCATTATCAAAGTTAACCTTTCCAGCAGTAACTGCTGACTCCTCTGCTTCTTGTTTTTTTCTCTAGGAAAAATATAGCACCCTCTCTCATATATTTTCTGTCTGTCTGTCTGTCTGTCTGTCTGTCTCTTTCTCTTTCTCTTCCCTCCCCCCCCGCCCCAGGTTTTTCTCCCTGATATACAAGTATGTCCATATTTCCTCTCCCTCATCCTTCTCCCCTTTCTTTCTACTTTGCTTCTTTTTCAAGATCTGCCCCATGGGTCCCTCTCTTTCCACTGCCTAAGTCGTTCCTACTCGCTCTTTCAAGTGGTCCTTGCCTTTGCTGTCCAGTGGAATCCTACGGGGGCCATGACTCATTCGTTTTTAAATTTCTGGTTCCCAGCATACATCCAGGAACACTGCAAGAGGCCAGTGGGCATCTGCTAGTGGAGCCAGGAAGCATGATGCGTGGGTGGTCCAGAGAGAAAGGAAGAGCTGGAGCAGGAACACGATGGGGCTCAGTGGGGGAGAGCAGGACTCAGCATCTGGGTCACGTGAAGCAAGTACTGGAGCTGCTCACAAAGTCTTCCTGGCTCCTGGTGTCAGGGACAGAACGCTGAGCCGGGCAGTGCCTGTGTCTGACATAATACGTTATATATTACGGTTTTATGC
The DNA here is from genome assembly GCF_030028045.1 of Hippopotamus amphibius kiboko. Lineage (NCBI taxonomy): Eukaryota > Metazoa > Chordata > Mammalia > Artiodactyla > Hippopotamidae > Hippopotamus > Hippopotamus amphibius. Next base: position 6,156,024 of record NC_080202.1, on the reverse strand, counting down.
TTGTGTGCTGGGAAGGAGCAGAACTGGATTATGTCCCTGCCCCAGGAAATAGCCATGTAGTAAGCCGTCATGGGATCAACGTGCAGGAACTGAAATTCTCTAAAACCTCCCGGGGAAAAGAGCAGGGGGAAGAATTCTCTCGCAGGGAGAGGGTGTGTGGGCCTCAACCTTAGGGATAAAGAGAGACCTGTTAAATCAGGTGACGGCTTTAGGCGCTGCCAGAGTGGAAGGTGGCGCCAAAGCCCCCCTGGCTGGACCGCTTTTCCACCTGCCTCTCTGGCCAATGATGCTAAGTGAGATTCTCTCCTGGTGTAAGAGGGACAGGAGCAGCCCTTTCTTCAGGACACAAAGGTGCACAAAGCTTCTTTCCATTTTTCTTCCCACTTCTCTTTACTCACTGGCACTTCTGCGTCTTGGATTTTTTGCCCACATTGCCGTTGTTACCGAGTCCAAGCTTGCTCTGCTCGCCGCACGACAAGCCAATGAATCAGAGACGAGGTGTTGAGGCAAGGAATACCACTTTATTCAGAAAGTCAGGAGACCGAGAAGATGGCAGACTAGTGTCTCCTAAAAACCATCTTATCGGGGTCTGGATGCCAGTTTCTTTTATAGAATTGGAGAGGGAGAGGCGGCGAAGTAAAGTAAAAAGCGTAGTCAGTCTTGCAAAACATCCTCTGGAATGACGGGTCTTGGAGGAGGGATGTATTAGTTTCACAGGTGGGTAGGGTTCCCTGAGGCAGCCCATTGTGTATGATTAAAGCAACGAAAAGCAAAGGTTAGAGTCAAAGAAACAGATCCAACACGGAGTCCAACTTAGCTCTTCCCTGTTACACCGCTACAGCAACTTTCAACCATGTAATGCTGTAGATATTTGGCATCGAGGACTTAACACTGGTGACTTCTACTGTATGCGTCGTGTCCTAAAGAGCCATAATATGGAGTAATTTGTCATGTTGCTGAAGTACGAATCTGTATGCCCTTTTCTGTGATGGGAGGGCAGGAGTTAGCAAGTTAGTAAGTTGGTCACCTGCCCAACTCATGCATTTCATTATTGCTTTTTTTATTCATTCATTCAACAAATAATTTTTGAGTATCTAGTATATGCCAGCCCCTAGCTTAGGATGCTAGGTTAGAGAGATAAAGCGGGGAATGAAAAGGTTCTCTGCTCCCGTGGACTGTATTTCTGGGAGGAGGATGAGGGGAGGGAAGAAAAATAAAACAATTAATTTCAGGTGGTAATATGTTCTCTGAAGAAAATAAAACTGGGTGATGTGATGTAAGTGAGAGAGAGAGGTGAGCATTGGAAGGGAGCCCCGCCTCAGTGCAGTGTTATTCACAGCACCCAGAAGGTGGAAGCAACCCACGTGCCCATCAGTGGATGGATGGATAAACAAAATGTGAGGTATTCGTAAAATGGAATATTATTCAGCCACAAGAAGGAATGGAATTCTGCTACATGGTATGATGTGGATGCATCTTGAAAATGTTATGCTAAATCAAAGAAGCCAACACAAAAGGGTAAATATTGCATGATGCCTCTTATAAGAAATACCTAAAATACCTAAAATTCACCGGGACAGAAAGTGGATTAGAGTTTACCAGGGACTGGAGGAAGGAGGAAGTGGGGAGTCATTGCTTGGTGGGTACAGAGGTTCTGTTTGGGGCGATGAAAACGTTTTGGAAAGAGAGAGCAGTGGGGGTTGCACAACATTGTGAATATACTTCATGCCACTGATTTGTACACTTAAAAAAGGCAAGTTTTATGTTACATATATTTTACCACAACTTAAAAAAAGAAGAAGGAGGGGGATTTGCAGTGAGGAGAGGAGCCGCCATGTGAGGATGGGGGGAGGGGGCCTTCCCGCTGGAGGGACTATCAAGGGCGAAGACCGCAAGGCGGGGAAGAGCTCAGATTGTTTCTGGTTCTCCATTGCTCTGTGCATAGCAACCGTCATGAAGTGTTAAAGATGTTTTCTTTGTTTAAAAAAAAAAGCTTCAGGAAGGAAGTTGATGGTCAGTGTTGACAGGGGTCATGAAGAGGTTGAGAAGCAATGGTGCAGAGGAGTTTGGGGACCTTCAGAGATCTCTGGATGCCTTCCTCGGGAAGGCAGAGAGCCCTCTGCAGCTCTTGGTTTGCAGGTCCAGCCTCCCATCCAGCTGTGAGCATCTTGATGCTGCCCAAGGGTGTCCTGTTTCAATTCTCTGCCTCCTACACGTGTCTTTGATGAGTGATGGGTAAGGAAGTAGATGACCTGGGAGGCATTTCCATGTGGGACTATGTAGGTTAACAGTGCTAAAACAGCAAGCAGGAGAAATGGATTCTTAGCCTCGTCCCACCGTTAACTAGTTATATGTGGGTAGGTAAACGGCTCAGTCTATCTGGGCTTCAGATTCTTCCTCCATAAAATGCATGCTTTGGACAAGATTAGAAAAAACAAATGATAATATGCATATTCCTTTTCACGTCTGGCAGTAGGGCCAGATGGTGATGTGCGGACACCCCAGGCCTGATTGGCCCTCCTCCAAACCAATATTCCTTACAATTTTTTTCAATATTTGCTTGACTGAGGAGGTGGAAGAGGTTAAAAGCAACTGATTTTTTTTTGTCCTAATAAAAAATGTATTTACGAATTTACTTCAATAAGGCAAGGCAGAATCACTGAAAAAGTGTGCGTGTGTGTTCTTATTTTCTCTTCGTGTTTCTTTAGTCCACTTTAAAATCCATATAATAAAATAAATTTCTTCTTCTGAGAAAAAGGCACTATATCATGGGATATTTAGATTGAGATGTTAAATTCACTGGGACTGCATGAGAAAGTTGTAAGAGGTTTCAGCAGAGATGGGCTTTTAAAATTTTCATTTCAGGGAGCTGTCTGCTTTGGTGGGAGTGGGACAAATCATATTTAACTGGTTGAGCTCAGTGACATTTTAATGTTCATTTTGGATCAGCATTTCCCGACAGCTGCCCCAAAGGCCTGGAATTCCTACAGCTGTGCAGGGCAGACATTGCTAATGGATCACAGCACTCCTTCCTGCAGAGCTCAGATGGTACTCGGCGTCCTTGCCACCACTTCCAGTTGTAGATTCTATTGGCCATCCTTGGGCTGGATGGATGCTGAGATTCCCTCTGACCTCAATGTTTTAGATTCTGTGATCTTAAATTTTGCATAATTTAAAAGTAATCACCATTTGTCTGTGACCTGAGTTAACTGACATAATTTGGTTTTAGATGTGATGTTTACATAAATGTTTGTGCAGAAGAAAAGGATGTTGGAAGCTAGAAAAATCCCTGCTAGACATGTTTCCTGGTTTTATAGCATTTAAAAGAAGTGACAATTGAAGAAAAATTTATGGGAATATTCTGGCTACTGTCAGCTCGTATGGGGAGCAATTTAAGATGTGGAATTCGGAAAGTGGACCTAGAGCCTGGATGGAAGGAAGACCTTGCTTTTCAGGGACCAAACAGCTTTAGCAATGGATTGAGGTAGAAAATGAGCTAAGAAGATCTGTCAAAAATTGCAGAGGCTTTATTTATGTGAACTACACCAAGCACCAATCTGAATTAGGTTGAACTTTGACATAGCCAATGCCATAGCAGAATAGCTTTTGCTCCTAAAGGCTGACAAGGAGAATATTTAAGGGAGACGAACACAGGCTTTAGAGAGAAACAAACATGGTTTTGAATTCTGGCTCCCGCAATTATTTGCTGTGGGACTTTGAAATAAGTAATTTATCGTCTTTGAGTCTGTTTGCTTATCTGGGCAATGAAGATACTTAACCACTTACCTTTCAGCATGTGGTGAGGCTTAAATAAGATATCAGTGGTGACACCTGCTCAGGCCCAGAGCAGGCATGAGATACAACTTGGGTGATTGCATCAAGCATGAAGTGTGCTTCACGTACACTTTCCAGTAAGGGCTGTGTGGTCAGAGCACCACAAGGACACTGATGAACTTGGAACCAGAAACTGGGTCTGTGGAGGAGAAACATGAATCAGCTGGACAACCCAATAAGAAAACAGCATGAAGAGGCAAATCACAGCTTAATCAAGGAAATGAAAATGGATACAATGTGTTTCAATCAAACGGTGGGGGGGTTGGGGGGAGGCAAAGATAATCCTACTGATGGGACCATAAACCAGCATGGCCATTTGGAAAGGCAGTTTGGAGGTGTTTGTCAAATTCCACCCAGCAGTGCACCCCTCCTCCCATGTGTGATGGTTCTGTCCTACACAGACCACCAAAAGAGGGGGAAACCCTTGCTATGGTATATTCATTCTCTATAAATTATAAAGTCCTGTCATATTACATATGCATTCATCTATTTGTAATTTATCACCTATTGGAGTGTAAGCTCCATGAGGTCAGTGTCTTTGTCTCTCATGTTCATAAACATACCATCATGAAATTCAGAACATGAGTGTATAGAAAAGATTCTAGAAGGTTCTAGAGAGAGAAGGAAGAAAAACCCTTTCATATGAATCATAACAGCAAATCAGAAAATATGTTGTGTTTAAACATACGTAAATGATACCCTTCCATATGCATTATTCTGCACCTTGCTTTTTCATTCCACATTTGGCTTGCAGGTCTACCCATATTGGTACTTAGAGACCTACAGCTATTCTATTCTACTCTACAGCTTTAATGATAACCACCATTTTTTGCAGAAACTTCCCTTCCTCTTCCTCCTCCTCTTCCTCCCCGCTATTGCAGGGGTAGCAAACTCACATTTTACAGAAGTTATGTAGGACACCTAAATGTGAGGCAGCCTTAGAGGAAGATGTGTCATAATCAAATATTATGCCTGCCTGATTACATGGCCATATGAAACATTGTATATGCCAAATAAAATCACCAAACAGAACATATACCTGGGTTATATTTTGCCTAAGAACTAGCAGTTTGTGAGTTTTGCATGTGTTTTCTCATACTTAATGTTGTGGGTAATCTTTTGTGGGTAACCATTGGTATTTTAGGTTATTTCCTCTTTCACTCTCAGGACTAGCTTGGGTTACATATTAAGACTAACTTGGGTTACAAACTTTGGGATTAACTTGAGAACACAGAAGATAGGAAAAGGAAGATCAAATGTCAGTTGCATTTCTTCAAGCTGATTGGAGAAAGTGGTTTTATATCTTCTCTTAATTTTGCCAGAATCATAGGCAGAGTCACGGTACACCTGCACATCTCCACCTTGGGGCTGGACTCCTACCACCTGGCAGGTAAGAAGACAGGGTGCATACTTTTTATAGCTGATGAATTTGACCACACTGGAGTAGGCCTTGAGCCAGGAATGTTACTGTTCCTTCTCTCAAATGCAAATATCAGACAAATCACTGCTCTTCTTATGCAAAGAAATTAGTAGAGGTGGAGAGAGAAGCTAGAAATGTTATCCTCACAGGAGTTCCTCTTCACTGAAGCATGAGACTAGCAGGGAGGTTGGTTCCCTTAATAGTAACCAACATTTTGTCTCTGGAAACTTCCCTTCCTCCTCTCCTCCCCCTCCTCCTTCCCCTCCCTCTTCTTCTTCTTCTTCCTCTTCTTCTTCTTCTCCTTCTCCTCCTCCTCCTTCTCCTTCTTCTTCTTCTACTCTCCCTCCCTCCCTCTCTCTCTCTCTCTCTCACACACACATACACACACACACACACACACACACACACACTCCCACCACTTTTAACTAAGACAACTCTTGATCTTGGTTTCTTTTTATTAATTTTTACAGCTACACGGAGAAAACCTTTTCATTGCTAGCTTTTGATATTTCTTTGAGTCATGGATTCTCTCTTCTGATACATCTTTGGTTATTGTTTCTATTCTGTTAGTTTTGATCTATTCTCTGATTCATTATAATTCTCTTACAATTTTCAACTCTGTTTTAAAAATATATTGACTTCCATAGGGTGTTTCATCCCCTCTCATACCTTCATTTTCCTCCTAAAAATCTGTGTCTCTAGCCCAGACCTCTGTCCTAAGCTTCAGATACATATATCCAATTGTTGTCAAGTTCAATGTATCAAAAAGTTCTTTCTAAAAATTAATTAATTTACTTTTAAAAATTGACGTATAGGTGATTTACAATATTGTGTTAGTTTCATGTATACAGCAAAGTGATTTGGTTATATTGGTACATATATACATATATGTATATATCTATTTTTTTTAAGATTCTGTTCCATTATAGTTTATTACAAGATACTGAATATAGTTCCCTGTGCTATACAGTAAATCCTTGTTGTTTATCTATTTTATATATGGAAATGTGCATCTATTAATCCCATACTCCCAATTTATCCCTCCTCCACCTTCCCCTTTGGTGGTAACCATAAGTTTCTTTTCTGTCAGTCTGTTTCTGTTTTGTAAATAAGTCCACTTGTACTATATTTTTAGATTCCACATATAGGTGATGTCATATTTCTTTTTCCGTCTGACTTACTTCAGTTAGTATGATCATCTCTAGGTCCATCCACGTTGTTACAAATGACATTATTTCATTTTTTTTAAAGACTGAGTAATATTCCATTGGATATATGCCACATCTTCTTTATCCATTCATCTGTCAATGGACACTTAGGTTGTTTCCATGTCTTGGCTATTGTAAATAGTGCTGCGGTGGACATAGGAGTGCATGGATCTCAAAAAGAAATTCTTATTTTCCTCTTAACACTTATTCCTTCACCTGACATATAGCCTATCTACCCTTTAAACCATGTGGATTGAAAACTCATGTCTTCTTTATAGGGTTCATTGAGAAGATTAGATGAGATAATGCAAGTGGTTGCTGCTTAGATGTCAAGAAAAATGGGGACATAAAAGTCTATTTGCAGAACGTGAGCCTGCATTAGACTGTAAAACACAGCTGTTATCCTAGGACTCCTTCACTTCCTACGTAATGTTTAGTGCTTTCCTTTTATTCTTGGTAGATTCCTAAGAAAGAATGAAAGGCAAGGAAAAGTTTTGAGTCCTTGTATATGTCTGAAAACATCTATGTTGTTTCTCATAGTCAGTTTATAATTTAGATGAGTATAAAATTCCAGGTTGGCAGTAAGTTTTCCCCCAGAATTCTGAAGGTTTTGCTCCATTATATTCTAGTGCCTGATGTTGCTTGTAAGAGGCCTGTTGTATTCTGATTTCTTATCCTTAGCATATGACCTATTATTTTTTCTTTTCTGGGTATTTTTAGAACTCTTTCTTTATCCCTGTGGTTCTGAAATTTCAAAATGGTGTGCCCTATTTGGCTTTTTATCATTCATCTCACAGAGTGTTTTATGGGCCCCTTCAACCTGGACACTTATGGCTTTCCAATTATTTCCTTTTCTTCATTTTCTCTGTTGTTTGAAAGTCCAATTATTTAGATATTGTGATTTCTGAAAAACACTTTTCTCCTTCCTCCACTGTTTTCTACTTCTTGATCTTTTGGTCCATTTCTGGACTGTTTCTCCAACTTTATATTCTATTAATGAATTTTTGTTATCAAATGTTTTAATTTTCAAAAGTTCTTTGTTTTTGAAATGATCACCTGAGTAGTATGCTGTTCTTTTTGTGAAACGCAGTGTATGGGGGCAGTATCTCCTTTCACTCCACTAAAGATACTATTTACAGGTTTTTCTTCTACCCCTAGGGTCGTCTCTGTATCATCCAGATTTCTTGTTTATATTTGTTTCGCTCTTTTTCTTTTAGAGGCCTCTCTCAAGTGTCTGGTTATCCTTTGCTGGCCATGTCTTTTTATGGTAGCAAAGTATACTTGATACAGAATTTACCATTGTAACTATTTTTTACAGTATACAATTCAACGGAATTAGATAAATTCACAATGTTGGGTGACCATCACTGCTATCCATCTCCAGAGCTCTCCCATCATCCCAAACTGAAATTCTGTACCCATTAAAGCATAACTCCCTGTTTCCCCCTCCCCCAGCCCCCAGTAACCATTATTTGACTTTGTTTGTCAATGACTTTGATGATTCTAGGTACTTCATGTACGTGGAATCATACAGCGTTTGTCCTCTAGTGTCTGGCTTGTTTCACTTAAACCATCATGACTTTAAGGATCGTCCACGTTGTAGCAGGGGGCAGAATTCCACACCTTGTAAAGCCTGAGTAACACTCCGTTGCCTGTCTGCACCACGTCTTGTTTACCCTTTGATGGACACCTGGGTCACTTCCGTGATTTACTTCTGTGAATAACGCTGCTGTGAACATGGGTGTACACATATCTGTTTGAGTCCCTGCTTTCAATTATTTTCAAGTATTTTTAAAAGTGAGACAGTAAAACCTTATTAGAGACTCTGTGTGTGCAGGTGTGCTGCTTGTCTGGGAGCTCCCAGTGGACGAACGGGTGTCAAAATCACTGTTCGTTAGTGGGTCCCAGGAAGAACATCTCCGTTCAGAGCTGTATCCGTGCGGCTCAGGCTTTCTCTCCATCCAGCAGGAATATCGGAATATTTATAGCATACAGCACAGCACTTCACTCAATGCCTGCAGTGAATGGTGTGTGTGTGACATTCTCTCTCACCTGCCAGGTGTAACTTCCCTATACATTGGTACTTCTCTGATACTTGTAATTGTGATCTGGGAGGCCGGGATGGGATGGGGAGGGAGAGAGCTGTACAGTTACGTGTCTGTGCTCACGTTGCCTTGATTCTTAGAAATTCCTCTGATATACGTTTCCAGTCAGCACTGGAAGTAGTGATCGTATTCTATGAGCACCAGTGACTTACACAACTGTGTAGATAGTTCGGTCCTAAGCAAATGATGACTCCATCTTGGAACGTCATGAAGAGCCTACAGGAAATGAAGCGGGAGCTGGTCTGGAGGAGGCGGGAATTCCGGCTCTGGACCAGCCTCCACCCGTGTGGTCTGTCTTCAGATGCTCTTCTCTGGCCTTTGCAACCAGCAAGCTCTCCAGTCCAGTAGGTTTCCTATGAAAAAATTCACTTTTGCATTTTTATTTACATGGTCTTTTTTTAAGTAAGAGTAACTTCCACTGGCGCTTTTCTCACAGACAGGGTCATGATATCGTTATCTCGATGCCAGCTTTTGAGCAAAGCACAAGGATGAGGACAGGAGGGGTGGGGAGCAGAGCCTGAGCAGCTGGTGTTTGTTTCAGCCTCTTCCTGAGCCGCTTTAGAGCCGTCAGAGAATAGGACTGAGGCATCACCATTCCCCGCAAGGCCCTGGTTGCAAGGCTTGGGCTGTGATATGCGGATACGGAGGTGCGTTTGCACTGGCTTTTAAATGATGTTCTTTCTAATCTCACTTTTCTGCTGCTGGGTAATTTATGTGAAATAAGTGCGTGTCTACTTCAGTTTTGCATCCATTGATGTTATTGTTATTCATTTATTTACTTTACACCTTCCTGGATGGATGATGTAAGATCTGGCAGTTTCTCTTTTGATGTCTTGCACTTTTATCAGCAGAACACCATCTGCCATCATTCCACAGTGGTGCCTGTGGATGTGTTTCAGGAACTGGTTGATGTCCTGTGAACTGGATTTGCCTAAGCCTCCACCATCTCTGCTAATGAGTGGAAGATGGTTCCCAGGGCCCGCTTTCACGGAGAGCAATGCTTAAACCTACAGAGGTCTGATCGCCTTACGTGGGCACAGGTGGAAACTCTGCAGACAGGCAGGAAAACTTTTGACAGGGTCTCTGCCTCTTACATGCTTTGGAGCAAATTAGAAATCTGACGTTTCTTCTAGGTGCTTCTTCACAGTTCTTTCTTTTTCATTGCATTTTACCAACAATTTACCAACAGTGAATGCACAGATCTTAGCCTCGTACTTTGATGAGTTTTGACAACTGTATCTTGCCATGTAACCCACACCCCAGCAAGACAGAGAACATTTCTCCACGCCCGTGAATTCTTTGTGCCCCACCCAGTCGATCCGTGCCTCACAGCAATCACTGCTCTGATTTCTGTCACCAGGGATCCGTGCTGCTGGGTCTAGAGTTTCACAAAAACGCAGCCGTCTGTGGAAGTCATGCACTGCCCGTCCCTCTGTCTGGCTTCTTTTGCTCACCCATGTAATTGTGTATATTAGTAGTTTGTTCTCTGAGTCCTTGTCCACAATATTTTTTATTGTGGGTTATAACTGAAAAGGAAAACCCTTCCTCTACCCACAGAATACTTCTGCCACCAAGTGGCTGGGTTCTCCCCTCCCATTAAACAATTCTGATACTAACTACCTAGACTCAGCACCGACTCTGCAGGACCCAGTCCCACCAGACTGTCCCCCATGTCAGACAGCAATTGCAAGTCCCAGGTGGTCACTCGTACTTCTGACCAACCAGCTATAAATCAGGGGTTCCCACGACCCTCCTCTCGGGTTTGACAGTTTGCTAGAATGGATCACAGAACTCAGGGAGACACTTATGTACACTTACCCATTTACCGTAAAGGGTATGATAAAGGGCGCCAATGAACAGAAAACCTCCTGCTGAATGAAAGAAGCCAGACACAGATGGCCACGAAACGTGGGACTCAGTCTGCATGAAATATCAGGAACAGGCAGCTTAGAGGCTGCAGGGACGCGGAGGAGGGGGACATGGGGAGGGACCACTTAACGGGTGGGGTTTCCATGAAATGTTCTGGAACTAGACAGTGGGGATAATTGTACAATACTGTGAATGTATTAAATGCCACGGAATTGTATGTATACTTTACAATGGTTAAAACAGCAAATATTATGCCATGTGTATTTTACCACACACACAAAGTATCAACCCCATTGCATAGGTGGGAAAACTGAGTCTCAGATGTGTAAAGGCTCAATCCAGATTCACGTGGAGAGTGAGCATCAGAGCCAGGGATTAATTAGATCCATCTGATTGGGCCAGCTGTGCGCTAAGCGCTGAGGATATAGAGAATACGGACATGAAGGGCACGGTGGTCTCCCTTTGCCTCCCTGCTGAGCCTCCTTTCCTGGGATTAACCGGCTTGCCCCTCTGCTGGGGCTGGGCCAGCACGTGCAGGGTGAGCTCTGCAACTCTGAGCCACACGCGCCGTTGCCCCCGTGTTCCCGGGGACAAGGGCTCAGGCCGGTTGACTCCATGGTGCACTGCCGTGGTGGCACCAGGCACACGGGGACTCAGGCTGCTCTGGGCTTTGGCCCCAGCCCTTCCGGGTGGGACACAGCTCTGCCATACCTCCCAGACCCCTACCCCTCCTCTGCGAGCCGGAAGGCTCTCTTCTGTCAGCAGGTGGTCACCCTACAGATCTTTGTTCTTCTAATCCTTATTCTCTCGTAAGAACTGAAAGACTGCCTCTGAAATTAGGCGGCCTTCCCTGAGAGAAAGTCGGGTGGGCATTCGCTCAGCAGCAGACATCCACTGCTCAGTGCCGCCTGTCCTAAACACTTTTGTTGTCCCCTCTACCCTTTCGGGCTCAGTGACTTAATCCTTGTACCCTTAATTCCTGGAGCCTCGTGGGACTATAAGTCACCGGGAATCCTGCAGAAAGGAAGCAAGTGGCAGACTGCACAGTTGAGATAGCTAAGGCTCTATCACCAAGTCCCACCCTCCATTCTGTCCCAACTCTTTCCCATCTTATTCCATCTGAATTTTCCTGAGAATGTATCACCTCTCTTCCACTCTGTCCTCCGGGCCTGTGAAGTTGTCCCCAAGGGCTGGACTCAGCATGAGAAGGGAGGAGTTGGGATTTATCTACAAGGGACCACTCTACATTTGAAGGGCAAGAGTCTTCCAATTGGGACAAAGAGGCAGGGGCTTGGAGAATGGTCCCCCTTTGTGCTTGGGCCCTTGGCTTCCTCTCCCAGACGGGCAGGGTCCCATCCACAGTCCTCTATACCACTTTCATCTTTGCCCCATATACACACACTCAGCAAAGGAGGTGTCTTCTTGCAGTACAGGACTCACTCCCCAAGAGGAGACCCAGTGGGCAAGATACCTTAAGCTCTACTGGTCTAGATATCAGACCCACTATAATTACAGGAGAGGATCTGGACCTGTCCTCCTCTGTCCAGATAAACCAGAAAGCTCTCGTGAGACAAGATATATAAGCTCGCGGAGTTTATCAGGAGGAGAAGTGTGAGACTGTTGTAGTGTCATAGACTAACGCAGAGACCAAACCTGATAGACTGTGTGTAAAAATGTCCAAGCCAGTCCTAGCCTTTAGTTCACACTCAGGGAGTTGGTCCCTTTGTTTATTTCCCGATAGATGTATTGATTTTATCAGTGCTAAGTAGACAGAAGGTGGCTCTGTTCAGGGGAAAATCCCATGGATGAATTGATTTCCTCCTGACCCAGAAGGAGGGACTTTCCGGGTGCAGCATTTTGTACATCTTAATTTTTTCACTCCCGGAGGCCGAAGATCCACTGAGCCCTTGCTGAAGGGGACATCTGTGCTCTTTCTCGAAATGTTCAAGCCACACAGGCTCCTCTCAGACCTCCGAGTGAGGGGTGAGCTGCTCTGAGTCCCAGCCCAGGCACCCCACGCCGCACATGAAAATTTGATCCGTGCATTAAAGACTGTCTTGCTTAATGCAGTCGGGCCCTTTGTCCGCAAGAGCTAATACCCTTTTGGGAAATGCTGTGACTGAAGCTGAAATGTCAGGGAAGCAGAGGGTGGCGAGGGAATGTGGGCCTCTGCCATCAAGCCCCCTTTGTCCAGCCACTTAATAACTTGTTTGAAAGCCACAATCAATACAGAGCCACCGGCCAGGCTCCAGCCCCTCGCCGCCTTCCCAAGCAATCAGCAAGATTCAGTAAGCCACCAGTTGGAATTTATGCCACTTAAAAAGTGCGAGTTCTTAGACCAGTCCTACTGAGACCGATGAATTCCTCCCAGGCACTTGGATTAGCTTCCATTTGGAGACCAGGGGCCTGTGGATGGAGCCAGCTGTTAGGCCTTCCAAGTGCATCCCTAGAAGAAGTAGGCCCTTAGCATGGGGCCCACTCGTCTCTACGTTGTCCTCACTACATGACTCCTCCATCATTTCACAGCACTTTTTTTTTTTTGATGGTGTTGTGATCGAAGAGAGGAAGGAGAACCATCAGAGACTCTAAAACGTGCCAGCTTTTTACATTCATCACTTTTGCATTTATTCTTACAACAACTTGAAGAAGTAGCTATGATCATGCCTCAGTTTTCACACGAGGGAAATGAGGCAAGGCCACCTTCTCCCTCAACGGGAGTCGAGAGTGGGCCCTGCGCATGACACCTAGGACCTCACCTTCCCAGGGGACCTATCAGCCATCCACAGGGGCTGGGGAGGAGGCTTCAGGTTCTGGAGTAAGACCTAGCTTCCCCAAACCTCCTCCTGTCCCGTGGCAGAATCCAGAGTTAGCCCCAGACACCCAGCCTTCTTCGGGTTTCAACACTTTTGGCCCCACTACTACTGCCTTGAGTCCTTCACACTAATCTCAGGTCTTCCTTTCTCTGTTCGTGTCCCCCATATACAAAGCCCCAGATTCCCAGATCTTACCTCTAGATCCCTGAATCCCTAGAGGTGCACCACACCGCTACTGTATTGCAGTTGTGTCTCCCACCCTTCTCCGACTCATGGAAACGCTCTACTGTGATCCCGGAATTCCTGGTTCATCGTCAGCAAAATCCCCTGTATCCTCAGCATCTTCTTGCTCTGATGGGAACCTGGCTCCAGCTGAGGCCACTTCCCTCAGCATCTCTCTCACTGATGACTGTGTCTCTCCCGTCCTTCTCCCTCGTACCTCCAGGCCTCCCGGTTCCTCGTGTCTGCTTCCAGACCAGGCTGCCTTCCATGGTCATTAAGACCCCCGTTTTATTCTCCTGCCGTCAGGCTGCACAGTCCTGCTCCTGCAGTGCTACTTTCCTCTGCCAGCTCCTCTGGTCTCTCTTCTCTTTTCTCGACAGTTTTGTGACCTGGGTGGCTATTTCACTCTCTCCAACATGACTCCTGTCTTAATTCTTGGTGATTTTCACATACCCTCGGATAATTTTTAGTTCTGAAATTCCTCTCCTCCTGCAAGCTTATATTCCACTCTTCTTTGGCCGTCCATTCTCGTGACCTTGTCATGACCAATCACTGCAACTTTCCATAATCTCTATTTCATACAGCTCGCCCTGACCGCCACCTCCTATTTGTCAACCTGCTGCATCTAGTATCCGATTCTAGCAATCCTTCCATCTCAGTCCATGCATCCCACCATTATCCCCCTGCTCATCCCTTACGATGCTACCGCTTCCCTCCCATCTGGTTTAAGTTCCATGTTGGAACGTTATTTTTACTCCCTTGAGTGTGCCCTTGACAACCTTGTCATTTCACTTTGTGTCACTGTCCCTGCACCCACCAGCTCTCTGTGACTGTTAAATAAAACCACAGTCACAACGTGGCCGGAACTCTTTTATTTTTTATTTTGTTAAATATTTTTTTTAGTGGACCATTTTGAAAGTCCTTACTGAATTTGTTACAACATTGCTTCTGTTTCATGTTTTGGTTTTTTGGCTGTGAGGCACGTGGGATCTTAGCTCCCAGACCAGGGATCCAACCCGCACCCCCTGCATTGGAAGGTGAGGTCTCAGCTACTGAACCTTCAGGGAAGCCCCTGAATCTCTTTTATTTAGTTGCATAACCACAAACAGTGCTCACAGCCGTCCCATCATCTTTCTTGAGTACACTCACTCTCCTTCACCCAAGGTTCTGTTTTACATTTTCTCTTCCCTCAGAATCTCCCAAACTTCCTCACCTATCCACACTCTCAGATAGGACCTTGCTTCCCCTCTCACTGGGAAAATGAAGCAGTAGAAAGAGGGTTTCTTCAGTCACCCACCACCAAATCTACTCACTCCCCAGCGTCCACACCGTATGCTCTGCCTTCTTGTCTGTGTGTACAGAGGACCTGCCCGTGAGCCCACATCACGCCCTCGCACCGTCATTCCACCCCTTCCTCTCTGCGCTGTGGCGTCACACAGCAACCTGGCCCATCTCTCTCCAGCCTCGTTCCCCCCACCCCTTTCGGCTGGATCTTTTTCATTAGTAGACACACCTGATGTAATTTGTTCTATCTTAACGAGAAAACCTTCTCTTGACCCCATGTTCCCCACCAGCTACCACCTACTTTCTCTGTTCCCTTTTGGATTTAGCAATAACCTTGAGCAGGACATTTTTGTTGGAATGATTGGGGCAAAGCCTAATTGGAGTGGGTTTAAGAGAGCAAAGGAGAAGAGGCACTAGAGCCAGTGAGTCTAGACGATTCTTTCAAGGAATTTCCTGCAAAGGGGAGCAGCAGGCCTCTCTTATACCAGCAGTCAAAGTTAGTTGAAATTTAGTGAGTTTAAGTTACAGTAAATGAACCCGGGAAAGTAGGTTAACATTGATCTGATGCTTGCCGGAAGCCAGGCATGTTCACAGGACCAGGTGGCAGATGACTGTAGAGAGATACAAAAGTTTGTCCCTTCTCTCGAAGAGCTCTGGCCGAGCAGGAGAGACAGCGAGGTGGACAGGGTGGGCTCGGGCAGGATGGGGACTCAATAGTTGCTAACAAGTAGACAGGGGCCTTGCTCTGTCTTCATCTGCCTGAGGACCTCAATTTGCAGACACTTGGCTTTCTCAACTCTCACCCTGTTTCCTTCTTAACCTCACCTGAGCTGGACACATCTTGTCAGACAGACCATGTGTGGGACTCAGCTAAGGGCAGAGCTGGCCCTACGTGAGCAGGAGCTGCCTCCTTCCTCCTGCTCTCAGGACTCCAATCTTGGATTCTTATGGTGGGATTGGCTGTACTGATCTCCTGGCGCTGCCTCGTGGGAGACCAACCAACCAACCAACCAGCTCCGCCTGCCCTCCCAGGCTGTTAGGAATATTCTTCTCCATCCAAGGAATGGGACCAGCTCTCTGTACCTGTCAGTCTCAACCCCGCACCTGTTGCAATACAGGCAGATGCTATTGACACACCTGTGCCAAGCCTACATCCTGGCTTTAACTCTCTCCCTTCCTCGCTCCCTCTGAAAGCATATCTGAATACAAGTGGCTGAGTATAATACAGAGTTATTCCAAGCAGAACTTTGGTGCTGTTCTGATTAGTTTTAAAAGTAAAGTACTTGCAAACATTGGTGCTCTAACCGCCGTTAGTAACTTACTACTAGCATCTGACATAACAAGGAGTCAGGACAGTCCCTGCAGCTGACAAGCGCAGTTAGCACAGGCAGGTTGCTTGAGTGGGTGAAGGGGCTGGGTGGGGACCGTGGTGAACTTGAGAGCGTGTGTCCGTCAGCAGGATGCAGAGGACCACTCTCCTCCGATTCGTTGCTACTGTCACCTGCTCAGACATGACCCATCTTCTGAGTTTTCAGAAGAAACTGGAAATTCAGATTTTAAGGGGAGCCTTCTGATTTTTAACTACTGAAATATAATTCAAAACCTCCAAAAATGCTTTGCATGACAAACAAAATGCAACTGTGAGATGAGTCTGATCTGTGGGCAGATATCCTGCCATCTTGCTCCGCTACGTCTGGGCCTATGTGCTCCCAGGTTGGCCTCCTCACTCTCTTTCCAGCTCTGTGTCTGTCTGAGACCTTGCGCAGCTGCTCTCCCAGACCCACATTTCAGCACCATGCTCTGGAAACCAGGCGTCACCCCCTGCTGTCAGAGAGGCTTGGGAGAGGATGGGCTCCTACGTTGCCGGAAGTAGAGAGACGCAAAGAGAGGGGGAAGGTGGTGCTTTTCGTAATTAACACCCTCATGGGTCACTTGCCTAATGAGGAACATGGCGGAAGATTGACTCACAGTGACATTTCCAGAGCGCTGAGAAACCAGCTCGTGAGACATCGGCTCAGCTATGCTGTGAGCCTCGGGATTTCTTGTGATCGGGGTGCAGGCTGATGGTGGCACCTGTGCCAGCATAACAGCCTCTGCAGTTGTGGGACACTAGCTAGTGTGGCCTTGGGCTCCATGCTGTTGGGGGGCCAGTTGGCCTGCAGGTGGGGAGGAGGGAAGGGGCGGGATGATTGCCAAGGGAGGCAGGGAGTCCAGCTGCCAACTGCAGCTGGGGTCGCAAGACACATCCGCAAGGCCAAGTGCACTTCACCTGGAGTCACAGGGACAGAGAATGGGGTTAGAGGGGCTTTGGAGAGGGCGGCTGACCTCCCCTCCACACCTCCACCACCAACAACCGCATCAGCTGGGACTTGAGACTCAGAGGGCACTGGAGTTTGCTTTTATTTGTGGGAGGAGACTGTTGGCACGTTTGTTTGGTTTTGGTTGGGGGGCAGGGCTGTCCATCGTCTCCAAACTGCTCTTTTCTTTTAAGGAAAGAGAGAACAGTAAGGCCTTGATGGATTTGCTGAGAAACTGAATCTCTGCTCCCTAAACCGAACCTCCATGAGGTCGGGGAATATTCTCTGTGAAATCACAAGGTTCAGTGCAGTGGCTGGCATATAGTTCAGAAAATACTGTTGAATGGGTGGAAGGAAGAGAGAGAGAGAGAAAGAAAGAGGGAAAGAAAGAAAGAGAGAAAGGAAGGGAGGAAGGAAGAAAGAAAGAAGGGAAAGGAGAGAGGGAAGGAGTGAGGGAGAGAAGCAGAGTAGGGGCAGGGTCTGTGGGAGCTGACCCTGGATGTGAAGCTTTGTGGAACATATGATACACACTATTTCACTTTGAGAGGGAGGGTGTTGAGTACCCGCTCAGGCCTTTCTCTTATACCAACGACACAGAGAAAGTGGAACGGGAAAGCCTGCACAGAATTATATACATATATTTTTTACTGCTGAACTCTTAAGCAGTTTCCTTTCTGTCAAAATCCATAGTTTCCCTCCCATCTGGAAAGAAGTGGTTTTAGTAACGGGGCAGTTTCAATTTTGAGCCAGAGAAGTCACTTCGGAACAGAAAAATGAAACATTTCAAGAACGACCATTACCATGAAAGCCCCAAATGATCATATTAAGGGTTTCGTTACTATTACACCTGTTCTGAAAAGGGGAGAAAAAGGCAGAACGGCTTGTCCCACAGCCCTGCTGAACGGCCAGCTGGGGGTGCTGCGCAGTCGGCTGTCCCTGCGTGGCCACAGGCATTGGTTCCCGAGCGTTGCTGCCGCTCCCCCAGCGTGGATGTTTCTGGAGCTGAATGAACAGAGGGCGTGCGTTTCCCTGGCTACTGAACTCAAAGCACGGACCGGGTTCTGTCCACTTCATCTCACTCACGGGTACCACATCTCCAGAAGCAGTAATGGCACCATTTATTAGCAAGTCTCAAGCATCCTCTCCATCTAGAGAAGGGCCCGCCGTTTTGTCCTGGGGAGGAGAGGATTATATTCTTTTCTTCTCATGCAAAGCCCTCAGCAATTTGCTCCTTCTCTTCGTCGAGTGGATGCTTTGGGGTTATCTTCCACGTGCCCCCAAAGCAACCCTCCAGGCAAACCACAATGACCCGTTTTCTCCCTCTTCTCATCAGAAGCAAACGTCCGTCCTTCTCTCCAACCCCATTGCTGTTTCTTCTCCAGGGAGGAGGAGTGACTTATGCAGACGCTAAAAGTGGAGAAAGTTTGCCTGCATCGTTTGGCCTCCTTCTTGCTTCTCTCTTGGAACCTGGCTTGTGTGCATCCTTTTTCCTCCATGCAGTAAATGCCCTGTCCTGCCTGGCTCCCCAGTGTGTGATGGGGAGAGTAGGGGAGATGGAGGCCTAAAGTTGAACTGGAAGGTATTTTCCACGGGGGAGGGGTAATTATTATGGAGTGGGGTCAATGTCACTTACTGCTAATAGAGTTAATGTCGTGATTCCCATCTGATTTTTGTCTAAGCTGATGCAGACTTTGAAGAAGAGCAGAATACAACATCTCAGGTTCAGAAAGAGAAAAGGGAAGCAACAGAGTCAGAGAAGGTATGGACAAGGGATTAGAAGGAAAACCAGGAGAAGCTGCTTGAGCTAGTCTGCGTGGACAGTAGGAGAGCACGCTGCCCGAGGGAACATGGAGGGGCTCTTGGTAAATACGGAGGCACCCTTTGTCTTTTGAGTCCATTGAGGTCGCTGGGCTGAGTACGGCATGTTGATTACTGGACACTCCTCCTCAGACATCACTTCTCTCTGACCTTCCTTCCTCCCTGCTCATCCTTTACTCTTAGGCTTAAATAGTTGGTTCTCAATAAATGGGGACACTCAGGGCTTCTAAGTAAAAATTTCAGGGAACATCTGTTTTCCTTCATTAGCTGCAAAATAAACACATATCCGTGGCTCTGCAATTCAGGGCCTGCTGGGCTGGTGTCGACACATGTGGTGAGAGATTCTTTCCTCCCTCTCCCTCTGAAAGCACTCCACCACCCTTTCTCTAGCCAGTCACGGTGCACTGGAAATACCTGCAGAGCTTTCAGAAGCTAGGGATGCTTTGGGCCCCTCCCCACTCCATGTAAATCAGAATCTCCCATGGTGGAGCACTGTAGGCATTGATGTTTTTTAAAAGCTCCCCAGGATTTTCTAATAGGTAGTCAGGACTGTGAACTACTGATCTAGGCAGACTTAAGCTCCCTGAGCCATTAACCTTCACCAAGTTAAATAACCCATCCTCCCTAAATGGAAAATTCCTGCAAATCTGGAGACATTGTCAATAGTGTTAGAGAATGTGATTTCTTTTTCTATCCCGGAGTCTTCTAGCTATAGAATAAGCTGAAGTATCCTTTATCAAAATGGACGAACTCAAGGAGAACTGGGACAATGATGTCTGGGCTTGTCTGCTGGCCACACTTGACCTCTGGCTGCTTGGGCAGTTCATCCCCTCTAAAGAGGGCAGTGTTGCTACCTAAAGAGTCAGGAGGAAGACTGCAGGAAACCTGTGGCAGTGAAGTCCCAGGGAACCGGGTTCTGCATGTGCATACCACTAGGAAGATTCCTCTGGGTCAGTATCTCTTAGCTGCCTGCATTCTGCTCTCATATACTTTAGACTCTGTCTTCATCTGGAGAGAGATCAAAAGTGACGTGCTGAGTATTGTGAATCTGCTTCATTCGTGGTGGCTTAAGTTTCACTGGGAGATTTCAGGGTTCAGCACTGTCTTATACAACCTAACTAATTCTAAGCCCCAATGAATCAAAGACTCAAGCTCTGCCAGTGGGCTCGGCCCACACCCGTGCCCTACGGTCACTCAAAGTCGAGGTGCAGACGTTTGTCTTTATTCCTTCTGTTCCAACAGGACATTCTCCACTCTCTAGTCCCGTGGTCACCCGTCCAGCTGAGCACGGGAGCCCACGGGCAGGGTTGTTAAGGCTTCTTAGGGCAAGAGGGCAAGCTCACCTTTTTTCCTAAGCTACAGCAGACTTTTCACTCACAGGAAGTGCCAGTTGTCTGCTTTTACAGTAACCAAATGAGCTTGTCCTATGCTCAAGACAAGTTGTAATTCATCAGATCCACTCAGACTCTTTTTTCCATTGCTTTTTACTCAAAGAATACGACAGAGAGGTTATTAAATCCTTTTCTAGGGGTGAAGTACATGGAAAGGCTGTGTGATTCCATAATGCACTCCAAGAATATAAGTAAATTTGCTATGCTTGATCTCACTGTTATGAAGCCAAATTTGCCACTCTTTACAAGATAATATGCAAAAAAAAAATATATTCAGCACATACAACCCCTAATAGCCCCTGCTGCTTCCAACAATAGGAATTGAGCTCCCTGCTTTAGCTCATATTTTTCTGAATAAGAGGAAATGTACAGACAATTTTCTGCCTCTTCCTCCTGAGCCTGGAATTTTAACCACATCTGCAGAAAATTTTTCAGTGTTTCTCCCCTAGAGTTCAGAGTTTCTACTGGGCCATCCTATTTCTCCATGTTTGATGGTACAGGAAATCCCACTTTTAGATACAATGCAGATGTGGGAACTGTGTCTGAGAAGTGACTTGCTTTTAGGTGAAATTATGATAGCGTATTTGATGATTTCGATTTTGTTTATTTGGACATCAAATAAATGATCATAATAGCTTTTGTTTATTGAGCATCTAATACGTGTTAGGTTCTGTGCAGGACCCGTGACTGCATTAGTTCATGGAATTCTCACAGTAACCTTGCAAGAGGAACATTATGATTCAGTTTACAGGCGATAAGGCAATGTTGAGGGGTCAGTTTTCATGCTCAAGATCAGAATTGAAACTAAGCGATCAATTTATGAACTCATCTGATTGAAAACTTCATGTGGAAAAAGGAAAACACATAAGAATAGCCAGGACAAATCTGAAAAAGAAAAACATAGCCGTGGCGGGGCTCTGCCTTGTGTCTGGTGCGTATCAGTAAGGGACATATTGACTAATACACTGAAATGTCATCTCACCACCAACAGTAATGGAGAAGGGAGCAAGTCTCTCCCCATCTCTGGATTTCAGTTGCCTCATCTCCAAAATGAGAGGGTTAGAATCCGTCAAGTCCAAGGGGCCTCAGAGCATTCAATGCCTCTGTTCCCACTTCAAGCCCTGACACAGGAGGGCAGAAACCCAGCTGGAGGGAAAAGGGGCCAGATTCCAAAGTTGTCTGCTGGGTGTATCCTATGAAATAGACCTTATATATTTACATGTATATGTTCTGCTCTACATTGATTAGGGCTCCCTCTACAACACGCTGACTCTTCTGTTGCTGGTGAGAGAAGAAGGTTCTCCAGATTTCTCTTGGTCCTGAGTTGAGGCATCTGAAGGGTCACTGAGCGTAGAATCTGTCAAGGTTGCCAGAGATCACCATGGTGGACCCCAGGGAGACACAACAGGGGTATTCAAGGCAGATGCAGCTAGAGTCAGATAAAAAGGATGGAAAGTGCCCCAGAATCTCTTGGTGGGGGAGAGTGGACATTGTGACGTATAAGAATTGGTCTTTGTCCCAGGTTCCTGCAACAGAGCTCCTAAAACCCTTGGAATTTCCTGAGTGACAGGCTTTAGAAGAACGTGTTTTCCTATTCATAATGAGCCCCTTTCAACCACACCTGAGTTTCTGCTAATAAAGTGGCTCTTGGAGGAGGTGGGGGGCTGGTTGCCAGAGGAACCAATGACTGATTCGTGGGTGGGAATTTTCGGCCCCATCCCTGGACCTCAGAGGCTGGAGAGGTGAGGATTGGGGGTTGAGTTATTCATCACTGGCCAGTGATCTAATCAATCATCCTATGTAGTGGAACTGCCATAAAAACTTTAAAGGGAAGGCTTCAGGGAGCTTCTGGGGGCAGGGTTCAGGGAGCTTCTGGGTTGCTGAGCACATGGAGGTGCTGGGAAGGTGTTGCCCTGGAGAAGGCATGGAACTCCACTCCACGCACACCACCCCCATACCTTGCCCTGTGCACCTCTTCTGTTTGGCTGTTCCAAAGTTGCATCCTTTACAATAAACAAGTAATAGTAAGTGAAGCGCTTTCCTGAGTTCTGTGTGCCACTCTAACAAACTATCGAACCCCTGATTTATAGCCAGCCTCTCAGGAGTATGGGAGGCCTGGACTTGTGATTGGCACCTTAAGGGGGGCCAGTCTTATGGGACTGGGACCTTAACCTTGGGGTCTGTGCTAACTCTGGGTGGTTAGTGTCAGAAGTGTTGTGAGTATAGAAAGGAAACAGTTTTTCCCACCTAAGGGTCCTATGAGGGTCTAGCCTGATGAGGCCCATGGAAATCAATCTTCCCTAAGAGAACTTGTTGGCTTTCATTGGCCAGAGCTGGCCTTCTAGTCTGTGCTAAGAGCACAGATAGAGGACCAGGAAGGGGTCAGCCTGCAGGAGACTAAGACTGACTGCTTCCCCTCATCCCCACCAATATCAGGCCAGTCACAAAGATGACCTGTCCCCAGTTGCCTCAAGTGTGGCTGGGGTGGCCACACAATGCCCCAGGGAGCTTAGAGTTCGTTGGGAAAAATGAAAGTACAGATAAGAATGGCTTTGTTATAAATTTAAATCAGACTGGGAATGAGTTAATGATCTTAGATTGAATTTTTTTTTAACTTTTTTTTGTGTCTTTATTTGGCTTTTATTTATTTTTTTAACGTACAATAAACTGCACGTATTTAGAGTGTACAATTTGGTATCCCAATCTCCCAATTCATTCCCCCCCAACCCCGCCCACTTTCCCCACTTGGTGTCCATATGTTTGTTCTCTGCATCTGTGTCTCTGTTTCTGCCTTGCAAACTGGTCGATTTGTACCATTTTTCTATATTCCGCATATACGTGTTAATATACAATATTTGTTTTTTCTTTCTGACTCACTTCACTCTGAATGACAGTCTCTAGGTCCGTCCATGTCTCTACAAATGTCCCAGTTTCATTGCTTTTATAGCTGAATAATATTCCATTGTATATATGTACCACATCTTTTTTATCCATTCATCTGTTGATGGACATTTAGGTTGCTTCCATGTCCTGGCTATTGTAAATAGTGCTGCAGTGAACATTGGAACGCATGTGTCTTTTTGAATTATGGTGTTCTCTGGGTATATGCCCAGCAGTGGGATTGCTGGGTCATATGGTAACTCTATTTTTAGTTTTGTAAGGAACATCCATGCTGTTCTCCATAGTGGCTGTATCAATTTACATTCCCACCAGCAGTGCAAGAGGGTTCCCTTTTCTCCACACCCTCTCCAGCATTTACTGCTTGTCGATTTTCTGATGATGCCCATTCTAACCAGTGTGAGGTGATACCTCATTGTAGTTTTGATTTGCATTTCTCTAATAATTAGTGATGTTGAGCAGCTTTTCATGTGCCTCTTGGCCATCCATGTGTCGTCTTTGTAGAAATGCCTATTTACGTCTTCTGCCCATTTTTTGATCGGGTTGTTTGTGTTTTTGATATTGAGCTGGATGAACTGTTTATATATTTTGGAGATTAATCCTTTGTCTGTTGATTCATTTGCAAATATTTTTTCCCATTCTGAGGGATGTCTTTTCGTCTTGCTTATAGTTTCCTTTGCTGTGCAGAAGCTTTGAAGTTTCATTAGGTCCCACTTATTTATTTTTGTTTTTATTTCCTTTATTCTAGGGGGTGGATCAAAGAAGATCTTGCTGTGATTTATGTCGAAGAATGTTCTTTGTATGTTTTCCTCTAGGAGTTTTATAGTGTCTGGCCTTACATTTAGGTCTTTAATCCATTTTGAGTTTATTTTTATGTATGGTGTTAGGGAGTGTTCTAATTTCATTCTTTTACATGCAGCTGTCCAGTTTTCCCAGCACCACTTATTGAAGAGGCTGCCTTTTCTCCATTGTACATCCTTGCCTCCTTTGTCGTAGACTAGTTGAACATAGTTTATCTCTGGGCTTTCTATTCTGTTCCATTGATCTATATTTCTGTTTTTGTGCCAGTACCATACTGTCTTGATCACTGTAGCCTTGTAGTATAGCCTGAAGTCAGGAAGCCTGATTCCACCAACTCCATCTTTCCTTCTCAAGATTGCTTTGGCTTTTCGGGGTCTTTTGCATTTCCATACAAATTGTAAAATTTCTTGTTCTAGTTCTGTGAAAAATGCCATTGGTAATGTGATCGGGATTGCATTGAATCTGTAAATTGCTTTGGGTAGTATAGTCATTTTCACAATGTTGATTCTTCTAATCCAAGAACATGGTATATTTCTCCATCTATTTGTGTCATCTTTGATTTCTTTCGTTAGTGTCTTATAGTTTTCTGAGTACAGGTCTTTTACCTCCTTAGTTAGGTTTATTCCTAGGTATTTTATTCTTTTTGTTGCAATGGTGAATGGGATTGTTTCCTTAATTTCTGATCTTTCATTGTTAGTGTATAGAAATGCAAGAGATTTCTGTGTGTTAATTATGTATCCTGCAACTTTACCAAATTCATTGATTAGCTCAAGTAGTTTTCTGGTGGCATCTTTAGGATTTTCTATGTATAGCAATCATGTCATCTGCAAACAGTGACAGTTTGACTTCTTCTTTTCCAATTTGGATTCCTTTTATTTCTTTTTCTTCTCTGGTTGCTGTGGCAAGGACTTCCAGAACTATGTTGAATAGTAGTGGCAAGAGTAGACATCCTTGTCTTGTTCCTATTCTTAGAGGGAATGCTTTCAGTTTTTTCCCATTGAGAATGATGTTTGCTGTGGGTTTGTCATATATGGCCTTTATTATGTTGAGGTAGGTTCCCTCTATGCCCACCTTCTGGAGAGTTTTTATCATATATGGTGTTGAATTTTGTCAAAAGCTTTTTCTGCATCTTTCAAGATGATCATGTGGTTTTTATCCTTCAATTTGTTAATATGGTGTATCACATTGATTGATTTGTGTGTATTGAAGAATCCTTGCATTCCAGGGATAAACCCCACTTGATCATGGTGTATGATCCTTTTAATGTGTTGTTGGAATCTGTCGGCTAGTATTTTGTTGAGGATTTTTGCATCTAAATTCATCAGTGATATTGGTCTGTAATTTTCTTTTTTTGTAGTATCTTTGTCTGGTTTTGGTATCAGGGTGATGGTGGCCTCATAAAATGAGTTTGGGAGTGTTCCTTCCTCTGCAACTTTTTGGAAGAGCTTGAGAAGGATGGGTGTTAGCTCGTCTCTAAATGTTTGATAAAATTCACCTGTGAATCAGATTGGGAATGAGTTAAATGATCTTAGATTGAATTTTAAAAAACCACATTGGAATACAAAAACACTTACTGAACTATATTTTTTTACCTGCTCCAGGGAAGATTGGGGGCTCAGCACCAGGAATTAAAGTCAGCCCTAGAAATTAAGAAAGCTCCTTCCTCCCTCCCTCCTTTCCTTCCTCCCTCCCTCCTTTTCTTTCTTCCTTCCTTCCTTCCTTGCTTCTTTCTTTCTTTTGATATTGAAGCCTGGGATTCTTGAAGCATTGGTTATACCCGTTCAATCAGTATCCAAGCTGCCATTGCACCACATATATTTCTTACTTAGTGCCTTCTGACTGCTCTCTCCCTGGCCCTTAGCTGAGTTTCTCCCTAGAGACTGAGGGGGTTGAGGAAGCAGGAGGGGTGATATTGGAGTTCTGGGGGCGCAGGTGTGGTGAGTGCCTTGGTGAGTGGCACGGGAGAGCTGCATGTTGCGACCTGGTCCCAGGAGAGGTAACATCTTCACCCAGTGCTGGGCTCTGCCTGGAGCAGATCCTTCTCCCCTTCACTACTGCTCCTCTAAACCCTGCCCTGAAGCAAAGGTGAGGATGCCTCTAGTCCCTGGGGAGGGGCCCGAAGTCTCTGGATCAGGCCCAGGGAGGAGAAGCTGCCCTCTGCAGGCCAAACAATAGACTCTTTGGGTCGAAGCCACCCCTTCCAAACAGGAAATGAGCCTTTCACATGGCTCAGGATTCAATATAATATAGCACTTCTTGCTCTTCTCTCATGAGAGGGTTTTAAAAAATTGTGCCCACTTGCACCTCACAAAAAATGCAAGTGGGTTGCATGATGAACTGTGAGTGCTGAGGGACATAGGTAGAACATAGAAAATCAGATTTTCTCTGGCAGTGCCTGGACAGAGCAATTGCACTTTGCTTTGAGAGGAAGCAGGGAGAGCTTCTTAGGACAGGACAAGAGATTCCTGCATAGGAATCTCTCCGTGGACTCAGAAAGGAGAGACTTGGAGGGGTTCAGAAACAGGGGGAACAGCTGAACACACTATGTTTTGTTTGGGGGTCTGTGTGACTCTTGCCCTCCCTGCCTTGCCCAGCCAGAGACTCTGGTCCAGAGACAGAGCTTCTATTCTGCTCGCTGCCTGGAGATCAGGGCTGAAGGCAAGGTGGGAGGGACGACTTTATTTCACTTTATTTTATTTCTAATTTCCTGTCACCCGAGGCCCTTGGGGAACCTTGGAAGAGTCAGAGGGAGTTGTATGGATTCTGGAGGTTTGCATGCTGTACTTGTAGAGCGTAACCGAGCACACAGCCCTTTCCCTCTGCAAGGAGCAGGGGGAGCAGCTGCAGCCCTGGTATTTGGCTACTGAGATGGGTGGAGAACACTCACACTTTACAAATGAATCTTAAGACAGCAGAGTGGAAAAAATTGCGTGGGTGTGCCTTGTGCCTGCCAAGGATTTGTAGGTAGAAGACAGGCTGGCAGCTCCAGGGGAAGTGGCTGAGTGTGTCAGTATGGGAGGGGGGCTTGTATCGGGGAGTGGGGAGACCTGGGGGTGATTCCCGGCTCCGCCCTCTGTTGCTCTGGGAGCTCAGGCCAATGGCTACACCTCCTGTACCTGGGTTTCCTCATCTGTATACTGCATCCATTCAACCCATGTTTATTGAGCCCTTGTCTTTGCCAGGCCTTGCCAAGTGTCAGGGGCACCGAGAAATAAGACACAGCTCTTGGCTTCAAGCTGTGCACCCAGTGGTGGGTCAGATGACACGGCGTCTAAGTCCTTTCTGGTCAGATACTATTTGCTCTGTGCTGAGATTTAAAAACCGTCCCAAGAATGCCCTCTCTCTCCAGGTGCTTAGCCGCAGTGCCTCCTTCTTTATCCTTCCGAAGCCCCCTCCCCACCCCCATCAGGTTCCCAGGGACATGGGCGGCTGCTCTTTCCATCTCCCACCCATGCCTTTCCTTCATGCCATTGCTGAGTCTGTGCGGGGTGATGGGACAAACTCATTCCAACCAAGGTATTTGTTATTGATTTGCATGTTTACACATTTAATCTGCTATTCCTTTCAGGTAATGTTTGCCTATTAACAGCAATTTCCAGCACATTGATCCCAACATTGATCTCAAGGAGGATTTGATGGTGCTTGAAAACTCTTTGATTACAGAGAAGAAATAAAGGGAAGGGAAATGTCAGAGACTAATATGGTAGATTCGAGTCTGGGTGATTAAAGAAGAACGGCAATGTTAGCTGCTGTGGGGAATCGAGTGGGAGAATCACTTTGTTTAAAATAAATTTTTATTACTCAAATAATAAATGCAAATAATATTCTGAGTAATACAGGAAAACTTTACAGTTATTATTGATTACTTCCCGATTCCCTTCTTAGAGATAAACACTGTTATGATTTTGATATATATTTTCCTAGGCCTTTCTCTTTACGTGTGAGAATTTAGAACAGTGACCTAATGTAGTAAGCACTGTATGAGTTAATAATTATTGTTCTTTTTAATTGCAGCATGGAATTCCACAGTCGGGATCTACCATAGTTGATTTATACATTACTCTCTACTGATATACTATTGGGTAGTATCCATTTTTACCATGGTAAAGAACGCTTTAGTGAAGACCCTTGTACCTGTTTCTTGTATACATGTTCAAGTGTTACTCTGAATGGGGCATGCATATTAAAAACGTCAGTATTACTGTCACGTTGTCATTTGGGTGTGTCACCTCCAAAGCAGTAGTGCCCACCTACCTGGGGAAGCGGTGTTTGTGAGCAGAGGGTGGACTCAGCTCGGAACAGGTTGCGTCTGAAGTGTCAGCACAGAGCAGCTCAACCTGAGTACCTGGTAGGTGTTGGAGAGAAGACGGGGTGAAGGTTTAAGACGGGAGATGCAGAGTTTTAGCAGCAACTCCACAATCTCTCTCAGAGCTTGGGGGGGGGGGCGCGGGGGAGGAAGCGGGGGTAATCAGAGAAGATGATTGAAGGATTTGTCAGAGAGGAGAAAACTTCCACCACTATTATGTGGAAAGAGATGGGAGAATGGCTCTAAGTTTGGGCCATCAACCATCTTGCTTCACTGAGACTGAGGGGGTTCCCAGAAGATGGGACTTTCAGTGGGAAAACTGGGAGAATCCCAGGCAAACCTGGATGAATTGATCACCAGACTGAGTGAAGGGACCGATTTCTAGGAGGAGGGACACTGTTTCCTCTAAAATTGTAGGGAAGGGGGCCTGAATTAGGTGACTTAAGGTGGCTAGAAGAGCACAGATTGTGGAGGGGAGGCCCCGCTTCTCGGCTGCAGGAAGTTTTCAAAGCAGCGTGTAGTGGTTCAAGGTCTGGCACAAGCAGCAGCACAAGGCTGAGCTGAGCTTACAGGAGGGACTATACTGCAAGACTCTCAGAGACTCACAGGAGAAGGGGAGGCTGAGGGGCTGTCCTCTTAATCCTGGCAGGTAGAGAGTGAAGGCATGGTTGCCGTTTTGCAGCAGAGAAAGCCTGGTCCGAACGGTGGAATTGCCAACCCTTTCGGTTAAGTTCAGGGAGGGTACGCCTGACTGGCCTGGCCAGTACCTGCCCAGGAGAGGGTGGGTGTTCTGGTCAAAGCCCTCCACGGTGAACCCAGGAGGACAGCGGTGCCTCCTGAAAAGGAAATTAGCATGTCATCAGGACATGGAAATGGATACCAGTCAGCCAAAAACATCAATACAATTCCACTATCTGTTCCCCCAAATTGGAGCTCACTTTGGACACTCTTTACACCCCATGTATATATTCACGCGCATTTACATGAATATATTATGTGCATAGTAGGTGCTCAATACACACTTGCTGGGTGTATAAGTGGATCAAATCTCCTGCAGAGGTGCACACACTCCAGTGAGCTGCCAGCAGGATGAGCTGTTATCCCCGTACAAACGAGGGCAACCCCTGCCCACGAAAACCCATGGACTTCACTGGGCTGGTCCCACGAGAGAGCCTGTAAAATGTCCCAGACTTGCTGACATAACTCTGCCCCGTAGATATAGGTCACTTTATATAACTGACATCTTTCCAAGAAGACGTTCTTAAGCCTATTTTTTGGAAAAAGTCAAATTTTAGATTTAGTGGGAGAACTTACTATTTATAGGATTATCACAGCAAATTCTTTTATAGAATATTATTTACCTTATAAATCTGGGTTTTATTTGTAGATTAGACTTGTTTAAAGCAAAATAAAGCCCCTGTTGGGGGGTAGGCTAATCTGGGTTACTTTTTTAAAAAGCCCTTAACTGCTTATACCAAATTTCAGATGCACACAGCACCACTAATTGCTGACAACATGTTTCTGAGTGGAGGCCCTCGAGGTCCGCTTTGGAAACTCTCTGAAACCCACTGGTAATTGGTGGCATCCATCTTTATTCCAACAATGAACGTTCTAAAGTGCTTAACATCAGTTTGTTCTTGTAATTCCCTTAAATAGGATTTATGCAATCTATTTTACTTTGCACAACCCTTTTGTTGCAGGGAATGCAAGCACAAACTTTACTACCAATGAAGAGGCCTGACTAACAGGGTTAGGGCATAGTTTCAAATAGCAAAATCCATTCACTTTCCAGTCACAGGGCCTGGGCTGCTTCTTGGTCCTCGGACCGCTTGGCTTGAGTTGGGACCAGCCACTCTGGGCTCCTGTTAAGGGGTAGGTGTCTGAAGTCAAGTCTCCCTTGGCTAGACTTTCATTCCTCTTTTTCCCGTGGGTGAGATCCTGTTGCTGCTCAGGAAAATTCTGCATTTCCTTAGGTACAGATGGGCTACCTAGTGATTCTAGCCTGCGCTCCTTTTGATGTCACAGTATTTACTTCCACCGTCCCCTAACACATAGGATTTGTGTCATTTGGCACTGGTCTTCTCTTTTGTTGCCTGTTTTGGGGGATTATGTGTGGATCCAGAAAATAGTCTCAGTGCCAAGATTCTGGACCCACCCAGACTTTTCCAGCGCTCACAGTTGGGTGCTGTAATGTGCCTTAAAAACCCATAACAGGAAGATGAGATTATTGGATGGGAAAAATATCTCCAAATTTGGGACTTTTCACATAAACCTTTGTCAAAATATATTTCTGATCATTGGACTTGAGGTGTCCCATTACTTACTTCTACGTTGCTGACCAAGGGGCCCACAGAGTTTTTGTTTTGTTTTATGAAATATAGGATATTTAATGTATCTTTTAAAATTGAGATAAAATTCACATACACAAAGTTCACCATGTTAATCATTTTAAAGTGTACAATTCAGTGGTTTTTAATACTAAAAATTTACGGTGTTGTCAAACCATCACCATTATCTAATTCCAGAACAATCTTATCACCACAAAAAGAAACCCCGTACCCATCAGCAGTCATTCCCTCATTCCTGCCTCCCTCTACTCCCTGGCAACTGCTGATCTACTTTCTCTCTCTCTCGGGATTTGCCTATTCTAGACATTTCATATACTCCTACAATACATGGCCTTTTCTGTCTGGATTCTTTTATTTAGCACAACGTTTTCAAGGTCCATCCAGGTGGTAGCGTTTATCAATATTTCATTTCATTTTATAGGTGAATTCATACAGATATACTACTTTGTTTATCCATTCATCAGTTGTTGGACATTTAGATTATTTCCACTTTTTGACTATTGTGAATAATGTTATGAACGTTATTCATGTACAAGATTTTTTTTAAACATGTGTTTTCAATTCTCTTGCTTATATACCGGGGACTGTACATTTCTAGGCCGTATGGTAGTCTTTCTCTAACATTTTGAAGAACAGCTTTCCAAAACTGGGGGCCCACAGAGTTTTAACAACTCTCTGTTCAGGCTGGTTTCCACCTGTCATGTGTCATCCTAGCGGCTTCAGGGTCCAGGCCCCTTTAGTGGGAAGGGGTCTTATGGTGCAGTGCTGCTCACAGCTCAGCTCAGACATGTCGCCACTACTCCCGCCAGAGCCCTTGCCTGACATCACACGACCGTCTTGATGGGCCTAAGGGTGGCTTCCCGGACCTCGACTCCAGGCAGCCCACCGATGATGCATGGATCTATTAATTAACACCTAATTCAACCCTGGTTTAGGTCATGGGGACTTAGGAAACGGATGCCAACAGCTAGCAGAAGATAGGTTCTGATGACCTTGAGTATTTTTGTGATTCTCTCACTTGGTCGGAGCAAGGTCCGTGTGAGTCCTGCTTTACATGAAGAGAAAGCACACGCATGTAGGTGCCACGCTCTGCGGGAGCCTCGTGTTTTCCCCGCGTGTCTCAGTGAAGCTGTGCAGGGCCCAGGGTGACCGTGCCTCGGTCGGCTCTTCCGCGTTAGGTGCTTAAACTACAGACCCATCTGCTACTAACTGCAGCTGTCACTCAGAGGGAACTCACCAGCTGATCAAAGTCCTCCTCTCCCTGAGAGGAAAACGAAATCTGAAGAGGAAGGCATGATGCTGTGACACCTCTCAGGCAGAGCCTTTTGTGAGGGGGGAGTGTCGGCGCTGGTGGGTCTCATTTCCATATCCTGCCTGAGCCCTGGCAGCCCGTCTGGCAGCTGGCGGTGGCTGAGGGGCACCAGGAATGTGGAAAAATCAAAGCCCTCTCTTGCCACCAGAGAGTTAAACCCCAAAGGGCCTATATGGAGTGATTACTTGGAATGCTGCAAGGGGCTTTTTATTCTCTTTCAGGTCAGCTTTGCTGATATCCAGGGGCTAAGTATAACTGTAAGCATGTGAATTTCAATAAATATGTTTCCTTCAATTACCCAGCTGGACAGTTTAGTTCACCAGAGCCTGCAATCATACAAAAGCTGCCAGGGAATTGTTGTGATTTAGATAATTTCTAATCTCCTCTCTGCTTAACCTGCAGGGGCCATGGGCAGCCTTGGAGACCAGGGGGTGGAGAGAGGGAGGTGGAGAGTGTCTGTTCTCGTCAACCCAGAGATGCAGGTGCTTGGAGACTGATGCTGGGTTCAAACAGAGAGGCTGAAAACCATTGTGGAGGGTGAAAGTGTGGTGGGGAGGAGTGGGGGGGTGGTTTGCGAGTGAGAGGGTTGGGAAGATGGAGAGTGGAGCAGCCACAGGGATGGCAGAATAGAGCTGCTACCCAGCTTGGGGGCTAAGGAGCAGAAGACCCCCGGTGAGGACTCAGATCTGACTCCTTGATCTCATACCCAACACCTCCTCTGCAAATTCCAAAGGGGCTGTCCCTAATCAACAGAGACCACCATTTGAATGTATTATTTATCAATGCAACTTGGTAGACCACTCGCCATCACAGTATTACCTGTGATGTCTGCTTAGCTAAGCTCATTACCTGCGCAGAAGTTTTCTG
Source organism: Hippopotamus amphibius kiboko (assembly GCF_030028045.1). Classification (NCBI taxonomy): domain Eukaryota; kingdom Metazoa; phylum Chordata; class Mammalia; order Artiodactyla; family Hippopotamidae; genus Hippopotamus; species Hippopotamus amphibius. The sequence goes on along the minus strand of NC_080202.1, from coordinate 6,123,231 downwards.
CCGAAGTTACTTAGTGGAAGGTTAAAGACCGAGGGACTCTTGGTCTTCATGAAAAAACTGCAAAGGGCAGTGAAGAAGCAGGTAGAGATAGAGCTCTTATTTGGGGGCTGAGTTGACATGCTGTGACCTTGAAAGCTCTCCCTGGGTACTCATGGGAGACCTACTGGGATTCTAGACTCACAGAGAAAGAGGAGTTCATCCTATAAAGGCAGACTTTGTCTCTCATCTTCTCTAATGTCTTCTAGATGCTTGGCATCTGTTTCCATTCCCAAGGGTCCTCTGATTTCTTTAGAGGAATTGTTTCTTCCTTGTTAGATACAGTCTGATGGAAACATCATCAGGCTCTAGCCATCCCATGACCCAATCTGGGCCACATAGGTGATTCCTCCTTGACAAAGAGATAGGACTCCTGAAAATGGCTGGCGTTGCCCTGCACCCCAGGGGCGGGGTCCTGGCCAGACATTCTTGTTATGGGACCAGTGTGGCACTGGCCTCTGCTCTGGCTCTCCTCTGGTTTCTGCCACTCTCAAGTCTGGCTTTCCCAACTCCCTTTAATCCTGTATGACCTCAATATCCCTTGAGCTTAACATAGCCAGAATTGGATTCTGTTTCCTACAACTAGGAAACTTGATCACCCAAAAGATCTGGATCTGGTCCTGTCAGTAAGAGCTTTTATCCATTATTAGTGTCAGGGCACGGACTTTATAGATACAGAATCCTTCATGTCTTTGTTTCTGTTTGATTTTTTTAACAGAAGGGAAACTGAGAGGTGAGTCTTGGGCTGACTGGCCCAAGGTCTGTGGCTGGCTAGTGACAGAGCAGGGACTTGAACTCAGGGCTTTGGTGGAGACCCTATTCTTCTTGCTACAAGCCCACATATTCCTCAGCTGAACATTCTGGTGACTTTGTGGGCAAGCAGGCCCTTTGCTTTGTGGCAGGGAGCGGCGAGAGGCGCCTGGGGTCCGGCAGTGTGGTGGGGGCATGTGTGCAGAGGGAGGAGGGAGAGGGTTGGCAGGGTTTCAGGGAGGGAAGGGAACGTGATCCAGAAACCACCTTCACCTGCCCTTGTGCTTGATAGACGGCTCACGTCTGTAACCGTTAGAAGTTTCACATAATATGAGTCCATTAATATAAATGGGAAATAAATAAGCAATAACCAAAACTTGCACATTCCAGGATCACCTTGGAAAAAAGTCCTTCGGAGCCCCCAGGGGGGTTGTGGAGGGAGGTGGGCTGGGGTCTGTCCCAGAGATGTGGCTCCCTCCCTCTGCCTTCTGAATTGAACCCATCCCCAGCCCCCAAGGCCCCGCAGTTTTTGTCTCCCACTCTCACTTCAGGTTCTTGGCAGGAACCTGCCCTCTGACACTCACCAGGCCCCTGAGTGGGCCCTTCCTCCTGTGAATCACCCCACTAACGAGGGTGACATTTCCACTTCCCCTCCTGTTGGCTTTGTCATCCTGCAACTTCCCGAGCCTGGTCTCCAGGGATACTTCATTAAAGGACGGATGGTGCTTTTTACCAATAGTACTGTTTGGAGCTGAGTATTATGTCTCTGTGACAAAAAATTTAATTAATTAATTAATTAATTAATTAAAATAGCATCTTTGTATCTGTCCCAGAGGCCTATATTCCGCGTGGTAATGTACCCACATCCAGGGTGTGATGACACAGGGTAATAGCAGATGGTTGCCATGATAACACTGACTGCATTCATTTGTTCAACTGATTGATTTATCAAAGGTGAGCTGCCCCCTGTGTTGGTACCATGTTAGGAGATGAAGGTGTTTGGAGTGAGCGAGAAGGCAAGGCCCCTTCTCTCAAGGTGCCTCTGCTGTTTGTGTCTGTGTCTTCTTCTTTTGATGATCACCCTTTCATTTCCTCTTGAGGGACTCCCCCCACCCCCATTCCCACTTCCTACCTGCATGGACTTGGAGGAAGGGACGGATCCCCATCCCTGGCTCCAGGCTGGGCAGTGAGCGAGATCCGGCCAATCGGAGTCCACGTTCATGTTTTCCACGTCACAGGGATTTGGTTCCGGGAGGCAACATGACCCAAGTCGGCCCCAGGGAGAGTCAGTCCTAGAACTTTTGCTAGAACTCTTGGCACTGAGGAGTCTTCCTTCTACCAGTCTTGTTAAAAGGCAGGGTGGAAGCCTGGAGACTCTGAGGGCCATCCTTGCTACCATCGTGGGGGAGCCTGCCTGAGAAGGAAGCCAGAACGAAGGAGAACAGGACTGGATGTTGAAAGGGGTCAGATTTCTGACTGCATCGTCTGAGCGCCTAGATCCAGGGGTGACAGATCTACCCAGGAATTCTGCAATTATACAAGCTAATCGATCGTCTTTTTTTTCTAATCGATCGTCTTTTTTTCCCCCTTAAACCAATGAGAGATGGGTTTCTGTCTTTTGAAATAAAAAATAGCCCTTATGAATGATACCGTAGTAAAGTCGATGAGGCCATCACCTGTTACACCACGTTGTGATGTTAAAAAGGCACAGAAATGTCATGGCAGTGGAGGCAGGGGCGCCTCACCCAACCTGCAGGATTTGGAAACAAGATTTCAATAAAAGGGACTACCTGGGCTTGGTCATAAGGGGTGAATGGGAATTGTCCAGGAGCATGGGACATTCCGGGAAGAAGGAAGAACATGGATTAACAACAAGCTAAAATCTACTGAACGCACTATTTTTTTTTAAGTGGCATTATATTTCAGAAAGATTTGGATCTGAAATGATTTACTTAAAACAAAAAACCTTTCGTGTTCAAGAAGGGAGACTCCAGTTTTGTAAACAGATGAACACGGGACAGCTTGTTCCTTCACGATGCCCTATAACTGTGGCTGCGTGGATGAATTAAGCATTCCCAGACACACCCATCTAATTCTGTAAGAATTCTGGAAGGATAAGATGCCCACAGGAGAGGATCAAATCTACAGCAGTGGTCCATAAGCCTGGATATTCATCAGATACATCACTTAGGAGAATGAAAACAGACACGTGGACCCCCTCACCTCTGACCGAATGAAACTCAGAGTGGGGTCTAGTGTTTCATGAAAGTTCCTCAGGTGATATTGGGGTGTAGCCAGTTTTGGGGTGCATGGAATCTAAGTAGAGGAGAAAAGACAGTGATAGAAAGCACCGAGGCTTGGAAATCAAGCATATCTGGGACTCCGGTTCATCATTTATTAGCCACACTGCAGTTTACTATCTCATTTGAAAAAGAAATAATTCTATTCATTTAACATATATGATTATTATTTTTTGACATTATTTATTTGGTTGTTCCAGGTCTTAGTTGCGGCAGGCGGGCTCCTTAGTTGTGGCATGTGAACTCTTAGTTGTGGCATGCACGTGGGATCTATTTCCCTGAGCAGGGATCAAACACAGGTCCCCTGCATTGGGAGCTCAGAGTCTTCACCACTGCACCACCAGGGAAGTCCCAACATGTATGATTATTTATGGGATGTTTCCTAGGCACCAGTTGCTGTATTAGATGCTTGGCATATATCAGTGAACAAAACAGATGAAGCTCTCTGCCCAGCAGGGACAGACTGTGAAAATAATGAAATGAGTAAGCTATAGGTGTGCTGGGAGTTAAGTGTCATGAGAAAAAGGAAAAGAACAGAAGTGCAGGGGAGCTCAAGTATGCTAGGGGATGTGGGTGAGCAGATGTCACATCACATGGCTGGTCAGGGTGGGCTCACTGAGAAGGCGATTTGAGCGAGGGCTTGAAGGAAGAGAAAGGAATAGCTAAATCATTATCTTGGGCTAGAGCATCACAAGCAGAGGATAGGATACTGGGTTTCAGAGAGTCAAGTCAGGGATGACTCCACATTTTTGGCTTGAGAAATTGGAAGCCTACGGTTACCTTATATTGAGATGGGGAACTGGTTTGTAGATAAAGCAGCGTTTTTTTGGGGGGAGGGTGGAGGATATCAGCAATTCATTTTAGGATATGGTAAGTGTGAGGTGTCTATTAGACCTCCAACTTCCAAGAGATGCCGAGGATGCAATTGTATATGTGGATTTGGAGTTCGGAAGAGAGGTCCTGCTGGCGATACAAAGTTGAGATTCAGCATAGATGAGTTTTGAAAGCCTTGGAACTCTAAGAGCCCAACAAGGGAGTGGGTACAGATAGAGAGATAGGAGGTCCAGGACCTGAACCCTGGAACTCTCCAATCTAGACAGGTCAGAGAGAAGAGGAAGAACCAGCAAAAGGGACGGAGAAGACCAACCAGTGAGGTGCTCTAGAAGCCAAGTAGCGGGATAGTTTAAGGAGGAGGGTCCTCTGAGACTCAGGATTCTCATCTGTAGAATCATGCAGCCTATTCACGGTGTGTGTAAGGATCAAATAACTTAACCTGCATAAAGCACACGGTGCTGTGTCTGGCATGTGGTAAGACCTGTTATTGCCATTCGTTGTTATTAGTCTAGTTCATTTCCAGTGAGTGAATTTCTACCGGAAAAAAAAAACCTGCTTCATGCAAATATGAGCCTGGGGAGACCTCTTTTTTTTCCCCTTGATCCATTAATATAGCTCCTTCTTTTCCCCTTTACTTTTTTAATCCTCCAGTGAATATGGATTTCTCTGGTTGATTACTGCGTTACTTTGCTAGGGCTGTCATAACACAGTACCACAAACTGAGTACCTTAAATGACAAAAACTTGTTTTCTCATGGTTCTGGAGGCTGGAAGTCTGAGATCAAGGCGTCCGCCCAGTCAGGTCCTTCTAAGGGCTGTGAGGGAGGGATCTGGCCCACGTCTCTCGCCTTGGCTTGTATCTGGATGTCTTCTCTTTGTGTCTCTTCACATGGAACCTTCCCTGCATGAAAATCACTGTCTCAACTTCCCCTTTTTATAAGAAGTATAAATTTTGAGGGGCCAGAATTCAACCTGTAGCAATTACCTCGCCAGTAACTTCTTTCTGCTGCTGCTTCTACCCCCCTTCGCTCTCTGTCGATGCTTAGTTTGAAAGATCTCCACATTCTCTGTAAAACTCAGTCACTTGCTCCCCATCCCGTTTCCTTTCTCAGAAGTCTGGCTTGATTTATCTTCTATTCTTGGGCTACCGTTACCTTTTCTGACTCCTTCTTGATGCATCGAGGGCAAGTTTTATCACTAGTTGGCTGTTCTTATATTTTTGCTGTGTCTGTCTTGGCTTTTGAATGAATTCCAAAAATAACCCTTTGCAACCTGTAATTTTATCCCCACATTGTCTTTTGTTTTTCTCCACATTGCTGGAACCATGACAGAAGACTCTCAGCGTACTTCTGATCAGCATATATTTATGACAGATCCCAAAAGGCTATTTATCCTTAGGCAGATGTGTCTGTAACTTTGAGTCTCCTAGTACTTTCCAACAAAGCAGGGAATTCATAGATGAAACTGGCTTTGGAATGCTATGTATTTGTCTACTTTATTTCAGTTCAACAAATATTTATTGAGCACCTACTATGCTTCAAAACCTGGGTATGTATTTCGTTAGATGTAGTCTCTGACTGCCAGAAGCTCTTGGTTGAGCAGAGAGGACATGTAGATCCCTTATTACAACAGTGTGAGAGTAAGATGCAAATGATAGGCGTAAAATATTAGGGAGCTCATGCTTTATTTCATTTTAGAGAGTATCTTGGAAGTTCTTTTTCCTTGAAGTTTCATCATGGCTGTTGGTCTAGAGTATTGATGATAGTCTGACTTGACTTCATGGCTTTCCAGTGCTTTTAAGATACATTTAAAATCCTCAGAGTGGACTGCAGGGGCCCGGTTCCTGCCCAACTCCCCTGCCTGAGCTTGAGGCGCCCTATCCCTAGGACAGTTTTTCTTGCAATGCTGGTGGTCTTTCATGAGAACAAGTCTGCATACTTTCTCCCACTTCAAGATCTGAGCACTGGCCTCTGCCTGGAACGTCTTCATCCAGCCCACTAGGCCAACCCCTCTGCGCCCTGTGGCCTTCAGATTAAAAGTCACTTCTTTTTTTAAAAAAAAAAAAAATTTTATTTATTTATTTATTTATTGGCTGCATTGGGTCTTTGTTGCTGCACACAGGCTTTCTGTAGTTGTGGTGAGTTGGGGGGCTACTCTTTATTGCAGTGCGCGGGCTCCTCATTGCGGTGGCTTCTCTTGTTGCAGAGCATGGGCCCTAGGCATGTGGGCTTCAGTAGTTGTGGCACACAGGCTCAATAGTTGTGGCACATGGGAGTAGCTGCTCCGCGGCATGTGGGATCTTCCCGGAGCAGAGCTCAAACCCATGTCCCCTGCATTGGCAGGCAGATTCTCAACCACTGAACCACCTAGGAAGTCCTAAAAGTCACTTCTTAAAAATGGACTTTCCTGGGCTCCCCAGGTCTCCTTCCTTGTGTCACAATCACATCCTAAATTCATTTGATCCTCTACCTTTATGGCTGCAGACACATTTTCTGAAAATTATGTTTGGATGTAAATGTGATTCTGTGCTGACATTTATATTTGTCCTGGTTTTTTAATCGACACTAAATTAAGATAAAGAAGATAATGTTAGTCACCTGGAGATAAGCTAACTCTTCGAAAGCATTACACCTGCACTTCGAGCAGGCAGAACTAAGCCAATGGTAGTATCCATTTGGGATGACACAGGTCCCAGGCAGCAAATAGGCCTTATCTCATGTCAGTTCTGAAAGATTGTTGGCGGCTGCCTGGGACCTTCTGTTGAAGATTCTGCATGAGGCCCTCTCTTATTTCAGAGTGAAAAACAAATGTCCTAACTGATTAGCAGTATCTCCTGTGGGCATAGAGAAGAGAGGCAGCACATGTCGAGATGGCCTGGGAATTGGATTAACTTGCTAGATAAATGAAAATGAAAAACTTCTTAGTATTTTCAGCAGATGCTGAACAAAATTTTTGCCTCATTATTTTAAATTTATGCATAATTTCCAAACAGTAAAGTCCACACTTTGGGGGGTAGAGCTCTGAGAGTTTTGACAAACGTATACCCTCATGTAACCCTTCCCACACAATCACAGCACACAGGAGTTTCATTACCCCTCAGATTCCCCTGTGCCCTTTCGTAGTCAGCTCTTTATCTCACTCCTCCCTCTTGGTAACCACTGATCTGTTTTCTATCCTTATACGTTTGCTTTTGCAAGAATCTTATACAATTGGAATCAAAAGTATGTGACCTTTTGAGTCTGGCTTTTTTTCATGTAGCATAACACCTGTGAGACTCATTTGTGTTGTTGCATGTGAACTGAGTTTTAATGCAAGTTTGTCCAAAAATCTATCAATGAAATATATTTTCATTTACCTATTTATTTATTCAACAAATATGTGATTGTTAATATGCTTATGAATACAAAGAAATATCAATGAGCATGATCGTTTCCCTTTCTAAATATCTATCTACCTGTCATCTATCATTTATGTACTTTTTAAATCTATATCTCAAGGTAAGTTATATGAGTGCTTAAAGACTGTAGGTTCTGAAGGACTTCAGAGGAGAGAGGGGTATTTGTTTACAATTTGGGGGTGTTTTCCTAAATTAGTGGGCATTGCAGTGAGCTTTGGAGCGTGGCTAGGACGTTCCTTCAGGAAATGTCAGACATAATTCAGAAGTTATCAAAGTAATCTCTTTTGCTTCTCAGGGATTAATCAAGCCTTTCTTATGTCTAGCCCAAATGTATAGCTGTGCACAAGCAGGTGTATACAGCTATATGGTCTGGAAGCTGAGATTTTATCTTTTTTTTTTTAACTCTAACATTTACTAACCGTATACTAGTCATAGAGTTCAATGCAAGGTGCTCTGGGAAATAAAACTAAACAACACATACTTTTATCTACTTGATTTATTACTTATTTATACCCCCACTTTCCTTTATTCTAGCCCCATTTTTCCATTTTCTCTCCTCCTATCTTGTTTCATAAACAAAAGACAGCTCCCTAAAATGCATGGGAAATAAATCATTGAAAATGTTGGGACAAAGAGATAATATGGGTCAGAAAGCAGTCCAGAGGTGCATTTACCTATCTCTCAGGAATGTGTGCCAGGTGGTTTTATAGAGATGCCAGAGATGGACTGCAGATTGGGCTGTACATTTTCCGGAGACTGAAGGAAATAGAGAAAAAGACTCAGTTAAAAGATCGGTATTGTCCACAAGATAAAGACAACCAGTTCTTTAAGGTTTTCATCTTGCTGACTGGAGAAAAATTTCCTCCCTTGGGTCTTCATAAGGAAAACACTTTTTGATCCAGAGAATCACATTCTGGACTCCATCCCCGTAATAAATAGAAGAGCAAAGTTTGCTGGGTTGCTTCCTGCAGCATCCCTCCATGCAGGATATCGGAACAGCACGCAAAGTTCAATACTGTCAAGTAAATTTGACAACAGTCAGAATGATGCCATCCAGACACACAGCTCTCAGATGGTGGGATTTGATGCAGGGGTAAAATTTATCATTTCTAGAGAATAGATGAATAGCATGTTCTTCAGGCACTCCCTCGTAAATATCTATTCTCATAAGCAGGATTTTGATAGGATTTGGATAATGGAGAGTTATCTGGTGAGTAACTAGAGTACATCTATTCAGCGTTTCCACTAAGGGCTGATAGGTGCATTTTGACACTGATCAGACAGAAGGTAGGGTGAGATTGTTTATTAAAAAATCACGTAGACTACTTAAAGCATGTTTAAACAGAGGTTATTCCTCTTTGGCACAAATGGTACACTTATTCTAGAACAGGACAGTATGCTAAGAGTTTTAAATATATCCTGTTATTTCTATATTTTATAGCATTCCCATGTAGTAGCTTCTGTTTTTATCCCCATTTTACAGAAAAGCAAACTAACATTTAGGGGAATTCAGTGATTTACTCAGCGTTACACAGCTTGTAAGTAACAGAGCCAGGGTTCAAAACAAGGTCTCTCTGGAAGCAGAAACTGCATGAATCTTTGTTCTTGTTTTTTGTTTAAAAACATTTTGAACATGAAATATGTAAGTCATTTCTTAAACCCCCATGTTGCTATTGTCCAGCTTATGATATAAAATATTAGGAATAAAGTTTACACCTCTGTGCACTCTTCCCTGGTCTCATTCTCCTCTTGCCTACCCCCACACCCAAAGATAGCCACTATTCTTGAAATTGGTATCATTCCCATGCATGACATTATAATTACTTCTCTCTCTCTCTTTTAAACAAAGACTCGTCCTGACATCTCACGTGATTTGACTGTGCCCAGCCTGACCTTCAGGTGAGAAATCAGTTTATAATTATCTAGAAAATAACTCTATTTTACATAAACACACAAAGTATTTTCCATAGTTTAATGAGTTTTCCAAGAATGTAACTGATATGGAGTTTTTTTTTTAATGCGTCTTTGTATAATTTATTTATTTATTTATTTTTGGGGTACATTAAGTTCAATCATCTGTTTTTATACACATATCCCCATATTCCCTCCCTCCCTCAACTCCCCCCCCACCCTCCCTCGAGTCCCCCCCACCCTCCCCGTCCCAGTCCTCTAAGGCATCTTCCATCCTTGAGTTGGAAGCCCCTTGGTTCAGAACGTTACCGAGTATTTGCCATTTTGGAAAATCATCTCATCAACAGCAATCTCCTGGTGGCACTTAAGTTGCCCATTCAGCATGCCTGTGTCCATCTGCCTTAGTAACGGCTGCGTTTGCGGTGGTTCTGCTAGTTTGAAGCATTTCCCATGGAATGCAAAAAAATATTTGCAATCATAGATGACTGCAAATCATAATCGTAAGGATATATATACAGGATACATAAAGAGCTCCTACAACTCAACAACAACAATAACCAAACCACCTTATTACAAATGGGCAGAGGACATTTGCATAGACATTTATTTCTCCAAAGACGAGACCAACAAACACATGAGAAGATGCTCAACATTGTTAATCATTAGGAAAGTGCAAATCAAAACTACAGTGAGATATCACATCACACCTGTGAGGAGGGCTATTATTAAAAAAGCAAGGAAGTAAGTGTTGGTGAGAATGTGGAGAAACTGAAACTCTTGTGCATTGCTGGTGGGAATGTAAAATGATACAGCCCCTGCAGAAAATGGTATGTTGGCTCCTCAAAAAAAATTAAACAGAATAACCAATAATCCAGCAATTCCACTCCTGGATACATACCTAATAGAACTGAAAGCAAGGACTCAAACAGACTCTTATACACCCATGTTCACAGCAACATTATACACAAGGCCAAAAAATAAAAGCAACTCAGGGTGTCCATCAACAGATGAATGGATATACAATGGAATAGTATTCAGACTTAAAAGGAAGGAAATTCTGACATGTACAACATGGAAGGACCTTGAAACATCATGCTAAATGAAGTAAACCAGTCTCGAATGAATAAATATTGTATGGTTCCAATTACATGTGGTGCCTACAATAGTCAAATTCATAGAGACAAGAAAGTAGAATGGTGGTTGCTAGGGGCTGGGGGAGGGAGGCATGGAGGGTTGTTGTTTCATGGGTATGGAGTTGCAGACTGCAGAGATGAGAAAGTTCTGGAAATGGATGGTGGTGATGGTTGCACCCCGGTGTGACTGTACTTAATGCCACTGAAAAATAGGTAAAGTAGTATGTTTTATGTTATACATATTTTACCACAATAAGAAATTACATTTTCTTTTAAAAAAGACAAAGTGCTTACATATTGAAATAACATTATTTTATTATAGTCTAGTTCCTTTTAAAATTACAGTTAGGTATCATGTTTTTTATGACTTTGTAAATATCTTTAATGGAAGAAACAAGTAGTGTTCTAGTTTTATCGTTCCTTCTTCATAGATTTAATGCCCCTCGAAGGAGAATGTTTCTGCCCTCAAGGGAAAGCAAAATTCTCCTCTTATTCTCCATCAATTGCTCAAAATCCTGCCACAGTTTAGTTTGCTTCACAGCAGAGTCTTGATTCTCTGGTTTATGTTGACTTCTTGAAATTATGTGTGTAGGTAACTTGTATTATTTATGAATTTCATAAGGATAGTAAAGAAGGTGTTATAAACTATTTACTCTCAAACATTTGGCCTGATAGGATTGCGATCTACTGCTCTAGCACAGATGGTTGGGAGTGGAATTTCTGATCGTAGTGCATGCACATCTTCAAATGTATTTGGAAAAAATTATTTTTTATAGAAATTTTAAAAAGTCATGCCACCAGCAGTGTTGTAGGGGGCCTATTCGTTGTTCCACATCCTCACCAACACTTGGCACCATCCGATTTCTGCCAGTTTATCTGAACGATGTGAGTTGGGTTCCAACTTCTTTTTTTAATTGTGAAAAATCAGTAGGCCCAGCCCCATTTATTGATTAATAATCATCCTTCGTTAGTTCACCAGTCTGTGACTATTACATATAAAATTTCCTTACACGTGTAGATTTGTTTCTGGCCTTTCTGTTCCATCCCATTGTTCTATTTGAGTATCCTATGCAAATATCCATCTGTCCTAATTATCACAGCTTTATAATAAGTCTTTATAAAGCTGATATATATTTCCTCCACAGCAGTCTGATATTTAGCAGTGTAGCTTTATGGCGAGCCTCTGGGATAGATTAGTTGTAAATTATACACGGGTAAATCACCCCTGGAATTTTGAATAAAAATGTTGGAGAAAATCCAAATAAGTGGAAGCAAATCTTCCAAAGGTGAGGATTTTGATTTGAAAGGAATGGATATCATGCTTTCTGTGTTGATTTGGCAATGATTCAATTACCAAACTGTCCACTGAGACCGCTTTCAGTTGTTGATATTATAACAAGATCAAAGTGTATAAAAGTCCCCTTCTAAAGTGGTTGGCTTTGAAACTACCCCTCTCCTATGCAGCAGGGGTGGTCAACACAGTGCTGACCAGTGACCATGGACTCTGTTTCTCTTCTGCTCTCACCAAACACTGGAGCCCAGTTTTAGCGAAAGAAGTAACCCCCCTTCCTGTGAAGTCAGGTGGGAGATGAAGGTGGTGACCACGTGCTGATTTTTTCAAGTTACAAATGATTCCTACAAATGGTGGTAAAGAAAGAGCTGGTGATGAGTGGCTTCTGGGCCAATAATGATCAGTTTGCCACAATTAGCACAATTATCATAGTTTTAAAATTAATTAATTAATTTATTGGCTGCATTGGCTCCTCGCTGCATGCAGGCTTTCTCTAGTTGTGGTGAGTGGGGGCTACTCTTCATTGTGGTGCATGGATGTCTCATTGCGGTGGCTTCTCTTGTTGTGGAGCACTGGCTCTAGGGCATGTGGGCTTTAGTAGTTGTGGCTCACAGGCTCAGTAGTTGTGCCTCTTGGGCTCTAGAGCACAGGCTCAGAAGTTGTGGCACACGGGCTTAGTTGCTCCGCGGAATGTGGGATCTTCCCAGACCAGGGCTCGAACCCACGTCCCCTGCATTGACAGGCGGATTCTTAACCACTGTGCCACCAGGGAAGTCCTATCCTAGCTTTTTTTTTTTTAATAAATTTATTTATTTATTTATTTATTTATTTTATTGGCTGTGTTGGGTCTTTTTTGTTATGCACAGGCTTTCTTTTAGTTGTGGTGAGTGGGGGCTACTCTTTGTTGTGGTGTGCGGGCTCCTCATTGCCGTGGCTTCTTTTGTTGCGGAGCACGGGCTCTAGGCGTGTGGGCTTCAGTAGTTGCAGCACATGGGCTCAATAGTTGTGGCTCACAGGCTCTAGAGAGCAGGCTCAATAGTTGTAGCGCATGGGCTTAGTTGCTCTGTGGCACGTGGGATCTTCCTGGAGCAGGGATGGAACCCATGTCCCCTGCATTGGCAGGCAGATTCTCAACCACTGCGCCACCTAGGAAGCCCCCATCATAGCTTTTTGATGCTTAACCAGAGAGAGGACTGATCCTGTCTGAAGGCAAAGGGAATGCTTATTTGACCCTCGAGCAGATGAATTCCCTCTGCAGTAAGCCCTGCACACGTAGAGAGAGAGTCACGATTACAATAAGCTGCAGTTCCCCTGGGCCTTGGGGTGTCTGGAACATATTCTACTTCATAATAATATAGTAAATAAATGAATATATAAATGAACCCCGATTCTCCATCACCTCGTCTCGCTTAATGCTGTGTTTGCTCACAAGATATCCCACTTCAGGGGAAAACTGCAAAGACTATCCAGTGAGGACTCTCTCAGTGTAATTTCCAGGATTTTATCATGTAGTCCACAGATGTGTTGGCTCTTTCAGAGGTAAAATTAATAAGAGAAAAAAAAAACCTCTTTTTGTTTGTGAAAAACATGTATTTCACACAAGGGAAATGTGTGACTTATGATTTTTCTTAGAAATCCTATTCCTTTATAAGTCATGAAATCCTTGAAGGCTGCATGAGCGCCGCAAGGAGCCTATGCCTCAATCCATCTCGGCTAAAACGCCATTTGTGGAGTAAAGTTATCTCACCACTGTAGCTCGTGTGTTTGTGATTACTGTCTGCCTTTTGTATTCATGGGTTCTGCATCTGCAGATTCCACCAACCACGGATGCAAAATATTCAGAAAAAAAATGCCAGAAAGTTCCAAAAAGCGAAACTTGAATTTGCTGCCAGAAAGCAACTATTTAGAGAACATTTACGTTGCATGCAGTATTAGAAGAAACTAGAGATGATTAAAAATGTATGGGAGGGGACTTCCCTGGTGGCTCGGTGGTTAAGAATCCGCCTGCCAATGCTGGGCACACTGGTTCGAGCCCTGGTCTGGGAAGATCCCACATGCCGCGGAGCAACTATGCCCGTGCGCCACAACTACTGAGCCTGCGCTCTAGCGGCCTGTGAGCCACAACTTCTGAAGCCCGCGTGCGTAAAGCCCGTGCTCCACAACAGGAGAAGCCACCACAATGAGAAGCCCGAGCACCGCAACAAAGAGTAGTCCCCGCTTGCCACTGCTAGAGAAAGCCCGCACATAGCAACGAAGACCCAACGCAGCCAAAATATGCAGCCAAAATAATAAATAAAATCTAAAAAAATAAATCAATACAGTGTTCGGGAGGGTGTGCATAGGTTACATCAAATACTGTGCCCTTTCATATAAGGGACTTGAACGTCTGCAGACTTTGGTATCTGGCGGGGCGGGGGGTCCTGGAACCAACCCCCCACGGACCCTTATGTTCATCACGTTTGCCTTCAAGTTGTGTTGTGTTGTGTTTATCTCAGACGCACACAAGTGGATTAGTGACTCACAGTGATTCACTGAGGTATAAAAATAGTATAAAGATACTTCCAGTTTTAGCTCTAACATGTCAAGAGTCTGGAAGTTGTCGCTGTCACCCTTAAAATAAGAAAAAGACAGACAAGTAAAGAAATGAGTGACTTTCCTCGGACCCATCAAAGAGCAGAGGTCTCGGGGCAAACTGCCGCCCTGAGACCTGGAGCCACATGAGTCCCCGGAGACGCAGGAACTGAGACCCGCTTAGCTGGAGCGGAAGTCGTGAGCCGCAGACCGTGACTACTGTAGAATATTTAAATGATCCATTCGACACATTGTTGGAGGTTAAGTGTGGACTGACTAGGAGAGTGAGAGATTCCTGGGGGGGCCACCCTCTTAGGGCTCCCCTACTCTTCCACGGGGCTTCCTAGGAATCTTGCCAGATTTCTTGCGGTGGAGATCCAGCAGAGATTCCTCATGACCCTCGCAGAAGCAGGGAAAGATATGTTATTGTAATACACACTGAGAGCCTTCTCCGTCACAAAGGCCTGCTCCCCAGGTAGAAGGACTGGCCTGAACACAGGTCTGAAACTGGGGGCAGAAGAGTTTCTCACCACTCCAGCCCCCTGAGGGAAACAAAAAGCCAACATGGAATAGGGCGCTAAGGAAACAGAATGTTGTGGTTAGAGAAGGGAGTAGAGGCAACTGGGCAGGAGGTGTGGGGGGCGGGGTGGGGATGCTATGCTATAGGAAGAGGGATAGAAATATTTGTGAAGACCCAGCCCCAAAGCAGGCCCACTAAGAGGCTGAGATTTAACTGGGAGATTACACACTGCCTTTCTCCTCCACCCTACACCCTACTGCCACATTACTAGGGCTCCAGCATCATAACCATGGGTTACAGCTGCAAGACACAGCATCTCTGTACATGGCCAAGAGAGGACACAAAAGACAAGAACCCCAGAGGAATCGAAGCCTCTGGTACCTAAAACTATAACAAACACTAAACATGGCCGAACACGTCTAGCCAGCTTAACAAAACCTAAAGACCTATTTACCTGATATGACATGTCTGGCTTTCAGAAAAGCCAAAGAAAATAACCACTCTCTGAGGAGACAAAGTGATCATGCAAACCAGGCTCAGATATAAATTATCAGATAGGGAACTTGAAACAACTATAATTGGAAACTTTAAGGGAAAAAAATAACCAAAGGAAAGTGCTAGAGATAAACACTCCAATGGGAATGGTGGGTTCACCAGTAGACCTGACACAGTAAACGTATCAGTGAGCTTGAAGGTAGGGTGAGGGGACTAGGTGCTGACTTGAGTAATTGGAGATTAGTGCTATCTGTAAGATTAAAGCCAAAGAAATTGTATATGAACACTGTATTCTAGTTGGTAAAGTTGTTTTCCCCATTAATTGTATATAAACACTGTATTCTAGTCGATAAAGCTTTTTTCCCCCATTAATTGTATATAAACACTGTATTCTAGTTGGTAAAGGTTTTTTCCCCCATTAATTGTATATAAACACTATTCTAGTTGGTAAAGATTTTTTTCCCCACAAGGGTACAGATGAACAATTCTGTAACCACTACACATGAATACTGGGATTGAACAGTTAAACACATGGATGGCGGCTGGTAGGAGCCAGGGTTTCCATCGTTGGAGTGGGAGATCACGGACAAGCATGAGGGGCATGCCAGGATGATCCATGTGGCATTGGATTAGAGTTTGAGACATCACATTTTGCTTAATATATTTAGAGATGGATACATACCAAAATAGTTCTATATCTGCATATACACATAGTTTAGTATACATACTTATTTTGCCTCCCTCTGTCAGGTGAGAAGGCCTGGAAGCAATGACGCTCCAGTGAACTGAGCACTCTCAGTGCCCAGATCGTGGTTTCTAATACCACTCTCCAGTAAAAGGAATAAAGCCTCCTTAGAGAAACAGCTGCTTCTTAGCTGTAGCAAGAAATACACGAGATGATCCTGCAGCATCTTGCAGAAAATAAGGAATTGCTCAAAGAAACCACAATGAACTGGGTATGTCAAAGGGACAGGGGCCAAATAAAAGAGCCCCAAATGGCCAAAGCTGGAACAATTTGAGTGCAAAATATATAAAGGAGTATTGAATGATCACTCAAAGTATAAAGTAAATATCCACGAGCCCATTCTGATATAAATAAATGATTGGAGAAATAGATAAATGGGAGAGAATAGACAACCTTTTGTGCAGAAAAAAATTCCAAATAACTTATGTGGATAGTCTACATCAAAGGAGATGGGACATAAGTTCCCACATTGTAAGTGTGGGCTGTGCCTCGTGACTTCCTTCTAAAGAGTACAGTAGGGAAAGGGGAGGAAAAGGAGTGACTTTACAATGGAAACACCTGAAAACACTCCCTCGGCCAGATGATCAAGGTTAACAACCACAGTGATAAGTGATGTCACGTTAATAGCACGAATTCTGGATGTGGTGTGATGAGAATAGCACTTTACCTCAGCGGACTTCCTCCCCCAAACCCATAACCCTGGTATAATTATGAGAAGCACATGAGACAAACCCCAACTGAGGGACATTTTACAAAATACCTGACTGGTACTCCCTAAAATTGTCAAGGTCATCAAAGACAAGCAAAGTCTGAGAAATTTGTCACCAACAAGAGGAGCCTAAGGAGACATGACAATGAAATGTAATGTGGTAAAGTCTAAGGAAATCTGAATAAAGTATGCACTTTAGCTAACAATTATGTCAACATTGGTTCATTGGTTGCACCAAATGTCGCATAGCACCATAAGACGTTGGCATTAGGGGAAATTGGGTGTGTAGTATATGGGAACTCCCTGTACTATCTTCACAACTTTTCTGTAAATCTAAAGCTATTCTTAGAAAAGAATAATAGAAATACTATAGGCCTCAAAATAATGTCATAAAGATAAATCGTAACCAAGGCCCTATGAGCTCAATAATTTTGGACAAGCCACTGAGAAAGGAAAAGGTGAACAGAAAGTACGATGGTGACTATCTGAAAGTAGCATTTTATTGGACTGGCACTCCAGTGGATTCCCATCTCCCGTGCTCCATCTGAGGTCTGGCACAAATTGTGGTGTGAAGCCATCAAAGCTTTTGTGTCATTTGCAAACAAAGTCTGTGACCTTTCACTAAATTAACTGAATTTTTAAAGAACAAGCACAAATGAATATATTGCAGTCTGGTGGTATATGGAGCTTATTTCTAAAGGAAAAAAAAAAAAGAGCTAATGTTACAGAGGCATCATTCAAGGCTGCATCTCCGATAGCAAAAACAGGTGCAAGTCACACCATTGCTGAGAGTCTTGTAAAACCAGATGCAAAAGCAATGAAAAATCTTATGCTCACAGAGAGAAAGCAGAACAAACTACTGGCAAGTTTCCTTTCTTAGAAGATACTCCTTGTGGTTGTAGGTTCTCCATATATAACACATGGAACCACTAGTGTTCTCTCACTCGTAAGCCAAGTGACATTTGCATTACATTATGCACAAAACCACTGATCTGCTGAGTATAAATTGATTCTTGGCCTATGCGTGTTATGTAGGAGGGAGATCTGTTCAACATTTTTTTCCTATTGATTACTGAAAACTCATGTCATGGAAGATATAATTTTTATTGAATTAACCATGACTTTGTGAGCCCTGCTGGAGACTGCAGAGTGTTTTGGAGTCAGGGAGGGTTAATAGCTGTAGCCAGGTTGGACCCTGGTCCTTACCTAAGAGAGGTCACACTTGGATGTCAACCCAGATGCTTGCCACACTTGCATGTTAGCCACTGACAGCCTTTGGTGATCAATAACATTCCCTCTAACCTTGATTCAAGGCTGAAGGAAATTGCATAAATTATGCAGATTATAAAATAATACAATTTGGGGTTATGTCTTTGCAGCAAGCTGTATGATGGAATGAGCCGTGACAACGATACTCTCTCCTAACATGTGCTAGTCATAGAGAGAAAGATGTTACAGAAGCTTTTGTTTTGTTTTGTTTTTGTTATATTGGCTAATTAGCTTTGCACAGGTAATTTTTGCACATGGTGAAAAATCTGAACTGTCCAAGAGGTTATATAGAGAAAGGTCTCTGTTCCTCTCCTTCTAGTCTCCCTTCCCTCAGGGCATCCACTGTGACCATTTCCTTCCTATATGCTGTTGACACGAAGGAAGAGATAAAGACTTGATGCTTGTGACTTCTTGTTAAATATATCCAGTGGAACATATTTTTTAAATCACATTTCCCTCCCAAAACCCCTCAGAAATAAAAATACAGGGGTCAAAAAGGCATGGACCCAAAGAACAAAGAGATTGGGAAAGAAAATAGCAGTAGCACAGATTTTGAAAGCCAGAGAGCAAATAGGTGGTGGCAAATTTGCTAGAAATCTAAAACCGTTAGCCTTGCAGGACTCCAGAATCTCAGAAACGAAGGTATCAGATCCATCCAAAAGTGGGAATGCAGGGAAAGCTGAAAATGGGAGACACAGTTGAAAGTTCTGTATAAGATGCAGTTAGATAAGACTCTCTCCCGAATCTCTGCTGCCAGGTGACATCGCCCGACAACCCGGAAGAAGATCAGGGGTTTCCTTCGTGGAGAGTTGAATCAAAGGGATTCTGGACTCAGAGAGTCTAAGAGAAGCTGTGGATAGGGTATCTTACTGAAAATAGGGGAAAAAATAGAAACATATATTGAACAATCAGATCATGCCCCCTTGGTTTGTGCAAGGCTGCCAGTCAGGCTATACTTTCTCAAAGGAGATGGCAAAATCATTTCTTTGACTTGACCAAGAGAAAAGATATTCTGAAGTCTATAGTTGGGAATCTCTCAACCAAATAACCTTAACCAGATTGGTTTAGTCAAAGCTCTACTCAGGCATACAGATTCCTATTGTCTTAGCAGTGCCTCAGTACTGAGGACCACCAAGACCTGAAGAAAACCTCTTTCATGAGTGACGTGTTAGAGCAGAAAAGAAGACCCTCTGAGGGAGCAGAACCAACCTTGGCAGGAGAAGCGAAACATAAAAATCCTTTTATTTATGGCCACAGAAACATAAGAGAAAATATTGTACAGTAAAACAGAAACAGGATGCTATTAAAAAGGAATATTAGATAAGAAACAAAAAGTTTTGGGGAGTTAAAAATGTGATAGAAGATGAAAAACTCAACATAGATTTTGGAAGATGATATTGAGAGACTCACAAATAGAATAAAAAGATAAAAGAAGCAAGAAATATAGGGGATCAGTTTGGTGGGGTTAAGAATAGCGGAGGACGGAGAAAATGGATGGAAGAATTTTTGGAAGAATATTTCAATAGAATTTTCCACATCTGAGGGGTATGTGTCTCCAAGTTGAAAAGGCAAACTTGGTATCTATCTCAATGGATCTTTAAAAAATAAAAAGTAAAAGATCTACCATCATACTATTTCAGAATACACAGGAAAGAGAGAAGAAAAAGAGATGGAGGGAGGGAAGAGGGAGGGAGGGAGAAAGGAGAGAGAAATCAAATAACATTGTTGATGTAAAATATACTTTCTTTCTTAATTGTGTGGGGAAAATTGTGGTAATTTAAAAATTTTAGTAAACATCATTGGTCCAACTGTTGACCAAACTTACTTATTAAGTCTATGCTGGATGGCATTTAGTCGGTAGAAACACTGCATCCTATAGGTCAGCGTCCTTTCTGATGGGCCACGTGTCTGTTCTGATTGGCTGCTGGCTTTTGTTTTCTTTCTGTAGACAATATAAACACAGCTCCAGTAGAGAGGCTCCCACTAAGAGGTCAGAGTTTATCAGCATCATCTGGCAATTTATACACTCAGAACAACCACCCCTCCCACTTTTGTCAGGTGCCAGGGTTATAGTGGTGATGTGGAAAACAGAGATAGCAGTGGCTCCTGTCCTGCTTGGGAGCTTTACAAATCATCACTCCCTTTTTTTTCCTCCTCACTTGGTAGTTATATTAAGTCTCTGGGGAAATGAAAAGCCAGTCTTCTTTGAAAATCAGATGGAGAAATTCCATCCTAATGCACTAACAGCTCTCGCCTCCCTTTCTGAATGATTCCAGACCCTCCAATCCCCTATGGAGCGTTTGAGATAGAGGCAGCGGAGAATTATACATCTGGTGTATCCTTGGGAGACTTGGCCATCAGAGGCCCCCGTGTGAAATAATTCTACATGTGAAAGCAAATGAAATTCTGCTTGGTGAAGCTCAGTTGAGCAGTGAAGCGGTGAGACCCTCCAGATGTAGGGCTTGGTGTGCAGAGGGCTTAGTGGCTTGTGGAAGTGACTAAGGGAGAGATGGTAGAAAGACGATATCCAGATATTTGCATACTTAGCATGTAGAGGGGCAGTCAAGCCCCCTCTTATGGTCTGACTCCAGAAGGCAGAAGCAGGTCTTGCAGGTGGATGTAAACTCCATGGGCAGCACAGCAGAGCTGAGAGCATGGCCTCTGGAGTCAGGCAGACTGGGGTGGGGTCCCAGCATCACTGCTTACCAGCTGTAGACTTTGACCTTGGATGAGTTACTTAAACTATCGGGACTCCAGTGTCCTCATCTGTCAACTGGCGTAATGTTAGCACCCACTTACAAAATTATTCTAAGGGTGACATCAGCGAACATATGCAAACGATTACCACAGTGCTGGGCATTTGGAGCTTAGTAGTGGGGCCCCCTGAGAGGCAGCACGAGGTACACGGTGTGGAAGATGATGCTGACACCTGCTGCTCTCTGAGAAGTTTGGCATCATTGCCTTGGTCACACCGAAGCTGGCTGACAGCTTCTTGGGAGTAGGAGCATGGGAGGATTTGTGCAAAGCACAGGAGGTAGGATTAGAGAACTTTTCTAGTCCTTTCCACCTCCGCCTGACACGCTCAACTCTGAGCCACGTGCTCTTAAGCTGGTTTAGCTGGGCTGGGAGCGCCCGCTTTGGGTCTGTCCTGTGCTCAGGGCCACTTATCAGAGCGTCACCTGGAGCTGTTCCTCGCATGCGTGGCCATCGTGGGGTCTAGTCCCGGACACTTTGCTCAACTACATCATGGGATGCAGACTCTGGAATGGAAAACAAGAACGATGTTTTTCCTCCAGTGCACGCTCGGAGCAGAGCTGGCGGGATCCAAATTTCGGGATGAAATCCATATTTAGAAAACAACAAAAACAAAAGGCTTTGAGCAAATTGCAAGGAAGGAACTGTGTCTCTCGGTGCTAGGAGGCATAAAGGCGCAAAGCACAATGTATTTTGACACAACTGACTCACAGGCACAAACCCACACTGTCTGCTGGGCTCTGTCTCTCGCGCTCCAGCTGCCTGCAAGTGGGAAAATGCTGTCATGGTGGAGGACAGGCCAGCTGCAGGTGCCGGGCTCCTTGGCCTCCAATCCAAAGCCTGGCAGCCATGCAGTGGCCACGTTCAAGTGCATTTCATTCAATGTCTCAATACACAAAAATAACCGTGTTACAATGGCCAGTGGTGGTAGCATTCTTTATCTTTAATTGCAAAACCAATGTGACAACATTAGAGAAAGTTTTCAGAACCGAAGGAAACATCACATGAAATATCACAGGTCTTAAACACAATTTCAAAAATTTTATCTTTTCTTCCCTGTGCTCATGAGTTTTTACACAGCTGTAACCAGCCTTTTTACTTAACATTGGAATGTTCCCAGGTTCCACCTTAGTCTCACTGCATATTTTTTTATGCTTTTTGTTTGTTTGTTTTTGGGCATGTCATGTGGCATGTGGGATCTTAGTTCCCCAACCCGGGATCAAACCCACATCCCCTGCAGAAGAGCAGAGTCCTAACCACCGGACTGCCAGGCAATTCCTATCACGTATATGTTTTTTTAAAGCTACCCAATACAATCTTATATGCACTCACTGTGTTTTAAATTAATGATTCCATATTGTTGGACTTTAAATTGCTATCAGTTTTTCAGTGCGGTAGAGTTCCTAAGTTTTAGCTCTTCCTGTTTTGTTTTGTTTTTCAATAATTTACTTATATAAAGTGGGATTCCTGGATTAAAGAGTGTGAATGTGTTTATTACTCTCAATTTAGTTTTTTGCTTAAATAAGGAGCAATGCCCTTCCAATTAAGCAATGCAGACTGACCATATGTGTTTATCGCTTCTTTCTCCCCAGACCCCACATCCCTGGCAGAGGGAAAAGAACACAGTGCATGTTCGGAAGACCCAAAGTAGAGACTGAACAGAGCGAGGTAAGCTGCAGCCCGCCCGCGAGGCATGCGGCAAGGCCCAGCCGCGCGGGAAGGAGCAAACGTGGGAAAGAAAAAGGAAGCCATCATAGGACACGACAGCCTCTTGCAAAGGTACCGTCATCTACTTAACCTTTCCCTGACACGCACTGTTGTGATGGTTAGTTTTGTGCATCAGCTTGACTGGGTCACAGGGTGCCCAGGTACTTGGCTAGACATTATTTCTGGGTGTGTCTGTGAGGGTGTTTTCAGAAGGGATTAGCGTTTGACTCAGTAGACTGTGTGAGAGGAGAGAGACTGATAGAACATGTATATCTTGGTCTCTGTGGCCGGCTCCTGGCACAGAACTCCTAAAACCCTGTGAGCTGCTAAGCGAGAAGAGCACTAGGGACATGTATTTTGTCTCATATCTTGTCTCTGACACGGGGGGCTCCTAAAACTCTTGTAAATCTCTAAGTCATAAGAGCACTGACATCGTCTTTTGTTCTATTGAGGTGACTCTGGGTGGGCTCCTGGATGGGGGCTGGTCACCAGGAAGACCAAGCCATGCTTAGAAGCTGGGGATTTTCAGCCCCTCCCCACGCCCGCACCCCATCCTCTAGAGAGGGGAGAGGAGCCCGGAAATGGAGTTAACAATCACCTGTGTGAAGAAGCTTCCATAAAAACCCCAGTTGTAGGGGGGGTTGGGAGCTTCCAGGTTGGCGAACATACCCACTCCAGGAAGGAGATGCACCCCAGCCCTAAGGGGACAGAGCTCCTATGCCGGGAACCCTCCCGGACTACGCCCTAGGTGCCTCTTCATCTCGTTGTTTCTCTGTGTCCTTTACAATGCCCTTTGATAAACTGACATTTAATGTGTGGTCAGGTGGCATCTGATGTGGGGGGGAGCAGTCTTGCAAGACAGAGACTTTAACCTGTGGGATCTGACACCGTCTCCGGGTAGGTAGGATCAGAATTGAGTTAAACTGTAGGATACGCGGCTGATGTTGTGCATTAGTTAGTGGGAGGGAACACACATCTTTGGTGAGCAGAAGTGTTGTGAGTGTCCTGTGTGAGGAAGAGAGGAGACACACAGGAGGAAGACTGAGTTTTTCTAACTCAGGAGGAGGACTGGGTCGTTTTCCTAATGCGCTGAGTAAAGCAGACGGCGCTTCCCAATGTGGGCGGGCATCAGCCAGTCTGTTGAGGGCCCAAATTCAGGCTCTATCCATCTATGCTATTGATTTGGTTTATCTTTTTTTTTTTTTTTGTATTATAAACAATGTTTCAATGACTACCCATGAACAAGCCAAGAATGGACTTCCTGGGCCATGCTCTTCAAGGATTTTCCCAAGGTTCTTGATACACACTGTTGAGCTGTTTTGAGAAGGGCCACCCTGCTCGCACGGCTGCCCGCTGACAGGCTGGTGTCAGTGTCCTTGAATGGGCCGTGTTTCACACGAGGGCACTGGCACCGTCAAAGCCCTGACACTCCCCGCCCCTCTCCACTTTGGGGTCCTCGGTGCTGCCAGCCTGTGGCCCTTTTCCAGTGCCTCTCATTTTTTATCCACCCTCAGAGAACCCACTTCCCTTCCTCCTTCCCCAAATGTTATTCATCAGGAGTCCAAACCCGGCTCATAAATTAGCTAGCTATAGGATTTGGGGCACATCACTTAAATTCCCTGGAATCCAATTCTCTCATTTGCAAAGTGAGAGGATTTTACTACATAATCTCTGAGGTCCTCTCAGTTACAGTTTTATTTATAATATTGAATAATTGAAAATAACCTAAATGTTCAACAAGGTTTGCTTAAATAAGTCATGATATATCCAGATGATAGAATATCAAGCAGTAATTTTTAAAAATAAATTTATTTATTTATTTAATTTATTTTATTGGCTGCGTTGGGTCTTCGTTGCTACACGCAGGCTGTCTCTAATTGCGGAGATCAGGGGCTGCTCTTCGTTGTGATGTGCCGGCTTCTCATTGCAGTGGCTTCTCTTGTTGCGGAGCTGGGGCTCTAGGTGCATGGACTTCAGTAGTTGCAGCACATGGGCTCAATAGTTGTGGTTCTTGGGCTCTAGAGTGCAGGCTCTGTAGTTGTGGCACACGGGCTTAATTTCTCTGCGGCATGTGGGATCTTCCTGGACCAGGGCTCGAACCTGTGTTCCCTGCATTGGCAGGTGGATTCTTAACCACTGTGCCAGCAGGGAAGCCCCAAGCAGTTATTTTTTTAAATGTATTTCTATTACATCCCCTGAGAACAATGCATGTTATTGTGCTAAGTGACAGCAGCATGACACTGTGTGATTCCAAATTTGTACCTTCAAATCTTAAAGTACAAAATTAAACAGAAACACACCAGAAGGCCAACAGCAGTTCTCTATATGATTGTATTATTGGTAATATATAGTCATAGAAATGCATTTTCTTTCACTGCAAAAATCAGATCCTGAAGTAGGACCAGCTTAAGCTCCTTGCCCTCTATGCAGCTCTCCTTGACCCTTAGCCAGGGTTAGGCCCTTCATCCTGAGCTCCCACCGTATCTACAACAAGCCCTTGTTACAGCTCACACTACCCTGCATCATAACTGCCGGCCAACATGTCTGCTTCCTACTGAATTCTGAGACGCCTCACGGCAGGGTTCTTGTCTTGTTTATCGCTGTAGCGTGATGCCTGGCACTTAGAACATGCCAGACACTTGTTGACTAAATGTTGAAACAATTTCTGTTTGAACTGTAGATCAGATTTACTCCTGAGGCTTGGTATTATCCACTCCTTTTCGGCGTCCACAGTCAGTTACATGAGCATCTCAGATAATATTTTCCCTAAAAGCTTTGTCTACAACCCGGGTAAACTGGCACCAGGAGACGGGTGCTGCTTGGGTGTCTGGGTGAGACGTGGAGGCATCAGACAACTCTACTTAGCGCATCCATCACTCGAGCGTGTATCTGCCTCCCGTTGCTGGGATTCCTTGCTCACCATGCAACTTCCAAGTTGTAATCTGGCCTCTTGTGGAAATGTCAGAACAGAGTAAATGTGCTAGCTGGTCTGGAGGACACAAGTGACTGTTCCCTCTGGCAGTTGTGTTTCTCGTGGTAAATTAATGAATTGGCTAAATTTTGTTCGCCCAGCCTGTCTGTGCTTAATTAACTTTGGGACACTGAGGAAATGGGGTTTGGGGATCTGCAAAACTGAGGATGAGGGTTTGTATTCTGGTGACCCGATGAGGTGCCCCCACCCCATGTGCAGCCTCTTGGCATGCTTTGTACCACCTATCTTATCTCCACCCACAGTGGAGAATCAGAGGGGAGGGCTCATTTTCCCGAATGCTAGGGAAAGAATGTCCAAGACAGAGGGGAAGCTGCCTAGTAAAACTCAGGACACAACTGAACAGCTGTGGACAAACCTTCAGGTTTGGGTACAAGAAAGGTTTGATATGGATTAATTCTACACATGACTAGGAGAAGACCAGGACAAACTGGGCCGTGATCCATGATAGTCACACATTTAACAGAAAAGGCATTACGTTGTCCTTAGCTATTTATTCTCTAAATGGTTTTTTCCTTGTATCTGTAAATAATCTAATTGATATTCATGTTTAACTATCATGAATTGATATATAAAACTATATATATATAGAAAAGACCGTTTAAAAAGTCAATAAGATCATCCCTCTCCCCTTGTTAATGGTTCCCATTTCTTCCATCCCTCCTCTTACAGGTGAAGGGTTCTCTCCCCAGCCAGAATCATCTTCACATGTCAGAGAATAATTAGAGCTTCTTTTTAAACCCATCTCTGCCATCGGCTTCTTTTTCTAAAACCGTCTGACCCCCAAGCCTCTCTTGGCCTCTGTGTAGCCCTTCCTGGCACTCCAGCAGAAAGAGAGCAAAGGGCACCTTCTTAAAAGGCAAATAGGATCAAGTTTTCACTGCTATGTGTGAAAAATCTCCTTTGGCTCTCTGTAAGCACCACACAGAGTCTAAATTCCTGAGCAGGTATAAAGGGGCTTTCACAGTCTGACACCATTCCCCATCATATGGCCCATGTCCTAGACACACCAAGATGCTCAAATTGTTCAAATACAGCTTCCTGGCTCATGGTGCTTCTGTGTCTTCGCACCCCCTATTATTCTGCCTGGAATGCTTCCTCACCGCCTCTTCGAAAATTTTGTTTGCATCCTTCAAAACCAAGATAATCCATCATGTCAACAAGCGTAGTTTCTTGGTCCCTCCTTTGGGTTTTCACAGGCCTTTAGACAAACCTATTCTCTAGCAATTACCCTCGGTATTATACATATCTGTTTGCACACGTTTGTCTGTTACTAAACAATGAATTTCTTGAGAGCAGAGACCTGCCATTCATCTCTGTGGAGCCAGTGCTTAGTGCAGAGCCTGACTCATCATAGATCCTTAATTCATGTTTATTGAGTTTATTAATTAAGCCATAACCAAGGCATCACCATCCATTTAATTGCAAATGAAGTCCCAAAGATGGAATTCACAGCCTCATTTTTAGCAGCCTCCTGATAAAGTGATGACAAACACTGAGTGCTTCTCACAATGCTAGCCCATGTAAAGCACAGAAAAGTATCCAAGGGCATTGGCCCTGCCCTTGAGTAGATGATAACAGAGTGGGAAAGATAAGACTTCCATTCACAAAATAAACGGAGGACAACTTTAAGAATGTTGGAAAGCCATGTTGGTTGTAGCAGGCATCCGAACTGCTGGGGCTTGAGGCCAGAAGGAATGCAAGCAGGTCCTCCCTCACAGCCTTCCATCCCTCTTAGTAGCACCGTTGGAAGGTGGGGCCACTTGGATTCTAGTGGGGGAGACGGGAAGGAGACATTGCAATCAGCGTGCTCAGAAAAATTTTCCATATGAGGCTAGATCAAGCATACTATTGAGAAAAGTGTGGTTTGGGGATTGGTAAAGAAGAGGGTTGGGAGAAAAGCATTTGAGAGGGTGAAGCGAGGTGGGAAGATGCTGGATACTGGGGTTCAGAGGTACAGGCAATCCAAATCAAATCTTTAGGTGCCACAATTGTTTGAAGGAGTCTGTTGTGCTGCATAGCCAGAGATAGCAATAAAAACAATAAAGCTGTTCTTCTCTTTTGCTTTACCATCCACACACCATTTATGCATCCTTGAAATAGTCACTGGGTCCTTATGACAGTCCTATCCGGTGTGCTGGGTGCTTAGCGGTTGAGTCTTCCTTGACCCCATCACACCACGCCCCATCTGGTGAAGACAGAAACCCTCCTCCATGCTCCAGAGGGTCCCTGAGCTTCCCTCTGACATGGCATGTTCACATGCTCTGTTTATTGGTTTATTCCTGGGGAAAGTAGGCACCGTGTCTTATCTTTGCCCGGTATCTGAAACAAAATAGGAGCTTAGTGAATGTTTGCTGCATGAGTGATTGAATGTATGGATGTAACACAATGCGTGGCCATCCTACTTGCTATTACGCCATCTCTATCAAGTGTCTCATTCTCCACCTGAGTTCACAAGCTACTCAACAGGTCCTTAGCAATAAACTCGAAGATCCCACCCAATCTCAGAATCCCAGCCTGCCAAACATTGAATGGAAAGAGTTGCCCAGGGATTAGCAGGAGCTATCCCTCCTTCAGGCATGGCGTTACTATAGGCTGAATAATAAAGATAACAGAGCTTTGAGCCTGGCATGGCATGCCCACTAGAGCACAGAAACAGGCATGACCCAGCAGCCCCAGGCTCCGCTGATAACAAAGGCTTTCTGAGCAATGGCCCTTCAAAGCAACAAATCAAGACAGACAGCCTGCCAAAAACATGCTGACCCAGCAGACTCAGAATCCCTTACCCACTGAGAAGCAGCCCTCCCAGCCCATCCATCACTTAGACAACTCAAATTAGATGGTGAGAACATCAAAGAGGCAGAGTGCACCTTTGTGGCTGCAGGAAAGCTCCTGGGCAACCTTGCCCCACGTACTCCCCTCCCCACCTCTCAGGGAGCCTGAGGAATAAATCCCCTCGTCTGCCTGTCAGGTTTCTATCCATCCTCCAAGACTCAGCTCCAATGCTACCTCCTCTGTCATGCCTTCACCCATCTCTGAACAGCATATTGTTAGGTCAAGAGTAGGTTTTGATGTTGTCCTTGGTAAGATTCTCTGCACTACCCAAATTCTTATCTTCTGATCCATCACCTCTTCCCCTAAAGAAGTACATACAAGGGGAAGGTCTATGGGGAACAAAGAACCCCTTTGTACCCAACACCCCAATGCAGAGTTCTCTGAAAGAGCAGAATTGAATTATAAAACTTAGCTTGAAACTCATATTGGGCTTCCATCTCCTCCCAGAGCCAGCATCCAAGTCCTGGGGTCTTAGCCTCTCTCAACATGGCAAGGATGAGTGCTCAGGTGTGTGGGAGGGAAGAGACTGTCGGTCTCAGGCAGGCTCCGAGTTCACTAATCAATCCTGCCACATGGGAGGAGTGGGCAGGAAAGGGGAGAGATTGATTGATTTATTATTGCTTAATCTTTTCAAATTGGTTGACCCCGCTCTTATATAAATATGGCTTGGTTAATGGCTTGGCCTCTGATCAATCATATTAGCAAAGAGTGGAGGGGGCACCTTCCTTTCAAATGTGGCTTTAACTCCTTAACCACTGATCACTCATCCATGGAATTGGATTTTTAGAGTGATTCTTCAGCACTCAACATCCATGTTCTGATTTGAATCCAGAGATGACTCATGAACCACCTAAGAGGAGGGAGAATGTGCAATCTCTCCATCCTGTCCTTGACCAGAGCAATTAAGACAACTTATCCTATTTCAAGTGCTTCAGCATACAAAGAACAGATTCTGCTGCTATAACAAAAATTGTTGATTTGAGGGGGGCAATCTAAGATGGTGAAACAGCAGGTGTGGCCCACCCCCAATGTTATTTCTCTGCCTCTCTACATACAGTTACAGGTGTGCCCCACCCCCAGCAATCTCCTAGAGCCTTGTTAAAGCCAGTGGGTGAGCAGACCACACAGGGGATGCCCCTTGATCACCTGGCCCTGGCAGCAGAGGGGCTTGCATTCCTGGGCCCCCTGGGACTATAACAATTGGAAAAACAGTTCTGGGCAGACTATCACACCCTGGGCACTGCACAAACAGCAGGCTGAAACACGACTCCAGTCTGCTTGTGAAAAAGATATATTTACTTGTCCTGGAGCTTCAACCTGAGAAAGTTAAATCACCTATAACTACAATAATTAGTTAAGTGATACACAAGATAAAAAGATGTAAAATATGACACCAAAAACATAAAGCATGGGAGGAGGGACTGAAAATATAGGGTTTTTAAGATGTGTTCAAACTTAAGTTATCAACAAAATAGACTGGCATATGTATAGGCTGTTATATGTGAACCTCATGGTAACCACAAAGCAAAAACCTATAGTAGATACAAAAAAAGGTAATGAGAAAGGAATCTAAAGATAACACTAAAGAAAGTCATCAAACCACAAGGGAAGAAAGCAAGAGAAAAAGAAAAGAACAGCGAAGAACTAGAAAAACAATCAGAGAACAACACAGTAGCAAAAGTATATACCTAACAATAATTACTTCAAATGTAAATGGCCTAAATTCTCAATCAAAAGACATAGAGTGGCTGAATGGATTTAAAACAAATGAACAAACAAACAAACACTCATATATATATATATATATATATTACCTACAAGAGACCAACTTCAGAGGTAAGAAAACACAGACTGAAAGCAAAGGGATGGAAAAAGGTATTCTCTGTAAGTGGAACATAAAGAAAAGTGAACTCTCATACACTGTTGGTGGGACTGTAAATTGGTGCAGCCACTATGGAAAACAGTATGGAAGTTCCTCAAAAAATTAAAAATAGAACTATCATATGATCCAAGTCTTCTACTTCTGGGTATTACCTGAAGAATATAAAAGCAGTAACTCAAAAAGATAAACACACCCCTATGTTCATTGCAGCATTATTTACAATAGCCAAAATATGGAAAGAACCTAATTACCCATTGGTGGATGAGTGGATAAAGAAGATGTAGCATGAAATCCTGCCATTTACAACATGGATGGACCTTGAGGGTCCATCACTTACGCTAAGTGAAACAAAGCAGATGAAGAAAGACAGATACCACATGATTTCATTTATATGTGGAATCTAAAAAATTGAAAACAAAACAAAATGAAATTCGTAGATATAGAGAACAGATTATTGGGTAGAGAACAGATTGTTGGTTACCAGAGGGGAAGGGGGTTGGGGGAGAGCAGAAATGAGTGAAGGTGGTCAATTTATGGTGATGAACGGTAACTAGACTTATTGTGGGGATCACTTCGTAGCATATACAAATATTGAATTATTATGTTGTATACCTGAAACTAATATAATGTTATATACCAACGTTTACTCAGATAACTATTTTAACAGGCTATAGTGTCTCTGCAGATAATTTCATTAAGAAGGAGTAGAGACCAAGGTTTTGTAACCATTGGGGTGGCTGGGTCTTCTGGCATCAGTGAGGGAGAGGTTAACTGTGCCTGGCTGTGAGCTGGCAGCCAGGGCCTCTTAGCCATGGGTTGCCATAGATACTGTGATACTCAGTACCATAGGCGTCTGTACCAGGCAGTCTCTCCTTGCTCAGTCTAAAACAGGCATGATGCTGGAGATGGCCGCCCTGCTCTTTTCCCATTTAGAGACCTCAGAAACTGCTGCCCTGTGGATCCATGTGAAAGAACTTGTATACTTCTGGTACATTTTCCTGCTCTTTTGCCCTTTTTCTGGGAAACAAGCAAAGCAAAACAAAACAAGACCACTGTTTTAGAAAGAAAACTCAGAGGGGACCTGCAGTCAGTGAGCTGCACAGAGAAGCATTGCCCAGACTAAGGTTAGACAGGGCCCATCTCTATTCTGAGATCTTTCTTCCTTGTCAGATGATCATTTACCCAAACCTTCCCAGACTCAGAGGTGGACCCCTGACCTGGCTGTCTTGCCAGCTGTCAGAGCACACCATTAAAATGCTCTTTCTAATCCTAACAAAAACAAAGATAATATGTTCTAACACAATGCTAAACACTTTAAATATTTTATCTCCGTTTTATAGATGACAAAACTGGGGTACAGAACGTCCAATGGCACACCTAAGGTCATACAGCTGGTTGACTCCAAAGCACATGCAGTAGCTACTCTGTTCTTTTGTCTCTGATGCTTGGCTGAAACTAACCTCCCCTGTGACTTCTCCTTATTGGTCCTCATTCGTTCTCTGGAGCAATAGAGAACGAATTCCCTTATGTTTCACAGCTCTGTCCCTTGGAGAGAACCTGCATGATAGCCTTCAGTGAACTGGAAGCTCCGTGGGCAATTGTGAGAAATGGTTCTGCCCAGGAGGCAGCACTGTGCCTCCCTTTTTCCATTCTCCGGGATAAACATCACTGTGTTCCCTTAAAATGTATAATGAGAGTTCCTGCTCCTTGTTCCCAACAAATGCATTGACCTCAGAGGCTTTCCAGAAAAAGGCAGACAACTCTTGATCGCTGCTTCACCCGCCACCCCCTCCACTAGGCAGCATCGGGCCAGTAGGGCTGACATCGGTCCCTCACCACACCACCAGCTTACACACTGTCTAGCAGCCCCTGAGGGAGGAACAAGCTAGGAGGCTGCACTCGGTCCCTTGGTCCCAAGAGTAGTGTCAGTAACAAGAAGTCATCTCTCTTCAAGCGGACTTTGGGAAGACAGTGTGGTGGCAGACAGGATACACCTTTGGGTATTGATGAATTGTCAGGCATGGGTTGAATTCCCCAGAAACTCACCTCCCCTTCTGCACTGTGCCCTCAAAAACAAACCTATAACCAAAGGATGACGGTGATTTTTCTCATCCCATTGGATCACTTTGTAGGTAAGGAAACGGAGGCCCAGAAAGATGAGACGATGCTGTTCGATAGCAGCACCAGGAATTGAATGCAGGTCTGTCTGAATCCAAAGTCCACCTTCTTAACCAGCACATCATAAGGCAGACTGGTCATCCCAGTCTCTGGCATTGAAAATCTGGCTTTAGGAAATCTGCAAAATGGACATCATAAAGTACCATATAGAATTGGTGTGAGTGCTACGTGCCGTATAATTCGTTATGTTCCTAGCACAGTGCCAAGCATGGTGTAGCGTCTCCATCAAAGATGCCAGTGTCCTCAGCAGAGACTGGGACCCACGCCTCTCTTGTGTTTCCCTGGTAGGGCCCTCTGTGCACCTGCCTCCCTGATGCTCCTTATTGCAGCAGGGGCAGGGATGGCACTGTTTGGGGCAGAGAATGATGCAACAGCAAAAGCTTGGCCCTCGGTGAGCTTGCAGTTCAGCAGAAGACAGAGGGCAACACGCATCTCCTGTGTTGTCTCTGCAGAATTGGACGCAGCTGTGCGACCCCTTCTTCTTGAAGCCTCTTAGTCTTCCTGAGACAGCACTGTCCTTCCATTTCCTTCCTACGCAACCTTGAACTCCTTTGCTGACTCTTCACTCTTCCCTAGATCTCTACATATTGGGGCTCTCAGGCCTCTTCCCTCCCACCTCCAAAGAGATCTTATCCTAGGTGATGTCATCAGGTCTCAGGATGCTAAATACCAAGTAGACACTGATACCCTGAGCTTTTTTTTTCAGCCTTAACCCCTTCCTAAGCTCCAAGCTCCAATATCCAACAACCTACATGATGTTTTCAATCTGATGTTTCCTGGGCTTCTTAAACTGAATATTTACCAAACCGACCTGTGATTCCCCATCCCAAACCCGGTTCTCTCCCCTACTCCCCTCGCACTTACCTTTGGTTCCCATGATCGATTCATTCAATGCGTATGTGCTGAATGTCATCATTATTCCAAGCATTATATTCTAAAGCAGTGGAGAACAAGATAAAGTAAAAAAGACTAAGTCCCTTTTTCATAAAGCATATAATTTAGTAGGAGAGCCAGAAAATAACCAGTAATTCATTAAATAAATAATATACTGTACTTTTAGGAACCGATTCTTGCCCCTCCCTCTACATCCCAAGTTGCTGAGGCCAAAGTGCTTAAAGTCATTCTTGACTCCTGCCTTTCCCTTACTTTCTTCCTCTCTCTCTCTCTCCTCTTTCTTTTTCTTTTCTTTTCTTTTCTTTTTTTTTTTTTGGCTATGCGGCTTGTGGGATCATAGTTCCCCAACCAGGGATTGAACCCGGGCCCTCAGCAGTGAAAGCGCCGAATGGTAACCACTGCACCTCCAGGGAATTTCCCCCTTTTCTTCTCTGTTCAATCCACTGGCGCGTTCTGCCAGCTCTACCCCCAAAACACTTCTATTTTGAATGGAGTTCTTAGCGGTGAGCCGTTGATAATGAATGGGATCAGGAATGATCACAGAACGTGCCATACACTGTGTCTGGAGAGAATAAAGGGAATAGATGAAAAAAAATATTCCTCCGTTCTTCAGAGAGACACAGGGAACAGGGAGCCATCGCCCGACACACTCATTCTGTTTCCAGGGTAATTCACGTTCTTGCTGCCCTTGGGTTTTGAATGTATTTATTTACTTATTGGCTGCGTTGGGTCTTCTGTAGGAGAGCCAGAAAATAACCAATAATTCATTAAATAAATAATATACATGCTGCGTACAGGCTTTCTGTAGTTGCGGAGAGTGGGGGCCACTCTTTGTCGCCGTGTGTGGGCTTCTTACTGAGGTGGCTTCTCTTGCTGCAAAGCATGGGCTTTAGGTGCGTGGGTTTCGGTAGCTGCGCGGGCGGGATTAAATTACTGTGGCTCAAGGGCTCTAGAGCGCAGACTCAGTAG
The DNA here is from genome assembly GCF_030028045.1 of Hippopotamus amphibius kiboko. NCBI lineage: Eukaryota > Metazoa > Chordata > Mammalia > Artiodactyla > Hippopotamidae > Hippopotamus > Hippopotamus amphibius. The sequence goes on along the minus strand of NC_080202.1, from coordinate 6,089,063 downwards.
TTGTGGTGCCTGGGGTTAGTTGCTCCACAGCATGTGGGATCTTCCCCCACCCAGGGATGGAACCCATGTCCCCTGCATTGGCAGGCAGATTCTTCACCTCTGCGCCACCAGGGAAGCCCTGCCCTTGGGTTTTGTGTTTCTCTAGGACTCCATTCTTTGTGGCAGGCTCCTCTAATTCCTTATCTCACTGCAGAGGGGTGGTGGTACTTGTCTTACCATTGTATTCATGTCTGGAAAGATCCCAGACTGCTCTATGAAGCCTGACAGAGGCACAGGTGCAGGGGGTCACGTTCCATGCTCTGCCCTCCTCCCTGGTGTGTCTCTGCCCCATCCTCTGAGTCGGGCTCTTAGACTGTGTCTTGCAATGTTCCAAGGAAGGCTTTCCATGTGGAGTAGGCTAGATGGAACCCCAAAATAAAAACAGCAGGCAGAGCAGGTGTCAGTTCTGCAGGGTGGTCATCCAGTGATCTGTTAGACACTGCTTGATGTAGAAATGGGGGCAGGAACAGAGTTTCTCCGTTGTCCTCACGCAAATGGAAACCGGGGGTCCCCAGGGTCTCACCTGGCACCCATGTTGTTCCTCAGTCCTGGCAGTTTTCAGAGCTTTCTCTACGACACAGGGTGAAGGTTGGGAAGATCACGTTGTCTCCTTACCTTTCTGCCTGGTCCCACTGGGTCTCATCCATACTCTACTTCTGTCTTTTTCCTTTCCCAGCCTGGCGTTGGGGGTGAGGTGGAGAAGAGCCTTGCTTTCTCAGTATGTACAAAATCTATTGCTGGGGTCCCACAGTTCTCGCCTTTCTCCTGAGACCTCACGTTCCAAAGCTCAACAGCACGACTTAACCACTTTGTCAATCTCCTGAGGCAACTCTGTAGACTGTGTAGCTGGCCGAATGATGAAATTAAGTATGAGAGAAACATGTCAAAATAACACATTGGAATCTCTCCACCATGATTGTTGTCGTGGAGGAAGGTCCAAAATGGTGACGGATGCTGGGCCTATAAATATAAGACCAGCAGAGTTTATAAAGGGTCTCCATGTGCACATCTCCCTTAATCTTCACATCAGTGCTGTGAATTAGTTACAGTAAATGTAGACAGATGATAGGTAGGTAGGTAGGTAGGTAGATAGATAGATAGATAGATAGATAGATAGATAGATAGATTAGATAGATAGATAGATAGATAGATAGATGATAGATGATAGATAGATAGATGATAGATAGATGATAGATGATAGATGATAGATAGATAGATAGATAGATAGATAGATAGATAGATAGATAAAGAGCTAGTGCTTAAATGCAGGTTTTCTAGTTAAGTTTAGTGCATTATTCAATCCCAGGTGAAAATCCAGCTGATTGAGAATTGACAGCTACCTATTCTGCTAATAGCCTCTAGTCTGGGCCATCTGAATTTCCCCCAAATAGCCAACTCAAGGCATTTCTCCCTCCCTCCGATGCGGACAGCTTATCACGAGGGTTATAGGCTTACTGCCCTTACTCACTGCCCCGAGTGAGCCCTGGCCTGTTGTTTTCTACCATTTCCTGGCGAGAGAGGTGTGATTTGAAGTCAAGACAGGACCGTGGGTCTTTAGAAAGTGGCTGGGAAGAGCAAGTAGACTTCCAGGCGACTTTGATGGGGGTGGGAGCGAGTTGCACGCTTGAGCTTTAAAGACGAGAAAACAAACATAAGGTAGGTGCTCAAAGCATGAGCAGCATGAAGGGCTTGGTGCTGGTTTTCCTTCTAATTTATTTTTAATTAGACATTTCCCCAGGAGGTGGGGGGAGCCTGCATGGTTTCTATGAGGATCTGAATTTTAACCCGTCTGCTGGGAACCCTTTAAGGACACTGTGGCCTTCCATCCTTCTTGTCATTCTTTTCCTAGGCAGGAATGGAGCCGAGGGGAATCTGGAGTGGACCTTCTCAGCTTTGGATGGAGAGAGGCTATTTTTTATTTTTCTTGGTTGCAGCATGGTAGGGTGTTGGGGCAGGAGTGGAGCCCTGCAGTTCATATAATTTGGGGACGCCTCTTTAGAAGAAGAAAACATTGGTAGAAGAATCAATATTTACTTACAATGAGAAAACAGTCAAAACAAATTTCTAGAGCCTTGGGAATGTAGCTACTTTTCTTTTAAAATCTCTTCAGACAATTAAAAAAAAAAAACCAGCTTACATAGAAACACTTTCTGATGACAACCTGGTGTCCCCGCTCCACCTGGAACATTCTGCAACCCCCCGAGCCTCCCAGTATTACAGGGTCTCTACGTGGAGGCGGGACCCTGAAACTTAAGCTTCGTTAGCTTCCTGTGAAACCCACTGTGGGGAGGAGGTGGGGACCGGCATCACTGGGGCTGGCTGACAGCAGGTCGCAGGGAAGAGGACGTCATGGAGGGTAAGTATCCCTCCTCCCCACCTTGGGAGCATCCCTGGGCTGTGGGGAGGAAGCTGTGGAGGAGGCAGCCACCCCACCACTGATCCCACAGCAAGCAGGTTGGGCATCTCTGCTCAGCAGTCCGGGGACCCACCAGCAGCCTCAACCGGCCGAGGGCATCTTTCAAGGCTGCTCCCTCTTCATTCCAGGCTTCACGTGCTGGCCAAGGAAGGTTTCAGATTGGAGCATTTTAAGCTTTTCTCCTGCGTGGATCCCTCTGGGAATATAGACTCTTTCCCTGTTTTTACGGTAGGAACTTCCCTCCCAGTGTTTCTTCTCCAGCCCAGAGGGCTTTTGCTCTCTCTACCCATCTGAGGTAGGGCTGGGGGAGAGGACTCCATCCCTCTGCCAACCCCACCTACAGACTTCTCACAGAGGCAAGAGCAGCTGCCAACCTGACTGCCCCCATGTTCCGGGTGTGTTTAATGACTGTCCTGACAGGAGCCGAGATCACGTTCTTCTTTTACTTCTGGCACCTGGCAAGGTGGATCCCACTACCCCACCCCATCCCTGTGAGTCAAGCATAAGGCCCCCCTGCCTTTCCGGGCTGGCTGGCCAGACCCTCACGTCCGCTTCAGCATCTCCAGCGGTACCTGGGAGGTGAGGCAGGAGGGCGGGCCTCGCTCGTGTGGCTGATGGGGCAGGAGAGCCTGGCGTGCACCACGGACCCCGCATTTCTGTGAGACGAGGGAATCCCTCCCGGGGTCTCTGGGCTTGCGCATCAGCCTGCACCATCAGAGGGGCTCTGCCCTGGGAAGCCCCTGATGCTGGCTCACGGGTTCTGATTTACAGGCTTTTCTTTTTTTTTCTGTATTAGGTTCCCTATTTTGCTGTTTTTCCTTGATGAAGTCTCCGTCAGTTGAGAACCCAGAAGGAAGGAGAAGCGCATGGCAGGATTCAAGGGCCGGAATGCCATCTCTGCCCCAAACACTCACACGTGCACGCGTGCAATTTTGTGTCTCATTGCAGGGATGCCACAGATCTTTCTAAGGAAACCAAGGAGCTCCTCTGAAGCAGCACTTCCCAAATACGAAATAGTGGTGGGAATCTTGCTCGAATGCAGACCCCGACTCAGGCAGTCTGGAGTGGGGCTGGAGACCTACATTTCTAACAGGTTCCTGAGCCACCTCAGTGCTCCTGATACAGAGTATCTGATCCTCGCTGCTCACAGGTGGTCCGGGACCAGCACCTTGTTAGAAATGCAGCATCTCAGGCCCTACCCCAGAAAACTTGGCCACCAGTGGGTAGCTGACAGCCCTCTCATTTTTCTTCCCTGCAAGCTCATCCAGGATTATACGATATAAACGGTTGCAGCCGTGCTGGGCAGGACTTAGTTAACTTAGAGGCTGGTCAAATAGGAAAGTCACTAATTTCCCCAAGGAGCCTGGGCGATGCTGCTGGCAGCTGGTCCTCCTCTGTGAGTCATTGGAAGCTGCAAACAGGACCTCGCGCGGTGTTTGTGGAAGGTAATGTGGCTGAATTAATGATGATGCAGGAGCCGTCACAGAGGTGATTCTTGACTCTTCTAATTGCACCATTTCTCAACCCTAATGCTGCCTCGCTGCCGCGACTGAATTATACATCCACGCACACCCAGAGACACACAGCGTAGATTAATTCTCCCGCTCAAACTGATAAACTACCCAACACATAATTTATACTCATTTGTCTTTGCCCTAATCTAGCCAAACTCTTTTCTTTCTACTCTGTCGCCAGAGTGCTTTGAGAAAATAAGTCTTTAGACGGCGTCCCTATACTCGCTGTCCATGTAAGTCCATTCCAAAGCTCTACAAGAAAGTCAGGGCTGAGAACGTTCTAGGCTCTTTTCCAACTTCATTCTGATGAGGCTCTTTAACCACCTGGATGGTTCAGTGCTTTATGTACTCAGAGTTGTATTTTGTTCCATCACAAACAAAACGCTTGTGACCTCCCGTTGGACGCTCCTCTTCCACATGCTACCTGACCCCCACCGCCCCAGCCAGCCTACACTCTGTGTCCTGTTAAACTAGCGATGCTGTTTCTCTAGTCAGCATATCTAGCTGTCTTCCTGGCCTTCCTAGTCTCACTTTCTCAGACACCTCCCCTGACTCCTGGTTACAGATGCTAAGAGACCTTGGCTGTGTTACCCGAGCCAGAGATGGCTCTCTTCTGCCCTGCCTTCCTCAAGCATGTGGGGGAAAGACCCACGGCTTTGATTTTGCCTCAGTGGTCGTACCCATTGCTGCTCCTGCCACCTCTGATTTCACAGACTTGGAGTCTGGCTTGTCCAGGCACCGTGCCCTGTGGGACACGTCCTGCCGCAGCTGACCTTTGGGGTTGTGTCTGCCTTTAATCCCAGGCCTGAATGCTCCTGGAGTCCTCCAGGCTCCTCAGGCCCTCTTGACATTCACCTAGGAATTTAGACGGCAGCCTCGAAGCTTCTCAGCCTTCTCCTCCCTGTCTGGACTCCTAGGTTTGTGCTGCCTCTCCCAGCAAGTGATGGTTCAGGGCCTGGCAGGACCCACGCTCCCATTAGAATCCAGACGTGAGCTGCCTTCTCCAGCTGAGCCCCCTGCAGGGACTTAACCCCTGTGACCCTCCCCAAGTGGAGCCAGATGGAGCCAAAGGACGTGGGCAGTGCAAGGAGTCCTGCTCATGGCACCTGCTGTGGGGTCGAGGGTACTGATGTGGGGAAAGAGAGAGACAAAAATGCAAATGGAGTCTAGTTCCTCCCTTTTCCAAACAGTCTTGGTCCAGTGACCTTGGGTGCGTTGTTTGACCTTTTGGGGCCTCGGTGGCCTCATCTGTGATGAGAGGATACTGATTCTTTTCCTGATGATGGGGGTCTGGAACAGATTAAACCTGTGTCTGCATCCTGCCCTTAGATCCGGGACACCTGGGACATGGGATGGGTGGGTGGGGGTCTGATTTCCCTGGAGGAAAGTGGAATTCTCATGAGGACCAGCAGAAACGCTTGGTCCTCCCTCCCCAGTCCACACGCTCATTCTACTTTTTCTTCTCTCCAGTAGCCCCCGTCCTGGAGCTGCTGGTGTGGTCCAAGTGACTCCGAGAGCCAGGGCACAGGCTTGCACTGCCCACCAGGAGGAAGCAGGGAGCAAGCCCTCTTATTGAGCAGCCTTTCCTCAGAGCCTATGTGACAGGCAGGGCAGAAGCTGACCTGGGGTGGGCTTTCTGTGTCCCCTGACCCCCTTCTTCAGGCCCCCTGCCCCTAGCACAGCCCCCCTTCTTATGCCAGTGGATAGCTCTGGACCCGTCAGCTGTCCCCATAATGAACAGTGACAGCTCATCACATTACCGGCTTGCTCCTCTGGCAGGGAGGTTAAGGGCCGGTGACGCTTATTAGCATCTGCCTGGAAGGGGACCGGGCAGCCCTGATCGTCCCCTCCTGGAGCCGGCCTCTCCTTCCCAGGCCACACGCTAGCCCTTCTCTTCTGTGCATCTCCCGCCACGGGTGTATCGTGAGCAGTTGTGAAGAGGGTCACAGTCATCTGTCGTTTGATAGTGGTGACGGGAGCAAAGCATGTGAGTGATTCACTTTTGAAAATGTATAATGAATTGACGCGATCATTTCCTCTCACTAGAATCCCCAGATGCTCTCTTGAGTAGGCGAGGAAAAGGTGGGGCCACAGGGAGCTGAGCTAACCCACCCCGAGGATGTGAGCGTGAATGTCATCGTGACGTCCAAGGCGGTGAAGGAAGACTGAGTCCGGGACCGCTGACTGTCCTTCCTCCTGACTGTGGGCTGGGACAGCGATGGATTCATAAGGAACCCAGGGTTAGCACCGAGGAGGTCCACCAAACAGCCTGTCTGGAACATGAAGGCCATGTCAATCACCCAAGGATCTTGTTAAAATGCAGACTTTGATTCAGTAGGTCTGGAGTGGAGGCAGTTGGCAATTTCTAGATACCAGTGTGAAAAATGGGGAAATTCAGTGAGGCTTCTAGAATAAAACCATCCAGAGCCATCTTTAAGTAGAAGTCTGGAGGATGGATCTTTTCTTACATGGTCTCTTTTCCTAGGGCTACTAAGAGACGTTTACTAGATCTCTTTCCCTAGACTCAAGTACTCAAGGAGAAGGGCCATGCTGGAGCCCAGCGACCATGCCTACACAGACCCACACGTGCTATTTTGGAATTTCTGGCCTACCTGTGAGACATAGTTACAGCATGCTTCTCCAGAGTTAACTGAAGTCACAGGTGGGTCAAAATTTAAAGCTGGGGGGGATTGCACAAAATCTCTAGTTCGGTCTCCTATTTTAAAGATGATGAACCTTAAGGCCAAAATGCTTAAATAACTGGCTTAGCCCCTGACACAAGGCCTGACCCAGCCATAAGGGTTCACCCAATTGATGAAACATCCTAGTGTCACATCTTATAAAGTCCATCAGGACAGGGGCCTTCTGTTGCTGTTTTTCAATGTTCTGCACAGGGAGTTGCAGCCTCATACCTTTAGGGCCCAGGACCTAACGTGGCCACAGGGAGAGGGCTGGTTACAGGCCGTGGGGAGATGGATGGCACTTGATTTTTTTCCTGAACAGCCCAAACCCTAGAGTTTTAGGTGAAATCTGATTTTTAAGTATCAGCAACTAATTCAAATTTAAAACTGAGTGCTGTGGAGCCCAGGACAAGTTGCTAGGGCAGATACGCGCTTGTTTCCAGTCTCTAATCTTGATGCGTGTCAGGGACTGACAAGTGATGCTAGTTCATGTCTGTTTGGATGTCACCATGCAGAGCCAAGGCTCAGGAAATAGTCTCCCTTAGTCACAGCTTAGTCAGAAAGACAGTTTCTTCCCTGAATAAAGAAGGGAAGCTTGCTGACAATCGGGATGTGGGCGATGGATCAGACTACAGAAGGCTCTCTCCATGTAACCAGAAAAAGATAAGATGTTTGAGAGATTTAACTCAGCCTGGAATGTGCCTGGAAATTGCCTTCAGGTTGGGTATCTTTGTTACTCCATGGCAGGTGACTGGGGATTTTTCTGAGCTTAACCACTCACTTAGTGAGAAATCCATCAGTGGGTTCTCATATCTGTATACACACGGCATTAGGACATCTGAGATGTCATGACGGTAGGATAATTGGATCAGGTAGAAACTGTAGTTTACCTATGTGTCCAATATAAATTTCTTATCAACATACATACAGGAAATGTGCACACAATCTACACAGAGGAAAGTGCACATAAGAATAGCAGACAATGATTTTCACAGACTGAACATACCTGTGGAATCAGCACCCAGATCAAGAAAGAACATGACCAGAACCCCAGAAGCCTCGTAAGCCCCTTTTTCCAGTTACTGACACCTCCCCACCCCAATCCCAGCAGGGTGACCACTGTCCTGACTCCCAATGGCATAGATTATCTTTCTTTGTATATGTATTGTGTCTGGCTTCCTTTACTCAATATTGTTGGAAAGATGAATTAATCCATCGCGTGAGCAGTTGTGCTAGTGTATCACTGCTGTATAGGATTCCATTGTGAGTACATAACCCTGTGTATCCATTCTACTATCGCTGCTTCGGGTATTTTCCATTTGGAGGTTGTTACAAATGGTGCTGCGCTGAGATTTTTGGTAGACTTCTTTGGATGAACATAGACACACATTTCTTTGGGAACAGAACAGATGGGTCACAGGCTCAGCCTCAGTTAAGCTGTAGTAGCTGCTGCCGTGTAGCCACAGTGATGGCGGGAATTTATGTTCCCACCAGCAGCGTGTGAGGGTTCTGGCTGTTCCACGTCCTTGCTGATACCTGGATGTTGAAAGACAAACGCTTGGTTTTATTTTTCATCTGGTGGAGGTGTAGTGTATCACATCACTGTTTTCATTTGCATTTTCCCGATGACAAATATAGTCGAGCACTTTTTTGTATATGAACGGCCATTGGAATATCCTTTTCTATGAAGAGTCTTTTCAAATATTTTGCCCATAAAAAAGGTTATCTTTTCACTCTCTTAATGGTGTCTTTTGATAAATAGAAGTTGTTAACTTTAACATTCACCACTTTATCTTTTTTTTTTCTTTATGGTTAGCTCTTTTCTGTCCTGTTTAAGAAATCTTTGTCTACTCAAGGTCACAAAGATGTTTTCCTTGAAAAGCTTTACTAATTTTTACCTTTCTCATTTCAAATAGAGACTGATGCAAGTTTCTTTCATCTTCTAAAGATAATTTTTCTCAGGACCAGAGAATCTATAGCATGGCTGAGGCGCAATGCCCCATAATGGTAGGAGCAGGGATCTGAAATCAGACCGCCAGCTGTTTGACTTTAGGCAGTTGCTAAACCTCTCTGTGCCTCATTTGTTTTAAAGGGTAATAATCCCATCTTCCTCATAGTTTTCTTGTGAGGACTAATTATGATAATCTACACTCAAGGCTGAGACAGTGCCTGACACAAAATGAACATTCACTTAGGGTTAGTTATTATTATTGTTGGGCTTAATTTAACAAGCTAAGCAAGGAGGGGGTGAAGAGGACGGGGGTGGGGGGGGTGGGGGAATCAGTGTTGCAAATGTTGGAGAGGATGGAGGGGAAGTTATAGAAAGCCACGCACCCCTGTGCATCTCTTAAGTTAGTTCACGGATCATAGACTGTCAGTGTAAAAGCCAGAAGGTTCCAAGAAGTTCTCCCTGGGAATGCAGGGTAACAACGCCCAGATGGCTGGGAAGCACCCTGCTCACATTTAACTCCTCCCCAGGGGCTGGCCCCGGGAGAGACCACAATCCCACTAATTATTTTAAGCAGGAAATAAATGAACGTCTATTAAACCAGTGAATATAGAGCAGCTGTGGTTTGGGGAGGACTCAGCTCTGCTGACAGTCCAGAAACTCAGTTCCTGGGACCCAGCTTCCAAGAGGCGGATTCTCTTTAGGGGCTGAGATGGTTTGTCCAGAGATGGTCCGGTGGCGGGGGCACTTCACCCTGATCCCAGGAAGCAGCAACCTGAGGACCAGATCATTTCATGAGTCAAAGAATTCCTCAAGAGAATTTCTACAATTATGTATATCTCTTTTCTGCAGATAAATCTCCAGCACATTTAGAATAATATCATACCATTTAGTCCAGAATAGGGTTCTGCAAATTTCATCTATAAAAATCTAGATAGCAAATATTTTGTGGGGTCTATGGTCTTTGTTGCAACTTCTCCATTCTGCCACTGTATCCTGAAAGCAGCTGTAGAAAACACATAAGCAAATGAGCACGGCTGTCTTCCCATATAACTTTATTTATGGACACTGAAATTTGAATTTCGTATAATATTCATGTCACAAAAACTTTTTTGTTTTTCTCCAACCATTTAAAAATGTGAAAACCATTCTTCATTCAGGGGCCACACACAGCAGGCCAGTCAGTAGGCCAAACTGGCCCAGGGGAAGGAGTCTCGATTAGCGCAGGTCAGCAGTTTTCAAAGTGTGGTCTTTGGACACGCTGCATCAGCACCACCTGGGAACCTGTCGGAAATGAGATTTCTCAGGCCCAACCTGGACCTACTGCATCAGAAACTGGGGGTAGCCCTCCAGGTGATTCTGATACACGGTCAACTTTGAGAATCACTCATTCTAGAATTCAAGTTCTTCCATGAACTTACTCTAAGCTGATTTTCCTGCCTTTTGTTTCTCTATATCTTTTTTTAAAAATTGAAGTATACTTGATTTACCATGCTGTGTTACTTTCAGGTGTACAGCAAAGTGAGTCAGTCATATATATACATATGAAAAAGAATATATATACTCTTCTTCAGATTCTTTTCCATAATAGTTTATTACAAGGTACTGAATATAGTTCCCTGTGCTCTACAGTAGGACCTTGTTGGTTATCTATTTTATATATAGTAGTTTGTATCTGTTAATCCCATGCTCCTGATTTATTCCTCCACCCTTCCCCTTTGGTAACGATGAGTTTATTTTTGTCTCCCTATATCTTCTTGCATGAGACAAGATTAACCTGCCACCCTAAACCCCTTCTGAGAAGTGCTGTCTCACAGCTGCTGGTTGAGGCGAGTGGCTTCAGCAAGTTCCTGGCAGGTGTCCACATTCTGTACCACATGTGTCTAACTTGACAAGTACTGGACACAGGATGAGAGTCTGCGTGGCGACGGGTATCTGTCTGTCGTGAAGGCTGATGAAGTTCACCTTTGTGGGGGTTTCAACTGGATATGTAGGAAATCATTTATTGCTGCGGGAGCCAAAGTAAAAAAAAAATGCAGAGAGCGAGGATAGTACACAGCTTTCATGAGCAGAAGATGCAAGGAGGCAGAAGCCATGGGTACCCGGAAATTGTGAGGGTCATGGCCATCAGCTGCAGCTCCGCATTCCAGGGAGGGACCTGGAGGCAGAGGAGAGCTGAGTCACTTAACAGCCACACACAAGGGTGGAGACCAGAAAACACCTCCACTGAAGGAGCTGCAGGGGAACTTGGTCACGAAGCTGCTTTGTGCCCTGAAACATGTCTGCCTCCTGAGCCTGGGGAGCCCCAGGTCCCTGCAAGATTCCTGGTCCCACCTGAGTCCTGCGAATAAACAGGGGTGTCCGCGCCTTGGCACCGAAAGAGTAGAGCACACTCTCAATGGACAGAACATTCCAGCCTCACTCACGTGTTGGGTCTTTCCTTAACACCCTCCTGTTTCCCTGTTCAGGCTGCTCTCCCCTCCGCTCCCCTTCTCCATGCACCTAAATCTTGTTCTTCAAGACCTCTCTTAAAGGGAATCTTCCCACCTACGCCTTCCCTGGCCCTCCTCCTCCTCCTCCCTGCCTGGTTAGTCCTTCTTTCCCCAAGAGCCAGCACCCCTGCATTTCATTCTGCCTTTATTTAAGGTTACCCACTGCAGGTCTGCTCAAGCCGCTTGAAGAAACGTGAAGCCTGGTGTCTTTGCGGTTTCTGGCTCAGGACTTGCACGTGGTCAAAGTTTAATCAGAGTTGGGGACGATCAGAGACGGTCTGATCATCCATCCCTCTCTGGCGGGACCTCTGCATCCTCAGCTCGCACAGCCATTTTACAGTCCAGGGGACCACAGTCCAGAGAACTGAAGAGATTTGACAACACTGATGTCAACAGCACGCGAGGAGAGGAAGGACCAGACGTCCCTGGTTGGGTCCCCTTTCCAAGCCCCGGTCTCCTTCACACTTCTAAATCCCTTCTCCACACTTTGGCTGAGGAGACCTGAGAGAATTTCAAGGGCTTCCAATGACCATGTGCAATTAACTGTATGGGAAATATCCCCAGTCAATTAGTGTTGGCACGTTTCCAGGGCTGTCAGCAACCTGCTCTGGAGCAATCAGACTTAATTATCTTGTTGTCTTTTCTTTCTTCTTCTTCTTCTTTTTTAAATGTTAATCTTATTTGCAAGGGTTTCTGTAAACAAGTAGGTAAGCAGAGATTTTAATTTGAATGTAGCGGATTTGGACAAAGCAATTGTATTTTACAAACAACTCCAAGGTTTTAAAAACCTTAGTTGAGTCCCATAGTTAGTAGTTAGTGTAGGTCCTGCATCTCCTTCAAAAATGACTAGAACCACACTTGCAGGGAGCAGACACGTGGATCACCCCAGAGGGAAATTCACTTTTTCGTTTGTTTGGGTTTTGACCACCATAGAGCACAAAAGAGGAGGCGGGGAGGGGACATTCGGTGTTTTCTTTGGGTTCAGCCTCTTCAGACCCAACAATAAACTCACTGAACTAAAGTAAACAGCCATTTGGGCTTCCCTGGTGGCGCAGTGGTTAAGAATCTACCTGCCAATGCAGGGGATACGGGTTTGATCCCTGGTCCGGGAAGATCCCACATGCCACGGAGCAACTAAGCCCGTGCACCACAACTACTGAGCCTGTATGCTGCAACTACTGAAGCCCACGTGCCTACAGCCCATGCTCCGAAACAAGAGAAGGTACCACACTGGGAAGCCTGCGCACCACAACGAAGAGTAGCCCCCACTCTCTGCAACTAGAGAAAGCCCATGCACAACAACGAAGACCCAACACAGCCAAGAAATAAAAGTAAATAAATTTATAAAAAAAATAAAAATAAACAGCCATTTAATAGTAACTCCGGGCTGCTTAGGGAGGGAGCAAGACGCAGCAGAGAGTTTCACAAACTGCTTCCGTGGATGGTTAGCAGGTGCTGGGAGTGATCGGCTGGTTTTCCACCTGACTAACCCTCTGCTCTCCCTTTGGAAACGGGCAGCCTTATTTTCTGCAGGAATCAGGCCTCTGCCATCAGGGAGGCTGGGCCCTCAACACCCAGCTCCAGGTTCAGGTGGCTGGTCAACCATCCTGCGTTGTCTGATTACAGATGTTGGCTTGGGATGGACAAAGGACCAAGGCCAGACTCAGGACAGGCAATCATGCAGTGTGTTCCGGGACCGCGTGATAAGGGTCGCTCTCTCTCTGCTGGAGGTGCTAGGCCCTAAGAATGAGGATCCTGTCCTGTCAGCAGCTGTGTTGTTGCTTCAAGAGAAAGAAGGAAGAACAAAGGAAAGCAGAGGAGAGATGGGGAGAGATTGTGAGAGATACAGGTATATAGAGAGAGACACACAGAAGGTGAGAGAAATAGTCCTGATATCAGAGACCCTCATCAAGCTATGTCGTTAACTTTTCAGTTATTTGGCCAGTTATTCACTTTTTCCCTCCTTAATCCTATTCAACTTGTGTGTGTCTGTGTCACAACCCAAAGAGTCCTTACAAATATGGTATTACAGGAAAACGTTTTCAAGGTCAAAAATTGGGACAACTATTTATTGTCAACCATGTGCAAGCAGTCAAAACCCATTTCAGTGGAAGCTCCCTCCAGAGCCTGGATGATAAATCAAGGTGGGATTAATCTTACGGAGGGAACAATGTGCATTTCACCTTTGTTCCTTCCCTGCCCTGGGGCACCTGTAGCCTTTTTCTTCAGTGTCCTCAAGGATTTGAGCAGTGACCTCGGAGCTGCTAGCTTCTCAGGCACGCCCCCGAGTCCGGAGATGCCGTGGCTGCATCTTGGCTGCCTGGAGTCCACAGCATCACTGCTCCCACTTGGCCGCAGTGCAAAGGATGCTATTCTGCCATGTTCTGCCCGGAACCGGCTGGCCGTGTGATCCTGGGAAAGGCGCACTGCTACCCTCTCCCTGTGCTTCCCCACTGTGAGGTGGCGAGGCTGGCTTTGGCATGGTGCCCCGGGGTCTGACCTGTGACACTGGCTGATCTGTGTGTGACCCCTTTCAAAGTCTCCCTTCGGGTCCTTGTGTTGCTCTTGCCCGGTTCCAGCCTCTTCACCCAGCAGCCTCACACAGACTCACAAGAGATCTCAAGTGGCCCTTCCCTCTCAGCCTCGGCTCTGCAGAACTCCTCATTTTTCCCTCCCCAACCAGCCTGGCTTCAGAACTCCACACCCCACTGCACCTGTTTAATTGACACATTCACATTTTGGCATCCTTCGGTCCTTGGCTTCACTAGAAGGAAGAGAACTTGCTCGGAGTGAGATCCTGGTTCCCGGAGGCTCGGGATGAGCGCTGAGGGAGACTGGAGTCAGCATGTGCTCCCAGCCATGGGAGAGTGATGAGGAGGTGCTGGAAAGAAGGCATTGTCCCTGTTACCACTGACATTCATCACACAATTGAAAAGTGAGCAAGGAAAGAAGCCCTTGCTGTGTATCTGAAGAAAACCAGAGAAAATCTCATCATAGGACTCATCCTTCCGGACTGATGCAGCCTGGCCTTTACACGGGGAGAGCTGAACTTTAAGGCTTCACGCGCGTCCGCAGGGATGAGGAGGATGTTGTGCCGGTAGCGGGCTGGATTCTAGGGCATCCGTCAGCCCCAGGTGACACAGCACAGCTGGCCATCTGGCTCCGTGCCCAGCTCTGAGCACCTCCTGGGCCCGGGCCTGTGTACTGTGGGATCGATAAACATTTAAATGTCATGCTTCTAGGAGCCATCCGTCATTATAAGCACTGTTCAATAAATGTCACCAGGGGGTAACAAAATCTCTCCTACAGAAGGCCCTCTGGCCACCACTTCCTCTCTTGATCCTCCCACTACCATCATCAAAGGGCCTCTCCTGGCTTCAAATTTAATAGCAAAAGATGAGGGCCTGCTTCTGAGCTTGGAGCAAAGGGGGTCTTTTTCCTGGAGTGCTGGCACCCAGGAGCTGGCTTCCTAACCCTGTGTACTTTGTGGTCACCACGAGCGCTGTTTGCCATTTCTGGTTCTTTACTTCCAGAGCTGGGTAGGATTGTACCTCCTGACCCCCTGTGATTGGATACATCGAAGTTAATAGTTCTGACCAATGCACTGGGAACAGAAGTGACACGTGTCACTTTTAGACTGGAGCATTTAACTGCTGACACAAGACCCTCTTCAGATCTCTTTTCCTTCTGATATGATAATCTAGAACGTTTAATATAGTGGCTCCTCCGTTAGCCTGTGTTCCTAAGTGACTCCAATGAGCTGAGCCCTCTTCAGTGGACATGCAGCATGAGCAAGAAATATCCTTTTATTGTTTGAACCTAATGAAATTTGAGGTGTTCTTTCTTACTGCAGCATAACCTAACCTATTCTGACTGATACAAGCTCCAAATTCCTGAGATATTTGAGAGAAAGGAGCAGATACTAACATGATCCTTCTTCTCGCCTGCCCCAGGCATCTAAAGAACTATATAAACTTTGTAGCAGGCATAAAAGCTGCCCTTTTAGTCTAAAAATGGCTGTTTTTGCAGCATGGGAGAGATTTCTGGCATGTCTCCAGGAGAGTCCTAGCTAGCACACAGGGAAGGAAAGCATCTTCCTGGGTCCCTCAGTTTTCATTCCCAAGCAGAGCTGGGGGAGGCTTCTGCTCTCGGGCTGAAAAGTTGGTCAGAGAAAGCTGCAGTGTTGTTTTAGGCCCTGAGTGGAGGTGCAACTTCTGTTTCATTTGCTCATCCTGGAAACGTGTCCAGAAAAGTTGTCGGGCTTGGGAAGGTGACATATGGTGGGGCTGTGCCTGTAGCATTGGCCTAGAGAGTTTGAATGAGGACACAAGTTCCCCCAGTGTTCATCCAGAGGGCAACTTCAGTCTCCAGGTCCCAGCCTCCACTGGCAGTTGGGAGGCTGGGCCTATATGAACTGTGGGGAGGCGGGGAGGAGTAGGCGTGTACATCTGGATGTGGCTGCAGTGGCGGGGGGTGGGGGTGCGATGAGGAGGCAGGCATCACCCCATGTCCGGCCAGAGAGGCTGCCCAGGGCACTGCTTTCAGGAAACAAGGGGAAGGAAAGTGCCAACAAACGGCAGAGGCTGGGCCTCCCCTGGTTGTCACAGCCCCGGTCCTCGGCAGGGAGTGTCCTCTGTTGGTAAAGGGTGGTTCCTTCCCTCCAGCACGGAGAACACCAAGACTGATGCTTCTAGCTCAGCTCCGCCTCCAGATCACTCTAAGGATGCACGAGATGGACAGGGGGATGGCTGGTTGACATTGGCATTGCAGGATTTCAGAGCTGGCCTTGAAGAACCCTTCTGCAAAGTGCCTTCACTGCTGCTGTAAAGCCCTCAGGCTACATTTCCAGCAGGGCTGCAGGCTGTGCCTTTTGGAGTTTAATGCCAAAACTTGACGGAAAAGGCAGGAAGGACAGCTCTCTCCTGTTATCTAGGAAGAGGGCGTTTAGATCAAGGACAAAAGCCGTCCTTCTGGCGGGAGTTGTCACTGTCATCTGCAGGTCGTTCAGGAACTCTGTCTCCCTGTTTGGGCACTTTCTGAGTCACATCCCTGAGTCTACCTGTCTGCATCTGTTCACCTGGGAGACTCACAACCATGACTGCCAAAGGGGTGCCTTCTGGAGAGGGGAGATAGCACAGAAAATGTATTTATATTTTAAGCTAGATTAGCCCTGAGCATTCTGAAGGGCCAAGGGTTCTCCAAGGGGGGACATCTCTCTCTTCCTTGCCCACCTCCCAGTAGCAGCAGCTGCATCGGAAAGTCTTCGCTGGCTGCCTCACTAATCCAGCAACAGGAGGTCTGGGTTTGCTCGTGGCCCCGGATCCCGGGCTACTTGGAATTCAAAACAGGCTCCCCAAGTTAACTCTCACATCCTAGCAGAGTTGCTCTCTATTCTTTTCATGACAATACCTTTCATTTGCAGAAGTCTTTATACTTTCACATCTATTATTGCATTCACTTCTCACAGGCTTTTTACAAATTGCAGAATGAATTTCCGTAGTGTACACACAGTATTTGCAGTTCCTTTCCCACCACCAGCAAAACCAAAACCCTTTCCACAAACATTCAGTTAAGGACATCATGGCTTTCTGTGAACACAATGGAGTCACAGTTTTATTGTTTTCCATCTCCTCTTTCTCCCTCTGCTTTTCCATACTGTGTTTTACCCTTTCAGAATGTCCTTCTCCTGATTGTGTTACATGCATTCCCACTCAGGGTTCCTGCTGTCATAGGAAGTATTGATATTTTAGCCTAATATCCTTCTTCTTTGTTCTTGTTTTACCCTCTTTCCTTTCAGCAAGGCCCTGAAAACCCTTTTTTAAAAAATTGCAGCTTGCTTTTTTTCTCCCCAGCCTGCCCTTCCCCCAGTATTTCTTGACCTGTTCCAAAACTCATGTAACATCCTCAGATGGACAAGGTTTTCCTGTGTACTTCTCTTTGGGTCCCATAGGTTTTTCTTTCCTCAATCTTTTAAAAATAGAATTAGGCATTCATTCATTCATTTAACTATTCAAACAATGTGTATTGAGCACCTGCTACATGCAAGATATGGTGCCAGGCACCAGGGATACAGCGGTGGGTGAGGCAGGACAGTCCCTGCCCTCATGATGTCATATTTTTATAGGAAAGACTAATAAAGATTTAAATAACTGAAAACCATTATGTCAGATAGTGATACACGCTCTGAAGAAAAATAAAGCAGAGTAAGGTTATAAAGAGTGATGGGGGCTGGGTATTTTCTTGTTAATGGTTAAGCAGGCCCCTTTGAGGCAGTGAGGATGAAGCAGAGGCATGAAGGAAGCAGTGGAGGCAGCCAAACCCTCCCTGCAGGAGGAAGAAGCACCACGTGGGAAAGCCCGAAGGTGGGAGGGCACTTGGGATGTTCAAGAAACATGAAGGAGGCCACTGTGGCCAAGCCTGGTGAGTAATGGGGAGGAGGGAAGGCTGGACAGGTGGGCTGAGGGCCTTTTAGGTCACAGTCAGACTCTGGAGTTGATCTAAGTAGGTCGAGACTCACTGGACGGTGAAAAGTGGGGAGTGACGTAGTCTGGTTCGTGTTTTATGTGGATCACGCTGACTGCTGGGTGAAGAATTGAGAACATGCAGAAATGGAAACAGGGAGTTCAATCAGGAGGCCATGGCAGAGGTCCAAGAAAGATAATAGTCCACTGGACAGGATGGTACTGGTGGAGGTCTCTAGGGAAGTGATTGGATTCAAGATGAACCTTGAAGGTAGAGCTGATGGTAATTGCTCACAGGCCACACTTAGATGATGGGGATGTTCTTGGTGTCAGTAAAACTGGATGAATGGCGTTACCGTGAACTGAGGTGGGGAGACGGGTGGAGGAAAAATGGATGGGGGATGGCAGGAAATCAAACATTCAGGTTTAAACATATTAGGCTTCATAGAAAAATGGAGATGTGGGAAGAAAGCAACTGGATGGTTAAGGGAGGTATTGAGGCTGGAGATATGGACCAGGGGATCATCAAATTATAAGTAATGTTTAAAGCCATAGGAGTGGACAGATCACCAGGGAGTGGGATAAGTGAGGAGGGAGAAGAAGCGTGGTCCAAGGACTTAGCCTTAGGGAACTACAAACTGTAAAGGTTAAGGGGAAAAGTGGGAACCAGCAGAGATGATTTAGAAGTAGCCAATGACATGGGAGGAAAATCAGCAGAATGATGGCTCCCAGAAGCCAAGTGAGAAAAATATTTCAAGAAGGAGAACACGATTAGTGCGGCCAACTTTTTGCACCTTATGACACCACAAATCTTCTCATCAGCGTCACCTAGTAGAGTCCTGGGAGGGTCTGCGGGAGAAATATTAGGGAGTACCGCAAGCACACTTCCTCCTCCTCAGGGCTTCTGTCTCTCGTAATAAAAAGCATCGTAAGTAAAACTGGTGCATGAAGAATACTTTGGTCTCTCCCCTTCTCCACCATAACTTTGCCGATTACTGTTGGCATTAATTTTTCAATGGATAATTTTGAAGTTAGTCTGTTTTTAGAAAATAGGAAGGTATGTCACCTGTGAAATCTATCTTATTTCACCTTTAAGTTCACGATGCCTCTGTATCTGGTGGGACTGTTAATACCCATTGAAGTCTTTTGCGCTGCAGCTCAGGTCTTCAGTTTAAAGAGATTTTTCTTTTATTTAATCATTGGTATTTGCTTCTGCTCTATGTGTCTTATTGCTTCCACCGAACACACCATTAAACTGTATTTTGGATCTCTCTTTTCTGTTATCTATTTGTAGCATCATCCCTTTTATAATTTTTATTTTTTCCTTTCCTTCTTGATTCTAAGCAAGTTTCTCGGAATTGTCCTCCACATTGCTAATGTGATTTTTTTTGCACTGTTGATTCTTTTTTTTAATGCATTTTAAAAAGTCTCTTTTCACATATTTAAAAGTAACGTTCTCTGCTTATCTCATCACGTTCCCTTTTTATAACTCCTTCTTAGCAGCTGCCTTTTGATCTCACTGTGTTGTCTTTTGTTTTAACATTGTTGACAATACAAGATAAATGTCTAAAATTTGTCTGTTTCCTGCAGTAAATCTTTTTTAAAAAGTGTCCTTCTATTGCTTTGTAAGTGTTATACTATCCATCTGTGTTTAGGATCTTTTCATAGGTCCCATATTATTTTGTTTCTATTTTTTCATCTTTGAACAATAAGGCCTCTCTCTGTGTCTAGAATTTGTTCACCAAACTGCATGAGTAGATTCTTCTGAAATCATCTCATCTCAAGGACTTAAGCTTGTGGGTAGCCTGAGGACTTGAGACCTACAGCTATGGACCGTTTCATGAATGGGCAGTGCCTTTTCTGGATAAAGCCACCGATCCAGGCGTTTGGTTGTCAGATGATCCCACTCCTGGTCTGCCACCTCTGGACGCGCCATATTGTTCTGTGGGGTAACGGGCTGTTTGCTGCAGTCTCCAGCCCATTGTTTGGTGCAATTGCCCGTGCCCTGGTCTGCCCGTGTGGTTCCCCTTGAAATTCTCCGTTGCTCCTTCAAGTACTGCTACCCTCCACATCAAGAAGAAACCTCTCACTCACCAACACTGCTACCACTCCTGCTAAACGTGACAAGCAGAACTCCCCAGCATTCATCACATTTTCATTTGGTTTGCATTAACGCACACATAACACATCCCTGACACGTAAGCCTCCATGTGTTAACCCAGGGCTCTTTCTTATGCTGGGAATATATCAATATATCTTCTTTATTCTTTCTGACTCATCCATGAGTCCGTGGTCAAAGGTCCTCTTTCATGCCAAGCACTTTGAGATTTCTCCAGCTAGAGTTACTTCTCCTATCGTGCCTTATACGTATCTCTATTTCACCATCTGGTAAATTGTCTTTTAATTGCTTATTCTTCTGTCTCCCCAGTGAGCATACAAGTTCTAAGTTGTCAAGGATGTTTTCTATTTATCTCTATTATCCCATCTGTGTTCTTGACATCCAACAGACAGTTCAGTAAGTGCTTATAAAGGAACTGAGTGAGGAGACTTACACACGAAAATACAGCATTTTTCAAACTTCAGGTACTTTACCTTTGGTTTAAGAAAAAGCATGGTGGTCTACTTGGACTCTCAGTTTTGACTGAAAGTGGGCAGTGCAATTCTCTTATGCTCTCTTTTCCGTGGCGCGTGTCTTGTCCATAATGGTCCTTTTGGTTTGTAAAACCATGGAACAGCCACAACTCCCAACACGTTGCCTTCTGCTCCCCACGGAGACATGGTGTTTGCAACCATTGCTCCCTGTCCCCAACTCTTCAAAAATGAGCCCCGTTTTCCGATAATTGGAAGAGGCTTTAGCTTCACCAAGAAGACAGCACACTTTCTCATGTTCTCATTGCTATAAATCACACTCTATTGCTAGATGAATGTCTTTCTTTCCTGATGGATGTGGAGAACTGAATATGCCAAGTGCTCTCTGCTAGGTATACTTTATTTTCAATATTTCAGCCAAATGTCAAAGAGACAAAAGAATTTCTTTCCTTTAAGAAAAATCCTGTCTATTGGAGGAAAGACTGAGATGAGACTGGGTGCTAATTGTATTCTACCCTTCCCTAGAATTGAGGGGTACACTCAGGAGCTATCAAATGATATCTTTTGATGCAGGAGGTACCTCCAATAAAAAAAAGTTACATTTTTTTTGGTTCCAATCTGTGGTTGTTGTTTTTTCCCATGGCTTTATTGAGGTATATTTGTTACATGAAAAACTGTACATGTAGTGTACAATTGGACAAATTTTGATGTATGTACACACCTGTGAAGTCACTACCATGATCAAAATAATGTACATGGTTATGTACACACCCCGTGGGTTTATATGCTGTCAGGGAGAAGGGTTCTACATGCATAAGAGCTAATAAATGTTGTCAGTTTTCACCTGTTGCAGACATTGATTTTTGCCACCTGGCCTTTAAGCTCTTCTCAGGTGTCATTTCCTCTGTTACTATAACTGCCAGGGTTGGAGCAGTTTTTGTTTCCTCTTGAAACTGATGCTGATTCGTTTGCAGCCACTGACATTGTGTATGTTGGGGGAGAGGCATCTCGTCCTTCGTGGTCCTGCTGGCTCATAGGATCACAGGTCTCTGAGCAGCCAAGCCTTCCAGAAGCTTCCTTGGGGATCTCCTCTCTCACATTCTGACCAGGGCTCCGTGTAAATGCACGTGATTATTTCTACCACCTCTCCTCTCTCGCTGAATCATCCCCGTGGCTACATGACAATGGAGTCTGCCTTCCTCTGAATCATAGCTTCTTCACTCACCAGCCATGGAAAATGCAGAGTCCTCAGGTTTCAGCTACCATGCTGGTAAGTTTCTAGAGGTGATCTTGTTTTAACATAGGCTTTCTCATCTTCTGTTGAGCACTAAGCTTGTTAAGTGTTGTATGCTCAGAAAGCAAAAGCAAAAAAAAAAAGGTAGTTTGGATGATATTAGGGTTATCATTTGATTTAATTTGAGTGCAGAATTGAAAGCATCCTAATTCAGAATAGGAAATTGTTGTTCAGATTCCTGGCCTCACAAGGGATAATTCATTTCAACTTTCCCGGACAGAACATTGGAAGTTAAGCAAGGCTCATAGGGTCTCTAAATTACCTTGAGATCATTTGTTTGATGAATAGGACAGAGTCATTTCTCCATGGGACTCTAAAAATGGTTTTACAAATACTGTTTGAGACATGTGGTTCATCCATTGGGGCTTGGAAATCATTTTGCTGTGAGCAGACTCTTATAGGTGTGAAAATTATAACATGATTTGCTCTGTGTTCTCTGTGACATATTCACTGCCTAGTCTGGTAAAGGCTGAAAGAGGCAGCAGGATCTAACAACTTTCGGGGAGAACTAGGTGTATTTGAATATGAAGATGACTGGGGGAGAGAGAGGGAAATAGAGAGAGGTAGGTTGATTACAGAGTAGCCGATGGAAGCAGAAAAGGAATGGGGACAGAGACTTGGAAGATGTGGAAAAGCTCTAATCCTAGTTTACAAGGATGGGGACCAATGAATACAGACATAGTGTGTGTTTTTGTTTTGGTGACTATTGTTGCATAATAAACAGTCCAAAACTTAGTGGCATGAAACAACTTATATTGTGCTCACAGATTCTGTGGGTCCCTCCCCCACGAGAATGGCTTGCCTTTGTTCCAAGATGTCTGTGGACTCAGCTGGGAAGACTCTAGCTGGGGACTGGAATAATCTGGAGCTGTCTTCACCTATATGTCTGGCAGCTAAAGCTGGCTACAAACCAGGATCTCAGCTGGGACAACCTCAACTGAAATACGAGGGTGAGTCAAAAATTATCTGTACTCCAGTTACATTAAAATGTGTACCTTCTACAGCCAGAGTGCGGATAATTTTTGACTCACCCGTGTACCTGCACAGGTATTTCACAAGTAGCCTGGACTCCCTCACAGTGTGGCAGCCTCGGGGCAGTCAGGCTGCTTATAAGGGACTTAGAGTTTCCAGCATGAATGTTCCCATGAACAAGGCGGAAGCTGTGTTGATGGTTATGACACAGCTCTGGCAGACAAGGAAAACCCTCCCACTGTCCTCTTTTGGTCAGAGCTGTCACACACTGTCAAGGTTCAAGGGGACGGGTCATAGACACCCCCACCCCCCACCTCTTGCTTGTGGGAGTGTCAAAGAATTTGGGGGCCGTATTTTAAAACCATCACAGTTTTGTATTTCACTTCCACCACCACACTCTAAAATTCCTGAAGGAGTCCTCCAGCAATCTTGTATTTCACTGAACTCCTGAGTGAATCTCAATATATCTTCCTAAGTAGGTGTTGAATCAGTAAATGAGGGAACTCACGTTACATAGCCTGCCACTTCCAGGTGAAATAATGCTAAAATGTTGGGAGAAATTGAATGTCAAGATGGTAAAGGTATAGAAAAATTCAATACCTTCTGCAAAAAATAAAAGGTCAAGAAGGACAGTGTACAACATATTCACTTTTTCCCGTGAGAAATGAATCCCAAGAAGATTGAGGCAGAGAGTGTCTTTTTCTCATCTCTAACTAAACCTTTCGTAGTGCTTGGTATGTAGGAAGTACTCAGTAAATATTGTTGGATTGATGAAAAACTTAGCCTTAGTTTGAGTTTATTCCCAAATCCCTATGAGCTCAGGAACAGCTGAGGTGAAGTCATATAGTCCCAGCTGAGATGAAGACCTAACCAGAGGGGAGGAACTTAGAGAAGAGAGAGACTGATGTGTCTGTGGGGGGCGTGATAGCTGCTGTTGGTTATTGAAAACATTTCTAAGCAGCAGAGGGTAAAGACTTGATCCGTGATGTTTCAAAGGGGAGAACCAGGACCAATGGGAAGGTGGGTTTGGGGTTCACTTTGGGAAAAAGCTATTCAACCATAGAATGGACTGTGAACTTTCTCTCACTGTTTAAGCATGGTAGAAAATACTTGATCTGAATCAGATTCAAAATATTCAAAGGGAGGAAAGATAGTGGTTAAGTCCTAACTGAAGTTGACCCTTAAAATGAACAAGTCAATGTTTAAAGCAATCTAGAAACCTTGTCGATTTTGGCTCAACTCAACAGGAAATTTTAGGAAACAAACCAAGGAAAATTAAGCCTATGCGGGAAACGTGCTAAAAAAAATTACGCTTTATTATTGGTATTCCAATGCGTGGTTTCTCACAAAACTTCCAAGGGTTTAAGGCCAGACTGTAAAAGCTGGAGTAGCAGTTGGAATGTTCACAATCTCCATCAGAGGCCCATGGATACAGGGAAGCCTCCGAGCCTGGTGGTTCTTAAAGTATGACCCCTGAACCAGTAGTACCAGCAGTTGCGTGGGAATTTGTTAGAAATGAAAATTCTTAAGCTTCTGCAGACGTACGTCATCAGAAACTCAAGGGTAGAGCCTGGAAATCTGTTTTAGCAGGATGTCCAGGTGATTCTGAAGCAGGCTGAAATTTGAGAACCGATGAATTAGACCATTTCTCTAAAGCCCCTTCTAACTCTAAGATCCTGTTTCATCAACTCAAATTCCATGATCATAAGCTCCTTGCAGATAGAAACTGCCTCATAGTTTTCTTGGTAACTTACAAGGACAGTCCAGGCACATATTAGATGGGCAAGAAGAAATCAGATACTGATGTAATTCCAGAGTTTGGACTATCTCAGAAGACTAGAAATCCCATCTTCAAATTAGAGACAGACATCTCTTTTATTTCTTGCCCTTCCTGGTCCTTCCTTGAGGTTCAAGAATTACTCAGATAGGATTTTACTCAGTTTTCCAGACAAAAGATCTTGTAACATCTCCTGGTGTGGGAGCAGTCCTTAGAAGACTCAGGTCCATGTGAAGAGTTAGTGCTCTATCACTTTGGAATTGGATTTACACATGACCAAGTTGTTTTTATTTGATTTTTACACACTTCCTGGAAGGAACATATGTTATAAACTTGAAGTTCTCATTTGATTGTCCTACATCTGGATGGCAAATGCTAATGATCAGCCAAGCTGGAAGATGTTACAAAGAGTCAGAAAGGCCCGAGGATGTGATTTAGAGACCCTCCTTTCACAGATGTGCCAACCAAGGCCCAGAGAAGGGGAGTGCTTTGCCCAGGGTTGCACAGCTGTTAATGGTACATCCAGGATTAGACCTGAGATCTTCTGAGTCCAGGTCAGAGCATTTACCCTGACATTAGAAATTCCCCTAGTAGGATAAGTGAGGTACACCTCCACTGAAAAATCCTAAATAAAAGTAAATGTCAAGTTGTTTTTTAGAGTTTAGCAACACTGGTGTATGCAAATTGCATGCCTCTATTCAGAAGACATGGCATGTCTGGATTAATCTTCTCTGTTGTTGCTTTAAGTAGAAATGACTAGTCATGTATTTCACTAACTGAAGCACATTGAACGGAAAATAAAATCACTGCCCCAGAGCCCTTTCTGACACTAATGTATGCATGTTTATCTTTGCCTTCACATTCTACTAGACAGTTGTGTCTGCGAGGATGCTTCTGAAAGTGTTTTTAAAGGAGGAGAAAGCCATGCTTACAGCTCTAGCTAGGTATGACTGGTGATTGTTGAATCGTAGATGGGATTGAAAGGGCCCATGGTGATACTTCATAAACTAGATTCTAGAGCCGCTGGTTTGCCCAATGCCAGGACCAGGCTCTGTGGGCACCAAGTAGGGACTCAAGAAAATAAAACAACTCCCTGACTTTGAGGCTCCTACTATTTCAGATGTTTTATTTATTTGAATTCATTCATTTAGTGTAGCCTAATGAGTAAGGACAGAAGGGCTGGAGTCAGATTGAATTCTGAGCCTGGCTCTCGCCCTTCACTTGCTTTGTGGCCTCACACAAGTTACTTATGCTCCCCAAGCCTCACTTTCCTTGTCTGTAGAATGGGGTCTATCACTCAGTTAGGACTCAGAGAAGCAGAACCACGCTAGGTGTCCTACCTATCTATTTATCTGTGTACCTACCTACCTACCTACCTACCTATCAAGGATTTGCTGTTACTCAATTGTGGGATCTGGCTAAACTGTTTCTGCAAAGCCCTTGCCTTCTCGTCCGATGCTGGTATTTGAGATCTGCAGAGCACGCAGGCAGATGTAAGCAGAGAAGAACAGGGTCGAGTTGGAAGCCATGGAGAAGAACCCACCAGAACCAACTTGAACCCACGTCAATTCACGCTGCCTCCAACTTCAATGAAGTGGGTGTCCTGCAAGAGAAGCTTGTCGTGGTCCGAGCGTGGGTTGGAAAAGAATTTCCAGACACAAGGCAGAATGCAAAGAAGATAGAGCTTATGAGAGAGAAGGGATGCTGCAAGAACAGCGGGGTGACTTCCTGGTAGCCAGGGAATGTCGACCCTGAGCATGGGTTGCTTGCCTGTTTTTATAACCAGGGAGCCTGCAGTTATCTGCGGACTGGGCAGAGTATTATACTTTTAGTGTGCTGAGCAGGAGAAAAATGGGGCAAATATCTTTCCTTATTTGGGATGGGCAAGGGATGTGGCATGCTGCTTGGGAAAGTTTTGGGACACGGCAGTTGTTGCATTGTACAGAGTGATAGCAGTCCTGTAGCTCTTTGTTCTGGCAATATTGGCCCTTTGAGCGTATCTTGTTCTTTGTCCTTGGAGCACAGCACAGAGCTGTCCCCCTTCATCACACAGCTAAACACACACCTGACCCCAGGAAATGGCAGAGCTGAAGGAGGGTTCAGGGGAAGGTGGAGCATCTGCAATACCCACGGCTGCCCCCAGCCAACATGATGTGCGGAAGAGTGAAAACAAGATGGCAGCCCCTGCTCCACTTCCACCCTCAAACCCCGTGGCCCATCCCCACCAGAAACACTCTGCAAACGGCACTCTGGGAAATGTAGTCCAGCCTGGCCACAGCGTGGGGCCAAGCGCAGGACCACTCTGCAGGCTTGCTCCGGGGACTCACAAGTGTGGCGCCTGGGACCATACAGTGTGATTATGATGATGACAACGTGTGGTTCCCACTATGAACAACAGGCTATTTTAGGTATCACAGAAGCCAGAAATATATCCCCAGCCCCTGTTCTCAAGTTCCTTACATTCTGACATGAGAGAATACATGCAGATGAGACATTATAATTTTAACCATCCTCTACAATTGTGATGTCTCAGGGAGTTGGTCTGTTCCGAATGGGCCAGTTTAGGGCGCTTGCCCTTCACATCGAAACCCTTTCTTACTTCAGTCCTTTTCATTGAACACCTTTGACAAATGCATTTTACATTTTCTGACATCTTATGTGGCGTGAAGGGAACCATGTAAGCTCCCCTTTGTGACTCAGAGTCGTCACTGGAGCGTCAGTTATTGGATTGTTCTATAACGGGACCGGTTGTATTGGGGGCAGTTTGGGCTGATGATAAACGGTCCCATGGTTGATATTGTTCTTTCTTACTTTTAGCTGGCATTTCTTACTGTTTTCACTCTTCTTGCCTGTGATGGTATTTCTCCCATCTTTTAATTCGCTGCTTCCATTCTGCTATAGATTGAGAAACCAGATAACTAAGTGTGTTAAAACTGGGTGCCAAACACAGTAAAACGAGCCTTGATGAGAACTTGAGAAAAACTCATTTTGTTGCATTCGTTTTCTCTTTTTTTTTAGGAACAATGCAATTTCAGTGCCCCCATAAGTAGTATTTATTTCATTGTTTAGTTTACTAAGTAAAGAACAACAGTGTACTTCCATGCAAAATGGAGGCACTGCCAGAAAGCAAGGCCACGTGACACCCTGGCTCTCTGTGTGAACAAAGGTTTTGCCAAAGCCCTAAGGGAGAGGGTGGGTAGGAGGACTGAGCAGTTACATAGCACAAGGCAGTCCAATGCGTGTGCTAAGAGGGCCCTTCCTGGGCAAAGCACTCCCCTTCTCTGGGCCTCGGTTGGATATAGCAATTTAGTTTCTGCAAGGCATCACCTAGCCCATGACATTTATGTTAGTAATTTGAGATAGATTCTATATTTTGTTCTTATTTGATGTCTAAATTTTATCATTGTAAAAGGCTTATAAACATGGAAGGTTTATACATATGTTTGTGTACTCTGTGTAATTGCAGTAAGCATGGGTGGGGCCAGAGGGAGGTATTTTCTTTTGACGGGCAAAAATAACTTCCCACCAAGCTTCAGCCCTAGCTGTCACATTAGTCTATTTCAGTTTTCTGCTCTCTTTAGGTGGAAATCTTTCAGTTCTGCCATTCTGGGGGCTACTTTACCCTTCAGTCTTTCCAGTTTCCATTTCCAAAAGCACTGACTTTTGCTTTGTGACGCAGTATAGCATCGTAGCCAAGAAGTGGGTCCTTGGGGCCAGGCAGTGTGGGTTTGAATCTCAGCTCCGCCCAATTACTAAAGTTGCATGGCCTCGAGCAAGGTAACCCCTCTGTGCCTCAGTTTCCTCATCCATTAAACGGAGGTAATACAGTGTATAGCTGCTAGGTTTATACTATACAGCACTAAGCACTAGAGGAAGCGATACATGGAAAGTGTTTAGAGCAGTGCCTGGTAGAAAATGAAGTGCTTTTTAAATATTGGCCATCAACATTCTGGCTTTTCTGTCACTTCGGGACCTCAAAGCATAATATGATGCTGAAATAAAAGGAAAGGAAAAAAAGCCAAACCATGAAAGTTAATCCTGGCATTAGAAAAAGTTTTGCTACAAATAAAGTTTATTTAATTATGTATTTTTAATTAATTTCAAAGGAGGATGGCCATCACCATCAGTGTTTGGCAGAATGCCTGATGAAGAAAACATAGTTGTGTGTGTGTGTGTATGTGTGACGCTTTTATGATTAAAAAAAAAAGTTCAGTCATCAATTTTAAATCCTGTTCAAAGTAAAATCACATTTGCATGACAAATAACCCAGCATCTACCAATTAGAGTCACACCTGCATGACAGAAAGTAGAGCATTCCTGGACCCAAACACTGCATCCCAATCACTGAGGAACATTGCATCTTGTCTTTTCAGCTCCAACATGAGTCCTGGAACAGGAAAATAAACTCATTTGGTGTCTAGTATAAATGAACGAGCAAAGAAATAGAGGAAAGAACAAATGGGAGCTGTCTGTACAAGGTGAGAATAAGTGTCAAAAAGAAATAGATAGAAGAAGATAACAGAAAGAGAAGATGGATGGAAATCCTTATTCTCAAGCTTCCATGTCAACTTGTTCAAACAACGTGGGTCTTACCTTGATTGGCCTTCCATGGTACTGTGAGATCTGGGCTGGTAAGAATGGTGGTCTTGGGACTTCCCTGGTAGTGCAGTGGTTAAGAATCCGCCTGCCAACGCAGGGGACATGGGTTTGAGCCCTGGTCCAGGAAGATCGCACAGGCCTCGGAGCAACAAAGCCCGTGTGCCACAACTACTGAGCCCACCTGCCACAACTACTGAAACCCGCGTGCCTAGAACCTGTGCTCCATGACAAGAGAAACCACCTCACTGAGGAGCCTGAGCATCGCAAGGAAGAGTAGCCCCTCCTCACGCCAGCTAGAGAAAAGTCCGTGGATAGCGATAGGACCCAATGCAGCCAAAAAACAAAAAAACAAAAAGGAATGGTGGTCTCACCGTGTGTTAGTGGTGTGTGTGTGTGTGTGTGTGTGTGTGTGTGTGTGTGCACCTTTAAATTAATGTTGTCTGGCTGCTCAGACCTCTTCCACTTGAGTCTAAAATCACGGAAGAAAACTTCAAGGCCCTTCCTTATCTGCCACTCATACCAGGCAGCATCTGCTAATGACCCCCTTGAAACTCAGTTCAGCCTTCCTCTAACTAGGACTATTCTCTGGTCTTTCAACTGTGAAGGGGACGGAAGCAAGGTCTGACTCTCCTCTCCTATACGACTACCCACTTCCTATCCTCATTAGACTCAGAACATGAAAGAGGAAGATGCCAGCAGCCTACCCTTTGGAGGTCTTCACGAGCTGGCTTAATGTCTCTTCCCCGCCTCACCCGCTCCTGGGAGATGTCAAGGTTGGCTCATCTGAAGCTGCTGCAGATTTCTTGGGGACACTCGGGGGCTCCTCTAAGCCTCTCTGCCCCACGGAAGCCACAGAAAACCCCAGGCCCCCGGTAAAGAGAGTTGCCAGTGGACACGGGCTCTGGGTATTTCTACCCTCCAGTGCAGCCCCTTTGGAGATGTGCTTGGACGGACGGGCACGAACGTCACTTCTGGCTGCAGTAGTTGTTTATCTGCCCACGGTAGTGGTGCTGATTCCTGGCCAGCTCTGACCTCCTGCCCTGCAGGCGCACCTGGGCTGTGGCTCAGCGTCAGCCAGAGTCGCCTCCAGGGAGCTAGCTGCGAACCTTTGTCCGGATGCTAACACGGGCAACCTCATGGCATCAGGATGGCGGTGTGAGAAGACCTGGGTTTGAATCCCAGCTCCACTCTGTCTAGCTTTGTGTATATTAATCATGCTTTTATTTTCTGCATATTATGATGTTTTGACACCTTAAAACCCTTTGTGGCTGGGGAGAAGACTGCCACTCTCTGGGCTGGCCAATCATTAGGCGTGGGGAAGGACGCATCCAGCAGGTGGCTTTCATACACACACTCACCAATCCACAGCCAGACCTCCTCCATCTGGCCGGTGCACCCCAGGAAACAATATCCCTCTGTCTTCATCATTCCAGGGCCAGGTGCCAGGCAACTCGGGACCACCCCCTGTAGCCCAAAGCCCACGAAAATGATTCAAACGAACCAATTCTGAGTTGTTCATTTGCCCTGACTTGCTTTTCCCACAGAAACCATTGCAAAGACAGTGGCCTAAACCTTCTCCTATCTCCTGCTTCTGCTTCCTGACCAAACCCTCGTCTGTGGCCCTGCACATTGAGACTTGCCTCCTGTTTCTAGGAGGACTGTGAGTCCCATTAAATTTTTCTTTTAATGACATTGACCACTCTGTTTCATCACCCAATCACCTTTGGAAATTAAGATCTGGACACAAAACACTCGTGCTGTGGGCAAGTTACTTAACCTCCCTGAACCTGGAATCTTACTGCATCAGTCTCGTCTTTTCCAGGGTTATTAGGAGGATTGAAAGGGATGACACACAGGATCCTCCCAACACTGTGCCCGGCACGTGAAAAAAGATGCTTGATAATTGTGAGTTCAGTCCCTGCCTTTCCTCTGGAGCAATGCTCGCCGCACCTTTTTCACACACGGATCCCAGGGAAATAATGATGTTATAGCACCTGGGATGAAGAGGTGAGGCTGTTCAAGCCAGAGCTTCCAACAGCCCCAGACTTCAGCTTCACCATATACCTGCCACTACCTGCAGCCATCCCGCGTACCACAGCGCACCTGCTGGAGGGGTGGCTCTTGTGGGGAAGAGTGTGGCCTCTGAGGCAGGGCTGCTGGCCTCAGAATCTTGAGTCTCAGCGGGTCCCTGCAGTGTTTTCAGGGCAGGGTCCACCTCAAAGCTAGGTGACAATTTCCGTGCTTGGTACAGCCCCAGGCACATAGCTCTCCATAAATATACATGGTCATCGTCTTTATTATTGCTCTAATTTGAGCCAAGTTTGAACTGGGTGTGGGATCAACACAAATTTGTTTTTTTGTCCAATCACTTCCTTTAAAAAGCTGTGCCAAATTTCCCCTTTGTGTCCCTTACAAATGTCTCTGTCAGATCCCTTGGTTTCTGGTCACTGTCTGATATTAAAGTACCAGCGGGACGTCAATCTCATCCCAGTCTGTGCTCACCTCCTCTCTCCCCTGGAGCTGGTCAGGGCTCAGCCAAAGCCTCAATGTGGGGAGAGTCAGTAGACTTTTCTCTTCACTCCTCTTCCTCCTCCCCTGGTGTGTTGAGATTTGCATGCAGGGTGAGGGGAGGAGGAAACACAGTTTTTAAGGTGGTTTCTGCCACACAGCTGCATCTCAGCTCTCTCAGTGGCTCCTGGTGGTCCTCTCCTGGGTCTGGACGAGGAGGGGGGCGGGGAGTGAGTTCTTTGAGAGAAGCCATGAGGGGGGATTTGCTCTGGCTGACCATTTTGGGCTCCCTGAGCTTCTGCTCCTTTGGGGACATCTAAAAGGTATTGCTTAGGTCAAGGAGCCTCAGGGGCAGAGTGACAATGTTACCAAATGCAAGTTCATGTGCCCTATGCACAGTGAGGCCAAACAATACTGAAATGTTGGAGTTTGGACATGGAAATGTTTACTGCAGGGCCATGCAAGGAGACGATGGGTGGTTCATGCCCTCAAAACCCCAAACTCCCCAAAGGGCTTCAGCAAAGCATTTTTTAAAAAATTTATTTACTTATTATTTTATTGGCTGTGTTGGGTCTTTTTTTGCTGTGCGTGGGCTTTCTTTTTAGTTGCAGTGAGTGGGGGCTACTCTTCGTTGCAGTGCGCGGGCTCCTCATTGCCGTGTCTTCTCTTGTTGTGGAGCACGGGCTCTAGGTGCATGGGCTTCAGTAGTTGCAGCACGTGGGCTCAATAGTTGTGACTCATGGGCTCTAAAGCGCAGGCTCAATAGTTGTAGCACACGGGCTTAGTTGCTCCGCAGCATGTGGGATCTTCCTGGAGCAAGAATCGAACCCGTGTCCCCTGCATTGGCAGGCAGATTCTCTGCATTGGCAGGCGGATTCTTAACCACTGCGCCACCTAGGAAGCCCGGCAGGCAGATTCTCAATCACTGTGGCACCTAGAAAGCCTCAGCAAAGCATTTTTAAAGGCAAGGTGAAAGAGGGGCATGGTTGGCTGTTGCAAACTTTCTTGGTTTCGGAATCCTTTGTTCTTGCAGCTGTCCACCTAGGTCAGGTCATGATGTTCCTATAAACCTCCAATAAGACAAGTGTTATTCTCTGTTCTGCAACTTTTTATCTCTATATGAATGGAAAAGTGTTATACCCTTAAAGGTCAGAGCCTTGAGAATTGTGTATTTCAGGCTACAGGCAACATTCTTAACTAGAAGCAAAAAGCAATAGAATACAAAGGTTAAAGCAAAAGAAACAGATCTAACCTGGAGTCACATTTGTTCTTTTCTATTACAACAAGACTGCTTAAGCCCAGACTCTGGGAAACCATCACTTTCTTGCCACAACCCATGCGTGGCTGACCACTCCACTGCTAACTGCTCTTTCCACCCTGCCACCCACCATCAAGCGCCAACGGTCTCCCCTCACCCCAATCCCACACTTTTTTTCCATGGGAACGGAGAATATCCAACCAGAATGAGATCTTAATCTTCACTCTTTGTGAACACCTCAATTTCTGCCAGTAGTTCCTTTGGTGAAATCCTTCTGCTGATTTAGGGTGAGGTGAAGCATGGCAGGAAGAGATGAAAGTCACAGCATTCTCCTGCAGGGCCCCCAGCATCCCCGACTTTCTCCCCAGATTCCTTCTGGCCTCTTGGTGGGTGATGATGGTGGGGCCAGGTCCAACTTTTAAGAATCTCTGAAGGGAGCTTCTACCCAACTGGCAGGTTCCCTCTAGAAGGTGAGAATCTATCTTTGTCAGCCTGGAACTTTACTCGCAACTTTTCAACAATAGCAACCGTCCTACTCACTGAGACTCCTTGTGTACATTTCAAGAGACACCAGAGGCCCACACGTGATGCCTGTGACTGACACAGGGGCACACCCAGGTGCCCATGTCTTCTTTCTTTCACTCTCCAAATCTTCCCACTCCTGCTCCTCTCACACCATCTGACTCTATTCTTCCCCCTTCTCTGGAATAAGTAAAAGGGGTCACTCATGGATGCCTTAAGTAAATAAAGATTATAAGCCAGAAGGGGAAAGTAGACAGAAGCAGGAACAGGGTAGAGGGGAAATGGGAGACATAAAGCAGCAGAGAAGATAAGAAAGGAGGAGAGAGAGAGAGGGAAAGACATTCCTGTAGGGAAATCAGCGTGAATTGTTCCAGAAGTGAAACAAGAGCTGATTAACACAAATTGTCTAATATCATACTCTATCCTCTGATATTATCCACCCCGGTGATATATTTAGTCAGCTCAGGCTAGACGTTTTAACAGTAGTAAGCCTTCCGCTGCGTGAACACAGAATGTCTTTCCATTCGTCTCTGTCTTCTTTAATTTCTTGCATCAATGTTACATAGTTTTCAGGGTACATATCTTTTGCCTCCTTGGTTAAGTTTATTCCTAAGCCTTTTCTTCCTTTTGATGTTATTGCAAATGAGCTTCTCTTCTTAATTTCCTTTTTTGGATAATTTGTTGTTAGTGTCTAGAAATGCAACTGATTTTTGTATGTTGAGTTCATATCCTGCCAACTTTAGTGAATTCGTTGCTTGGTTCTGACAATGTGTGTGTGTGTGAGCCACTGGCTTAAAAGAAGAAAAATAGTGCAGACTGAAGTGGAGGGGATGGTTTTGCTACCCTGATGAGCCTTCCTCCTCTTCTCAGGGAGGAAGCAAGCTTTAGCACCTGCTTCATACTTACCCTCTGACAATCCCCTTCGTGGATTTTCTCCCCTACCTCTCCCCAGACCTTTCCTTGTACACAGCAGGTAGAGTCCCTAATCTAGTTGAACAATCCCTGGAGATACCTTTCGGTCCACAAATATCAGTGGGAATGGTCACTGTGTTAAAATTCTTTGTGCCCTCAAGGTCATTCTCTCCCTGTTTTGTCTCTCTGTTGGAAAGCCACTGTAAGACCTGCCTTCTTGGGGCAGACCTGTCTAGGTATCTCCCATTCTACTTTTCTATGCCCAGACTTCGTGAAGCATACTGATTAAATAAACCGTGATTTCCCCCCAGTAAATTAAAACACTACATTTACCACTATATATGTAAATCATATATATATATATATAAATTCATTCTCCATTCTGTTTCACTTATCTGCTTGTATGTTTCTATAAAAACCAATGTTGATTTCATTACATTGACTGTTAAGACAACTTTCCTCACTAGGCTTCATTTGCTTGTTTGTTGTCTGTTCTCGAGAATTTATTCTGCCAGGGATTCTGATTAGATTGCAGTAAATTTAAACATTAATTTAGAGAAAATGGACATTGGGTGGCATTAAGTATTCCCATCCAAAACCACGATAAGTGAAGTATTTACTATAGTATCTGCCATGTAAGTGCTGTATTACTGCTAGCGGTTGTTGCTGATACCATCATCATGGTCGTTTCCGTACATTTGGATCTTGTTTTATGTTTTTTCAGTAAAATTTGGTAAATTTTAAGATGTAAGTTATGTGCCTTTTTTCTTAAATTTATTCTGAAGCATTTCATAGTGAATGGTGTTTTTTAGAAAAATTAATTCCTCAATGTCTATTACCAGTGTTTTAAAGCAATTCTTTTTATGTCCAATTGGACATTTGCCACCACCAAGGAATCTGGATATGTCTTTTTCTCAGGCCACTGATCTTTGATGGCCTGGTGTACTTTTTAAGCTCTGCCCTGCTAGAGGTTTTCCCTACCACCACTTTAGAACCACCCCTGCGATGGGTTTAGTGTGTCAGCTCTCTAATTTCCGTCCACACCAACATGTTGAGCCAATCCCTTGATGCAATATAATATAGTAGCTACATACCAAGAGCCTCCATTTGTGTAGATGTGTTCCAGTAAAAATACTGGGCCACCTGACAAAGCAGCTATAATTGGATCTCCTGTTTAGTGAGTTATATTTACACTGGTTTACCTTCCTCCCCTATGATCTGTCTGGTTTTTGCAGAAGCCATAGCAGTGAATTCAACCGAGATACAGGGACAACCACCTCTGCAACCTTTCAGTCTCTTAGTGTAGCCCTAGTTTCTGCCATGTCAGCTGGGCTGAGTTATCACTTCTAATTTACCATCTTGGCTGGAATGGTGAGCAGTTTCAGGGCTTCCACTTGGCCCTTTCTACTGTAATAGCTTTCACTCTGCAGGTCAGGAACCAATGTGAGACTTCTTCCAGCTGCTAAGTATATCCAACCCAATTAAGCACTCAGAACCCGTGAACATTATCACAGTGTGGGTTGGCAGACTCTCTGGGCATTTATGAAGTGGACTTGAGCCAAGACTCCATTTATCACCTAGTTTTCACTCACCTGCTCTTAACAAGGTCATCCTGATAGTGCTTTGGTTTCTCTGGTATTAGTGTTAGCTCAAACCTTGGATCCAAAAGCTCTTGAAATATGTGGGTATTTCCCTTCCTACAGTGCACTGTGCAGTGTAAACGGTGTGGGTATTTCCCTTTCTGCGGTGTAGATCCCTTTGGAGAAGGATGGGGGCAATTAGTACTATATATTCTTTCTGAGTCTTTGTAGGATTTTCTTCAAGAGGATCTAGTATCTCTCTCAATCACAGGATTCTGGATCTGAGAACTGGCTCAGACCTGGAAACTGGATGAGGGATTATTATATTTCACTGGGCAGCCACCTTCAGCCTTCTAATCATCTGCCCTTGGTCTAATTTGGTTATGTAAGCCAAGCAATACCCTTGCTGGCTCCCCAACAAGCTGCCCCTAGCAATACCGTGGTCTGCTCATCTCTGCCGCAGAGCCCTGCAGTTTGAGGCCTCCTTGTTGCTGTTCCAGCATCGCTGTCCATTATGATCATAAATCCACCATGTCTCTGGTGGTCACAAGCCACCACTTTGCATCTGCTATTCTGGAATCCTGTCATTTCCATAGATACTAGGGTGCCTGATTCTACTGCAGCATCTCCAACTGTCAACCCTGGGCTATGGAGGAAGCTACCACTGAGCTTCTTACCAAGGCTGGGGTCCCCTACACTAGCACTTTCCTTATTTCTTTACTGAAAGCCCTCTTCTTTGGGTCCTCCCAGGGAACACAGTCAGCTGGTGAGCTGTCTGGTCTTCCTTAAAAATCCATTCTAGCATGCGTGCCTCTAAGCCAATTGATAGCTTCCTCAAAACTCTGCCAAAGCAATTCCAGTATCTCTGCTTCATTTTCTGTAAAACATCATTGTTTCCACGCTTCCAAAAGAAGTCATTCCAACAACATTTTTTTCTCAGTTCCAAGTATCCTCACCAAAATGTTAAGTCTACAGTCATTGGAGAGTATACTTGTACCAATAAACTTTCTACTCTCAGCTCTGATTTTCAGCTTCTTTGGTTCAACACTCTCCGGAGCCCAGCTATGTTGTCTCAAATCATTCCAGTATCCATGAGCCACACCCTGCCCCTCTTTTGGAAAATAATCACTTTCTTCTCGCAGCAGGAATAGCACTTCCTTGCTTGAGTCATGCTGAATCTTGATTCTTATTATTGGTCTTGAAACAATGAGAGAAAGCAGAGGCAGATCTTGAGAATGACAAGCTTAGTCTTTCAAAGCATGCTTCTTGTGAGTCTCCTTTGCTGATCTCCAGGTAATAAGGTCGATCTCTAGCATGAGAAAGCCACTCTGTTGACCCATGGAGTTCAGAGGACTGTAGTAGTTCAAAGTTCTCAATAATCAGCAGAGAAGACCTGCTGGGTTGCGCATTTGGCCTGTTTATAATTTTGCCACTCTTACGATGAAGTCTTGGGGCTGATGTTCAGCAAAGTCTGCCCTCTGCTTGCAGGAGAGGAGAGTCCCTTTAAATATTGCTGTGGATAACTTCTGGCATTCTCTCCATGCCCTAAGTTGATAATTGGTTGACCTGATTCTGTTATTTTCTTCCCATAGAGCGTCTATGGTAGTCAACAACACCCAACTCTATAATCCTTATAATTACTACTGCGCCCGTACTTTTTACGCACCAGAGCTGCTGCAGAAGCACATACATCTCCTTCTGCCTATTATTCTATCCCAACAAAGCACACGTGAGAGTCTTAATAAATGTGATTTTGCTGCACGGTGATGGTTTTGACCATACCTCCTTAACATCAGAAGTAGAAATAGGGTCCTTGTTGTCATGTGGTTGGAGAGGCATCCAACCTCAGAAACCTGTCCTGAGGGTCTGCTTCCTAGGACCACTTCTTTTATGCACCATCTTGAACTGGGTTTCCCCCAGAAACAAATGCTGCGACAAAAACTTGAGTTCAACAGGTTCATTAAGGAGACGATCTCAGAAAGTCTCCTCTGGGAGTGAGGAAGGAGGCAGGGAAGGGAAAAAGCCGACTGAGGTGATGTCCATGGACAAGTTGCTGCTGTAGGCAACTCAGACTCCATCCTCATAGGAATCTCATGGTTGTTCCCCCTCCAAATGGCAAGGAACCTGGAGTGTTTATCCTCCAAATCCTCCCATGTTTGGGCCTGCTGGCAGTAACTGCCAGACACTTTGGCCTGCCCTACCTGGGAGCTGAGAGAGCCCTTAGATCAGGGCAAACTTCAGCCTGCAGGTAATCTGCAGTCCACCTCCTGTTGTGGTTTTTTGTTTTTTTGTTTGTTTGTTTTGGTAAATGAAGTTTTATGAGAACACAGCCAAGTCCATTCATTTACATTTCATCTACGATTGCCTTCACGCTACAAGGGCAGGGTAGAGTAGTCGTTGGGAGAAAAATCGGCCTGCAAAGCCGAAAACATCTATTATCTGGCCTTTCACAGGAAAATTTTTGTTGACTCCTGTCCATTTTAGGTAGTTACTTAGACTATTTCCCATTTTTCGCTTTTGTAGAAAATCCTACAAAAAATAATATTACATGTACATCTTTGAACACTTTTGTGCATGGTTTTCCAGCTCTTTTTATTTTACAGCTTTCTTAAGATATAATTGACATACAAAACAACGGCACATATTTAATGTACACAATGTGATTACTCTGGATGTATGCAGACACCCATGATACCAGCACAAGAATCACGGTAATAAACACAGCCATCACCTCCAGAAGTTTCCTTGTCGCTTTGTTTTGTTTTTAAGTATGTGCGTGTGGTAAGAACACTTAACATGAGATCTAACTTCTTAAAATTTTTTCCAGTACCATATTGTTAACTATAGGTGTGATGGTGTACAGCAGATCTCTAGAACTTATTCTTCTTGTGTTACTGTAATGTTTTACTCGTTGAATAACATTTCTGCATGGCCCCCTCCCCCCATCCCCTAGAAACCATCATTTTATTTTCTGCTTCAATGTTTGATTACTTTATTTTTTAATTTTTTTAATCAAAGTACAGTTGATTTACAATGTTGTCTTAGTTTCTGGTGTACAGCACAGTGATTCAGTTACATATGCTTATTCTTTTTCACGTTCTTTTCCATTACAGTTTATTACAGGATATTGAATATAGTTCCCTGTACTATACAGTAGGACCTTGTTGTTTACCTATTTTATAAATAGTAGTTTGTATCTGCTAATCCCAAACTCCTAATTTATCCCTCCCCCACCCCCCGTTTGATTACTTTAGTTGTGTCACGTAAATGGAATATTTTATAGAATAGATACTTAAAAGTGGAAAGTTAGGTTCAAGTGCTATGCGTAATTTCAGATTTGGTAGTATGGCCAAAATAACCTCCAAAATTATATATGTTTACATTCCCTGTGTGAAAGGATTCCTATGGCATTACCAACACCAGGTATAACTTTTGCTCACAGGGTAGAAATGTGGATATTTGAGTTTGTGGTTCAGGAGAGAAAGCTGGGCTAAAGACGGAGATTTGAAAGCTGTCAGCATACAGACAGTAAATAAATTAATAGGGGTATTTTAGACCATTCAGGAAAAAAATACGTAAACTGAGAAGAACATATGCAGCAGCATAAATTAGTTCCCTGACCCCGTGCTCCTCCGTGGGCTCTGGCCTTAGTTCCCTGCAGTCCCCAGCGTGACCAGAGCCCTGTGAGTCCCAGCGTGGCCTGTGGCCGACTGAAGCATCCTGAGGATAGAGGAGTGTGCACCGCACTCCCTGGGCCCCAGGGAAACTGAGGGTGGGGGTGGCACCATGACGGGAGATGGAAGACACAACCACCTGCTTCCTTGATCAGGCGGAAACAAAGTCCGCACAGACTGCTCTGAATGAGGATGTGCTAATCTCCCCACCTCCACCCTGCCCCCAGTATTTATTTACTCCCCTTGTATTACCAACCTCGCTTTTCCTTGCTGGGCCTACAACATCCATCCAGTTGTGAGGTGGACCAGCGAGACCTCTTGATTTCACTCCAGTCCCCCTACAAACACCGCCTCAGTGTTCACCTCAGAAGCCCTCCTGGGGAGCTCCAAGGAGACCCTCACCCACACCAGTCTCCTCCACCAATTCTGGCACGAGACGGACGCCTTGATTTGTCTGAGCTCCGGTACAATTTGCAAAAGGCTGTGATTTTATAGAAGTTGAGACTGTGAGGCAGCCATTGTTTACTGGATTAGAGCCTTGGCATTCCTCATCACACCCAGCATCGGGCCTCAGGAGCGTGAAGAAACCCTACTTACTAGCATTCTGTGGGCCTCTGGGTGTTATTTCAGATGCGGAATAATTAGCAATATGCCCAAGAAGCAACAAAGCCTTGAATGGTATTTAGTGACAGTTATTCAGCCAAACCATTGCTTACTATTATAGGGGCTTATTAGCACCAAATTGTTTCGATAGGAAGTGGCATCAGCAATAAAAATAATGGCTGCAGCTTGCTGTGCAAGCCCGGAGTCAGCAGAAAGGGGCTGGAATGTGTGCACGTCTCTTTTGCATCCCCCAGGAATTTGGGGGACCCGCTGGGATGTGTTGGCAGCGACAGGAACTGACTCAGGTGGCTCCGGGTAGAGAGCAGGTGGGGCTGTTTGCTGCAGAATCCCTCGCTCCTTTCTCAGTTCTTATTCATGCATAGGAAAGGCTCCTCCGTACACCTCTGTCCTGCTCTCCTCTGGGACATGCTGGCCTCTCCAATCCCGTCTCTCTTTACATTTATACACCAGAAATCTAGAACCCGAGGGCTGGAAGGGACTTTGGAGCAAAGGCCTGCATTATACAGATCAAAATAGTCCATGCTCAGAGATGTTGTCTGACTTATACAAAGTCACACAGCAGGGCTGAGATGAGAATCTGGGTAGGCTAGGTGTGTCCTTTTTCTACACCCTTCATGCAGCCTGGATCACATGTTATACTTTCCTTTACTACTAGTCAGATGGGCAAGTCAGCTGTTTAGGTTGCACATGAATGCTTTGTGACAGAATTTCAGTAGGTGAAGGACATGCAAAACCAGGAACTTAGAAGTACACCCATTTCTCAATGAACCTGGTGTAGCTTCAGCTCTTTCTGTCTCATCCAATCTGCATTTCAGCCCCCGTGTTTGGGCTGTTAGGCAAATTTTCATTTTCTAGCCCAATCTAAGATCGAGGTCCCTCCCTCAGCTCTCTAACTTACAAGACTCACATTGGGAACAATGAAAGAGTTATAATAATAAAAAGACTTAAGATTTGTATACATGAAAAGATTAAATAAGAGTATGAAATGTAAAGAGAGATAAATATAAATCTTCCACATTTTAGTTTTTAAAGTGTCGGTGCAGAGAGAGAGAGAGAAGTATCTTTCTCTCCTTATGAGGGCACGAATCCCACCTTAGGGCCCCACCACCCTAACCTCATCTAAACCTAATCACCTCCCAAAGGCTTCACCTTCTAATACCCTCCCATTGGGGGTTAGGGTTTTAACATATGAATTTTGGGGAGACACAAACATTTAGTCCATCCAGTCAGCATTGTCAAATAACATTTTTAAAATGGCCCAATGAAAGCTTTTGTTAAATTCAAATAATATGGTGTAGAAAAAAGAGGAAGTGGTCAGCCCTCGACTTTTATGGGTTAGATTATGATGGGACCCGACGGCTCCCTCGTTTAGAAAACCTTTGCTGAAATAATATTTGTGGTGAGGAATAGCCCTCCCCCACCATTAATTATCCAAGTAAATGTATGTGGGATGTAAGGAGTTTTAGGGAAAAAAAACACATCATTTTACTGAAGAGGAAAATTAGAAAGTTAATGCTAAAAGAGATTCCAAATTTTATCCCAGACTAGTGCTTTGTCTAAGGAGGAGTAATAGTTTAGCTCTGGAAGCTGCACCACGTTAAACATCTGTTGGCACAGACTCTGGGAAAACTCATGCGGGAAGCTATCCATACAACGCTACGATGATGACCTCTTGACTTCAGGTGCCGTGTGCATCCAGGCGCTAAGCCTGGAGACAGCTCAAGGAAAACTTAGATCGTCTCCCTGGACCTGAGAGCCAGGTTTCAATCAAGCAATAGTTTTCAAATATTGAGAGTTGCCAAGACACAGTTGCCATCTTGAATCAGTTCAAGCTCTATTTCTATTTATTTGGCCCACACGTTAACTTTCTTAGTTTTGTATGTTTTAAGTAGCAATGGGAATTGTTTTCATGTTTCACCAGATTGATGATAAAAGGTTGTCTTTATAGGAAAAAAGTTTTCCTTGAAAGAGAGAGTATGGCTGACTGGTAAGTCATCTAAATGGGCACCATGAACCCCTGGTGACAGCTACCACCGTCATAGGTCTGATGCCAAACTCAGCAAACAGGCCTAGGACACACCCATCAACTGCACCCCACTGTTTCTTCCAAAGAACACTCATCATCTTCCGGGGTAAAGAGCAACATTATGGGGAAATTATAAATTCTACCTCCGCCAAACAATACAGTAGAAAAAAAATTAAATAAAAAACTTTCCGATCAGCAAAAAAAGGAAACTCTGAGCCCAAAACTTTGAAAAGTGCCAGTCAGAGAAAGAAGATAAAAGATCCCAAGATTCTTCTCAGCTTGGTGCATTATGACGGGATTGGAATGGCCTCCACTCATGTCCTTTTTCCCAGAAATACCTGAGGTTGGAAGGGGGCAAAGGGAGGACAAATGAAACATACCTATAAGATGCACTCATTGCCCCCAATGTGGGGAGAGGCAGATTGAGAGCTGTGCCGTCATTTCAGGGTGTAGATGCATAAGGATGGAGGGAAGAGACTTCCCACCACCACCGTGGTCCCACCAGAGACCGGAAAAAACAGACAAAACAGTGGAATCATGCTAATCACTGGGAGCTAATTATCGCCAGAAATGAACAAGGATTTATAAAAACAGACGACAAATACATAAGAGAAAGTACACAAGCCAAGATCTTCTGAGAAAACTCGACAATGTAAGGGAAGAAAGGTACAAGCTGAGACCATAGAAGGACTAACTATAAACCCTCTAAAACCAGAAAGATGACACC
The DNA here is from genome assembly GCF_030028045.1 of Hippopotamus amphibius kiboko. Taxonomy (NCBI): domain Eukaryota; kingdom Metazoa; phylum Chordata; class Mammalia; order Artiodactyla; family Hippopotamidae; genus Hippopotamus; species Hippopotamus amphibius. Next base: position 6,046,450 of record NC_080202.1, on the reverse strand, counting down.
CACCCTCAAAACAAAGGGAACAGAGCTTATACAGGAAAACAGAAAAAAAGAGAAGACTTTGAGGAAAAAAAAAAGTACCAAGATAGAATTAAGATCCTATAACTCTTTTATATAAATAAAAGGTAATGGTATAAATTTACCTATTAAAATAAAAAATATTTAGATTGTGGGGATCCAAAACCCCAATGCGATGCAAGAAACTCATCTTAAAAAAAGTGAGTTTTCAATAAAAATCTAGTAGAAGTGAAGGAGTAAGCCATTCATATGTGTGGACAAAGAGCAGGGGTGGAGACTCTGAGGCAGGAGGCGGCCAGGTGTGTTCCAGAAATAGCCTGGAGGCCACTGCTGCTGAATTGGAGTAAATGAGGGGGAAGATTGTGGGAGATGATCCCAGAGGGGTGATGGAGAGTTAAATCATCATACATCATACATACATAGTAAAGATTTGGGGCTTTATGGTGACATGGCAAGCCCCTGGTGGCTTTTTGATGGAGAAATGCCACACTATAATTGAATTTTGACAGCATCTGCTGCATTGAGAATAGGCTCTGAGTGACAAGGAAGAGACCATGAACTAAAAAGGGGGAATCTTGAAATAAACCGTGATGGTGGCTTGGACCAGGATGGTGGCAGTGCGGGTGGTGAGAAGTAGTTAGAGTCTAAATATATAGTGACATTAGCACCAACAGGATTCTCACAAGTGGAAAAGTTGGTCTTAGCTGATGAATAGACAACTCACCCGTAATAACTGGAGGAAAGAAGTAAGTTAAGGGCATGGGAACCCATAGGTATGTCGAAGTAATGTCAGGGAAAGTGTGTGAACGTTCTCTGTTGCGTGCTGCTGTCTTCTCAGTGGAATAGGAAACAAGATCACCAGCCAACAAACCGTTGGCTGAGGAAGGAGGTCTTAGAGGTTTGAGAAGAGAGGGAAATATTTGAAATAGTCATCTAAGAGAATGGAGAAAATGGATGGACTAGAAAGATATGGTTTCTCACCTGCTCCCCCTGTAGCAGCCTGTTCAGCTACACGCTTCACCCATTACATACTCCCAGTTAGCCTTCCCACTCATGGAGCAGACCCAGTGGAAAATTAACCAATCCAAACAGCATCAATAGACAACTCTTCAGAAAAATCAACCCAGTCCCTCATTTATTAAACACATGATAAAAAAGAAAAAGACCAAGATGAGTGACTAGATCAGTGTCAAAAAACAAGACAACGTTTAAAAAAAAAAAAAATACCTTAAAAAAAATCACTCCAATTAGTAATCTCATAGCCATTTGGGAAGATACTGTAATCATAAAACAACAAACGTGTGTTATAAAAAATAGTATTTTTAAAGATATGAAAGCTTTGGGAAAGTAAACACATGGTTAAAAATCCAATAAAGGGCTGAAAGAAACCATTAATGACATCTCCCAGACCACAGCGCTAGACATCAAAGACGTAGAAAATCTGAGTGAGAGGCTAAGGAACATAAGAAAAAAGAGGATTCAGGAGGCACACCTTCCAAGTGGAGTCCCAGAAAGAACCTACAGAGAAGAGGGGGCCGGGGGGCAATAAGACAATATATATAGAAGCAACAGCATTTGCAGCTCTGTAAGGAGATGTGTTTGGGGATTCTCAAGGGCCTTTCTAGTGCAGACTAGCATAAATGAAGAAAGATCTAGGCTGACACAAATCATGTAAAGTTCTAGAAAGAAACACACTGACACACATCACGTTAATTTCCACAAAGAGCCACATCAGCACATATCCTGTGACATTCCAGAAAACCGAAGGTAAGGAGACAGTTCTCAAAGACTTCCAAGGAAAAAAGTCACAGATAGAGACCAAAACTAGCCAGTCAGACTTCTTATTGGCAGCTCTCAATATTAGAAGGCAAAGTTTTGGGGGTAAATTATTTTGAATCTGAATTCTATGATCAATTATACTATCAGCCAAGTGGAGATGGAGAGGAAAAGGCATTCTGACATGTTCTGAAACTTAAAATTTACCCCCCTTGGTCCCTTTCCAAGGAGGCTGAGTATTTACTCCAGGAAAACATGAGCAGAAGCCAAAAAAGAAGCTGATGTAAGTAACAAAAAATGGAGAAATGTAAATAAAAGAATTTCCAGGATGACAGCTGTGCAGCAGGCCAGAAATATGCAAAAAATTTCAAGAAGAATGTCTTCACGAAAGAAAATAGAAATGAATCAAGCAATAGAATAGAATGAGTAAGTGGCTGAGTGGTCATAACAACATGGTAAAGGAAGTATGTGTTTCTTTTCTCAGCAAGAGAAAAGAAAGTCAATTAGAGACTTTAGGAAAAGCAAACATATAAAAAATCATAATCCAGATAGGAAGTACAGTAAAAATAAAATAGAGTATAGATTTCAGCTATTGATGACGTGTGAGAAAAGATAATCCACCTGACCTGGGTGCTTGAATAAGCCTATATTGAGTGCTATAGGATTTGTGACACTTGACCTGTGTATCTGTCAAGGCTCAACCAGAGAAACAAAACCAGTAAGAGATTTTTTGCAAGAGGTTGGGAAATGCAAATATGGGGCCTGGTTAGGCAAGTCCAGAAGCCAAAAGGCCAAGCCATCAGGCTGGGCAGCTGGGCCCCTTGGGTGTGAACTGAAGCTTCTGTCCACAGATGGAATTTCTTTCTTGGAAGCCTCAGTTCTGCCCTTAACTTTCAACTGATTGATTCAGACCCACCCAGATTTCCTAGGACAACCTCTTCTTAAAGTCAACTGATTATGAACTTGAATCACATCTACAAAATACCTTCAAAGCAACACTTAGATCTGTGTTTGATCGAATAACCGGGGACTGTAGCCGAACCAAGCTGACACATCAGACCATCATAGTGTGTAAAAAAGGAATTGTGATCCTACACCACTATCTGACTCTGCAATAAACAAGACTTGCACAATCATAACACTAAGTGCATTTGGTTGTGTTTCGGCTTCCAGAATGAGCTTTTAGACAAATGACTGTCAGTATTTTTGCAGGGCGTAATTTAAACACCATCCACATTGTCAGCATCAGGATATGGATAGGGATACAAAAGGCTATCAAGGTGCTTGGACAAGGATGATTACTGTAGAAGTAACTGGGGTGTGGGGGTGGAGCTGCCAACAACCGAATCATTCAATAGTTGAGGGCTGCTTAAATAAATTGTGAAATATTCATATCATGAAATACTTTACTATTATAAAACGTGACGTAGCTCTCTCTCTTCTGATATGAGAATTCCAAACTATACTATTAAGTGAAAAAACAAAGTACAGACCAATGTATTTAGCCTGCAAAATGTATGTGTGTATATATACTTTTTTCTAGACCACGCATATACTAAGAATATACACTCACACATACATACAAATGTACATATGTTTCTATGCATGTGCATGTGTATATATATTTTTAGAAAGATACCTAGGAAAGGAAACATATTTTAAGTCTGACACTTCTATGGAAAGGAATTGGGGTTGATGGAGGAAGAGAAACTTTTGCTTTTCATTTTTGGTACTATTTGGATTTTTCAAAATAATGTACATGTAATACCATTATTATTATGTTAAGGTTACTAGTGTTATCTGAATGATAGGATTAAGAATAATTTAAATTTTCTTCCTTTTTTTCCAGGCTAAAAAAATACACACATAACCTAACAAATGTTACTTTATTCTTTTTTAATTTAAAAAATTTTTTAATTTTATTTATTTTTTATTGAAGTATAATTGACTGACAATGTTATGTTAGTTTCAGATGTGCAGCAAAGTGACTCAGTTGTACAGATACATGTACATATCCATTCTTTTTCAGATTCTTTTCCCTTATAGGTTATTACAAGATATTGAGTAGAGTTCCCTGTGCTCTACAGTAGTTCCTTGTTGGTTATATATTTCATATGTAGTAGCATGTATATGTTAGTCTCAAACTCCTGATTTATCCTTCCCCCTTTTCCCCCTTCAGTTTGTTTGTTTGTTTTGTGTGTCTGTGAGTCTATTTCTGTTTTGTAAATAAGTTCATTTGTATTATTTTTTTTTAGATTCCACATATAAGTGATATCATATGATATTTCTCTTTCTCTGTGGTTTATTTCGAGTAGTGTGGTAATCTCTAGGTCCATCCATGTTGTTGCAAATGGCATTATCTCATTCTTTTTTATGGCTGAGTAATATTCCATTCTATATATACAACACATCTTCTTTATACATTCACCTATCAATGGATGCTTCCATGTCTCAGCTATTGTAAATAGTGCTGCAATGAAACAAGCGTTACTTTAAAATGTTTCCTGAACACTTGGCAGTAGAAACCCCGTCATGCAGAGGTAATTAATAGCATCCTCCCTGAAGGAGTAGGAGATACATGTATTCAATCAGAATATTATAAAATGTTGTGATGTGATGACAGAAATGAGCACAGGTGTGATGGGGGCACTAAAGTACCAGCCTATGAAAAGCCCCAAACAGACACCTGGAGAGTGGCGAGCACTCTTGTCTCAGGTGGCCAGGGAGGCTGTAAGTGTGCCATCTGGAGAGCAGGCAACAGTCAGGTGACCGGACTCTGAACTTCACTTTCTCGTCTATGAAACAGTGACTAAACACTTATCTCACAGATTGCATCCAGATGAAATGAAATTGTATCTATAAAAAGCCTGGCACGTAGTGGCATTTAAATCTGAGTGCTTTTCTCCTTCCTCTGACTCAGACCAGAAGCTGAGAAACTGCACCAGGTAGAGGTTTCCTTTTTTTTTCTACATTAAAACACTCACCAAAACCCAGAGGTAAATGACTGGCTGGTTAGAGACAGAGGAGAGACGAGAGCACAGATCTCCTGACACCAGGAGGTGACACGATGGGTGCTCCTACAAGCAGAGGCATTTCATTTTATCTCCAGGTGTCCATGTGTTGTGACAGGGCAGTAAGAGGTGGAGCAGAGAGCAGGTGGTTCACAGAGCCCCAAAGCACAGGCTGTGTTAGGCCTCTTGAAGGTCAGGCTCCAGCTCTGCAATGAGCTGTCCACCTCGGTGACCCAAGAATCCTCGAGCTTTGCTTATCTCTTCCACCCCTCCTGTCTCCCTCAGCATCGTTCTAGTCGATGGCGAGCGGACGTCTGTGATGTTCAGTTCTCTAAGAGATACTTGTGAATCTGTATCCTAACATGTTCACAACACGTTCATATTGTGTATGAACATGTAATATTATCACAACATGTTCCTAAAACCAAGGGCATTCAAATTGTGTATGTATCTTAGTGAGTTAAAATTTTAAGGGGTAGGGGGTCCTCAGATGCTCAGTCTGTAATGGAGATGAAGGTTGAAAGTCCATCTCTCCATTTTGTAGCATTAATCCACACAGAGCAGGTGAGGCGGGAGCTTCAGCAGCCAAAGACATCTTAAGAGCTCTTAAATTCTTAAGGAATTCTGAGGGTAGGAGCTAATGAAATAATTAGCACTGCACTTCTGAAGTGCAGCCACAGACAAACTGCACCTAGGAGCCAGCTGGGTATCTGCACAAGCTAAGTTGACAAAGGGGGCTCTTTAAACACTTCTTAGTAATCAACTAAATTACAGATTACCCTGCAAAGAGGAATTCCAAATGAATGCTGGTTAAATGTTGTTGTGATTTCATTTGCTCTGTATAGAAACCTAGGGTTAAATTTTAGCCGTGTCCATTATTAAAGCAAAAGACTGTCCTTTTTATCAAAAAGTGAGTGAAGATTTATGGGGTATTTCTGCTCTCTACAGTTCTTCAAGCCTAAAGAAAAATTTAACCCCTGGGCTGGGCTGCTACAGACCTTTATCTGGTAGAATACGTAGGGGATTAATCTACCACCACAGGACTTCAGCTACACCTGTTATCTAAACAGGTAACCACTATCAGGGCACATTAACATGTCAAAGGACAGTTGGGCATTTTGCCTCTTACATCTTCCCAGAGTTCCTTGGTCCAGGATCCTTGGATCCCAGATTGTTCCTGAATCAGCTAGTGGCATGTGTTTTGTGAGGAATGTTCCTTCTGTTGTAGACAAAATTTGCTGTAAACAAGACGTCAACTTCTTAATGTATTTCAAGAGCCAGTGCTGTGGGCACCATAGGATCAGGAAATATTTGTCATCAATAATAGTACTACTACCTGCTGAGCACTTTTATAATTGCTGTGCATGTAGTAGCTCATGGCATCCTTGTAACACACTGAAGTAAGTGCCACTATTATTCTCATTTTGCAGATAAGGAAGTTGAGGCTTATAAGCAACTCCCCTAGGCTGCCAACATAAGTAGTATGTTAACTATCTATTGTTCCAAAACAAATGATCCCAAAGCTTAGAGGCATAAAATAATAATAAGCATGTATCATTTACACAATTCCTAGGTCAGGAATTCACGAGTATCTTAGTAGGTACTTCTGGCTCAGGATCTCTTATGAGGTCACAGTCAAGATGTCAGTTGAAGGCTGCATCATCGAAGGCCTGACTGAGGCCGGAGGATTTGTGTCCAAGATGGTGCACGCATGTGGATGGCAGGCTAGTGCTGGCTTTTGGAAGGAGGCCTCCGTTTTTCACTATGGGGTCATGTTTTGCAGCATTACAGCTGGTTCTCTCCAGAATGAATAATCTAAGAGAGAGACGAGATGGGGAATTCAATGTCTTTATAATCTAGTCCCAGAAATCACACACTGGCACTTCTGTTGTCTTGTGTTGGACACATAAGTCTGCTGTGATTCAGTAGGAACTCCTACACAAGGGCATGATTACAAGGAGGAGAGAGAATCATTGGGGGGACGTCTCAGGGACTGGCAGAATTCGGATTGGAGCCTGGGGTCTCCTCTCTGCAGAGCTGTACTCTTGAACACTCTGATATTGCCTTCCTAAAAAAACTGTCCCCGATGTGTTCAAGACAGTTGGATATTCTTGAAAGAGTAAACAATGATGAAATAAGAAAACTCTGTATTGAGTCCTTACGATGTCCCAGGCATTGTACGATGTCATCTGCATCATTTCCTCATCAAACCTAATGATGAGTCTCAAGATAGAAGTTCAAGGATTTGCCCAGAGTCTCAGAAGTGTAATAAAAATTCTTTATGAACACGAAGCCTGTGTGAGATCAATGAGCAAGTGTGAATGGGGGTCACTTGTGTGAGGGGAAGAAAGAAGCCAGAGTAGCAGGAGTCTGTGATTGAGAGGACTGACAGCAGAAACCAGAGTTGAAGTTGAAAATTAGGCTGATGCAGACGAAAGAATATCGTCATTCAGCTGGAACCCCATTGAGCTAAACGGGAGGGTAAAACCTAAGAAACAGATAAAGTAAGAATTCTCAGGGCACTAATTATACACTGCAGTTAAAGATTATATTGATCTCAGAATCTAGTTCTGTTCAGCTGAATGGACTTATCTTATTCAGAGACATCATTTTGTGTTCTTAAAGAGAAGGCGATAAGAGAGAAAGAGATAGAGAAAAGTTGGTTTCTGAACATCTTTCTAAACTAGATATATCCAGGTGAGTAAGTAGGAAATTCCTTAAAGCCAAATTATTTCCCACCTTAAATTAGATTTTTTTCCCCATTAGTACCCACTGGTTTAACTAAAACACAACTTTACAAACCCAATCCATGAACTAGTCATAGAGTGTCAGTGGGCATTTGCTCAGAACTGTGTTAACTAGAAGGAGACATTTAGAAGTATAAGGGATCAGACTTCTTAGGTGACTCAGTGGTTAAGAATCCGCCTGCCAATGCAGGGGACGTGGGCTCAAGCCCTGCTCCAGAAAGATTCCACGTGCCGTGGAGCAACTAAGCCCATGCGCCACAACTACTGAGTCTGCCCTCTGGAACCTGTGAGCCACAACTATTGAGCCCATGTGCCACAACTACTGAAGCCCACGCACCTAGAGCCCATGCTCCACAACAAGAGAAGCCACCACAATGAGGAGCCTGCGCACCACAACAAAGAGTAGCCCCCACTCACCACAACTAGCCCATGTGCAGCAATGAAGACCCAACACAGCCAATAAATAAATAAATTTATTAAAAAAAAAAAAGAAGTATAAGGGATCATTCATGTCCTAGAGAAGCTTAGATTCACTTGGAAAGAAACTACTGACCCTGGCAATTCTACACAGTGATTATTTGAGAGGTCAATTGTTTTGTTGTTGTTGTTTTACTATTTTATTTTTATTTTATTGGAGTACAATTGATTTACAGTGTTGTGTTAGTTTCATATGCACAGCAAAGTGATTCAGTTATACACATACATGTATTCATTCTTTTTTAGATTCTTTTCCCATATAGGTCATTACAGAGTACTGAGCAGAGTTCCCTGTGCTATACAGTAGGTCCTTGGTGATTATTTATCTTACATATAGTAGTGTGTGTGTGCGTGTGTGTGTTCATCTCAAGCTCCTGATTTATCCCACCCCCTTTGGTAACCATAAGTTTGTTTTTGATATCTGTAAGTCTGTTTCTTTTGTAAATAAGTTCATTTCTATCTTTTTTAAAAAATGAGATTCCACATATGAGTGATATCGTATGATATTTGTCTTTCTCTGTCTGACTTACTTCACTTAGTATGATAATCCTTAGGTCCATCTATGTTGTTGCAAATGGCATTATTTTGTTCTTTTTTATGGCTGAGTAATGTTCCATTGTATACATGTACCTCATCTTCTTTATCCATTCATCTGTTGATGGGCATTTAGGTTGCTTCCATGTCCTGGCTATTGTAACTAGTGCTGCAATGAACATTGCTTATCTCCTTCCAGATTACGGTTTTCTTCAGATACATGCCCAGGAGTGGGATCGCTGGGTCACATGGTAGTTCTATTTTTAGTTTTTTAAGGAACCTCCATACTGTTCTCCATAGTGGTTGTACCAATTTACATTCCCACCAACAGTGTAGGAGGGTTCCTTTTTCTCCACACTGAGAAACGATTGTTCATAGACAGTAAGCTTAGAGGGAAGTTAGAGGGATGTTACCTGTGAAGACAGAGATAGTAGGGGAGGAATGGGTGGAGGAGGAGAGATTTGAGTCCTGCTTTGATGATGGTCAGGTTTGGGTTGGTCTCGCCATGTATTTGTTTCCATTTCTGCAAAAGCAAAGCCGGAGACAAAGACTTGAATGCATGCAGGTAATGCCAAGAAACAAGAATAAGGTTGAGCATAGTTATGATTGAGATGGGGAAGGAGGAACCAATCAAAGGCTCTCTATCTCTGTAAGGGAGCTCAGCTCCTCGGGGACCTAGGAGAAGCATACAGAATGCCTCCTAGACTTTTCTGTCTGAAGGACAGGAACCTGGGCATTAATCCATGGCCGGCCACCCCTCATTGTTTGAGGGGTAACCCCAGAGGCATTAATCTCCCTGCTCTTCCCGACTGTGCCAGGATGGGAGCTGAGTGGACATCTGTGGCTTCCAAGAAATCCCTAAGTCAGAAAACTTAAGAAATGTCGTAGCACGGCAGCGAGCCTGGGGTTGCCTACCACAGCTGTGGCTGACATCCGAGGTGGGTGGAGGAGATGTGGAGGGAGGCACAAAAATCATCTGCTACAATCAGGAAAGTCAAAACCACTTTCCTCTGTACCCTCCGCTTCATGGTCTTTGACCAGAAGTGTGTCACATCGCCACCCGCCTAGCTGGAAGGGAACGTGAGGGGTGAGTGGCCTTAGCGGGGTGGTCCGTGAGTACGGGTAGAATGGGAATGGATATTGGGCAGGCAACCAGCACAGCTCGCCCAGCGTCACGTCTAACAAAGTAGCCACGGTCTTCCCCTCCCCCACAAAGAGCTCCCCCCTCCCCCCAGATATCCATGAGTCATGTCACACAGGGGCAGCTATGTCAGGATCCACCAGCCAAACTTCCCACCAGCAGCTTGTCAACATCTCACGTTGGTGATTCCTCTGCCCTGGTGACCCACCATCTAACTGCCATCCACCCTCTTCCACAAATTCAGCTTCGTGTTGCGATTCGTGGGAACAACACAAGGAATGGGATGGCCCATCATGGTGGCAAGCCGTGGGCCAAGCTCTTGCCCTTCACTTTTGCTACGTGACTGCTTGACATATGGCAATATTCCCCGGTTGAATTGCTCCAGGAAGATAAGAGTCTATAAGAGTCTTCTTGGAACAAATGAAAACCAGAAGACAGACATGGCCTCCCTCCTGGCCTTCCATTAATTTGCCTGGCTTTCCTCGAAGAAGGAATCCTTAAGACTCTTCCAACTTGATTTACTCCTCTCCAGAAATCTCCAGCACAGGAAAAGGTTGTCAGTGGGCCGTTCAATCCTGTCTCTTACCATTTTCTCCTGTTCCCATCTCTGTGGGGAAACAGTCGTGTGAGGCTGTTGCCGCTGGTGGCCATGGAAACAGAATAATTGACCTAACAGTGTGAAAGTCATAAACTTAATGAAACTATAGTTTTTATTGCACTTCACCCTCATCTCTGATTAAATCAGATCTGCATAATGCGAAGGTATTAAATTTCCATGTTTCTCATTTTCTTTCCCCTGCCAATAGGAAGAAAGCTCTGTTGTGAGACAGAACCCTGCTGGTGGGCTGGGAACATCATGGCTCTAGATTTTGCTGAAAAATGTTTTTTAATCATTGGTGCTGGCGGGACCACAAGGCAAAGCCAACTTTTGAGATTCTGGCTCCAGGGAGATACAGCTGCTTTCTTCTGGCAGATGGAGACTTTGTGAAGGTTCGGAGGTACCAGACATCAATGGGTCAGAGCATCAAAGAGACGCATTGATTCAAGAACCAGGTCCAGAGCACTGCATCTGGGCCGGGATGGTGTGAGAGCTGGGACTCAGAGAGGAATGAGATAGAGCACTGCTTGCAACAAAAACCAAAGAGAATGGGGACCAGGAATGGAATCCATGCTGACCAAACAGTAAACCACTGCGTGACTGCGTTTCAAACACTGTGCTAGGTTCTCCAGGGATTTAAAGACCAATGATATTGATGATGATACTATCAGAGGTTTTACTCCCACAGGGGCGATGTGCAAACAAGTGCAATACAGAAGGTAATTTGACAAAGGACAAAGTGCTCTAAAAATGTTCAGGAAGGAGTGCTTACTTCTAATAGGGGTCTTCAAGAAAATATCACAGAGGTGTTGCCTTTAGGCAGAGCTTATATGTCAGACATTCTGCAAAGTGCTTTACTCGCAGCAGACTTCATCCTCTTGAATTTTAATTTATCTCAGAGTAGAAAAAAAAAGCAGAAAGAAGAGTATAATAAGGCAGTAGTTCTCAATTGGACAGGATTTACCCCCCACCCTTCACCCAGAGGTCATTTGACAATATCTAGAAACATTTTTGGTGAGACCAGGAGAGAGCCAGCTGGACAGATTCCTATGCTAAGTCCTGCCCCTGCAGGACAGATGAGGGATGGTGGGGACATGACAGGTGAGGAGGACCCACCCTCTGTGTCCAAGGTGTGTCATCCATGAGGCTGGAGCATGAGGGAGCCTGGACACTTCAGGCTGGGCTGGGGAGCTGGACAGAGCCACACCTGCTTTTACCTTGAGTCTTGCTAATGTTCCTTCCTTGACTTTGCTCCGGTGCCAGGGGCCCCTGGGACCCACCCTGCGTCTACCCCTTTTCTCTCGTCTTCCTCTTCCTCTCCTGGATGACTTTCTCCTACCCTCTGTTTTTTCACAGCTTAAGCAGCAGGTGGGTAAGGATGTGTCCAACGTCAGGGTTAAAGAGGTCAGATGGGGGAACAGATTCAATTTCAGGGCCCCATTCATCCCATTTTAAGACCTTCTAGCAAAGGAGACCTGACATTCACTTGCTCAAGTGAAAAGAAAATGACCCAAAACAAACAAAAATGACTAGCTATGAAGTTGCTTTAAATTCTTGCTCGCGGACCCTTGATTTTAACGTTCCGTAGATATTCGAAGTAGTTGCCACCCATTAATGGATGAAGAAACCATACCTCAAAGACATTAAGGAAGTATTCCAAAGTGACACAGCCAGGAAATTATCATCTTGGCATTCTGTGATATAAACGAGCCAAAGATGACCTCTGTGTATCAGCCACTGGTTATTTCTTCACTGTAGGCTGAGATCCTTTAGCTCAAAAGCCCACTGGCGCCAAACTCAAGTTTTTTACACATCCAGTTTTTTTTTTTTTCTGTGTAAGTGAAATTTAATAATAAATGGGATATGCTCCCAGATAAAGAAGTTAATAACAGGCAGAGAAAGAGGAAGTTCAGATTACATAGGCGCACAGGGAATTGCATCCCACCTGGTGCGTTTGGAGAAATGACCTGTGTTGAGAGGGGAAGATGGGCTCAGGGCGAGAGTGAAATGAAGGAGACAGAGAAATGAGAAAGAAGACAGTGAATTGGATATGAGATTAGGGGGTTGGTCTCAGGAGAGGCTATTATAAGTACTGTCGGAGGCAGTGTATAAGGGGGCTTCTGAGTGTGGAGAGAAAAACATGGACAGATAAGAAGGACTTCAGAGCCAAGCAGAGAACAATTGCAGGGTAGGGGACACATTTGAGGGAAAACCACCACAAGCTGCATAGGAAAGGGGGGGTGCTCTGAGTCTGCTCTGCCCCAGCATGTCAGGGAAGAGCCAAGGCAGCCCAGTGGTGGTGGTGACTCGGCACCAGGCTCCAGTGGTGCCCATGCCATCGCCTAAAGACACTGACAACGTGTACAGCCTGCAAAGCAAACACATCCAAGTGTTTTAAAAAACAGCTCAAGCAAGCAGATTTTTAGCCATTTAGAGCCTGTCTCTTTGCATACTCCAGGAAACCGCACCCCACATCTACTGGCAATAAGGAGCCCAAGCTGCCTTGGTCCTTTGGGAACTCGCTGACCCAGAGACTCCCCGCTTCGCTGCTAAGTGACAACCCTTAGATATGAGCCCCCTCTTTGATCACCCCCTACCCTTCTGGATGGCGGCCCATCTCCTAAGCCGCTGAGCTCTCTTGCTGTGAACAGTTTCCCCTCCCTGCAACTGCCCAGTACCGCTCGTTGTATGTTACTACCCCTTGTGTGTTACCTCCCCTCGAACTGTCCCAGATCCCTCAAACTCTCCACACGTGCCGAGTCACCTTCAGGCTTTGAACCCAGTCGTGTTTCCCTCTACCCCAAAGCTTCCAACTTTTCAGCAAATGTAATTACGCAAGAGGTACAGATCTAAGCAGTATTCCCGGAGGAGGGCCTGGGGTTCATCTGAAACCTAATACAGTTCTCTCAGTTCCCCCAGTAGTAGTAGTACTACTACTACTACTAGTTACTATTACAATTTCCACATTCATCCTCTGAAAGGGACAGAACAGGGAATAGTACCCTAAGAGTTGGTGGTAACCATCACAGTATTAATACCTTCCATTTGTGGAGCATTTACTCTGTGCCAGGCACTTACTGTCTCGCCCACAGCTCTATGAGGTTAGCTGATGTAACCAACATCTTCGACAGAACCGTTCGGGGACAATGTCACGTCTTCCCATTCTCGGGCCGAGGAGTTATTTGTGTAGCTGGTGGGGATCCCCTCTCCTCCCCAGTTCCACACACATCCAGTCAATTTACCACCTCACTTAAAGTTCCTGAGAAACCTAACACAGGGGACTCACCCACCCAGAAGCATGTGTGCCTTTCCTGACTCGGGTTTCTGTCCCGGTTCACCAGCTGCCTGCTCGCTGAGCTACTTCTCTTCTTTCCGGGACCACCCCAGACATTCCCCAGCTGAAAGGGATCCCCACCCCGAAAGGAAACAATGCCTTTCAGCCTGCAGAGACCCAGACACAAAAGCACACACATGGATTCTGCAGTTACTGGCTACCCTAAGGGGAGCGCAGGAGAGCTGTTATTTCCCAAACTTCAGCTCTAATATATCTGTTACATCTTCCTAACAAACACGAAGGTGGCAAGTCCGGAGGCTGGGCATACAACTGCGGTGACAAGAGAGGAAATTTAGGTCTCAACCTGGAAGATCAATTTCAAAGTGAGAGGAGTAGGGAATACGGACAGACTACAGGCAGCATTCACCAAAAGCCTGAGCTCAGCCTCAGAATTAGGGTCCATACATGTAGGGAGACAGGGCATGTGGCCGTGGAGGTCCAGGATGCTGTGGGGTGGTCTGGCTGCAGGAAGCAAAGAGCCAGCGAGGGGCGTCTACGGTGCGGTAACTGCCAGTGAGCCCATCACAGGGAAGGAGGCAGGGCCTAGAGGGATGAGCGGAAGTAAAGTGGATGGGATTTAAAGAAATACTGATCAAGGAATTCCTCCGTTTGTTCTCTTTAAGGGCAAGGTTGATTCCAGAATTTATAGAGTAGAAGAAAATACTTTTACAACAGATCACTGGATAGAGGAGATTCTGTTTAGAAATTTAGAGATCTCTAAAAACTTGGGCCAAACAGAATTTTCCATCACCTGCCTGTTAATCTCAAGATGCTGTCCCCAGCCTCCCTGCCAAAAGTTGATCCCTACATCTTCCTCCCTGTCTGACCTTGGGACATGTAAAGAGGAAACTCCTCTGTGTTCTGTCTTCTCACAGAAGACTCTCAATACCTCCGGGTTACCAAACGTTGTGTAGGTTTTTCCCACACTGAGCAATTCTCCAATCCTCTGCCACCAGTTTAACTCAATTCAGAAACTATCTATCTGGACTTAGAGCAGACCCCACAGGCTCAGTCCCAAGAGACTGCTCTTCCTTCAGACGCTTTCGCAAGTCAGGGTTGTCACCAACTGGCGATAAACCAGGGTTCCCAAGACCCCCTCCTAAGGTACAGTCCTTTGCTAGAATGGCTCACGGAACTCAAGAAAACAGTCTAACTCCTAGATTACTGTTTATTTCTGAGGATAGAAGTCGGGAACAGCCAGATGGAAGAGCTGCAGAGAGCAAGGTGTGTGGGGAGGGGCCCGGAAACCCCAAACCCTCTCTGGGCTCCCCACCCTCCCCAGATCTCCACACATTCACCAACCTGGAAGCTCTCCATAACCCTCAGTGTACTGACATACATACACTGTTGATGCTGTGTATAAAATAGGTAACTAATGAGAACCTACTGTCTAGCACAGGGAACTCTACTCAATGCTCTGTGGTGACCTAAATGGGAAGGAAATCCAAAAAAGAGGGGATATATGTACACATATAGTTGATTCACTTTACCGTATAGTAGAAACTAACACAATGTTGCAAAGCAACTATACTCCAAAAAAAATTTTTTTTAAATTTTTTTAAGTGTTCTCACCAGAAAAAAAAAAAAAAAAGGTAACTACGTGAAGGCAGTGGATATATTAGTTACCTCAGTGGGGAATCTTTGCACAGTGTAATCAAGTCATCACGTTGTACACTTTAAATATCTTACAGTTCTGTCAATTATACCTCAAGAAAACTGTAAAAAAATAAGACTGAAGGAAAAATAAACAACTCTCAGTTCAGGTTATGGGGGATCAATACACGGGGACAATTGATTGAATCACTGGCTGCTCGGCTATTGAACTCAGTCTCCAGCCCCTCTTCTCTCCCTGGCAGTCAGCATGGGGAAGGAGCAGGAGGCTGAAACTTCCAACCCTCTGATCCTGTGGCTGGTTCCCCTGGCAACCAGCCCCATCCCTAGGGGCTTCCCCCAAAACTCACCTCCTTAACATAAACTCAGGTTTGGCTGAAAGGGGGCTTGTTATAAAAAAACAAAAGACACTTTTATGGCTCTTATCACTTAGGAAATTCCAAGGGCATTATTAGGAGCTGTGTGGCAGGAACTCTGTTAGAAGACTGGAATACGTATTTCTTACTGTAAGTCACGTCATCACAGGAGGCCAAGCATGGGAAGGGTCTCCCCAGGCTGCAACCAGCGTGTGCTGTCCGTGTGTCAGATCCCCACGCGCCCCACGCCATCCCTTTCTCTGATCTCCTGCCCCCATGTGGTCTGGCTCATACCTGGAGGTCTACCTGATTCCCAGTCCAGGTCCAGCTCACTCAGGTTCATTTGGCATCTGCCCACGAAGACAGCATTCGCAATGCCAATGTCTTCATTTCTTCAAGTGCCAATCACATGGCCTTATTTTCTGACATGAGCCTCTAGCATCAGGAATGATGGCCTGAGTAAAAGATGCCACCCAGCCTGTGATGGTGACTCATCGTAATGACACAAGGGGACACTTTGCTCATGAAATACAGCAAAGCCCTTTGGAGAGAAATGATCTTCCGGAAGCATACTCAAGAAAGCCAGCGAGACAGACGTTTCAATTCGCCCAGCCCCAGACACATCCTGAATCTGTCTCTTCCCATGTTCTTGGGTTTGTTCCACGTGCCATGTCTCACTGAGTACCTTCTGGCCCCCTCCATGTGCGGTGAGGGCCTCTCCCCGGGGAGCCCCAGCACACACTCTCAGAGCCCCGGGAGGACTCCCGCGTGCATTCGGGGCCTAACAACGTCTCCTGTGCAGAATTGAGCACAAGGACAGGTTGTACGTGGGAGGAGATGTTCTCTTGGTGTCTGCTCGAAATGTTGTTTCCGAGTTCCTCATTCCAAGAGAGGGAGATGAATGGGGATTGCCTGAACTACACTCGAGCTGAAACAAATCGGTTAGCTGGGACTATGGGGACTCTGCAGAGAGAGCTTTCCTTTTGCTCTTTTTTATCCCTAAGACCTATGAGTGAGTTAGTGGACTGTTTGCTGGCAGACCTTTCTCCACCCTTCCCCCTACTCTGCTTCTACTGGGCAGCCCCCTCTATGGCCTCAGCTTCTGAGCTCTGGAAACATCTCCGTCTGTGGTCCCCTCCCCTAAGGTAGCAGTGACCTCCATTGTCACTAATCTTGACCTCCCAGCTCTTCTATCACCTGCATAACCAATTCCCTGAATACAGCTCCCTCTGTTTTAAAGAACTCTAGGTCTTCCTCTTTTTTGGCTGATAAATTCTTAAATAATAGCTAACACTTTTATGGCATTAGTGCATGTTTCGCATTATGAATTCATTTGCTCCTCATAACTTTCCCCATGAAGTGGGTACTGTCATTCTCCCCATCTTACAGATGTGGAGACTGAGGAACAGAGAAGTCATACGGTAAATTAGCGGTGGAGTTGGGGTTCAAGATGGGCTCTGAAATCCATGCTCTAAAAACACAGCACACACAACACACACACACACACACACACACACTATCTTGAATCACAGAATTTTTGAAGCAAGAGCACATTGGGGTGGTGGTTCTCACAGTGCAGCTCCTGGACCAGCAGCATTAGCATCGCCTAGCAACTTGTTAGACATGCAGATCTTAGGCTGCACCTCTGACCTACTGAGTCAGAAACGGGGAGAGGGAGAGAGGAGACACTCTGGTTTTAACACCTCCTGCAGGTGATTCAGATGCTTCGTAAAGTTTGAGAACCAGTGCTTTCCAGCACGGTTCCATCCTTGGATGTTGAGGTCTTGGAACAGTTCCTGGGCCACTGTGGTTCTCTCCCTAGAAACCAAGCAGTAGCTGATTTGCCTCCCTCTCACCTCCCCTGCTTCCATCACCTCTTGTTCCACCTGGTATGGTTCCTTTAAGTGGCTACACAGATCCTCTCATCCTGGACAAGATACTGTGGCGGGCAGAATAACGGGCCCCCAAAGATGCCCACATCCTAATCCTGGGGCCCTGTGAATACGTTATGTTCCAGGGCCAGGGGGACTTAAGATCACTAATCAGATGACCTTAAAGAGATTATCCTGGATTATCAAACTGGGTCCAATGTAACTATGAGAGTCCTTAAAAGAGGGCAGAGGGAGGCAGAAGAACCAGAACAGGAGAGATGGCTGGTTTTGAAGATGGAGGAAAAGGACACAACCCAAGGAATGCAGCTGCGTCTAGAAGCTGGAAAAGGCACGGAAGTGGATTGTCTCGTAAAGCTTCTAGAAGGAAGGCAGTCCTGCCTGCCCCTTGATTTTAGTCCAGTTAAACTCATTTTGTACTTCTGACCTCCAGAGCTGTAAGGTAATAAATTTGTATTGATTTAAGCTCTGAGTTTGTGGTAACGTCATAGCAGCATTGGGAAACTAATACATGCTCCATAAAAGACACTCTTTGTGTCAGGGCATGTCTGA
This sequence comes from Hippopotamus amphibius kiboko, assembly GCF_030028045.1. NCBI lineage: Eukaryota > Metazoa > Chordata > Mammalia > Artiodactyla > Hippopotamidae > Hippopotamus > Hippopotamus amphibius. Next base: position 6,028,409 of record NC_080202.1, on the reverse strand, counting down.
CAGTGGTGGTCCTAAACACCCTTGTCAACTCATCTCTCATACCTCTTCTCTCCCAGTCTTATCCTCACTTTTTGTGCTTCCACCCCCATGCTTTGCCTAAATCCTATCGCTGTGTCCTCTGGAACACCCACTCTGAGAACAGCTATCTTCCCTCTAGCTTCAGTCTTCTCTTGAAACGTTCCTTATCTGGTGCTGGACAACCCCTGAAAGCCCTGGTGTCTCTGAAGGCCGCTCAAGCAGCTGAGTTTTCTTTCACAGCCTGAGGACTTCAGGGTCAGGAAGTAATTTCAGTGTCCTCCTAGTTCTCCATTGCCACCTGCAGACCATTTTGCTCCCCTCCGTCCTACAAAAATTCTTTATTTCAAGTTCATGCTGCACAGCTCTCTAACTCTGTCTCCCTTCCCATTCCTACCATGTATTAGCCTGCCAGTTACCGCCCATCACCCACTGAAGGTGTGAGGCCTTACATTCTTCCTGTCCACCACTGACCTGGCCAACATTCTTGATGAGAAGAACATCTATGGCCATGACCCAGACAGCTCCCTGGCCTCTCAGCCCCTTAATCCATCACCTGCAAAAGTATTTTCCAACTCTACATGATCTGCTGCCTTTCATGGCCACACCTAGTCCTCCTCAACCCCCGTAACTCCCTCAAAACTCGAACTTTGAGTTCAACCCTATGATCAGCATGTCTGGGTCTTACTCTGGTTTCCCCTGACGCTACAGTCCTTTGATTTCATGGGGACTTTCAAACTGTATCCTCACTTTTCTACTCGCCCAGCTACAAAACCATGATTTGTTAGTTTAATAATCACTTCCTCGCAAATATTCTTAGACCTTTGACCACCGCCACCCTGCCCCCCCGCCCCATCTCACTGTCTCGCATGCTTGGAAAATTGCAGCCGTGGTGGAACCCACATACCTGCCTTCTCCATGCCATCACGTGAGCAGCTGGGCTTTGTGTAGAAAATCACAAATCCAGGTTAACTTCTTTGCTTTGAAAAATCACAGCTCTTATCCCCATGGGAGCCCTCCATTCTGCCTGATGCATGTGTTACCCTTCACTGCTAGATTCCCTTCTCTGCACCCTGAGATGACTATGTCATAGTTTCCTTTTTACTCATACCTTCCCCACTCTCTCCTCTCCCACACTCTCCATTGGTGGACTCCCCTCATGCTTACTGAGAAAATGTAAGTCTCCAGGCACAAATGCTGTCAACTTCCCATCAGCAAATCATTTTTACCCACCTTCTCCTTTTCCTTTTCCCTTCCTTTTGTAATGAAGGAAGCATTTCACCGCTAGTCCAGATTGCAGCCTTCTACTGCTGTCCTGAGCGCTGGTCCCTTTTGCTCACCCAAGGAATTTACTACTTTGGCTTTCCTTTCTCTCTCCCTCATCACAGGTCTTTCTGGAGAGAAATGTGTTGCTTTAAATGCTCATATGAGACATGAAGAGAGGTCTAAAATCAATTGTCTAAGTGTCCACTTTCAGAAATCATATAAAGACTTGGAAAATAGATAGAAAATAAGTAGAAAGAAAGAAATAGTTGATATAAGAGCAGAGAACAATGAAATTGGAAAACAATCAACAAAGCCAAAAGTCAGTTCTCTGCATCAAAAGTTTAACAAAACTGATAAACCTCAAACAAGACTGATTAAGAAAAAAAGGGAGCGAACACAATTGGTCAATATCAGAAAAGAAAGCAGGATTATCATTACAGATTGTATAATTATCAAAAGGATTAAGAAGAGATGCTATGAGTAGCTTTATGTCAATAAAATTGACAATGTAGATGAAACGGGCCAGTTCCTCGAAAAACTGAAATTACCGGAACAGCCTTCTTTCTACCAAAAATCCTAAACTGATTATCAAAACCCTCAACACGGAGAAAACTTCAGTCCCAAGTGGTTTCACTTGAGAAAACTTCAGTCCCAAGTGGTTTCACTTGAGAAAACTTCAGTCCCAAGTGGTTTCACTACAGAATTTCATTAAATATTTGAGGAAGAAATAAGACAAAGTTTACACAACCTATTTCAGAAAAGAGGGATGAACTAATTTTTGGAGGTAACAGAAGCAAGAAAAAAAAAGTGTCAGACATAAAAAAGTGTGGCTTTTATAATGTTATTCAGATGAAGTTCTAGAGTAATTAAAGCAAATTCATTGTGGGAAATTTCAAAACACCGGTTTCCTCTGCTGGGGTAAGATTAACTGGAAGGGGATGCTAGGGAAGTTTCCGGAATCATAGGAATGGCTTACATGGATGTCAAAATCATACATTGTACATTTCAACGTATGTAAATGGAACGAATAAATGTTCAAGAAGAGTGGCGAGCAGGCGGAGACACAGGTGAAACAGACTGGCAGAAGTCGATTGTTGAAGTTAGGTGATGGGTGAATGGGGGTTTATAACCTTACTGCGTTTGTGCTGTGTATGTTTTGATTTTTCCGTAATAGTTTAAAATGGAATGATCATGAAGTTTGATTTTGTAAAGTGAGATATTATATTTGTATATCACACTATTTCAAATCTGCATACTTCAGATTTGCACAAGATAGAGTACATTTTTTATTTCCTTCCAGTCTTCTTTTGAGAATTATTCTGACCAGCACTGCGTGTGAAATTTTGCGCACAGCTTTCCTCCTTACCTTGTGCTGTAAGCATCTCTGCAGTTGTTGCAGCCTTTTTGATCATCACTTTTAATGGCTAACCCTCTGGCTTCTTAATGCTGAAACTCAAATTTTATCTCATTATTTCGCCTACATTGAATAATGTACTACTCAGAATAATATAGCTCAGTACATCCCTCAGGAAACACATTTAGCTATTTATGTTTTGTATACCCAACTTGTACTAAGAAAGATTGAAGGTAGCCTGAAAAGACACATGAAATACAGGATAGAATAAATTCAAAACAGAATACAAAAAGAAAGAGAAACAAAGTCCAAGACAGAGTTGAACCAAGGATATTTAAGGAAGGACAAATCAGACGCCCTCCTTTGCTAAAGTAACTCTCAACAAAACATACCCAGAACATCTAACTTTGAGCAATGATGTTTAGCACGTGTATTGATTGGGGTGACCAAAGAAGTCTCTTTTAAGAAATAGTTATTTTGAACCATTAAAAAGTTAGGGAATATCTAGACAATTGATAACTTTAGAAGAGTTGAATAGCTTCAGCAGTCGTTTCGAATAGCTTTTAATCTTAGAATAGCTGGGAGGCAAGAAACAGGAAGGGGTTCAATCTCTAGCTCTGCTGCTTTCCAGCCAATTATCTTGAGAAAATGGCTTCATCTGTCCGATTCCTCAGGTCTTTGTAAAACTGAGGGCAATAAACTTGCTACCTTCTAGTAATGTCGTGAAGACTTATCGCAGATTCAACAAATACTTATTGAGACACACTGGGTGGCAGGCAGCGTTCCTGTCCCAGAAGAAGTGATGACAGTTAAGTCTCCATCCTTCTGAAGCTTCCCTTCTAGTGGGGGTGGAGACTCAGGACAAGGAAACAAGTGATGTCATTTCAGACAGTGACACTTCTATTCAAGGAAAGAAAGCATGTGATGGGGCTACAGTAAGAGGGATGTGTGCCCTTTCTATTTGATCTGGGAATTCCTCTTGAAAAAAGTAGCCTATTTTTTTTTTAATTTTATTTATTTATTTATTATTTTTGGGGGGGTACACCAAGATCAATCATCTGCTTTTATACACATATTCCCGTATTCCCTCCCTCCTTCGACTCACACTCACCCTCCCTCGAGTTCTCCCCACCGTCCCCGTCCCAGTCCTCTAAGGCATCTTCCATCCTCGAGTTGAAAGTAGCCTATTTTTAAAGGGATTTGAAAGATGAAAAGAAAGCAACAGGGAAGAACCATCTAAGCAAATGAAACATCAGCACTGAGGCTCTCGTGTTTTGAGACACAGCGAGAACTCAGTGTGGCTGGCTAGAGGGAGAGAGGGTTTCCATGGACAGAGACGGGGTTGGAGAAGGAGATGGGGCCGGACCTCCTGGCACCATGGGAAGCAGCCTGGACTTTGTTTCAGGCATCAACAGAGGTCATTAGAGGATTTCAGCAGTGGAGTTACAAGATCTGATTGATGTTTTTAAGCCACTGTGAGAAGGATGGGCTGTAGAGGCCCGAGAGTGCAGGCAGGGAGGCTAGAGAGGAGGCTGTTATACAGGAGGTGCTCAGGCCAGTGCCTGGCACATAACAAGCATTCATGAAATACTAGCTATTTTGAATTGGTAACTGTAGCCCTTCTTTTTGAAAAAAGACCTCAGCTAGAAGGGCCAATTATCTGATTAGGACATCCTCTACCTGAGAAAGTCAGGTCTTCCCGTTCCCTGTAACAAAGATATGTCTCTGTAGCTCACCAAGCCTGGAGGCTTGGGGACGTGGCAGCTTAGTGAGGCTGCACTGTATTCCCCAGAACTCCTTTTCCTGGGTGTTTCTGAGGATTGGGGTCACGGAGCCCACACAGGGCAGAGGTGGAACAGCAACCACGTGGAGGCTCCCACGCGCTGGCCCCGCTCTGCCCCCTCCCCTCCTCCGTGGGAGGTCGCGGCCACAGCTGCTCCCCCCTCCTGGGACCCTCCTGCATCGTCTTGGCTCCTGGGCCAACTGTGGGTGCTCAGCTCCATGATCCAGGTCCGGCTTCCGCAGACGCCCGCCCCTCCCGGCTCGGAGGCCACGAGCACTGCCGTGGGTTTCTGTCTGTCCTCTCGGGCCCAGCTCGTGCTTGTATCTTACTTACCAGATATATATATAGAGAGAGAGAGACAGACAGACACAGAGACAGAGTTATGGAGTTATATAAAGAGAAAGCTATCCATCTTCTATATGCTGGCTCTCTCTCTATCAATCATCTATCTATCTATCTGTCATCTATCAATCATCTATCTATCGTCTATCTATCATCCATCTATCTATCTATCATCTATCTATCTATCTATCATCTCTCTATATTAGTGCACGAGTGGTGGTGCTTCTCCAAATGATCCCTCATTGATCCACCAAGGGTGGTATCAGATCAAAGAGAAAAAAAATTTATTTTAGAAGATCAAGAAACGTCTCCAGGTGTCCTTCAGAGGACCCCTCACAACCAGCACAGCTTCGGGCACGTAACAGGCATGTAATAAGTATTCCCAAAATTCGGGAGGTTCAGCTCTCATGCCCCTGGCAGGTTAGAGTGCAGGTAGGACTGAACTGCGGGATCTGATGCCATCTCCAGGTACACAGTGTCAGAACTGAGTTGAATTGCAGAATACACACCTGGTGTTGGAGAACTGCTTAGTGATGCAGGACCCCTGCCACCCAACACACACACACACACACACACACACACACACACACACAGAGGCGTTGGGGACCAGAATCTTAACGAGCCTTGAGGGTTGCCTCAGGCATTGTTACCAGGAATCTGCTAAGTCACTTAAAACTTGCCTGATCCACCGTTAATGGGAAGGTTGCTGAGACAAAGGCAGGAAGATGTGGTCTTAACGGTTTGGGCAGTCATGCAAAATGTGAGTTATCAGGCATCAGATGGGAACCAAGAGGGTCTCCTAGGCCAAGCAGCATCTCCGCTTAACTCTACGAACCAAAGTGTGTTTTGAGGACAGACTTCTCTATGGCAGCTTCCTGAATATGAGATGTGCAGGTGGTCTCATTTTGCAAAGACAGACACCATGAAAAACAAGTTTAAAAAAATAAGGAGACAGGATTGTGTGGGATACGTACAGATACGTTCGAGTTTCTGTAAAGTTTTATTTTTAAAACACTCAAAGCAAATGGCAACGTGTTAACATTTGTCAAATATCAGCAGTGAGTACGTGGATGTATGTTATATTATTTTCTGCACTCTTCTCTGGGTTTGAAATATTCTATAATACATGATTTTTTTAAAATACAAAAAAAAAAAAAAAAATGTGCCCCATGGAGTAAGTCTTGGCCGTTGAAATCAGCAGGATCAGGTAATGACCACAGATGGAAATCACCTCCTCCCTCCTAGTCAGAGTTTTAAATCTTTATTATGCCAGCTGTCAGAAAAATGAACCCTGGAACTTTTTTGCAAAGAGTTGGTATAAATTGGCAAGCCTTATCTTTGTCAACCTTGGGGGTTTGCTTGGCTTGTGTGATGTATTTTTTTTCTTGTTTTGGTCTGTTCTGATTTAATTCTTTGAAAGTGGGATATAACTTCTCTGTACACGTACATTCCCCTGCCAGTGCACATGTGGTATGGCTGGATCTGTGATTTCATTTCATACATCTACACTTTATAGATTCTAGTTATCCCATTATTTGTTGGGAACGGATTGTTACGTTAAGAAGCGTGTCTCATGACACCTTCCGTGGTATCACTGTGGAGTGATTGCTTCCCGATATGATAAATACATGCAGTTTGTACAGGAAGTATCTTAACAAATGCATAGATCAAATATAGAATTTGAAATAACCTTATTATTGACAAAAGAAAACAAGCAATAAACAGTCTTGAGGAAGGACTGAGTCCAGCTTTTAGATCTGGTGAGGTCAAATTCTGCATTGCAGCTACTTGAGGCAGGGGTCTGGTAAGTAAGTTTAAGGGGGCTTTGTAAGCTAGGAGTGGTTTTGGCTGCAAGTAACTGGTTGCCTGGTTTACAGAGGCTGAGGCCCAAAGATACTTGGTTATCTCACAGAGCACAGAGGCTGCAGGCGGGAAGCCCAGGACTGATTCAGCTGCTCAACCATCTTGACAAGGCCCAGGCTCTTTCCATCTTTCCGTTCTGCCAATGCCAGCATGCGGCTTGTGGTTTTTGTGGATGTGAGATGCTTGATGCAGCTACGAGCAGCATGACTTCTTTAAAAGCAGGAGGCAGAGGCTGGGAGAAATGGAGAAAGCCAGGGTGGAAGAAAAAACAAACAAAAGACCCTTTCCTCCAATGGTTCACTTCTTTTATCAGCAAAGGAATACTTATACAAAACCTTCCAAGCAGACTTGATCCATGATTTGTCTGGGCTTGGTATATTACAACCCCAAGAAAATTGGGCTCTTTTAGCAAAAACTAAGTGTAGAAGAAGAGATATAAAATTGATCATTGGGAATTCCCTGGCGGTCCAGGGGTTAGGACTCTGTCCGTGCTTTCACAGCCGAGGGCCCAGGTTTGAATCCTGGTTGGAGAACTAAGATCCCGCAAGCTGTGCGGCACAACCAAAAAAAACCAAATTGATGATGAAGCTTCATGCCTTAAAATGCTGTCTCGCAGGTCAGTTTTGGACTGGGGAATGGTAATAACCCTCTAGAGTAGTTTTGAAACCTACAGTGAATAAAACAAACAGCTTTTTTTTTCCCCCCTAACAAAGCTATTTAAGGAACTCACAAAATAATAACTTTCAATTTTTGCAGGTTTATTAACCTTTATTGGGTTTTCTAAAACAGCAAATGAGGAGGCAAGGATTCCTCAGGCCAGAGTGACAAACTCCGCCCCATTCACCCAGACTCCCTCAGTGTTAGCACTGACAGCCCAGAACCCTGATAAACCCACGGTCCTAAGCAAAAAGATTCTGACGATCGGATGGAAGGTATTTGGTAAAGAAATGGAACCTTGAGAAACTTTTGCAAAACCCGAGTTTCTTGACATTGCAGAATGCAACGAAAGCATATGGACAGGGGTTTGAGCGATCCTGGGGAAGGTCACAGTCAGAGAATTAATATTTAAGCGAGAACTAGAGGGTGACTTGACGTTATAACAGCAAAGGCCGGGAGTGGGCAGTGGGAGGCCACCATACAAGATGCCTTTGAAAATTCACCGTTTGATATGTGTTCAACAGAAGTGGGTAAAGACAGAGCACCGTGGCACGTTATCTGAGATTTTTGACATTGCTCCATGACCAGCAGTGCACTTGGTTGTTTATCAGCCCCCAAAATATAATCAAATATCTGCTACATCTTTCAGTTCCTTGATTTTCCAGACCAGGGATTCTATTCAAAGGAAAAGGAGGTTTGTTTTGCCTAATTCTAAGAGGATCCTATTCTGATTCCTAATTATTTTCAATTTCTTTAACCACAGCTCGCAAATAATTTTAATGTAAGGAATGAATTGCATGTAAATAATCCATGATGGGATTTTGTCGGAGAGCAGATCTCTATTTTAAAGAATTTAGCTTCTCCCATTTCTTAAAAAACCAGGTCAGTGTTTGCACATTCTCAGCATTCTGTCACCTGACTCATCCTTCATACTTTTTCAGAGAAAGCGTTGATTCTTCAGTAACATCTGCCCATGCCTTTGGTTTTGAGGCTGTGGTTTCTAAGGCACAAGTCCCTTGGGTTCACCGAGTCTGGCGAGGAGTTCTCTAGCTAGCTTTCTTCCCATTTGGGGCTACAGCCATCTCATACCCATGGTTAGTCTGGCCTTCCTGATTTGAAGATAATTTCCCTAATGCAGAAGAGAAAAGAACAAAATAGAAGTTGAATAGCCTTTTCCCTTGTCATCAGTTGATATGGTAGCCCCTGTCCCCAAGTAGTCTGATTAAATGTAATTAAAATAAACTCCGAATTCATTTGAATGACTTTTATATTTCAGGCTATATGTTTCCATTTTTCAGCTCTTTTTAAATATAGGCTTAGATTTGCCCCAGAAATTGGACAGAGAAAAATGAAAATGTGTTCCGAAGGGAACAGAAGAAATAACTCATAAATTTTAAGGAAATTGATTCTTTGTGGACGGATATTTATTGTGTATATACATCAAGCCAAAACAAATGATTTCAAGATAGGGAATTCAGTTAATCAGCAGAATGCTACCACCTCCACACACACATTCTGCATATTGGTAAATGACTTTGGTTGGCACACAGGGCAAACTGTCTGGATTTATCAGTTGGCTGTAGATTTACCACCTTAATTAGTCAACTCTCCTGAGAGACCTCAGGGGCAATAATAGATCAAGTAGCCGAAAAAGATATCAGTGGAGAAGGCACTTCCAAGTTTTTCCGACTTCCATATACTTCTCGCCAATGCCCTGAGTCTTTCTCAATTAACTTAATTGAACTAAAGATGTAGAACAGCGTGTGTTAGTGAAGGCCTGTGTTTGGTATTATGAGTAAACAGCATCGAAGAGAACAGAACTCCTACCTTGGGATCCTTACATTCCTAAGGGAACTAGGACACATCTGTGTACAGACAGCTTAAGGTGTGGTAGAATGTGGGCAGTTCCATAAGGCAAGGATCTAGTGAACGGAGTGATGAATTACCTTAGGTCATGAAGGAGGCTTTATGGGCAAGTATGAATTGAATAGACCTTGCCCCGGTCATTTGGCAGGATTTTGACGGTGGAGACGGTGCCCAGAAGGACATTCCCAATAGGAGACCTGGTGTGACTCAAGGTGTGGAGGTGGGAAGCTGCCCAGTGCGTGTGGGACTCTGAGAAGTTTAGTGCATGGAGCAGGGTTGGCAGAGCTTGTGGGGCTGTGACCCCACTGTTGTCACCAATGTCTTCCCACGAGTGTGGCTGCAGGTCCGCCACTCCAGCATCACCTGAAGTTAGTTAGAAATGCAGAGTCTCAGGCCCGGCCCCAGACTTACTGAGTCAGAACCTGCATTTGAAAAGATTCCAGGTGATCTGCATGCATGTTGCCATTTGAAAAAGGTGATCTTTAGAGACCGTCTGTGTTGTCTTTAATTTGCTGTCCCTTGTGTCACATGGAAGCCATACTGTCTATTTTCATTTTACTGGTAGCCACTTCTAAATCTTTTGAGAATCACTTAAAACCTGGATTTCCTGAAGTTTCAACTTGAATACTGCAACAGTTACTATGGACTCCTTGTCAGAGAGGAATTTAGCCCCTTTCCTTTCTTTCAATTTCCCCCTTGCCAACTCCCTCCTTCCTTTCTCACTCTTTTGTGTCTCCCAAGTCTACTCCCTAAAAATCCTGCATACAACTCTCTGTCTCAGCGTCTCTATCCAGGAAACCCAATCTAAGACAAGGGCCTAAATCTTCAGCAGAGGGAAGTTACTCTGCCTTAGGAAGGGCAACCATGAGCCTCTGGGGGAAGATGGAGAAGAAAGAAGATGAGTGAGGGGCAGAATGTGGCACAGTGGGTGCTACAGCTTTCTGTGACGCCCCACAACTTTAGTTAAGTCTGTAGAATCATGACATGTTAGGGCTGATGAAATTTCTTGTGCAAACTGTTTAGGGTCTGATTTCTGTATCCTCTTGACACTGGAGTCAGACAGACACGTTGGTCAGTTGCTCAGGCAGGGGGGTTGCATTCCCAGTCGGGATCTGAGTTTCATTTGGGGACACTTTTCTGAATAGCTCACATCAGGGTGCAACTTCCCAGTTCATCTCAGATTAAATCCTCAGCCTAGAATAGACCAGAACTGCATCCTCGCCATGGATGTTAAACTTTTCAACACATGATAGAGGAAAATAAAGATATGGCTTGAGATGGGACCGGGGAGTCCATCTCAGATTCAAAAGGGAAGTTATGAAGACCACTCTGAGACCAGTCCTTTTAGCCAAGAAAAGATGCAAAACTGCCGAGACATTGCCAAGTATGTGTGTGCGTATTTTGAAGTGATTAGGACCAACCTTATAGGTGGATGCCCAGAAGAAAGCACATGAACCCCAACATGAGTACTACCCTGTAGTTTCCACGTTGCCCAAGTTCAACAGCACGGGAAGCATCACAGACTATGCAGATGACAGGCATTGATTCACTGCAATTGTACTTCTGTCAGAGTCTCTGCAGGAAACGGAATTCACTGTAGATGGTTCAGATGAAGAGAAATACATGAAGAGACCACTCCCAGAGAGCTAGGCTGGGTTCAGGGGATAAAAAAGGATGAGGAGTTACCCAGAGACCAGCAGCAGAGGGAAGCTGTGGCCACCCCTGGGGTTGAAGCAAACATGGGTGGAAAAGATATTCGTGGAGGCTTTAGGAGTTGAAACAGTAGAGGAGAGATCACCTGGGGGTGGGGAGGTGGCACTGCAGTCGTGGAGGGAAGCTGAAGAGGAAGTGCCTGAGATGGGAGGATGAAGGAAAGACGTACCCTGACCTCCCTTTCCTCCATTTTCCAACCTCTTGCCCAAATTTCCCATCAGTTGAACCCATGTGGAAAGGGAGCCTGGGGCGATATGGGACACAGAGCAGAGCAGAGAAAGGTGGAGAAGAATCTGGTGAAGGTTGGTGGAGAGGAGTCGGCAGATGGAGAATAATCGCATAGGGTTGCTGTTTAGTATGATGTTCTGCTCTTAAAAAGAAAAAACCCTCCAGTGTGGTGTGTGGGTTTGGGACAGATTATTCCAGCAGGCACATGCTAGGAAAGATTGGTTGGCAGGAAATCGCAGCTCAGAAGGAGATCCATGCAAGCTCCTGGGTCTGGCCCTGGAGGAGGATGGGCTTGTGTGGTGCTTCTGGAGGAGGGGCCATGGTAGGTTTGCAGCCAGGTTTCTGACATCACATGTGACCTGTCTGCATCTAAGATATTTGATAAAGATAAGGAATCTTGAGAAGGTTTTGCAAAACTCAGAGTTTCTAGACATTGCATAATGCAATGAAATGTCTGATATCACATGTGACCTGTTTTGACATCTCCAAGTTGGTCCACTGCCCTGCTTGGCAGGGTGCTAAAGGATTCTCCTGGCATCCCTCTATCCCTGGCTCACTGCCCTCATTACTACGGTTGAGGAAAGTTGGTGAGAGCAAGGTTTACTGAGTAGATTTGGAAAACTTTCCATCTCATGCTGGAAACTCTCTTAACAGGTCATGGTCCTGATGGGGCCACACAAGCCTGTCCATATTGTCAGAACTTAAGGAAGAGGAGAAGCTCATCTTATCTACAGAGAGTGGACCTTAGTGCCCTGAGAAAGTTCTTAGGGTTTGCAGAGGTACCTAAAGATTTAAAGCTGTAATTCTCATAAGTCAGAAGGAGAAAAACAAATATCGTGTATTAACGCATATATATGGAGTCTAGAAAAATGGTATAGGTGATCTTATTTGTAAAGCAGAAATAGAGACACAGATGTAGAGAACAAACATATGGACACCAAGGGGGGAAAGAAGGGTGGGATGAATTGGGAGATTGAGATTGACATATATACACCACTATGTATAAAATAGATAACTAATGAGAACCCTGTATAGCACAGGGAACTCTACTCAGTGCTCTGTGGTGACTTAAATGGGAAGGAAATCCAAAAAGGAGGGAATATATGTATACATATAGCTGATTCACTTTGCTATACAGGAGAAACTAACACAACATTATAAAGCAACTATACTCCAATAAAAATTTTTTAAAAGTCTTGAAACAGAGATGCAATTTCACTAGCTAACCAGTCAAAAAATAAATAAATAAAGCTATAATTCTCCATCTTCTGTGTATCTCTCCAAGGGAGGACAATGTGCTACCCTTGGGAGGTTAGAATCCTTTCAAATGTCTTTCTGCGCCTTTGAATTCCAGGGTATAAGGTCATTTCTGCCACCCTCATATGTGTCTTTTTGTCCTCATTGCTACATTTATGTCACTCCTGAATACCATGGTCTTGTCACTGGTTTTGATGTCCCTGGTGTGTCCCTCTATCTCCACACTGCAACTGGAGGGATCTTCCCAAAATGCAAGTTTCATTAAAGCATCTTGTTGCTTAAAATAGTTCACCATTGAAGATTCTAGCAGATGCTTTACCACCTGGTCACTGGCTATCCTGATTCCCATCTTTCCCCAACATCAGCTCCCCACCTAACACAGACACACACATACACACACACACACACACACACACACACATACACCCCAACCGCCATGCACCATTCATTTCTATGTTTCAACTCTACTGGACATCCCTCATTCTTCTCTAAGATATCAATATATGGTCTCTTGAATTTTCTGACTCAAGGTATCAAGATGCTGAGACCCATCTCACTCCCCCGGGTTTCTTTTATAAACATCTTGGAAGAAAACTGCCTGAAATGTTTGCTACAAATGAAGTGTGTGATCTTCTCATTAGTTTCTTTCTTTCTTTTAATCATCTTAAAAGGAGTCTCATAAGTCATGCTTCGGATTTACTGGGGATGCATAATAATGAAGCCAGTCTCCCGATTTAGCAACACTCCTGGGATTTCTCCCTCTCTCACTGCAGGGCACAGATGCTGTGCCTGAGAGCAGATCACGGTAGTGGCTTGGAAACCAGGGCTGTCCTGTTGATGACTTCGAGTGGAAAGAACAGAGCAAAGCAAAGTGCTCAGGGAGATGTTTCAAGTATCAACAGAGAAAGGAGTTTAGAATGTCAGGACACTGGGCTTAGGCTGACATTTTGTTTGATAAACCTCCCTGTTAAAAAGAGGGGAATCTTTTATTAATATTTAATGAGAGCTTCTGGTTCATAGAATAAGTTGTTTGGGAGCTTAAAAATTTTATCATTATTTTTTAAATTTCTTTATTTTTTATTTTTATTTATTTATTTTTTTGGCCATGCTGTGTAGCTTGTGGGATCTTAGTTCCCCAACCAGGGCTTGAACCCAGGCCACGGTAGTGAAAGTGTTGATTTCTAACCATTGGACCACCAGGGAATTCCTTTTTTTTTTTTTCCCACACTGCACGACTCCTATTACTTTTTTAAAAAGATAATATAAAATCTTCAGGGACTAGGTGCTGTTCTAGGTGCTGAGAAGGAGAGAAATAAAGAAAAAAGACTATGTCTGTGTTGTCATGGGCCGGGATTGGGAGAAAACAGACAAATAATTATACAATGTTGGATCAGTTAATGATAAGAGCTGGGATGGAAAATAAAGCACAAGTAAAATGATAGTGTAGGATGGGACAGGGTGACTATTTATAAGGGATAATCAGGAAGAGCTTCTTTGGGAAAATGAAGTTTGTTCAGAGACCTGGTTTAAGTGATAGCAGAGGCCATGCAAATATTTAGGCAAATAGCATGTCAGGAAAGGGAACAGCAGGGACCAAGGCCTTGGTATGTTCAAGGGAGGACAAGGAGGCCAGTGTGGCCACATGCCATGAGCAGGAATGGTGAGAAACAAGACCAGCCAGAGCTGAGATCTTGTAGGCCTTGAGGACCATGGTTAGGATTTTGGATGCTTTTGGGTGAAGGGAAGCCATTGGAGGACTGAGAGTAAAGAGGGATGTGGTTGGTCAGTGTTTTCAAAGTTTGCTCTGGCTTCTGTGTGTGTTGAGGGGAATCCTCTCCAAAGGGGAGAATAGAGGAAAGGAGCAGCAGGGGCTCCAATAGGAGGATGTTACAGGTCTGTGTGACGTGTTAACATGACGTGGACTAAGATGCCAGTGGTGCAGAATGTGAGACGTGGTTGTATTCACAGTGTATTTGAAGTAAGTTGGAAGGATTTTCTGTTGAATGGATGAGGGTATGAGAAAAAGAAATGAGTGGAAGATAATTCAAGATGTGTCCTGAGCAAATGGGTGAATTATGTTGCCCTTTATTGGGGGGGGGGCGTGCATAACAAAGCTGGGGTGAAGATTAAGAATATGCTTTGGACATTTCAACTCTCAGCAGCTTATTAGGTATGAAAGTAGGAGGGTTGTTTGGGCAGCTGTATATTCAAATCTGGAATTGGGGGTAAAGGTTGGGACTGGAGCGTTTGTCAAGTAAATTCAGGATATATTCATAATTAAAATTATGGGTTTTAATTTATTTTATTGAAATATAGTTGCTGTACACTATTATGTAAGTTACAGGTATACAATATAATGATTCACCATGTTTAAATGTTATACTCCATTTATAGTTATTATAAAATATTGGCTGTATGCCCCATGCGGTACAATATATCCTTGTAGCTTATTTTATACCAAGAAGTTGGTACCTCTCACTCCCCTCCCCCTGTGTTGCCCCTCCCCCTTCCCTCTCCCCACTGGTAACCACTAGTTTGTTCTCCATACATGTGAGTCTGCTTCTTTTACGTTATATTCACTAGTTTGTTGTATTTTTCAGATTCCACATATAAGTGACACAATATTTATGGGTTTAATTTTTAAAAAACCTTTAGAGTGTAAGGATGGAGAATAGAGAAAGTCTGAAGTGTGACATCAGGAAGATGAAGAGAATACAGCCAGAGAGACTGAGGATGATGACCAGCATGTAGTAAGAAATACACAGCCACATGGAGTCCTCAAAGCCATGTGAAAAAATTGTCTTAAAAAGGAGGGAGTCAAAAATAATGTTTTCTAAATCACATCCATCAGGATGGCTATTATTTAAAAAAGAAAACAGAAAATAACAGTGTGTTGGTGAGGATGTGTTGGAGCACTGCTGATGGGAATGTCAAATGATGGAGCTGCTATGGAAAACAATATGATGCTTCCTCCAAAACATAAAAATAGAATTGCCAGATGATCTAACCATTTCATTCCTGGGTATATGCCCCAAAGAACTGAAAGCAGGGACTCAAACAGATATTTGTACACCTATGTGCATAGCAGCCTTGTTCACAATAACTCCAAATTGGAAGCAACTCAAGTGTCTGTCAACAGATAAATAGATAAAGTATGTGCTATACCTACCATGAAATATTATTCATCCATAGAAAGGAAGGAGATTCTGACACATGCTACAATGTGGATGAACCCTGAAGATGTGTGCTAAGTGAAACAAGTCAGTCACAAAAGGACAAACATTGCATGGTTTCACTAATATGAGGTACCTGTGACCGTCAAATTCATAGAGTCAGGAAGTAGAATGCTGGTTGCCAGGGTGTGGAGGAGAGAGGAAATGGGGAGTTATTGTCTTTAGTGAGTACAGAGTTTCAGTTTTGGAGGATGAAAATACTTCTGGAGGTGGGTGGTGGTGATGGTTGCACAATGTGAATGCCCCCCCCCCCCTTTTTTTTTTGCCACAACTTGAGGCTTGTAGGATCTTAGTTCCCTGATAGGGATGGAATCTGGGCCTGGGTAGTGAAAGTGCAAGGTCCTAACCACTGGACTGCCAGGGAACTCCCAATGGGAATGTACTTAATGCCAATGAACTACACTAAAAAAAAAAAAAAAAGAACTATACAAAAACTACACTAAGAAAATTTTGCACTCAAAAATTTAGCCAAAGTTGAAATTTTTCTGCTACATGTATTTTACCAAAATATTATTTTTTTTTTTTTTGAGGATGGTTTTCTCAACAAATGTGTTGGGACAATTGGATATCAATATATTTTTTAAAAGCTAAACTTAGATCCTTATCTCACATGATAAACAAAGAAAACCAGTTCAAAATGGCTTATAGTCCTAAATTTAAGAGCTAACATGATAAAAGCCTTTGAAGAAAAGACAGGAGACATCTTATGACTTGGGTTAAGCAAAGATTTCTTAAATAGGACATCAAAAGCATAATTCCATAAGAATTAATAAACTGGATTTCACTAACCATTAAAAACGTCTTCTTTGAGAAGACACTGTTTTGAAAGTTAAAAAAAAATCACAGAATGAGAGAAAATAATGGCCAAGTACATATCTGAGAAAATGATTTATATACAGACTATAAAGAACTCCTATAATTCAATAAGAAGGCAAACAACCCAATTAAAAATGGGTGAGATAATTAAATAGACAATTCATCAAAGAAAGTATGTGAATGGTTAATAAAGACATGACAGTCATTAGGCTCAACACGATTAGTCATTAGGGAAATGCAAAGGAAAACTATGATGAGATACAACTGTACACCTACTGAAATAGCTAAAATCCAAAAGACTGAACATACCAAGTGTTGGGGAGGTTGTGAAGAAACTGAAATCCTGAAGCACTGCTGGTGGGAATGCATAATGATACAACCACCTGGAAAAGAGTTCAGCAGTTTCTTAAAAAGTTAAATTTAAACTTCCTAAACCATCCACTCAAGAGAAAGAAAACGTTATATCTGCACAAAGACTCGTAGGCATATGTTCATAGAGGCATTATTCATAAAAGCCCCAAAGTAGAAGCAATCCAAATGTCCATCAGCTGGTGCATGGAGAAACACAGTATTATGTAGTCATACACTGGAATGCTGCTTGGCACTCAAAAGGAAGAAGCTATGGATACAGGTTACAACATGGCTGAACCTCAAAAGCATTCTGGTGAAAGATGTCAGGCACATAGGACTACATGTTGCATCATTCAATTTACACGAAATACCCAGAAAAGGCAAATCTATATAGAGTGCAGATCGATGATTACCTGGGCTGAGGTGGAAGTGGCAGTTGACTGCAGATGGGCAGGCAGGAACTTTTTTAGGTGATGGAAATATTCTACATCTGAATTACAGTGATGTTGCACAACTTCACAAATGTACTTAAAATTGTCAGCTTACAGTGGGCATATTTTATGGAATGCAAAGTATACCTCAATAAAGCCGCTAAAAATTTTTTTAAGTTTTTTTTTTAAAAAGAGAGTAGTGCGTGCTGACTGCTGCTGAGAGATGCGGTTAACGGACGGAGAAGAGGACAAGCAGGGCGTTAGTGCCTTGACGAGAAAGGGCCATCCACAAGCTTTAACAAATTAGCTTCTCCTCTTCCTATTTATACAAATAACACATGTTCATATCAGACAACTTAGAAAGTACAAAGAGAAAGAAAAAGAAAATCATATGTAATCTAAAGACAACCACCACTATAATTTTGACTAGTGCAACTTTTGAAAAATTTTATAACATTCTGGCTGACATATTTCCAAACTTTTATGGAAAAAGGGAATTCCTGGAGGTGACACCAGGAATCTGCATTTTTTTTACAAGGCTCTGCATGCAATTCCAATGCATATCAAAGTTTAAGGACAAGCAACCTAAAAGAAGAACGTGACTACTGCCTACTCCAATGAAAATGCTCCTTTACATAAAAAGGAAAGAACTATCACAGATTGGTCACCAATTTAGAACATGTACCACATCCTGCAGGATGGAGAAAATAGTGAGGCAGAGACTGCTGAGATGCTCACGAACCCACTGCTTCCTTCTGTCAATAAGTTAAATGACATTTCCCAGCCTTCCTGACAGTGGTAAGAGGACGAGCTGTTGTATTCTGGCCAGTGAAGTGTGGGCAGAAAGAATACTGGCCTCATCTGGGGTTGACTCTAAAGCTTCTGTGGGATCCTCCACTTTTACCCTCTTTGCTCTCTGGCCATCAGAACACAGAACATCCAGATGCGTTCTTAGGGTTAAGAGATGATGGTATAATCAAATGGGAGAAGATTTTGAGTAGCTTGGATGAGAGAAAACCCTGTTCTCAGAGAGCTGTAGCTTAGGAAAAGCAAGGGAAAGATGCTTCCAAAATGGGGAAAGCATTGCAAATATGCTTGGCCACACCCCTCTCTATTCTTCCAGTAGAGGCATCTGTCCCCACTTTTGCCCACTCTGGAAATATACTGGCCCAAGAGACTTTCACAGTAAATCAAACTGGGAAAATTATCATGAAGAAGACATGTCAGAGAAGGAAAGGACAACTATAGAATAAATTCAAGGGATAAAGGAGATAAACATCGAGAGAATATAACACCTCAAACAAAGTGAAGTTTGGGGGAAATGCTCTTGGGAGCACCGTAAGAGGACTGTCTTTAGTAGAAAGAGAGCTGATGTTCACCTACTAGGCGCAGGTCTGGCTGGTTAATTACACCTCATTTCTAGACTGACCAATACTGCATCGTTCTGATGGGGTTAGTGCCAATGACACAATGACAGTTGATAAATATTTTGCACGTGCCTCTTGGATGAGGGGAGAGGGCGTACAGAAAGAAGGCAGAGTCTCTGGAAGGCCTGTTAGAGCTGGGAGCATTCGGAAGGCAGTGCAATGGCCGGAGGAGCCCCATGAGAGTCCTCAGACATCATTAGAGGGCTTTATAAAGGCTTGACTATAGAAAGCCACCTTGCCCAGTAACATGGGATTCCCAACCTTCTCAACCCATGCGCTAGCCCCCTCCAAACATCATGGTGGACGAACCCAGTATGCAGTTCCATGCTATCAAGTGCATGCAGGGTGATCAACTAAGAGGGGTGAAGTATGAAGGACCTCTCGGCTTTCAAAAATAGCACAGCCATTTAAGTCACCAGAGGAAGCCAAGTGGCTTAATTCTGATTATTCTTTGGAATGCTTAGAAAGTACCCCATAGTGGCGGGCAAAAGACCAGGGAATGAAGACTCTTTGGGAAAAGCCCCAGTAGTCAAACTGCCTGCCAAGAATTGGCAGCAATAACTAAAAGAATGAAATCATTAGTCTCTTTCTCTTTATTTCCAGATCATTTGCCAGTTTTCTCAACACCATTTGTTGAATAATCTACCCCTTACTTACTGATCTGAAATGCCAGCTTCATCATGAAACACACTCTCATATGGTCTTGGATCTATTACTGAGGTTTGTATTTTGTTTCTTGTTATTCTCTGTGAAGTACCGAGTTTGAAACATATCTTTTAAATCAAACGAATTAATTACATTATTCAGAAATTCAACCTCCTATTGATCTGTCAAGGATTTAAAGAAGTACAATAACTTCCTCACCACCATTCTAATTCTGTCAATTTCTTCATGAATAGCAAATATTTTGCTTTTATATATTTTGGTGTAACATTATTGCCCAGATAAAAGTTTGTTATCAGCGATATAGTCCCTGTGAGTTGTAACTTTTGTCAAAACAAAATAAGGCTTCCAGTTTTAAAATCATAGAGAAAAGGTGGCTTGGTTTTCATTTCTTTTCAAAATCATTCCAAACAACAAGGAGAAACTGAAACCCAAATTCCATCTTTGATGAAAGCAGAAGACTTGTACAGCCCCAAAAAATATTGTTACGTGAAAAGGGAGCATGAATGGATGGCTGGTAAATGGCTTAGCAATGAGAGGAAGGTTAATCCCACTTACAGCAGAGGGGAAACCAGTGAAAAGCAGGCGATATTGCCTGGCTGAGAGCTGGAAAGCCTTAGGAATTAGAGAAAGCAAATACCAAAGAAACCAGGGGTGAGGTAGGGTTGACAACCAGAGGATTATTCGAAAGTCTTTACAAGAAGCAATTAGATCCGGTGTCCCCTAGCCTACCCACCACTATCCTGTGCAGTCAGCAGTTATCCCCACTGCAAAGCGAGAGACAAATACTTCAAAAATTGAACCTGAGAGCCTTTAAACTCAGATACATTGACCATAGAGTAGGGCCAGGTGAGATGGAGGTCTGAACACAGGGGAATGAGATCAAAGTCTGTTCGTAGAATGATGAGAGCATCTCCTATCAGCTGCAGAATGCTGGAGGGTAGGCTGGAAAAACCAAATCCTTCTACACACAGCCAAAGAAAAGACCTACCCACACTGACATTCAATTCCCAAAGAAAAGCTGGGTGGCCACTCGTTTATCATACAGTGAAGTCAGTAACTTTCAAGCATGTAGCTTTCAATTAGTTATTTAGTGCTTCACTCTTAAATACGAACAGCAGAGAATCACCAGACCTCTAAAGAAAGCTCCTGATACAAAAGAGATGAATCCAAGCAAACAAAATCAGCAGAAGTGAAAAGAATGCAGAGTTTTAACGTTTAATTTCTTTAAACTGTAAAGATATTGTAATTAGTATCCTCAGAAATAATAAAACATCATGAATCTGTGAAACAAATGTGTTTATAAAGGGGATGGGGGCAGCGATCAGAGAACCAGAAACAGGCTTTGGAAATTAAAAATGTGAAAGCCATGATGAAAAGTTCAGCAGAGTCTGGAAAAGAAAGTCAAAAGTCTTCAAGAAATTGGAATAAAATTACAAAGAAATAGACAAAAGGAAAGGATCTAATTCCTAATTTTGTCACAGTTTCTGAAAACAAAAATCAAGAAAATGTGGGGGAGGGTATTATCAAAGGAACAGTAAAATTAACCTTCCCAGAACGGAAGGATAAATGGTTCCAGATGACTTCCTACCAGATGCTCAGCACAATGGGTGATAAAATACATCAATACACACAATAGCGGAATTTCAGAATACTGAGGTAAAGAGAAGAGCCTGAGAACTTGAAAGGTGGGGTGGGAAACAGGGCACAAGCAAAAATCAGTAATCAGAATGTCATTGGACTTCAAGAAAGCAGGATCTAGAAAGCAATGAGGCAAAGAGTTTAAAAATTGGAGAGAAACCAATTCCAATCTAGTATTCTAGACTGGCAAGATTTGCAAGTAAGTACTATGGTAGGAATGCAAAAGTCTTACAAAAAAAAAAAAAGAGCTAACATAGTCTCTTTCTCTTTTTTTCCTTCCAGAAAGCGACTAAAGGATATACTCCAACACACTTAGTAATTCAAGAAAATGAGAGATTGAAGACTCAGAAAAGTGGGGATAGGGGTTGCAGGGGTGTCCCAGCTGACAGCGTGGCTTCAAACCTAGAGATGGAGCAGAAGGATGGAGGGTTCAAGTAGTGATGTCTCCTGAAAAATGTTTGAAATGATAGATTATCTGAGGGATTTAAACACATGGGAATAATGTTGCAAGATATCTTACAGAGCTTTTGGTGTTTATGGGAAAAGTTAGCTACAAGTTCAAGAGGAAAAAAAAAACACTTAAGCAAATGAAAAATAATGAGGCAAGCTTTGACTCCAGGCAAAACAAAAAAGATGTACAAGAAAGAAAATACTCATAACATTTACTGGTTAAGCAGTTAGCACTGTTTACATAGAGATAATAATAAAAACACCTGTGACACCACTGTTGGTTACCTTGCCAGTGTCTATACTCCTTTCTTCCTTATATCCAAATCTCATTTTTGTTCAGGCAGCAATGCGCCTATCTAAAAATTCTTGCGATGCTAGATTGCCTTGTGGTTGGAGGTGTGTGACACAGAGCCTACTGAGACGTGAGCTAAGGGTTCCTAGGAAACTTTTTCTTTTTCTTTCTCCTCTGGCTTCCCTTCTTCCTTCCTTTTTTTCCTTCCCTGAAACATGGGTGCAACATCAGAGGTGCAGCAGCTATCTTGTGACCATGAGGGCAAGAACTACAAGCCTAAAATGGGAGAACAGAAAAATAAAAAGAACCTGGGCCCCCAAGGACACCGTAAAACCACCACATCAGCTTTTGACTGCCTGAAAGCCACTGTTAGGTGTGTTTTCTGTTACTTGCAGCCAAGCACATTCCTAACTGATGCAATACTGGCTATGGACAAACCTCCAAACTGTGATATAACTACATCAGAAGAATGAGAGCAGAGTAAAATGGGTATTAAAAAATCCTTTGCTGGCATTATAAGAAACCAATATCATTGATCAACTGAGGACTGTTTATGTCCATTAATTTTAATGTTTCTTACATATAAGAAACAGCCAAAAAAGAAAGAAAGAAAGAAAAAGAAACAGCCAAAAGAGCTGAAAAATGTTGCCTTTAGAATATTGGATAGCATGAGGGATAAGAAACTGACACATTTGTAATATCCTTTTATAATTAAAAAAGTTTAGACTGTGCCCATTTTTAACTTTTTTTTAATATGTTTATTTATTTATATATTGGCTGCATTGGGCCTTCATTGCTACACAGGGCTTTCTCTAGTTGCGGTGAGCGGAGGCTACTCTTCACTGTGGTGCATGGGCTCCTCACTGCGGTGGCTTCTCCTGTGGAGCACAGACTCTAGGCATGCGGACTTCAGTAGTTGCAGCACACAGGCTCAATAGTTGTGGCTCACGTGCTGTAGAGCGCAGGCTCAGTAGTTGCAGCGCACGGGCTTAGTTGCTCCATGGCATGTGGGATCTTCCTGGACCAGGGATTGAACCCAAGTCCCCTGCATTGGCAGGCAGATTCTTAACCACTGCGCCACCTAGGAAGTCCCTTAACTTTTTTGATTAAAACATTAAAATTAATTGAAAAGTAAAACAAAAAACTTTGTCTCATATAATGCCTTTTACCTTAGATTTTTACTTTGTCTTCTATTAATATGGTTACTTCCATTTTCCATATTTTTCCCTTTTTAATATTTCAGCCATGTCTTTTCCCATGATTTTATCTTAGTCTGTTTGGATCATTTTATTTTAGGTGCGTAAATTGTAGGCAGTAACACTCAGGTTTGGGGTTTTGACCCCATCAGTCCTGTCTTTTAATAGAAAAGCTTGATCCATTTGCTTTTATTGATACAACTCTTACGTTTGATCTTTTTTGCTGTCATCTCTTTCTGTGCCTTCCACCTTTTTATGTTTTCTTTGCTTTCTGGCTTGACAAATGGATTTAGCGTTTTGAGAGACATATTCCATTTTAAGTTCTACTGATTCCTATCTTTGAGGTTTTTCAAAAATGCATTTCAAAAGGCATTTCTTAAACTGTATTTCCTTAATAGTCTGAACCAGGACTGAAATGTTAATTCTTCCAATTACTATGTTTAAAATAGTCCATAGAACTTTCCTGTCTTCTTTCTGTTCTGCTTTTCTTTTCTTCCTTTTCTTTTCTTCTTTTTCTTTTCTTCTCCCTCATGATCCACATTCACCTTCTTTTCATAACTTATTTTTGAGATTTTACATTCTGTCAACTCATCCACACTTTTATTCATTTAGCAAACATGTTCCATATATTGTACTAGATAATAAGCTTAGAAAAAGGAACACAATTCTTGCCCTCCAGGCACTTGAAGGTGACTAGGGAGCAGTGCAAGTCCAGGGAAGTGGCATAGCAGAGGTCTGCCCGTGTTATGGGGGAGAAACTAGGAGAGGCATGCCACCTGGACTGGCTTCTCAGGGAAGACTGCCTGATGGAGGGGGCACTCAAGCTGAATCTTAGAGCATGACGTTGATTACTGAGTCCAAGAGTGGGGAGAGATCTTCCTAGCAGAGAGAGCGGCATATGTAAGGACAAGGAAATAAGAAGATGCCTTGGGGGTCTTGCCTGCCAGTCCAGTGGTTAAGACTCCATGCTTCCACTGCAAGGGGCATGGGTTCCATCCCTGGTCAGGGAACTAAGATTCTGCAAGCCATGCAGCATGGCAAAAAAAAAATGAAGAAGGTGCCTTGGGTTGTGGTGACTACAAACAGCTCATTGTTGCAGGAACATGGTGGCTGGTGAGAAAGGAAGGGGTCAGAGGGGTGCAGTGAGAGATCCACTCACTAGGGCATAGATGGCCTTGAATGTCCCTCTCAAGAAGGATGCTACCCAAGAATTCTAAGCAGGATGCAGATGGGGTGGGGGAAGGGTAGGAATGAGGATGGAAGGTGGTAGGCCTTTTATGAGGACATTTATAATGAAGGTGATTAAAATAAAGAGAAAGTGATGGAACAGGAGAAATGAGTACAGTCAGGAGACCTCAAGCCTGTGACCTTGGAAAGACAGCAAGGAGGTTACCTCTCCACGTGCCACTCCAAACTCCCTGGTCCAATTTTTCTGCAGCTCCAGGCAAAGCTCCACTGGAAACAGACTAAGACTTTCCAGTTTATACCGTGAAGAAATATCAGCGCTGAGGTCTCACTGGTCACAGCCCAGTGGTTTGAATGAGCTATCTTTTGAGGAGTAGGAGAGTCAGGCAGAAGATGGGAGAAGATAGAAGTCACTTCAAGCCCAGTTTAATGAGGCCAGTGAGGTTACAGAGAAACTAGGTAAGCTCCTTTCCCCTGCCTCAAATTGTCACCCATCCCTCGTGAAGTCTTTCATCTTTTAAACAGAGATAATTTAATGAGGTATGGCAATGTTGGGAGTTACAAGCAAAAACACAGTTTCTTAGTTCAGCTCTGGGTTTTGCAGGGTAGAGTGATGTGGTCATGTAAGTGACCTGGTTACAAGTAGATGAGAGAGGAAGTCTTTAATTTGGTATCCCTAATACATGTGCATTACACCTTTTGTGATCGCCCTACAGTCCTTGGGTATTTGGTTCCACCTTTTTCATTCTTTTTCCTCTTTGAATTTCAGTTTTTGAAGTTTCTATTGATGTCTTCAAGCTCATTGATTCTTTCCTCAGCTGAGTCCAGTTTATTGATGAGTCCATCAAAGGCATTCTTCATTTCTGTCATTGTGTTTTGATCTCTACCCTTTCCTTTTGATTCTTAGAGTTTCCATCTCACTGCTTCCATTACCAATCTGCCAATCTGTCCTTGCATGTTGTCTACTTTTCCCATTAGAGCCCTTGGAATACTAATCACAGTCATTTTAAATTCCCAGTCTGCTAATTCCAACATCTCTACCACATTTGAGTTTGATTCTGATGTTTGCCCTGTCTCTTCAACCTGTGGGGTTTTTTGTTTTGTTCTGTTTTTTGTCTTTTAGTATGCCTTGTCATTTTTTGTTGCAAGTCTGATGTGATAAACTAGATAAAAGGAACCTAGTACTGTTTCCCGCAGAGCTTTCTTCTCCTTATCTTCAGCTCCAATAAGGCGTGATTCTTTGCCTACCCATGTGTCTCTTCCGTTTGGGAGGCATCTGCCCTGTGATGTCAGATGGATCTGATGGAGAAGAGTTGTTGATTTTTAGTTTGTTCACCTTCTCTCCTGTTGTGTGGATGGGAGAGTTGACTTCCAGGTTTCTTATATGCTGACCTGGAAACCCAAAGAAGTCCTTAATTTGGAATTTTATTCATCAGGAGTTGATAAAGGATGCTAAGGAAGCTGGTTTTAGAATTTTAGAAGGAGAGGTTTTCAGGATGACAGGAAAGAACGAGGCTTTTGCCTTCAAAGGAGGGTGCTTAGCTAGAGAGGTAAAGTGATTTTCTCAAGATCACACAGCCGATGACAGATTTGGGGCTCGAGTCCAGGTCTCCTGATAGTAAGTACAGTGTTCTCTTCAGGACCCGTAGCTCTCCCTGGGCTGTGCTCCTGGGGATCCTTTAACCTGCATTCACAGAACGGCGGTCACAACAGAGAATCTGGAGGGGGGGCGTGCATGGCCTTGTAGGAGGGTAGGCGAGGAGGAAATACTAGGATGATTCGGGACCAGAAAGAAGCATCCCGAGGGCAGGAAGCGGTGTGTGGACAAGGAAAAGGGTTATAGGAACCTGAGAATCCGCTTCCCCCGGCTCCCTGGAGCTCAGCACCCGGCCCAAATCTGACCATCGTCTGCACGCTGGTGCCCTCTAGTGGTCTGAAGAAACAGCTCCTTGTCCCCGAACTTGACCACAGTGGAAACTTGAAGCTTGAGCCCCTGCCCTGCGAGGGCAAGAAAAATGTCCCCGCTCCGTCCCTCACTTTGATTCAGAGATTTGTCTTACCGGGTGTTTCCCTCTTTCACCCTTTAACTTCGTTTTCTGAAACCATCCAACGACATTTAAAAACTTGTGTGAAGGAGAGCGTTACCCCATATGGAGATCCGTATGCACCCCAGGGTGAGGATGGCGGGAAGGAGGCCATAGACATGCACACGAACACGGCCAGGATGTGCAGATGCAAATACTCACTCCTAGGGTGGATCCTGAAACGTATACAACTGGGGAATCTCCCTTTGGGGAAAAGAAAAAAAAAAAAAGACTATAAAAGTACAGATACAGAATTAAGCACAGAGCTTTGGAAGAGTCCCATTCATTCAGCCTCATGGTGAATAATTCTCGCACATATCCATCTGCCCGTGCACCCACAGAGAGGAAATGAAGGTATAAAGCAGAGCTGCTTTTAATTTTCACTATTATCCCTGAAATCCTATATATACCGAGAACGATCCACCTCTGTGAAGTCACCTTGGAAGGCTGTACGATTATTCTTGTGATGTTACCATTGTTCAAAATGTGTGGGGAATTGTTCCTTTTAATGCCTTCAGATACTGGGGTGTCATTAATGATGACTTTTATCATTTAAGTGCAGATTCTGTGTGTGTGTGTGTGTAGGCGCGCTCACAATAGCCAAATCCACAAGATAAGTGCTAAGACAGGTACTCTAGCTGGCCGGTGCTGGTTTTGGTCAAGAGCAAAGGGTCTTTTGAAAAGCTATCACACTCTTCTGCCCTTTCATCACTTCTGTACTATCCTGTGAAGACACTTCCCTGCAAAGGAACTGCAAAATGATCTCAGCAATGAAGCAATCACTGGACTAGGTGTCTGCAGGGGGTGACCATGAGACGCCTCCCAGTCTTCCAGACATAGGAAGGACAACTGACAGGGGCCCAGCTGCGGGGCTGGGGAAGCCACCTGTTCACAAGAAGGCCAGGCGCCCACGGGCTGCTCCCAGCTCAGACCTGCGTGGGCAGACCCCTCCCTGGCGGGGACTCCTGGGATGGCCGACTTCAAAACAAAAACGTCCCCAGACTTTGCTGATCCTTTTGTAGACGACGTGGGAGCCTGGAACAGTTCCATCAAGCCTTCTCTTTTTCTGTCCTTCACTCAAGGTCACACTTCTGTGTCACAGTCTGACGGCTCTTTGGGCTTGTCTTGTCTGCTCCCTCTCCTCCCGCCCCCCCCCCCCCCGCCCTCCATCGCCCAAACAGACATTTTTCCTTAAAACCCTTGTACAGTTAATCCCATCTGGGTTTCTGCTCCTTGGAGGACCAGACCCAGTTTTCCCCAGTGATGACTTTGAAGAGAAGCACCATCTGAGTTTTCTCTAATGTCTAAGTGGCTGTAATAAAGACTCTGGCCCCATTCTTTTTAAAATTTTTTTAATTGAAGTATAGTTGATTTACAATGTTGTGTTGGTTTCAGATGTACAGCATGGTGATTCTTGTGTGTATGTGTGTGTGTGTGTGTATGTTCTTTTTCAGATTGTTTTCCATTATAGGTTATTACAATATATCAACTGTAGTTCCCTGTGCTGTACAGTTGTTTATCAATTTTATATATGGTAGTGTGCATCTGATAATCCCGAACTCCTAATTTATCCCTCCCCTCTTTCTCTTTGGTAACCATAAGATTGTTTTCTATGTCTGTGAGTCTGTTTTCTGTTTCGTAGATAGATTTGTGTCCTATTTTAGATCCCACATCTAAGTGATATTATCTGATATTTGTCTTTCTCTGACTCACTTCACTTAGTGTGATCATCTCTAGGTTCATCCGTATTGCTGCAAATGGCAGTTATTTCATTCTTTTTTATGGCTGAGGAATATTCCATTGTATACATGTTCCACATCTTCTTCATCCGTTCATCTGTTGATGGGCATTTAAGTTGCTTTCATGTCTTGGTTATTGCAAATAGTGCTGCTGTGAACATAGGGGTGCATGTATCTTTTCGAATTCTGGTTTTCTCTGGATATATGCCCAGGAGTGGGGTTGCAGGATCATATGGTAGCTCTACGTTTAGTTTTTAAAGGAACCTCCATACTTTTCTCCATACTGGCTGCACCAGTTTACATTCCCACCAAGAGCGTAGGAGGGTTCCCTTTTCTCCACACCCTCTCCAGTACTTGCAGACTTTTTGATGATGACCATTCTGACCGGAGAGAGGTGACACTTCATTGTGGTTCTGATTTGCATTTCTCTAATAATTAGCGATGTTGAGCATCTTTTCATGTGCTTGTGGATCCCATTTTTTATGTTCAGTGACTGACAATTTTGAAGCTTCACCCCTCCCTCTACCCCTTGTACCTCACATCTGGGGAAGCTGATAAGAACGCCTCCTTGGCCCCACCAGGACAGTGAAACCCCGCTAGCTCCTGCCCCTTCCTAAGGCCCCTCACCCTGGCCCCATTCCTTAACCACCATAAAAACCCAGGCCAGGCTCCCTTCCTCCATCTCTCAAGTTATCTTGGACCCACTTGAGAGGCCTGCCCTGCTCTCCCCAGAGACCTCAATTCTCTAAGTAAATTACTTAAAAATTTACGTACTTATCTTTTCATACCTTCTTGGGGACTGTGTGGCATCATCAGTTTTGACATCTGAACCAAATTGTGGGAGGGGACACGCGTATCTTCGAAGGGTGGTCATAACTAACACAGTGGTGTCAGTTGCCACCTGTTGGAATTGGTACTTAGGTCCACGACTGAAAACAAGTGCTGCGAAGTTTCCCACCTTCTCACTTGCGAGGACCGCCAGCTCTGCCGCCAGCCCCCTTCCTTCAGGGCATATAGAAGGATGCCGTTCAGTAAAGAGAGTACCACCCACCCACTCCTCACACACAACCGCAACAGGAAAGGGAGGTGAGAGGGAGAGGAGGTGGCATTTTGAAGGAGTGTCATGTTCGTCAAAAGGAGCTCTTGCCGGTTCTCCCCAAAGCGAAGAGAAAGAGCAACCTAGAGAATCAAGGAGGTGCAGGAAAGTGCCTGAACCATTTCTCCCTCCACTAGGTTGGGGACTGGGGATCATCTTGGTTGCAAGGTGCTAAGAAGATGCTTCTTGTCAGAGGTGATGGAGGACAGACGGGGTGCCAGCGGGGCAGCCGAGGTCCTCATCATTTCGCGGGGTGACAATGCGTGTTTCCTGACCAGGCGTGAAGCAGAAAGCTCCCGACAGCTAGAAGCCTGCTATGGTGGCCCCATAAACAAGATGGGATGGGTCGACAGTCTGCAGTGGGTACTGGGAGGAAGAGGAGGAAGAAAACACAACTGGGAGATGAATCCAGGGTAATGGGCAAGGGGCAGGGCTGCCTAAGGGCTCCCTGAACCACCAACAGTTATCCTCCAGGAAATAACCAACATTCTTTTGGAAACTTGACACCCAGGCAGAACCAGTGGCTACTGGCTACTGAGTGTGAGAGAGGAAAGAGCAGCCAGCAGAAAGAAGCAACTTTCCCGCTAGGCAGCCAGGAAGGAGACGCTCCACCCCTCTCCCTCGCCAGGGCCCCAACGCCAGCTTGGTCTGTACCACCCTCTCAGTTCTAAGCCACTAGCCACTAGTCTGGCCCCTGTAGTTGGGGGAAGCGCTGGGGGATGGGCGAGGAGGACTTTGGAATGGCCGTGAAATTAGCAGTTTAAAAATCAGCAGCATGGAGTGTGAGAAAGGAAACCGGACAGAAAGAATAACCCAAAGGGACCAAAAAGTTATGGAATTCAACTATGATGTCATGAAGGGGATCCGCTATCAAGTAAGCGAGGAAAAGGAGTTAGCCCAAGTAATAGCAGAAACTGGAAAAACAGATGGATTTTTGTGTTTCTATTCCAGTGAGTTAATATCTTTCTCTAAATCAGCTACATGTAATTTTTTTAAAAATACAAGATCTGTCTTTAAAGGAAATAATTAAGCTTCACTTATAAGTTGGTACCTGCTGTATATATACCTGCAATTCGTTGCTTTCACATTTTTAAACAATGTTCATTTAAACCGTAGGTTATGTGCGTTATTTCCAACCTCTGTGCTTACGCACACAATGTTCTCTCCACCTTGAATATCAGACCTCATGCTCCAACTCCCATCTCTCAGTGTAAAATCTTCTGTTACTAGGAAAACAAAACCATCCTTTTCCTCTCCCTTCAGAGTCTGGGGAAGAGAAAGCCCTTGGCTACAAATTTAATCTCACTCTTTCGAGAAGTAATTACAAAGCCCCTGTTAGATCTTTGTGTAGTGGTGAGGGCAGTTCTTAAGAGGCATAAAGCTGGAAAATGGGCCCATTTCTATTTCCAGTAGGCTCTCAGGGGTCCAAGTTTGAACGGGTGGGGGCACCTACACTGTTCAAAAGTAAATGATATAAAGTGTTAATTACACACAAAGAGGAAGCTTTGAAAACACTGGGGGTATAAGAAAAATACCTCTCTTCCACCTTCTGGGTTTAGAGTGTAATATCTCTGATAATTAATATCTATCCTTGGGAAATGTGGATGTGCGCATGGTGGAGGCGGAATCAGAAAGCAATCCCACAGCTTTCTAGTGCGTTATGGATAGAATAAGGAGTTCTGTCAGCAACTCACTACCTACAGAGCCCCTGTGAGGCTAGAGTGTCGGCATTAAACCTGGACAGATCTGTGGGCCTTGGGATGCCAAAGGCCACCGTGGTTCTCCCAGGATGTGGACTTAAATGCAACCACTCAGAGCTGGGCAAGTGTTCTGATGGTGGGAAGGGAGGGAGTTACTGGGTAGAGATCAGTCTCTGTAGGAAGACAGACAGGCTTCCCGAAACATTATAGGAGGGGCACTTCCCTGGTGGTCCAGTGGGTAAGACTCCGTGCTTCCAGTGCAGGGGGCCTGGATTCCATCCGCGGTCAGGGAACTAGATCCCACATGCAGCAACTAAGACCCGGCACAGCCAAGTAAATAAAATGAAATAAAAAATATGTTTTAAAAGACTCATAAGAGGGAGAGAAGAAGAGGATTCACACTGAGGAACTGACCCCAAACAGGAGAGCATGGCTGGGAGCTGCAGGAGCCCGTGAGGGCGTTTCCTGTGCGGGTTTAACTTGGTGAGTGTTTTTCCCTTGGACTAGGGTGAAAGTCGTATTAAGATTTTAAATATCTATGCTCCTCTATTATGTTAATGTCCTTTGGTTACTGCAGTCCTACATCACAGTTGATATACACACGTATATATAAAAGTATTACATATATATGCTTATATGTGTAAAATAGTGGTGTTATGACGAGCAAAGAAACAGACTAATGAAGGGAAGGGGACCTGCCCAGTCCCCGTTCCGTGTGTGACCACGCCCAGGGAGAAGCAGCTGAGATGGGAAACGCTTTCCGGCAGGATGTTCCAAGAACAGCGGTAGAGCTGGGATCCGTGGGCAGGAGAGCTGGCTGGGAGGCTGGGGAGGCCTGCAGCCGAAACCCTCCCCCTCCCCTGCGTGGACAAGACGAAGATGACCTTTCAAAGTGGGAAAAGGCTGACGTGCTGGTTACTCTATTCACTCCCCAAGGCTGTCTCTCAAATGCCGCATCCTTTCCTGAGCCCTCCCCGAGCGCATCTGAGCTAGAAAGCACCCCTCACGCCTCCGAAAGCTGAGAGCTCTTGATTTGGGCCTCCCTTTTATGGCTCTCAGCAGTATCTGCTTTCAGTGAGAGTCCTTTACAAAGTAAGCCCCTGCCCAGATACCTTCGTTTGCCTTCACGTTCCCTGGTGTCCCCCCCACCCCTCACTCTTCTCCATCCTGCTTCCCGCAGGATGCTGAGCTGTAAGCCCAACGGAAACCCTTGCTCTCTGGCTTCTGCTGGCCCATGGGGGGCCCTTACAGTAGGTGGGAGGGAGGTTGGATAATCGGTCCCCTAGTTCTTTCCCTTGGAGGTCACCTCACGTTAACCCTCTCAACTGAAGCTCCCTCCCCTCAAGGTGGCTGCATGGAAGACTCCATCGCCTTCCAGGTTCCAGGATCCACTCCGCACCTCAGCTCCGTAGGTCCCAGGGAGGATAACAGCTTGACTGCTACTAGCCCAGACCACCACACTCTCCCTTACGCTCCGCCTATAACCCATTCCTTTGTAACTAGTTCTTCAGCTTATCTTAATCTGTGCACACCAAAAGTTTCCAGCCAAGACCTGCCTGATACACTCTCTTACTAAATACAATGAGAGCATACCAAAGGATGTTTGCATTATGCTTATTTCTGAAGCATGGCTAAAAGAGTCTTGCATATTACAGGTGCCCAGTTAGCATTTGTTCAATAGTGTGCCTATCTCACTGCCTCTAGAACTGAGTTTCTCTGCCTTGGCACTGTGGACACTTTGGGATGAAGAACTCTGTGTCGTGGGGGCTGCCCTGTGCACTGTAGGATGTTTGGCTGCATCCCTGGCCTCTGTGTACGAGAGGCCAGGAGCACTCCAGTCCCAGCTGTGGCAGTCAAAAATGCCTGCGAACGTTGCGAAAGGCTCTCGCCCCGCCCCCACCCTGGGAGCAAAATTGCTCCTTGTTGAGATTCACTGCCTAGATGTTAACCCTTTCATCATTTCAGCATTCATCTTACAAAAACCAATATCATGACTTCATAGCAACAGTTCATAACGTACCTGTGTGTACACACACACAGGTGCGTGAACGCACACACTGGAACCGCAAGCACGAAACACTACAAAGTCACGTCATCTGACGTATATAAACATATGTGCGCACGCGAAAATGTATTTGAAAGGAATTCTCAAAGCTAGGAAATCAAAGACCTCTTTTCTTATTTTTAAAAACAAAATCTTTATTATCAAGTGAAAAAAAAAAAAAATCACCCACAACGTGGAGATAACATTAAATGAGATTTCTTTGACCTTTACAGAGATTCATGAGCTTAGATCTTCAAAAGATCATAGGCGTAAGCATAAATGTGGACGTGCTAAACGGTACATGAAATAGAAAACGATCAAAAGGAACAAGGCGCTTCCAGGTTCAAGAGTGAGAACACGGGGGTCTGATGGTCACCCTCCCTCCCACGCTGAGATATCCGTTGAAAGGACGGCGGCTTGCAAGCCCAGAGACACAAATTGTGAACTCTTATTTTCGCTGCTTGCAAGAGAAGCGTGTTAGGGGCCTCCAAATTCTTAAAGCTGCTGTGTTGTTCTCTGTGCACAATGTCAGGGTTCACTGACCTTCTTTCTTTTGTAACCACTTGCTTGCTTTCCAGTTCTTTCTGTCTCCCACCAATGGATACTGCGTCAGTATCTCCATGTTGCACAAATCCAGGGGACACTATTCACTTTATCTGGGAGCTCTCCTGTGCTAGCACCCTCTCTCTTATTAACAACAACCACAGTGATAGTACCTGCTGGCAGGGTGGAGGATGGTGTGGGGCTGTTTAGAGAAGTATGTCAAAGTCCTGGGTGTGTCCTAAATGGTGGAGGAGACTTTCCCAGGGTTTTGGTCCATGGAACTGAGCCACAGTCACTGGAAACTCTGTCCTAAGACTCAATGAGGCAGTTTAAACTGGGGTCACTGATTCAAACAGAGCTGGGCAGGGAGAGAGAGTGAGTGGTTGAAGCCACTGAGATGAGCCGTGATGGGAGCTAGCCAAAGAAAGGTCTGGAGTCAGTAAGAAGCAGACTAGGATCATTCGTGAGCCTGGGGAAGTTCTAGAGGCAAGTGCAAGCTTCTGTGGCTACTTTTTTTTTTCTTCCAGTTTTATTGAAGAAATAAACATACAGCACTGCATAAGTTTAAGGTGTACAGCATAGTGATTTGACTTATATACATCATGAAATGATTACCACAATAAGTGTAGTGAAGATCCATCATCTCATATAGACACAAAATTAAAGAAATAGAAAAAAATTCCCTTGTGATGAGGACTCTCAGGATTTACTCTTTTAACAACTTGCATATATAACATACAGTAATGTTAATTATATTTGTCATGCTGTACTTTTAAATAGAGTGGTGGGGTAATGGGTGGTCTTTTTACGCCACAATATTTGCATATCTCTTGTTTTACACGTATCAGATATTACAAAATTGCCACAGAGATTGTTTTTAAGGCAGAGCTGGTGTTCTACTTCCTGTCACCTCAGTCCCCCAACTCCACCCCAGCTGTGGCTTCCTGCCCACAAGGCTGCCAGGAGCTGTTACCGTTCAGGGTCAGAAACCAAAGTCTGTGGCTACTTTTTTGTGCCGATTCCTCAAGCGGCCGATCAGAATGTGCTGGATATAAAGGGATAATAATATAAAATCAACCACAATAACAGCAAGAAACTTAACTGAATTTCCACCAGTCAGATGCACCAAGTGACACTTTGATGTGAAACAAAGTTAAGAGGCAAGTGTGGATCATCCACTTTACAGAGAAGAGTAAAGGCAACAGCTTTCTAATGTGGCCGAGGCAATTGCTTCTGCTCCCATAATTGTTCCTGGAAACCTAACCTGAAACCTGTTGTACCAGCCTTTCCAAAGATTTCCCAAGTTACTAAATACCCTTTAATAAATTCCTGCCTGCTTAAAGTAGCTAGAGAAGATGGTATGGTCTACATCTACAAGTGCAGTAATCCTTGGATTTAAATTCAAGCTGTGTGTGTGTGTGTGTGTGTGTGTCTCCCCTAAAATACCACACTAGACAATAACATGAATTTGGAAAAGACATAATTGGTATTTGCAGGTCTCCTCCTCTGGCCAACCCCCATTTGGAAAGAGGGATGGCTAGCTTTATTAGCTTTTATTGGAGGAAGGATACGGCAATTGGTGAAAGCTTTAATCATTTGGGACTTTCTTACCTCAGGGTACAATCAGTATTGTACAGTATATGACAATACAGTATTGTGGCAATGTAGATTGACTGAAAAAAATACTGATTTCCAATAACCTACATAGTATACCATTGAATTTTTAACCCCTCCTCCCTTCTTTTCTTTCTGTCTGCGCCTCACGGCCTGTGGGATCAATTTCTGGGTCAGGGATAGAACCTGGGCCACTGCGGTGAAAGCGCTGAGTCCTAACCACTGGACCGCCAGGGAATTCCCTAGTCCCCTCTTATCGAACGATTCCATTTATATGACATGTCCAGGATAGGCAATCCGTACAGACAGAAAGCAGATTAGTGGTTTCCAGGCGCTGGGGCGGGGGCGGGGGGGACTAGTAAGTGACCGTTTACCATCAGTAGGTACAGGGCTTTCTTTTGGGATGATGAAAACATTCTGGAACTAGGTAATGACGATAGCTGTGCAACACTGTGAATGTACTAAATGTCACTAAAGGTAAATTGTATGTTATGTATTTTACAACAAAACCCCCCAAAATTAGTGGGACGCATACATTTCAAGAAATTTGAAAAAAAGAATAGGTTAAAAGCATAATAAATTAAACATTAAAGAAAGGTAGAAGAAAAAAATAAATATAAAAGCAAAAATTGGTGAAGTAGAGATAGCCTACAAAAAGAATCAATAAAGCTATACTTTGGGCAGAAAGGGGGAGCCTAATAAAATCGACACATGTCTAGTAAGATTGATCAGGAGAAAAAGAAAGAAGGCACGACTATCTAATGAAAGGAACAAAACTGGGCACATCACCAAGGATCGTGCAGAGAAAGGAAATGAGAAAATTATGAACAGCTTTATGTCAACAAATTTTAAATTTTAGATGATATGAACCCAGAAACATATAATTTATTAAAAGTGACACAAGAGGCAGCACAGGGAACCATATTCAGTATCTTGTAATTCCTATACACCTGAAATATTGTAAATCAACTATACTTCAATTAAAAATGTATAAGGCAATAAAATGCAAAAAAGTGACACAAAAGGAAATAGAAGATCTGAATATTTTCATAACTTAAAAAAGTGAAACCATAATTTTAAATGTTCCACAAATGCAATTGTAGGAGCAAATAGCTTCACTGGCAAATGGCAATCTTACACAAAGGTTAAGAGAGACTGCTCCCCAGTTTGTTTTGTGAGGTCAGAATACCTTAACAAATACCTGACAAGGTAATTATGAGAAAAGAAAGTACTCATTTGTGAGCAGAGAGGCAAAAATCCTAAAGAAAATGTTAGTAAGCTGAATCCAGCAATATATTATTATTAAGTATTTATTTCAGGAATACATGGTTTAATTAAACATTTAAAAATCAACATAATATAATACCACATTAACAGAATAAAGGGAAAAATAACAGATGCAGAAAAGTCATCTGGAAAATTTAAACATTTGTTCATTGAATTGAAAAAACAAAACAAAAAATCTTCTTAGTAAGCTAGGAGTGAAAAGGAAATTCCTTAAGCTGATAAAAGATATAGATAGATATAATCTCTCAAATTTATGTTATATATTTATAGTTAATGGTGAATTACTGAGAGCTTTTCCCCTGAGGTTAGAAATAATACCTGCCATAAAATGAAAAAAATTTTAAAATATACACCTTACATTGGCATTGAAAATATCAAATACCAAGGGATAAAATTTTAAAAAAAAAGTTGTGTAAGACTTCATTGCATAAAACGCAAAAAGAAATTAAAGAAGACCCAAATAAATGAAGGGATGTAAATTTGAAACTGGATGTTTTTAAGATGTCAGTTCTTACTAGATCAGTTGCTAGATTCAGTACAATCTCAGGGTTTTATTTTGGGGGGAAACTTGGGAACTGATCCTAAACTTTATCTGGAAAAGCAAATGGCAGAGAAAGTTAAAACACTTTCAGAGGTGAAGGGTAGGAGGCTGACTCTACCTGATATTAAGAATTATTATAAGAGATGAATTAAAACAAGGATAGACAAATAGATCAATGGGATAAAAAAAGGGCCTTGAAATAGAAGCATGCATGAATGGACAGATGACAGATGTGGAAGCAAGGGTGGGCTTTTCAGCAAATTGTGCTGGAACAATTGGATACTCATGAACAAAAATAAAGGAAAGGAAAGAAAATTTTGGTGTTCACCACACATACCACACCCCAAACCAACTCCAGTTGGATTCAGCATATGTTAGGTGTTCAAAGTAAAACAATGAAACATCTAAAGGCTGAATCTTCATAGTCTTGGGGTAGGTGACTTATAACATCACACACACACACACTCACACACACACACACACACTGCTAACCACAAAGAAAAAGGTTAACTTGACTATCTTCAAAAATTAAGAACTTCTGCTCATCAAAAGATGCCATAAAAAAAACAAATAAAAGGGCAACCTGAAGACTGGAAGAAAGTATTTGCTGCATAAAGTCAATAAAGGGCTTCCATACAGAATATTTTTAAAAAACTATTATAAGTCAATAAGAAAAGGCAGACAGTCTAACAGAAAATTGGGCAAGAGACTTGAACATGCTCTTTAAAAAGCTACAAAAGAAGGTCTCCAAATAGCCAATAAACACAAAATGCTCAGCCTTATTAGAAATCATAGACGTGAATTAGAACAGCAGTGCAAAGCCACTACATACCCATGAGAAAAACTGTGGCTGAAATTGGAAAGGCTGGCTTTACCAAGTAGATGAGGACAGGGAGCAACTAGCTTCTAAATTTATAAGGAATATAAATTGGTACGACCACTTTTGAAACCTGGCATTTTCTGCTAACGTAGAGAATCTGCATTCCCTGTAACTCCGCAATTCCATTTCAAACTATATACTTAACAGGGATGCATCAGGAATCACGTATAGGAATGCTCGCAGCACCACTGTGTGTAACAGCCCCCAAACTGGAAACCACCCAACGTGCATTAACCGTAAGAATGGATAAACCACTTGCAGGGTATCCATCCATTGCAATGCCACCCAGCAATGCAAGGAAAACGAAGCACCAACTACACGAATCTCTCAATGAAAACACATACCTGACAGCACACAGTTGAATGAAAAAAGTCAGACACAACAACACAAAAATGCCTAGTGTATAATTCACCTATACAAAGTTTAAGAAATGGCTAAAACTAAATGTAGAGTTTAGATATGCGTGTGTGATGTAAGAGATATGTCTATCTTACATCTCACGTGTGTATCTAAATATATATCATATATATATATGCAAATATATTTGTATATATACAAATATATATGTTTATGTGTACACACACACACACAGGATAAATCATACAAATCAGGAGAATGGTTCCCTTTGGAGGGAGGGGTGGGCACTGCTTGGGCTTAGGCGTAAATAGGGCTTCTAAGGTGCTAGTGACGTGTTATATCCTTACCCGGGCGTTGGGTCCGTGGGTGTGTGGCTACCTGCTTTGTGATAAAATTTTGAGCTGTCCATCTTTTCTTTTTGCCCATTTTTCCCTGGGTGCTATACATTTCATAGTTTTAAAAAGCTTATAACACCTTCACTGCCTTGTCGAAGTCAAGGAAAAGAAACCAACTTTGTTGGGCCTCTATACCTATCAGGCTCTGCGCCAGGCACTTGACGTGCTTTATCTTAGTGAATCCTCATAAAGCTCCTACAACAGCAATACTATTCCTGTTTTACAGCTTAAGAAACAGAGATGCAGAGAGGTCACTAAATACCAAAGACACGTGGGTAGTGGGTTATGCAGCTGCAAAGCAATCTAAGTATGTCTCACTCCACCTGGTTACGTTAAGGAGTCTTCGCTGAAAGGACCAAGAGCAAATGATGCTGAGACCAGCGGTTCAGGGGAGAGTGTAGTGGGATTCAAGCCTCATCCTTCAGAGGACTTCTCACTTCTTGTCAGTGATCCAGCAATCTGGCCACCGGATAACAGGCTGCTGTTTCCCAGACCTTTAGTCCACACCCCGCAGCCAATACTGCTATTGGGCTGCACACTCTCTGGGCTGCCCTTTGGTGACCTCTGTCTCCTTCAAGGTCACCAGTGATGTTCTGTGATGGCTCAGGACTGCTTTTACTCTTTGGACCTCTGCCTTCTTGTTAGTTTTGATCCCTTTGGGAACTTGTAGGCTATGGAACTAGGGTGCAAAGTTGCTCAACAGTTAACCATTATGATGAAACTGTATGGCAGCTTGTGGAAGCCTGCCTCTTTATTCTGACCCTTTGACATCTGGGGTCTTGCTGACCATGGAGAGGGTGCCCCTCCCAGGGCTGGCCAGTTCTTAGAGATAGCAAATAACTCACCCCTGTGCACCTTTCATATGCAAACTTACCAAGCCAGAGCCCCTTCTCTCCAACCACCTCCTTTTCAGAGCTCTTATACTCCAGGCCAACCTACCCTAATCACCCAATGAGGGGCTGGGTACCAGATAACTGGAACAGCCCCTGTGCCCTACAATCCACAGAAATTATTCAAATCAGTCAATCCTTATACCCTACTAGGTGCTCAGGAAGTAAACTTAGAGTGTCATTGGGCTCAGTTAATTTAACTGAGTGCCACCATTGTTAAAAAACAAACTTCAACTTCAGTATGTTTTAAAGATCTTACTGGCTTTATTCAGTGATTCCTGAATCAGGCAGCGTCCTGTCTAGCAAATAGGAAGAAGCTCTGCAGGGCTGCATAAAACGAGAGCCTTTTATAGGCAGAGGGATGCAGGACAAGGAAGTTTCCAACAAAGAGTGGATTGTTTCAGTCAAGGTCACCTTCCTTTGGGGGCAGATAGGGGTCTATCAGGCAGGTTACCGCAGGTGATCCCAGGCAGACAGGTTAAGATTAAATTCTACAGAGAGGCTGAAACTGCAACTAGTTAGGTGTTACGTCTCGGTATGGTGACATGGGCTTGGCACAAGTGGCTCGATTTAGGGCGTGTTTTCTCTTTTTTACTAACGCTGAGTGAGGCCAGGGCATGTATCAGGGATGTTGCACTCTGTGGTGCCCAGGGGCGCATCTTGAAGAGAAGGGAGTTACTGATTCGTTTGATGGTGGTTGTGATGTAATGTCTTACATCTTCTCCCTCAGCAACTATATTTGGAGGATGGACTGAGTTTAGAAAACTAAAAGGCACGGAGAGGGGGATTACAACCAAGAGTCAAACATTCTGGGTTTGGGGCAGGTGATATTTACATATCTTAGCATAAACTGCTTGGAAAGTGCCTTCAAGGCAGGAGGACCTTCCTGGGAAGGAAGGATGTGACAGAAAGCCTGCTGAGGGCCTCTCCAGGTGTCTGTTCCCTCGCCCTGCTCTGTGGTCCATGCCTAAAAAGAGAGATCAAAGGTGAAAATGGAGGCCATTGCTCTCCTGGATTATTCCAGGCACCCACAAGACTGCTTGGAGGCTCCAATGAGAAAGGAGAGCAGAGGGTCTGGTGGGGACGCCCCCCCGCTCCTGCACAGATGCCAGTCCAGCTCTTGTGCTGAGGACCAGTGCAGTGGAGCAGGGGCTCAGGGCCGATGTGCTGCCTGGAGAGCCCTATGGCTCTGCTGAACCCACGGCAGCCTTCTGGGCAGGGTGGCACTCTGCAAATCCCTAGCAGCCTCAGCAGGAGGGGCGGGGCTTCATTCAAGCCGCCACGTGGGCTCGGCAGCAACAAGAAGCTCAGGGCAGAGGGACTTACGAGCGCAAATCGTGAGCATCCTGGGGCCACGGGCATTAACCGCGGGGCTTTGGGGACGTTACAGGGAACAGATGGAGAGCCGGGCTCCGCAACTTGGGGTACCCCGCTCCCACGACTGCAGCCTCACTTACTATCCCAGGTGGGGACGTCTGGGGACAGGAGCAAGAAACTGAGCCTTGACAGTTCTTCTTTCAAGTTGTTGTCAGAGGTGTGAGCCGGGAAGACGAAGGCAGCCCCGGTGCTTGAGACCTCTTGAATTTCCATATCCTTGCACCCCTCAGGACTCCTTTCCAAGGCTGCGCTCGAGTGCCTCAGCCTGCGCTGGCCCATAATTCATTTGCAGACCAGCTGCTCATCTCCAGGATCTGCAGGGCAGCTGGGCACCCCTGTGTGAGCTGCTGGGAAGCTGGGGCTCTCGCTGGATTGGGGCGTGGGATGGGAGAAGAGCGAGCACCGCCATGTCCCTGTTGACCAGTTTGGGGCCGGTTAGAGTGAAACGAAAACAGCTTAGCTGGCTGCTGGGTATGCAGCTCCCCAGTTTTTCTGGAAAAAGTGGTGCTGGGTAAATGTTGCTGGCAAAGGGTGTGATCACTGCTAAAGCCACCAGAGCAAAGACGGTTGACTCTGGTAACATCCTCTCGGCCCCCCAGACACCCTCCCGCCAAGACTCACGCACCAAACACCTTCCACTCGAGTCCAAGAGCCCCTCTTTCTGCTGCACCTCCCAGGTAGAAAGGACTTGCTAAGACTCTAGTGTCTCTTTTGCTACGTTGAGGAGCGGGCTGCTCGCCTGAGCTTGTGCTTGTTTAGCACGTTCTATCAAAAGTCCTGGTTTCTGGTCTAGTGGTGCTGTCTGAGCACAGCTACTTAACAGACGGAAACTCAACTGCAGAAGCCCTGTTCAAACAAAGTACCCTCACCGTCTCAAGTCTGTGACAAGGTTGTTTTTCTAGCTAGGAACGCTCATCTCCTTCCCAGCCCCCAATGCTTTAAGAAAGGTATTGTAACAACAAAAAAAACCCAGAGAAAATGGAGATTAAAAAGAAATTTGCCCTGAATTACACCACAACAACACATCCTTTGTTTTTATTTTCCAGCTTTCTTTCCATCCCGCATTTATAAGCATGGAGTTTACACAGTCGTAATCAGAGCAGAGAGTTTTAGTCTCCCATGCTCACTTAATAGTATACTATTTTTTTCAAGTTATTACACAGTTTTTCTAATTACAGTGTTAAGGACCCCATAATGTTCCATGGAGCTGATGTTCTATGATCCACTTAACACCTACTTAATAAAACTGAGTCATTCTTCAAGGTGCATCTCCAGGCCCACATCTTTGGGAAGCCGTACGTGGAGGTCTCAGTCTTGCCCTGTAGGGTGATGGGAGAATGAGAGACCAATGCAGCTGCTGACCCTTTTGCCCTTGAATCTCAGCCTGTACCAAGTGATGCTGGCTGATGTTCACCTAAAGCTATTGCCAGCAGTTCCCCCAGCAAGACCCCGAAGTGGGAAATCTCTCAAACCTAGAAAGAGATGCAGATGATGAGCAGGCAAAACAAAAGGCAATTATTCATTACACTTCTGAGGACTCGGCTGATTTGGGGGAGGGTCCTTCTGACAGTTTTGGCAAGTATACATGTTATCAATTCAATTCAGTTCAGTATAACCGAGTCATCTTTGAGCGAGGAATGTAGAGTCAGAGGCACTTGAATTTCAATCCCATCTTTGCCAGCCCCTAGCTGTGGAATCCTAAAAACATTCACTTAGTCTGTATGTTCGTCAATATACTTGTTCATAGACTAGAGACGGTAACACCCACTGCAACCAAGTCTGATGCAACCCAAACAAAAGTCTAAGCATCTAAGTGCAGCACTCAGCACAGTGACTGGGAAACGGTACATCTTCAATCAATCATAGTAACTAGTGACAATAATAACATTAACAGGAACAAAGGCAGTCCTAAGAGGGGAAATGGTGGATGTACAACGCTGGCTTCTGAAGGACAGCCTCAAGTCCATCAGATCTCTTCAACCACATCTCTCCCCCTCCTGAAGATGATCCTAGCATTGGAGAGCTGTGATTTACAAGTCCATTCAGCCTAGCAGAATACAGCTATTCCCATCAATAGCACAGAGACAAGAATAAGTATTGTAGTAAAAAAAAAAAAAATCAGGGGTGGAAAGACAAAATTTTGTCTATAAAATGATTTGGTTTAGGTCTCAAACAGCCATCCCCCTTGATGGTAGAAACCGTAATCTTACTGATTCAAGGCAGTTCATTCATTGCTGTTTTAAAATTGCATCTCGCTTACATAAATGCTCAGTTGACTTTAGGTTTATCCCTCATCCCTCCTCACCTTTCTGGACACGAGGGTGATTTCACGAGAGGGGACGGAAGGGATGGAGATTGGGGCATGTACCCTCCTGGCGTGGGCAGAGGCCACTGCAGCGGTGGCTGAGGTGTAGCTTGCAATCCCCAGCCTTGGACATCTGCCCCGACCCTCCAGAACTCACTGCTGTAACCCCTGGGCTGTCATCACTCCTCCCCAGGGCTCGTTCTGCTGTGCAGACTTTTCTGCATCGAGGATGCTTTGACACATCTGCCTTCTCTCCTATAATTGGGTTGTTCTTACTCCTTTTCGGGCAGGATTAGGTCTTCTCCAAGCTTCTCTTTGTCTTCTCTTGTTTGTGAATAAAACTTGCCCTCTTTCTCCAGGCTTCACCTCTTGATCTTTTAACCAAGCTTTCTAGATTTCAAAACATCTGTTTTTTTTTCTTTTCAAGCACCTAGTTCTTGAAACAGTGTTAAGGTTATTATATCTGCTGTAGATTAATTAGAAGTTCCAAAGCCCTGAATCTGACTCTTTTGTTCACTTTGTGCATTGGTACCCTATGAGCAGTGTATATGGAAACCTTATTCTTCAGTAATGAAGGGAAAGGTAGAGGGTAAGAGAAATCAAACTAAATCACACATATTAATATCAAAATATTACTTCCTGCAAATAAAATTACTTCTGCTCACAGCTTCTGCCTATAGCCCAGAGCTAGCCCAGAAACCAGCCCCTTGGAATCCCCATGTACTTTGTGGATGTTTTGCTCAGAAACCCAGGGACCAGATGAGAGTCACAGAATTGTCTCAAGTGGAATCTGGAACATGCACAAGAGGAGTGTTAGGGAGGCTGTCTCTGTGCTTGTTTCTGAGCTAAGAGGAGGGGCTAGGAATGCCTGAGGT
The DNA here is from genome assembly GCF_030028045.1 of Hippopotamus amphibius kiboko. Taxonomy (NCBI): domain Eukaryota; kingdom Metazoa; phylum Chordata; class Mammalia; order Artiodactyla; family Hippopotamidae; genus Hippopotamus; species Hippopotamus amphibius. The sequence goes on along the minus strand of NC_080202.1, from coordinate 5,984,653 downwards.
GGGAAAACCAAAGCCCTCATTGGCTAGGTAGGGCAAGAAGCTATGGATAAAGGATTAGGAAACCTTCCAAAAGTTAGAAGCCACTCTGCCACACTTGGCTAATAGTAGACCTGCTCTCTTCTACGTCTGGCAAGAGGTTGGAGGATACAGTCTGCTGCACTCAGATTATCAAGTGAAAGGTGGCCTTGGACTCGGAATGCGTTTATTTGAACTTCCCTTCCCAGCTTTCCTTGTTGATTGTAAGAGAGTCCGCTGCAGATATAGTGTCCTGTGTTAGTCCAGGGAGACGTGAAATCAATAGGAAGTTATTTTTTAAGATTTATTATAAGGAATAATAAAAACTGCTCATGTGATTTTGGAGGCTGACAAGTCCAAAATCTGCAAAGCCGATGAGCCAGTTCAAGTCCAAAGGCCATCAGGCTGCCGTAGGACCAGGAGGAGCAGATGACCCAGTTCAAAGTATCGAGCAGGAGGAGCCTCTCGCACTCGGGGACGGGTCGGCTTTTTGTTCTGTTTAGACCTTCAACTGATCGGATGAGGCCCACTGACCTTAGAGGGGGCAATCTGCTTTATTCAGTGTACTTATTTCAATGTTAATTTCATCCAAAAACACCCTCACAGACACATCCAGGATAGAGTGTGACCAAATATCTGGTCACCCTGTGACCCAGTCAAGATGACACGTAACCACTGCAGGTCCTTTCTCCCCACTTTTGTTGCCATCTCCGACACCAGCAGCTTCCTGCAATTCCCAGTGACCCCTAACTTACAGGCTCACACCTTTTCTCTAAGTCAGCGATATCACTGTGCAGAGTCACTGTGCCATTTCAGCCTCTGTCTGCCAACCTAGGTAGCACCCCACTCTCCACAACCTCAGACATCTCTCCATCCCTCTTCCATCACAAAGTCTTCTGGAAACCAATACACACAAGGGTCAAGTTCACCTGGGAAAGCCCTTGGGAAGGAGAGTCTCTGGGGATCTGTGGTAGAGCCAACATTGGCAGACAGAGAGGTCCTGACTCCAAGTCCACTGCGCTTTCTGTTATATCCGCCTATAGCTCCCAAGATTGAAATCTAGTGCATTGCCCCAGCCCCAAGAGCAACAAAGACAAAAGCCATCAGCTGGACCCTCTGCTGGAGGCCCCGCAGCAGTTGTGCTCACAGCCTTATAACAAAGAATTGGCAGTTATGCTGGAAGCAATTACTAGAGCTTAGAAACATCAGCTCAGATAAAATTAGATTTGACCTGAGAGATTGTTCCAAACACCAACTCAACTGCCTTTGATGTTCTGAATCCCATGAAACTGCACGTAGTTCTCTCTTCTTGGCTTTAAAGTCAGTCTCTTCATCAGAGAAATGAAAAAGATCTGTTTTTCGTGAAAATCTTTAAAGCTCTTTCCCTAGAGGTGTTGTAACAGGCTGGCACATGTGGCATCTGCCAGTTGTATCAAATACCCCAGCATTGGAGGCAGGGAAATTAGCTGACTTATCACTTTGAAAAGTGCTGCCCAGAGCCAGAGAATGTTGAAAAGGACAACAGTTGCCCCTTAGAGATGGAGAAGTCACGTGACCTGCCCAAGGTCAAAATGCCAGAGCCAAGACCACACCCTAGATCTCCGGTCCTCTGGTTTCCTCCTCTTTGATGCTTTCCCAATGACTTCTTATACCTGGGGCAGGTTTTGACCTGCAGAGCTTTCCAAATTGGGGGAAGAGAGCAATTGGCACAGTCAGAATTTGACTCTAAAACTTTGATTTCAGAATCCGTTGCCTTTTCTTACTACACTAAATAAGGGAAGCCCGTAGGGAAGGAAGGCAGGTTCGGGGGAGGGCCTGGAGGCTGTGAGGCAGGAGGGAGGGGGAAAGAAATTCCCAGAGTTCAGGGACACGTCTGTCGTGTTTACTGCTCTGGCCCCAGCAGCTGCTCCGTGTTTGACCGTTGGTAGATGCTTGGTAAACATTTGGGTAAGAAGGTGAGAGGAACGAAGGAAGAAAAGGAAATACATAGGCTATTACCTGCAGTCACTCTTGCTCAGAGGTCTTGGGTTTTATGATTACTTCGTTGGGCTAAGATTGTTTTCCTTTAACTTCTGTTTCACATTTTTGGTTGATCTGGTTTTGTTTTCATTTTGGATTTTTGTCTTGCTTTGTGTCATCCACATTAAAGAGACTGGGGTTTTCAGACGTCTACCTTCTGGGTAAGTGGAGCGTGGTGGTTTCCACTGAGTAATTTCTGTTGAGTAATTTCCCAAGCACACATAATAAGAGCTAAGGTTAGAACTGAGGGAAACAGTGTGGCCTCCATCAAAGTACATGGAGTCCCATTCCAAGCCTCTTCCCTTCTGCATCCCCTCATTCTTCTTCTTGTTTTCAGGGTCTCTTTTTTGCTCCAGGTAAAATCTACCTGAGCTATAGATCATTCCCTTTGGGTCCAGAATTAGCAAATCCGACTAAAAGACCCAAGCTGATGCCATTCATCCACTCAGTCATCCAAAGAATATTTATTTGTGCCATAAACTGTGATCGGTGACTCTGAAGTGGATGGGACGCAATCCCCGACCTCAGGCACTCACAACGAATACAGGAGACAAACGTGTATGCAATGAACAGGATGATCAACGTGCCAGGGAGGCATGAACTAGTTTTTCTGGGGTATGAGACTAAAGACTTCATAGAACATATGACATTAGAACAGAGTTTGAAACATGAATAGGGGACTTCCCCAGTGGTCCAGTGGTTAAGACTCCACCTTCCAGTGCAGGAGGTGAGGATTCAATACCTGGTCGGAGAACTAACATTCCACATGCCACGGGGTGCAGCCAAAAAATTTTTAAAAAAAAAGAAAAATAAATAGAATTTCAGTACATTGTTTTTTGAAAATATGGGGCCAGGTGAGGAAAAAATCACTCCAGGCAGAGATTAAATGATTGAATTAATTAGAATAAAATCCAAAGTTCTCAACATGGCCTATAAATCATCATGGTCTGGTGCCCGCCTCCTTGCCCAATCCCATCCTTTGTCGTTTTTACCATTTCTCAGTACATGCCAGACGTTCAGGCCTTCCTTTAGTAACGAGAATCCTTTAAGCGCGTTCGTTTCCCTCACAGGACATTGGGACTTGCTTTTTCCACTGATTAAATGGTTCCCCACGTTCTTCACGTGGCTGCCTCCTGGGGAGCATCTAAGTCTCATTTCCAATGCGTCACAGGAGAGAGATCCTATTAGGATCCCCTCTTCAGAAATCAGAACCCACTCTGTAACGGTTAAGGAACTGACCCAAGGTCACCCAACTAACAAGAGCTGTTGCCGGGAATTGAACTTCAGAGACCCAGGTTGTGTCCACGGCTCCACCCTGCCCCCCTCACCATCCAGACTGTTCTTAGTCATACACTGACATGTTTCCTTCTCCTTGCTCTAGAATATATGGTCCACAAGAGCAGAGGCCCTGTCTGTCTTGGTCAGCACTGTATCTCCAGCATCTAGCGTATAGGATACACTCAGAAAATATATTTTGAATGACTAAATGACCGAGAGCTTGGGGGAAAGAGAGTGTGCCTAAAGGAAGAAGCCTAGAGGTGCACTGCTTCTAGGTAAGGAAATAGTAAGGAAGCTTATTGAACTGTGACCTCTGAAAACTATGTCCCCATTTTATCCTTTCACTGAAAGTAACGACAGAGTTGTTGGAAATATAGCACAGGTAGGAGCAGGTACAGTGGCTAGGTGGTAAGGAATTGGGGGAAATTGAAGGCTTTAAGGAGTGGGGGATCCTTGCAGTGTACCCCAAATTGTAACACATAAATGACTGCCCCCTTCTAACCAAGGAAGATAATGGCTTTCACTTCATGGAGGTCCTTTCCATAGAGCGGTGATCACTGAACAGCAGGAAGATAACTTTCTAAAAGGTCCCCGTGGTGTCAATAACCTAGGAGCCCTCTCCAGCTGACCAAGCCTAGATGGCCATCGCAGATGGTGATAACGAGCCTGAAATGACCCGAGCTATTTCTGCAGTCCGCTGCCTTCCAGAAGCTCATGCCCGGCCGCAGGTCACTGATCTCTTCCCAGGGAATTGCCAGGATGCTCACTGGACTATGTCATCTCCTCCGTAGGCTTTCCAAGATGGCAGTGGTTCCAGCACAATGACCACCACTCCTGTCCAGAGCCACTCGGGTGTGGCCCAGACTTGCCGTGGCTCTAAAGGGAGAAGCCTGGACTTGCACTTTTAGATTTTGATTCACAGGTAGTCTTCCAGCTGCTCACCACACCCTCCTTTCTCCTAGCCTCTGGAGGGACATCACATGACCCAATGGTTCATAGTTCTAGCTTTCCAGCAGGATATAACCACCACAGCTTCAAATGAATAAGCGATGCTGGTTTAGGTTTAGAAATCATAGTGTGGCTTGACTCTCCAAGATTGTAACCACCATATATTGATTATTTTTCTGTGCTAGAGACTCTTCTAAGCCCTTTATAGACACCGTCTCATTGAAGTTCAGAAAAACTCTCTGTGATAGAAACTTTATTATCCCCATTGCACAAATGGAAAACTGAGGGACAGAGAAGTTAATGAATCATTCGATGTCTTATAGGCAGCAAGCGTCAAACTTCCAAGTCAGGGTTCTCAATAACTTAACCACGTGCCGTGTGGACATGTCTATGGCTCTCACTCTCCCCAAATATGCCCTGATCTGGGAGTTGAAGGCACATGTCACTTCCTATCACTATATCTGCTGTGTTTGGGGAGGGTTTCTAAAGTTTGGTTTTCTTCTTTTGAAAAAGTAATTACATTTCCTAACATGGAAACCTCAGTACCTGGAACCAAAAGGCACAGAAACGTCTATTGCTTCTAGCCTTGGCCAGGTTGAACTAGGAAACTAAGTATCAGAACATAATCAGTAGGGTTCAGGTGGCCCATTGATTAGAGAGACAGGGACTGTTAAATTTCAAACATGTGCTATTAAGCCCGACAAAGCTGTGTTCTCTTCAAGGTCATCTAAATCCACAATTCTTTTGCACTGAGTGATTCAAGGGATATGAAGAAGTCTAAGAAGATGTGATGAGAGTTTTATTCCTGAAATGAGTAGGGATGACTCTTAGATTGGTCCAAATTCAGCCCCACTTCAACTAAGAATGTAGGGTTGACTTCTAAACCACCATCATTCCTTTGTCTAAACCATCATCATCTCCATCTTAAAGAGCTTCCAAGAGTCCTGGGTCATTCTAGGAGGACTGTCCGCATGGCAAGGTGGAGGAAGCCTGTACAGAGTGTTAAAATGCAGCTGGACATCACTCCTAGTCAGCAGGCAATGTTCTGGCAGCTGCCTGTGAAAATTACTCACAGGATGGCAAAGAGGTGGAAGCTGTCGCAGCTCTGTGGCACACGGATGTTCAGGTCTCACAGGAATAGGAAAGGAAGCTCTTTAGGTGGTGACTGAGCTCTCACACACCACACTGGTACTGGGGACAGATGGGGCTCCCTCAGGCCTAGGATGGACGGTCCCTTCCGCGTGGCTCAACTCCTATCTGTTTGGTCCGGACCCATGGTATCTTTTTCTGGTCTGGCACTGGGAAAAACTGTTTTGCATATTCTTCTAAGTCTGTTGGTCTTATACCCTGAGTCCTGGTTTTAGAAATCCAAACGTTGAAAGTCTGTTTCCATTGTCTGTTTCTGCTTTGACAACCCTCCTTTACGATAAGGGTACCCCAGTTGCCTGGGCTGGAAGGAAATGCTTCTGTTGGCAACAATCATCTTAATATGTCCCCTCTTTATGAGACACACGTGCTCTCAGTCACAGGCACAGATTTTCAACCACAGGCTTCCCCACAGGGCACTGTCTCTTAAGCTTAAAGCATGGAAAGGCAGAGCATGTGTGCCCTGGCAGGCCAACCGACTCTCAGAGGTGCAGAGAGAAGTGGCTGATCTAAGCATGGTAGGGGTTCTTCTTCAAAACTCACCAACCAGGCAGTCATTCCTCTTCCTCTCACAATGAAGGCCGACAGGGCGGAAAAATGCTATAAGCATTCCTCCAGTCGAGCAGGGGAAAGATTTCCCCAACGGCCATTTTTTTTTTTTTTTTTTTTTGAGTTTTCTCAATTGTATTAATTATGAGGGAAATGTGAGTTGAAGTCACCCTGAGGCAACATACTCACCAGAACTGCTAACGTAACAAGAGACAAGACCTACTAAGGCTCGGTGAGGATGGGGAGCAACTGGCAGGCCTCTCCACGGCTGGAGGGAATGCAAAATGGCACAACCGCTGTGGGAAATTCTTTGCCATCATCTAGTAAAGACGAATTTGTGCATAGCCTAGGACCCAGTAATTCCACTCCTGGGCATACACATATTTCATCAAAAGATATGTAACACAATGCTCATAGCAGCACTAGTCATAACTGAAAAGTCACCAAATGCCCAACATCAACAAAATGGATAAATAGTAGCACATTCACCCAAAGGAATACTAGACAGTGACGGAGAAGGAACAAAATACCACTCCCTGCAACCATATGGAAACAAACAACAAAACCCAAACAATATAGATGCATCTCACAACTTTAGTGTTGAGTGAAAGCCAAACCTATATATATATAATAAATAATAATAATGAATAATCATTAATGTATGTCAAAGTGAAAAACAGGCAAAACTAATTACTGGTGTTAGCAGTCAGGAAAGTGAGACGTCAACTTCTGGGGTGCTGGTGATAATCTGTTTCTTAATTGGGGTGCTGGTTACATTGCTGTATGAAATTGGTGAAAATGAATTGATTTGTATCACTGTGGGTTTTTCTGAATATTCATTATGCTTTAACTGCAAGTTCACACCGACACCTCCCTACACAGACACACGGACACCTACATAAGCTTCACTCTCCCTGCCTCTCAAAAACTTAAATGGCTCTGGGTGGCAGCCCTGAACAATCGCTCTAACTTCCTCGCTGAAATGCCTGTGAAGATAGCAAAAAAATAGTCCAAGTTTGGCCGTCAAACCTATTGGCAACACTGGAGGAAAATTTCCCTGTGCCTCTAGGCTGCTCTTAAGGGACTGTAAGCAGTCTTGGCTGACCACCTGTGTGATGCCGTGGGTGAGTTTGTCTCGTTGAAAATAGTAGAAGTGCCTTTCTTCTGTCTTCAGTATCTTTACTCTGGGTTAGAAACTCAAATTCTGCATCTAAGGGAACACTGAGTTCTATTCTGGTCCTTGCTCCAAAGTGTGTGTGTGTGTGTGTGTGTGTGTGTGTGTGTGTGTGTGTGTCTCCGCATGGGCATAGAGGGTTAGGGTCTGTCCCTTTATTCCATCGCTAATCCTACTATAGTATAAAAGCGGCTTGAAAGTAGTTCCTCACTTGATCTGGTTCCTAAATTAGGAATTCAGTTCTTAATCTGTGTTCAGGTGGATTCTGAATCCTGTGGGGGAAAATTTGGCTCTACAGAGTTTTCTTTAGAAAGTACTTTCCTTCTTGGAGCTGTAGTTTTCCAGAAAGGGTGTTTTCTCTTGCCATATTGTCCACCTCACAATTCCTGACAAATCTGTTGATCATTTAGAATGGTATCTGGTATTTTCTTGTGCCACTTGTTCGTTGAATTATTTACACTTTTGGCACATCACACCGGAACCACTAAATCAAAAATCTCTACTTTTCATTACCAAAAAAAAAAAAAAAAATTATATGTAAAACCATCTGCTGATATTTTTTCATTGTCCAGGAACTTGAGTGGAAATTTTATGTTTATTTAAAACTTATATTGAGGTTGATATCTATAATGTATAAAGTGTTTCCACATGCAAGTAAGACAACAGGAAACAGTCCAAAGGCAAGGGGAAAAGGGTAAAAATAGCAATTACAGAATAAGTGAAAATGGCCATAAACATAAGACATACTGCCTGACCAGTCATGAAATCAATGCAAATTAAAATAAGGCTAAGATTCTTTGTGATCATGTTTTCGAACAGTAAAAATATTTTAAAATATCCAATGTTGTGCAAACAGGCAATCTCATACACTGTTGGTGAGAGCGGGACTGGGACTCTCCTTTTGAAGGCAATACATTTTTAGATTAAAAATGTACATTTTATCAACATTTAAAAAGTGTAAGCCTTTTGACTTATGGTTTCTACAGAGATACTTAAGCACGTGTGAAAAGACATAGGTAAAACCTTGCAAGTTTGTTGGTAATAGAAATATGGGAAGAAACCTAAATATGAATCAATTGGAATGTTTGTAAAATAAATACTAGTGTTGCCATATTATGGTGCTAAATACAAAAAGAAGATGGGAAAAGAAAATACATACTGTAATCCAATTTGTAAAAAATTAGTAGAGAAGTAAGCATACACATATGTCTATGCTTAGGAAACATTCTGGGAGAATAGACAGAAAGCTCTTATCAGTGGTCATTTTGGGGAGGGTGTACAGCAAGGGACTTCACGTTCTACTTTATATACTTTAGTTGTTTGAATTGTTACAATATGATTATAACCCTGTTACAATCAGGAAAGACAAAAAAGATTTCTAATATTCTAGAATATTCACCCAATGCTAGCAATCTTATGTCTAAGTGATGGACACTGAGATAGTTTTAAAATTTCCTTCATTATATTTTTGTACTTTCCAAAATTATCTACAATGAGTATTTACTCCTTTTCATATAAGAAAACAGGTGGAATTTCAAATAATAAGTCTATGCAATTTAAACTCTAGCATATGATCAAAATCATGTCTAACATATGGACAGCACCAAGCTTCTAAGGACATACACCTGAAAGTTAATGGTAATTAAATGGGTGGTAGGATTATAGCAGATTCTTTCCTTCCTTCTGCTCGTTTGCAAAATCAACAGCTGAGTGATGTGAAGATCAATAGTTGGAGTGACAGTAAGTTTATCATTATTGTAATTGATGTGCTTATTAGTACCTGAGTTCTCTCTCCCCTGATTTCCTACAGGCTTGTTATTTCCACACAGCAGTGCTAAGATGGTGGGTGATGTAACAGGAGAATGAATGGCTAGAAGCGGATGCAGTGGCACCATGGAGACACAAACTAACAGAACAGAAAGGGGTCTTTAGGCTTCACTCCATTCTGCATCCCACCTTAAGACAAGTAGACTTCTGAACCACTTCGCACATAGAGTTATCAGTGCTTTTCCTAAAGATAGCCAAGGAGACACACCAGCAAGACACTGACATTCCAACAAATAATTACAAATCATTCAATCCTACAACTGGGCAAGTAACCCATGGCATTGTGATTTTCTTCTCTTTTATAAACAAAACTGATCATTGCTTGTGGGTCTGTACTTTCTAGAACAAAATCCAAAATTTCTACATTTCTTTTGGAAGGAAATACCCAAAGAAAGGAGGGGTAGTTAGTTAAGGGCCCTGGCCCTGAGGTCCCTCATTTTCAAGTATCTTTCATTCTAATTCCTGCAGTCACAACCCCTCCCATGCTGATCCCCAAGAAAACACTGATTCTTTTTTTGTGGCCTGAGCAGAAACATGTCTTTATTTTATCCCTTTCACAGAACAGAATTTTCAAAAACTCTTTCAAAATACTAATATAGCCAAATAGGTTATGAAATGGACAAAAGCCAGAAGGACACACCAAAATAATAACAATGGTTACACCTAAGAAGTTGGACTATATGTTATTATTTTGACTAATTCTTTTTTTCTGGGTTTTTAAAAAAGACATATACATTTTTACTGTGCCGTGAAGCTTTCACTACGTGTACACAGGTCTTTCTTCACCGCAGGAAGAGTTTCTTCTACTGTATCTTTGATTATTACTTCTAGTTAAATTGTACAGTTTTCTACTTCAAGAATAATAATTATCTGTATGCTGATTTTATACCCTTTCTCATTATTATCTCACTAATTGAAATTTTCTCCCAATTTCCTCTCCATTCTTGAGGAACTTCTCTACAGATCTCTACATCACTTATATGATTTTTTTTCTGCAGGATCAGTTTACTTTTTTCTTCAACTGCTGTTAAAATATTAGCTTCATTGCCACTTTCTCTATCTCCTTTTTCGTCTTACCCTGCTATCTTTTCACTTAGTCCATTCTCTCCTTAAAGTTATCTTAATTATGTGTCAGAGAAATCATGATGTCTTGTACTCCATTGAAAATGCTTAGTTAATTCTTAATAATTTGTCCTTGATTCTGAAATATATCATTTTCAAGTATAGGCTCTTACTTATCTTCGGTTTGATATTATCTTTCTCTTCTTCAGCAGTATTTTTCACAAATAGGTACTTAAACGTCCCTTGATGTGGCATCCTGTCCCCCCGGGGGGTGGCTAAGTCCCCTACTTGGATGGATGGCTGTAGCATGAGTTAACACATGCAGCCCTTACTCCAACCCTCGTCTGGATGAAATGAGCCAGTGGTGAGCAGAATCTGGTGTTTTGATGGTGAAAGAGAGAACAAGGAGGGCTCTGGCCATGGGAGATGAGAGGTGCCCAGAAAGTGAGACAGGAGTGCATGTTAAGCAAACTTTATCTTCTTTCCAGATAAGCCCTGGGCCAGCCTCGGCCATTTCCCTTCCTCCGGGATCTCAGCGTCTCCCATAAACGGGTGACAAGGAGGAGTTCTGTGAGCTGTGAATAAGGGTGATGAACAAAGAGAGGCCTCTGTGATCAAACATATTTAGAAAGCAGGATTAAATAAAGATGAAGAGGTTTATTTATTGTGTCAATACTCAGACACTCAAATAGGCTGAGTGTATTGCGAATTTCCAGGAAGTGGCTCTGGTAGGCAGCCTTTCCCAGACATCACTGACAGCGGTAACCATTTGATGGAGTCTCTTATTGGGCAAACATTTCCCGGAAGACAATTTTAGAAACAGTGTTCTAACTTTTGTACGACTCCCACTCTCACTCACGTGGCCCTCTCTCTGTACAGGTAAGGTAAGGGGGTCAGAGGAGCAAGCCAGTTACAACACGCCAACTCCACCAGGGCCCCTAGAAAAACCTGGAAGTGTCTGAGGGGTGGGTGAGGCAGGACCAGCTATGCATGGCAAACGTGAGTGGACCATGAGCATTTCCTGCCCCCCGTGGCAACGGATGAGGATTGAGGGAAGGGACACAGCCAGTTACAAAAAGTCAATGGCAAGAACTCAGCCATAAGCAAAGCCCTGAGTTCTTCCTTTCCACAGGAATCTGGCAGTGCAGCCTAGAAGCAAAGTGCATTACTGGTATGTCTGAGAAAGTTACAGCAACCATTCTCTTGGTCTAACATGGTCACAGTTTCATAAAAAATTCAGAGTAGTAGACCAGAAAAGAGTAGTAGACCAGAAAGGAGCTCTTGGACTCCCAACACCCTTGATTTACAAGTGGATACGCTGTGGGCCTGGGAGGTGAAACAGCTTGTCATGGGGCACTCAAAACAGCAGCTCAGAGTCTGGAACCCTGATCTCCAGTGCTCTTTCCACTAAACCGCAATGCCTTGTATAGAATTAAAATAAAAATGAGTGTAAAATGGAAGGCCAAATAGCTAAATGAGGGTATTTTTTAAAGTATTTTATTCCTCTCTCTAAACCAATTGCAAAATGTAAAGTTTTCTCATCTTCCCACTTTGACAGACGAAAAATAAATTATTACTTCATCCATTCACTCATTTGTCCAATTATTCACCACGTGTTCACCGAGCACCTACTATATACCAGGCACTGCACTAGGGGCTTGGAGTATGACGCTGAAAGCATTTGACATCATCCCCACTTACATTTTGATGGGGGAGACAGACATTATCAAAAAAAAAAATCACGTAAATATTACTGGGTTGATTCTGACAAATTGTGCAAGTATGAGACCCACGGGGACAGAGAAAGCTGAAGAGTAATAATGACAGCAATACACAAAATTAACACTGCACCATAAACACGAAGAATCAAGAGACCTAAAAATAGGAACGTTTTCATGACCCATTTTTATCTCCCATTGGCTGGCGCGGCGGAGGCGGAAAGGTAAATACCGACCTTGTAATCCTCCTGTCTTTGAAAAGGGCTTCGGGGTGGACCCAGCCCACACGGATGGATCCGGACTCATTTCCGGTTTGGTAAACCCAAGTGAATCACGCACCATCTTCAGCAACACAGCTCTGCTGGGGAAGCAACAACTAGGCGTCTGTAATTGTGAACCGGAGTTGAATGGCGCCCCCGAGCTGGTGGGCGCACAGCTACAGGCATCTCAGGAAGTGCTGTCTGACAGTCTATCTAATGCTTGCGGTAAATACACCTTCGGGGGCTGTGTGTGTGCGGAGGGGAATTCGGAGCAAGTGAGCAGAAGCCGTTGCCGCCGGGCAGGGCTGGGGTGGAGGTCCTGTCCCACCTAGGGAAGCTCTTTCTTTCTCCTCCACCTCTACGTACTTGCAGATCTGCTGGAGAGCACTTTCAAGATTTCGCCAGGTTGTGGAACAAGGAACCAAACGGGGGCTCTGGAGGGAGACCGTGCAGCCTTCCTCCCACTGGCTCCTCTGCTCTTCCCTGGGTGACGTTGCTCACGCCCTCCATCCTTGCAGAACCCTAGTGGCCTTCCTTTTTTTAAAAGCCCTCACTTGAAAATTAAATGAGATGACAGGTTTTAAGCCTGGCACATAGCAGGTGTTCAACAACTATTAGTCCCTCCTTCCACCCTTCCCCCACTTTCTACTTTGTCACTAAAGGCTGGACCCTCGTATATCTAGGTCTCAATTTCATCATCTGTGAAATAAAAGAATAGGGCATGAGGTGATTGCTGGGCTTCCTTTTAATTCAGGCGTTTTAGGAGTCTCTCACTGCACGCCATGCAAGAAGGAACTGCAGAGGCTGGGATTTCTGTGACCCTGGTCTGTAGGGATGAGTTCCTGGGATGCTCCCAGCATCAACCATGACCTACGAAAAGACAGGAACAATAAATGACTAGGAAAGGGCCAACCTTGCAGTGTGTGCTTGTAGACAATTCACACGCAGTTGGAGGCCCTCCGCTGGAAACCAGTGTTTCATCAGCAGCTTCATTTGCAGCAGAAAAGTTGCTATTTGCAATAATGTCAGTAACTGATGGTTGGGATTTAGTGACTCCTGGCCTGAGCCATCACCAAACAACCAATTTTCACTTTGCAAGTCAGAATAACCCCTCCAGGGCTTCTTGCCGGAAGGGAAGGGAGGCGGGCGTGGGTCTCTGTTGGGACGCGTTTGGGCACGGAGCCCGTAGGGGCCTCAGATGGCTGTTTCTGGCCTGCAGTCCTTGCCACGAACAGGCTCTTCACACTACAAACACATAGCTTTTCTTGTTCTGGGAGCTCTCAGGAGCCTACCCATCTTTCCTAGAGTCAGAAAGAGGAGGGAGGAAAGCAGGCAATGAGAAAAAAGGAAAACAGGAAGATGCAGCTGTCTGGAGCAGCAAGTAGAACATCCGGTGGCCCCAGGAGTGCTGGGTATTCAGCCCGGATCTGTCACGAGCCGGCCGCCTGGCCACAGCTGTCCCCTCCCGTCTCTGGATGCAGTCTGCTCAGGTGTAAAGGCTCGAGGTTTGACGAGGTGGTCTTGGTTCGACTCCCCTTCGTCTCTGATGTTCTGTGACTCGGTTATTCTAAACAGGGAAGGGCGGAGAAAAGGAGGAAATGGAAGAAGAGAAGGAGAAGGTGGAAAGCAGGGGGGCGAGGCTTCTTTGAAAAGAAGCGAGATAAAATGAGGGAGGCTGCCGAAAGGTTGTTTGAGAGGAAAACAACACGGGTCTGCCGAAAGTATTCCTCGCAGGGCTGTAAGTCATCTCTACAGTAATCACGATAACAGTCATTACCATAAACAACCCAAGTCCTAATTAGCTTCCTAAAGGGCAGCATCCTGCAGGTGACTCAGGAGGCTCTCCCCCGCCCCCCCGCCGCCCCACACTCCCTTCTCCAAAACCCATGAGGATCCCTCCTTCCTGAGTTCATAGCTGTGGGAGCCAACGGGGAGGACGAGGGAAACATTTGGTCTGCCCTGGTCGCCCAGCGCAACCCAGGAACACCCGGCTGAGGGTGTCCTGCAGAGACAGGGTCCCGACACCCACGGCTCTGAGCCTGCACCACCAGCATCCGCAGTGCTCCCAGTCACCCCGTACCATCGGGGGCTTCCCAGCTACTTCCTAAAGACAGGGCGGCCATATGCCAAAGGCCTCTTTTCTGTAGAAGGACCACTTGTGACTTTCTGGGCATTCGATTCTGTTCTCATCCTCCCTGGCTTTGCTTTACTTCTCCTAACAGCCATTATCGGCCCGGCTCGGCCTCTCCTGGCCCCTGGGGTGTGGCTGGTCTCTGATCCAGTATCCCCCTCCCTCCACTCGTCTCAGAGCTGACCCATCTCTTTCCTTGCCCAACTCTGCTTTTCAGAGCTCTTTGGATCTACCTCCAAGTCTCCTAACAACCTGTGTCAGGAATTCCTTGTACACGGCCCAGAGCTCTTACCGAACTGCGAGGAATCTACTCTACATCTTAAGGGCTTCCCTGCTATGTTCAGATTATGTTTACGAGATTGAGAATGGTGGGGGCGCGGAGAGCAAGGAATCAATTCAAAGACGCTTTCTGGAAGGAAATCAGGTTCAAATCTTTTCAGGGAATTAACAGCACTTAAAAAAAAATGTATGGGATGCAAGCCATTATAATTTCTCACAAAGGCCTGCAAGTGATTTGGGATTGGTTTGTAACCTGTTACAGGAAAACCCAAATTGAGAATAAGATAACTGTAATCAATGAGGTCATCTTGGCTTGTGGTGTCTCGACTCTGCCTGAAGGACAGGGGGTGCTTATAAATCAGAGAGCAAGGAGAAAGAAAAACCAGTATTCACCCAAAAGTTACGGTGAGAATCGGGGTAGCTATCCTAAAAAGATGAAAACCAGAGGGTTTTTTTTAAGTACCTACAGTGATTACAGAAAGCACAAGTACACCCCAAGATAGTCTGCAGTATTGGAAAGGGATTTACTGTAAATTCCTAATTTAGGACTGGGAGGATTTCGTTAGGCAGAAATGGAGAGCAGTTGCTTTAGTAAGGGCATAAAATTTGCTTTAGGTTTTTACATTCTGCCATATTTTTCCAATGCTATTTTAAAATTTATATGTCAATAGAGTCATTTTGAATCTCAATATATCCATTGTTATATTAGAAGCTCATTTTTATTGATTTAGGAGCCCTGCCATTGTGGCTTCTTGCATCTCTACATTTTCCATTTTTAGGGGGAGCACCACACTGAACCGGCTTGTGTATTTACATGCAGCTGCCTAGAGGCATTCGACAGGCCCTGAGCAGCCTTGTTAGGCAGTGGGGCTGTGGATCTCACATCCGAAACACCTGAAATGCTTGTTAAAAATATGCATTCCTGGGACCCCCAAAAGATCTTCCAGTCTTGGACTGAGATGCACAAATCAGAATCTCTTGGAATAAGACCCAAGAATCAAGCTTTGAATTGGAATTTGTGGCAAACTCTATTTTCCCAAGATAGCTGCAAAACTCTCTCTCATCCCATATCCTCCGCTGCAATGTAATCTTGCCTCCATGCCTTCAAGAGGTGGGGTCTGGGGACTTCCCTGGTGACACAGTGGTTAAGACTCTGCCTGCCAATGCAAGGGACACAGCTTTGATCCCTGCTCCAAGAAAATCCCACATGCCACGGAGCAACTAAGCCCACGAGCCACAACTACTAAGCCCATGTGCCGCAACTACAAAAGCCCATGCACCTGAGCCCGTGCTCCACAGCAAGAGAAGCTACTGCAATGAGGAGCCTGCACAGCACAATGAAGAATAGCCCCCGCTCGCTGCAGCTAGAGAAAGCCCATGTGCAGTAACGAAGACCCGAGGCAGCAAATAAATAAATAAATTAATTAATTAATTTTAAAAAAAAGAGGTGAGGTCTGTGTCCCCCTCCTTCTTTCAGTCTGGATGGGGGTTTATGGCTGCTTTGACCAATAGAGTACAGTGAAGTCACCATTGTGTGACTTTATGATGGGGCATAAAAGGCGATGTGGTTTCTAGCTTGTCCTGTGGAGCACTCGCATTTGGAGTCCTGGGCTGCCTTCTAAGTCCAGTTCAGCTAAGGCTGCCCTGCTGTGTGGAAGCCAACTCACCTGGAGAGGCCCACGCAGGTGTTTTGGTGGCAGCACTGCTTTTCAAGTCATCCCAGCCCAGACATTTGAGTGAAGGATCCTCCAGGTGATTCCGCCCTAGAAGACAAACATCCCAGATTTCACACTATCCGGAGGGCAAATGAGAATACTTGAGTTGCAGTTGACATTAAAGTAAGCATCTATTCATCCATGTATTGATTATCTGCTATTGCCAGATTGTTCTAAAATCTGGGGATACAGCAAAGTCCAAGAAACTTCCCCCAGTGTCAAGGACCACACATTCTTTTTTTTTTTCCAGATCTTTATTGGAGTGTAATTGCATTACAATGTTGTGTTAGCTTCTGCTGTACAATGAAGTGAATCAGCTGTATGTCTACATACATCCCCATGTCCCCTCCCTCTTGAGCCTCCCTCCCACCCTCCCTATCCCACCCCTCTAGGTGGTCAGAAAGCATTGAGCTGATCTCCCTGTGCTATGCAGCGGCTTCCCACTAGCCATCTATTTTACATTTGGTAGTGTGTATATGTCAGTGCTACTCTCTTACTTCATCCCAGCCTCCCTCCCCCTTCCCCCGTGAAGGACTGTGCATGCTAAGGGTGGCAGAGCACAGTGTGGCTGGGGTGGGAGGAATAGGCAAAACAAATAAATAAACACATTAACAAGATACCTTAAGGTGATGTTAAATGTTGTGAAAACAATAAAGCAAAGGAATGTGATGAGGGAGGCACGATTTTATATTGTATGGTCAACCTCTCCCAGGAGCTGTAGTTTGAATTGAGACTCCTTTTCGTTTGCTGGAGCTGCTGTGACAAAGCACCACAGACTGGGGGTGGCGGTTCAATAACAGAAATGCATCCTCTCACAGTTCTGGAGGGCAGAAGTCCAAGATCAGGAAGTCTGCAGAGACATTTCCCTCTAGGGGCTGTGGAGCAGATTCTGGTCCATGCCTCTCTCCCAGCTCTGGTGGTTTGCTGGCCATCTGTGGCATTCTTTGGTTTGAGGAGGCATCACCCTGACCTCTGTCTTCATCTTCACATGCCATTCTCCCCTCCATCCCCACCGGCAGGGCTTTGTTTGGGCATTTATATCTTTTTTTCTTTTTTTTGGCTGCGGTGGTCTTTGTTGCTGCGCACAGGCTTTCTCTAGTTGTGGTGAGCAGGGGCTACTCCTCGTTGCGGTGCGAGGGCTTCTCAGAGGGCATATTGCGGTGCGAGGGCCTCTCTTGTCTCAGAGCATGGGCCCTAGGCGTGCGGGCTTCGGTAGTTGCAACACACGGGCTCAGTAGTCATGGTGCATGGGCTTAGTTGTTCCTCGGCATATGGGATCTTCCTAGACCGGGGATCGAACCTGTGTCCCCTGCACTGGCAGGTGGATTCTTAACTACTGCGCTATCAGGGAAGTCCCTATTTCTCTATTCTACTATTTCAGTTGCTGGTTCATTGATCTTCCTGCCTTTAGACTCTCTATCCTCCCATCCATCCTTTGGAATACCAACAGAATCATTTTCTAAAACAGAAATCCAATCTCACTCATTCTAAAAAAAAAAGAATCCTCCATTGACTCTCCATCATTCGCAAGATAAAGGACAAAATCCCCAGCGTGGTGCAGGAGGTGATACAAATTCAGCTTAGCTCCGGCTGAGTTTCCAGCCTTTCTGTCAATTGGACTCATTTCCCATTCCCCAGGCTCCCTGTGTTAGGACTCTATTTTTGTTCATGCTTCCCCACTCTTCCCACTGTTTTCTTTTTCAAAAGAATTTTTTTTATTTTATTAGTTATTTATTTATTAGTTATATTATTAGTTGCAAGGAGTGGTGGCTTCTCTTGTTGTGGAGCGTGGGCTCTAGGTGCACAGGCTCCAGTAGTTGTGGCACATGGGCTCAATAGCTGTGGCTCTCAGGCTCCAGAGCGCAAGCCCAGTCGTTGTGGTGCACGGGCTTAGTTGCTCCAAGGCACGTGGGATCTTCCCGGACCAGGGCTCGAACCCATGTCCCCTGCATTGGCAGGTGGACTCCCAACCGCTGTGCCACCAGGGAAGCCCTCAAAAAAATTTTTTTAAATTTTTTCATCGTGCCACATGGCTTGCGGGATCTTATTTCCCCGACCAGAGACTGAACCCATGGTGCCGTCAGCAGTGAAAGCGTGGAGTTCTAACCACTGGACTGCCCTGGAATTTCTGGATGAACACCTTATCTTTTAGGAAGCTGTTTGGTACTCATCTCTGTTCTTTCCTGAAAGCCTCCCCACCTTCCTTTGGCTGAGGTGGAATGAATTAAGTTCCCGTGGCACTCTGCTCAGCATGTATCATCTTGGCTTGTATGTAGTTGTTTGAAGACCAGTATTTGCCTCCCTTGCTGAAACCATGAATTCTTTGAGGTCAGTGACAGTGCCTAGGACAGCAGGTGTTCAATGAATGTTTGCCAGACTGTGTTTAGTGGAATACTAGTCATGAAATGGGTGCTGGCCTTCAGAGTAGGTCACCACTGTTGACCTGAAGCAAAGAGACAGCCAGATATTTCTCCAGCAAAGAGGGGTTTATTCAGGATCAGCAGAAAATTGCAATTTGGGGTCTGCAGCCATGGTGGACCACATGTAAGCCCCCACACAGCATGGGGAGGAGCAGGCTTTTATAGAAGGGAAAGGAAGTTGGGAGGTGATAGTGAACAAGGAGCTTTTCACGGCTTGTCATTGGCTGAGTCCTGGCCAGGAAAGAAGAGGGGTCTTTCTTCTTCCTGTTGGGCTTTGCCATCCTCACGGGGCGTGAGAGCTGCCCCTGTTTGTCTCCAGACTCTATTTAATTGAAGTAGTTCTGATCATTAGTGTTTTTTCCTTTAAGATCTTTTATTGAGATACAATTGACATACAATAAACTGCATATATTTAATGTGTACAATTTGGTATTTTTTTCTTATTAGTAATGTATATATGGCAATCCCAATCTCCCAATTCATCCCACCCCAACCCCCCAACACCCCCCCGCCATTTTCCCCACTTGGTCTCCATATGTTTGTTCTCTACATCTGTGTCTCTATTTCTGCCTTGCAAACGGTTGATTTGTATGATTTTTCTATATTCTGCATATGTGTTAATATACAATATTTGTTTTTCTCTTTCTGACTCACTTCACTCTGTATGACAGTCTCTAGGTCCATCCATGTTTCTAAAAATGTCCCAATTTCATTCCTTTTTTACAGCTGAGTAGTATTCCATTGTATATATGTACCACATCTTCTTTATCCATTCATCTGTTGATGGACATTTAGGTTGCTTCCATATCCTGGCTATTGTCAACAATGCTGCAGTGAACATTGGGAAGCATGTGTCTTTTTGGATTATGGTGTTCTCTGGATATTTGCCCAGTAGTGGGATTGCTGGGTCATATGGTAACTCTATTTTAAGTTTTTCAAGGAACCTCCATACATTAGTTTTTTAAAAAAATTTTAAATACATTGTTTTCTTAATTTTTTTCTTCAGATATTTATTGGAGTGTAATTGCTTTACAATGTTGTGTTAGTTTCTGCTGTACAACAAAGTGAATCAGCTGTATTTATACATATATCCCCATATCCCCTCCCTCTTGAGCCTCCCTCCCACCCTCCCTATCCCACCCCTCTAGGTCATCACAAAGCATCAAGCTGATCTCCCTGTGCTATGCAGCAGCTTCCCACTAGCCATCTATTCTCCATTTTGTCATGTATATATGCCATTAATTTTTTATACAACCGTTTCAGTCATTGACACCCGTGGACCAGTTTCAGAGCTCATACTAACATCCCTGTCAATGTCTGTATCACCATCAGTATAACTCAGTAGACTTGACATCTAGGCATGAATTCAAGTCCATTAAGATGAGGTACCATCTTGACCTCTAGGCCCTCAGGTTCTTTATCTGTAAAATGAGACATGTGGACCAAATAAACTACAAACCTTTGCTTGCTAAAGATGTAACGTTCGCTCCATCTTTCCTGCTGGAGTCAGAATTTATATAATAATTATGTCACTCTTGTGGTTAACTTCAGTCTTGCTCTCCTTTTGTTTAGTTTTGGGGAAACTAAGGTATGGGTCCTGCTTCACAGTTGCTCCTCTTTTATTGTCGTTGTTTGGAGGGGGTTGGCAATAGCTCTTTTGAAACTGACCTTACCTTTAGCGTTTTTTAGAATTGTGTGTTAGGAGAAGGGAATGGTTAAGGGTGTAGCTTTGCACGTTTTTTGTTTTTTTTTTTTTGTTTTTTGCTTTTACTTATAAACCCCTGGGTCGTGGTAAATTACAGCAGCTTTTCTGAAAATTTACCACACAGGAAGCTGTGCTGAACTTCTCCTGTGGCCTGCTAGACCCTCTCCCATTAATTTCCTCTAATTCTCATTAGCATGTTTCTACTGCAGACTGGGAAGCAGAGAGAAATTCTTGTGCAGCTAATTTAACACCTGCAGGTTTTGAGAGTTGGTAGAGAAACTACATCAATAAAATAATCACTCGCTTTCTCAGAGATTTTAAATTTGAACCCTTTAAAGGTTAGACTTTTGTTATGATTTCTATTTATGTTTTTCCATCAAGTCATATGTTAATTAATTCTCTTGTCTTTTCAAATGTAAAGAGAGGGGAAAACAAAATCTGAATGAAACCATTTTCAGTGTATGAAAGGCCATAGTCAAGAAAGTATTCCGACATTTCAGAGGCGGGTGTGGCTTTTCTCTTCTGCAGCACTGCAGCCTGCCTTAGAAATCCCTGGCAAAACCAGTGGGTAGCTGCAAGGTGGGACTGGCAGGTGGGGCCCAGCCTGGGAGCTGGGGGATGTCCTGTGGTTTGGAGAGTCATCGGGCAAAGATGGAAGCTATCTGATGCACTGCAGTGTGTGAGCAGGAGGTTTAGCAAAAAGGGATTGTCAGGAAAATGGTCAGAGGTTTGCAGTAGTGTCTCTGCAGGGAGTGGGGGGAGGGTGTTACTTCTTCTCCTGGGGACAGGGAGCTTCTTTCCTCCCTATGCAAAAAAACTCAGTGAGAGGCGGGGAAGAGAGCTCCAAGAGCATCGCTAGGAGAGATCGTCAGTCCCAGCAGGAGGAAGAGACAGGGATACTACTCCCAGGCTGGATGCCACCCTTGGAGCAGGGCACCACCAGATGATTCTTGGGAGCAGGTGACCGTGTCCCTGGGAGGGATATGAGCTCAGTGACAGACACCCCCTTCTATGGGCATTTCTAAAGGCAGGAAGCTTGCGGGGGAAGCCCTCAGCAGATGGGCAGTGGAGACTGTGGTCTAGTGTGCCTACCAGAGGATGGAGGGGCTGCACCCCAGAACTCCAGGGACCTCCAAGAACGAGAAGAGGCACTTAGTTATTCCAGGGCATCACATGGAGGACTGCCTACATTAGAAGAGCAGGCAAGTGCTGAGGATGTGCTCAGGGCTCAGCCAGGCAAGCTCGGCAACAACCAACAGGAGCAAGGTTGAGGGTGTGGACCACTGGCAGGTGCAGAGGGAGACAAGGAGGAGGTCAGTGGTTAAAGAGGCTACAATGAAGTTGCACATTATCCCAGGAAAACCTCGCCTGCATCTACACAGAGGCCAGCACATTTCTGGAGACCAAAAAAATACCGGATAGAATGGGGTGGACCCAGCTAGACAAGGTTGCTTCACAGTTAGGTAAAGTTACCTCCAATGTTCCTCTCCTTCTCTGCCCTCCTAGAGGAATTAAGCCCAGAAATGTGGTGGGGAGAAGAGAACCTGGAGGGAGACCATGACCCCACCCTACACTGCAAGGGTGGAGTGGAAAAGTAGACCCCTTCCCACTTACACCATGATGAGAACCCAAAGCTGATTATGAATTTAAAAGAGGAGATTTGAGTAAAGCCTTAAACTGGGTAGAATTTTAATAACTCAAAGCAACCAAAAAGTGATACAGTTGGCCCAAGTTGTGGCTGAGGGGATGGGCAGAGTGCGGTTGGAACACCACTTAGAAAAATAAAGCTGATTGAGGCTCAGAACTCACCCATGTCTGACTGCTAAGCCAGCTGTTTTTTCAGGAGATCATAATGAGAAATGAATGTGATAATTATTCAACACACACACTTAGCAGAATTACCTCCCTGAAACTTTCCCTACTTTCTCCAAAGTTTTACACGTGGCAGCTGTTGAAAAAACATACCCTGCCCTCTACCTGTAGTCCCTTCACTGCCGCATGGTCTCCCTTGAAAAGTCAGCACCCCCCACACTCCTGAGACACACGTCCATGTGAGCCCTGGGCAGTGAGTGGAATCCTTCTGTTCAGGCTGAATTTCCAGGGAGGGGCAGCCCTGCAGGAAATCCAGAGACTCTCACTGTCTTAGTCTGTTTGGGCTGTGAAACAAAAATACCAACGACTGGGTGGCTTGAACAACAAATGTTTTTTCTCACAGTTCTGGAGACTGAAACGTCTAACATCAAGGTGCTGGCAGATTCGGTGTCTGGTGAGAGCCGGCTTCCTGGTTTACAGATGGCTGTCTTGTCACTGTATCCTCACTAGTGAAGAAGTGGGAGAGAGCTCTCTGGGGTCTCCTTTTTAAAATAATAATGATAATAATAATAATTTTTAAAGTTGAAGTATAGTTGATTTACAATGCTGTGTTAGTTGTACAGTGAAGTGATTCGGTTATACATATATATGTGTGTATATATATATTTTTTCATATTCTTTTTCCATATAGGTTATTGCAAAATATTGAGTATAGTTTCCTGTGCTATACACCCGTGCCCATCACAGTCACCTTTTATCTGGTTTCATTTCTTTCTTTCATGACTTGCCCATTCATGATATTTGCCCATGTTTCTATTTCTATTCCATCTTAAAAATTGTCTTATAAAAAAGATGTAGTACATATATACAATGGAATATTACTCAGCTGTAAAAAGAAACGAAATTGGGACATGTGTAGAGACATGGATGGACCTAGAGACTGTCATACAGAGTGAAGTGAGTCAGAAAGAGAAAAACATATTGTATATTAACACATATATGCGGAATCTAGAAAAATGGTACAAATCAACCAGTTTGCAAGGCAGAAATGGAGACACAGATGTAGAGAACAAACATATGGGCACCAAGTGGGGAAAGCAGGGAGGGTTGGGGTGGGATGAATTGGGAGATTGGGATTGCCACATATACATTAATAATAAGAAAAAAATATCAAATTGTACACTTTAAATATATGCAGTTTATTGTGTGTCAACTGTATCTCAACAAAAGTTCTTTAAAAAAAGTAATAAAGCTTGTTTTTAACAAAGTAAAATAAAAAAGTCTTATAAAAGCACTTTCCATACTAAGAATATTAGTCCTTTGTCATATGTGGTACAAATATTTTTCTGGTATGCTACACATATTTCAAAGTTGTAAACTTTTAAAAGTTTGAGTAATCATATTTATCCACCTTTTCTTTGTAATTTTCAAGCACTGCAGTCCAATGTACTGTCTGTTAACATCTTTCTTGCTTCCTCTACTTTGAATGAGGCTCAGCTGTATCTATAACATATGTTTCATGTCAGCCTTCCTCCTGTAGTTGCTCTGCATTTTGTACATCTTTGGTAAGCAATCTCTTCACCTATTAGAAATATAGGTGATACACTTGCTGCATCCTTGTTTGCCCATAAACATCTTTTTTTCTTTCCTTTTCTAACCTCTGCATTTTATTGATAGCATAGCTGGGTATAGAATTCTAGATCCAAAATAGTTTCTCCTTGGAAGTTTGAATATATTGCTCCTCTATTATGACTCAGTGTTGCTGATCAGAAGTACATATTAATATGCTTTTCTTTCCCTGGGAGAAACCTCTCTTTTCTCTCTGGAAGCTTTAAGGGCATTCACTTTATGCTTTGAATTAGGAAATTTCAGCAGAATACATCTGTACGTGAGTTATTTTCTCATTTATCTTTCTCCATACTCAGGAGATGCTCAATATTAAGAGTCACGTCTACTCCCAGCTCAGAGAGTTTTTTTTTCTTCAATGTGTATAATTATGTTTTATCTTATGCGTCTGCTCTTTCCTTCTAAGAAGTCTACTAGATTGCTGTCAGACCTCCCAGATTTGACATTTGTGTTTCTTAACTTCTCCCGTACATTTTATCTTTTTGCTCCCAGTTCTGAGGGAGGTCTTTGATTTTATTTCCCAAATCAAAAACCTAATCTTAATCTCTGTCTAATTTATTATTCAACCTATCTAGTGAAATCTTTACTTTTGCGGTAATATCTTCATTTTGAAAAATTCTTTCTTACTTTCTGATTGGTATCTTTCCAAAAGAGACTGCTCTTAAATTGTGGTTACAGTATCTGCCTAAACGTGTAGGCAGAAATCAGAATGTTTTTAAATAGTTCTTATCTTTTTCCTGAAAGATCTCTTTTTTCTCTTCTCTGGGATTATTTAGTTTCTGTTTTCTGATACTTCTCTTTCTCTTTCATGCTTCTGAGTTTTTTAAATACCTTGCAATCTTTGTTTGCAAGTGCTTCCCGCCCCTCTTTTTTTTTAATGACAAGCTACTTTGATATGTGTATATAATTGGTGTGCCTTCCTCAGCGGTTGTATATGTCTTTTTCAAAACAGGCCTTTTTCTTACATAGAAGGACCAAATGTGAGGTTTCAGTCAGCAAGCATAACTATAGGCAGGCAACTTTTTAATGTTTGGGGACCAGGAATAAGAAAGCAGGCTAGGGACTCCCACACTGTCAGTGCAAAGCCCTTTGAGCATGGAACCCTTGGGTGCTTCAATTTTACTGTTCTCTGGCAGTTTCCAACACCCTCACCAAGAGCTCTCCTAGGGTATGATGGATGTAAGTCATTTGTTCATGTCTCCCACTGAAAGATACAATTTGATCCCCACTTTCATTGAATCTATAGGGACACGATGAATTTGGTCCATAGAATATTAACTGAAGGGACGTAATCAGTTCTGCACCTGGGCCAGGTGTCGCTTCCTGTTTCGTAGAGCACGAGCTCTGGGGAGAGTCAGATGTGGCATGTAGGAAGTCCAACTTCCCAGAGATGGCCATGCTGTGAGGAAGCCAGTGCTAGCTACGTGGAGAGGTTGTTTGGAGAGACAGATGCTGGACCAGGCCCCAGATACCCGAGCCACTTGCATGGCTTGCGCAAGGCACCAAACACATGAATGAGGAAAGCTTCAGATGACCCCATCTCCCTGCTCCCCCATGAGAGACAGACTATTGCGCTGAGCCTTGTCAACCCATGGGAAGATGAGCGATGATAATACATAATGATCTTTAACCATTAAATTTCAGAGTGGTTTATCACAAAGCAGCAATAATAGATCTCCCATTTCTTATAGTAACAGATTAACTATTTTCTCTAGAAAGTAGTTTTCAGGCTTTGGCTTGCATATAAAAGCCGTGGCTGCCAGCAACCCTGTTTAAGGGAAAAGGACCCACTGACATAGTCTTTTTTTTTTTTTTTTAATTAATTTACTTTAGGCTGCATTTAGTCTTTGTTGCTGTGCATGGGCTTTCTCTAGTTGTGGCAAGTGGGGACTACTCTTCATTGCAGTGTATGGGCTTCTCATTGCGCTGGCTTCTCTTGTTGTAGAGCATGGGCTCTAGGCATGTGGGCTTCAGTAGTTGTGGCACGTGGGCTCAACAGTTGTGGCTCACGGGCTTAGTTGCTCCGTGGCATGTGGGATCTTCCCAGAGCAGGGATTGAACCCATGTCCCTTGCATTGTCAGGCGGATTCTTAACCACTGTGCCACCAGGGAAGCCCTGACATAGTCTTTTTTTTTTTTAAGGGAACTCTTTCTGTTTGTTTTATTTTAAAGTCTAATCACCAAAGGGCAATTTTTGAAGAATGATTTGTTAAACAAATATTGTATATATTTGAGGTGTAGAACATGATGGTTTGAGATTTCATATATATGTACATATTGAATGTATACATACACTGACATAGTCTTTTTAAAATGCGGTTCTTCAATAAAAACCTCGAAGATGACCTGTGGCCCATGCTTGAGCTTGGGGACACTAACATGGACCTTCTCTGGGCTCCTCTGAGAAGACTAACCTTTAACCCTGGTGCCTTGGACTGTGGTTTCTTTTCATTTTCCTTTGTGAATCAGGTAAAGACTGTATTGTATTCTCCAGTCAGTCCCCAAAATTTGAGTTACTGATGGTATCTATTTCTTTTCCCCTGCTCTGTTACAGGGTGTGTGTGTGTGTATGTGTGTGTGTGTGTGTAATTTCAGTGTAAACTTGGAAGAATATGGAAGTATCAACACATGCTCAGGCTTCCATCTTGAACTGGAAACTTAGTAAATTCCTGAATAGAACTCAGTGATGAGAGGGCTCATCTTGTATTTTAGATAGTTTATCAGAGAAGAATGCACCATCTGCTAATATCCCATAAAAATAGTTATCTGGGGAAAATTTATGCAAAAACACACTTAAATGAATATTCCCAAAAGGGAGAGTAGTATGTTTCCCCACGTTGCCACAGGCCTGGCCTCTGACACACACACTGGAGCAGCATCGGACAGCAGGGAAAAAATGACACAGGATTTTATGGCCTGGAAACCATAGAAGTAAGACTTCAGTATTTCCATGAATTTGAAGAGTTTGTATTTTATGTTGCAGACTCTTTGGCGGAGGAAGGCAGAGCGGCAGAAAGTAACTGACTTTTTGCGTGACTAGGTGGAGGAGATGAGAAAAATCTTTCCAAATGGAGCGACGTGAGGCAGGTTCACATTGGGTTGTGTGCTGGGTTCAAAGGTCCCCGTGAGCAGCGGGTAAATGTACCAAGGAACCACCTGGGACGACTTTTGCGTGAAGCCAGAAGACCTTTATTAGCTCTGGTTGCTTGTCAAGCTCAGCAGAAGTTTCTTCAGAGATGCAAATAACTCTTCTTTGAGATTTTAGGGGATTCTGCTTCTATTTTTAATGCACTAATCCCAGGTCTCTAAAGTCGGAGGGTCTGCCTTTAGAGAGAAGGGGAGAGGGACCCGGGAGAAAAATTCCCAAGAATGAAAATGGAAAATGAAAGAATTGGACAGTTCTGACTGCCCACCCTGAAATAGACAGGTTTCCTGGGAGGGATACAAGTGGGGTGCCTCTTAGAGCTGCTATAATTTGAGTATTTGTTGGTCCATTTATTTATAAGCATGATTGATTATATAGGTGGGGAAGCAGGGGTGGAAGGCCACAGGCTGGGCCCTCACCTGTTCTCTCATCCAGACCATCCAGCCCTGGCCCAAACCTCGAATGTTTACCACGCTCAACCTCCTTAGAAGGCCATGGACTATATCACTATTCATGTCATCATTATTATTGTTATTTTTACTATTATTATTTGGATAAGCTTCTTGGAATTTTGCTCCCAAAGCAACTCAACAGACTCATCCTTCCAACTCACGCGCGGTGCTGTTCTTAAGAGCATTCCAGTAAATACGGTATTCTCCACTTTGTTTTATTTTCAGGGACAGACTGATGTCTGTTGGCATGCCTCTTAATCTGGCTATGTTCTAGTCTGACTTTCAAGGAAGAATCACAAGAAATGAGTCAGGGAAAGCTTAAGAAGGATCAGACATAGCTCCACCTAAAAATCAATAGAGCTCAGGAGATACCGACGTTAAAAACTTTTAAGACTCTTTCTGTCTAGATAGGCTTACCATGACTTTCCCCCAACCCCCCGTCTGTTTCCTGTAGCAGTTATTTTCAAACTTTAGTGGGCCTAAGCATCACCTCGGGAACTGGCTAAAAAAAAAAAATCAGATCACTAGAAATTCTGCTTCATTGGCTTTGGAGTGAGGCTCAGAAGTACCGAGTCTAATAAGAATCCTGCCCTAGCCAATTGGAGCATTGACTTCACACTAAGAAATAAGAGGTACAAATTACACAAAATAAACCTTACTTGACCTGGAAAGCGGGGTATATTTATTTAAGATGAGGAGGGAACTTTTAAAAAAGGGTATTATGCAGCTTCATCCTTTTCTGTAATTCAGTGCAAAGAGAAGAACCCCAAAGAGAGGAGTGTATGGCAGTTACCAAAAAAAAAAAAAAAAAAAAAAAAAGGCAAATCTATCAATCACTCGCAGTTACAGATTATAAAACAAGGAATGATCTGGGGACGATTGGATATGCGTAAAAATAATCCTTGGAGAAATGCTCCTGTAAGAGGCACCTGAGAATTATTAGGAGAGAAGGCTAATGTCAGGAAGAAGAGGATTCATGGTCCCTCAATTCAACCGAGGGAATAAATGAGCCCTTAAATGGATCACGTCCTTAGGAGAAACATCAGAGAAAATGAAAATGGGAAAGGATTAAGCTAAAATTTATGTCAAGCAGATTTTATCTTTATTTCCAAGTCTGATCAATTGGTAGTGGCTTCCTGGAGCACTTTGTCAAGAGAGATTGTGAAGCCATTTCTAGGCTTAGTGGGAATGTGTGTATTGATTGATTAGATATGTCTGCCATGGGCAAGGGTAAGGAGAATCAGATGCGTCCTTGCAATTTCTGCTTAGTCAGTGATTGCAAAGTTGTCCGATTTCCACTGCTATAGAACAGTCATTCCTGCTAAGTACCATCTCTTTCCTGCTGTTTCCAATCGGGGAAAGGTTTTCCATGTGAACAATGATTTAAACACACTGTGATATTATGTTTACTGCTGCTAAAGATGGTTGCTATGCTAGAACACTTCAAATACTTCCCTGGTGGAAATCCAGACCTGCTGTCCTTGTGCGTTCTGCATCACAGACTTTCTTAGCCGGGTCTTCCATACTCCTTACTCTGCCCCATTTTACAGGAGAGAAGGAAGTGCAGTAAGTAGAGGTGCCTCTTTCCTCTTCCACTCAAGGCCTCAATGACCAAGCATTTCCACTCCTGCCCCAGTGATCTCAAGATTTCAAACACAAAACGAGCTATACTTCATAAAATGCCCGGTGTGACTGCCTTCAAAGAGCAAACTCTGTATAAGTACCAAATTAAAAAACGAAAAAGACTGGTGTGCTTACATATGATTGAGAGGCTCATTGCCAATCAACCATGTCTGTTCGTTCAAATGAGTTCCTGTCAACACTTTGTTGGCCTCATTTGAGTTACTGCATGTATGTGAAAGAAATAAACTGCACTGTAGAACACCTGTAAAGAAATTCAGATTTTTCTCCAGTTTAGATTTACCTTTCTCTACTTTAGTAAATTTTTTTGGGGGTAGCTTTCTTGTCTACCCCCCACACCCACCCCCTGATACTTCTTTCTTTCTTTCTAACAGATTCCAATTTGGGGGATGCATATTGGTCTAGGGAAGCTGATTTCACCCCAGTTCTAGAGAGAAGCACATGACCAACCAATCAGGGCATTTGTTCTGCCTGGCCACAGTGATTGGCTCAATGTTGGGCTTGTGACTGTAGGCATCCAATTAGAATGATACCCAGGACATTTGCTGGGAATAAGGATGGACTCTCTTTTCTTGCTGGAATTATGTAGTTCTTGAATGAAGAAGAGAGCCAGCCTTAGAAGAAGACAATTCTGAAGAAAACATTGTGAAAGACAAAAAAAAGCCCTTGGTGACATTATTCAGCTGCTCTACCTGTGGATTTTTCAGGCAAATGAATCAGTGTATCTTCTCTATTGTTAAAGCAAGTTTTAATTAGCTTCTTTCTTCTCTGGTCCTCATAATGCTAGCTGATACACCTAGTTAATCTGAATCAGGGGAATTCATTTCATCAGCACTGTCTTTGTTTTTTATGACTCAACTTTTCCTTTTCTAATTTTCTTTTGTGAATGAGATTTGGGAAGCTGGGTATTAAACAGCTGATAATGATTGGGATGAAAATCTCAGTCATGTTCCAAGGGATGCTTTGGAAAAGAATATGCATCTTCTGAATCAATGCCACTTACACGATGCTAACAGGAAGGGAACGAGAAATAGGCTGGTTTTGTCGTAGAGGAAAATGCTTGTGTACTATAGGGAGGAATTAATTATGCAAAATAGTGAAATATGTGCAGACAAATGCTAATTTGTCAACCTGTAAACTGAGCTTCCTAAATCTTAGTTTGCAATAAATTGAGTCATTTTCAAATATATTAGGCAAATGAGCTGAAACCCTAGTATGATATATGTATTTAATCCTGAGGCCCATGCGTGTACTGCTTTCCATAGAATACGAACCATCTGACCTCCAGGGCCAGATTTTATTACATCTTCTGTAAACACATCAGTGAATATTTCAGTTTCTTGTTTCTGCCACAGTAACAGCATAGCTGCTCAAAGACTAAAACAGGATAATGAAATTGAATCACAGATTTACACATGTGAGGGGGATGCAGAGAAGAGTCTACCCAGCTAGCTTTCCAGGCAGCCCCGGAAGTGGGTGCAGTGACCTTTTATCTATTACACCCTTAAGAATTGCCCTTGCAGATCAGAGCAGAAAACACAGCAAGCTCCCTCAAGACAGTTCAAGAAGGAGTAATTAGGGATAAACTACTCCTGGGAAAATATGATAGCTTCAGAGTCTGGTACAAAAGGAAAACATGCAGGAGAGGAATGCACGGAGACTACAACAGTAAGCCTGTGGTGTGGAATTGCCTTCAATCATCTTGGTAATGCAGTTAGCCACGTCTGGTTGTCTGGTCTAGACCCAGACGCTGGGCGAGGTTTGGGACGCTAACGCTTTTGCTCCCAGCCTCGGGAGAGCTACAGAGACCCCCGTGGAGTTGGGCTAGCCCTGCAGGAAGGACAAAGCAGCCCTGGAAGATTAAGAGCGCTCCTCTTGGAGCTCCCCCTGGTTGTTTAGACATTGCAGCGGTAAAGGAGAAAGTAACAGGAGATGTCTCACAAACACTGTTGGAGGATGTCCTGGAAAGGATGTGACTGCAGGTGGACTTGCAAGCTGGACCCTGGCAATCAGAGGCTCCTCATTCCTCCCATCCCTGGAATGTATGTTCTGGCCACCAATCCCACAGCGGGAGATGTTTTCAAGGATACAGCCTTGAGAGAGTCACGTGTTGCCAAAACCATCTGAACTGTGTATATGACTGAACCCAGTTAAGGCCTCTGTATAAACATTTAAGATTCTGGAGGGAGGGTGCAGAAGTCTACTCATCCCAGATAAGCCTTGAATGTCAGTTTCCTTGCTTATTCAACCTGCCATTAACCAGCCTGGAGCAGTCTGCCTCTTTCTTGGGTCTCTCCTTGCCCTCTGTGTACGGTGAGTAGTTTGGGATTTCACCAGGAGGAGCTCCTGAGATTGTGAACCAACAAATATACTTGATGAAATCATCTCGACTAGGGGTAGTTTCAGTGTTAAAAATGAAACAGGAGGAAAAAAAATGAAGCAAGGGCTCTCAACACCCCTCTGTTCCTTTGTCAACATGGTTCTGGGAGCAGGTATGGAGAGAGAAGTCACTGGACACTAGGTATCCTAATGGCATTACTTTAGGTGAAAAGACCTTTCTGCTCTTTCAAATGCAGCTCCCCTGCCTCCATCACTAACTCACACCCCCTACACACACCCTGCCACCCACAAAGGCTCCAATCCTCCCCTTCCAGTGCAGACAGTACGGGTGCAGTGCCCATCACTCAGTAAAGCCATGCAGGGGCAGGAAGAGCCTTGCAGGGGGTGTGGAGGCCCCTTGGACCTTGAAAAACTCTGGTCATCATTTACATTTAGAAAAGGATATTTTTCAGGGCTTCTGTTTTTAGAAAAAAATATTTTATTTTTGAATACACAATAAATGCACATGGTTTAACCTCCAAGAAATGAAATGATGCACAAAGGGAAAAAAAGGCTCCCTTCCACCTCTGATCCTCAGTAAAAACCTTCCCTTTCCAGAGGCAACCCAATGTTATTGATCTTTTCTGTATTCTTACTGTGGAATTTTAAGCATTTCCCATCAGCGACAAGCATATACATAGTGTCATTGTTATAGAAACGGCAACATATTGTACATACTCTTCTGCATTGCTTTTTTCACTTCCTGTTCATGAAGATAATTTTGTATCAGTCTATAAAGCACTTCCTTATACTTTTCCTGAATACTATTCCACTATATGAATGTACTATAATTTCTTTAATGACTCCCCAACCGATGAGCACATGGGTTGTTTCCATTATTTTGCTATTTAAACAAAAATGTGATATCACTGGAATAATGCTGTTATGTAACCTTTTGAGGTTGGCTTTTTATAGTCAGTGTGATTCCCTTGAGATTCATCCAGCTTGTTGCATATCAATAATTAGCTCCTTTTTATTTCTGACCAGTAGTTCACGATATGAATGCCCCATCACTTAAATGTTTACCATTGAAGGACATTTGGTTTTTTCAAATTTCGGGCTATTATGAGTAAGTTACTATGAACATTCATGCACAGGTGTCTGTGTGAACATAGGTTCTCATTTCTCTGGGATAAATGCCTAAGAGTGCATTTGCTGGGTCATTTGTAATTGTATATTTACTTTAAAAAGAAACTGCCAGATTTTCCAGAGTGGCTGTACCAGTGGATGAGTGACCCAGTTTCTCTGCATCTTCATCAGCATTTGGTATTACTATTCTTTATTTCAACTATTCTGATATGAATATATGGTATCACATTGTGGTTTTAATTTGTGTTTCCTTAATGGCTAGTTTATTTGCCTTCTGTAGATCTTCTTCAGTGAAATGCCTGTTCATGTGTTTTGCCCACTTCCAAACTGGATTTTTTGCTTTTTGCTGTCGAGTTTTGAGTTTCTCTATATATTCTAGACACCACTTCTTTGTCAGACATGTGCTTTGCAAATATTTTCTTCCAGTCTTTAGCTTGTCATTTTATTTTCTTAACATTGGCTTTCACAGAGCAGAAGTTAATTTTATGAGCTCCACTGATCAGTTGTTTTTTTTTAATTTAGAGAAAAAAATCAAGAAATGTGATGTATACTACCCCAGTGTGATGGCTGGAAAATGTACCCTCTTAACACATTCTATAGGAAAGTGTCACTAGAAGTTGAGAACTGTAAGTGTCAGGACTGGAACTTTCTTCCCATTTTACAGGTTACGGCTACCGTACCTTGTCTTCACTTTTAGTTCAAGGACCTCTTCACGACCCCACAGGGAATGAATTTCTGTGTGTATTTAGGCAGCATGATATAATCGGTCGCAATATAATTCTTCTGGTTGTTTTTACCATTTCGAAGACGTGAAACCTTCCCAGTTCCCCAAGCCAATGGCATCTTTCCTTCCTTTCAACTCACTTCCAATCGGCTTTTTTAAAAAATAGCACTTAACGTTTTCCCATTAAAGTTATTTAGTTTGTGATGTGATAAGTGAGTATGGACTCTGCAGCACCCTCACTGACCTATCCCGGCCTCAGCAGCTATTGATACAGGAAGGTTTCAAGATCCACAGATTGAGTACATGGCGTTTTTAAAAGACGAAAGGCCTTACAGAGATAGTAACGTGAGATAGCATTTGACTATATGTTGAGAGAAGGGCCTTTATTGGAGAGAGAATACTGTATAGAACAGGATGGGCTTGGATCATTCAAGCTCACTGGAGCCCCCAGCCTGAGGTCTGAGCCTGTCTCTTGTTCTACAGAAAAAGTTGGCGCTTGCAATCCAAGCCAGCAGTGCCCATTGTGTTTCTAGACTGGCCTGTGTTGGTTCTCGCTTTGGGAAGAAGCTGAGCCTTTGGTGCGCCTTCTTCTCTGCGCCTGGGGTCTGGGAAGGCTCTGGAGGAAGCCAGCTCTCAGAGTGGAGCCCTCCCACATCATGCCCTGTGATCACCAAGGTAGCTCAGGCAGAAGCATCCTGCCTACTTGGCAAATCCTGAAAGGACGGCTGGAGGGCGGCAGCGCCCCTGGTGAGCCATCTCAGGCCTGTCTCCGCTCCACGATCACGGCAGCTCTGCGGGAGCCTTGTTAAGAAGCAGAGACGTGCTCTCTCTTTCCCAGTCCTGCAATGCCACTGGGAGACTTTGCGGGCCCCGGCTGCTGGCCGAGCTGTCCTACAGAGCGGGGTCGCCCAGACCAAGAACCCTCAGCGCAGGGAGAGGCCACCAAAGACTGAGCTGTCCACAACACCTGTCCCGGGGAAGGCGTTAGGAGAACAACACCTGGGGGCAGAGCCAGAGGTCTCTGCACCTCTTATTCCAGGAAGAGGACATCTCTGAGGACAGGAGTGACGTGCCCAGCCCACCCTGCCAGGCTGCCGTGATGTGTGGCCCAGGAAACACAACAGAAGGTCAGCAATCACCGCTCCCCCTTTTGTGATAAAGGGAAGGGTCCGTGACGGGGATGCACTCCAGTTTGCCCCACAGCATGTTCCGGGTGTGATCCCGTCTCCAGATGCCCGGCAGGTGTTTGATGCTGACACCTGTGGCTGGGCTGGGACCCAGGCCCATCACCGCTGCCTTGGCCTCCTCTCCGCTCATGCTGGTGCTGAATTCTTCCTGTGTCTTTCCTGCATCCTCCGTCTGGCCCCTGGCGAGGCTGTCCAGCTTCACCCTCTGCCATGTGGGCACCTCACCCTCCTCCCGGGGAGGAGTCCATACACCTGAGACAGAGTCCATACACCAGGGGGTCAAGGGCAGCTCAGGGGGACAAGCCCACCCTGCTGAGCCCAACCAGTGCCTCCACCTTCCTAGCTGGGCAGCGATGCCTTGTGTTGCCCTAATTCTTTTTTTTTTTTTTAATAAATTTATTTATTTATTTTTTTATTGGCTGTGTTGGGTCTTGATTGCTGTGTGCGGGCTTTCTGTAGTTGCAGTGAGCAGAGGCTGCTCTTCGTTGCTGTGCGTGGGCTTCTCATTGCGGTGGCTTCTCTTGTAGCTGAGCACGGGCTCTAGGCGCACAGGCTTCAGTAGTTGTGGATCACGGGCTCAGCAGTTGTGGCACACAGGCTTAGTTGCTCCGCGGCATGTGGGATCTTCCCGGATCAGGGATTGAACCCGTGTCCCCTGCATTGGCAGGCAGATTCTTAACCCCTGTGCCATCAGGGGAGCCCCCTAATTCTATGTATTATAATTGTATAGAGGGAGAGTCTAGCAGCGGAAATCGAGTTGCTTGTTCAATAGTCTCTGTCCCCATCCTGTTTCCTCCTTTCTCTCTGCTTCAACTCCCCACAGTCATTCAGGTCAGAAAGAGTGAGTTTTCCTTTAACTTCTTTCCTACCTGCCCAGACCTCCTTTACTTAAAGCTCTGGGAGCTGACCGGCTGGCCTTACCCTCGCTGTGTTAAGTGGGCATCGGGGAATTCAGAACCTCAGTCCTTTCCCAGAAATGCCTGGCTCTCAACCCTGCTGTTCCCTTCACCCCGCTCGCTACTGTGAAGCTCAGAAGCTTTCTCTTTGCCTCCGTCCCCAAACAGTCCCTACGCACTTCCTTCCTGTGGCATCAGCCCTCTCTCTTCCCCAGGTGGGTTACTGCCTTGAGTCTGTCAGGGAGCAGGTCATGGACAAAAGGGAAAACACATTAATATTTAAAAATCTTGTCCCTATCATGCAAGAAAAGGAGACTGTCTTCCACGAACACACACACACACACACACACACACACACACACACACACACACATACACACTCTTCCCCGTTCTCTGTCCTGCTGAACCCTCTGGGGCTCTTAGGGACCAGGACAAAAAACCTGGGAGGGTTGCCAAGGAAAACCTCATGTCCTTTAACGGGGACAAGGAGGGGGGCTTCTATGCTCCTGGTGATGTTGTGTTTCTCAATCTGGGTACTATTGCTATAAAGTATAAAAGGGTATCCATGGCAGGAAGTCTTGGTCAAGGCAGACCTCTCCACTGGGTACCCTGCTGTCTCATGCCTGTCGCCATGGTCTGCTCAAAAACTATGGCTTCACCTGCAGGGCCTGCCTCTCATGTCTCTCCTGGGCCTGAGGACCACCACGGTCATCATTCTCCATGTCTCCACCCCAGCTGGGATCCTTTCTCCAGTTTTGCACTCCCCTCCCCCACCCCACTTCTCTTGGTGATCTCTGTCCCTAGCTCAGTTCCCTGGATTTATCAAGGAGGGCATCTGCGTGCTTTCCCTAGGCCCAGCCTTCCTCTTCCATTCTGATTATTCCGTTTGACAAGCGCCATCTTGGCTCGTCCACATTCCAAGCATCACCTGGAATTTTGTCACCAACCCAGGCGAAGTGACAGGCGGAAAAGAATGGGAGGAGAGGGGAGCCACGTGGCAGTGATTGTCAGCTGTACGGTTCTGAATAAGACCGACCTGAATTTCAGCATCTTTTTAAGAAACATACCTTTTCTCTGGGAAAATAGGCAAAAAAACCCCAAACAGCAGCTGCCTTGGGATTTGGGAAGGAGGAGGTATAGGTGGGTTTGGGGAGGAGGTGATATGCTTGTTAAAGAGATCTTTAGCTTCATCCGTAATGCTTTAGTTCCTTTTAAAGAAGAATGTAGTCACACATTATTTGGGAAATTTAAAGATAACAAGTAATAAGTTTAGTAATTAAAAAAAAATTTATTGAAGTATAGTTGATTTACTGTATCATGTTAGTTTCAGCTGTATAGCACAGTGATTCAGTTATATATTCCTTCTCAGATTCTTTTCCCGTATAGGTTATTATAAAATAGTCAGCATAATTCCCTATGCTATACAGTAGGTCCTTGTTGGTTATCTATTTTATATATAGGAGTGTTTATATGTTAATTCCAACCTCCTAATTTATCCCCACCCCCACCGCCCTTTCCCCTTTGGTAACCATAAATTTGTTTTCCATTTGTATCATTTTTTAAATTTAAAAAAAATTTTTTATTGTTATCTATCTATTTATTTATTTATTTATTTATTTAATTGGCTGTGTTGGGTCTTCATTGCTGCACACGGTCTTTCTCTAGTTGTGGAGAGCGGGGGCCACTCTTCATGGCGGCTCACGGGCTCCTCATTGTGGTGGCCTCTCTTGTTGCGGAGCATGGGCTCCAGGCACGTGGTCTTCAGTAGTTGTGGCACATGGGCTCAATAGTTGTGCCTCATGGGCTCTAGAGCACAGGCTCAATGATTGTGGTACATGGGCTTAGTTGCTCCACAGCATGTGGGATCTTCCTGGGGCAGGGATCAAACCTGTGTCCCCTGCATTGGCAGGTGGATTCTTAACCACTGCGCCACCTAGGAAGTCCTGTATCATATTTTTTAGATTCCACATCTAACTGATATCATATGATATTTGTCTTTCTCTGTCTGACTTACTTTACTTAGTATGATAATCTCTAGGTCCATCCATGTTGCTGCAAATGACATTATTTCAATCTTTTTTTATGGCTGAGTAATGTTCCATTGTATATATGTACCACATCTTCTTTATCCATTCATCTGTCGATGGACATTTAGGTTGCTTCCATGTCTTGGCTATTGTAAATAGTGCTGCAATGAACATTGGGGTGCATGTATCTTTTTGAATTATGGTTTTCTCCAGATATATATCCAGGAGAAATTTAAAGATAATAAAGAATAAGCTTAGTAATTTTTTGAAAAATAAAAAATTGATACCAGCCACAGAATCTATGTATGTAACATAATAGGTGAATGTGCTGTAGACACTAAAGAGAATTCACTGTCTGATCTGATCTGCTCACAGGCTAATCTTGTCTGCCCTGGACCAGGAGTCACATCCTGCATCCCTTTGCATCTCTAGGAGGAACCACAGACACTGGGGCTTTCTTAGGGGTGGTGATCTGAAGACTGGGGAGCAAGGAAGGAATGACTGGGCAGAAGTGAAGACAGAGGACCGGGCTCTCCCTGTGATTTCTGTTCTTCCTGGACGTGAATGGCAAGGTGTTGGGGTGCTTATTTCTTGACCCCTGTGCTCCCTGTAAGCTGGCTCCCCGTGTGACTGCAGGGAAAGCATCAGCAAAGCTTCTTCTTCAAAGCCTCTCAGCGTGATGGAGAAGGGCCGTCGCTGCCTGTGTTCTTGGATCCACCGAGTTCCAGCCTCGCCGGGTTCTGGCAGTCTGTGTGTGAAGTGTGCCTTGCTCCAAAGTATACCCAGATTGGGGGTGGGGGGCTGTCACCCCCTCCTCTGAAACTGCTGTTCCTCTCCATTTGCTGCCGCAGCTGCCAACACAATTCTTGTTGCATTAATTTGGCTGGGAAAGTGAGGAAACGGCAGCAGCATTAATTAAAAATAATATGCCACCCAGGAGATAGCTAGAGCTCACTCCTTCTCTTAGTATTCCTCTTGATTCCTTCCCTTCCAGCTTACAGCTGACATGTGATAGGTACCAGGGAGGGGAAAACGTGATGCTCAGTGGAAAGACGACAGGAGAGTGAGAGATTTTAGAGAGAGGGTTCCAAATGCGATGAAAACCTTCCATCTTAGAGGCAGATTTTTGAAGGCACTAAAGAGAATAGTGAAAAATCAGGGGGAAATAATTGGATGCCTGAAATTAGGAGGACAAGAGAAGGACTGGGAGAAAGTGGTATAAATGGAGACTTCTTTAAAATAATAAAGAGAAGTAATATCATTCTGCAAGAAAAGGGACCAGGTCTCTTTGGAGAAATGGCCACGTCTAGGGTTGGGGAAGGAAATATATAACTTCGTAAGAAGGTCCTATAGGGCTGAAAAGAAAGGAAGCATTCAAAAACAAACCACCCGAACCCCAAAGGCGGTGCGTAAGTCCAATGGCCACAAGAGCCAACTGAAAGAGCTCCTGATGGGCAAAGATGGGGCAATCTGAACAAGAAAATGAATAATGTATTGGATTATAGCCCAAATATAAGTATCCATGAGTCCATGCGGATGTAAATAAAGGATTGAATATATAAATAAGTGGAGGAGAAAAGGCAAATCTCTCCTACAGAAGAATTCCAGGTAATTTACGTATGGGCGCCCCCTTCATGGAGGTGGAGAGTAAATCTTCACTCCTTACATGTAACCTGTGCTTAGTGACTTCCTCCCGAGGACTACGGTATGAAAAGAGAGAAAAATGAATAATTTTGCAGTGGAGAAATCTGACAAACACTCCCTCCGCAGCAGTGATCAAGGTCAACGTCATTATGGTTAAATCATATTAATAGCATATGTCCTTGATGTGATGAGGATGATACTTCACCTCTGTGACCTTCCTCCCCAAAACCCATAACTGGTCTACCCATGAAAAATGTCACCAGACACACCCAAGCGGAAGGACGTTCTACAGAATACCTGACCCGTACTCCTCCAATCCGTCAAGGTCATCAAAACCAAGGAATGTCTGAGTAAGTGTCACAGACCAGAGGAGCCTGAATAGACATGATGACTAAATGTAATGTGGGATCCTGGGACAGAAAAAACGATATCAGGGAAAAACTAAAGAAATCAGAACAAAGGATGGACTTTAGTTAATAGTAAAGTATCAGAATCACTGCTTGGAACCACCAGCGTCCACTACGACGTGAAACTGGGTCCAAATGGTAAAGAAAACCCTTACAATTGCCATCCCAGCCCAGAAGCTTCACAACCAGCTCCACAGCCTCGCTTACATTGTAAAAAATTACGGTGGCTGCAAGCTGTGGTTTTAAAATTTAATGCTGTTCTAAATGCCTATAATTTCAGGTAGTCTCCTTTGGAAGTGAAAGCAGTATTTTCAGCATTCCAATTTATTTGTTCAAGGCTTGTTGACAGAGTAGGATGACTGAGCCGTTAGAAGGAAAGAAGCAAATTTGGGGAAGGATCCATGGAGTTGACATATGTATTATTCAAACAGTCCCTGTAAACCCGTGCATCCCCTGCTGCACCCTACAAAGTGTGTTTTTTCCTTTTCCTGACCAGCATTTTCCTCTTAATGTTGAATTAATAAAGTTATTTTCATTTCATTATGCCTGGCTTTCAAGGGACTTTCTAATAAATTCAATCTTTATCAGTTAGAAGCCTCCTTCTGTTTCACGTTTCGTCTCCTGCGTGGCCTTTTGTTTCCTAATCAAAATCACAACTTCTAAATGAAGCGAGGAAAGGATTTTGTTGTCTCAAACCCATTCGGTGTGTGAGCAAATCAGAAGCAAGCTGTGGCTGTCACCTCCTTATTTGCTGTGTCCACCAATTAAAAGGTGTTCATCTTTTGATAATAAATGCAACCTTGTCCCTCTGGGTCCTCACTCTGGCCTCTTTTAACCTGGCTTCTTGTTTAACTTGCCAGCTGGCATCACTCTGATCTCAGATTCCAGAATCATCCAGGGCCCCACTTAGGTCAAAGCCCTTCTCCGTTGGAGGGAAAATGTTGAACCCTTCCATCCTTTACGACTAGCTGGCTGTCGCTGGAGCTGGTCACACAGTCAATGCCACACAGAGCTAATTCACAAACCTCTTAAACAGAGTTCAAGGGCAGCTGTCCACACAAGGGTTGTGCCCTCAGGAAAGTTCATACACCAAATGGGAGAGTAGGGTCCAGAAAGAAGTAGCATAGTAAGAATATGTAATCATGTTTGTTCAGATACCCAGATAATTGATTGAATAAACTGGATAACTGCCACGATGCTTCTGTTCCCTGTGCATCCGTACACAAAGCCAGTGAGGAATTCGGGAAGACTTAAATATCATTAGAGGACATGAGTGTGCTTTGAAAACAGCACGTTCCTCGCTGCCAGAACTGGTTTGATTTGACTTTTGATCCAGCCCTTATGTTTTCGCTTAACTGAGAGATTTGGCAGCATGAGAAAAATGAACGCTTTTATTGAACTTCTGAGTTTCCAATACTTTATCATTCATGGTCCCATTTGATCCTCACGACCCTGTGTTGTATGAAAGGCCAGAATTACCTTCTCTATTTTACAGCAAAAGAAACTGTGCCCCAGGAGGTCACACACTAGTCCCTGAACTAGTAAAAAGTAACCCGAGGACTGGAATTTAGGTCTTCTGAACTTCGTTCTCAGAGTTTTCCTCCTTTACTAATATTTTTATTTTTTCCTCTGGGGTCTGAATTCATTTGGCTGTCTGATGAAATGTCTTCCAAAAATTAGCACGCCTTCATGCACGCACACAAATGTTGCTGTAATTTCAAGAGATTCCCCATCACCCCCAGGTTGAGAACCACTGTCCTACACTGTGTCATCTCTATGAAGGAGATAGAGCAAAAAACCAGGAAATCCTGAGATAGGCCAATAAGCAATTTCAAGATGAGAACAAGACCAGATTCCCAAGTTCTTTGCCAAATTTTCTTTCTTCTCCTGGAATATATTATCTCTCAGAGGGACGGGCATATCCTGAAATTAAATGTGTTAAAAATTACCTTGGCGGGGGAATATATGCAGAAATGGGACCGTATTGATGGGAAATAAAAACCTGAGAAGATATTGAACTGAAAGATTGGGGAGACAGGTAAAATGAAAGGGAATAAAAATAATGGTCAATTAGACATTTTCAATCATGAACCTTGTGCAACCAGCACATTGTATATGTTAATGAAATCCGTTGCTGGGAGAGGGGCTGTGATGGAAGTGATGCAGGAAATTGCGTGTGGTCAACTAAACGGGCTCCTGGAGGCCACATGGGCACAGACGCTGGTCACCCTTGGCCTGGTGGGATTTATCCCACATGGCAGTTGCATCTCTAGCTCTTTCTCCCACAAGCCCCGCGAGCCCAAGCTTCAGAGTTGTTAGCCACTCACGCTGAAAGCTCGTAAGCCACTTCTTGGCCAGGGTCCCCGCCACTGTGATTAGACCCAGTGACAATGTCTTGCCCTTCCTGTCAGTTCTCGAGGACATCCTTCTTCCCAACTGCTAGATGGACCTTGACTCATTGCCTTTCCTGCTCTGAGGTCTTCCAGGTCTGCCGGGTTGAATTCACTGCCCTGCCTTGACCCCCTTCTCCGGTGTAACCTCTCTGGACCGACAGCCTGGTTCTTAATGAATCCTCTGTTTCACTCCTCCCATGTGATTTCACTGAGCTTGTGCCCATTCTGAAAGGCCTGAGCACAGCTCCAGTGTTGTATGTCACAGGATTATCCTGGTCCCGGTTTCTCTCTTTGATCTGCAGTGTCTACAGCCCAGGAGCTGCCTCTATCACCACAGCAATACCACCATGACTTTGACGTTCAGCCCCTGGTGACTCCCCCGATAGAAAGAGTTGGGGGACTTCCCTGGTGGTCCAGAGGTTAAGATTTGCCTTCTAATGCAGGGGGTGCAGATTCGATCCCTGGTAGGGGAGCTAAGATCCCACATGCCTCACGGCCAAGAAACCAAAACATAAAACAGAAGCAATAATGTAAAAATTCAATAAAGACTTTAAAAATGGTCCACATTAAAAAAAAATCTTTGGGGAAAAAAGAAAAAGGAAGAAAGATTTGGAAGGAGCTCGTCTCCATTCCCCAAGCTTGAGCTTCTAGGAGATGGAGTTGGGGCTGGGAGCTGGGAAATGAGGGTAAAATGAACAGGCACCACCAGGTGTGGAGCCAGGACTTGAAAATAAATTAGAAAATCAGACCCTCAAGCAAAGGTCAAAATATAGTTCTCGGGCTCCCTGGCCAACTCTCTCCAGAAATTCCCTTGCCAAGCATCTCAGGCCAGCCCTCCCTCCTTTAATTTCTACCTGGCTCCTGCAGGACCTACCTAAACACTGATTATGTCTGCAGATGGGGTTACTCAAGGCTTGATGTTAGAATGGAACTTGATCAAGACTGAGGATGTCAGAATGGACCTCTGTCCACAGAAGTCATTCCAGGATCAAGTTAGTAATTTTGAAAACTGATGGGAGTTAACAATAACAAAATTGGTCCTTTCAGCCCAGTTA
The DNA here is from genome assembly GCF_030028045.1 of Hippopotamus amphibius kiboko. Classification (NCBI taxonomy): domain Eukaryota; kingdom Metazoa; phylum Chordata; class Mammalia; order Artiodactyla; family Hippopotamidae; genus Hippopotamus; species Hippopotamus amphibius. The sequence continues at coordinate 5,941,930 of NC_080202.1, read as the reverse complement.
CCTCTGCTATTTTAATGATGGCATCCATCTATTCAGTGATTCACCCTTAGCTTGGCACTCACCCAACAGATGGTCCATACAGATAGCATCTCCATCCTGACACAGAATCAAGAATTGCTGTTTATCTATGTGGCTGTATTAACGACCAATTTGTGCCCAGTCCATTGGACTAGATCAGTGGGTTAGATCCAACTAGTTAATTCAATTTTTTTTCCCTTTAAAGGAAAAAGCTACACCAACCATTTTTAGTGGGTTGTTTTTTAATCACATGTACCTATTCTACTGAAGATACTACTGTCTATGGCAGGTTTAACTTCCCAGAAGTCAGAAACAGAATTCAAGGTGACCCCTGGGACTACAGACATAAAAGGAGTGATCTAAAGGTAGGACGCAGAAGCATGAAAAACAGTTTGCACTGACAAAGAACACAGGTGGTTACTAACACTATGCAAGAAAATATCACATCTATGTTTAATGCACTCATAACAGGCTTCCTAGTTTTACAGGGAAATATATTTGTGTAGTTTATTTCATGGTGGTTTTGCATAAAATATCAATAAATTGCAACCAAAGAGAAAATGGAATAGGATGCATAGAATCTGCACATGAATATCTGAGAGAAGCTGTGTGATGGTTATCTTTGGCATTCGTTTGGCAAACTTTTCATTACCACTTTTCTCAGGAAGCGCTAACCCCAGTGTGCATTTCTCCTGGCTGTAAATCAGTGATGTCTTTCAGTAAAAAAGCACATCATGACCAATGACGTTGGTGTCCCTTGCACTCTCACCCCCTTCCTTTCATAAATGTTTCAGTTTGGGGCAATAAAGCTGTATAATTGGAACAGAATTCTAAAACCATGTCTACATAAAGTAATAGAACCATGCTTGAACCACTCTGTCTCCTCTCACTGAGCTGTTAGGCAAATGGGATTTATTTCTTGTACTAATTCCAGCTATAGTTAATCCCTGCTGGCTATTTGGAACTTTGTGTGTGGAAAGGCTTTCTGAGGCTATGCCTGGTCTCAGCAGGAAAGGGTTTCGTAATTGATTAGTGATGTCTGCCATGGGCACAGGAGGAGGGCATCATAGCAGAGAACACTGTTACAGCCTGTCCTACAATAAGGAGTGGCTGGATGCAAAGCTATGTAGAGAAATCACATTTCATAGATCCAGCTAAATGCGCCCTTTGAAAATGGTTCACAACAAGTTTACCCAGGAATCACACAACTAAAATGAGCTACTTTGTGACTCAATATATGTTTGGGGATACAGAACGGTTTCATATATGTTAAAAGCGGGGAACCCCAAACGACTCTCAATCATCTAGTGCTGTAATCTGACCTTATTCTTAAGACAGTCACCATAGCCAGACCAATTCTAATAGTAGGGTCTTCATCTTGGGCTTAAAAGGATGAAAGTGCCTACACATTCACCTATCTTTGCTGGTAATGTTGCAACAAACATGGAGAAAACCACATTCGATAGCCCTAGATGATCACAGTAGAAAAGCAGCCCCTTAAGGAGAGCGTCTCAAGAAGCTGTTAAGACATTGAGCTCACAAGTAGCCCGCACATTAGACTCTTCGATTGTGTTTCCAGAATGTCTCCGAGGTACTTTGAATCTGCTAAGGCATCCTCCTGGCAGTGTAGCTCACGACCTAACTAAAAGTGTCTGTGTGCTAGCGAGTTGCCGGACACTCAGCTCAGGGGAAAAACATTTCCGAAGCCTTCTCGAAGCTTTTTACTTTTGCTTCTCAATCTCTGGTGTCTTAGCTCCAGCTGCCATGACAAAATACTGAAAACTGGGCGGCTGAAGCGATAGGAATTTATTTCTCCCCAGTCAGGAGAGTGGAATCCAAACCGAGGTGCCAGCAGAGTTGGTTGTCTGGTGAGCGCTCTCCCCTTGCGTTGCAGATGGCTGCCTTCTTGCTGTGTCCTCATACAGCAGAGAGAGTTGTGGTCTCTTCCCCTTCTTGTAAGGGTACCAACTCCATCATGGGGACCGCTCATGACCGCATCTAAACCTAATTACCTTCCAAAGGCCCCACCTCTGAATCCCATCTCATGGGGGTGGTGTTAGAGCTTCAACATGTGAATTTTGGGGGGACACAAACATTTAGTGATCACATCTGGTATGTGACAAAGGGAAGGTAGTTCTATGAGGCCCTGAGTAGGATTCCAGATTTCAAGTCAGAAAGCATAATTTGTTTGTATTTTGTACTAGCACAGAGTGGGTGCTTGCTAAATATTTATTGAAGGGCTCCTTGGTAGAATAAATGATAAAGAACGAGTAAATGAATGCAGAGGTGAGTTAACCCTGGGCCAGGATAGCCACAGGGATACCCTGAGGTCATATTTTGCCCACACTTGTCTGGCCAACTAGAGGTCTGCTTAGAACAAAGTGTCTAGAGGATATGAATTCTTGCAAATTCTGAAATGCCACTGTGCTAGAGTTCTAATTATGCAGGATGCATACTTTCTTAACTCCATCTCTAGGTGGGGAGTGCTGGGGAAGACCGTCCCTTTCCTGTACTTCCTAGTTGTAATCTCTCTTCTTTCAATAGAGCAATTGCTTTCAGTCTTGGAAAGGGTATGAAAAAGAGTACTCATTTCCCATATGACCTAAACTGCAATTCTGTAACATCTGTCTAATAAAAGGTGGCAAACATGACCTCTCTTCCTTTCTTCTTCACATGCACACGTTTTCATCATGTTTTGTACAGAGCATACCACCCTTCCATGCAGCAGGTGTATGGGTTGAAATGTGCCTCCCCTCCCCCACCCCCAAATTCATATGCCAAAGTCCTCACCTCCAGTGCCTCAGAATGTGGCCTTATTTGGAGACTGGGTCTTTACAGAGGTAATACAATTAAAATGAAGTGATTAGAGTGGGCTCTAATCCAATCTGACCCGTGCCCTTATAAAAAGAGGGGAATCTGGAGACCAATATGCATAAAAGTAGAACATCGCGTGTACGTGGGGACAGCCACCTACAAGCCAAGAAGAGACAGCTAGAAGAGATGCTTCCCTCAAACCCTCAGAAGGACCCACCCCTGCCAACACCTTGATCTCACACTTCCAGCTTCCAGACTGTGAGACAGTCATTTTCTGGTTTGTGGTACTTTGTGGTGGCAGCCCCAGCAAACTCACACAGCCGCTCGTGGAAAAGAGCTTCGGGTATCCAGCGGCCACAAGTTGCACCTAGCACGTTTCTGTTTCGCGTCTGTGTTGTGATCTGCGGATGGACTTAGCTGTCTGTTGTGTTGTAATAAAGCATCACAGCACGTCGTGGCTTCAAACACCTACAACAACACCAGTCTGTCACTTCTCATGATTCTGTGGGTTGTCGGGGGCTGAGACGGATGACTCCGCTTCTGGCCTCACTTGGGTCCCATCCTTTGCTGCATTCCACTGGGAGCTCAGTTGGGAATCAAATGCCAAAGATGCCATCTCGCCTTCCAGGGTCTCTCTCCACGTGGTGGCCTCACTCCTCATCACTGAGTATAACAGGCAGCCCACACCTCTTGCACAGCGGCTCCATCTCAAGAATGCAAAGGAGGACGTTGCCAGGCCCCTTAATGCCTGGACTCAGACTGGCTGAGCATCACGTCTGCCACATGTCATCGGTCAAAGCAGGTCACAGGGCTGGCCTAGCCTCAAAGGGAGGACCAGCAGACACCACTTCTTGTGAAGAGGAGCGACTGATAAAGGCTCACAAAGCCACTCCAACCTGGAGCACTGCTGATCATGCCGGGAGAAACGGAGAGCTCTACCGTGTCTTACCATGGCGACTGGATGCTCTGGTTCAGAAATAACATGCACCACTTTTGCTCAGGATTTTTGACCGTAGTACTAAGTCACTCTCCCCTCCTGCTCACTAATGGGCCAGGAATTATGATTCTACTATCTGGCTGGAAGGGCACAGATATTTCTTATGCAGCACTAATGACTATCAAACTGAATACCAATTTCAAATGATGACTGGTTTCTGTTCCCCCTGCCCCACCCCCTCACCCCCATATGGTCGTAACATCCATGGAAACAACACTTAAAAAAGTAGAGCGAGGAAAATTTCCCCAGAATCTCCCAACAGTTCCTGCACTTCACATTGGCCAGAGCGGGATCACGTGTCCATTCTTAACTTATCTGGCAAGGGCAGTGGGTCTATCATGGTTGGCTCAGCCCAACTGGGATCTGTCCTCTAGAGCCAGGGATTGGGTCACTGTCTCCTAAGCTTACCAGCACTCTGAAGTTGATATAGCTGTTGAAAACGATGATTCTTCTTGGTCAACTACAGAGGGCAACGTGTCAATAAGATGTATAGTGTTCTGCATTCAGTAAGAGTTGGAATAGATAACCTCTAACATCCTGCTCAATTCTGAGATCTATTTTCTGTGAGTCTGTCGATGCTACCCTCTATGCGCATAGGGGTTCAGAACATATTTGCCAGGGTGGTCTGAGGAACCAAAGCAGTTTCCCTTACTCTGTGCCACTGAGCAAATCTTGTTAGAGTCCCACGTGAGGAAGGCATGTTTCTACCCATTGCTAGGAAGCTCCCAATTTTGGAATAACGGTGGGGGAGGTGAAAGCTCAGGGGAGAGGAAAAGAAGGGATTGGCTTTAAAATTGCACATTGTCTGAATGTAGAGTATGTTCTTATGATTCCCAAATGTATATATTTTTCTTATTCTGCTCTCCTGAGCTTAACCCTTGCGCTGAATTACACCACTTAGAGCTCTTAAAGGCATTTCAACATGCCCATCAGTAATGCTGTCCTGAGCCTGCCCTTTGACCACCAACTACCAGAAACCTACTTCACCCCTTCATCATCTTTTACCTGGATTATCAGAAAGGCTTCCATATCCCTCTTCTCCCATCCAGTGTTCCTTACTCCAGTTGACTTAGAGATCCAGCGAACACGTAAATCTGACAGCCTTCCCTCTGAGTAAGACCCACCAATAGTTCCCCATCAACTGCAGAGCAAACTCAAGTTCTTTGGCAGGGGATACAACCCCCTTCTGCCAGCTTTATTTGGAAGACTCGCTCCGAGTGTATGCTCAGCTGCTGTCTCCCTGGCTCACATACCCTCGCTCCCTCCTGTCTTCCGAGTTTGTTACTGATGCTCCCTCTGCTGGGAGTGTCCTTCCCCTCTTGTTTGCTGTATTAACTCTCAATCTTTCTTTGAGATTCTGCTCTTTACCTCACTGAGATAGCTGCCTTCGGTCTCACCTTTCCTTCCGGGGCTAGGCTGGGTGCCTATCATCCGGACGCCTCTCGGAGCACTCTGTGTCCACCTTTGTCATGGGACATAACCACGGATAAGGTCGTCACCTGTCTGTCTCCCCGACGGTTTACAAGCTCCCCTTCCTTGAGGAAAGGGACAGTCTTATTCATCTTTTATCTCAGCACTGAGCACAGTGCCAGGTGGAGAGTAGGCACTAACTGAAATAAATGCTCCTTGAACAGAATCATGAAGAAGAGGGTGGCAGCTGAGTAGGGAGAATTGGGGGAGTGGGAGAGGGTGCAGGGGAAGAGGGAGGACGTGGAGAGATAAGAGCAGGTGGGGAGCTGCCAGGGGAGTTTGTGAGCCTCCCATGCTGGGATGGAGATCTCCTTCTGGTGCCGTGGAATCTGGGTTTCAGCTCCGATTGATCCATTCCAGATCCTGAGAAGAGACACTCTGCCTCTCCTGCATGGGGGATCCTGGATTCGGGTCACACGTGGGATTGAATGGACAGCTCTGGGGACAATCTCTACTGCCCACACACTGACAAGCTGTCCCCTGCCTTCACCCCAGGTACCTGGGCATTTGCTTACAGGGCCAGGGCTGTTGGCAGAATTTCGGACGTTGCTTTTTGTTCTTATTTTCCGGTCCCCGCATCCCCACCTCAGGTCAAAGATGAGGATTTATGACTCCCCCTCGGGTGGCCTCATGGCTTTGAAAGTTAGACTCAGGCCTCCTTTCCACAGACCCAGCCCGGAACCACTCAGGAACGCACCCTTCTCCGCACCCTCCTCCCCCGCCCCCATCCGCTAAAGTGGAGGGATTTCAAAGCTGAGTCTCAGTGGCTAGGACAGCTTTCCAAGTGCCAGAGCGCTCTGGGGAAGTCCCGGGAAGGGGAAACCAGGTGCCCTCCAGCCCAGGGGCTGCCTGGGTGCCCGGTGGGCAGCAGAGGGCCCGAGGGGCGGAGCGCGCAGGCCCTGCTCGCTGGTAGCCCAGCAACCTCAGACGAGCCACGTGAGCCCAGGTCCTCAGTCTAGGAACCTGTAGCAATGGGTCTGGCCGCTTCCCTCCGCTGCGAGCGTCGCCACTAGGGAGAGGCAAAGGCTCGCACACACCCCAACTCCCGCTCGGGCCGCGCGCGCCCGCCCGCCCGCCCAGGCTGGGGTGGGGAGGGAGCGACCGCGAGGGCCGGACCGGGCCCCGGCCGGGGGGTGGGGGTGGGGGAGGTCGGGCCCTGCCGCCGGCCGGCTCCAGAGGGGACGCTCCCGCCCGGCCCTTCGCCGTGGGGATGAAGCGGTGTCCTGGGCTCTGGTGACGCGGAGCTTCGAGCGCCGCGAGCGGGGAGCGGCGAAGAGGAGCCCCCCCCCCACCCCGGGCGCCCGGGCGTGGAGACGTGGGCGGCGGCGAGCGGCGCCCCCCTCCGCTGCCGGCCCCGCCCCCGCGGCCCCCGCCGGCCCCGGCCGTCCCCTCCCCGCGCGGCGCTCCCGCGTGTGCGGCTGTGTGAGTGCGCGTGTCTCCCTCGCTCCGCTCGCACACGCTCCGGCACTCGTGCGGGCGGCCAGCCGGCGGCTCCGGCTCGCCCGCTCGCTCCGGCCGCCGCGCCGCCGCCTCTGCAGCCGCAGCCGGGCATGGTGAGTGAGTGAGGTCGGGCGCCGCGCGCTCCCCCGCCCGCCGCCCGACCCCAGCCGCGGCCCGCTCCGTCCCGGGGAGCCGGCGGCGGAGGCGGCGGGGACGCGCCGCGGGGCCGGCGGCCGCGGATCGGGCGGCCCGTGCGCCCCGGGCCCCGTCTCGGGAGCCGGCTCCGCGCCACCCCCCCACCCCCGCCCCCCGGCCCCGGCCTCGCTCCTCGAGGGCTGCGCGCTCCCTCCCCGCCCGCCGCCCGGTCGCCCCACCCCGTGACCGGCTCCCCGTCTTGTCCCGCAGGACCCGCCCGGACGGGACCACGCCGCCGCCGCCGCCGCCGCCTCCCGGAGCCGCGCTTCGGGTCCCGCCTGAGCCGAGCCGCGCGCGGGGCCGCCGCCGGCGGGGGATGGGGCTGCCCGGGAGGCGCGCCGGGCCCGCGAGGGGAGCGCGGAGCCGGCGCGCAGCCTGAGTCCCGGCCGCCCGCCCGCGCCGGGCTGCTCCGTGCGCACCGCGCGCCGCCGCCGCCGCCCGCGCCCCGATGGCGCCATCGCCCCGGCGCCGCTGACCGCCCCGCGCCGCCCGCCCGGCCCGCGCGGCCCCCCTCGGAGCCCGGCCGGCCCGGGGAGCGGCCTGCCGCGGAAGCCTGCCCGCGCGCCCTCCCGCCCGGCCCCGCCATGGCGCTGCGGCCCCTGCTGCTGCTGCTGCTGCCGCCGCTGCTCGCGCTCCTGTCCCCGGACCTGCTGCCCGGCGCCGGGGGCGCCCGCGGCCGCGCCGCCAACCGGACCCTGAGCGCCGGCGCCGCGGCCGTCGGGGGCCGGCGGCCCGGGGGCGCCCTGGCCCGGGGCGGCCGCGAGCTGAACGGCACCGTCCGGGCGCCCGGCGGCCCGGAGGCGGGGAGCCGGCGGGGGCAGCCCGCGGCGGCGGTGGCGGCGGCGGCCAGCGCGGCCGTCACCTACGAGACGTGCTGGGGCTACTACGACGTGAGCGGCCAGTACGACAAGGAGTTCGAGTGCAACAACAGCGAGAGCGGCTACCTGTACTGCTGCGGCACCTGCTACTACCGCTTCTGCTGCAAGAAGCGCCACGAGAAGCTGGACCAGCGCCAGTGCACCAACTACCAGAGCCCGGTGTGGGTGCAGACGCCCAGCACCAAGGTGGTGTCGCCGGGGCCCGAGAACAAGTACGACCCGGAGAAGGACAAGACCAACTTCACCGTCTACATCACCTGCGGGGTGATCGCCTTTGTCATCGTGGCCGGCGTCTTCGCCAAGGTCTCCTACGACAAGGCCCACCGCCCTCCGCGGGAGATGAACATCCACAGGTGAGCGCGGCCGCCGGGGCCCGCCCCCGGCCTCCCGGCGGCCTCACCCCTCTTCCCCAGGCTTCCCTGTCCTCTTGGCTCTTGGCGTCCTCCTGCCTCTCTCTCTCTCTCTCTCTCTCTCTCTCCCCCCCTCTCGACTCTGACTCTCTGAAGTCAACTTACCACCGCTCTGCCTCTTTGACAGGTAGTAAATCAGAGCCTCTGCCCTCTTGTCCCTGTCTTCGGAACCGAAACGCATGCTTTGGTTGGTGGGGGGATTTGCAGGGCAAAGTAGGGATTGGCGGAGTCGGTGAGTTTGAGTCTAAGGATTGTACACTTTCCGTAACCCTGGGTGGGGGTCCAGGGTGCAGTTTTCAAGGCAGGTGGGCACCTCGGTGTAGGCTTTTATTGCATTTGGTGTTCTGAGTCAAACCAGAGCATCATCTTGGATATAGGAAATTGAACAATGTTGGAACCTTACTGAAAAGAGTGTGAACTGGATGTTCTCATGGTTAGAGATGGGGGTGATACTGAAAGGAAGCCTCCTGGGACAAGAAGGAATGCAGATCTATCCATTCCATCTTGACCAAGGGCAGATGGTGCCTCTTCATTGCATCCTGCTGAGTGGGATGCTTGTCTTTCCTGCTGAGACTGGAGGACTTGTTCCTTTAAACCCTGTGGGCAGAACTCTCTGAGTTAACACTTCTTGCTGTGTTCAACCCGGTGGGCATCTTTCACTGCTTACATTAGGAAGGCAGTGGGGACTGCCTCCTACCAAAACTTACGCCAAGAGCTCAGAATATGGTTGCCCAGGGTTCCACCCTGACTGCCTCCCTCCCCACCACCCTAGCTCCCAGAGCACCCCTTGGGAAGTCAAAGCCCAGGGAACAGGAAACCAGCCTCTCTTTACAACTGTGGGAGTGATGCGCCCAGGAGATGCAAACTCAGCTCTGCTTCCAGTCCCCTGGCGCGGATGAATGGCTGGACGGGGTTCAACAGAGACGTTCAAGGAACAGACTCGGCCCCGGAACACGCCTCCATTGCTGGCACGTGGTGTGGGCACTGCCCTAGTAGTTGGGACCACCCCCCATCCCCCAGACCAGCTTCTCTGAGTTTGCCCGGCAGGCCCCCACCCGGAGCCAGACGGCTTTAGATCATCTCCGCACTCTGCTTGTTATCCTTCTGGCCTGAAAACCTCTTCCCCCGTTGCTGTGGACATTAATCACCTGTACTCTGATGAAGAGGGAGAAAGGCAGATAGAAATTTCTGGGCATGATTTTGTTTCCCCTGGATACTGTGGGTGTTGAGAAAGGGTGGTACGCTGTGGCAGATTTTGAGTCAAATCCACAAAGTGTGGGTACTTTCGTGTTGACAAACTCGGGTGTTGGAATTGGGTGCTTCTGAAAGGAGATGGTTTTATCATCCTCACTCATTAACCCTGAAGCCTGAAGTACCACTGCCTTCATCCCACCCCCATCTTATCTCTCAGGGAGTAAGTCTATGGCTGGTTGGTCCCGGAAAATGGTGGAGGAATCGTGGCAAATGGTCTGTGGTCAGTCCTGGTTCTTGAAAGCAGAGGGTCGGCGGGATGGAAAGCAAAACAAAGACAAGACACTCCCTCCTTAGGTTTTGTCTGGCAAAGAATTCTCTCTCGGCTCCCCTTCCTGAAGCAGAAGTGCCTGGTCCTTACCACTCTGCCTCTGCCTCCAGGTCCCCAGGCTTGTCCACCTTCACCTTCTTTGATGGTTCTGGCCTCTCATCACACTTTCCATTCTGGCTGTGACCTCCTGCTGATGGAATCCCACGAAGCTTTCTTTGGGTTTCTCTCTTCCCCAAGCCGTTCCTCTCTGCACCCTTGGGGAGACCTGCCCCCTGCCCTGCCCTCCACCTCCTGCCGAGTTTCTTTGTCACCACCTGGGAGGATGCTGATGGCCTTTGGATGCTGCCGTTGGCCTGTGTTCTATGGGCTTTGACCTTGGAGGTGTCACTGACCCCTCATCACCCTGACTCCCCAGCCCACCCCAGACTAGGGTGATGAGTGTGTGTATGGGTGTGCAGCTCAATGGTGATGCCGTGAGGGCGGTTTCTCTCCAAGGCTGGGAAAGTGAGGTAGCCATGGGAAGGGCGAAGCATTTCAGCCCTCAGACCATTATGTAAATATGGGCTGTTTCTTCCTCAAATTCACCTCCTGATTTTATTCAGTTCACAGCACCTCTTCCAGCAGCTGCAGTCTCGCCTGATCAGTGCTTGGGAAGCCATCATGTTGATGCTTGTTAGGTAGGGGACTAAGCCTGTCTCTGTGTTTGGGGGGGTGGGGGAGGGGACAGAGCATGATCGATCCATCCAGGATGCGCCCTGAGTGACCTTGGGCAGGTCAGGGAAACGTTTTTCCATTCTGGATAACGCAGGCACAGTGGCATCCCACCCGACCTCTCCCTTTATAGGCGTGTCGGGGTGAGTGTGCAGATTTGAAGGAGCTGCCCCCCGACTGCCAGGCGTGTGCAAGTGGTACCACCCTGCTCCCACTTTGCTCATGCTTCGGAGGTCACTGCTTGCTGTTCCAGGGAGTTTGGGGTGCAGATTGTCTTGCTGGGGACCTGGGGTAAGAAAAAGGAGAGAGTGATGGAGAAAGAGAAATATTCACACCGTCCTCCCTGGGGAAAATGGAGGAGAAGGAACATATACTCTTCAGAGGTCCACGGAAGAGGTGGGACATGTGCTCAGTTCCATACTCCTTGAAATAGTTCAGCACAGGCATTTCCTTTCTGAAAAGGAAGAGATTATTTTACTTATTCCAGCGTGTGAGCCTCTGTGAAGATGGTGGTTGGGCAAACAGGCTGAGCGGGAGGGATGTTTGCGGGAGTGCTAGAGGGTGAAAAGGAGGATGCTGGCTCAGGGTGAGCCATCTGCCTCCTCTGGTGTCCGTCCGAGCCTGGCCAGCCCTCCGCCTGCCCTGTGCGCACCCCTTAGGGCGGGCCTTCCTCTCCCTTCTCAAGCCCCTGCGGGGAGGAACAGATTTAGTCTTTTCCAGAAGTGATTAGACCTTGCCATCTGTGTGAGAAGTCCCCCCGTGTCTGTGGGGGAAGCATCATCAGCTCTCACGCCAGAGCACATGAGCACAGACGCTCAGCTGGACCCCAGAGGGGGGAAGAGGTGGCCTCGGGGACCAAAGGCGGAGCCGGGCTCTGGATCTGGAGAGCCCTGGACGTCAGGCGCCCACCTTTTCCACCTGGAACCCCAGAATCTCGGCCTCACCTGGCTCTTCTTTTCACCTGCCTGGGCTCAAGCTGCCGGACTGCAGGCGTCCGCCCATCTCAGTGTTTCACAGGCGGCTTCTGCGATGCTTCCGTGGGGCCGTCTGTTCAGCGAGGGGCTGCCGTGGCCTCCAAGGGCAGCGGCTCTGCCCAGGACGTGGCCTCAGAGGCGGGCTCCCTGTTGACATTCAGCTCTGAACCAGCTGTCTCACATTCCAACCCATCCCTTCCTCCTCACCCTGTGTGGATGCATTAGCATCTTGGAGATGAGGATGATTCTGAGGGAGGGACTGTGTGGCTTTAAAAAAAAAAAAAAGTGCCTAATGAACAGATGGGTCAGGAAGCTTCTAGGATGCTGTAGGTGCAGTTGGTGAGGCCAGAGGTGCCCAGGGTCCTCCCACTGCCTGCACAGGGATGAAGGGTTGGAGGAATTTAAGGTGGAGATGGGGGTGGAGAAGTACTCAGGGCTGTGGGAAGAAAAACCTGAGTGGAAGTTATTAGGGGAAAAGGAAGGTATTAGGAAGCGACCTGGTAACCATCAAAAGGGGCCTTCATCTTTGGGTTCCTCTGCTTATTTCTAGAAACATCAAGGGAATACCGAGTCCTACCTTTTCTTCCTCCAGAAATTAATTACAAAGCCAAAGAGCTCTGTTTTGTCCTCACAGACCACATAATTGCAGTAGCGGGACCATTCTGTCAGCTGATTTAGTGAGTTCTCTTCCTAGGTTCCTGGGCGATGAATTGTCAAATCATGCCAAACACTCCATTATTTGAAGCACCGTGGGCTCACTGTAATGAATTGATCTAAACCGAGAGTCAGCTTGTTTTGGTTTTGGTTTTTTTTTCTTTTCACTTCAAATATAGCAGTTGGAGGGAAAGGAAAAAAGCATCTTGCCTTGGACTGAAGGTCTTTGCCTTGCATGTTTTCCATTTTCTTTGAGTAAAAAAGAAAAAAAATGCATGGCGGGAAAGCAGTGAAATTGTGGAAGAATTTAAGAAGGCTTATGGAGGGAGGGGTAGGGGAAGGATACCAGGAAGACAGAAAGAAGCCAAAATAGTAAAGGGAGGAAGGTTATCAGATGATAGTTTTCTCCTGCCCCCTGCAGCTGGGTGCATGTGTACTCATTCAGCAGATGAGCCCTGCCCACCCGCTGTGGGCAAGGAACACTTCAAAGTATACAATGTAAGCCTATCGAGTGTATGTTACCTTTGACCCACGGAGACTAAGCAGAGTTCATTCTCGAAGGAGCAGGTCAGCCACGCAAAAAGCCCTGCCCTTGGACAGTCCTCCCTGGAATGTTTCTTGCTGTCTTCCTGGCCTCTCCCACCCCACCCCAGCCCCGGAAGGGAAGGCATGCACACCTGTCCCTTTTCCCTGCCCACAACCCTGCCCCACGCCCAGAGCACATGCATTTGGAGGAATCTGCTGCTGAGTTACTAAGAGTTGACCCACAGTTCTAGGCTCCCATGACACAGGAGGAGGAAAAAGTCCAGTGCACCGTTTTCAACCTGTTTTAATGAGACCAGAGTGAGTGTGCAGTCGATTTCAGATCAGTTGTGCAGGAAGTGGTGGTTAAGAGCTGAAAAAGTGAGCTGACCGAAAGAGGTGATCCGAGACGGACACCCCTCGAGATCCGGAAGAGAAGGGAACTACGTGAAAAGAAGCTTCATCCTCCCAGCCCTCCTGCCCGATTCTGCGGGGACTGCCAGGGTGGCCTGAGATCTTTCCTCTCTGGCTCCTCCCCGTAGTCAGCGAGGGTACCCACCTGCATGCAGGAAGTAGCACCCAGTTCCTGGCTGCTTGGGGTCGCCATTGGCCTTTTCTGCCCCCAAGTTCTGCACAATCTGTTTTTGAAATTAGGGTGAATTCAAGTGCATTTTGTCTTACGATTCTGGGTACATCCCTTGGCAATACATATCCCATGGAGCCACACCTTTGAGGTTTGAACTTCCTAGTGTAGGGACAGTCTCAGATTGGTGACGGGGCAGGGAGCCCTGATGGACTGTATGAGAGCCTGGGTTAAATTCATTTTAAAAATACTGTCTGCTGTGATTACCCGCCCCCCGCCCCACCTTTTCTCTATCTTAGGGAACTCCTACCCGTAATTTTTCCCTGAGTCACATTTATGACCCCACACTTCCAGCATCTTTATTCTCAGATATTGCAGACAGGGAAGAGGGCTTGGCAGGAGGGTTTCCCAGAGACCCCTCAGAGGGTCTCAGTCCTTTGGCCTTGAGCAGGCTTATTTTACACCCATTCAGGATAGATGGCTAACCTTGTCCTCTTTTTTTTTTTTTTTATCTCTAGAAGTAAAACCAAAATGTTCTGAAAAGGTAGAGTAGTACTTTCTATTATTTTGTCATCCATTACAGAACCATAGAGTTTTTATTGCGGGCAAGTTATTTAACTTAACTAATTTTGTAAGCCAAGCAGCTGACGCCCAGGGAGGCCAGGTGACAATGCCAAGGGTCCCCAGGGAAGGGTGAGTGATCTTGAACTACAGAAGCCAGGGTGCCGGTGTCCTGGGCCGCAGTACCACTCAGCCTCGTCTTCTTGCCCAATGAAAATCTGTTCTGTTTTATTTTATGTACATTTCTCAGTCACCACCAAATAACTTTCAGATACGTAGAGATGTGAGTGACAGCCTTCTCCCTTCTCATCTCTCTACATTTTTTCAGCCCTTTCTCATTCAGTTTTTCCATCCACTGAAGTGATTTCCGTTCATCTTCCCTGGTCCTTGGCAGTTTCTCCGAATTCCTCTGTAAAGGGCAACACCCTGATGTAAGGTTATTATTATCCTTTAATAAGAGCTGAGTAATGCAGACCATTTGAAGAAGGAAAATACAGCACAAGCCAAAGAGCTGTGAACCAGAGCCATGGGTCACTGGATAAAACTTTGTACAGAATCCTGTAATAAAAGTACGGGCTGTGAATGCTTTCTCTCTTTCCCAGCGATGGGTGGGGATGCTGAAATCAACCAGGTCCATGCGTTTCAGCTTTGCCAGAGCCCAGAGCCCCCCAGGCATCCATGGTCCTGAGAGGAGGTGATTTCAGGTTTGTCCTGCAGGTGGGCTCCCTACGTATAAGACAGCTCTGTGAACCCGCAGAAGCACATTCACTGGTGCCCACCCTGCCCTTTCTCAGCTCCAGGCTGAGATACCGCAGGGCCAGGGTGAATACAAGGTGAGGGGTCCAGAGAAGCCTGGGGGGAGGATGGCTGATGGAGCTGGAAATTTGGGTCCCAGCACTATGTGAAATTTACCTCTGTGGCATGCAGTTCTGGGCTTTTGCCTGCAACATGCCCAGGTCCTCCTTGGAAGGAACCAGGATGTGCCTATCCTAACATGTCATCCTTCTAAGCAGTCACCTTGGGAGGCTACATGCTGTTCTTCCCTGGGAAATATTGCCACAGTTCCTCTGGTGAAAGTGCTCTCAGAGCCTATGCCTGTCGTTTTGACTTTTCCTAGTGGGAGCGTATTTTTATCCTCCTAGGGTAGCTGTGATTCTTGTAAGCAGTGATCTCATGGGGCTGAGGCCAATGAATGAAGTAGGTGCTTGGCCGGTGATTGATTAGAAATGAAAAGTGCCTCCAGTCAGGAGACCTTTTGGCCCAGAGGCCTCGTCGGCTGCCTCCAAAGGCAGGTGCCCAGAGGAGGCGCCTGGGACTGAATGGGTGCCCAGCATCAGAGCCCAGTGCTTGTGAGGACCACGTATCCCCTCCCCACGTAAAGGATAATTACCGACCTTAAGAAAGTGAGTTTCACGCTCTCCCAATGTGTCTGGGCAGACCGTGGAGGAGCCAGGAGAGAGAGGAAGAGAAAGGGGTTCCATGTGCAGAAAATGGCTCAAATAACTGCTCAGAAAGGGTGAAAAAATGGTCCCACATTTCTGCATGAGATAGTAGACAGGTAGCTCAACTTGGATTCTTAATTTGATTCTTTTTTTACAACTTTTATTTATTTTTATTTTATATATTTTGGCTGCGTTGGGTCTTTGTTGCTGCACGTGGGCTTTCTCTGGTTGCGGCGAGCGGGGGCTACTCTTCATTGCAGTATGCAGGCTTCTCATTGTGGTGGCTTCTCTTGTTGCGGAGCACGGGCTCTAGGCGTGTGGACTCAGTAGTTGTGGCTCACAGGCTTCGTTGCTCCGTGGCATGTGGGATCTTCCCAGCCCAGGGATCAAACCCATGTCCCCTGCATTGTCAGGCATATTCTTAAGCACTGTGCCACCAGGGAAGCTCTCTTAATTTGATTCTGAGAGTAAAGGGACATGATTCTTTGGGATGCGATTTCTTTGGGATGCGTTTTCTTTGGGATGTATGTGACCAGGCTTGGGGTCAGAGCCAGATGCCAGCCATGCCCTGCTTCTCCCTCCCCTCCATCTGAATGCCCACCCCTCTGCAGTTTGGCATCCAGATGAGGTCACCACTTGGGCCAGACAGCCATCGACGGGGCAGAAGTGTTTGCAAGCACAGAAAGATGGGGTTTCTGGTGAGCATTGCTGGTAGAATCCTAATGTACATTTCCTGTGCCTCCCCAGACCCCCCCAAAACTGCTTTCATTCCACAGGGTTGATCACAGACATGGAGCGGAGGTGGGGCAGGCCAAGTTTAAGGGCAGGTGACGAGGGGCCACAGGTGCAGCAGTTGTGGCCAGTTCTTGTTCCTCTTTGGTGCTGGGGAAGCAGCAGCTGCACTTCTGTGGGTGGGATGGGATTCTTTCTTCTCAGGAGGAGTTAGTGGATGGTGAGGGGCTGGGGCAGAGCCTCTGGCCCTGCCGGCCCCCTAAAGGTCACTCTTGAACACCCTGCGGGGAGTCAGTCCTGCTCTGCGGCTGGGCAGCCCCCTCTCTCTGCTCAGGTGTCAGGGAGGGGTAACTCTGTCTCCCAGGAGCTTACATGACCCCATCACCCATCTCTCTAGGAAGCTGGTGTTGAGGACCTGAGGTCTCAGATGAGGACTCAGGGTCACATGGAGGAAGCAGGGTGGGGGAAACACTCAGAAGAGACCCCCTTCTCCAGGGCTCCCACTGTACCCGCGTTCTGCGTTATCCCACTGCATCCTTCTACCGCCCTGGGTCTGGTGCCCATTTAACAGATGGCAAAATCAACTCAGAAGGCTTAGTCATTTGCCCAAGGTCACACAGCTAGTCCATGGCTGGTCTCTATCTCCTTTGGGGGCCAACGGGGCAGCTGGCTCTTACCTTCCTGAATGTAAACAGATACTCAAACTACTTGAGAAAGCAAAGACCCACCTGCTCGTGCCCTGGGACGTGTTATCGCTGTAAGGGATGGGAGGATGAGTGACCTGCGGTACCTCAGAGCTGGGCTGGTGGCCTCACTTGCATTGCATGCAGGGCCCAAAGGCACCCGGTCAGCGAAAGGACTCCTCTTTAAGAACAGAGCATATTGGTGGAGGGTGGTGAGGACAATACAAAGAAAAGGTAGAGAATAAAAACAAACGAACAAAACCACACTGGTTTTAATTGAAAAAAAAAAAAACCCTGAAACAAATCCCCCGCCAAACCTTTACAGTATTGCAAGGACCTCAGGGCGATTCTGCAGGAGTCCTGGCTCCTGAGAGTAACGGGGCGCTAGAAAAAGAAGCGATTTGGGGGTGAGACGGTGGATCTCGGGCCATTCCCAGTTTTAATTACAGAGACGGACGGCTCACAAACAGCCCTGTTTATCACAGCTCCCCTCCCTGCCCCATTTATAACCTCGAGCACAGCACGCACCAGACCCCGAATTCTGGCGAGCTCGCTCTTGCTCCCCTGCTCCACTTCTGCTCTTCCCCTCCTCACTCCTCAGTCTTTCCCCACCGTTTCTCTGCTTCTTGGGCCCCCAAGCCCTCTGTCCTGAAAAGCCCGTGAAAGGGAAGGAGGCCTGGGTTTTGCTCTCCACCTCTAGCCATCTCAGCCGGCAGTGGTGGTCATGGTCACGGCTGTGGCTGTGATCCCTGGCAGGGCTCACGCTCTCGGGTCTGCAGCTCCAGTGCAGGGGTCCCTGACCATCTGATTGAGGTGGGTGTGGGAACGTGGAGGTCCTGGGCACTGTTTTCAGCCCCCACCCTGGTCAGAGGGACTGGAAAAGCCTTGGTCCTCCTTGCCCAGAGCCACTGTCCCCGTCTCCAGACTCATGGAGGCTGGGTTCCAGCCGGGCTTTGGTGACTACGAGCTTGGCCCTGTTCCCCAGCATTTGGGAGAGGAGTCACCGCTTTCTGCAGGCTTCACAAACACTCTCGTTCTTCCTCGCTTTTTTGGCATTAGGTCTCGTGTACTGTTTCCATTAGCTCCGGCATTAAAGTCTCATTACTTAGGACATCTGTCCTCTGGACAGAGTCGCGGTTCCCTCAGCCAAATGTCCTCTTCTGGGAAGGGTGCTTCACACCCAGACAGTCAGCCCTTCCCTCTTCCTTCCATCCTGCTGCTCTAGCGAGGAGGGATTTGAACCCCGAGAGCGCGTGCCAGGCTGAGGAGGTGCAGGAGTGTGTCCAGATCCTATCCATCCCCCTCTTCTGAGGTCCCGGGATGCAGACCCTTGCCGTCATCCAGGCACAGGGAGGGGGCCGAACCCCATCGTAGCAAAGAAGTTGTTGCCAGGAGAGCTTTTCTCCTCCAGCCCTTGGATCAGCCTCGCATCCTATCAGGCCTCAGTCACCCCGATCTCTGGGCAGCTGAGGCTGGGCTCCTGTTAACCCACCTGCAGAAATGACCAGGCGGGAGACCCAGGCCACGTGCTGAGGCTGCTTCAGAACTTTTGGAAGAATCTGGATTCCAGCCTCCCTCTTGGACCCCCTCTGACTTTTTACTGCATCCTGAGAAATTTGCCTGAACTTTCCCAGGGATGCTATCCCGTGGGCTGGAAGGCTTTTCATACTGTGGGAAGTCACGCAGCCCTTCTGTCCTCAGGTCCTCAGCTGCCAGCTTTGTACCCACCTCTGTGCCCGCGCCCCTACCCCACCCTGAGCACTTGTGGAGAGGATCTGCCGCTTCTCTCTCTCTCTTTTAAGTCACATCATTAAAATGCTTCTTCTTGTTCCTTTCGGTGTCTTTGTCCACTGCTGCTTCTTTCTGCATCTGTCCTTCTTTTGATTCCTCTTCTCTTGAGTTTTTTTCCTTTCCTCGCTTCCTCCAGTTCTCCTCCTTGAACTTGTCCTGCTGTAACTTCATTAAACTGCATCGATTCAGACTCTGCTAATTCAAAATTTATCCAAATTGGACCTCGGCGAAGTTGCTTTTCTTTTCTCCGTCTGATAAAAAGCTGTGATGAACAGATTAATAGCTCAGACAAGGCTGCAAAGATTGTGCGGGGCACATCCACCAGGCAGAAAGACAGACTGTTTTCTAGCAGGCTCCTCTGTACACAATTGGCATGCTAATTACAAATCATTCTTATCTATTCCATAAAGTAGCTCTTCAAAGATCAATTTTTTTTTAGCCTAGTTTGTAATCCTGCAGTGGCCCAGGAAGCAGTAACAATGCATTTCCTTTAACGTGTTTTATGATTTCCATGTCTGTTTTATTGCCTGGGATTAGCCTGCTCCCACTGCTGCTGACTTGGTGATATTTGCCTGCAGGTTGCTTCGAATTCCCTTTTGAATTCCCTCTGGGGGCTCCCGCTAACGTCCCCTATTCTTGTTTTTTTTTTTTTTTTTTGTATTTCTCTAAGTTTTTAGAAACCAGAAACTCTCTTCACTTTTGGCTTTGAGAATTCTGTGACAGATTATGCCCGCACGCAGGGCTCCCCTCATTCCCTCTTGCCAGTGGGTGCCCAGCTGGGCACAAGAGGTTAGGGACCTGGAGGCAGACTTAGGCTGGCCCCATCTCTGGGGGATAAGAGGACAGAGATCTGTCTTTCCTCCCTCTATTCTTTCCCTATTGCCTGTTCCTACCTCACTGCCCCAGCACCACTATTCAGATTGACAAGACAGCGTTGCACCCACTGTGGGACGAGACAGGATGTACTTACACGCGTCCTTATGGAAGAGGACATTGACCTCCATCCTTTCGCCTGCTTTTGTGGCTCTTGAGGGACCCCTAGCAGAGCCCCCTCTCTCTCATTCTTGGAGGTCATCATCCATCTCTCCCTGCCTTAGAGCATTTCCTGAGATAGGCGGCAGGCTAATCACGACCTCTGTCTCTTTCTGTGCCCGTGACCTTGGGCGGGTCCCCCAGCCCCTCTCTGGCCCGTTGGCCCTGTTGTGGACTGGGGGCCATCAAGTTGTGGATGTGCGTCCATCTCTGGCCCATTCGGATCTCAGCACACCTGGGAGGTTCAGGAACACAGGGTCTACGTCTGTCCTTTCACACGCACCAGCCGTGGGGTGCCAGAGAGAATGCATTTCCTCGCACACTCTATTCATATAGGAGTGTTGTCTGCACATGGCCTCATGGGAATGCCTGTCTTCAGCACCTGAAACTCCTAGACTCTCTTGGGTGAAAGGGGTTGATGAGGTGTTTTCGTGCCTCTCCCTCTGGGCAGCAGATGCATCTAGAGCTGGGGCTCCCCCTCCCCTGGAGGGGGTCCACTCTATTCTTAGGATGTCAATTCTTATGGGAAGCCAATGTTGACTCCCCTGGTGTGGGGTCCGCCCACCACGGGAAAGTACTTGAAAGCACTTGAACTTGGAGATGACAATAATGTTTATTTTTTTTAAAGAAGGAAGAAAATAAAGAAAACAAAGAAAGAAAAAAAAGAAAAAGGGAGATAGGAAGAAGGAAGAAAAGAAAATAACTGAATCTTTCGCAGAAAATGTTGCCCTGGCCCATTTGACCCATTTACCCTTTTAACGCCCCAACAGCATCCTGATTTGTTTTGCTCACGATGTGAATCCCTTTGCTTTTTATCTCGAAGATTTCTTGCATGGTAGCCGAAGCATGGTTTGTGACGACCTTGCAGGAAGGAACAGACAGACACTCTCTTTGCACTTGGCTCGCAGAGTCCAAGTTCAGGGTTTAGCAAAAGCTGGCGTGTGACCAGATGCACTTCTGACCTTAGGCCTGAGTGGAAAGTATGGCATGTAGGTGGTCCCTTCCAGAATGACCCGTAGCCATGGCCGTGCCACATGGCTCCCTCCCCACACCAGGAGTTTTGCCATCTGGCGTTGTCGAGTCAGCCCTCCAAGGCTCCCCTCTTTCACCTGTACGTGTGGACTTATGTCGTGGTCTTATTGGCTGAGGCTCTGTAGACACTGGGAGGTTGTATTTGGATTTATAATCAAGTATTTATATAGTGCTTATGAGGTGCCCGGTACTGTTCTAAGTGCTCTACAAATATGAACTCATTTAATCCTCTTAATAACCCTAAGAGGTAGATGTTATTTTTGGCCTTATTTTTTTCAGTAAGGACACAGAACCACAGGGCACTTAAGGAGGTAGCTAACGACCACCAGCACCCTAAGTGGCCGGAATTCTGACCCAGGTCCTCTGGTTCCAGAACACCCATGTTTAGCTCGTAGGCGATACCGCCTTCCTTTTGCCTCTCCTGTAGATTTACATCTGTGCTTATAGCAAATCAGGAAAAGGACACCAACAGCATCAACAGTAAGAGCAGCAGTAGGTACATGTATTAAGTCATCTATCACCTGGCTGCCCAAGTGGCCCTGCTAACAAATCTCGGTAGCATTTTTGTTTTCCCAGGTCTGAACGGTAGCTGCCCGTGACACATCCAGAGCTTTGATTCATGTTCAGACAATCCAGATATTTCTGGAAAAGCCTAGGCTTGGTGTAGATGCTACCGAATTTCCCAGACCTGGGTAAATCTTCACATGATTCATGAGGCAGGAAATGGTGTGCGTGGACAAGATGCGGTTAGGGGTGAATTGCGGTCCCGGGAATGTACATCCGCTCTGTACCTAGCCCGCGGCTGGTCACCGAGGGACAGCTCCAGGCCAGGCACCCATCGGGATGCAGTGACTTGCCTTGCAGGCCTGAAAAACAAAGCAGGCAGGCTGAGCTTTCCTGTGCTAAGTTCGGCCGTGTTTATTGGCCGTGATGAATTCCGGTTGTGCCGGGACGACTCAGACCTGCAGAATGGCTGGGTGCAGATGCACAAACATTGTTACCACAACAAAGGAGATGCTCCCCATCCATTCCCAGCCTCTGCGTGTGTGAAGAGCATCTCGTGCACGCACAAAGCCGGCAGCTGTGCTTTTCAAGTGGACAGTGAGAGAACCAGGAAAAAGGAGAACTAAATTAAGCCATTCTCCTTGGTCCGTGTTTATTAAAAATATATTCACTTCCATTGTCCGGAGCGTGTGTTTCAGAGAAGAAAAGCACCCTGACCGCCCAGTAGATAAGGGTGAGGCTGAGGGTAAAGAGGACCCTCGCCGATCCCAGAGTGGCAGAGTTGAGTAAAAGCTGTCACCTGGGACCCAAATAACCAGAATACGTTATTTAACCAGAGTAGAATGTCTACACTCTACTTTCAGAAGTACCGCAGTAGTAGCTATCAGAATCTTCCATGGTTCGTTCTGCAGTTTTTATAGGATTCCATTTCCTAGATTGTCTACATTTTACTGAGTTTTCTCTGTGAAGAGAACTAAAGACTAGGTTGGTGGCCTGTGCATGGAAGAACCTTGCATTTTTTTAAAGTAATTATATTCAGTATACTCTACTTAATTAGGCAGGAATGCTTTTAGAAAATTCTTCAAAAACAAGAGTGTTCTCATTAGTCCTTGGGAATAAAAACATTAACCAGAATAGCTTATTCATGGAATAGTTCATCTATTTGGCCTTTTAGCATACCTATCCAGCAGCATAAATTTGTCCCTGCTCCACCTAAAAAGAGAGAGGTCCTGACTTGGGCATCTCAGCTGTCCACCTTGCCTGGCTCTTGGCACAGAAAATCTTACTGAACACTAGCTGAACTGATTTCCTCCCTTCCGTGGCATTTATGTGGCTCCGAGATCCAGAGACATGGCAGGGGCAGAAGGCTGGTTTCCATTTGTTCCGCTTCAGTGAGCAGAGATATTCATGGGGTCTTCATGGACAGCATGTTGATTGAGATCAAAAAGACTTATCAAGAAACTAAGGGTTTTTAGCTTCCCCACTTAATTTGAGGGGAACCTAAGTGTTACCCCCTGCTCAATGAGTGAAGATTGGGACAAAACAATTCCAGGTCTTTGGTTTGACACTCTTTTGCCACATTTGTTTTCAAACTTGGGAACTCCATGAAGTCCAGGGACTGCTGGATGGAAGGCAAGAGCTCGGTAGAGTAGGGCTCTGGCTCTTACTCTGGCCTCATGCAGAGCAGGACTCTAAGGAAGTATATTGGTGTTCTACTCAGAATTTCATTTGATAGAAGATTGCCTGCTAAAACAATGTAAAAACTTTCATAGCTGTTGGTGGTCATGACTCACTAAGGTGAATAGAAACGGGCAGTTGGGTGACTGCTGAGTTCTGTCTGGGTAGATTTTTCTACTAAAGATTGAACTTGCTGTACAATCTCATGTTCAGAGACCATTGCAGGAACATAGTAGGTGAAAAAATAATTAAGTGGATGGAGGATTGGAAGGAAAGGTAGATGGGTGGATGAATGGATAGGGTGTTGGATGGATGGATGGATGGATGGATGGTTGGATGGGGTGTTGCATGGATGGATGGATGGATGTGGCTGGGTGGATGGACAGACAGATGGGTGAATGGATAATTCAGTAGTATAATGAACTTTGTATAACTGCAAAATCCGCCTCTGTAGTTTAACCTACTTAATGTTTGAAATCTGGATTTACCACTTACTAGCTATGTGATATCTAAGCAAGATATCAAGCAAGATATCTAACCTCTAAACCTAAAGTCTTAGTTTTCTCATCAGTAAAATATGACTGCCAACAGCACCTACTCTATAGGGTCATTTTGAGGATTTTATGAGATAATGTGTAAGAGTTTAGAACTATGTCTGGTGCATAGTAACTGCTCAATAAATTATAGCCCTCAATTTCCCAAGATGACAAGACTATGAAACAAAGTTATAACCAAGGTTTTGTTTATTTTTTTCATGTGAAGGGAATCATTTGCCATTTTAAGAAAGATTTCATGTCTTGTATGCAGGTGGAAACACATCAAAATGTTGCCCAGGCTTGGTCCCTGTAGGTATTGCAATAACTCAACACTTAGGGAAATTTAAACACACTTTCATTCCTTGGGACCACTGACAAAATTAACCAAGGTATTAAGCAAATAAATAATTGGTCTTGACCTAAACCACTCATCGAAAAATTGTTTCTCCATGTCCGCATATTAACTGGCATTTGAGAAATTAGCAGACCCTGCTGGAGAGACCAGGAGGACCCATTCTAGCTGGCAGTCCCTAGGAAAGTGAGATGTATGTGAAAGGCAGTCCCAGTGAGCGGAAGGACGTCAGGACTCCAGCCAGAAGCCCTGGGTTGAAATTCCGGTTCCATCATGTTCTCGTCCTAGAATTAGTCTGAGCCTCAGTTTCGTGTTTAAAATTGGGGTGACCTTAGCTGCAGAGTATGGGCACCACGCTGGATGAGGCAGGTGAAGCCCCTAGAACCTGCTCAGTGCTGTCCATATGTTAGATGGGATCTCAGTTTTGCAGATGGTTAATATACAAACAACGAGTCCTGAAGAACACAAAAATTTCCTGGCTTGAGTGATCAGAATGACTGTTTTCCCTGCTCAGATTTGCTGCCCAATTAATTAACTCTCCCCTGCTCGCCACACATCCACGAAAGCCAAGGAATCCATGTGCGGCGAACCAAGGCAATTAGGTAGATAATTCAGGCAAAAAGCGTTCCTTTGTTTCCTATATCCAGATAGTGCCGCAGAGTGGCTCTGGGGGAGGGGGAGATTGGGGGATTGGGATGAGTAGGACAAAGAACCAGATTCTTCAGGTTCTTAAATTAGACCCCTGTAGTCGGCATGAGGGGATGGGGTGGGGCTGCCCTCGGCTGGGAACCGGCCTTACTCCTCACTGGCCCGTCTCTGTCTCTCTCCGTCGGATGCTGTTTCCCTGGGAGGGTCTCTCTCTGATCCCATCTCCCCATCTCTGGCCTTCTGAATCTCTCTCTTTCTCTGCGTTTCTCTTTGGCTCTGTGTCCCACTTGCTCTCTGGCTCTGTCTACCAGTCTGTCTCTGACCCTCTGATTCTGTCTCTTCGTCTGTGTCTCTCTTTACTCCATCATCTCTGAATCTCTCCCTCGGTCTCTCTCTGGCTCTGAGCCTCTGACTCCCTTCCCATCTGTTTGGCTCCCTTTCTGTCCATCTCTCTCCACCCTTTCCCTTTCCCTCCCTTTCTGTCTCTACCTCTGTCTCTCTGTCACTCCCTTTCTCTCCATTTGTCACTGTCTGTCCCTCTCGCTCCCCTTCTTCCGAGTCTGTGCCCCTTTCTCAGACCCCCAAAGCTGCTCTGTCACAAAATCTGCTACCCACTTACTCAATGACCAATTTTCTTTCCTGCGGTGAGAAAGTAGCTCAGGCCTTAACCCATTTCCTCTGGCGTCTCCAAATTAATTAGGTGAGACTGGGATCGCACATTTCAGAATTAGAGTAATATTTATTGAGCACCCTGGAGAGAAGGGGATGAAAGGTGGAGAGGAATGGGAGTGAGGAGGGAGGTCACCAAGCTGAAGAGCTGAGGGGAGGGGATGTGAGCTGAAAGAGGGGCACCCAACACCATCTGGGAACGAGGGCCACCCTTCTGGCTGCCAGAGGGCACTGGGAAAGGGGGGCTCTCAGAGGATGGTGCTCAGGAGGCAGGGAAGCCCACAGCGGGGGCGGCCAGGACCGTGTCTCTGGCTACCATGCTCCTCATTGGGACCACACAGAGCAGGCTCCCTGCCTCCAGCTACCCTGAATCTTCAGCACGTTCCTCCCCATCAGCTATGCGGCCCAGCTCGGCCCTGCTCACAGGGCACCTGGAGAGGGTACCGTGCAAGTCATTACCATCAGGAGGAGACAGCTTGGCTGTAACCCAGTTAAAGCTCATTCTCCAGTAGCAAGCTGGAGGCAAGCAGGGATGCTCCGGGGAGCCTGATGGTCTCCAGAGAGGTGCCTTCCTTCTCACCTCTCAGCCCTCAGTGCCTGCATCCTGCAGAGCTTCTCAGAAGATGGGCCCCGGGAGTCCCCCCCATCCTGGGACTGCTGGTCTGAGTTTGAAAATCTCTTCTCTGCTGGGTCCTCCTTGACCAGTAAGCCTGGAGCAAATCTGCTGTGGGTTTGCCGTTTACACTGTCCATGTGGTGAAAAGGGATACTGGCCTGAAAGCCCTACAAAGGTTGGGATGGGGATGATCTTCACTACTTTCTCTCTTTGAATAATGCCCGATCAGTGTGCCAAGACCCAGGGATACACTGACGGCCCAGACACATAAGACCCGCCGACTTTAAGACGTTCATCTCAGTGTCTCCAGCAACTAGTTGTCCTAGAGCCCAGCCCGGTGTCTGATCTTGGTAGATATCTCTGGAACTAGATTGCACTGAGCATTAATCAAAGACCAACTTCACATAGTGCTAGGTACACGCAGATCAGTGTCTCAGCCTCGCCACTATAGGCGTTTCGGGTGGGATAATGCTTTGTTGTGGGGGGGTGCTGTCCTATGCATTGTAGGGCGTTTAGCAGCATCCCTGGCCTCTACCCACCAGTTGCCAATAGCACTTCCCTCCCCAGTTGTGTGACAACCAAAAATGTCTCCAGACATTGCCAACCGTCCCCTGAGGGGCAAAATCGCTGTCGATGACGTGGATTCAATCTTGGCCTTCCGAAAGCGTGGACTTAACCACCTGACTCCATTTTCCTTCTTAGACACCTGAGAAATAGGAGTCTTTATAAGAACTTGGGAGGCAAGCAAGAAGAACGTAAACTTTCTTTTTGTAATAGCAGCTTTATTGAGATGTGATTCACCTACCATAAAATTCATTCTTAAATTTAAAAGTGTCCAATTCAGTGATTCTTATACATTCATGGAGTCATCCAGCTACCGCCACTAGCTGACTTTAGAATATTTTTATCATCCCTGGTAGCAATCACATTCTCCACCTGCCCCTCCCCTAGCAGTTGGTAACCACCAGTCTGCTTCCTGCCTGTGGGTCTGCCTGATCTGAATATTTTACATACACAAAATCATTAACGTGTGGTCTTTCCTGACTGGCTTCTTTCACACAGCATGCTATTTTCAGGGTTCACTCATGTTGTAGCATGTATCAGAGCGTCATTGCTTTTTTAAGGCTGCATAATAATACACTGTGTGAATACATAGCACATTGTTTATTCATTCTCCAGTTGATGGACATTTGGGTTATTTCCACCTTTTGGCTATTGTGAAGAATGCTGCTATGGAGAATTCCCTGGTGGTCCAGTGGTTAGGACTAGGTGCTTTCACTGCTCGGCCCCGGGTTCAATCCCTGCTCAGGGACCTGGGATCCTGCAAGCCATGTGGCATGGGCAAAAAATAAAATAAAATAAAAAATGAAAACATTTCATTGATGTATTACAATAAACAAACAAACAAATAAAATAAAAGATGCACAAACCAGCTTGAAGGGGCCTCCTAAAAAAAAAAATTAATGCTACTCTGAACTTTCATATGCAGGTTTTGCGTAGGTGTGTTTTCATTTCTCCCTGGCATATACTTAGGAGTATTTTAATTGCTGGGTCACATGGTAACTCTATGTTTAATATTTCGAGGAACTGCTGGACTGTTTACCAAAGGGCCTGCACCATTTCACGTTCCCACCAGTAGTTTATGAAAGCTCCAGTTTCTCGCCATCCTTGCCAACATTTGGTATTGTCTTTTTGGTTATAGCTACGGTAGTAGGTGTGAAGGGGTATGTCATTGTGTTTTCCATTTGTACTTTCCTGATGGCTAGTGAGGCTGAGCTACTTTTCATGTATACATTCTTTGGAGACTTGTCTAATTATATCTTGTCCATTTTTAAATCAGGCTGTGTGGTTTTTATTGTTGAATTGTAAGAGTTCTTTATATATTCTGGATGCAGATCTCTTAGCAGAAATATGATTTGCATATATTTTCTCCCATTCTGTGAGTTGTCTTTCATTTTCTTCATGCAATCCTCTGATGCAGAAATGTTTTTAATTTTGATGAAGTCTAGTTTACCTCTTTTTTTCTTTTGTTCCTTGTGCTTTTGGTGTCATATCTAAGAAACCATTGCCAAAGCCAAGGTCACAAAGACTTACTCTCTATTTTCTTCTAAAAGTTTATAGTTTTAGCTCTATATTTAGGTCTATGATCCTGTTCGAGTTAATTGTTATTTATGGTGTGAGGTAAGGGCGCAGCTTTATTCTTTTGCATGTGGGTGTCCATTTGTTGAAGAAACTTCTTTCCCCATGATCATGGCACCCGTGTCAAAAATCAGTTAAACACAGATGTATGGGTTTATTTCTGGACTCTTCAATTCAACTCCATTGGTATATATTTCTCTTATGACTTTTAACTCACTATTTCCTTACCATGGAAAGATGGTAGGAAAGTGCTTTTGATAAATAGAAGGGTGAAGGAATCAAGGTAACTTGCGTGGATGTGTGGTTAAAAAATATATAAAATATTGATCACATTTTGGAGTTAAAAGGGATCTTAGAGGTCATGTTAGTTTAAACCCTTTATTTTGCTGATGGGGGATAAAAAGATTAAATTTCAATTTCAGAGATTAACAAATCTGCCCAAAGATTCACAGCTCATCAGTGGCAGAGCTGGGATTAGAACCCAAATCTCTTGATTTTGTAGGGCAATGTTTTTTTCTTATTTCCAGGCACCGGGTCTGCCTGAAGTTCCTTTACCAAACTAGTGAGGTTCTGTCTTCCCCTCTCTTACTTCCTGGTCCACAGAAGTGAATGGGGTGGTGGCGTGTGTCTGCTTTTTCCCTTAGAGGCTGAGAATAAAGAAAGCCAGTGTGGGGAAAGCATTTGGAAAATCTGAAATTGCTGTGTAAATGCCACTAAATGATAAGATTGCCAGCTCGATGCTCCTCTCCTAGGAAGGTTCAACATGTCAGCGGGGGCATAATGAGAGGAAACAATTCACTCTAAGACACGTTTTTAAACTGCTGTGGTTGTCGCTTTTCAAGGAGGGCAGAGTGCAGGGAGCTGGAATCCCAGTGGAGTGAAGCCTCCTCAGGTGGGCTGGCCCGGGAGAGGCCTGGGGGCACGGTGCCTCGCCCACCCCTCAGGGACACCCCAGGTAGATGCAAGAGTCAGTTGCCTGGCTCTGCACTCAGAACCAGGCACCTGGCCCTGAAATGACAATGTCCAACGGTGGTCCCTTGTGGCTCCTCAGAACACACCTACGTGTCTCTGTGTCCCACTGACAGTGGTACCACCTATCCCACCCACAGAGGGAGGCCTGTTCCAAACCAGGTGGGGGGGCAGTTTCCCCCAAATGCTGAGCTCCTAGGTGGCAGGAATTGTGTTCTCTTTACCTCTGTCCCTGCTGTGACTAATGCATGCGGCCCTCAATAAACGCATGTCTAGCTGTTGAAGAGAGGTGTTGGGTGAGGAAAAGCTGCTCTCAGGGTACCTGGGTCCCTTGCAGAGCGTGTGGACCTCTCCAGCTACAGCAGCATCTCTGTGCATCCCTCTTCCCTCCCGTGTATTTCCTCTCTGTGTTTGTGATGGCTTCCTCCTCTAAATTTCAGCTGCGTTCACTGTCTGCACTGTCCGTGTGTTCTGGCAATTATCATTTCATCGGTACATCCTGTCTTTGCAGCTAAATCACACCTTTCTTTGACAAGGGAAGCTGTGTTCTGTACTTATTAGGGTCACCCGTATAGAGTACATGCTCCTCGGTGTGTGTCTTTTGGGGAGGTTGGCCCCCCTGATATTAGTCACCTGCCACTGAACTTGAGGCCAGTGGTGGCCACCCTTCACCCCAGTGGCATTCCTTGGGCCAGTTGCCGTAGTATCTGCCTGGCATAGGGGCTTATTTGGGGAGCCAGCATTTTGAAAGGGCTCAGAGCTGATTGATGTGAAACGAATGAAAGGAAGAAACCTTAATCACGTTCTTTTAGTGCTTGTACCCCCAGGCATGGCAGCCTCTCCCCTGTATTCCCACTGAGACCAGCACCAGATCGTGCCGTGACTGTAACTGAATACTGGGTCTCTGTCCATCAAAGGGCCGATGAAAGTAGCCCAGCTTCCTTTGTGGTTGTGGTCACTGGCTTGGTGACTCTAACTGTGTGATTTCCTCCTCTTTCAGGGCTCTGGCTGACATCTTAAGACAACAGGGACCAATCCCCATAGCACACTGTGAAAGAGAAACTATCTCGGCTATCGATAGCTCTCCCAAAGAGAACACGCCGGTCAGATCGTCCTCCAAAAACCACTACACCCCCGTGCGCACGGCCAAGCAGACTCCAGGTAAGTGAGAGCTGATCACCTTACATCTTTGCTGAGGCTGGTGAGAAGGTTTGGTGGTGTTTCTGCTTCGGCTGGGCAGGAGCTGGTCCTGGAGCCCTGGGCAGGCAGCTTGTGGAAGAGTCTGGGGACTGTTCGCCTGGGGAGAGAGTGGTGTGGGAGACTGCCATCAGTGAGCGCCCGGGCTGGAGGAGAGCTGATGGTTTAGGGCATCTGCGATTTAGTGAGTGTCTGCATAATCCTCTCCTGAAAGGAGCTTGCAGCAGGCTTGGTGGTGGAGTGTGGTCACCCTCTTGCCCACGTGGTGGGAAGGTAGATATTTGACAAGAAGTGGCTGCAGTCAGATGTAGAGACTGCTCGACTGTTGGAATCTCAAAAAGCACTTCCCAAGGGTAGGGATTATGTCTGTGTTGTAGGAATACCCTTTCCTGTGCTCTGTGGATTCTCTGGGTATATGACGAGTTGCCGTATAATAGTAATATACCTTTTGCTCTTTTACTTGGTCATCGTTGTAAACATCTGGAACAATAAACAAAGCAAGGAAATGACAATAAATAATATAACATCACATTTATTGGGATCTTGCTCTGTGCCAAGTGTTATGCTGAACAGTTTACATGTATTTTCGTACTTATTTTTCACAGCAATCTTAGAAGTGCTTATTTTATCCTCATTTTATATGAGGAACAGAAAGGCTCAGTAATTTTTCCAAGGACGTATGATTGGTGAGAAAGCAAGTCGGGAGTCGAACTGAGGCATGTAGGTAACAACAAGAAGCCCTAGTGTCCTAATCCTGTTTGGGACATGAATCCAAAGTATCTGAGCTAATGGTCTCCTTACAGGTGCAGGTGGGAGGTCATCTCTTGTTGTGATCATTACCAGACAGTCTACTACTGGCCCCAGTGTCAGGCACACCTTCTGCTTTGGTACTTGGATCTGAAATCTTCACATCTGTCACCTGATAGCTTTTCAAAGGATGGGCCTTATGGTCTGAACTAAACCTGCAATAAAGATATGCAACCACTAGGTGGCAATAGGTATGTCCTAAATTCAAACTGTAGCAGATGTGCTTTTGAGACCAAATTGGTTTACAATTCATTCTTTAATTTTCTTAAATTTATTAAATCAGAAATCACATACTTTCCTTTAAGGTAACAGAATTAAGTCTTTTGAGACTCAGATAAAAGTTAAGGACATTTGTCTCCCCCAGATATATACATATGAATATATATCTATATATCCATCCAACATTTTGCCTAGGATTTAAGGGGGTTCATAGACCCTTCCAAAGTTAAAAACCCTGATTTAAAAGTAAGGATGAGAGATCCACCTTTGCAAAAATTCCAAGATGCATTTTTAGCCTGAGTATCATAGATGTTTAAAATGTAAGCAATAGAAGGAATGGGCAAAAACCCCGAGACCAGTGGTTGTCTCCCTTGCTGCATATTAGAATCACCTGGGGAAGCTCTTAAAAATGCTGATGATGCTGGTGCCTGGGCCCCACAAATTAACCAGAATTTCTAGGGATGCTGCTGGCAGCAGTATTTTAAAAAATCACTTGAAAGTGATTCTAACATGCAAGACAGAATAAAGAACCACTCGTCCAGATGGATTCCTTTATTTTATGAATGAAGACACTGAACAGCTATGCCATTATCTCTCAAACTTGGATGCACATTGGAATCACCTGGGGAGCTTTAAAAATGAAGGGTACCTGGGCCCCACCCCCAGAGATCATAATTTAATTGATGTGGGGGTGTGGCCTGAGCAGGAGGTAGGGACATGTTTCTGATATGTGGTGATTTTAATATGGAGCAAAGTTTGGGGATCACTGGGCTATGGAAATTACAGAAAGATGCCATTCTAACGAATCCTTATTATCATCGACTATCTAATCTAATCCTGGTATCATGACCATCTGCGAGAGGGCATTTCTGTTTCTCCGAAGACTCGTGGTTTGAAGTTAGGCTCCTCCAGAGCGTTGTCTGTGATTCTGGAACTTCAGGTCATTCTGGTACTCAAAGTCCCCCTGGGAGTTTACCTTCATCCCTCTCCCTTCCAATTTTCTCTGTCTCATTCACAAACCAGCTAGTTCTCAGCATCTGAGTCCAGACTGATTAAGTGGACGGTCTTGATCTGCCCTTAAATGCCTTTCACTGGGCGGGAAGATTTGTCATTTCTTCTGGTTTCTATATACATCCTCTCATCTGTTGATCCGAGAAGAGACGCTTATAGTTAAATGATTCACTCCTGTGTTTGGAGAAATCCCTCCCTGTATTTCTCAAATTGGAACTCTTCACTTGGCTTTTAGAGATGGGAATTGTTCCCTGGCCCAGAAAGCATTCTCAGTGGTGATACTTAAGTTTAAAAGCAATTTCATAACCATCTGCAACGTCTACAGCTCATAATGGACACAACTGCTTTTCCAAATAGCTGATCGTTTGCCACAAAAGATTGCATTTTGAGCAGAAGTTTAAACAGAACTTTGTGTAAGTGTTCAAAGTGGAGCTTTACTGTGAATTTGCCAGTGGTCAAATCCACAGATCACCAATCATGGGAGGATGGTGGCAAGAGTCTCGTAGGGGGATCTGAGGACAGAAATCCCAGGAGGCATCATAGCATATGAGTAGTTTTGCTCAAAGTACTGTCCAAGGACCAGTCACATCAGCATCACCTGGAAGTTTGTGATAAATGCAGAATCTCAGGTTCTACCTCACCCAATGAAGGAGAACCTGCATTTTCTCTTTAAAAAAAAAATTATTATTTTGTATTACTTTTTATTTTAGATTGGAGTGTATGCGATTAACAATTTTGTGATAGTTTCAGATGCACAGCAAAGCGACTTGGCCATCCATATACATGTATCCATTCCCCTCTAGACTCCCCTCCCATCCAGGCTGCCACATAACATTGAGCAGAGTTCCCTGTACTCTACAGGAGGTCCTTGTTGGTTATCCTTTTTAAATTATAGCACTGTGTACATGTCAGGCCCAAACTCCCTAACTATCCTTTCCTTCCACCCTTCCCCCGCTGGTAACCATAATTTTGTTCTCTGTGAGTCCGTTTCTGTTTCGTAAATACCTTCATTTGTATCATTTCTTTTTAGATTCTGCATGTAAGCAATATCATATGAAATTTCTCTCTCTGTCTGACTCACTTCACTCTGTATGGCAATCTCTAGGTCCATCCATGTTGCTGCAAATGGCATTATTTCATTCTTTTTTAATGGCTGAGTAATATTCCATTGTGTATGTGTACCACATCTCCTTTATCCATTTCTCTGTCAGTTGGACATTTAGGTTGCTTCTATGTCTTGGCTATTGTAAGCAGTGCTGCATTGAACATTGGGATGCATGTATCCTTTTGAATTATGGGGAACCTGCATTTTCATGAGATCACATAGCAAGCAAAATTTGAGAAGCCCTGGAAAAACATGAGATCTGACATATATGCTTCTCAGTTTGTTTTCTGACCCTGTCACATGCTATGTATGTGACCTTGGCAGATTTCTTTGCCTTTCTAAGTTTCCTTGTCTGCCCTTGAGACTGAAAGTACCTGCTGCCTGGAGTTGTTTACTGAGTTAAATCAAGGAGAGCACTTAAAATAGGTCCTGAACGTAGCAAACCTCGGTATTAACCATGGCTGGGCTATGGCTGTATATCCACAACTTATGGCAACAAAATCAAATTAATGAGAGAAGCAAAGGCATTGGTGTCCTTAGACCAGGCAGGGTCTATGATGTTGTGTCTGGGATGAAAGCCTCTGGTCCCAAGCCTTCTGTGCTTGGACCCTGCCTGCGACATATCCTCTGAGGATGAAAGGGCTTTGTAGGGCTTTGTGGGGCTCTTGCATGTGAAAAGCACACGCTTGTTTGGTTTAGGGAGTGGTGTGAGGGTCCTGCCTTAATAAAAACAGTGGTACCATGAGTGTGGAGTGCCCACTATGTGCTGAGTAGTCTGTTAGGTACTTAATTTACAATACAAGGTGGATCCTATTTCTTAGGTATAGGATCTCCAATTTCCATATCAGCAGAAAATACCTCTTTTCTTCTGTAAGAGCCTAACTCTTCCAGAAATCCCTTTCCAACTTTAAAGGGAGCTTCAATACTGGACAGTTACTTTGGACACAGAAAATCAGTAAAGCTCATTTCTATCCCCCACCCCGCAAATCTGGCTGCCTCTAGATCCTCATTACTCAAAAGTGTGGTCCATGGACCAGTAGTGACTGCATGAGAGTTTGTTAGAAATGCAGACTCTTGGGCCCTTCCCCAGACCTATTGATTCAGAATCTGCATTTTAACAGGATCTTTAGGCAATTTGTACACATGTTAAATTTGATGAATGTCCCTTTAGCACAGCGAGCCTCAGCCCTGACTGCACATTGGAATGATGTAGGCAATTCTGAAAATACTAGCGTCTAGCCCTTACCCCAAAGATTCTTACTTAATTGGTCTGGGGGTAGAACCTGGGTATTAATGTTTTTCAAAAACCTCCCACAAGGTTCCATTGTTCAGCAAACTGAGAACCAGAGCCAGAGGGAGATTATCAAATAAGGAAAACATCCTCGATGACTGTAGAGTTAGAGTTCATGTCAAGACCCACAAGATGGAGCTTGGCTGGTCCTTCTTAGTGGGCTGCAGGGATAAGTCCTCTCCATAGCAGGTGGGCAGAAGGAGCGGAGGACTCGGGCTCATCTGAGAGAGGGCGGCACCTGTCTGCAACTATGAATGGGGACACCTGGGCAAAAGCAGGCACAAGTAGAAACACGGTTGGCCCTCCATCCACGGAGTCAACCAACCTCGGGTCCTTTACTATGGTTACCATCCATGGTTGGTTGAATCCTTGGATGTGGAATCTGCAGATTCACAGGGCTGACTATGGGACCTGAGCATCTGTGGTATTTGGTACCCGTGGCAGTTCTTGGAACCAGTCCCTTGGATACCAAGGGCTGACTGTATCAGAAGTGACTAGCAGGCCAAGTGAGCCAGGCATCAGGAAATGCACCACATCCAGAGTTGCAGGTCCCCTGAACCTGGGATCTCAGAGGCTTGCAGTGGGCTTGCGTGACCTTCAAGGGTGGGAAGGAGTGGGGACCTTGCGAGTTCACCTGGCCTGACACATTCCTAAAGAACCTGTCTTGGGGCAGCTGGGGGAGAGTGAGTACACATCCCTCACTGTAGCAATGGCATCATGTGTTAGGGTTCCAGAGTCTTGATATCCAACTCCCCATCATCCCATCCATCTGCTGGAGGAAATAACTATTTATGCCCCGGCTACACACGACTGCAAGTTGTGTAAATAAGCCCTCAGGTCACCTGTCTCCTGTCAGAGCTGTCCTGTTAACGGCAGATCAAGGGAGCCAAGGGGCATGACTCCAGCCTTCGCGGAGACCAAGGATGAAGGCTGGACAGTTGTCGAGGGGCACTTAGTCACAGCACTGAGTGGCCCAGCCCCTCGGTGCCCCCTTTAGCTCAGACCCTATTACCTTCTGCCTTTCTCTCTGGGATCCAGATACCTGACCCTCCTCAGGCCATGTGTGTTCTTGCCTCTGTTTGGTGGCCAGAAACTTTCCAGCACCAGGTATTTGTGCTGTGAAAGTTGATGCTCAGATGGTACCACCCAAGGTCACATCCATAGTCGTTGGTAGAGGGAGGATTTGAAGCCAAGCCTGGGCTTCAGGCTCTGTGCTGTGGGGCCTCTTCTGTTACTGGATTCACCCATGACTTCAGCCAAGAATTAAGGACAATTTAGGTGGTGGTTAAAAGCAGAGACTGTGGAACCAGACTGTCTGGTTTGAATCCAGACTCTGCCTTTATTTGCCCATCTGTAAAATGGGGTTAGTAATTGTGCTTCCCTCCTAGGGCTGCTGTGGGGATTATGTGAGTGTTAATGTAATATGATCAGAGCAGCATCTGACAGAGGGAAACACTGTTTTAAGTCTGCACCATCTTCTGTGTTGGTCACCAGGCCACATGTGGCTGTCGAGTGCTTAAAATGTGTTTCAGAGCCTCACAAGATTTCAAGGAGTTGATGTGAAAAAAGGAATGTAAAATAGCTCCATAATTTTTTATTTTGATTACATTTGAAATGATAATGTTTGGGATATATCAGGTTAAGTAAACTCTATTATTAAAATTAATTTCATCTTTTTCTTTTTCTTTTCATTTTTTAAACATGACAACTAAGAAGTGTGAAATTACCTAGGTGGGTCACATCTGTGATTTGCATCCCGCTGACTTGGGACAGGGCTGATTTAAATGTTAGGGGTGTGGCGCATCTACTTGTGTTCAGGTTTCAGTCTTGAACCTCTCCATTGGGGGAGCTTACGTTGTAATGGAGGAGATATAAAGAAAACAAGTAAATAATTTCAGAGAGTGCTCAATGCCCAGGGCGCAAGCAGGGAGATGATGTGTGTCTTTTCCATTACGGTTTATCACAGGATGTTGAATATAGTTGCCTGTGCTACACAGTAGGACCTTGTCATCCATCCATTCTGTGTATAATAGTTTGCATCTGCTAACCCCAACCTCCCACTCCATCCCTCCCCCACCACCTCCCCCTTGGCACTTTTGATAGTGTGGTCCTGGGATGTGGCATTTGAGCTGGTACCCAACTGATGAGGAGGAGCCAGCCATGGGGAGATCTGGAGGAAGAACATTCTAGGCAGAGGGACCAGCATGTGCAAAGGTCCTGAGGCACGAGCAAGCCTAGCCTGTTCACGGAAAAGAAAGCAGACACAGGTGGAGCGGCAGGTGTGTGATGAGAACAGAGGGGTAGATACGGGCCAGTCACGCAGGGTCTTTGAGGCCATGGTAAGGAGTGTGGATTTTATTTAACTCTGATGCGATCTGATGTCTGGTTTAATAAGACAACCTTGGTTGCCAAGTAGTGGATGTGGGCTCTGTTGAGAAGCAGCATAGATAACCAGTTAGCATTTCAATAGCAAGATGGGTTAACTAATAGCAAGAGAACTTTAACTTCCTTCTCCACAAGAAGACATCCTCCACAAGAAGGCAAGATGGTGCAGCAATAGCCTGTGAATCAGAGAAGCCAAAGCCCAATCAGAATCAGAGAAGCCAAAGCCCAAATCCCGCCTGAGCTTGGACACACACTGATAGACCTTCGTCCAGGGCTCTTCAACAGGGCTTGGCAGACTTTTTCTGTAAAGGGCCAGATTGTAAATGTTTTGGACTCTGTGGCTGTAAGATGTCCATTGCAATTACTCAGTTGTGCTCCAGTGAAACGTAAATGGGAGGGCACTGCTGTGTTCCCATAAAACGCTGTTTACACTATAATAGACGGTGGGCAGGATTGCGCCCGTGGCTGTGGTGTGTCGACCCCTGTTCTTAATTTCACTCTGAAAGCCAAAGGCACCTTCCAGGGGACCTCTGCTTCCATGTGACATGTGAATAGGGGCACATCCCTTGCCGGGATGCTGTGGGGGAGTCAGTGGGCAGCGCAGAGCCGCGAAGCCAGGGGTGCTCCGTAAACGTCAGGCCTCACTTCTCCTCCTCCCTTTCCTGCGACTCTGGCCAGGGTGTTGCTGATTCTGGTTTTAGAGAGGTGGAAAGGGGCCTAACCAGGGTTGATGAATTACCACATCCCGACAGAGACCAGCATCCTCAGCCTGACCTTCTTAGTGGCTTTTTCTACCACCAGGGTGACGACATATAGAAAGCGTGCTTCCGATGTTACAAGTGGCGCATCACGAGGAGGGGTGGCCAGCTCCTCCAGGATGACAGACTCAGGGTTCCAAATGTCTCCGGGGGTGTGGACACCCCCAGGTTACATCTGCTGCTGGCAGCGCTCCTTCCACTGTGTCTCAGATCCCGTTTACTTCTGGTCCGCAGACGCCCTGCTCCCTTGATCCGTGCCCCCCACCCCCTCATCTCTACCAGCTCCGTTCCTTTAGGTGTCAGTGTGCTCCCCCGACCTTAACACGGGGAGGGGGGCTCTCTCCATGTCACACCCTCCCACCTGCTGCTTCTCTCCTTGACAGACAGCTTGGCAAAACAGTTGTCTACACCCACTGCCTCTGCTTCCGCTCCTCTCACCCGCCCCTCAGCCCCGGCATGCCGGCTTGCATCCCTTTCCCCGCAGCTCGGCGGCCCTGGGGGTCTGGGGAGGGGGCTCCACTGGGCTCTGCGGTTGGAATGAGCCTCCCACCCCTCCTTCCATCGAAGCCAAAGCTCCGGCCACCCGGGCCCACTTGGTTCCTAGGGGCAAATTCTCCCTGGCTCCCCAGGCTCCCCACAAGGCTCTGCACTTCACTGTGTCTGGAACATTCTTTCTGTCCACTCTCAGCCTCCCTGTTCCTCCTGTTCTCCCAGGTCTTGGCTTCACTCTCACAGCCCCTGACTCCTGGCCGGGTCAGCCCCTCCTCAGGGCACCAGCACTTTGGAGTCGGGGGATGGGTACAGGGTGTCGGCCGGGCTCGGACCTCTGTCCTACGTGGTCTCCCTGGGACACGCCCACTGTCAGCCCAGCTCGGGGCCTGCCACATGCAAGCTGTGACCAGCACATTAAAAACCTCCTGTTTGGGTCAGAGGAACCAATATGTCTCACGTGGGGAGGAGCAGGTCATGTGAGAGAGTCATGGGGGTGTAGTTGACCCTCTGGTGTGAACAAGCAGAGCAAATCAGTCAGTAGCTCTAGAAACAGCATTTTACCAATTGCATTGACAAGACTTTGGATCCGGATCCAGGGAGGTGACTGGCCTGTCTTCCTTGTGTATCCTTCTGTAGACAACCATGTGTCGTGCTCCCCAGGGGAGGGACATGGCTGCCAGGAAGCCAGAGAACCCCGGTCTTTAAAGATATTCACAACAGACAGTGCTTTTTAAAGAACTTTCCATGCAGTGACTTATTTACATCTTGTAGTGACCGATGAGGCAACCTGTGGTCAGGCCCACTTTGCAGATGGGGGGATTGAGGCTCAGGGGCTTCAGAATCCTGTCCAGAGCCACACAACCAGGAGGGGCTGGTCTGGGCTCTGAAGGCAGGCTGTCTGACCTCAGAGCCCATGCCCTGAGTCCAAACTGACCAGAGGTGCTGCCGGGGCCCCAGGAGCCCCTGCAGCTGTCCCCTGGCCATGGGTGCACGCCCGGCCCTGGCTGCCCGGTGCATGGACTTGGGACGGCAGGGAGGACGCCAGAGGAGGCCGATGTTTGCTCAGCCCCTGGGAAGATGTCCTCATGACAGAGCCCCTCAGCTCCAGGACAGGCCACCTTGCCACAAGCAGAGCTCTTGCCAGCAGGGGGGCGCTGGGGGGAGCCATGGAGCATTTTCGGCTGGGGGCTGGGGGCACTGGCCTAGGTCTTCAACTGGTCTAATGTTTTCCCTTTCTGAGAATGTCTTGGGAAGAGTAGCTGGTATTTGAGGGCTGACCCTGCTCAGAGCCTGCTCCTGTGCATCCTCCCACAGCCCAGTAGACAGGGGCTGCACGGGCGGGGACGGGGGCAGCCGGTTCCCCGGGCCGGCTTGTCAGTGCCGGATGTGGGCTGACCCAGGCGGCCCAATCCCGAGCTCACTCCCTTAGCGGCTACACCAACTGATCTTCCTCTCGGGGTTCTGTGACCTCCAAGGTCAGAGCCCAGATTGGGCCAAATCGCCATTCCATCCTCAATGCCAGGTTGGTCATGAGCAGGTTTCCCTCACACTCCACAATTTAAGGCCATTTGGAAAGTGAGTCCAGAGCTGGGTTCCAGTCCTGGGTGGGGTGTGGGTGATGGCTTTTCCCAGCACAGTGTTTCCTTGAGAAGGGGTGTGCCCCGAAGCAGAGCCTGCAGAAGCCCGAGGAGCTGCCCTTGCCCTGGCCAAGCCAGCTGTGCCCAACGCATCCTTCAGGCCCCCAGGGCCTGGTCCAACCTGGGAGCTGCCCAGGCTCGGGCAGCCTGGCCGGGGAGGCAGCCTGCGTTGGGGGGCAGACGGAGCTCCATCTCACCATATGGCCGGGGAGCAGGCAGGGCCGCTGAGCTGGCCCTCTAATTACTCACCGCGCCCAGGACTCAGGAGGATTTAGAATACGTTCCAGCTGTTACCAAAGTGAGGGGCAGTGGAGATGGAAGGCCGGAGCACTGCGGACAGGGTTAGAATTCACAGTGACCTCGGTGAGTTGGCAAAACCGAGGACCGACAGAGCACAGCACAGAGAGCACAAGGGCAAGAGGGCGCTGGGCAGGCAGGACAGGCGGCCGCAGGACCGGTGGGGGGGATGCACGGCCGGGCACCAGGGCTGCAGAGGGTCAGCGCTCCCAGGGCGAGGGGAGCCTGGCCTCTCTCCAGGCAGGTGCTAGGGGTCTTTATCCCCAAGGAGCTCCAAGTCCATCCCACTCAGTAAAGGATATTTAGGACCAACGATGGAAGAGGAGGCGGCATCCTGCCACCCATCACTAGATGTGAAGCACCCATCATGTGCCAAGCCAGGCGATGGCTAAGACACAGACCCGGCCTTGGGGGCTTAAATCCAGGATCAGAAAGACTAGACTATACAGTAAAAAGAAAACCAGCTGCACAGATGCCTCACCAGCATTAGCCACGTATTCAAAAGGTTCGCAGGAAGGGGGCCTGGTTAGGGAAAGTGCCTTGAAGGATGGTAGGATTAGACGGAATGGTGGAGGGTGCTTCTGGCCAGTGAACTGCGGGCAACAAGAGCCTGGAAGGCAGGGGTGCTTAAGGGTGATCCGTTCTTTTGGAATAGTTGGTCGTGGCTTTTCTGTAAACAGGCAGTGGTGATTAAAGAACTGGGGAAAAGGCCAGAAGGAATTGGAACTCTGTGTCCTGTTGGAAAAGCCTGCTCCAAGCAGGAGAGTTTTCTTTTCCTTTCTCTAAACATAAGGGCTGTGTCCCTGGGGGGTAGGAGGTGTGTAGGAAGGGGCGGGGGTGCCTGCTGGGGAGTGCCGTATGGCTCAGTTGGGCTAATGATGGGGGGTGGGGCTGGGCACCACAAGGGGGCTTGGAGAGGAGGCTTGTGAGGGTCTAAGGTGAGAGGTGCACAGAGGCGGGGCACGAGGACCACAGCCCCTGGCAGTGCCTTGGGAGGAAGGAAAGGGGGAGGTCAGAGTGGGACTCAGGATACTCTGATCCCTTCGTTCATACAAAAGCAATTTTGGTCCTTGCCTGGGTGTCAGGCACCAGGGATGTGGGGGGGAACAAAGCTGCGTCCCTAGTGTCACAGCACTTACATTCAGGTGGAAGAGACAGAAGAGAAACTCATAAACACCCAACAGAAAACCAGGTAATGGTGAGTTCTTTGAGAGAAATAGGGCAGGAAATGGGAGTAGTGAGTGATGGGATTTGGGAGGAAGAGGCCTGATTTGAGGAAGGGCCCCATGACTGGTTGAATTGCTGAAGCAGGGACCTGAGTGATGGAGAACAAGCTACATGTGACCATATGCTGGGTGGAGGTGAGTGCTGCTGGATGTCTTTGAGGAACAGGAAGACAGGAGTGGCTGGAGTTGAGAGAGCCAAAATAGAGACGGAGTAATGGATAAAGTCAAAGAAGTGGGGCCCTGTGGGCCATGTGAGGGTCTTGGGTTTCATTCTGGGTGTGATGGGAGCGGTGTGAGGTGTGCAGCAGAGGAGTGATGTGACTTGGCTTGTGTTTGACATAATCGCCCTGTTCAGAATAGACCCGGGAAGGGCAAAGATGGAGGGAAGGAGGTGGTGGGAGGAGGTGGAAGCTATTGCACCATCTAGGAGGTGGGAAGGAGATGGAGGCTTGGACTAGGATGGTAGTAAAGGAGGACAGAGGAAAGACTCAGCTTCAGGCCTTATTTATTCTTAACATCTTACATTGCATAATTTTAAACCAATGGAATATTTTCAAGGGATTGAATGAGGCAGTGAACACCTGTATGTCCTTCACCAGTTGTTACCATTTGCCTCTCTCTATCTCTCTCTCTTTCTTCTCCTCTTCCTCCCCATCACCACCACCATCACCACCATCATCACCCCCATCATCCCCACCATCAACCCCATCACCACCCCCATCACCACCATCATCACCATCACCACCACCACCATCACCACCACCATCACCGCATCGCCCCATCACCACCATCACCACCCCCATCACCCCCACCATCAACCCCATCACCACCCCCATCACCACCATCATCACCATCACCACCACCACCATCACCACCACCATCACCACCACCATCACCGCATCGCCCCATCACCACCATCACCACCCCCATCACCCCCACCATCAACCCCATCACCACCCCCATCACCACCATCATCACCATCACCACCACCACCACCACCATCACCACCACCATCACCGCATCGCCCCATCACCACCATCACCACCCCTATCACCCCCACCATCAACCCCATCACCACCCCCATCACCACCATCATCACCATCACCACCACCACCATCACCACCACCACCACCCCCATCACCCCCACCATCAACCCCATCACCACCACCATCACCACCATCACCACCACCACCACCACCACCACCACCATCACCCCCATCACCCCCATCACCACCACCACCACCCCCATCACCACCATCACCCCCATCACCACCCCCATCACCACCACCATCACCCCCATCACCACCACCATCACCCCCATCACCATCGTCAGCATCAGCATCCCTATCAGCAGCAGCATCAGAACTGATCCGTGTGCGAGTAAGTTGCAGATACAACATCATGATTCTTCACTCCCCACTACTCTATCATGTATCTTCTAAATTCAGTGATGTTCTCCTACCTCACCATGAAATAGTGACTAGATTTGTGAAATTCATCTTTGTATCTAATAAAGAGTGCAGGACATATTTGAAAGCAGAAATGACAGCATTTGCTAATGGATTATATGGAGGGTATGAGGGGAAGATAGGAGTCACAGATGACTTCAAAGCTTTTGGCCAGAGCAAATGATTGATGAGAATGGCTAGGCCAGTGCAAGGACCTGGAATGCCTAGCTGAGAGCTCTTACCCAAAAGAAAATTAGGAAGCTTCTGGGTGTTGGCAGATGAGCTGAGCAGGGCGGGGCTGTCCGGTTCTCCAGTAGCTATTGCCACAGCGATTACAAGGAAAGTCAAAGAATCTGGCGCTCTCTCTCTCTGTCATACACACACACCCCCTATGGGGTACATATATGTATACATATACGTACATATATGTTGTCTTCTCCCAGGGATCTGGACCTCAATTTAGCCCTCGATTTACCTCACCGTAACTAAGCAGAGTCAGTAATGACCCATTAGACTCTAAGTGCCTCAGGGACAGGAACGTCTGCTTTGCTTACTGTATTCACGGTGCACATATCTTGGCCCTTAGTAGTCATTCAATAACTATTTGTTGAATAAATGAAGGACAGGATGAATGCTCTTACTTAATACATTAGACAGGAGGCAGCAATTGTGATTATCTATCTGCAAATGACAGAATACCTAAAATAACAGTTGCTGATACAAAAGAGACGTTTCTCTCTTTCTCCCATGAAAGAAGTCAGTCCAGGTATGGTCTGGCTCTTCAGTGTAGGGGAGCTTCTTATAGCTGGTTGCTCTGGCTGCTAAGCATGTGGCTTCCATGTTATGGCTCAAGATGGCTGCCCCACCTCATGCCATCATATCTGCATTCCAGGCATTAGGAGGAAGTAAAGTCCGAGAAGATCATTTTGCGTTTCTTTAAGGACGTGGCTTGAAGTTGCCATACTGTTCCCACTTATGTCGTGTTCGCCAGTGTAGTCTTTATTTTGGGTGGCCACATGACCAGGTAAAATATGGGAATTCTTTCACTGGAGAAGAATGGCTTGGGGTGGGGGCGTGATAATTAGCTGTCCGTGTCATTGCGTGGCCTGGAGAGCAGCTGGGGCTGTGTGATGCTTTCGACCACAAGCCAGCGGTATGAAAGGCCACTGGGGGGTGGTGACTCGCTGTGGCTATTTTCCACAGGAACAGCAGTTGGTTGCGTCAGTAACTGGCCTGTAAGTGCACAGGACAGGGGAGGCCATTGGCGCATCCTTGTCGTGGTGTCTCAAAGCTCTAAAGGAGTAGTGTTTCCCTGCGTTGCATTCTGATAAGGAGGGCCCAGAACTTTACCCCGATAGCACAGCCAACACATTTTGGGAAACCTCTGTGGAGGGCCCCCAACGCCGTGTCCCCGGCTGTGTGAACTCCTTGCAATCCGAGGCAGTGTCCTAGTCACCTTTGGGTCCCTGCACCTCCACTCTGGGGAACACTGGACTCTGCTGCACCCTGCCTCCTAGCCCGTGCCCTCTGAATGAAGAGACAGCAATCATAGATGATTCAGGAGTTTTACAGGATGCAACAAAGCCAATTTTTCCTAAATAGAACATTCGTGGAGGTTTTGCCAGAACTATCTAGAAGGTATGTCGACGTGGCCATTGCTTCAGCCCAACCACCTACCCCTGCAAGGAGGCAGGAACCGTGTCTTCCGGATGAAGAC
This sequence comes from Hippopotamus amphibius kiboko, assembly GCF_030028045.1. Classification (NCBI taxonomy): domain Eukaryota; kingdom Metazoa; phylum Chordata; class Mammalia; order Artiodactyla; family Hippopotamidae; genus Hippopotamus; species Hippopotamus amphibius. The sequence continues at coordinate 5,897,770 of NC_080202.1, read as the reverse complement.
CCCCGAGTGGGGGAGGGAGCCGGCCAGCAGCTGGGCCAAAGCCCACACCTACCCTCCCTCACGTCTCGATTCTGATCTGTATTCAAGCTTTGTATTTCCCTGTGTGTGTGTTTAGCTTAGGGATTTATCACTGCAGCTTAGATCTGTGATGAAATAGATAAGCCTGCACTTTAATAAATGTGGCATTTCTTTCCCCGTAAGAATTAGATTAAAGGAAATAGGGCCTCAGAGAAGGCCGAGCAGGGCAGGCAGATGGAGCTGGGTGGCCAGGGTGGTGAGAGGACGCTGCTGGCCAAGTGGCTTTGGGGATGGGGAGCCCTGCGGTGCAGTTTGGGGTCATTGTATAGGGAGGTGGCAGGGGAGCAGCTCTGTTTTTTCCATAGAAAGAAGCTAAAGCAGCAAAGTCTCAGTGTGGAGTCCTTCCTTGAGTGAGCAGTTTGGGTCCCCAGCTTGACTCCTCCTTCTTGCGTGGCTGCAAGGGCACTTCCTGTAACCCTTTGGAAAGGACGTGGGTTTGAGGTCAGGGATGGCAGGACTCTACCAGGCCACAGTCTCAGCTCCAGGGCAACCAGAGAAGCACCCCTGTAGCGGGAAGAGTGGGTGAGCTGTGCGACCTTGAACAAAGATGTGGCTTAACCTCTCTGGACCTCTGTTTGCTTTTCTCTCCATGAGAATATCTACTGGTACGATCCTTGTGGACATAAGAGGCAATGCATATAAGGCCATCAGCACAGTCCAGGCACACGGCTGGCGAGCAGTAAATGGTGAGCATTGGCATTATTACGGAGTTTGGGTCAGTGTTGCACGATAATCTTAGACTTTTCCTTCCATGACTTTCAGGACAGGCAACTCTGTGGTGTCCTTTGGCCCCTGTGAGCCCACTTTCCTAAGAGGCAATAGGTCATTGCAGCACTATTTACAATAGCCAGGTCATGGAAGCAACCTAAATGTCCATCAACAGATGAATGGATAAAGAAGATGTGGTACATATACACAATGGAATACTACTCAGCTGTAAAAAGGAACGAAATTGGGACATGTGTAGAGACGTGGATGGACCTAGAGACTGTCATACAGAGTGAAGTGAGTCAGAAAGAGAAAAACATATCGTATATTAACACATATATGCGGAATCTAGAAAAATGGTACAAATCAACCGGTTTGCAAGGCAGAAATGGAGACATGGATGTAGAGAACAAACATATGGACACCAAGTGGGGAAAGCAGGGCAGGGGGGTTGGGGTGGGATGAATGGGGAGATTGGGATTGCCATATATACATTACTAGTGAGAAAAAAAATCAAATTGTACGCTTTAAATATATGCAGTTTATTGTATGTCAATTGTATCTCAATAAGAGTTCTTGAAAAAAAAAAGAGGCAATAGGATAGGAATCCTATGAAGTCGGTAATATGATTATTGTCACCTGCAGGTGACAGGACTGAAGTTCAGAAAGGCTGACCGATTTGCTTAAGGTCACACAGCTTGAATGTGGCCGTGCAGCGTCAGGAGGGGTCCCAAGAGCTCATAGAGACAGGCTCCCCCCACCCTCCCAGGCACGCAGTGTTTCCAGCCCTTTTAGTAGTTTTCATTCACAGCCCTAAGGTCACGGAGACCAAGAACAGCAGAGAACAGAGAGGGAGAGACGGGACCAGGGCAGTGACCTGTATTTTCAGCTTTCATTAGCAGGCTCACATTCGCAGGGCTGCTGAGCAAACACCTGGCTTCTTAGATTTTCCTGTAAGGGAAGCTCACGGTGACCTTCAGAGCTGTGAAGGTTTGGCTGAGGCTGGCTAGCAGCCTCCGGCCTGTGGACTAGCGTGAGTCAGAAGGGCTGGGCGAGCACCCCAAGCCTTGTTCTCTAAGAAGGAGCGAGATGTTCTCCTATATAAACTTTCTTAAACAGGAGCCACTGAAGAAGCCAGGCTTGGTAGCATTTCTGTTTATGCTGTTGCCACGTAAAGGTTTGCTTAAGCACCTAGCACTCTTTTTTTTGAACCTTCCTCTGGGATGTATGATTGAAATGTACTCCAGGTATATAGAGGCTTATCAATCTAGTTATTCATCTGTTATTAATTGAGTCCTGACCTGCGTCCAGGCATGGTGGAATGAATGATGCGGTTCCATGCCCAGCGAGAATTTACAGTCTGAGTAAATAATATGTGAACCCCTGAAGAGTTACGTAGCAGTACGAGAGTGAAAAATCTGCACAAACTTAGGATTAAAGAAATGTTCACTTACCATCCTTCAGAATAAGGTGCTGCCCTTAGGCCTGTGGAGAGAGAGAGAGACTGAAAGACAGCACGTGAACCCGCGTGAGTTGGCAGTTCCACGTGAGTCACGTATGGGTGTTCATAGAAACAGGAGCAGGCTGCAAGTTCACGCATTCTCTTAGGCTTTGATAAGTGCCTACTGCATACCAGGCACTGTGCCAAAGACTGAAGTTGTCTAAGGAGGCAGCGTGAAGGTGGTGGGTATTGACTATGTCCTTGAAAGGCAGATAAGACTGGGGTGGTCCGAAAGCTGGGGAGGGATTGGCTGAGGTAGGAATGGGGTGGATTAAGGAAAACCATCAGGGTGAAAAGAGTGGGTTTCATGGGACAGAGGTGAGGCCTGCCATGCTCATGGTGGGGTGGGAGATGAATAGTTAGAGAGCAGGTTAGAGAAGATGGTTGGAAACAGAATGTGGAGGCCTTGAATACCAGGATGTATTCAAGGGGAATGCCTGAAGGTGTCTGCATTCACATTTATACTCACCTTCAAAAACAGTGGACCGGTTCAATTTTTGATTATTTGTGGCTCCTATATAAAAATACTATTGACTTTTATATAATGACCTTGTATCCTGAAAACTTGCAAATTCCCCTATTAGTTTTATTAGCTTTTCCACGGACTCTTTAGGATTTTTCTACGTAGATAATTATATCATCTGCAATAAAGATAGTTTTACTTCCTTTTTTATTGGATGCATTTTATTTCTTTTCTTGCCTTATTGCACTGGCTGGGACCTCCTTCACAATTTTAAATCAAAGTGGTGAAACGTTGTTCCTGGTCTTAAGGAGAAAACATTCAGCCTTTTACATTGTGATGTGTGTGCTGCATTTTTCAGAGATGCCTTTTATCAAGCTGAGAAAGTTTCCTTGTGTTACTAGGTTGTGGAGAGTATGTATCAGGAATGAATATTGGATTGTGTTTACTTCTGTATCTTTTTCTATATCTGTTGAGATAACATATAGCTTTTCTCTTTAATCTGTTAATACGGTGAATTCCATTGATAGGTTTTCAATGTTCAAAAAACTTTTCATTCCTGGCATAAATCCTTCTTGGTCATGATTTCTTGTCATTTCTATATATTATTGGATTTGATTTGCTAAAATTTGGTTAAGAACCTTTTGTGTCATTGTTCATGAAAGATATTGCTGTGTAGTTTTATTTCCTTGTCATTTTGGTTTGGTATCATCGTTAATTCTCATCTCATAGAATGTATTGGGAAGTTTTCCCTCCTCCAATTCTGTGGAAGAATTTTTACAGCATTCACTAGTGAGGTCATCTGAGCCTGGAGTTTTGTTTATTTTTTATAGAAAGATTTTTAAACTAAAAGTTCAATTTCTTTAATAGATACAGGGCGATTATTTCTTTTTGAAATAACCAAGCATAACTGAAAAATGCTTTAAAACTGTTGCTGACGTCTCTGATCCCAGAACATCCTCAAAATATGACTCATAGAAAACCAGGGTGACCAACCAGCAGTCTTATGGTGTTATATTCGAAGAAGCAACAGTCGAATACCCAAATATAATTACAAAGCGATTTGAAACTTTACTTGGTATTTTGGAAGGAAAAAACAAGGGATCTATGAAACATTTGTGGTGTACAACAAATTTTAAAAATTAAAATAGTTAAAAAATTTAAAACTTTCCTTCGTCTTCCTCATTCTTGATGCCTTATATATTGTCAGAAGCTGCTTCCCCAAACACTCTCCTTTCTCACAAAACTCCCCCAAACTCAGCCCACTGGCCTCTGCAGGTCTCCCCCATCACGACTCTGTAAATCAACGTACACTGTCTTGTTCTTCGGAATTCTCTTGTTCCCCTATTACCAAGACTTTGAACATCGGAGTAGAGTTCTCGGATTGACTCACTGAGGTAGAAAGTAGAAGGGAGGAAGGGACAAGGAGTCAGATGGTTTGGACTAGACATATTCTCGTTTATTTCCTGTCACGCTGCATATTCGCCATGGTAACCTGGAGACATAAATGGATGAGGCTCTACCCCACCCCCAAGCCGAGGGGGCACCTGTCAAGCCCCAGGTGTGAGGAGATGCCACCTCAACTCAGGCTCCAAGTCTGCAAACTGGAATTTAGCTGGCGGCATTTCCCCCAAAGCCACATTCCACATTCAGGTTTGTAGCGTGGAGAGCCCAACACAGGTTGTCATTAAAAAGCAGTCCTGCTGTTTGTATACGATCTGCTCTGGGACAGTTTAATTGATCTAGTAGAGTGCAAAATTCAGTGAACTTGAAGCAGAAGATCTGGGGTGTTTTTCCCAACCAAATCTTCAGGTTTTTCATTTGATAAAACTTTCTACTTCTCATGGGTATTGAACTCTGTAAAGTGTCCGCACAAAAATATTACCCGTTACTTACTGTCCTTTTAGACAATATATGTAATAAAATTCATTGCATTCACTTTACAAAAGCAAATATATATGTATGTATATACAGGTATATGTATACATATATCAGTTAATCATCCCATCAGTCTTTTGAGAAAGAAGTAATTCTTTTCATTAATTAATGTTAGTTAATGTGTCTGTCATCACACAGCCTATAGGTATCAAAACCCAAACTTGAACTTAGGTCTTCTGATTCGAGGTCTGTTTTTCTTTCTACTTCTCCATCCTGCCCTGATTACAGCTCAGCCACTCATTTTTCTGCTAAAGAATTAAAATCAAGTAGGTCCTGAAGCCTCATGGCGGATAAACTCAGGCACTTGCTTCTTTTTCTGTTCTTTGGAATCTGAATTAAGGAAAATAAGCTAGTCACTTTCAAATGGTGTCAGCGGGTACTGCACAAAGCACATAACCCTAGCAGTGTGCTTGGGGAACTCAAAGGATTCGTTGCATTTCAAAGATGCCGTGTGATACTGCAGGTACTCAACACCTATAATCTGCTGGAATAGGGAAGGGGCATATAATGGCAGGAAGGTGCGGTTTTGGATTTCAATAGTATAAAACTCTAGTGGCTAATAAGGACATTCCAATTTTGTCCTTCACTATGGGAGGACTTACATTTCTGTTGCTCTTAGGGAAGCATTGTGGAGAATAATCTATAGAATTCTTTCACCTGAGTTTTATGTGAGGTTTGCACTTTAGACTTGATGGGATTTTGGTGGGTAATTGTTCCCCAGTTCCTCTTTAGTTTTCCTAAGCATTCCTCACTCAGAAGTTCGTGTACTTTTGCACAGAAAATCTTCCATTAGAAACTCTAACTCCCATATCATCACCTCAGAATACACACACACACACACACACACACACACACACACACCCACCCCTTACCTAGTAAAGAGTGGGAGAAGTGATTTGTATCATTTGAGATTATGTTCAACTTCAAGTAACAGAAAACTGACCAATTATGGCTTGAGCAAAGGAAGGCTGATTTTCTTAACTAGTCAGATGGGTCCAAAGGTAGGCCATTTCTGGAGTTGGTTCAGCTGCTTAATAATGCCTCCTGAGAACCAGACTTTCCCCATATTTTCCTTCCCATCTTTTCTCTTTACATTATGCTTATGATCTCGTGATTACAAGACGGCTGCCACAGCTCCAAGCTTTATATTTACATTCCAAGAATGGGGAAGGGTGGTGCCAGCAACCTTTATTTAGCTGGATATATTGCTGCTCTAAATAATGTGTGTTTTGTTGCAAGGAAGGAGAGAGACAAAATGACTGTTGAGTGGATAAATCCCAGTATTTGCCCTATCTTTTGTGTATACTTTCTTCAGTCTTCCAGGCTCAAGAGGGACTTCGTCATCAAGGAGTGGCTTCTGGTTCTGTGCTCACTCTAACAAATCTCTCTGTAATAAAATAATTTAGACGTCCCTTGGAATGCATTCCATTTTTTGTTTTTCTTTTTTTAAGTGACTCCATTAATTCTGTATTATACTTCTATAGTACTTCACATTTTCACTGCCATGGTCCCATTTAAACGTGACAGCAGTCATGAGATAGAATATCATCACCTCCATCCTTCAGGGGAGGAAACTGAGACCCCAGAAGTTTAGTGATATGTTTAGCCCTGGTCCTCCTTGTCTGGGGTTCTGTCCCACTCCTCCAGCCCTGCTTCTCCTAACCGGAGTTGGCGTGGCTCTGAGCAGATGTACCCTGGGATGACCCGCCTGGCCCGATGGCTCTGAGCAGATGTACCCTGGGCTCGAAGACCTGCCGCTCAGCTCAGGGCACCAAAGTTGGTGCCATTTTGTAAACACATGTGACGTTTTGACGACATGAAATGGACAAGAAAAAAATATCCTGGAAAATATTTCCCAAGTTTCAGGTTTAACTAAGACACTCACATTCACATACCCAGAGGCACCTTAGCAGTAAATCTTCACAGATGAGATGCTGTGGTTAGGGCATCTGCTCATTACAGTTTGATCTGAGGAGCTTCGGATGCGTTGTTAGAAGTCTGAGCTGGGATGAGGTTTGCACATCCCATTTGGTGTGTCAGACAGACGGGGCCAGACTCCTCATCCTGAGGCTGGGAGGCAGCGCTTGATGCTTGCGTGAGTTGCTACCGTTTTCTCCCTTCCCTTCAGCCTGTCACAAATGATGCTTTTGGGGGACGAGAGGGTGGTGCTTTACGTACCCCACTGCCCTCTATGCCCTGAGAAGAGCAGCTTTTTCCTTGCAGTGGGAAAGCATGTATCTTAACAAGGAGAGAGGGGATCATTTCTTTGTCTGAAATAATGATGTGGACACCTTTTAAAAAATGAATCTGACTGGCAGCTCAGGGGCCTTTAGTTGGGGAATTAATTCAGTTTTATAAATACACGTTTAATGAGAGCTTATCGGAGCAACGTGCCGACGGGCCAGGAACCCCCCTTTCCTTTGCAGGGCGTGGTGCAGCCCACGTGCCCAGGCCTGCATGAGTCTATCTTTCCTATTAAAAAAAAATTATGGCCAAGAGGGAGATCAAGGTGGCTGGGAAGTGGCCTTTGGCATTTTGTAGAAGCTAGTGGCTGCAGTGACAAGAGTCAGGGTGAGAGGGAGGGTGGTACACCATGACCGTGCGTGTATCTCTTTGTCAGGTTGAGGTGAGGCCCCAGGTGCGAAATGCATCCTTGAACTTGAGCTGTGCCACTCATGGCCTTGGCAGGAATAAGCATGCCTCAAACAAAGGAGGTCCCTGGCGGTCACCTCCCACCACGCCCCTCACCACCTGCCCGCCCCATGCCCCACAGACCAGGCCTTGTCACTGACAAGAGGGCAAGGGCACATGTGTGCATCCTTTTCTGTTGAAGATTCGGCAACGGGCGCAAAGGGCGCACATCCCTGCACCCTGAGTTTACACAAATCTGTGCCTTTGTTTATGCTATTCTCTGTGCTAGGAAGTCCCTTCTCCCACTTGACCACCTATGGACTCCTTGTCATCCCTAAGCCTTACTTGAAATGCCACTTCCCCTGGGAAGCCCCCAGGATACACCTCCTTCCTTCATCCACATCCAAATTATCCCCTCCCACTCTTTGATAGCTTTTGGCTTGTACCTCTAGTTAGCACTCCCATCGTCTTGCCCTTTATCAAAACGTGTCTGGATGTTGCTAGAATGTATCCAAGGAAAATCACATCTGTCAATGGGAAAGAAACATCACTGGTGAGGCAGAGAAGGATTTTCTTCCATGAAAGTGAGGACTAACATCAGTTTCCCTTCAAAGGAACCAGAACCCAGTCTAGGAACAGGCTCTTTCATTAGGTGAAATGTCCATTCAAATCCCATAGGACCCCAGGGCATTGTGTCCATTATTTTATAATTATGAATTGGGAACCTCTCAGATGTAGAACACTGCACCTACCATTGAAGCAGGATTCGGGAGAAAGAATTTCAGTGTTTATTAGAATGAAGGGAAAGAAGAGATGATATCCTGAATGCCTAATGTAAATATTTTGGCTTATGTTTATTGATATGAGAGAGGAAGCATCTCAGCTACCAGACATGACTATTCTGTGCTCCTGATGGATGTGGCTTCTATTGAATTTTTCCCTTTTCTTTTTCTTTAATAGTTTTTATTACTTGAGTAAAACATTTTCATTATAGAAAAATGTGAAAATGCAGTGAACAAAAGAAAAGATAATCTTACTCATAGTCACTGGTTTACATTTTGGTCTTTATTTGCATGTACGTCTGATTTTTTTAAATGCTCTACAGAGTGTTTTAAAGCTTGTTCTTTTCACTTCACCATAGATCATAAATATCTTTATATATTAATAAGTACACATGTAGAACATCATTTTTACCAGCTTTTCTTTTGCTGTGGAAAATCTCAAACATATGTAAATATATCGTTGTCCCTTGGTATCCACTGGCAGTTGGTTCTAGGACCCCTACAGAGACCAAAATCTGAGGATGTTCAAGTCCCTTTTATAAAATAGCATAGTATTTACATATAACCTATACACATCCTCTTGTACACTTTAAATCATCTCTAGATTACTTATAATACCTAATACAATGTAAATGCTGTATAAATAGTTGCCAGCACATGGCAAATTCAAGTTTTGCTTTCTGGAACTTTGGGGAAATCAAAAAAAAATTCTTTCAATCTGCGGTTGGTTGAATCCACAGATGCAGAACCTGCAGATACAGAGGGCTGACTGTACAGAGAACAGTATATATAATGAGCCCCCCGTGTACCATTACCCAGCTCTAAAAATTGTCAACTCACCACCAGTCCCATTCATCCATAGCTTCTCCACTACCCACAACTCCAACACACACACACACACACACAGAGTTATTCAGATTATTATGAAGCAAATTCCAGATATGACATTATTTCATCTGTGAATATTTAAGACTGAGTCTCTGAAAGAAAAGGACTTGAAAAAACACACACATCCGTAATACCGTTACCTCACTTAAATAAATTAGCGGGATTTCCTTAATGTCACCAAATACCCAGCCAGTTATGAAATCTCCTTTTGTAGCTGCATAGGCCCTTTTCATAAAGCTGCAGCATCATTTATCCACCTGGTACCCTGGTGTCGACTCTTGTTTTTCACAATTACAAATGATGTTGCAGTGAATAACTTTGACTGATTTTTGCATAACTTTCTAATTATTTTCTTAGGATAAATTGCTAAAAGTGGCATTGCTGAGTCAAAGGCTGAGTAGGTTTTTAAAGACTTTTATTCTAAAATGCCAGATTTCCTTCCAGTTCATAATACTCATTTACACAATCCATGAGGAGTACAGGAGACTGTCTGACTATTCTTGCAGTTTTGTTTTTATTCTTCTGTATAAACATTAGAATTATTTTGTCAAAATAAAAATACAATAGAGCTAGTTTTTATTTCTGACTGCATTTTTATAATAGATTTTTGAAGATTAATTTGTATTATAATACCAAGAATTCCTGTCCAAGAACAAGCATTTTATGTCCTTCAGGAAACATGTTGTTTTATTAATCTGCATTCCCCACACTTCTTTTGTTTTTTTTTCTTTAAGAACTTTTATTGAGATACAATTGACATACAATAAACTGCATATATTTAAAGTGTACAATATGATATTTTTTTCTTATTAGTAATGTATATATGGCAATCCCAATCTCCCAGTTCATCGCACTCCAAGGCTGCCTCCCCACTTCTTTTAAAAAACTATGTATTTTATATAATTTTCTATAATTGTGAAAAGATTACTTTTTCTTCTCTCCTTCTCTTCTCTCTTTTTCTCCCTGACCCCCCAACTAATTGTTGCTGGTATAAATTGCAGAATAAACACTGTACATTTATTCTGTAATTGTCAACCTTCCTTTAAATTTCTTATTAGTTTCGATGAATTTTTTTCCCAGTTGATTTTCTTGGATTTTCTAGATCTATATTCATATCATCTGGTATTTTGATTCTTTTATTTTTAGGTTTTTTTTTTTTTTTTCTGTTCTGTGGCACTAATATGCCTTGTTTATTATCACTGGGCTTAATACTCTTTTATAAAAATTTTTATTGGAGTATAGTTGCTTTACAATGTTGTGTTAGCTTCTATTGCACAGCAAAATGAATCAGCTATACATATACATATATCCCCTCCCTTCTGGATTTCCCTCCCATTTATGTCACCGCAGTGCATTAAGTAGAGTTCCCTGTGCTATACAGTATGTTCCCCTCAATTGTCTATTTTATACATAGTATCAGTAGTGTATATGTGTCAGTCCCATTCTCCCCATTCCTCCCACCCCACCCCTTTCCCCCTTGGTGTCCATGCATTTGTTCTCTATGTCCGTGTCTCTATTTCTGCTGTGCAAATAAGATCATCTATACCATTTTCCTAGATTCCATATATATGTGTTAATATACGGTATTTGTTTTCCTCTTTCTGACTTGCTTCGCTCCATATGACACTCTCTAGGTCCATTGACTCTATCTTTTAAATTCTCTTACCTTTTATTTCTATTTCTTGTGTAATTGCACTGGCTAGCACTCTGAAATAAGGCTAAACGATGACAGGGATAGTTGGCATCAGTGTTTCACTTCTGATTTGAGTGGAAATGTCTCTGTTCATGGTTAATTTCTACTTGATGGTGGCTGTTGTTTTGTAATTGATCTCAACTGAAGATTTTTTAAAAATGTCGTAAAACATTTAATACAGAACCTTTCAAATAGTAACCATATAGCAGGTGTTTTATTATTATTATATTTTTATCATGAAAAGAGGTACATCTTAATTTCCTTTTATTAAGATTGATTTTAAAATTAAGAATGGATATTGAATTTTATCTGTTGCCTTTGGGGGGCATTTATTTAAGTAATTATTTATATTTTTCTCTAATTTGTTAATATGATGCTGTATTAGTGTTGATATATTCTTCATTCTTGGCATATAAGACCAATTTGGTCAAAAGTATGTTATTTGTTTAAAATAATGCTGGATTCTAGTTTCCTTTTGTAAAATTTTTTAAAGTTATTTTTTATTGAAGTGCAGTTGATTTACAAGGTTTCAGGTGTACAGCAAAGTGATTCAGTTATTTATACACATACACACATATTCTTTTTCAGATTCTTTTTTATTATAGGTTATTACAAGATATTGAATATAGTTCCCTGTGCTATACAGTGCGTCCTTGTTGTTTATGGATTCTGGTTTCTAATACTTTATTTAGAGTATATGCATCTAATTTCATGAGTTGAATTGTCATCATTTTTGAGAGGTATCTTTGTTCAGGTTATGATATCAAGGTTATGATAGCTTTGAATTGGGATTTTTTCTTTCCATCCTTCCTCTCCACCTCCTCCCCCCCTCCCCTATATATTCTGTTCTGGGAAAGTTTGAAGGAGCTTACCTGTGAAATTAACCTTAAAAAAATACACACACACATATACTTACATTTTAATAAAGACACATTTTAATTAAATCTATATATATTTTAAGTAATATTTTCAATTTCATGATTATTGCAACTCAGTTTTTTTACTTGTTCTTGAATTACTATTGGCAGTTTATACTTTCAAAGAAAATCATTCTGATTTTGTGAAGTGTATTGACATAGAGCTGCAGACAGCCTTTATTAGTTAAAAATAGCTCTTCTGGATCAGCAGTTGTATACTTTTTTTCTTTTATATCACCAGACACTTGTGCCCTCTCGCTTCTGACTGGGGTTGCCGGAAATTTAATTAGTTGTTTCACAGGACAAGTTAGTGCACATATTAGAGGTGACTTCCTAGTCCTTTCAGTTTTATTGTTTCCCCTTAAATGTAAGAGAACTTAAAGCTGTAAGTTCTTCTGTAAGGGTATATTCTTCTATAAGTGAATCCTAAAAGCTTTTATATGTAATAATTTTTTCTACTGGTATGTTTAAATATCTGTGGTTGCTGTTTTGAATTATACTTTTACCAAAGATTACTTTTGCCCAAGAGTTAATCTTTAAGACTTTAAAGATCAAGAGTTTGAAAAGGCTTTATTTCTTAAGTTTCCATTTGTTTGCCTTTTTGTTTGTTCATATTTTGTTACTAATATTTAATTTTTATCGCATTTTGGATAGAATGTGTGACCAATATTATTCCCAATTTTGGAAATTTTCAGTTTTGTGTGTGTGTGTGTGTGTGTGATATATAATGTGATCTTTTTTTTTTTACTATTATGTGAGCATTTAAAAGAATATCTGTTTCCAATACAGAATTAATGTATAATAAAGTCTATTAATCATGTTATTAAAATCTTCGATCCTTGTTTATTTCTCTTCACTTGATCAAAGTTGGTAGAGATATGTTAACTTCTACTGTGATTATGTTTTATTTCTTCTTGCATTATGTGAAATTTCTGGTTTTAATAGGTTAGGACAATTAAATATTGGCAATTTTCTATAGTTTAACCTATACTTATAATATTTTAAATATATACATATTTTTAAAAATACATTTCATCTTTGGTACGTAAGGGTTCACTGGACTTATGTACCGACAGTGGGTTTTACCCTCTCTTATCTGTGATGCTCTTTGCCTTGAATTCCACCCTCTATAAAATTACTGTTGTCAGCCCTGACTCTTGGCTTGTTATCATTTTCCTTATATGTCTCTGCTCCTCCCTCTTAATCTTTTCATATAATTTTATTTTAGGTACATATCTTTTACACAGCTTATCTTAAGATTTTGTTTCATATCTCTGTGAGAAGCTTTTTATCATAGCAGAGGTGTGAAGCCTGTGTACATTCATTCGATAACCAGCATACTTAGTTCTTGTATTTTTAAATTTCATTTGTTTGCATTCCATTTTTAAAAATCCGTCCTCACTGTTCCCCTTCAATTCTTTTCCTATTTTTGCCTCTTTTATTCTCCACTGATTTGGAAGATATCCAGCTTATTTTCATTCTCCTGGTGCCTCCCCTTCCCTTCCTCCCTTCCTCTTCCTTCTTCAGCTTTATTTAGAATAAACGAGAGTGCGGAGTGATGTATTCATTCATCCAGTAGATATTTATTAAGGGATTCCGTGTGCTGTGCACTGTAGGAGGCAGTGCGAGTCAGTGGTGATCAGAGCCCTGGTCTTACAGAGTCACAGCTTAATGGGGGGAGAGAGAATAAATACGCAAACAGGGCAGTGATCAGAGTGGCACCCGTGCACGTAACGAGGGTAAAATGATGTGGAAGAAATTTACTAGTGGCTTTTTAGGCCGGTACCCAGGGAAGGCCTCTGTATGAGTTTGCTAGGGCTGCCGTAACAAAATGGTGCAGACCAGGTGGCTTAAGCAACAGAAATTAATTTTCTCACAGTTCTGGTGGGTGGAAGTTTGAGATCAAGGTGGCAACCGGGTTGGTTTCTTCTGAGGCCCCTCTCTTTGACTTACAGATGGTTATTTTCTCCTTGTGCCTTCACTTGGCCTTCCCTCAGTGTGCATGCTTGTCTGGTGTCTAAATTTCCTCTTCTTATGAGGACACTGGTCAGTGGCTTCCCTGGTGGTCCAGTGGCTAAGACTCCTCACTCCCAATGCAGGGGGCCCGGGTTCGATCCTTGGTGAGGGAACTACATCCCACATGCCGCAACTAGGAGTTTGCATGCTGCAACTAAAAAAAGATCCGGCATGCCGCAATGAAGATCCCGCAGGCCACAAAGACCTGGTGCAGCCAAATAAATAAATAAATAAATAAATAGATAACACCAGTCATATTGGATGAGGGCCCACTCTTAGGACCTCATTTTAACTTATCTTTAATGACACTGTCTCCCAATACAGGTACAGGGTGTTAGGGTTTCAACATACGAATTTGGGGTGTGGAGTGGGGAATTCAGCCCAGAACAGCCTGTCTCAGGAGACAGCATTTACACTGAGATCATTTTGGACGTGTTCTATTTGAGACATTCCAATGGAGCTGTCCTATATGCAGCATAGTCTGTGTCTGTGGTGCTCAGAGCAGCCTGCATTCAAATATAAACGTGAGTTTTCCGCACCTGTGGAGTAATGGGAGTGATGGGGTAGAGTCTTCTAGGAGGACAATATGGAACTAGTACAGAAGAGGCGGATAGCTAAGTACTGAGGCACTCAACACTTCGAGGCTGGTTAGAAAGAAAACATCGTGGACAGAATCATGTGAAGGGGGCCAAAAGAAAACCCAGAGAGTCTGGTCTTCTGGGGGCTAGAGAGGAGAGTGTCTCCACTCTGTCCAGAGCCATGGAAAAGTCAGGTAAGATGAGAACAGAAAGACACCCATTGGCGTGTAACTTGGAAGTCACAGACATCCTCGGAAAGAGTAACCTCAGTGGGACTGTAGGGACTAGTTGGGTTGATTGGCTGAAAGTGGTGGGTGTGGGGAGGTGGAAACTGTATAGATGATATACAGTTCAGGAAGTTTTGCTTGGAAAGAGATTGAAGACGTGGTGCTGGAAGGGATGTAGAGTCAAGAATGAGTCTTATCTTGAGGTGGAGACAAGATGGCTGAGTAATAGGACCTTGAGCTCACCGCCTCTCCCGAGCACACCAAAATCACAACTAACTGCTGAAGAACCATCGATAAAAAAGACTGGAAGAATGACTCTTGTGCAGATGGAAGGTATCAGAGCATCTGGCTGCCAGTGTGCTCCGTCCAATAGAAAATGGGAGATTGAAGGTGGAGAAAGGACCAATAGATGAGTGAAATCCAGGAGAAGTTGAGAGTATTCATTAGTATATGGGAGACTTTGAACGATAGTAGCTTAAATAAGATTGAAGGTTTTATCCTTTCAAATACCCCAAATAAGCTCTCAGGCTAGAATGATGGTTCTGTTTCACAGGTTGTTCCAGGATCCAGCTCCTTGACTCTCTTGTTCTGCCATCTTTGTTCTCAGGAACCAGGTTCACCCACCCCTCTATCCACATTCCCAGCATCAGGATGGAAGAAGGGATGGTGAAGCAGCCAGTTCCTGTCCAGAGGTCGCGCACATCAGTTGCCCACATGTCACATTAGCCAGAACTTAGTCATGTGGTCCTGCCTAGTTGCAGGGGAGACCGGGAAGTGTATAGTATTTTTTCTTGGTTTCCAAGTAGTCAGCTGAAAATTTAAGTTTCTCTTACCATAGAAGGCAGAAGGGGCAGCTGTCGGGGGTCTGCCTCTATCAAAGACTAGAGTCCCCAGCTGTTTTGGTCACAGTCAAATAGGAATAGAATCCCCAGGTAAAGCAGAGGGATTGGCCTTCAGCAAAAGAGTCCTTCATGCCAGCAGGAAGGGAGAGAAAGTGATGGTGATGCTGGAGGCTTTGTTGGTGGCTGGAGGACAAGAAATATGTCTGGCTTCTCTGTCTGGCTTACTTCACTTAGTATGATAATCTCTAGGTCCATCCATGTTGCTGCCAATGGCATTATTTTATTTTCTGTGGCTAAGTAGTATTCCGTTGTCTATATATGCCACATCTTCTTTATCCATTCCTCTGTCGATGGACATTTAGGTTGCTTCCACATCTTGGCTGTTGCGAATAGTGCCGCAGCGAACATTGGGGTGCATGTGTCCTTTTGAAAAGTTCCCGTCTTTTGAGGAGAGGTCATCAGCTGAGAGGGTGAAATGCTGGAGACCTCTGAAAGGAGAGTAATAACTTGTGCACTTGTGGAGGCCTTGCTGCGGGTCAGCCTCTGCCCTAACATCTCGGCATGTGCTAACTGATGTAGCCTTTGGAAGAAGAGGTTAGACGCTGAAGCCCAGAGAGCTTTGGTCACTTGGCGGAGATCCCAGCTGGGATGGGACAGAGTGGGGACTCGACCCCAGCACCTACGCTCTCAGCGCTGTGCACACCGCCTGTAGCCTGGAACCAGAGAGCTGGGACGGTCTACTCAAGGAGCGGAAGACTCACCGGGAGGGGTTGCTTGACAAGGTTGCGTGCCCAGTGGAGCTCTGTGCTCGTGGGAAACCAGTAAACCCAACTGTGCAGGTGTCTTGGGAGAAGGTCAGCTGTGGGGGACAGGTATGGAGAAGGAGATAGATTTGATCAGAATTAGAGTGGTCCAAGTAAGTATGATGAAGGGAGATGTAGCAGGAGACCTGAGATTGTTTGAAATGCACATTTTACCATGATAGATTATGAGATCCAGGCTGGACCGGCAGGCAGGGAGTCATGCCGGGAAGGGGGTGACGGGTGGGGAGGAAGTGGTGGGGTTCATCCCAGTGATACGGGGAGACTGGAGCAGAGAACTTTCCAGGAGACTGTGCATTGGGGTGTTTGAACAGTGAATTTTGGGGTACAGATTCAGGTTTTGAGTTAGGAGCCTAGAGGTGAGTGGATGGCTGGAGGAAGGCTCAGTGAGAACCGAGAATGCTGACAAATGGCTCCCAGTGGGCAAACCATGTGCCAAGTTCACTGCTGGTAGGCAGCTCAGGGGGACGGAGCCCATTGCTGGGTTGGAACGGCAAGAGGGAGCCTAGCTTCTCCCATATAAGGCGGCTGTCCGAGGGCGGTTGACACGCCGAGATCTGTCCAGGGATGGTGGAAAATCAGACAGCTGCTAAATATGCTTCAGTCCTGGACCCTGTCTCCTCCTATGACCTAGAAAAGTTGAATCTTCTCTGGCCCCAAGTCCCCTCTTGTAAATAAGAGAGCTACTCAGTTGAGATCAACCAGGAATGACCGCAATTCCTCGTTGTGTTGTCGGGACCTTCCGTACCTCATGTTCCTTGACTTTAATGCTCTCCTCTATAAAATAAAGTGGCTGGACGAGAATAATCACAGAATAATAATCAGGTTGGACCAGAACAATCACAGCTAATGTTTGCTGAGAATTGCTGAGTGCCAGATGTTCTTCTAAGTGCTTTACGTACATGATGTTGCATTTCATTGTCCCGACAGCTCCATCCGAGGTGGGTACCATTATCATTCCCATTTTTTCGAAGAGGGGGCTAAGACATGGAGAATAAGTAACATGCCGTATCAGTTTCCTATGGCTGCTATAACAAATTACTACAGACTCAGTGGCTTAAAACAACTTCAGTTTATTCTCTTACAGTTCTGGAGGCCAGGAACCCAAAATGAGTTTCACTTGGTTAAAGTCAGGATTTTGGCAGAGCTGGTTCTTTCTGGGGGCTGTAGGGGAGAATGCATTTCCTTGCCCTTTTCCAGCTTCTAGAGGCTGCCTGCCTTCCTTGGCTGTGGCCTCTTCCTCCCCCTTCCAAGTGCATCGCTCCAATCTCTGCTTCGGCCATCTGATCACCTTCTCTCTCTCACTCTGAACATCCTGCCTGCCTCTTATGAGGACCCTGTGATCACATTGGGCCACCCATATAGCCCAGAATAATCTCTTCTTCTCAAGGTCCTTCACTTAATCCCCATCTGCAAAGTTCCTTTTGCCTATAAGTGCCATATTCACAGGGTTAAGGGTTAGGATGTGGACATCTTTGGGGCTATTATTCTGCTACTGCACAAGTCCAAGGCATGGGATTCTAACCAACGTGGTCCTGGCCCTGGGCCCCATCCTGTTGCAGACACAAGACGGGCCAACATGGGGCACATGAGCCACTGCTCTTTGGCCTACAGAGCATCAGCAGTTGACTGCAGCTTTCTCTCCCTCAGAATCTAAATGCATCCTCAGAATCCTTCTCAACACTGTTTTCCGGGCAGCCCATCAACTGATCTGAATTTTCATGCACGATGAAGCCTTTAGGCCATTTTCAGCTTTGATCTCATCTGGATCTGACATCCGAGACTTCTGTGGTTCTAGTAACAGAGAGTTCTTGGTAGCAAGACTGTGAGCCCTTCTTGGGAGAGAATTCCTTTTTCTGCAAGTTCAACGGCTGTCTTTTGTTAGCTCACCAACTGTGGGTGTGAACATGAACTTCTGAAGAGGAGATGGTTGTAGGAAAAGCAGTCTTCTTATCCTGATTCCCTGGCATGCTGGCCAGAAATCACAGCTCTCCCTGAAATGTTAGTTGGTAGTTGCAGAGTTTGGGCTGTGGGGGAGGGAGGAGGAGGCCACTGGGAGAACAGGGCTCCACCCTCCCGGGCCATCTGCCCCTGCTTCGAGAACATACTGTAATTGTTGAGCTCTGCCTGAGGAGGAAAGAGAAAATCACAACATGTTCACCCAGAAGAGAAAACAAACAGCCTTCGGTATCAGGTGGGGGAAACATTTTTAAAGGGCATTTGCAAGACCTGAAGCCAAAGGAAGTCCCCAGCAGAGCCTTCTGGAACTCCACCCTCAGCTTCAGCTCGGGCCTTCCTGTTTCTGGGTATCAGAGCCTCCATGCTGGTGCCAGGTTCTCTTCCTAAGAGCCCCACATCAGACCTGAAAATGCATGGTGGTGATGGGGGACCCTCCCTAGGGCTCTTCTTCCTCTGCAGCCTGTAAAGTCTGGTTGGTGCTGGGGTTGGGCTGTGAACATTGGATTCTGAAATGGATGCTGTGTGGTCCACCCCTGGGATGCACTGTAACCTTCAGGACCAGTAAACACACACTTCCCAGAGCATCAGATTCCCCAGGTGGGTATAAAGTCCCATCTCAAAAAGAGGGGATGCTACATTGACCATTATTTGCCTTTCCAATTTCCCACTTCTTTGGGGACCCCCAGGCTTTGCCCTGGCCTACTGTGCTGATCCAAAGGAGTGCGGCTCTTGGGGGTCAGCATCTCCTTAATTCACTCCTTTGCAGGGGTGCTGGCCGGAGGACTGCGGTGGCAGCTTGCCACCCTCGGGTCACACCAGGCGTGAATTATCCTTTCTCCTCTTAAGAGCATCCTTATTCTGCTCTCACTGCAGTCCCCCTCCTCCCTGCCTCCTCCAGTCAGGGGCGGATTCCAGAAACGTCCCACCTTTGCTGTGTCTTCATGGGCCTGGGGGCCTCCTAGTGAGGGACGTCTAGCCTTCATGACCCACCCATGAAGCTTCCTGCAGTCTAGATGCATCCTTGTGGGACCTCAGGTCAAGGTCACGCATGTAGAAAGGCTGGGAATGCAGGTGTGGCATTTTCGAGGAAAGAGGTCCTACAGGGAAGGCTGTGAGCTGTAGGGGGTCCCCTCCCTTTGCATGCACTTGGCTTTGGGGACCTAGAGCGGAACCTGAGGACTCTGGTTGGAGTTTTTGGGAAGAATTCCCATTTTTGTCAGGCTCCGTTTCCTGCCAGCAAAATTTCAGAAGTTGTGGAGAGTGAAATAGATCATAGGGAGTTATGCTGGGAGGCACTTCCCAAGTTCATCCAGTGTAAACCTCTAATTTTACAGATGAGGAGTTTGCCCAGAGGCCAGCAGCCAGCCAGTGGCAGACTCGGGGCCAGAAGCCACATCCCAGGATGCCCAGCCCTTTGCTCAGCTCCCTTTTCCACAGGAGCACCTATGCATCTGCCTCTGTACACAGAAGTGCCTGGAACAGGCAAGCGTTTCCTTGCCAGGCATGTGCTTTTGAAAGGCGAGAGAGAAAGAGCGAGAGAGAGCCAGGAGGAGGAAAGCCGATGCCGAGGTGCTAGCCTGAGTGGGTTGATGGTCCCTAGAACATCTGGACTGGTCCAAGCCCTCTTTGGTGTCCCACATTCGTGGCAACGCTCGAGTCCTGCAGCAGGTCCTAGCGCCCGTGTACGTGGCTTCTGACGTGGCCGTCATGTGGATAGAAGGCAGCCCAGGGGTCAGAGCCCTCAGCCGCGGCAGCAGCTCCCTGGGGGCTGGAGGTTGCCATAGAAACGATGGGGGGAGGGGAAAGCAGCGATGGATCCAGGGAGCGGTGTGACATTAGAGGTCGCTTGATGGACACGGGAACTTTCCAAAAGCTCTGCTGGAATTTAGTCGAAGCCTGGAGACTCTGTCATTTCCCAGCAGGGTGGGCTCAAGCAGGGGGTCTGCGTGCGTCTGGGGGCTTCCAGGGAAAGGGCATCCAGCTGAGGCGGTGAGCCAGTCCCCACCCCCAGTGCAGTGCTGAGATCTGCCTACATGCTTATGTGATTGTGTGTGTGTGTGTGTGTGTGTGTGTGTGTGTGTCTGAGTGTGCTGTCATCTTATCCCAACAGGAGGCAGTCGGAAAACTCTACCTGCGGGAGCCCCACAGGGCCGTACCCAGAGTCCGAGCCCGGGGGCGTCACCTCCAGGACTCAGAGGACAAAGGGAGTCGCGATCCAATCCACGTTGACCCTCCGTCCCCCCGAGACGGCCTTCCTCTCCCCTCACATGCCTGCTGAAGGGTGGATACAGAGCTCGTGGGTAGAGCTCCCCTCAGAGGAGCATGCGGGGCGGACCCCTGAGACTCAGGGACGGAAGTGGGGACAGGAAGAAGTGTTGGGGTGACAAGCTCTCCCATCTGTCCGGTGCGTTCAGTCGGGTTTGCGGGAGAGGCAAGTGGACACAGAGGCGGAGGGCAGGAAGCCACGCAAGCCCCCGCAGGCCTGGGAAGGGCTCCCTGTACACAACCGGAGGAGTGAACTCCTCGGACCTTCTTGTTTGTGGAAAAGAGAATGGAAAGCATTCAGGAATCGGGTGCCTCCTTGGGGATGGAGCCCTCCCCTGGCAACCCCCTGGGGGGCGTGGGGTCCTGAGACGGCAGCAGAAACCTGATTGGTGACGTACCCGTTTGCTCTGGGTTTCGGCGTCGGGGGGGGTTTGCCCAGCTTGCTCTGCAGATGAGGCCCTGCCCCCAGGGTAGGGCCTCAGGAGGCGGAAGTGCCTGGAGCTGGATGAAAGCCATGGGGCAGGGGTAGAGGGGAGGCAGGTGACCTCGAGGACACCAGGAGGAGATGTGAGCTCGATGAGGACAGGGAGGAGGATCTGGTGAAAAGCCACATGGCATCTGGGGTCTTGGGTTCGAGACCTACTTTTCCTCCTACAGATTAGATCCTGACACGTGCAGTCAAGGGAAGGGCTGTCAGCACCTCTGGTGTCCCCACCCCGGGGTGTTGTAAGGTGGATCTGGGTGACGCCCGGGGATCCCCGTCACTGGGATGCTTCCGGGGAAGCGCCAGAGGAAGCAGGGGGCTGCATGTGCAGGAATGGATGAGGTCTGCATTTCCAGTGGCATTTGGAGCTGACTGGAGAGGAAATGAGTAGGGGATGCTGGAGGGCGGGGGATGGGGGCATCAGAGGAGGAGAGTGAGGCCTGAAGCCGGGACACAGCCCGCACGGTCAGTGCTGCCTTTCAGAGCTGTGCTTCGGTGATGATGCAGAGGAATGAGGCCAGTGACATGTGGAACAAAGGAGGGAAGAACTCAGGATGACTTTGGGAACCTTCCAGGGACCCTCAGGGATGCGTGCAGGGGAACTTAGGTCCTGGGACCCACTGCCCCTGCCTCTGGCTGGCGTCACGGTGAGGTCAGTGCCCAGCTGGTGTCACAGCCCTTGGCCACTAGCAAGAGACCTGCCCTTCCTGCTTGGCTACTGGGTGGCCAGTTGGTTAAAGACCAAAGAGAACCAGGGAGCCTTGCCAGAAAGGAGTGTTCTCAGACCATGTGTTTCTGTGGACAGCCTTGCTGTTCAGATTTTATGCGGTTCAAAGAGATGTCACCTTGGCGGCGGTGCTGGGGCTTCCGAGGGGCTTCCAGGTACATCACATCTCATCCCTGGTTAAGCAAAGCATTTGCCAGGGGCGTGCCCTTTGGCAAGTTCTTTAATATCTTCTGTGCCTCTATTTCCTTCTATGGAAACCTGGGCTCCCAAGATCCCCCTCACTGGGGGTATATTGTTTGTATTGCATAAGCAAGCGTTTATCAAGCACTTAGCACGCGGCCAGCGTTCAGTAAAAGTAGCTATTTTAAAGAATCACTTTACAATCCTATTAACCATGAATTCACATTCATGTATCACGTGCTCCGTGCTGGTGCCAGTGGAGCTCCTGGAATTCCAGGTGAGGAAACCAAGATTTCAGTGAGTGTAAACAGATTTCCAAGATCAGTAGGCTCTGCACAGGAAGAGGAAGAACAAAGCTAAATAAACTGCAACTGGAAAGAAATTGTGCTGGGGAGCCCTTGATGTGGGGGCAGGTTGCAGGGTCTAGGTCCCCTCGCAGACGTGGGCACAGCAAGCTGGGATTGGCGGGTGAAGCCCCCTTGGGGATGACATGCTCCACTGCTTTAACAGACCCCGTAATGCATCAGAAGTGGACGTTTCTTTCTCTCTTCTGTAACAGTCCAGGTGTGGGGTTGGTGGAGGCTCTGCGATTCCCTCAGCCTGGAGCATCTTCTCTGGGGTCGGAGCTGAGTCACAGCGCTCTGCGCATGGGTCCTCAGGGAATGAACAAGTGGAGGGGGCCAGTCCACCATCTTTCAGGCTTCAGACCAGAAGTGGCACATGGTCATCGTGTCACCTTCCTTAGGTGAGATCATGGGTGCACGGCCACCCCTAACGTCAAGGGACGCGGGGGAGTGGAGTGCATCTCCCCATCTGTGGGGGGGCCTGCAGGTCTCCCCCGGGGAAGATGGGGAGAATGGATTGTGATGGACAGCTGGCGGTCTCCACCATGTAGGACATTTGCAAAACGTCTGTGCCCCCGTGAAATTTACGTTGACTTGAGGAGGTGGATAAATATGCAGATTCTCAAGGTAACGTCACATAATGATACCTGCTCTGCAGAAAGGAAGATAATGTGGGTGAAGGGTATGGAATGGCCAAAATTGTTACTTAGATAGGGTTAAAGCACCTTTAGAAACCTAGTCCATCCCCTCCTTTAACAGAGGAGAATATTTAAGGTAAAATAACTATAAAAATTTTTTATTATCGATGAGCAAATAAAAGGAGTGTCCTTGAAAAAGGGCAATTTTTTTTCTGGTGCCTTCAGATAATCCAACAGTTTGATGTCTGAGCTGTCATCTTGGCAGTGGGGGGAAGGACATGCTCAGGTTCCTAAAGGTTGTTCATGGAAGGCGGGGTTAGAGCAACTCTCAGAGAGCCTTATCCAACCTCTGGTTTACAAAGGAGAAACCTAGAGTCCAGAGGGAGGAATCATCTGCCCTGAATTTCACCCAGCCTTGTGGCTTTTCCCAGTTCCTGTACAAGAGGATGGATGGCCATGGAGAGGGCAGAGATGCTGGGTGGAGAAGGCACAGCCAGAGGGACAGATCTGCTGGAATTCCATCAGTGTGGCCCCTCCACCCCCAAACACACAGACACCTTCTGTGCCCAGCACTTACTCCCACCTCGTATGTGCACCCAATGCAGCAAAATGACGTTTCCTGAAAGTGGCAGGAGCAGGCTTTTCTCCTTTCCACACCCAAGGGCACCATGGGTGCTCTCTCTCCCTTTCCCTCTTACCTAAGGCCATACATCTCAGGCTTCCCAAGTCTAATTTTCAGAGTATTTCATTAAATAACTCACTAAATACCTCAGTACTGTGCGTGCCCGTGTTTGCTAAGCCCCCTCATTTCACAAGCTGATCCGAAAAGCAATCAAGTTTGTCCAGCGTGATTTGTTCTTTAATAAAGAAACTGCGATCTCACAGCTGATCTTTGCCCAGGGCTCAGGCTGCAGCCAATACTGGAGTTCTGTTTGGTAAGTATCCACCGGGGAGCCTCTCCCCGCCTGGTGGCTGCATCGCAGGCAACGGCTGTAAAGAGAATGTTCGTTATGTAAAGAGGAGACAGCCTTTCAGAGTGGGACCTGATGGCACCATGACAAATGGCTTTAGGATCCCTGTTCCCTACTTTCACCAGATGCTAAGCTTCCAGGGATCGGTCACTGCCGGTGAAGCCAAGTCATCCACTTGGGCATCCTTAAAGCAAGCGTTTGATTGCAGAGACTACGCATGGCTGGCTTTTGTCCTTTAGGGAGGATAAGATGCTAGTTGGATCCAATTGCAAATTGCTTTCTGCAATGACTTGAATTGATTCACTGCATTGTTTCTCACCCTGACCCTGCATCTGTTCTGCCTGGATTCCATGTATAAGTGGTCTCTCTGCTGTGTTTCTTCTTTGGAGGCAGGAGGACACCTGTGTGCCTAGGTGGGGTCATTCCCTAGTGTCCTTCATCCTTGGATTTTGTTCTGGTTCTCCCTCTACGATGCCTTGATGTGATAACTTCTGAGGTTAGATTTTTACCCCCTTATGAGTAATCACTGGCTTCTGTTAAGTGGCCGTGCTCTAAAGCATCATCAATAATTTAGAGTGGTTTGTCAATAACTTTCGTTTTTCATTAAATCAGGGGTGTGGATGCTTCCCATGCAGGCCTTTGCTTTGTCCTGGATTTGCGTGATGACTTCCTGCATTCAATTTACGAACAGTGCTTCTTTCTCTTCTACGATTCTTCTCATGCAGAGAGATTCTTCCCTGTGGTTTGTCTTGGTTTTGGATTTCCCTTCCCCATTTCCAAATCTGGAACAGAAATGTCATTGGTTCACTCAGACATATCGAGGCATTGTTCTCGACTGCATGGCCAAAGCTGAGCTCCAGCATCAGTGGTCCAGCGTGTAGAGATGGGGGAGGGGGCAGGTCCACCATCTTTCAGGCCAGAAGTGGAACATGGTGGTCTTGTCACCTTCCTTAGGTGAGATCATGGGCGCATGGCCACACCTAACAGCAAGGGAGGCTGGGGAACGGAGAGCGTCTCCCCACCTGTGTATTGGGCTGCAGGTCTCCTTCCACGGAAGATGGGGAGAGTGGATTGTCACGGGCAGCTAGTGGTCTCCATCATGCAGGCTGTTTGCAAAACCTCTGTGCCCTCATGAAGTTTACCTTGACTTGAGGAAGGCTGGGAATGGGTTGCAGTTGTGTTCAGGGAATACCGAGGAATTCTGGATTGCTGGAGCACAGAGAGAGCGGAAGAGTATGAGGTCAAAGAGGTCACTAGAGCTCTTCATGAAGGGCCTTGGGGGCCAGGGAAAGGCTCTGGCGTTTATCCTAAGATGGGAAGCTCCTGGAGGGTTGAGAGCAAGGGAGAGACAAGCTTGTATTTATGCTTTAAAAGTACCTGCTCGTATTTATGCTTTAAAAGTATCCCTTCTGGCTGCTAAGTGGGGAAGCAATTACAAAGTATTTTCTTTGGAATCTTTGCATTTATGTGTATGGGATTTGGTCGGTGGTTTTCTTGTATGTGATAGTGTCAGGTTTTGGAGTCATGGCTATGCTAGTAAAAGGCATCTTAATACATTGTATTACAAATCCATTGTCATGCAATACTAGTCGAATGCGTCAGGATATTTCCCTCTTTTTTTTCTATTGTGAGAATTTAAATAGCATAAGCATGATGCCTTCCTTGACGTTTCAAGACCTCATTTTAGGGGGGACAAAGTTGGAAGATTCTTTCCTTAGTCAACAGCCTGTTTGAGTTGTGTTTTATTTTCTTTCTAAAATGAAAACATTTAAATAGCCCATCCGTTTTATTGGTTCTGAGTTTTCAAGTGTATCACTCTCCGGGTTTTAATCTTCACATTTTTACTTGCACCCTCTTTCTCATTGGTTTGTATATATATCTTTTGTTGATGAAATGTTCCGGTTTTACTGATTATTTTTGCATAGATTTAGATGTCTGGGACTTTATTATTTATACTTTTTACGATTTCTAAATTCATTAACTGCTGCTTTCCTCTATGAATCCTTCTCTCGAGTTCCCTGAGTTTTATTTTCTAACATATTAACTTGAGAGCTTGGTTAATTTATTAACTTTTTGTTTAATGATGAAATTATACAGAGCTATGAAGTTCCTTCTGATTGCAGCTTTTGCCACATTCCATAATTTTTGCTATGTATTATTTTCATTGTCATGATTTTTAAATAGTCTGTAATTACAATATGATTATATCTTTAATCCGAAAGTTAAGATTATTTTTTCTGAAAATAATATTGGCTGCTGCTTTGAAAGTGCATACAATTTATGAATGGATACATTAAAAAGCAAAACCCACCCCCAACCTCCTTTCCCACCCCTCTATCAGTCCTAAGGGATAACTACTTTTAACAGTTTGGCATGCATCCAAATAGATCTTGTCAAAACATATGGAAAACAATATACTATGTGCATATACAATTTGTTCAAAGGAGATGGTACTATACATGTCCTCTGAATTTATTTATTCAACCATAAACTATGGCAGTATCTGTATCTCATTCTTTTTCAATGACTATTGTATAATATGGAAGAAATTTATTTAATCATTCTCTTACTAATGGGCATGTAAGTGTTTAGATTGAATGTGTTTTTAAAGTTTATTTTTTCCTTGTGCACTTGTGTAATAATTTCTGCAGGAATTCTAAATCAAAATTATGCCCATTTTCCCTTTTTATATATAAAGGCATTGGTGTGCTCTAAACTGGCCGTCAAAAAAACAAAGATGCCAACAAAAGATACTCTGATTTATAGCATTTGCTGATTTCTGTGGTGTAAACTCTGCCACCATGGCCAGTTTCAAGCTAGCAACTGCTCTTCAAGGAGTCCTGAATATTTAACTATGGGCTCTTGTGAGCTGGTAGAAGCCAGTTCAACCTGGTTCCAGTATACTACTGGGAAGAACCAAATTGCCTCCAAAATTATTGGGTAAAATTATTGGGTTAATTTACAGGCATGCAATGTGTGATTCTTCTCTCTATAACTTTAATAACCCTGAATATTAAGAATCTTCCTAGTTTTTCCAATCTGATAGATTCAAAAACTGCATTTCACTCTCGTTTACTTTGCATTTCTTTTTGTGTGTTAAACACCACTTTTATTTCTTCTATGAATTGCCTATTCACATTGTTTTTCTCTTTCTTTTTTCACTCAAAAACATTTCAATTGAACACCTTCTCTATACTATGCGTTCCTCCAGCTGCTAGGTGAACAAGGCAGATTCCATTCTCTGTACTAGCCAAGTTTATGTTCTAGGGAACAGAACAGATAAAATTATTGCAAGTCGAAAACAGAGTATGAAATTAACAACCCGGGAGTCTAGCTAGAAAATAAAAGAAGTATCTCCTTAGATAGAACTTTTGGGGAAGGGTATCTGGGGTGATAGCATTTATACCAAGGCCTAAGGGTGTGAAGGAGCCAGCCAGGCAACCAGTGTGAGTTAAGGTTAGAGGTTAGAGGTGGTGTTGATGAGCCGCAGCTGCGTGTGCAAAATCTATGAGGATTCAGGGAGAGTTGGGAAGAAGATCCAAGAAGCTGGAACCTAGTGATGAAGGAGAAGAGGTGAAGGAGATAAAGTGGATGAAATAAACACGGACCAGGCCACACAGAGCCCTGCAGACCACAGAGAGAGATCGGGTGTGGTCAGCTACTGAAGTGTTTTGAGAGTTGATGTAGTCCTTTTGAGAATATAAAATATAAAAATCTCTTTTCCTGCTGTACAGAGAAAGGATTATAGGGAGGCAAGAGATGAATGTGGGCTGTATTAATCCTGGTGAAAAGTAACAATGTTCTAGGCCAGGATTGTCATGCTGAACAACTGTAGGAGGCGCTGTTCAAACTGCATTTTGCCCTCTGCTGTAACCGACAGCCCTGTGGATGGAAACATCAGTTGCTTTTCCCTTATTAATTTTTAGCTATCTTTTAAACAATAGATACATTTTGGTTACTATATATGTTGCAAATATTTTTTCACAGTTGGCAATAACCTATTTCATGATTCAAAGTTTCAAAGTTTAAAATTTTTCTGAATTCAGATTTGTTGATCTTTTCCTTTATTGCTTCAGAGTTTCCTTGTTGCATTTAGGAAGATCTTCCCTTTTGCAATTTTGTAAAACATGGTTTCACATTTTCTTTCAGTATTTAGATTGGGAAAAAAAGCATAGACTTTAAAATGGTCATTTCTTTGGTATATAAATACAGTAGGAAACTTTTATTGTGTATGTTTTTTCTGTGTGCCTTTGTATCACTCCATGCTGCTTTTTAAATTGGAGTTCTGTAGTACATTTGGATGTCTGGAGGTACAAATATCCTCTCATATTCTTTTATAGAATGCTGCTGGCTGTTCATATACATTCAATTATCTATATGACTTTTAAAATCAGCTTCTGTTTTTAAAGAATGAGATTTTAGGCTGGAATGGAATTCATGTTTTAATTTTGGGAGAACTAACATTTTCAGTGACTTAAGTTTTCCTGTCTAGTAGTATGGTATATCTTTTTAATTCTCCAGAATTTCCTTCTTTTATTTTCTTTAGCAAAGTTTTCATAGTTTTTATTGTAGAGTTCTGATAGTTCTCTTGTGTTTATGTTACATTTTATTATTTTTATCATTAAATAGATGCAATTTGTTTTCATTCGGTTTGCCAGTGTATAGGAAAGCGGTTTATTTTTGTGTGCTTTTCTTCTATCTGGTCACTTTATTGAATTTTCGCACTAGTTTTAATGGTGGTTCAGTTAATTGCCTTAAATTTTGCAAGTAAACGATTATATCATCTACAGATAATGACAGTTATACCTCTTCCAATTCAGTATGTGTTTCTCTTAACTTTTTGTCCCTTAGTACATTGATTATAACCTCTTTAAAAAGATAAATAATCGCAGGTGTAATAGGCGCTCTTTATAGAAATGTCTTTTGGTATTCATCAAGTTAAGCCTTTGGTTTTCAGGTTACCAAAAAATGACTTTTTAGAAAACAGATTTTTTTAAAATGACTTTTTATGCACTTAAGGTGACAATCATGTGCCTTTTCTTTCTTATAATGTTGGAAACTTTATAACATTTAAATTTTACATTGTTGAACTTGCCCTGTTTTCCTGGAATAAATTCACCTTGGCTATGATGCATTATATTCTTACACTGAGATTTAGTTTGCTAATATTTTATTTAGATTTTTTTGCATCAAAATTTATGAATAAGATTGGTTTAGAACTTTCTTTTTTCCTAATATCTGTATTTGGTTTTGGTATGAGAGACCAAGCAGAGTCTGGCTCTTTTGTATTTATTACAAAGCATTTATCATTTAGACACAAACAATCCCTGAAAAAAAAAATTTAATCTCTTTTTCTGCCCTGATGTGGTTTCAATAACAAGGAAATTATATCTTATTTAAAAGTTTAACAAAACTTGGTCATAAAATGATCTGGGCATGGTGAATTTTGAGGCAACTGTCTCTTTGGCTATCTGTTCATTATCTTCTACAGCTATTGATGGATTTGTTTTTATTATATCTGGAGCCAATTTTGCCTATTTTATCTAATTTTTCAAACTTATTGGTTTAAAGTTGAACATAGTATGTTTAAAAATCAATTGTAAAGTTTTCTCAGTAGCTTTTGTTACTTTTCCTTTGGCATTCTTGATGTTGCATGAATTTGTGTGGGTTTACTCTCTCCAAGTAAGGCCAGGTTTTGGAACATTTTGTTTATTGGCCTTTTCAATAAACTAGGTTTGGGTTTATCAGGTCTGCCTTTTTGTATTCAATTAATTTCTCCTATTGTTTGTATTAATTCCATCCCTCTCTTTTCTTTAGGCTTATTCAGTTTCATTCATTCTTATTTTCTTACAAATGCATTTAAGGGTATCACTTTTCTTCTGAGTCAGACTTTGACCACATCTAATATTTTTTTAAATATCATAGTTTTAAAAGTTATTTTCTAAGGAATGTATACTTTTAGTCTGAATTTCCTTTTTTATAGCAAAAATTATTTAGAAGTGTTTTCCTGTTTGCATTTATTTTTTTTGTATTTCATTTTATTTATTTATTATTTTTTTGAGGTACACCAAGTTCAGTCATCTGTATTTATACACATATCCCCGTATTCCCTCCCTCCCTCGACTCCCCCCCACCCTCCCCGTCCCAGTCCTCTAAGGCATCATCCATCCTCAAGTTGAACTCCCTTTGTTATACAGCAACTTCCCACTGGCTATCTATTTTACAGTTGGTAGTATATATATGTCTATTCTGAATATAGTTTTGGCCATTGCTCACTTGTTAATACTTAATTCTGATTTGAGGATAAGCCTCTTTTATGATTTTTACTTTAAGAGGTTTATCGAGCTTTTCTTTGTGGCTTACTGGTTGAATTTTCTAAATACTTTATGGGTATTTGGGAGAAATGTATTTTATGTTTGTTTGGCTAGCCATCCATATTTGTAAGTTTTGTTGTATATAATGTATATATCCAATTGCTTTTTTCTGCCTCATAGTTTAGAAATCCTAGTGAATTAGTTATATCTTTCACCATGATTGTGGTTTTGTCAAACTCTTTTATTTCTTTGAATTTTGCTTTAAATATTTCTCTACTATGTTTTCTTTTATTCAAAAAACAACTCATGCTTACTCTTATTTCTTTGGTCTGTAGTTTTTACCAAAGCACAGTAATTTTTTTATCCTTTTTGCTGCTTTTTTTGCTTTGTATTATCTGTTATCTGATATAACATTTCTAGTCCTGGTTCCTTATTATTAAGAAGTGTATTACTTATTCTTGTTCAGTTCTTTATTTTCTGCCTTTCTATATCATTTTATTTATAGAGTGTGTGTGTGTGTGTGTGTGTGTGTGTGTGTAGTTAGCTACTTTGTTTTCTTATTTGTTTTACATCTTAGGAATCCTTGAAAAAAAATGAATGAATTTAACGACCACAATATAAATAATTAATTAGATTTTCCTTTATTTTTACTGCTTTCTTTGCTAGCATATCTTCCTTTCTTCCTTTGTTTTTGTTTTGGTAGAGTGTCCCTGCCTTGTAAAAAAATAGATTGAATATTTAGGTGGCAAACCTGTAAGTGTTTGTATTTCTGAAAAATGTCTTAATTTTACTACTCTAGATTTTAATTAATTTAGTTTAAAATTCTGTTTTTACTTTTTGTGGTAGAAAATTTCAAACGTACAAATGGATAGAGAGTAGTAGGATGAACTCTTTGTCTCCCAGTTTCTCCTGTTTTATCTCAACTGCCCCTACTCCTTCTACATACACTCCGCTCTGGGTTTTTTTTGAAGTAAGTCCCAAAGAGCACATCATTTTATCCACAAATAGTAAACATTTTAGTATGTATTTCTGAAAGGTAATAAGATAATGACACTCTTGGAAACAACCATAGTGACATTATCATACTGAAAAGTTTAACATTGCTTCCTGAACGAGTTCAGATTAGATTCAAATGATTTGAACGTCAACACTTTGCAGCCATGGCTCCGTTGTTTACTCACACCTCGTTTTGCAGGTGAGAAGTATAATACTAAGCACTCTTTGTAAACCAACTTGACTTTTGCTTTCTGGAAACTTGCATTATTTGATTTTTATTCTTGTTTTCACCTACTTCATGCCTCTCCTTGTTCGCTGAGCTCTGACAACGCCGGCCTTCTTTTAGGTTCTTTACATGCCCTGTCACAGGGCCTTTGTACAAGCTGTTCCCTCTAACTAGAATGCTGTTCTCCACATACACCATCCTGCCACTCTGGACTTTATCACGTAGCCCAGAACTAGATCATATGGCCACTCCTAGCTGCAAGGGAGGCCGGGGATTTGACTGCTAAGCTTTCCCAGCTTCTTTAGAACAAGAAAGAAAATGAGAAAGGGAATGAGTTCTGGGTTGGCAGCCATGAATATTGGTAGGGATTTGATATTTTGCATGGTAGATCTTTCTCCATCCTTTTAACTTTCAACCTGGCTATGATTTTACCTTTAAAGGGCATCCAGTACAAACAGCATAAGATAGGTCTTGGTAGCTAGAATGACAGTCTCTGACTTTTAATTGCAGTGTTTACTCAACTTATATTTAGTGTAATTATTTATATAGTTAAGTTTAAATCTTCAGTCTTGCTGATTGTTTTCTATCTGGCCCCTCTGGTTTTTGTGGTGGTGGTTGTTCCTTTCCTGTCTCTTTTTAGGTTAACCAAGTTTCTGTTGTTGTTTTGCTGTTTGCAAGGATTCTATTTCTTCTATAGACTTTTCAGATATATGTCTTCAAATAATTGTGTGTGTGTGGTTACTCTAGGGATTATAGTATATCTGCTTAACTTAGCATCCACTATTACCAAGAATTAGTATCATATCCTTCATGTGTAATCTAGTATCTTTACAATAGTATAATCTCATTTATACCTCTCTCATCCTTTGTCTGTTAGTAACATGACTTTTAGATATATTCAGAACTCCAGTCTACATTGTTTTATTTTTACTTCATTCAGTTAAAGAATATAACAGAAAATAGTCTTTCATATTTATACATTTACCTTTTTTGAAGAATTGTTCTTCCTGCCTAGAAATCCAAATTTCTTTCTAGTACTGTTTTTTACTTTAGTAGCATGGGAGATTTGTCCATTCTCTTTCATTTATTTATATCAATACTGACTTGTGGATATTTATTTTCTACTTTGCATTATAATTCAATATGATTTTATTTTCTTGGTCAAATTGTTCCAAGTTTTCACCTTCATTTTTGAAAGATATTTTTATTGTTTGTAAAATTCTAGGTTGACATTTTTTTCCCCTTTGAGCATTTTAGAGATGTTGCTGCATTCTCTATGGCCTTCATTGTTTTTCAGCACCGTCGGTAGTAATCTTCTCTTTGTTCTTTTTATAAGATACATCATTGTTCCCCCTTTGATGGTTTATAAGTTTTTTTTAAAGTTTGTTTGTTGTACAGTTTCCATATGTCTTCTGAAACTGGCTATCTGTTCACTCATTATATCCAACTTGTCCTGAAGATTCTTTAATACATTTTAAAGTCTTTTTCTTGTTATTCCAAAATCCAGGTCATTTATGGATTTCCTTCCATTTACTGATTTTTCTCTTAAATATTGGTCAGATATCCTTTGCATGTATGATGATTTTTTGTTGTTGTTGTATCCTGGGTATTGTGGACCATGCGTTATAGAGACTCTGGATTCCATTATCATTTTCTAAAGAGTGTTGTGACTTATTCTAGCAACTAGTTAGATTACTAGTGGATTGTGAACTTGGAGAAGCTTGGTTTTATACTTTGTTGGGCAGGTCTCTTTTGGTTTTGACCTTAGTCCTAAGTGCAGGTCCTTTCATCCTGGGATGTAGTCTTTACCTCTAAAGCATAGCCTTTCTGGGATTATGTTTAAAAAATGTGAGATGTTTACCACGTTTTTCTAACTCAGGGGGTCTCGAACTCTAAATTTGATCTCCCCTTAGATGGGCAGCTTCTGAAGTCTGCTCAACTCTTAAGCTTTGCAGCTTTTGTTTACCTCTTCAGCCCCTTTGCAGTCTTGTTTGAATACCCACAGTTCAGGGGTCAAGCAAAAATTTGAGGGAAGTTTTTAATGCACATTTTAGGAGTCCCACCTTCTGTGGCTTTCTCGTTTCCAGGGTCACCCGGCTTTAATTTCCTGCACCTCTGGGAGTCCCAAACTCTGTTCTCTGACTCAGGCCAATGATACTCTGGCTTTCTGCTTAAATTACACGTGTTTTCTGCCATGTGGGCTGGAAAGTGCCAGCAGGACAAAAGCAATAT
The DNA here is from genome assembly GCF_030028045.1 of Hippopotamus amphibius kiboko. Classification (NCBI taxonomy): domain Eukaryota; kingdom Metazoa; phylum Chordata; class Mammalia; order Artiodactyla; family Hippopotamidae; genus Hippopotamus; species Hippopotamus amphibius. The sequence goes on along the minus strand of NC_080202.1, from coordinate 5,864,354 downwards.
GAACATACATCTCACCAAACATGATTTTCTTCTTTGAAAGGTTAAAGCACCTTCAGTTTCTGCCTGCCTTTCATCTTTCTTAGGTACCTTCAAATAGTTGGGTTTATTTTATTTTTTCTCTTTTTGCCCAGAATTATAAAGCAGTCTAGTACAAGCCATATTAGAACTGGAGCTCAGGACTTAAGATACTGGAATACAGTTCATTTTTAGTTTTACTAGAATTGAAAACCCAACTTTTATTCATTGATTTGCAATAAGTCATCCTCTTCTTGGAGATACTAGTCTAATATATATGATCCACTTGGGAAGAATTTACTGCATTTGTAAATGGGCTGATTGAAATGTAAAATGATGGGTTTCTATTAGAATGCTTTCATCAAGTATCTTACATAAAGATTTTCAGCCTTTTGGTAAAAATGCAGAATTACTTTCATTTATTTTTAAAGGCAAATTGGGCAGGGGGTTGGTATCAGTAGGATGCTTATTTTAGAGATTAATGTTGAGGTTTATCTTTAGATTTTCAGGAACATTTGAAGGTTTGAAGGAGAAAGAGTTAGACCAGAAGAGAGGGATGACTCACTGACATTATTGTTTTTGAAAAAATATTTTCAGGTCAGGTTAACCAGTCTTCTCCACCCTGTGCCCACAGGAGCGAATGTTTTACAAGTCCTTTATTAAGAAAGTTCACAAGGAAACTTGGAATTCCATTCTGTTCCTTAATCTGTCACTGAGAACAAGGTGAGTTCTTTAAAACTCACACGGTTCTAATTTTATCTAAACTTCATTAGCTTGTCTTAAAATAATTCCCAAGCCAAAGAATAATAGAAAGCTGGCACTCATCACATTCAACCACCTTTATTTTACTAATGAGGAACCTGAAACTTTAGAAAGAATTCTCAAGGTCATTGTACTCATTAGTGGCCAAGCTGGGACTTGAACTTGTAGTCTTCGCCATCCCCCATCCAGGATGTCACGTTCCACAGACACCAAACATCTCTCTCCTTCAATCTTTCCTTTCCTTTCCTTGTGCTTCAGGGCCTTCAGCATGGATTTAGTTCCCTGATGCATAGTCCTGGCTTTACCTGGGCTTCACCTGTGGTTTTAAACAGCTTTATTGAGATATAATTTACATGCTATACCATGCACCCATTTTTTTCATTTACCTCTTGTTGCTGCCTGAAATCTGGATCTCAGATCCCAGAACATCAAATAGAGAAGGAAGGCTATTTCCAGTAAGACACTTGAGGGTGCCCATGACACCTCAAGGTGCATACCCAGAAGTAGATGCACTCCTATTTCCTGGAAATGACAACCCCGAAGACTTATATTTCTAAGTTTCTGGCCCCATATCTCTTGGAAATCTTTCCGCACCCATCTGTAGCTCTTCTCAGCTTTGGTGCTGGGTTTTTCATCTTATCTAAGATTCGTGTAAGTGTGTCAGACTGGCACGTGTAGGCTGTCGAGTCTGATGCCTGTATACAGAGAAAGACTTTCCAATCCACTTCCAGAACTTCTTTTCTGTCTCTGACACCCTTCCTTTCCCCTGTAATGCAGCACTTAGAAGGAAAGTTATCTGAGTCGTCTTTGGCATAAAAAGCAAATGAAGGAACTCGCGTTAATTTGTTCCTCCAGTAAATATGCTTGAGCACCACCTGTGCTGCACGCAGGGGATGCAGTGAGTGAAAACAGACTGAGGAAGCTCTGCCCTCACGGAGCTCCCAGGAAATTAGGTGTCCAGCTTTCTGGTGGGTAGAGCTCTTTTTACTTGAAATCCATAAATGCCCTTGGGTGGCAGGTGGGGGAGTAGAGGCAAGAGGCTCCTTAGTTTACAAATGAGGAGGTGGAAAGTCAGAAAGGTGATGGGGGTTACCCAACGTGCCAAGGCCAACTAGTCACACGGCCAGAATAGGAACTCCAGTCTCCTGCTTCCCTGATCCCAGGTGCTGAAACCCACTCCCCTGGTTCTGCCCCAGATCTTCCCATTACCGCCAGTTTTGCTCCACACAATCATAAGCCCCGAAGTCCTAGCTACTGACTTTCCAGCTCCCCACCCAATAGGGCCTGAATGTCCCCAAAAATGTTTCTGAGAAACGTGTCATCATTCTCAGACATGTCAGGATACCCTTGATCCAAGCTGATCACCCTGATGCTGAAATGAACACTGAGGGGCAAATTAGGGCAGGCTGGAATGTGGAGTCAGGGGCTCCGGACTCTGCATTTCAGCGGATCAGGCTGAAGGGGCGGTGGGGCTTTGCCAGGTTTAACTGCACGAGCTGTAGAAACAGGACAATGGCAATACTTTTTTAGGACTGCATCAGATAAACTGGGACAGCTGCAATATTTCCTAAGCAAACTAGGTTACCCTCCCGCTGCTGCAGCCACCCGAGGGCATTGGGCAGCTGGGTGACCCAGAAATGGTCATCTCCTTGTCCGGCTCCATCTGGAATTCCAGCACCTAATTCCGGGGCACTAACAAGACAGGCTCTTTAGGTGGAAGCCAGCTTTACAACACCGAAGGGAATCAAGCCCATTCTTGTTAGATTAAGCTTGTCCTAAACAATGAGGGAAAGAGGCTTTTTGACTGTCTTAAAACAAGACAGAATTAGGAAGGGAAATGGCAATAAATCTTCCCCATCTACTTTTATGTTTTCTAGTCTGGAGAAGCAAAAATAACTATAGGAAAGTGTGCCATGTGAGGGGAAAAAAGGAAAAGCTTGATGTCAAGAGACATTGATTTGAGTCACTCAACTTGGGGGCATGACTTCCTCTGAGAGCCTGACTTCTTCAGTGGCACAGTGAAAGCGCTGGCTGAGATGCTCTCCAGGGGTCTTGCCTGCTCTGCGAGTCTGTGACTGTACGTTATCTCCAGTTAACAGTAAGGGTTGCTACTGCTCCCTAGTGATGACCTTGGGCTGGCCATTTCCCTGCCCTGAGGATCAGTTTCCCCATCAGAGCAAAGAGAGAGTGGGACCAGGTGATTCCCTGGAGCTCTAGCTTGGAGAGGCTCCAGGACTCCAAGGGGAGGAGAAAGGAGCTCTGCCTACCTTATTGGTGAAATCTGTCAGCCATGGCAGCGGTAAGTCCAGTATAAATCCAGTGATGCAGACGTAGAGTGGTATCAACGTGTGACAAAAGACAGTTAAAAGTTGAAGCTCTTCAATACAGGCTTACTGCAGAAGCATCACACACACACACACACGCACACACACACACGTTTTAGCACACTTAAAAGCATCTTTTTAAAATAATTAAAAAAAATTTTTTTGGCCACACCGTGAGGCCCACGGGATCTCAGTTCCCTGCCCAGGGATCGACCCCATGCCCCCTGCAGTGGAAGCGAGGAGTCCTAACCCCTGGGCCTCCAGGGAAGTCCTAAAAGCATCTTTTTTAATAAATGACTTTTTCACTTTTTTTAGATGAGACTTAGAGTTTATTTTAAAAGCACTTTGTCAATTACTAGTTCTGCGACCTTGACACAGTCTTGAAGCGCTCTAAGCCTCAATTTCTTCATCTATCAAGTGGAGGTGATGGAAACTGTGTCAAGGGGCTGATGCAGGCAGCAAATGAAGTACATAAAGTATAGCAGGTTGGTCGGGAAATTAGGTCCCAGGTGTCCCGTGGGGAGCGTAGATTCTCCATAGCGTGACCTGAGGGCTGTGCCCTCACCTCTGTGGGCTCAGGTCTCACCACTGGCAAAGAGTGACAGATAATAATAATAGACCCCAGAGGATCACTTTGCAAGGGTGCAGTGATGCAGAGCACAGCTATGGAGCTAGATTTGTAAAGGTTCAAAGCCCTGTTCCAACATTTATGGGTTGCATAACCTCAGGCAGTTTCATGAGGCTTTCTGTGCCTTGGTTTCTCCATCTGAAAATGGGAGTGATCATGGTACCTGTCTTACAGAATTTTCTTGAGGATTGAGTTAATACATGTAAAATGCTAGGACAGTACCCGGTACTTAGGTAACAGTAAGTAAAGTGTGTGTGTGTGTGTGTGTGTGTGTGTGTGTGTGTGTGTGTTTTGTAAAGTATAAATCAGTCAACGAGAGTAATTTAACCAAAAAATTCCACAAAATGTTACAAGTCATAAAGCAGCCGTTCTTCCATGGAGTTTACATTCTAGAGGAGAGAGACAGACACTATAGAAATAAATAAACATATACAGGCATACACCGCTTTGTTACACTTCACAGATGCTGCAATTTTTTTTACAAATTGAAGGTTTGTGGCCACCCTGCATCAAGCAAGTCCAGTGGCACTTGCTTACTTCGTGTCTCTGTGTCACATTTTGGTAATTCTCGCAATTTTTCAGACGTTTTCATTATTATTATAGGTGTTGGGGTGATCTGTGATCAGTGATCTTTGATGTTACTTTTGCAAAAAGATTGACTCGCTGAAGGCTCGGATGATGGTTAGCTTTTTTAGTACTAAAGTATTTTTAAATTAAGGTATATACATAGTTTTTTTAGACATAATGCTGTTGCACACTGAACAGACTGCAGAATAGTGTAAACAGAACCATTACCTGCACTGGGAAACCAAAATATTCACACGACTCTTATTTATTGCAACACCCACCTTATTGCGGTGATCTGGAACTGAGCCCGCAGTGTCTCTGAGGTCTGCGTGTAGTAAGTCAGGTGGAGATACATACAATGGAGCAGAATGACATGCAGCAGAGGAAGGGGTGATGGAGACTGATGGAGAGAGGGTCTCATCAGATTGCCGTCCTGAAGGAGGTGACATTGTCAATAAAGAGCAGAGCGGTGGAGTGCGCCTGAGGCCACGTGGGCCCCAGGGTTCCTGGCGGAGAGAGCGGTGAACATAAGGGTCCTGACGCTGAAATGTGATTCTGCGGCTAATAATGGCGGTGATGATAACGGCCATCCCAGTACCTGAAACAATGCTTTCGTAACCAGTGTTCACAGGACGTTCGAGGCATCTGTCAGCACGTTTGCCCCTCTTGGTCCCCTAAGTGATTATCGTCCTCATGGGCTTTAGAATGGCTGTTGGCTGTCTTCAAAGAGGGAATAAAGAAAAGGTGGCAGGGCTTCCAGCTTCAGATGCTGTCTGGCTGGTAGCCTCTGGTGCCACCGCTTCCAACTTTCCATCGGGAGACCTATGAGGACACAAGGAAGTACGACCAAGTGCGGACGGCTGGAGGCAGAGACTGTGAGTCAACCTGCCGGCAGAATCTTGGAGGAATTTCCACTAATTAAAAAGCTGTTGGAAGGGGATTAAAAATGTAAATTGGCATCGCTTGTGCAGAATGAATGTATGTAGGATAAGCGTTCACTGTTATTTCAGGGGCTGCCCCTTGATTGAGAAATCATCATTTCCAGACACGCTGGGCATCCGTCTTCTCTCCAAGGACAAGTTTTTGGCCCTTCCCTTCCCGCCTCTTCCATGCAGACTCCAGAAAACAGGAAAGCGGGTATAGCGATGGGTGATGGAACAGCACATCTTGGAGGCTGTGATGTCCATGAGGAAATTGTTTTAGGTAAGAGCAGAGTTAGAGAGAGCCTTGGGAACAAATATGCTGGTTGTTACAGCTTTTTTTACACTGTTTTCATGAAGGAAGTCTTCTACAACCAGTAAGTGGATGCAGGAGAAAATCCCATCCAGGTCCAGCAGAATCAGGTGTCCCAGTCTGGATTCCTAGTGGTTGTAGGATAGGAAATATCCTGGTTGACTTGTCTTAGTTTGGCCCATATCTGAACCAATTTCAGGGAGAAGGAGGTCCTCTGATTGGTCAGACCGACCATGTGGTCATCACTCAGGGGTCTGGGGGAGGAGGACCCACCCATCTGAGCTGTCAGGACGATGGGGAATTGCTGTGGAGAGAGGCTGACATGGTTCCCTAAAGTTCGGGATTCTAGGCAGATGAAAAACTCACGCCCATTCCACCTGTGCAAGGTGATGCCGGAGCACGTGAGAATAAAACTGACACCCAGAAAAGTCTAGTCAGTAATGAGGATGGCAAATTGAGAATTTTCCCAGGTATCCTGAGACTAATCCTAGAGATGAGAGAGCGGGGATGAGAGATTAAAGATTTAAAAGACAGAAAAGTGGCTGCAGTTTGAGCTGCTCTTAAAGAAATTCCACAACAATCTTGTAGGTGTAAGAGTCAAAGATACAAACAGATCACTTTCCCTGAGCTTCCTTGGGGTACTCATTAAAAGAATAACTCTTCCTTACAGGCAAACACCAAAGGGAAAGGCCCGTGCCCAGAGCCCTTTGCCGGGTGACTGGAGTACGCCAACAAGGTCAAACAATTTAAGTAAGCATCCGTTATTTACGAGAATGTTAAAATGATTGTATATTCAAAGTAATAAAACTCAGGCTGGCCCTTGCCTTCTCTCTGATATCAAAAGCCAGACGACAAAGGAGAAAAGCGTCCCATTGTTCTGAGTATGTGAGCCAGGAGCCGCACACCCAGACAAAACATCTTACCTCTCCAGAGACAACATGAAGTCTTTTTTGGATGTGCATGGTCTTGGGGAATAATAGATCTGGAGTTTTAGCTAACCAAGACATCGTTGAGGTTAGGGAGGCAGGCTGGTAGCCCTTGTGTGCCCCTCGCCTGGGCTGAGCGAGCCACACCCCGGCACGTGGGGCCTTGGGCTGTCCCCCAGTCCCCGTGGCATCTGGATGCAACTTCCAAGGCAGGGGTTTCCTCATTTATTACTCTTCCTGAGTTAGTGGGCTCTGTCATGTCGGAAATTCCTTTAGAAAAGCTTCCTCCTCAGAAAAGCACAGGCCAAAAAAGACAACATAAACTAAGCACTGCGTTTACTGCACGCTCACTCTCCGTTGGGCCCTTTGCAAAACGCTTCATGTAAGTTATTTCAGGTAAATTTCACCACTGAATTCAGAAGCCCAATTAAATAGGATTTACAACTGCACTTGAGGAAAAAAATGCAAAGGCTGCTTCTTTTTGTTCTGGAGAGGTAGCTCTGGGGGGGATTTTTCCCCCGCTTCCATTATATATATATATATATACAAAATTTGTAATATATATATTTGTAATGACTCTGTATTACGTTTTAGGTGAAAGTAAACAATATACACTTAGAAATGACGGCATGCATTAAACCAAATGCATGGGCCAAAGCACACAGCCATACGTGAACTCACACTTAAACACCATGGACCTGCTTGCTCTATCCTTCACGTACAGGCTTTATTTCTTTTCGTCCTATGCCTGTATTTTTCTTACACAGCTCATATACACACAGTTCATTCTGTCTCGCTTAAACACAGACACACACAGACTTCGGTTGCTTCCTTATTTCCGTCTTTCTCTCCGTCCAGCTGTTTCTCGCACACACAAACCTTCAGTCTCATGGTCACCTCCCTGCCTCCTCTCTCTGACCCTCCAAGCTCCGCACACAAACGCAAGCCTTCAGTAGCCACTTCTCCCTCTCTGTGTCTCTTTCATTTACAGACATACACGCTGCCAGGCGACCTCAGTTCCTTCCTTTCTTCTCTTTATCCCTCTGTTCCCATCCATCTCACTCGCCTCCCGCCCCCTCACCCCCCCCCCCACGCACACACCCTCTCCTTGATTAGTTGTACACACTTACAACGGTAGGAGTTATGGATTCAATTATCCAAACACCACAGTTCTCCCCCGCCACCTTCTTTCAAGTGAGCATCCTCATTAAAACATTACCCATCTCGTGGGCACCAATAGACACCAGCGCCAGGGTTGGGAAAAGAAAAAAAGGAAGACAATAATGTGTTTACCTTCCTCCAGCTGGATGAGTCATCCGGGGGTTTTCTCTGGTTTACCAGCAGCTCTCAGCCACCCTGGGCACCATAGGGTGGGGTGGGGACAACTTGCTTTTTGTCCATCCCTCTGGGTAAAATGATGAATTCTTTATCTGGACACTTGGGAATAAACATGCACTGTGATCACAGCTTGGCTTGGGTCCATGGACCCCAGAAACTTTTGAAAAGGCTCCTTTGTTCCTTGTCGTTTGTAAACTTGACCCAGCTCCAGCTCCCCCTGCCTCCCACAGTGCAGGGTGGACACAGGCCACGTGTGACGGAAGGGTGCAAGCCCAGGCCTGTCTCCCTTGCTCCAGCTCACGTTTCACGTTTACTTTCCCATTGCCTCTGCTACTTCCCCCTTCCTGGAGACCAGGCTCCACAGACTTCTGCTGGGAGCCACCTCCTCCAGGTTGAGAGCTTTGAACCACGGCAGATAAATTATGTCCATGCAGGGCTTTGGGACAGTATAAGGTCCGCGGTGAGGGCACTTAGGTTGCTTTAGAAAAATCATGGCTCTCAAGCCTGCAGGAGTGTTTTGGTGTAGTTGCTTCCTGGGTGGTGGTGGACACCTGTGTTGCCAGTGCAGTGCCTGGGAGCCGCCTGTGCAAAGACATGGAGAGAGCAGGAACCTTTATGTAAACTTCAGAGGAAGCCGTGTGTGCGGCGGCTGCAGGTGGCGGCTTGCTTCTTGGTGTGATGGGAACCCACCAGTCATGGCTCCCTCCTGGTGTTGCTTGGACCGGTCTTGCGTTACTGGGAATATCTATGCCCTGTTCCATGATGTTGGAGGTTGTAGGATGGGTGAGTTCCTCGTCCACATGGGGAGGGGACCCGTGAGATCCAAAGGGTTGAGGAGAGGGTCCTGATAAGAGCTATGTGTTGGGTCTGTCCCCAGTTCCTGAGACAGAGCTCCTAAAACTTTTGTGATTTCCTAGGTGTGAGGGGTGATAGGAACAGCTTTTGTTTTAACGAAGAGAGTCTTGGTGGGCCTCTAGATAGCTTAGGATGGGAAATAGTCAACAGGAAGACCAAGCCCTGATTAGAAGCTTGAAACTTTTGCTACCTCATACCCCCTGCCTTGACCTCCAGAGAAGGGAGAGGGGCTGGTGATCAAGTTCAGTCACCAATGGCCTGACTTCCCCTGTGGCGCAGTGGTTAAGGCTCTGTGCTCCCAATGCAGGGGGCCTGGGTTCGAACCCTGGTCAGGAAACTAGATTCCACATGCCTCAACTAAAAGTTTGCCTGGTGCAACCAAATAAAGAAATAAAAATTTTTAAATTGTTTAACTGATGGCCAGAGATTTTAGCCATCATTCCTCTGTGACGAAACCTCCAGAAAACCCCTAAACAGTGGGGTTCAGAGAGCTTCTGGGTTGGTGAACCTCTGAGATGCTTGGAGGGTGTGCTCCCGGAGAGGGCACAGAAGCTCTGTGCATCTCTGCCTTCCCTTTCCTTGACCTGTACATATCTTCTGTCTGGCTGTCCCTGAGTTGCATCCTTTATAATAAACTGGTGACAATAACTAAAGCGTGTTCCTGAGTTCTATGAGGTTTTCTAGCAAATTATCAAACTGAGGAGAGGATTGGATCGCAGGAACCTGGGTTTGTAGCCAGTTGGTCAGAAGTAAGAGAGGCCCGGGTCTTGGACTTGCCGTTGGAGTCTGTAGTGGGGGCAGCCCTTAACGTATGGGATCTGACGCCAACTCCAGGTAGATAGCTTCCATGTTGAATTGAATTGGAGGACACCCAGTTGGTGTCCACAGAGAATGGGCGAATCACCTGGTGTGGAAACCCACACATTTGGTGGTAGAAGTGTTGTGAGTGAAAACAGCTCATTGGGAGCGTGTGAGAACCATTCCCCAGAGCCTGAAAGCCATCATCTGCATCAGACTCACAAGGTGGCTGTCTCCCCTGAACTCAGCCACACGGGGAGCAGCGTCCCCAACAGGATCCTGGTGGCTACCACACAGCTGCCCCCCTCTGTCCCTGAGGACAGCACTGGACGTGTAGGTCTAGGTTTGATACTGGAGAGCTGAGCTAGAGTTCCGGCCAGGACTGGCTCTCCCTGCAGGTCTGGGGGGAGCCTGTCCGAGGGCGGGAAGGGGAGGGCTGCACGGTGCCACTGTCCCCTGCCAGGAGCCCTAAGAAGCTTCCCAAAAGCCCAGCCGGGAAACAGCATCATTTTGACCAAACACCATCATTTTAGTCCCCAGTGCTCTGAGCTGGCGCTGATAGAATCCTGACCTGGGCAGGACTTCCTGCAGGATCTTCAAACATTTCGTGGGTGCTGACAGGTGCCTCTTGAAGATCTTCCCTCGGGCTGCAGGGAGAGCATGGTCTGCACATCTCAGAAACAGTGACAATCTTGTCACCAGGGGTTTCGGGTGCGAGTGCAGGGCTTCCTCCTCCAGCACAGAGCCCTGTCCTCCACTGCCCTTGTGGGCTAGTCCTCGTGTGCCCGAACACCCATCCTAGTGGCAGGTGGCAGGTGTCTGTTTGGACACTTACTGCTCCCTGGGGACTCTATTCTGGAGCCTCGCAAGGTGCCAGCTGCAGAGGGATGCTGACAGACGGGTGCCGGGTCAGCAAGGGAACAGATGAGAAGAGCCTGGCAGTGCTCCTTCTGCGTACTTGACTGTGGGGGCCCTCGTGCAGCGGGACCAACAAAGGCCGGTGAGGGATGAGGCCGCAGGGGCACCAGATTCATGGTTCCTTCTCTCATCTCCCAAAGCCAGCTCCGTAGAAACGTTCTTGAGGCAGAGAGTCTCAACGAACTTCCCGCCGAAGGAAAATGGGTTTTCCTTCAGAAGTTATCAGGTGCCTAAAGTTCCAAGGAGCACAGAGAAAACAGGGCAGACTTGGTTCCTTTCCAGCCACCCCTCATTGTCTGGGTGACTTTCAGTAGGTCGGGGAACCTTTCTGAGCTTCCTTTTCTGCATTTATAGAAGGGGGGTCACGATGGTGTTCATGACACAGCATCAGTTGGAGGTCCAGATGAGGCCTGCAGATGGTACCCTGTAAACCCATGGGGTGCTATGCGGTGATAGCTAACTCCCTAAGTGTCTCTGTTTTATGGCTGTGGTGCTTATGTGCCTGTTTTGCCTGAATAGCCTAAATGAGGGCCTGGGGAGGGGAGGCATACTGAGAACTAAAGGGGCAGCGAAGACAGCCATTGGAGGGGAGGGAGAGAAACGAGGGTGGACCCCCAGGACACCCCAATATTGATCTTGTGGGGCACTTCCTGCAGATGCCACCCTGGGATGTCCAAGCTCACCCTGACCCCGTGACGAAGCTTCTCCACGTCCCATACCTGGGGCTTGAGAAAGCCGATGAGGAGGGGGTGGGGAGAACCCCCTCCTCCCTCTGTTCTGTTGAGCAAGCCTTTCCCTGACCATCTCTGAGGAACATCCTGCAATTAAAGGCCTGACAGGTGCCATCTGTCCTGTGCTCCTCCAGTCGCCCAGGGCGCAGGGACTCGGAGCTGCACATTGTGATGCTCTACAGTGCTCGTGTCACCTCTGATTTCTTCCAGAAAGTCATTAAACAGACCCGTGTGGGAGCCACTCCAGCGTCCGCAAACTTCCTCCAGGGCAGGCAGCGCAGAGGCGGTAGGAACGCGCTAGGATTCCTCAAGTTCAAGGGAGCCGGAGCATGTGTGAGGCGAGGGGGGGAGGCGTGTGGCATCAGACAGGGACAAGCCAGACTTCAACCCCACGTGGACTCGCCTTGTTTTTCCCCCGTGGGTCCCTCCATCTAAGACTGAGCCCCAAATCTTTAGGACCCCTCAGAATCGCAGAGAGGATGATAGTATGTCTTCGTCTAGGTTTTCCCCAAAGCAGAGTCTGAGGCCAGAACTTGACCGCAGGTCATCTATTTGGGAGGGGGTCCAGGGGGCAGGAGCGAGTGGTGGGCACAGTCCAGCTGGCACAGGATGTGGGGATGAGCGGGTCATCCTGCGGGAAACTGGAATCTAGCCACCCGGGGACCCTCCTTGGCACCATGCGGCTCGTGCCCTGGGAGGTGCGGGGGAGGGGGGGAGTGCCACTTGGCCACCTGTTCCTGGCACCTGCTGTGTTATTTCCCAGCACTTCTGGGTTGCACCTGCAGGTGATTGGGCAAAACCCTGAGGCAGGAAGGCAGAGAGACCCCTGGCACCCTTGACATGGGAGGCTGGCAGCTCCGAGTTCTGTCCATCAGAGCTTCAGGGGCCCGGAGATGTGGTGTGGCCGGGGAGCCGCACTGGAGACAGGAAGCCAGCTCTTCCTGGGAAACGCGGCTTCTCCTTCTAGACACAGGGAGGCTGGTACAGGCACTCCTGTGTCCTTCCAACAGACTCTCCCTTTTCCTTTGAGAATCAGCTCCCAGGTTCTGGGCCCCAGGTTGGCTCTGCTGGGCCAGGCACAGGGAGGTGCCTCTGAACGCCTTCTCGTGACGTTCCTACCTGGCTCTTGGACAGTTGTGTCCCACTGCTGTCCTGCGGCTGCTCTGCCTCTTTTGTTTTTGTTGTTGTTGTTGTTGTTTTGGCCTCATTGCAAGGCTTGTGGGATCTTAGTTCCCCAACCAGGGATTGAACCCAGACCCTTGGCAGTGAAAGTGTGGAGCCCTAACCACTGGACCACCAGGGAATTCCCTGCCTGTCTTTCTTATGCTTGGGTTCCTGGGGGACAAGGAGCCATCAGTACTCCACCTTTGCACCTTTGTGCCCTGGCGAACTAGCTGACGTATAATAATTGTTGGTTCGCTGTTTATTTATTCATTCATGCATCCAGCAATGCCCACTACAGAAAGTGCTGTTACTCATAACCATGGATTGAGCAGGTGGGTGACGAGGTCTGAGCTTTAGGGAGCCTTGGAAGATTAGTGATGGAGAGCACAGGGGTCCCTCAGGGACCATAGCAGTGACCCAAGAAGAGGTGATGGAGACCTGGCACCAGGGTGCAGGTAGGAATGATGTAGAAAGTTATATTGTGGAGGGAGATGCTTCTGGACTCAGCATCTGACTTGAGTAAGGGGTTTAGCAGTGGGTGCAGGACACAGGCACATGGTCCTCAGCAGACAAGGTAGGGGCACGGCATCCACACGTCATCCGGGATGTTGGGGCACCACCATCTCCCCCTCCTCCCAGCTCCATAATAGTTTGGGCCTCCAGCCCCAAAGTGAGGGGCCAGGAAGCAACTACTCGTGGAAAAGCAACCTAGCCCTGTATCCTAGAGCCACGGCAGCTTGGCAAGTCCCCTTCATCCCAGAAGGCTTTTAACAAAAGGTTTATCCGTCTTTTAATTGGCTCTTCTGCGACTGGTGGTTCAAGGTGACTTTGAATTTTAACAGATGATACCAGCCTTGCTCCCTTACAGATGACTACGGACACTGCAAAGATACATAAAAAAAGATGCGCTGATTAAATTATTGAAAAACTGGGAATAAACTAAATGTGCACCGACAGGGATTAGTGAATTAATTGGATGAGGTACATAAAACTAAAAGCATCCATGTGTATTACCTACAATGTTGTTTAAGATAGGGGCAATATGGATACCCAACAATAAGGGATTCACTAAAACAAACAAACAAACCTCCAGATGTGTGTGGTCCATCCAGACAGTAGAAAATAAGGAGGCACCAAGTTGCCCCCATCCCATTATATATGTTGCCAGCGTGTGTGCGTTGACATGAAGGTCTATTTGTAATATACTGAATGAAATGAGCAAATTAAGAATTAGTACACACACCATGATCAAATTGTTTTCCCTATAATTATTTCAATGTGAGTGAAAAGATCTGGAATAATCATCTCTGAATGTTTACTGGAGTTATTTCAATAGGATTATGAGCGATTCACCCCCTTTTCGGGGAGGGGGGGGAGTGTCTGTGGTTTCTATTTTTTTCTTCAAAAATTATGTTTCGTTTGTGTGTATAATAATTTTAAAAAGTTTTGGGGGGATAACTGTGAAAATTAGCAGCCCTCTCAATGTTTACACAGGATGATTTAGTTATATTCTGCTCACCCTGCAATAAGATGAAAAAGCCTAGCAGCTGTCTCCACAGGCCACACTGAGGAAGATTTTCTGCCAGGATTCCCCTGCGGGTGGAAGTGGGGTGAGGCCTAAGGATTCAGCCAGCGGGAGCCCAGGGGAGATTTTCCCCCTTGGTATTTAGGGCCATGGAGAGGGACCAGTTCTGACTTGGGGGGTGTGGACCTGAGACCTGGGTTCCAAGGCCTTTGTGTTAAGGAAGCAAAGAAAGATATTTGAACTGGAGCACAAGTAGAAGTAAGGTAAGGACTTGCCAGAAAAGTCAGGAAAGTTCCAGAACTGCTAGTAAAGAGGGCCCAGAGAGAGACAAAGGGACACCCTGCTAGAAGCTAATTACTATCCTAATTTTGTCAAGCTAATTAAGTAATGAAACTGGGTACCTGTGTTTTGCCTGCCTGTACGTTGTTCCCTTTATCATTTTAAACCTTGAGAGCACGTGATTTCTCAGTGACTCTATAGGCATGAGGATGTAAGCTTGAGTACAGATGGACTGGAAATGGGCAGTGGGTTTGGGAGTTGTGAAATGGATCAGTTACCTGTTGCCGTGTAACAAACTATCCCAAGACGTAGTGAATTAATATAACAACATGTTATTATTTCTTGCAGTTCTGAGGGTTGGCTGGATGGTTTTTGCCTGAGCTCACCCCTGTGGTTGCGTCGGCTGGTGGGGTGGTTAGGGGCTGGGCTCCTCTAGGCCCTGAAGGCTGGGCTTCTCTCTCCTGTGATCCCATCAATCAGTAGTCTAGGCCAAGCTTCCTTATCCAGTGGCTAATGAGTTCTACGAAGGCTAAAACAGAAGCTTCCAAGCCACTGAAGGCCTAGACACAGCAGAGCTTTGCTTGTGCTTCATGGTGTTGGCCAAAGCAGGTCACAAGTCCAGCCCAGATTCAGGGGGAGGGAAAGCAGATACTACCTCTTGATGGAGTCGACACTGCAGGTATAGGAGTGGGAGGAACTGTTGATCATCTTTGCAGACAATCTAGCACAGAAAGGAAGTCTCCAAGACCATCTCCACTCCAAAGAGATGACACCCCAGTTACACGAGGGCCTCCTAACAAGGCTGGGATTGTGGAGTGGTTTTTTTTTTCTTTTTTTTTTTTTGGTGCTCAACTAGAATAGTGGACATGCAGTGACCTGTGGAAGGAGAAGCCTTGTGACCATCTGTCCCCACCAGTCCCTGGGGAGATGAAAAGGGAGAAAAAGGGTGGTGGTGGGGTTATGAAGACTGCAGCCCCTGGAGCACTGCTGGCCAGCTGGGCTGGTCCAGGGGTGGCCGTCAGCCTGGCAGGACGCTTCCCCGACACTCCTCTGTGGTCTCTCCTGTGGGTGATGGTGAAAGGCAGCAACTACCCTGCCCCACCTCCTGAAGGAGAGTGGTGTCGGTCAGGCCTCTGGCTGAGATGCGCTCACTCACAGATACTGGGAACAGGGACGGGGAGGTGTTTTGGGGACCGAGGGCTGAGTGTGTCTCAGGGCCCGTGACCCCAGCATTCTACAGTGTTATTGCATCAACAAAGATGATGATGATGGTGGTGGTGGTGGTGGCAGCAAACACTGGCAGGCCTCCTATGTCTTGACTCTTTGAATCCTCAAAACAACCTTATAAAGAAGATGCTCTTATTTGGCCCATTTTACCAATGAGAAAACAGAGGCACAGAGCGGTTACATAAGCTGCCCAAGATGGAGCTGCACTTTTCTCTTCTTTTTCTTTTTTTTAAGCTCTTTATTGGAATATAATTGCTTTACACTATTGTGCCAGTTTTTGCTGTACAACAAAGTGAATCAGCTGTATTTATACATACGTCCCCATATCCTCTCCCTCCCGCGACTCTGTCACATCCTCCCTATCCCAGCCCTCTAAGTCATAGCCCATCATCTAGTTGATCTCCCTGTGCTATGCAGCAGCTTCCCACTAGCTATCTGTTTTACATTTGCTAGTGTATATATGTCAATGCTACCCTCTCACTTTGCCCCAGTGGAGCTGCACTTTTAACCCCAACCTCCTGGCTCCAGAGTCTGTGCCCCACTAACCATCAAGCTCTTACTCCCTGCTGTTTTGTGGTCCTAGTGCCTTTGCCCATAGAGTGCACTTGGTGATCTCATTCACAGCAGACCGTCATGAGGAAGACTAGCGATGTAACTGTGGATTACATGGTTTTCTTCCAAAATGAATTCGATGTGTCCTCTGGGGGTGATATTACTGGGTCGCTCTCCCTATTGAGTCTAGAATAAAGGAAAAGGGATTTGAGGGAAGCAACATGCAGAACCCCAAGCTGCCCATCAGGAAGTGAGAACCGTGGGAGCCAGATGCAGGTTACTGCAGATTCACTTCTGAGTTCAAACCAGCAGACTGTGTTCTATTAGCCTTGCTGGTCTGGAAGCCATAGGGGTGGGCGAAGTAACTTGCATGGTCTCCCCGCCCCCCAGCAGCCCACGTTCCACCAGATGCAGTGCTCCTGGAGGGCGGGCAGTGGGCACCGCCCTGAGGGGCTCTGCTGCCTCCCCCAGCTGCCTGGTCCAGCCCTAGAGAGGAGCCCTGGGAGTCCTGACCCAACCCGAGCAGCAGGGGAAGGGCAGGGGCTGGGGGACGGCCCGGAGGTGGGAGCCTCCTGCAGCCCACCCGCTCTGCCCCCTTCCCATCCTCTCCAGAGCCTCCCAAGAGACGATGTGCATCCCCAAGCTGTCCCGTCTCTCTGGCTGCTTTTCATCCAGCCTCTTGAATGACCTCCGTGCTGATGTCACTGCTGGAGTGGGGTGGGGTGATGGGGAGATGCCCCCTCCTGTTTTGTTCTTTCCTTGCCAACCCCAGAGCCTCCAGAGGTCCTGCGATCACTCCAGGACCCGGAGAGGCAGAGGCGTCTACCAGAAAAGCTGGATCCACAGAGTTGCAGCCCTAAGCCATAAAAATGTTAAATCACAGAAGAGCGCCAGAATCCTCTGGGAGGGGCGGCCTCTGAGGGGAGGGGCAGCCATCCATCATGAGGATGCTGAGACCTGGGGGAAGGAGAGGAAGATGTCCAAGACCTGGCTGGCTGTCAGCCTTTGTGAAGGCCAGGCCCGGCTGGGTTGGTGGCGGTTCAGGGAGAAAGAAGGACTTGGAGTCGACCATCAGTGTCCCGGGTGTCATCTCTGATGATAAAGGCAGAGGAGAACGATACTCCCAAGGGCACAGATGATTTTACAAAACCTTGTTTCCCATCAGAACAGTGACATCCCTGTACTAGTGAACACAGGTTATGGAGTCCCCCCAAAAGAAACAACCAGTCCCGCCACCTCCTAGAGGATAAGACAGACCTGGGTTCTGATAGGGATTTTGTTCATTTTTTTTTCTCATGGAAGAGACACATTCACGGCACAAATATTTATAGAAGGGCTGTTCTGTGCAGGAGTCGGCCACGAATACTGGCCGTGAATGCCACAGGCAAGGTCCTGGTTCTGGAAAGTCCAGCGGTTGGGGGTGGGTGGGGGCAGAGCAAGCCCCCATCTGATGTGCATTTTGCAGACACACCTTTCCCCTTTTCTGCTGTGTTTCTCAAGCTGGGTGCCTTGCACGTCTCTCCAGAAACGGAACCCGGGGCAGCTAGCGCTGGATGAGACCTTGGGGCCTCGTGTCCAAGGCTCTCACTTTACAGACCAGGAGAATGAGGTGCGCACACCCACGAGTTGGGGCAGCGTGGGACAGAGCGCGCGGGAGCTGCCTTAGGCCTGCTGGCAGACGGCGTGCCCGGACTCACACAGTGGGAAGTCCTGACTCTCATTCAGATTCCCCCTTTCCCCCTATGTCTTGTCTGTGATTCTAGCTTGGAGACAGATTAATAATTTATGTAGGATAGTAACTGAAAACAGGGTGTCATCCTGATGTAGCCTCTGGAAGAGGGAGAGGGAGCTCTCCCCTCCTCTTCTCAAGCCAGGCTAAGCTTTCCAATCAATTTCCTTGATCCTCTTCAGGAGGCAGGAAACTGATACGATTGGTCCAAGCGCTGGGCATTTTTATCCCACATTGAGGAGGATCCGTGACTTAGCCTGGGTCCCCCCAGAAAGCAGAGCCTGAAGCAAGAGCTCACGTGGGGTAGTTCATTTGGGGACACGACCCCAAGGGGTGGAGGATTGAGAAAGTAAACAAGGAGGGCAAGGAAGCGAATCCAGGGGTTGATGAGCTGGTGATAACTGTGGATAATGGGGACTCAGTCCTGCTGAGAACACGGGAGGGGACCCTGAAACTGCCCGTCGGAGATGCCGAACTGGATCCCGTACCCAGAGGTGGTCAAGGCCCCGCACTCCGGGTTTGCACGTGTGATGGAGTGGCCAAGCGGCTCCAGCAGCAGCTCCGAAGGCCCGAGGGCAGGAAGCAAGAGGTGCCAGGCGCTGCTGCAGTGAGGGACCTCCAGACACCCCTGTGGTGCAGCCAGCCAGCTGCCGTCCTGATGGCCTGAGCAGAAACGAAGGACGAGAGAATGTGGGATGGGGCCTAAGAAATGGTTGATACATTCGTGCATAAAAATGAAAGCATTGCTCTCATTTTCTTTGCCCTCCTGTAGCAGAGACCTGGCCAGGGTTTGTAAGATCCTGAGACCCGAGTCCCTTAGAGTTTAGGCTAAATTGGTGGTTCTCAAACTTGAGCTGCATCGGAATCCCCTGGAGGGCGTGTTAAAACATGTATTGCTGGACTCCGTCCCAGAGTTTCTCATTCCTCAAGTCTTGGTGGACCTGAGAATTTGTATGTCTACCATGTTCCCATGATACTGGTGCTGCTGGTCTGAGAACCAAGTTGCAGAACCGCTGGGCTACGTGGTAACTCTCAGCCCTGCTCAGCAAAGAGCTCTAAGACGGGGTTTCTGGCATAAGCCCGGTTAATAAAGCAGCGCCTTTTCTCCATGAGCCGTTGCCTATCGTGAGCCGCACTCGTGTGGGATCAAAGGGTGGATGGGATGGGGCAGGATTGTAGCAGTCCCACCAATTAGTGTCCCAAACTTCAGTCCCCCCCCCACTTAATATCAAAAAACAGCATCCTCTCAGCCTCCTCCGTTGCATCTATTTGGTACTAGATGCTGGATTTGACTCTGCAGATTTGATGTGACAGGTAAATAGGGCCTCCGGTGTTTTTTAAAAACAGCTTTATCAAAATATAGTTTACACGTCATACAGTTCACTAACTGAAAATGTATAATTCGATGGTTTTTAATATATTCAGAGTTGACAACTGTTACCACAGTCAATTTTAGAACAATTTCATGACTCCCCAAAGAAACCCCATTCCCATTAGAAAACTCTCTCTCCATTTCCCCCAGCTTCCTCCACCCCCAGCCCTAGGATTTCTGTCTTTATAGATTTGTCCATTCTAGACATTTCCTATGAATGGATTTGAGAAACACGGAGTCTTTTGTGAGTGGCTTCTTTGTTTCTACTTTGGGGCCAGCATGAATAATGCTGTTATGAACATTTACGTGCAGGTTTTTGTGTGAACATATGTTTTCAGTTTTCGCATGTAGAAAAGTGGGAGTGGAATTGCTGGGTCCAGCGGTAACTCTGTGGTTGACATTTTTAGGAACAGCTCAACTGCTGTCCAAGGTGCCTGCATCCCCAGGAGTGAATGAGAGTTCCAGTTTCTCCACATTCTCTTTCATATTTGCTGTTAATCTGTCTTTTTGATCATAGTGTCCTGGTGGGTGGAAGTATTGCCTCACTTAGGTTTCAGTTTGCTTTTCCCAATGGCTTATGACATTGAGCATCTCTTCGTATGCTTATGAGCCATTTATATATCTTATTTGGAAACATGTCTCTTTAACTCCTTTGTCTATTTTTTAATTGGGTTATTTGTCATTTTATTTCTGAGTTGAAAGGGTTTTTATGTAACTGGATACGAGTCCCTTATCAGATGTAGGATTTGCAAATATCTTCTCCCATTCTGTGGGCCATCTTTTAACTTTTCTGAGGCTATCTTTTGAAATACAGAAGTTTCTGAACATGATGAAATATATTTTATCTCTTTTTTCTTTTGTCGCTTGTGCTTTTGGTCTCATATCTTAGAAGCCTTTGCCTAATCCAAGCTCATTAAGATTTACTCCTATATTTTCTTCTAAGAGTTTTATAGTTTTAGCTTTTCTATTGAGGTTTCTGAGCCAACCTCATTCTTTTGCATATGGATATCCAGAGATACCAGCATTATCTGCTGAAATGGCGTTTTTTTCCCCTCTCATATAATTTTCTTGACATCTTGTTGAAAATCAATTGACCATAAATGTAAAAGTTTATTTCTGGACTCTTCTCCAGTATCACACTGTCTTATTTACTGTAGCTCTGTAATAAGTTTTGAAACTGGGAAGTCTGAGTCCTCCAACTTTGTGTGTGTGTGTTTTTGTTTGTTTGTTTTATTCATTCAAGATAGGGTTAGCTATTCTGGCTCACTTGCATTTTCATATACATTTTAAAGAATCAGGCTGTCAATTTTTTAAAAAACATTAGTTGGAATTTTGATAGGAATTACATTGAAGCTGTAAATACATTTGGGAAACGTGAACATCTTAATATTGTCTCCTGGTCACTGAACATGGGATGTCTTTCCACTTATTTAAGTCTTCTTTAAATTCTTTCTACAATGTTTATAGTTTTCAGGGTAATAAAAGTCTTGCATTTCTTTGTTAAAATTATTATTTTTGATGTTATTATAAACAAAATTGATTTTTAAAATTTTATTTTCAGATTGAGGAAACAGTGGCTGAGAAATGTCCAAAGGTCAGAATTGCTAGTGTATAGAAATATAATTGATTTTTGAATGTTGATCTTATATCCATCATCTTTGCTGAACTTATTTATCAGTTTTAGTAGTTTTTTAGTGGATTCCATGGGATTTTGTATATACAAGATCAGGTCGTCTGGAAATAGAGATAGTTTAATTTCTTCCTTTCCAATCTGGGTGCTTTTTATTTCTTTTTCCTGTCTTGTTGTCATGGCTAGAACCTCCAGTACAATAGAAGTTATGGGTGGACATTGTATCATTTCTGATCCTGGTTGGTGGGGAAGCATTCAGTCTTTTACTTAAGTATAACATTAGCTGTGAGTTTTTTAAAAATGTTCTTTATCAGGTGAGCATGTTCCCTTCTAGTCCTGGTTTGTGGAGTGTTTTTATCATGAAAGGATGTTGGATTTTGTCAAATGCTTTTTCTACATCTATTAGATGATCATGCCGGTTATTTGTGGGTTTTGTGTTTTTGTTTTTGTTTTGTTTTTTTCGTCATTCTTCTCTAATGATGTGGCACTACTACATTCATTGATGTTCGGATGTTACACCAACCTTTCATTTCTGGGATAAATCCCACTTGGTCATTGTGTATATAATCCTTTTTATATGTTGCTGGATTTGGTTTGTTAATATTTTATTAAGGATTTTTACATTTGTATTCAGAAGTATCTAAGAAGTTTTACCTGTCTGAAGTCTTTTTAAGATCTAAGGAACCATTTCTCAGAGATTCAAAACTAGATGATTGCTTGAAGAATTACTTTTACTTCGAGAATGTCTGCTTGAGAGTGCTGGAAATTCTAAACTAGCAAAGTAAACTGTCAATCCATTCAGAGATGGAATCATCAGCGGTAGCCCAGGAAATCGGTATTTCTGGAGGTAGCTAGAGAAAGCTGAAAAAAATTTCCCCAAGTAATACACCATTCTATGCTTGTCTTTTGTAGTCTAGCATAATACTTTTGTTCCGATGAAATAGTTGTCACTTATGCCTGTGAGTTTATCATGTTGCATAATGAGTAGAGATGTTTACTTGAGTCTCAGTGATCTACTCAATTTAGTGATGAGGAAGATTCACAAATACTCACATGATATATATCATTTTATGTGATGAATTGATATCCTCATTGGTATTCAATAATAGACTCATGGTGTGGTCAATACTTTGATGATACTCTCATGAATACTTATGTGATATCTATCAGTTGATGTGATGTTATTCTTCAAGGAGCAATGACAGGTTTCTGTTTTGTGGAGTTTATGAGTCACTGCATTTCATGGTTATAAAGGTGAATCAATAACTTATATTATAGCCACCAAGTTCACGTATGTGAATACGCTGAGTTTAAGGTGGTAATGATACCTCCTTCATGTATAGATAGTCACAAGGAGAGTCGGAAGGTGGAAACTTAACTGAGAACAGAGGTCAGGGCTGGAACAAAGGATTCCATGTCATCTTTTGAGGGGAAAACATCGGATACCAGCACAGGAGTGAGGACTGAGACTGGAGGGATATCTACCTTGGCAAGAGGAAAGTAAAAAGAAACAGCATAGTTGATAAAGCAGGAGCAGTCAGAGAGGGACAAGAACCAAGAGGGTAGAGAAAAGCCAGATGATCAGCAGAGTGAAACCCTGGACAAGAGTAGATGCCTGAGGACAGGTCTCCAGATTTACAACTGAGCAAGTCACGTGGTGACTTCAGGGACGGCATGTGCAGTTATACCTCTAATGGAGAACCTAACAGGTGCCAGAATCCAGAGCGCATATCCCACGTGTACTACCTTCATAATACTCACAATAACTTTATAAACGAGATCTTATGATGTCCATTTCACAGCTGAGGAAACAGGAGCTCGGAAATCTTAAGTTAAACTACCTTAAGGTCAAAAAGAAAGTAAGTTGAAGCTGGAATTCAAACCCAATCTGATTCTAAAGGAGAAGGCAGGTGACAAAGAAAATCAAAGCACAGGTACACACAGGAGAGGTCCAGAACCTATTGGCAGAGATGGAAGGGGATTCAGAGAAGAGAGAGCTGTGCCCACACGGGAAGAGGACCCCTTTCCTTGAAAGCCCTGATTGGGTGGCAGCAGAGGACGCACGATGCTGCATCTGGCCTGGCGCTCAGAGGGTTTGTCCCCCATCACCCACGCTGCTCCCCTTTCAGGAACCGACTTGACCTAGAAGGAGAGATCCATGGGGTCGTATTAAACCAAAACACAGAGCTAAGTTCTGAGAGTGAACGGGATTTTTTTTCAGCCTGGCAGAGCTAACTGGCGATCTGTTTTGTTTGCAGAATAGAGTGGTTCCATAAGGCACAACAGCACCGTAAGAAACGTGTCCCAGCCGCGTTAACCAGCCCCTCTTTCCTCCACACACTGAGATGACGAAACAGGATTCAATGGGGCCCCATCACTTTGACCTCCATGAAGGTCTGGACAAGAGCCAGGCTGAAGCTTAGCTTTGCTCTGCTAATGGGACTAGAAAAGCATTTGTAAAGTTATTTGTTTATATAACCAAGGTTGGGGGTGTTACAGCACCTTAAGAGAACATAAATGATTCTTAGGAAATTAGTAATAACTAAGCACTTACAAGATCAGGGATACACCAACTGTAAATATTGTTTTTTCTGTTACTAAAGCAGCTCTCCCAAAGCCACCTTCTTGACAATTCTTGGTTAGTTAATGGTACTTCTCACCCTCTGTGTTAAAAACAATTAAATAATTATTTAATACAATCGGTTAAATAAATATATAATCATATAATTTCTTTTCGCATATTCTGTGATTCCAGTGGGCCACCTCACTGTTGTCTAACATGGTGAATGAAGTTTTTATTCCTTTTATTCTGTTGGTACTCAGCAACATCTGATCAAGCTTTTTCTTCCCCCCACTTTTTTTTCTTTTAAAGAAACAGTTCCTTTTGGGCCTATATTTAGCAGTCTACCCAGTCTGTATATTTTAACACTCAAGATCCTAAGTAGTAAAATAGAATATATATTTCATGTTTGTATCAAGAGTGCTCATTTCCAAACCACATCATTATCTTATTCTTCACACTGATGAAAAGAGTTGAGCAAACACAGAAATAAATATCAGAACTGAAATCAGAAAAACTTGGCTGTCCTTTTTTGGCTCCTCCCACTCATCTGGCTCCGCTTTCACTAGTAGGGATGCCAGGGGCAAGTATTAGGTGTACTGATCCACCAAGTAGCTCTTACAGGCTTTGAGATGTTACAAAGAAAGGGGCTCTAGACCACGATACGAGATGAGCTGAAGGCCACATAGGGCCTGAGATGGATGCCGAAAGCTCAGCTTCTCCGTACACCGGTGCCGAATCAAATCTCGGAGACAGAGTTTTGGGTGAAGTAGAAAGAGAATAGCTTTATTACTTTGCCAGGCAAAGGGGGACACAGCGGGCTCCTGCCTCGAAAAACTACGTGTGCCCCCTTGGGGAGGATAATGAGGCGTTCTATAGCAATGGTTTGAAGAGGACGTAATCAGCTCCCGGACATTCTGATGGGTGGGTGGTGAGGTAAGTGGGAGACAGCGGCATCAACCTGCAGGTTCCAGCTGGTCCGGGGTCTACATGCTTGTGGGCAGGATACCATGTAATCGTTAACTTCTGCCACCTGGACCGGCTTTCAGTATCTGCAAAACAGCTCAAAGATGTTGCTGTGTGTATCCCTTGAGGGGGAACGAGGACCCTGCCCCAAGGCTGAGCTATGGTTTCTCTTGACTGTTTCTTTCTCCCTGGCCTCATATCCCTGCCTTCCCTAATTCACAACGGCTTGAATCTGTGTTGGAGCTCAGGGAAGGTCGTGGAAGCTGAGTGACAGCTATTTCCTGTAATCAGAGAAATGGGGGACACAGAAAGACTTTGTTCCCAGGAGCCCCCTAGGGCCCAGCTTGGTGTCAGGGTCCTCTGGTTAAGTTTTATGCCACTGGAGAAACACACTGCCGGCTAAATCATTTGTGTTGTTTGTGCTTTGCAAAGACGTATAAAACCTTGGCTGGCTGTGGTCATTTTGCTGGCAGTGCCACCGCACAGTAGTACCATTACCCCCATCACCTCTCTCCGTCGCAGATCATCAGCAGAACCGTGCCTAAGCTGATCCTCTATCGGTGTTATTTTGTTCAAGTTGTGGCTCGGATTGTCTCAGAAGGAAACTGTTTATCACCTTGTAGCTTAGACCTGTGGCCTCTCAGGTTGATGCTTCTCAGATCCCTTGTTTCGGAGTAAATACACCAGTACAGGATTGTATGGCATTGCTGTCTGTGCTTGGTTGGCACAGAGTCCTTTGAGTAGGGCTTTTGTCACCCACCTCCATGGTAACAATACAAGCTATTTCTGGTATGGATTTTATCGGGCAACACTTTGGAAGGAGACTGCAAATGCCAGTGACTGTGCCTCCCTGGGCTTGAGTCCCGTAGCGAAGCAGCCTTGGGGGCAGGGGGCAGGGGGCTCAAGTCTTAATGCTAAAGGCAACTGCTTTGTTTACAAAGATCCTGCACGTTCCAAATGTCTACCCTGGTCTCGGCGGTGTTCTGCCTGTCAGTCAGCTTCAGTTGTCTGCTAAGTCTGATAACTGATGGGAAAGATGTAATAGAATTAAGTAAAAAAGAAAAGAAAATAGTGATTATTCAAATTAAAAGTTTCAAGTCAATAGATTTAGAGCAGGTGAAAAGGAAGCATGTAGAGGTAGAATCATGGGAGTTCCCTGGTGGTCCAGTGGTTAGGAGTCGGCAATCTCACTGCTGTGGGCCCGGGTTCAGTCCCTGCTTGGGGAACTAAGATCCCCACAGGCTGGCCCAAAAAACAAAAACAAACAAGAAACACCAAAAGGAAGCATGTGGAAAGCCAGTATGAACAAGCATGGAAACTGCATGGACCCAGGGTTAAAACTCCCTGCACTGGACCTTCTCTTATTAGATATGCGTGGAGCCCTGCAAGATTCAAGAGGGGCCAAAAGGAGAGTCGAAACACACTTTGCTTATTCCATCAAATGGTTTTGACATTTCCTTTGCTACCCAACATGGTAATGAACAGCTTACAGAAAACCATGGAAAACCATGTCCTTTTTTAATGATTATTGTTCATTGGCAGCTGAGAAAGTCTATGTAGCTCTGGTTACCACCAGCCAAGAAGGAGGAACATGAAAATAATTGATGGAATGGAGGTTGAGGGCTTCCGTGTGGCAGCAAACACGAGGTTAGTACCCTTCCATTTGGGAAGACAAAGCTCAGGGCAGGACATGATCAGAATCTGAAAATCGTAGATCATGTGGGTAAGAACTGTATACTTCTCCAATGTCAGGGTTTATAAAAAAAAAAAAAAAAAGGAAATATAACATCACCAACAGATCATAATAGACACGTGGAATTTGTTGTCCCCGAAAATAGTTGGTCCTGGTTGGGAGAAGGGAAACTTGATCAGAATTGCTCTTTAAAAGAAGACCATTCTGGGTACTGATGAACCCAGTGACAGGGCAAGAATAAGGATGCAGATTCAGAGAATGGACTGGAGGACACAGGGCTGAGGGGGCGGGGGGCTAAGGGGAAGCTGGGATGAAGTGAGAGAGTATCATAGACATATTTACACTACCAACTGTAAAATAGATAGCTAGTGGGAAGTTGCTGTATAACAAAGGGAGATCAACTCCATGATGGATGATGCCTTAGAGGGCCAGGACAGAGAGGGAGGGAGGGAGTCGCGGGAGGGAGGGGATATGGGGATATATGTATAAATACAGCTGATTCACTTTGGTGTACCTCAAAAGCTGGTACAAGAGTGTAAAGCAATTATATTCCAATAAAGAGCTTAAAAAAAAAAGAAAAATAAATGATGAGAGGGCAGAATTGTATCTGCCGGAAGGATTAGAGTAGGTTTCACAGCAGAGGTGATGCTTGAGTTGAAACATGAAGGATGAACAGAATCTTAACCACGTAGGCATTTTGAGGAGTGGGTATCCTAGGAAAAAGACAAAACTGGTAACAGTATGTAGAGACACCCAGGACAGTTGTTTTCAGACCAGTACACGTGACTTTGGCATTTGGATATTCAAAGATAAACACGACAGGAGGTGAAGGCAGAGTAATATTTTGTGTTGTGCTAAGGAGTTTGGCATTTATCCTTTGGTCAGTGGGAAACCATTCAAAGCATTTGGAGCAAGGGAATGAGATGACCAGATTTATATGCTGCAAAGATTGCTCCGGTCACTCTGGGGTAAGACTAAAGGCAGAAAAAAACAGTAGACAGTATTTTAACGGTGCAGTAAGAGAGGATTGACAGTGGACCTGGGGGGCATAGCATTGAGGTACAAGAAGGAAGAATCCACAAGACTGATGACTGATGAGATACCTGGTGAGGATCTTGGCTTGGTTCCTTCAGAATCTGACCTTGCAAAGGGTCGTCACCATCTTGAACAGAAAACTGTCTTCATGGCTTAAGCCACTGTTGGTGACTCCAACCAACAAGTAAGGCATGTGCCCTGATTGAGGTGATACAGAAACTGGGTTCAACACAGTCGACTTCCAGCTCTAGGAAAAATTGTGCAGCACGTCTGCCCACAGCCATGGGGACCCTCACAGCATCACGGGGATGCTCAGAGGGCACAGTGATGAACACAAGGAAAAGACAGATGCTTTGAGGAATGGAGGGAAGATAATTTATCTGCTCATAATTTAGATTTTAATGTTGCTTTGAAATGGAAGACAGCCTTCCTGCCTTCTGGGACCAAATGCTGGAAAGAGACATCTGCTTATAGAGCTTTCCTGGGCATGTTGGATAAGTTCATGTTTAAATAACGATTTCAGGTGAGCTATAAGGAAGACAGAGGAAGAGAACAGATCCCAGTGAATTTTTCCCCTTTCCTAAGAAAACTCTCAAACCCAGGGATTTCTCAACCTCAGCACTACTGACATTTTGGACTGGATAATTCTTTATGGGGTTGCGGGGCGGGGGGAGGGAGCTGTTTTTATGCATTGCCAGATATTTGTCAATATCTCTGGCACCTGGGGCATCCCCACCCCAGCTGTGATGACGAAAAATGTCTTCAGACATTGACAGGTGTCTCTAGAAGTTGACAGATGTCACCTGGAGGGGCCGAATCACTCAGGGACAGAACCACTGCTCTACACTAATGCTTCTCAGATTTTAAGGGTGCATCAGGCTCACCTGGGGACCTCGTTCAAATGCGGATTCTGACTCAGTAGGTCTGGGGTGGAGACTGCATTTCCAACCAGCTCCCGGGTGATGCTGTTGCTGGCGTTCCAAGGACCTCACTTTGGCAGCAAGGTCTTCACACTGCCCAACTTTTCTCCTACGCAGGCTCCCACCGCACAGGGTGGAGCCCAGGCGGCAGCAGGCATCCCTGCAGGACCCCCTCCGTCTCATCTCAGCAAGGATGTCCACCAAGCAGGGGGGGCCGCTATTCCACGTCCCGTTCTCCACATTCTCAGCTGGGGAGGCATGGAGCAAATTAACAAGGCACAACTCAACTCTGTTGTTATGCCTCCAATGTCCAACCGGAAGCCTTGGAGAGGCCCAGGGTTGCTCGCACAACAGCCAAGGCAGCTGTGTCTCCGTCCACGGGGCGCAGGTCAGGGGGCACAGCAGCTGAGGGGACCAGATGGTCTGTGCCTTGTTTGCGGGCACGTGCATCCCACACTCACACAATGATTTCCACATTTATTCCTTCCCTCCGGAAACAGAATGGCCATTTTTAAATGAAATGGCACTGAAGTCTCTTTCTTTCCAGCCTGTGCGCCATTGAGCCTTCAGATGTGAATATGTTTAATCACAGAACTTTCTTGAAATGTTCGGGCAGCCGGCTTTGTTTGGAAGCCAAGGAGGGTTATGATTTGGAGCAACATGAAAAGATACCTACCCCTACTTTCACCCGCCCCCTAGAA
This sequence comes from Hippopotamus amphibius kiboko, assembly GCF_030028045.1. Classification (NCBI taxonomy): domain Eukaryota; kingdom Metazoa; phylum Chordata; class Mammalia; order Artiodactyla; family Hippopotamidae; genus Hippopotamus; species Hippopotamus amphibius. The sequence continues at coordinate 5,835,906 of NC_080202.1, read as the reverse complement.
AGGGCTTCCTAGCCAAGGCATTATTTCCCATTAAATGCAAATAATTACCGGGGGTGTCATGTATGAAGCACTTAACTAGTAACACATTAGGGTTAAAACACAGAGAGGCCGGTTGAGAGCCTTTATTCCAGGCCCCTGCACCCAAAGCACAGGGAGAGGGAGAGCCCCAGGGCTCTTTGCAGGCCCATCTGTTCTCAAGCCCCAGAGACCCTGAGATAGGCCTTGTTTATTATCCCGAGAAGCCCTTCCACCAAATGGAGGTCCTTCTAAGCTGTAAACCCAGGTGTAGGCTTCTCTTTGCCGATAGATGCTATTTTTTTTCCAAAACAGACCCATTTTTTTTCAACCTGGAAAATGAGGCTGGTAACACCAGATTCAGAGAAGTTGCCTTGTTTCTCCCCAAGCCACAGGGAGCCCCTGAGCAATTACAGTGTCCACACCTCTGCTTTGCCTCATTCCCGGGAGGGGCATGTTTGACACAGCCTCGAACCTACATCTCTGTGCAAGGCTCGAGACAATCTTCAGACCTGCGCTTTCACCCTGCATCACCTTTAAATTCCTGAACAAACTCATGCCCATGACCAGCCCCTGCATGAATGTCTGGGTTGTGCATTTGAAGCACTGCTCTTCAACAGCTGGGTGACCTTGGGTGATTTCCTTAACCTCTCTGAATCTTCCTCCCTGGTCACAAGGGTGTGATGATGCTTCTCTTTCGAGGTTATTTCGGGCCATTGGGAGGGGGCGGGGGTCAGAGGGGTGCCTATTTGCCAGGCGTGGACCCCATCCAGTGGGATTTCAGGCTAGTGAGATTTGGGGGGGCTGAATTGGCCACTGTTACGCTCCCACCCCTAACTCTAGGCCTCCCCCAGCCCTGTCCTTTCCCTGACTTTTCTTCAGATGGAATGACTCCCACAGAATCACATCGGGAGAACCCATCCCGCCCCACCGTCTCCCCCGCACCTCTGAACAAGGAGCTGTGATGAGGCACTGAACCCATTTCTGTTGACCAAGCAATTTCACAAAACCGCAGCCATTCAGTGCCAGGGCGGGGAATTCAAATGCTGCATCCCTTTCTGGGGCTGTGACCGAGGTTGGGGCCAGGAAGGAGCAGGCTCAGCCTAGCTGGATCCATGCACTACAAGACTGGCTTCACGGGCTTCCCTGGCAGTGCAGGGGTTAAGAATCCACCTGCCGATGCAGGGGACATGGGTTGGATCCCTGGTCCGGGAAGATTCCACACGTTGCAGAGCACCTAAGCCCACGAGCCACAACTATTGAGCCCACATGCCACAACTACTGAAGCCTGCACGTCTAGAGCCCGGGCTTCTCAGTGAGAAACCCACACACCACAACAAAGAGTATCCCCCGCTCACCGCAACTAGAGAAAGCCCGTGTGCAACAACAAAGACCCAACATAGCCAATAAATAAATAAATATTAAAAAACAAAACAAAAAACAAAAAAACCAGATACTTCTTAAAAAAAAAAAAAAAAGACTGGCTTCATGAGCAGACCCACACCAATTCCTCATTTTTCCCATTGGTGTAAACTCTGCCCTCGAGGCTCTCCGAGACTCAGGTGACAGTCCACATCACATGAGTTAGAAGCAGTGTGCAAGGGACGCCCAAACCCCCGCTCCATCAGCCGGTGTGAAGGCAGCTGCCTCCAGCCCAGCTCCAGGCTCTCCTTCTTGGTCTATCTCACTTGCGTGAAGCCAGCTCCCAGAGCTGCCGTTGAGCAGATGCAAACATCCTACACAATTATTCTCTCCCCAGTCACAGCAAAATCGTTTCCCTCTACCCACTTCAGCTGGAACATCTTATTTAAAGTTCACACCCAAGGAGACGAGGGTGTTGATGGCTCATTTCCCCTAAGTGAGCAGAAAATCAGGAGGCCTCTTCCCCTTGGCTGACAGCTGTGGGGTCTGTGTCCATCTGTCTGGCCTCTGCCAGCCCTGATGCTGCCTCTGGGTGGAGGACCACCGCGGGCAAGCTGCTGACCGCACGGCATCCCTCTTGTTCATTCAAGGAGAGCGGCACACCAGCTGCTGCCTCCCGTACCCAAGCCCCCGTGGTGTCCCCTTGAAGGTGCACAGAGAAGTTAAGTCCCTGCTGGGCAAGCATGGGGCTGACGTCTGTCATCTTCTGTTCCTTTAAATGCCACTTGAGGGAAGCAACCTGCCTGGTAGGAGAAGAGCCTTCCTGGCTTTTCCAGGCTTAGGGATGTGAAGGCTGGAGAGAGACCTGGCTGGGCCAGGGTTTTTGAACCTCCCACTCGTCTGGGCTGCGAGCAGGGACGAGAACAAGAGGCTAGGATGGGGCACAGATTCGAAGGCCGGTGGTGGTGAGATGAGGCTGTGGGTGACCCCGTCTTTCTTGCATTGTGGCTCTTTTTGCTCCATTTCTTAGTAACCCCCTCCCATCCAAATGCACCCTATTTCTAATATAGAATATTTCAGATTATAAAAGGAATACCTGCCCATGAAAGAACGTTTGGAAAACACAGAAGAGTATAGAAAATCACTCATAATCCCAGTAAACCCTTGAGAGCAACTGATGTAGCCCCTACCCCGTGTGCATCTCCCACACCCTGCTTTTTTTTACAAAGATGTAATCACATTATATATTAATTATAAATCTCTTGTTCACTTAATGTTATTTTGTGAGAATTTCCCGCGGCATTAAAATATTCTTCAAAAGATCACACAGAATGACTGCAGGGCATCCAGCCTTGGGAGGTGACGCGATTTCTTCAGCCCGCCCCCCTCTGATCCCTTTTACCTTGGTTCTTATTTTATACTGTTGTACAGAATACTGTGATGATAATCGTCTACACAGATCTCTGCTGTGTCTGTAACTGTTTCCTTTAGATGGATGGCTAGGAGTGCAACCACTAAGTCCAGCGAGGTGCATGTTTTAAGACTCTTGTTATATCGTAAGTCAGTTACATCCGTGATCGCCTTAAAGAGATCCTGTCCCATTTTGTTTCTTCTTTTCTGAATTGCCTGTTCATGTCCACAGTCTGTTGTTTTTCCCCAAGGAAGTTCATCTCTTCTTTGTTTGCAAGAGCTTTTTTATGTACACCGAAACTATTGTTTTTTTAAATTGTTAATTATGGACCAATGCACGACATAAAAGTTACCATCTTAACCATTCTTAAGTGTACAGTTTAGAAATGTGACGTATACTCACGTTGTTGTGCAAATCGCCGCCACCATCCATCTCCAGAAGTTTATTCAGTTTGGAAGATGAAAACTCTGTGCCCACGAGACAGCTCCTCATTGCCACACCCCCTGCTCCTGGCGCCCATCCTTCTAGTTTGTGTCTCTGTGAATTTGACCCCTCTAGATGCCTCCTGTTCGTGGAATCACAGTTTTTGTCTTTTAGTGACCAGCTGACTTCACTCAGCATAATGTCCTCAAGGTTCTTCCATGTGGTAGCAGGTGTCACAACCTCCTGTTTTAAGTCTGAATAACATCCCATTATATGTAGAGGCCACGTTTTCTCTATCTGCTCCTTCCTTGGTTGTCACGTGGGTCACTTCTACCTTTAGGCCCTTGTGAATTACGCAGCTGCTGTGGACACAGGTGCACATTCATGGTGGGTTTTGACGTACACGATTCTAAACAATTTTATAAAACCTGATCCATTCGTCTTTCCTTTTTTTCTGCTTCCTCTTTGCCTGCGTGTGTAGACATGTCTTGCTCAGCCAAGGTTGGGAAGATCTTCACAGACAGTTTCTTCTCTCTCTTTTACTAACTCACTGTTTCCTATTAGATTCTAGACTCTTAACTGGAACATGTTGCAATGACTGGCGTATGCTCTGCTCAGAATGTGTTTGTTTGCAAGAAACACAAACCCACTCAAAACACCTCAAATAAGAGGAAGCTTATTCAACAACACAGAGGTGTCTCGAGGCTGCAGAAACTCCTGGGCCTCCTGCGAACGGGCCCGAGAGTCTCTTTCTGGGGCTTTTCTCTTTGCAACAATGCCCCTCTCTCTGGACCAGGTCCTTCTGCTTGCACGGGGTTTGGGAATGCACAGAGTCTCAGGCTGTCTTGACACCAGCACAACACTGGATGACTTTACGTGTCCAAATACTATGAGTGGGTCTGCTTCAGGTTCTTAGTTTATAGAGAGCAAAAAACTGACTGGTTCAACACAGTTTACGGGTTGGTTTCCCTGTGTCTGTGTTTCATTTCTGGGTCAATCAGCTTCAGCCAGGAAAGGGGAGGAGACCATGTGATACAAAGAAAAAACAAAACAACACCAAGGCTTCCAGGTCCACCCTCTTTATCAGGAAATTAGTGTGGGTCTTCCAAAAGGGTGCATGGCTGGAAGCACCCCAGTATGTCTGTATGAGGAGAAACTGTAGACATCACTTTGGATTTTCCCACATAATAACCAGTACCCTTTTTTCTTCCTTTCTTTTCTCCAGTGATTTGAAAGCCATCTTTATCATAGACTCATTCCTTAAATTTACTACATCTTTCTTCTGGGTTTTCCATTTGGTTCCACTTGTCTACTCTTATGTTGAAACCATACTATTTTAGCGATTTAATAATGTATATGTTATGATATAGAATATCTACTTTTAGTCTTCTATTGATACATCTTTTTTCAAAATGTCTTGGCTCTTCTGTTACATTAATTTTTCCCAGATAGACGTTAGACTCAACTTGTCAGCTTTTTAGTTCGTATAATGTGGTTCTCATGAGAATTATTTTAAAATCACAAATAAATTAGTTTGAGGAGAATTTGTATTTTCACAATATCTCATGTATGCGCTGTTTCCACTTATTTTTCTATAAAAATTCACTTAATTTAATAGAGAGGGTTTTTTGTTTTAAGGTATCATGGCACCTGAAAACTGAGTCCACCCCATCACCACAGACAGGAAATTCAAAGTTAATCTCACCCAGCACCCAATTGAGTGGATGAATAAATGAATGTTGTGTTTAAGTTCATGTTCGTGGGCTTTGACTCCAAGGGGGTTAAAAAGCTCTGATGATTGTGTGGATAACCAAGGGGGAGGCTTCGACTTGGAGGCAAAAGCAGTTTGGGAGGTTTCCTTCACCCCACCGATGGGTCCTTGTAACAATTTAATAACCGTTCGGCACTTCCGTACATGTGGATGAAGCATGACCTTCCATGACTCAGAACTTCAAATGATTAGAGTGTGAACACAGGCAATTCCCTGGCAGTCCAGTGATTAAGACTCCGTGCTTCCACTGCAGGGGATGTGGGTTCGATCCCTGGTCAGGGAACTAAGGTCCTGCAAGCCACACAGCGTGGCCAACAAAATAAAAATAATAAAAAAAGAATGTGAACACAGACTGTATTTTCCCATTAATTAATTCAACAGGCAATTCACGGGCACCTGCCACGTGCCTGGCGTGTGCTGGCTTCAGGGTGGCAATAAAGGTGGCAGCTGGTCCTTGCTGGGCAGTAAGTGGCATTAGACGTGCGCACCAGTGACAGTGATGGAAGTGGAGGGGCAGCAGTGCCATAGGAACAGGGTAAGCGCTGTAGGTGCTCAGAGGTGGGACCAGGTCATGGCCACCTGGGTTCAGGGGACCTTCACCTTTCCCATGTCACGGGGAGAACAGATCAGAAGCCAAAGCAGATCGATCACCTGCAGGACTTGCCAGAGGGTCACTTGGGCCCAGGATACTGGACACAATATTCTTTTTTTTTTTTTAATAGTTTTTTTTTTTTAAGCTCTTTATTGGAATATGATTGCCTTACACTGCTGTGCCAGTTTTCGCTGTAACAATATTCTTTTTTCACTGCTCGCCATTGAACTGAAATCCTTGATCCCATATTCCTGGGCCCCAGTTCTTTGGAACACGACCTCTACTGATGTTCTTTCTGATGCTTTCCCAGATTTCCCTTTCTTGCAATTTAATATGTGTTTATTTCTCCTGGCAGCCTGAGGCTGCTGAAAGGCCACAAGCCTGGGGTAAAACAATGTTTTGCTCAAATCTTGACTATTTACATGACGAGCTGGGCAGTTTGGGACAAATTATTTAAAACAAGGAAGATTTTATTTTGCTTCTGTGCCGTATGGTGATAATGAACACGTCCTTTGTGGGGTTGTTTCAGAGATTCCATTGAATGAGATTTAATCTAAAGCTAATAGTCAAGTGCCACCTTAGAAGTGGTGACCATTTTATGACCAGGTAGCCTTGCTTTTGGATGAGAGCTATCCTAAACCTAGAGATTTCTCCAGTTCTTTTGGGGTTTGCGTGACTTCACCTTTCAGTGAAAATCATTCTCTCTACTTAAATCGGTACTTTAGAAGGAGTTCTGAGCCTTAAACGCCTTGTCAGCTGTTGCCCTGAGTTTATCAGTGGAATCAATGTCTTCGGGCCAGCTGCTGAGATGAACGCTCCCTGCTTCCCGGCATGTGCAGTGCTACTTCCTTGTGGAATCTCTCTCCCTTGTGGCTCACGTGGCAGGAGCCGGCTCAGATGCTACAGCTTCATTAGAGGTACAGCGTAAGCCTTGGCTCTGAAGCCTTTTCACTCAACAGTCTTCACCCCAAGTCCCTTCTCCTTCCCTTCCTGGCCAGCTCCAGGATGCATTCTTTCTTCTTTGAAGGGAGCCTGCTGGGCTGTTCGTTATGGTGGGGTCAGCTCTCCCAGAGTTACATCCTAAATCTCTGTGAATGGTCTTGCTTGCAGAAGAATGGCAAAGACCATCTTTCTGAGCAGTACTGTGTAAAGGAAAGGAAATGGACTTGGAGGCAGGAGACAGGTCGCCTTAGACTCACCCTGCCCTTTGTGACAGCTGTGATTTTCACAACTTGCTTTCTCTTTCCAGGTCTGCTTCCCCATTTTTCTAATGAGGGGGGTCGCTAAGTTCCCTTGCAGCTCTGATGGTCTTTGGATTGTAAACTTAGTTAAATATAGGCGTTTTGGGGACTAGAATACTAAGAAGAGCTGTCTTCCTCTTGGTGTTTTTATAATTGGCATACCAGTGAGAGTGAATTTTGTGCAAGGGTTGAAAGCATAGGTTTCTAAAATTGAGATACAACGTAAATCTTGAAACATGGATGTGTACTAATCTTAAGTATATGTCAATGATTTTTTACATATTCATCTATCATCTCTCTCTCTCTCATCTGTCTGTCTTCCCAGCTACTCATCTATCCAGCCACCCCACGCCCTTATCCCACACCTAGATCAAAATATAGAACTTTTCCATCACCCTGTAAGAGTGATTCCCTTAGGCCCCTTCCCAGTCTACACTGAACTCCAGGAGGTAACCCCTATTCTGACTTCTGTAATTCTCAAAGAGTTTTGCCTGTTCTTGTGGAATCGCTTTCAAAAGAGCTTGGTCTTGGTCTTCATATAAATGGAATCATATGGGCGTGTACTGTCACATGTCTGGATTTCCACTTAACATGATACTTGCGAGTATCATCTATGTTATCACATGTGCAGTTTTTATATTTCATTTGGTGACTATACCACAGTATGTTTATTCAGTCTCTGTGAGATGGGCATTCTGCTCATTTCCATTGTTTTAACTTTTAAATGAAGCAGCAGTAAACATTCTTGCATGTGTCTGATTGTGGACAGATACACTCATTTCTCTTGGGTAAATTCCGAGGTGTGGAACTGTCGAGGTGTAGAGCAGGCATATCTTGTGTTTAGTAGAACTACCAAAAACGTTTTCCAAGTGGCTCGTCATCTCGGGTTCCCCTCAGCAGTGTAGGAGAGTTCTCGGTGCTTCCCATCCTCAGCAACATTGGGGATTGCCAGTCTTTTTAATTTTAGCCATTCTGCTGGGTGTGTAGTGGTATCTCATTTTGATTATAAGCATCAATTTTTTTAAGCCATAAAAAACTTGTTTTTAAGCCTTAGGTCATCCATCAATGAGATATGTGAATTGGAGCAAGATACCTAAATACCCAGAGATTCAATTTCCTCAGCTGTCGGGCTAGCCAAAAAAAGTTCGTTCAGGTTTTTCTGTAACACCAAATGAACCTTTTTTGGCCAACCCAATACAAAGTAGGGGCTACTCTTGCCCACCTCCAGAGACTTTATGAAGATTAAATGACATAATGATTACAAAGCAGAAGGTGTGGCTCATAAAACCCTCAGTATTAAATAATAACTATTATGGCTATTCCTGTCATTATTGTTATTATTAATATTATTATTACTGCAATTGATATAATCCAGGTCAAGAAATCCTTTATTTGGTTAAGGTTGTCCTACATACAAAGACATTATTGGTTGAAATTGTCAAATATATATATATATATGTTTAATGATTTAATGTTCTCTAAGGCAGTTGGCATTGATTTAAGAAGACTGATGAGAGAAGAAATTCATTTAATTCATCCACAACTACCCAGTGGGTACAACCTATGTGCCCAGCACTGTTCTAGATGTCGGGCTTCCCTTCTTGTGGAAGGGACGCTCTGGGCTTAAGAAGAGGAAGAGACAGTAAACAGTAACCAAAGAGGTGAACAAGATAGTTCTACATAATGATCCACTGGATGAAAGTAAAATGATGTGATAGAGAATGTCGGGGAGTAGATGGGGAGATTAGAGATGGTCTCTTCCAGGAGATAACATTTGCAATCAGAGCTGAATGATTAAGAAGAGTCTAGACTTGCACAGATCTGTGGCTTGGATTTTCCAAGGTTGAGGGAACGGCAAGTGCAAGGCTGTAAGACAGGCATGAATTGGGCATATTGGCAGAACAGAAGGTCCACCATGGCTGTTGTGGGCTTGGGTGGGGAGGAAGCCGGCAGGATCATGGCATGCAGGGTCTTGTAGATTGTTTCACTTTTTTATTAAGTGTATTTTGGAGTCTTGAAAGATTTTAAGAAGAGGCATAGCGGGATCTGATGTCTATTTTTAGGAGATTACTTTTAAGTAAGCTCTGTAGAGAATAGATAGCTATGGGTAGAGCGTTAGGTCAGAAGGCTGGTCCTACTGTCTCAGGAGGTCAGATGAGAGGTGGTGGTGGCCTTGAGTAGGAGGTGGCAGGGGAGATGGAGGACAGTGGATGGTTACCAGATGCATTTTGCAGATGGTCCTCAGAGGGCTCGCTGATGGTGGGAGGATGAGATAAAGAGTGGAATCAAGGCTCTAGGACTGGGTAAGTGATGGCAAGGAAGAGTAGGTAGAAACGGCTTGGAGGGGCTGTAGAAGTAAAGTTTTCTTCTGATCATTGTTATGGGCTGAATTGTATCCTTAGAAAAAGAGCTGCTGAAGTCTGAATCCTTGTAAACATGGCCTTATTTGGAAATAGGATTTTTGCAGATGTAATCGAGTGAAGATGAGGTCACAGTGAAGGAAAGGTGGACCTTAATCCATTATGACAATGGCTGGTGCTGCATGCATAACTGAGTGGGGAGATGGACGTATAAGCTGGACAGAAAGGAACCGAGAACAAAGTGTGAGAGAAGAAAGTGACTGTCAGCAACTTTCGACCAACTGTCTCTTGTGGGGCAGCAGAGAAATGGCGCAGCGGCTGGGATGGGAGGCCTGGGGTCAAGGGAGAGTGTTATGTTTACAGTTGTGAGCTTCTGGAGGAGTTTAAGTGTACCTGAGCCTGTTGAGGAAGGGAAGTGGATGACTGGGAAGGAGGGGGTACTTTCAGGAGCTAAATCCTTGAGAAGGTGAGAGGGGATGGGTACCAACAAGGGTGTTTCACTTACTTTACTAGCAGGGAAGACACAGAGCGAGGGTGGATGTCAATTTCCTGTAAATGAGAAAGTTCCTTTCTTACTGCTTCAATTTCTTCATGGAGTATAAGGCCAGGTTATCAGCTGAAGGCAACAGAGAACAGGAGGTGCTGGAGGTTCCAGGAGCCAAGAGAAAGTAGAAGAGACATTGGAAAGTGAAAGAGCAAACATTCCAGGGAGGAGAGCAGTATCACCGGCTGGTGGGAGACGGATGGCTTGCTTTTGATGTGAGACAGTTTCCTCTCACCAGGTCTTCCTGAGTCTCTCTTTTCCAAAGCACATTGGTGACCATTGCAGAGAGTACTCTAAACCGCCAGGGGATAATGGTATTACCAGCAGGAGCCTTGAGATTCTCCCCAAAATAGTGGATAGCAGAGAGGTCTTCTTGGAGCTTTGAATAATTGTGAACCTAAGACTCTTCCTTTCCTTTCTTTCTTCCTGGAGTATTATGAGATAGTCAGTATACTAGAGGATGTTTGCCCTTCTAGTAGAATAATGGTTACAATGCTATAGTAACCATTTATTGCAGAAGTGTAAAATGCTCTGTGTTTGATATGCATTCTTGCATCTAATTTCTTATTCATCACATCCTCAGGCAGCGTTCCAATTTTTTGGATGAGAATAACTGAGGCTAAGAACGTGTAATTGTTTGTCCAGAGCCACAGGGCTGGTGTCAGAGCCAGGATGATTTGTTGGAAGCCTGTGCTCTTACCACCTGTCTATTACTGAGACATGTTTGGGTTATTTGAATATAAATCTTCTCTCATGAATAACTTCTCAGATATATGTTTCATAGCCCACACATTAAACTGCCTTCCCAATGGGAGACTGAGTCAGAAAAAAATGATAGTCCCCCAAATTCTCCCCTCTCCAGTGGCTTCTTCTGCTCTGTCTCAGTCACAAGGGTCTCTCGTCTGTGTTTGGGAAGAGGTGGGGTCCCTTGAGCGGCAGCTAGAAGCATGGCTTTCCCAGAAGCGTGATGGAATGAGTGGACCCCCAAGACTATGTTAGTGACAGAGGATTTACGTTCTGTCCTAAATCTCAGGTTAGTCACACTGGGACTTTGTATAATTATGGAACGTCTCTGAGACCGTTATTCATCTGCAAAATGCAGATAATATTAATGTTGTCCTCAGATATTTTCCTCTAGATAATAAAAGGCATTCACGGCCCGTGTCTCCGTGTAAGGGCACCTGGTAAAACTCTCTGAGATGCTAGAATTTTTCAGCATCGTTCCATGGACACCCACTAATTGGAACACACTCAGAGGAAGCTTAGTGCTTTTGCAGAGTATGAGGAGGTCAGGGGTCAGAGGGGAAAGCAGGCCCAGTCACCCCATGGCTAAGCCACCGCCTATAAATCTGCATCACGGTTACAGGGGAGGGTCTGAACCGCCCACAGACTTCCTGACTGACCCCTGCGTCTACCCTAATCTCCTAAAAGGCTTTGGGCGAGGAAGGAGTCTTCCCTCCCTGCATCCTTTGCCTCTTCTACCCAGGCCTTCTTCAGGTCTCCTCTTGGCCGGGGTCCTGCTCTCCGGGAGACAGGACTGAAATGGTGTCATAGGCAGAGACGGGAATTCGGTTAGACGCCGGGCATCTTTCCAAGAGGATTACAGCCAGCACACCTGAAGAGAAAATAAATGGCACACCTGGGTCCCCTGAAATAGAAATCAACCTCTGCACTGCTTCCTCCGGTACAGAGGATGCCGTGGGCTGCGTGGGCATCTCGGAGCGCTCTGATCTGGGAAGATGCGGATTTTTGTCACAGCCAGCAGCGACCTTGGACTGTTCGTTCTCCCTCCCGAGCTCCAGTTTCCTCATCTGTAAATCGAGAGGCTAGAAAAGGTGACCTTGAATGCTCCTTCAGTTGTAACATTCTCTGATTCTATCCCCATGGCTGGAGGAGGTGGAGGGCTTTGTCCTCCTAAAATCCCTGAAGATGGATGCCACACCAATAAGGCTGTCTGTCATCCCCTTGGTAAATAATTAGGATGCACTAGAGATGTGGTTTTTAAACTTTTATTTTTGAGTCATGTGATGCTTCCTTTAAAAAAAAAATCTTACCCCAAAGCATATGTAATATCTAAGAGACCACAGCAGAGCCCCCCTATTGCAGTGGATGAAGTTGACCTGGAGTTTGCCCTTGGCCACAGCTGGAGACTTCTGCAGGGTACATATTGATGTTTCTGCTTGTTTGTATGTTTTGGTTTCTAGCACAAAGTAACAGTTTTCTGAAATCCAAACTAACCAAACTGATGGTTCAGAGGACATTAATCTGAATTGAAAGGGTTTCTTTTATGAATGACTTTCTGGAGGATTTGTCCCCTAGTGCGATGGTTACCAAACGGTATTCTAGGTTCTGCCCCCCCCCCCACCCCGCTCGCCAGCCTCATTCTTCTGTATCTGATGAGATTCCCCCTACTTTCCTAGGGCACAGCAATAATAGGATGAAAAGCACCAAATTGAAAGTCACAGTCAGGGGGTCGGTTTCCAAAACGGTCTCCCCGTGTGACCTTGACGACGCCTCTCCTCCCCACTCTGGGTTTACTTTTCCTCCTTTGTCAAATGAGAGCATTGGGCGAGGTGGTTCCCACACCGTTCCGGCCGCCTGGAATTGCTTACCGGAGCCCTCGCAGCCGTGGACGCCTGGCCTTCACCAGGTGGGCTACACACCTGGCCCCCGTCCCCAGGTTTCCCGGCTACCGAGTCAGCAGAGGGAAGACGCCAGAGGGGACGTCTTTGGGGTTGTCCAGGGTGTTTGCCCCCAGCTCTGCTAACTGCACAGACTCCGGAGGCGACAGGCCCCATGCGCTGTGTGAGCAAGCACCAGAATTGTCGCATTCAATTAAAGCATTCCCCGTAGCTGTTCTCTGGAGATTTTTAAACTAGTAAATAGCCATTGTCAGTGCAATCTGCAGTTAGACCTGGCCTGCGCCCAGTTTACCTTGGTAGAGCGAGCTCAGAGCTACTTTATTCACTCAACCAAAGGTGACTGCATGGAGGAAGGCAGGCTCCTGGCTCCCAGCCCCAAGTCCCTCGGGGGGCCGTGGGTGTGGGCTCTTGGGCACTAGAAGGAGCCCTAGGGTTTCCTGGGGGAAGAGCTCTCAGGCCAAAGAGCACAGCCCAAGCTCTCTGCAGCGCCTGCTCTTGACTCCCTCTGGCCTGAGGTCAGCTTGGGGCACAGGCAAGAGTAAGAGGGCCCCAGGGAGTCCCCTGCATGGGAAAGAGGAAAGACCGTGGTCTCGATGTGAGTTGCAGCTCGCATTTATTGAGGCTTGTTGGTGCGGAGTATTGGACAAAATGATTTACACACAGGATTTCGCTTAATCCTTACCACCCTCCTGCCAGGTCTGTGTTAGATAAATGCCTTGTCATTTACACAAGGAGACGTGGCCCCTCTCACTTCCTGGCCCCTATACTTCTTTTTATAAAATGACATTTATTAGAGGTTTTTTTTTCCTATTAGGAAGTACAAAGAGAAAGACAAAGAATGGCCCGTGATCCCACTCCCTAATCCCAGATAAAGTCTGTCAACAGTACGAAAATAAAAATAACACATATACCTGTTTAGAGAATTCAAACAGTAAAGAAAGTAATAAAATTCAAAGGTAAACACATCCCTTCCTTCCAGAACCTCTCCCCAAAGGAAAGAAAGTTTTCGTATTTTGTATGCATGATTATTTGCAGAAGAAAATATTTTTGTATAAACCAGCCTACCTGCAATGGGTCTCTATATAATATAGCCTCTCTGTGTATATTATTTTAATTTTTACTTTATATAAAAGGAATAGTACTGAAACATTGCCCTACACTTTGCTTTTTTTTTTTCACTTTCTGTACCTTCGAGTTCTTCCCAAATAGGCACATACAGCCCCACCTCATTCTTTTTTAACAGCTGTGTAGTATTCCATCATTTGGATGGATTCCAGTTGACTTCCCCCCACCCCCCACTGACCACTGACAGAAACTACTGCAGTCAATGCCACACTGTCTAGCCCGGTTCATATATCATGGACAAACTTGAGAGCATATATGTGGGGGAAATTACCAGCAGTGAGATACTGTCAATGGCCTGTCCCTCAAAAAGGCACCACTAATTTATCCTCCCACCAGCAGCAATGAGAAAGCCCGTTCCCCTGGCACTGGGTCTCATCGAACGCTTCAGTTTTGCCAAATCAATTCATTTTTTGAAAAAGATGGCGCCTGTTTTGATTTGCATTTTCTTAATTATGAATGAAGGTTAATCACATTTTTATATCTCCATTGACTTTTAAACTTTTGTCTTTCTTTTTTTGGGGAGGGAGGGTAATTTCCTATTCATATTCCTTGTGCATTGTTTCTAGTATGTTGTTATCATTGTTGTTGTTGGTTATTATTATGGCTTTGATGGAGCTTTTGTAAACAGAGGGAAACCCCTTTCTCACACATTAAACCCCAGGGTTTTACATGTGTTTTGATGCTGGTCGGTGGCCTGGTTTTCCATAAAGAAGGTCAGCAGTAAAGTGGCTGCAGAGCAGGACCCCAGCCAGCACCATCAAGCTCCCCACCAGCTTCCCAGAGACCGGCTCCCTGTCTGTGCTGAGCACATGCAGTGCATGGCAAGCAGGTTCTAATGATGGAGCACTGTTCCCCCATCACGGATGCTACTGCTGGTTTTATTTCATCACGATAATATATTTTTATTGCCTTATTTGCATACCAGATTTTCCAGGGCAACTCCAGTATCACTCAAATTTATTTCTGTCAATAAGGACAATTTGTTAAATGTTGTGTATGATCTGATTTACCAGTCTTTTCTTAATGAATGTTTGGATTTGTGTACTGTAAAGATTACAAATAGGTACATCCGTGAATTTAGAAATTCTGTAGTTTTACTCCTTGCTTGACAAATTTCATCGCTGGGCAGCTTTTTCTTCTCCCAATGAGGTTGAGGATATTTTAGTTGCTGAGTTCTTAAAAACTGGAAACTCTTTGTTTCCTTTATTGTTGGAGAATAATTTGGCAGGGAATAAAACACTTTGGTAACAGTTCCATCTATGTGTCTATTGATCGTCTATTTAACCTATGTATTCATCCATCATCTATCCATCTATGCATCTATCTATAGCTATCTTAGAAACAAAATAATTGAGTCTGACATGTCCCCAAAAGTATGTTTTCCTGAAATCAGTATTTATTATGTACATGAATCTCTTTGTACTGTATAACACTGCATATGCACATATTTAAACAGTATAGTGGTGTGTTGGATGTTTTAAAACTCCCTCTGATGTCATCTTGTTTGCTTTCAGTTTGTTTCATGGGGTCCTTAACATTATAACTAAGAATCGTCCGTGTTGATACTTAGAGCTCTGATTCATTTTATGTGCACTGTTGTATGGGATTACGTAGGTACTGAGATGTATCGCTTTCCTCCTGGTGGGGAACACAGGGTTTTTCCCAGTTTGTCCTTATTGGAAACAATGTTGCCCATGAACATGTCTTTGTGTATCTCCTTATGTGCATGCATGAGGATTTATCTCTGGGCACAGATCTGAAGGTGAAATTGCCAGTTCCATAGTGCATCTTTCGTCAACTTTATTGGCTGTCGCCAAAGCTCCTTCCAAAGCAGTTGTACCAGTTTGCACTCCCACATGAAGCGTGCAGGGATTCTTGTTTCTGCTTATCCATGTCCAGAGTCCCGGGCATTTTCATTTTTGCCAGTCTGCTGGGTGTGAAAGGATATCTCATTGTGGCTTTAATTTGAATTTCCCCGATTACTTGTGAGATGGAACACCACTTTATGTGTGTTGGCCCTTCGGGTTTTCTCTTCTGTGACTTGCCTGTTCATCTCCTTTGCCTGTTTTTCCCATGGGGTTGTTTTACTTTCTTATTAATTTGGAGTTGTTTGTGTGTTCTTGATATTAATATAAATGTATGTTTCTATCCGTTGACTTATCGTTTCATGATTGCTTTTGATGTGTCAGAGTTTAATTCTTTCTGGTTTATTAATGAGCACAGACTTTATTTTCATTACTTAATACAGAAGTCTCAAATTATTAAAGTTTGACAAAAAGAAGTGTCCTTTTGCTTTTAGAAGGTGCTTTCACCAGAAACAGATACAAGTAAACAAACCAAACTCAAAAAAAAAAAAAGAGAAAAAAACACTTCTTGGATTCTTTTTTTTTATTGAGGCTGAATAGATAGATATATTCGTATTTGACATTTGTACGCATTGCAAAATGATTATCATAGTAAGTCTAGTTACCATCTGTCACTGTACAAACTTAATGCAATAATATTGACTACATGCCCCATGCTGAACTTTACACCCTCATGACTTATTTATAACTGGAAGTTTATATTTCTCCATCCCCTTCATCCATTTTGTCTCTCCCCGCACCCCCTCCCCTCAACTGAAATAAAAGTCTCAAACGTCTTTAAAAAATTGCTTCATTTTCTGTAGGTTTGGTGTTTTGTGAACGTGACTTGTGTTTTCCCCTTTTTTTCTAAATTGTATTTCACCACTGTATGTATCTAGATGCTGGTCCTTCTAAGATATAGCCTAAGATGCTTGACTAAAGACTAAAGTCTTCCACCTGCTCAAAAAAAACAAATCTATTAACTTTAAGTTATTGCTTCTGAATTATACCCTCTGTCTCTCTCCTGGGCATCTTATTTTAAGTAGATAGAGTTGTCCTTTCTGTCTCTTCTCTCCTCCCACCCTTGTCATCTCCTCCTTCTTCCCTGCTGAGTACCCAGTGCCTCCCTCTCATTGGCATTTTCTTCACCAGTTTCTTCGCTATCCACACTCTTGTCCATATTTGCAACTCAGGCAAACCGTCCTGATCAGTTTGTTCCCCACCCCCCTCCAGGACTATTGATTGAATTTCACCGATGCAGAGTTCTCTTAAATCTTATTGCGATACCATTCAGATATTGCCTCATGCCCTCCCCTCCGCCCCGCACCGTTTCTTGCAGCACATCTCTTTTACAGAGAAACTTTCTGTTTACTCAAGGTCGCTTTCTCATCAGAGCCACCAGCATCAGACAACTCCAGCACCCCAGCCCCAGACCTCTCTTCAGCTTTCATCTGCCTCCCACATGGGGACCATTGTCCCTCCGTGCTGTTCCTATGACTCCTGACTTCTGAAGGGTGCTGACGGTGAGAGGGTAGGGGCAGATCTGGAGGGAGCCAGGTCATCCAGGTGCTGCTTTGCAAGTTCGGTCCAGCAGGTAGGGGCAAGCACGCTCTCTCTGCAGGCTAAGACCACCCTTGTTCCGGATCAGGGGCTGTGTGTTTGTGGTGTTGCCACGTGGGTGTGTATTCATGATACTTAAGTGTGCTCACAGAACTGCTTACCTCTGCCTGGAGCTCTGCTGCATATGGGGTCATTTCTCTGGCACTGCAGTTTGGGCAAAATATCTACTCCTTTGGCCTCCTGCCTTGATGGCCTGCAAAAGGGTATAGACTTGGGGGTCATAGCTGCAGAGGAGAGAAGGGGGTGGCTCCTTGTGTTATGGCTAAAGAATTCTGTGGTACCCATTCATACCATTCACATTTTGAACTCTGTGCATCCCCAAGGCAAAGACGGGGCATTGGCTCCCCTCGCATCTGACCGTCCGCTTGCGTAGGGCTTCAATTTGCCAACCGTTCTCTTCACTCTGCCCTTGAAGGAAGTGGTCATTCCTTTGGAGGGTAAGGAGAATGTAAATCATTCTAGACCTTGACCTCTTCACATTGGCCTGGATCTGGCTGAAGACTGACCTGCCCATAGTTCTCTGAAACACAGTAGTTTGTAAAGTCTGGTCCCTGGACTTGCCATCACCAGCATCACCTGGGAACTTGTTAGAAACAGAAATTATCAGGCCTCACCCCCAACCCACTGAATCAGGAATTCCGGGGCTGTGGCCGGGCAATCTGTGTGCCGTCCAGGTGAATCGGATGAACTCAAATTTAAGGACCACGGCTCAAACGAAAGCTGAAACTGCCACGGTGCCTTCTCCAGCTATCCTGAGAGATGCTGTTGAAAGGCTCCCTGGAGACTTGGGTACCCAATGGCAGGTGTCTAGACTTTTTAAAAAAATTTTATTTATTTGTTTGTTTGTTTTTGGCTGCGTTGGATCTTTGTTGCTGTGTGCGGGCTTTCTCGTTATGGCGAGCAGGGGCTACTCTTCCTTGTGGTGCTCGGGCTTCTCACTGCGGTGGCTTCTCTTGTTGCGGAGCACAGGCTCTAGGCACACGGGTTTCATCAGTTGTGGCACTCGGGCTCAATAGTTGTGGTTTACAGGCTCTAGAGCACAGGCTCAGTAATTGTGGTGCACCGGCTTCGTTGTTCCATGGCATGTGGAATCTTCCTGGACCAGGGCTCAAACCCCAGTCCCCTGCATTGGCAGGTGGAATCTTAACCACGGTGCCACCAGCGAAGTCCTAGACTTGGTTCTCATGTTTACTTTTCATTTCATTGAACTCAGTGTTTTCTAGACTGGTTTGACCATGGAACTCCTTATTCCTGTCATGTGCTCCTGGTCCTGCCTCACTGCCCCTCAAAATCTCAGTACATGAAGCTCCACATGTCCAGTGTCTGTGAACTTGGGAATCATCCTGGCTTAGTGTTTCCCCAGGGTCCTGGCTAAAGCCTTAGAAAAGAGTCACAACTGCACTTTTTCAGACCAAGGGGTGAGCTGACTAGGGTGAGGGTTGTAGAAAGAGTGTGGATTTAGAGGCGGGTAGACCTGGTTGGGATCCAGGGTCTACCACTGACTAGCACCATAAACTTGGGAAAGTGACCTTTTTTTCACAGGGCTCTTGTGAGGAGTAAACAAAGCCAGGTGTGCAGGACGGAATGGGCATGGGGTTTGGAGTCAGAAGACCGGGATGCTAGTGATGGCTCAGTCACCTTCCAACTTTACACCCTTGGCCTCAATTTTTCCATCAATAAGATGGGGAAATAAAAATAATAGACAACTTATCATGCGGTAGTGATTAAAATTTTAAGGAAATAGTGTATATGAAGGATCTTTGTAAACTGCATAATGGTGCAGAATGTTCGCTGCTATGTCAAAGAGATTCAGCCGTGTTTTCAGAGGCTCTGTCCCTCTGTCTCGCACACAGTAGGTGATCGGGCGTTGTAGTTGGCTTTCAATCAAGCACAGCCCCAAAGCAGTAGGGCAGCGCTTAGCCCTGAGGGACCTTGCTCCAGCTGACAGATAAGAATGAATTGAAGTAGCAGAGGCACTGTTTTATGTGCCATCTTTCTCAGTATTGATTTGTTTATCAAAAATGTTATTTATAAGGAGCACAAAAATAAACCAGCCCAAACTCTGCAGGATGTAACAGAGGTTCTGAATTAATGAGGTCCAAATTTATGAGGGTTTGGAATTGCTACTTCCTTTTCTTACTCGTCTTTTGTCGGGAGGGGCAGTGGGGGGAAGTGAGCGTGTTACAGGACAAGGGTCCCCCTCTCCCTGGGGCTTGCAGTGCACCCCGCCACACACCCCTTCTCCTTCTCTCCTTCGTCCCCCAGTGAAGTTGCATTTTTCCAGACTAGAGTTGGGTTTTTGGAGCTGTGACGTGGCTTGGGATATGGGCAGAAGCCTCTTAGTTCAGCTCCAATAATTCTTTTCTATAAAATTCTGAGTTGTGACTACAGTATTTGACAGCAAGAGAGTTCCTCGTGGAAAGCTGTGTGCCCTGAGGAGGGACGTATTTATTCCAGAGTGGAGGGCTTGAGGGAAACAGTGGTACGATGCTCATATTTCTGATGCACTCGGATCTCGGTTCTCAGAGTGTGGTCCCTGGACTGAGCACATCAGCATCACCAGGTGACTTGATAGAAAAATGCAACATCTTGAGCCCCATCCCAGATCTGCAGACTCAGAAATTCTGGGGGCGGGGCCCAGCAGGCTTGAACCTGCCCTCCTGGTTTTTCTGATATGCACTCAGGGTTGAGAACCTCTGATCTGGAAAAAGAAGGAAGGAACGGGGCCAGCCAGACTCCACTCTTCAGAGGAAGGATGCTGCAGTCCGGAACCTAAATAGTGGGTGGTGCTGGGTACCCACAAGGGTCCCAGCAAATGTTAACTGCACCCACTGGAACAAACTGAAGTTTGGTTGTTTATCCATTTACTCTAAGGCCATGGTTCTTCTTCCCTGTGGCACGTTAGAACCACCTAGAGACCTCCTTAAAAATACCCTGACCAAGTGAATCAGAATCCCTGGAGTAGCGTCGGGACATCTGTGTTTTTTAAGCAGTCATATGTATTTTATTTTACTTTTAAATTTTCATTGGAGGATAAATTGATTTACAATGTTGTGTTAGTTTCAGATGTACAGCAAAGTGAATCTGTTATACAAATGCATATATCCACTCATTTTCAGATTCTTTTCCCATATAGGGAAAAGTATTCAGTAGAGTTCCCTGTGCTATACAGTAGGTCCTTATTAGTTATCTATTTTATATATAGTAGTATGTATAAGTCAATCCCAATCTTCCAATTTATCCCTCCCCCCTTTACCCCCCGGTAACAAGTTTATTTTCTACATCTGGGACATCTGTATTTTTAGAGGCTTCCAGATGATTCTGACATGCGCCCCTTTCTGAGATCTAATGCAGAGGGTGCCACGCTAAGAAAAAAATGTGATTTAGGTTGTCTTTACATTTATCATACATTTTTCCACTAGAAATGTATTTTATCTACTTATGTTGTATTATGAAAATTACATATTCATTGCAGAAAAAAAAACTTGGAAAATACAGAAAAGTTGAAAGGAGAGAATAAATAAGACTCATGTCCCAACTGTCTAAATGTGATACTATCAGGTGTGTTTCTTTGAATCTGTTTTTTTTAATACACTGGTTTTGCATCTTTTACAGCATTGGAATCATACTTAGCATAGTATTTTCTTCCACTGTTTTACTTACATTACTTCTTAGATAGTCTGCACATTGTTATACGTACAGCTTTTAATATGCTCTTGTGGCAAGATGACAAAAAGATGGCTTTTCTCCATTTTCAAATGTACATACTTCAAGATGGCATTTAGAGAGGCCTTTCATTTTTTTATAATGCCTGTGTGTCAAGGCCTGTATTGTGAAATCCTACTTCGAACATCAGAAGCAGAATATTAACTCTTTCTCTTTGAATGTCTTCTCCCAGGGTCCTAATCTGTCCTCGGACTTTTCCTCACCCCATCCCCACAGGCAGATGGATGGATGAGGCTGATGAGGGGTGAAATCTTACTGCAGAAAGTCGAGCGAGGAAAGCACATCGATATATCCCAATGCTTTAGAGCCAACACCCTACTTGTCAGCCTCAGCGGATGTTGGATTTCTCCTAAGCCACAAGGCTATAGTTCATAGGATGAGGTGTGAGTCATAAACATACACACACACAAAGCATTCCAGTCAGCCCACACTTCTACACTTTGGAAAGAAAGAAACCAAAGGAATAAGACGAGAAAACGAAAGAAGGAAGCTGGGACAAAGGAAAGGATGGTAGGACAAACAGCCTGAAGTTCTGATGTGCTCAGTCAGAAATGCCAAAGTCAAGCCCTTTTCCCCACCTCTGCTTTCAACATAAGCTTCCCAAACTTTCTTCTTTGTTGCACAGTAGTATGTGCGTGTGTGTGTATGTGTACGTGTATATATACACATATGTATGTGTATGTATTTGAAATGGTAATATATATAAATATGTAATACACATATTGTATATTACATAGTTCATATATATACTTTATATATTTATAATATATATTATATATAAATTTATAAAATAATATATTATATATATATTTTTTTTCCTCGATTGCTTCTACCTCTGACCTAGCTGCTGATTTGAAATCAAGTTCACCGTCATTGCTGGGTGAGCTGGAGCAGCAACGTTTGTCTTCTTGTTGGTGTCATGGATACGCCAGGTAATTCTGCCCCGTCTTC
This sequence comes from Hippopotamus amphibius kiboko, assembly GCF_030028045.1. NCBI lineage: Eukaryota > Metazoa > Chordata > Mammalia > Artiodactyla > Hippopotamidae > Hippopotamus > Hippopotamus amphibius. Next base: position 5,814,279 of record NC_080202.1, on the reverse strand, counting down.
TTGCAGGACATTATGGGAAGGATGCTTACCGGAGTGGAGGACCTGATCTCCATAACTTCATCTCATCTGGATTTGTCACGTTAGGAAGAGGACACACGAAGGGTACAGTGGAAACCATTTTTTACTAAAATACAGAGGTTGCCTAGGGAACCCCAATCTGAAATGCAGAGATGGTGTGGAGGCCAGAGGCTGGTGCAAGACAGGATAAGTGGGGTGGTTTCCATGGCAGCTTATCCTAGTGACATGCGTGGCTTCTGACATGAGTGACCAGGAGGTCACAGGTGTGACTTTAGAAGGCAATAATAGACTGCCAAGAGGCATGTGTCCTGCCCCGCCCATGGCGTGGAGCAGGACACAGATGCCCGTGGCTCCCTGTGGGAGGGGACCACAGGCGGCATGGTGGGAAACACTGCCGACAGATGTGCAGCATCTGCAAAGTGTTTGTCCTTCTCTTGGCTATTATTCCTTTTCTGTTTGAAAGCCACATTTTATAAACTGCTGTCAACGTTCTATACTGTGGGTCTCGAAGCCAGCATGCATGTCGAGAGTTTCAGTGTCCTAAGTGTGTCAATGTAAACTCTCTGTGGTGGGGACACAGAGGTAGAGGTTACACAGACCTTCAAGCCACAGCTGAAAGCGAACACGGCATTTCTGCTGAGCTGCTTTATGACCTAGCCGACAGCTTGCAGAGCATCTGTGCAGGGGGTGTGGCATCCTCGCTTCTTTTGTTTAAACAGAGTTCTACTCGTGTTGTGAGCATTCTGCCATATCAAGAGTAACTGGATCCCTGACTCCTTTGATTACCTTCCTAACACCTGTGTACTGTTATAGACAACTGTGAACTCTGTTGTAGGGATGGTATATCCCTGTCTTCCCCTGAAATATGTGTCCGTTTTAAGGGTGAGTGAACAAGGAACTCTGCAATTCTTTCTCACATCCCATGCACCCAATTTTTAAGTTCCCTATGTGATGTTTGTTCATCCTATAGAGAAAAAAAAAAATCTGTATCTGTGTATGTATTTTCTGTTGTGTCTCTTTGTGTCTAAATAAAGTTCATTGAGGATACAGGCGGCATTTGTGGCTACTAAGAGTTGCAGAATCAAACTCGGGAAGGGGAAATGGGCCTCACAGTTAACCGGTAAAAGACACAATCCTTGACGTACTCATATCAACTCAAGCCTGGAATATACGACCCCCCATGTCACCTGCTTTGTGATAATTACCTATCACTGTGAAACCAATTACTCTAAAATGTAGCATTTTCAACCGATAATAAACATTTCTTATGTCACATAGTTTGTGTGGGTCAGGAATTCGGGAGCAGCTGAGTTGGGGTCTCTCATGAGGTTACAGCCAAGGTATCCGCAGAGGCTGCATCAGCTGAATCGGGCTTGACTGGGGCTGGAGGACTTGCTTCCAAGATGGTGCACTCACGTGGTGCTGGCTGTTGGCAGGAGGCCTCAGTTCCTCTCTGTGCCGTTCTCTCCAAGGTTACTTGAATGTCCTCACAGCATGGTGGCTGGGCTTCCCCAGAATGAGTGATCCAAGAAAGAAAAAGACAGAGGCCACCATGTCTTCTGTGATCAAGCCCCTAGGTTACACATCATCATTTTCACAATATTTTATTGGCTACACAAGTCAGCCCTATTCAGGATGGGAGGGGACTGCACAAGGGTGTGACTGCCGGGTGCCTAGGATCATTGAGGGGCCACAGGGGGGCCACTTTGGAGGCTGGTTACCACACCCCCATGACCCACGGAGCAGAGCTACAAATCCGGGTCTTTCCAACAGAACACGGCCTTCTCAACTGCAGTGCTTTCTACCCTTACTTATTACTAAGGCTTCCCAACGGCTGTGGCTTCCCGCTCTTACCCTTGCCCCTTGTAGCTGGTCCCACCAGAAATACCCAACAGTTCAATCAATAGAACTCTTTATAAATAGATAATAAATGCTACGGCTTTGGGTTCACACCTTCATTCCACAAGTGTTTCGTGAGGTCTGCCATGCACTAAGCAATGTTTAGAAGTAAACAAAGTAGAACTCTTCCACTGAGGGAAGTAGACACAATAAATCCTTGAAGCTGAGAGCAGGGAGAAAACCTAAAGCAGGTAAAAGGGCAGGGAGCTACTCTCATCAAGGAAGACTTCTCGGAGGAGGGGGTAGTTGAACAGAGACCTGCCTCCCAGGCAGGGGCATCAGGAAGGCCCTGAAGTAGAAGGTTTCTTGCAGGTCAAGAAATAGGAAGGAGGCCCGTGAGTGAAGCAGGCTAGAAGGAGATGAGATCATCATGTATTTATGGGCCATGGCTGTAAGGCTGCTTTCAGATTGACTAGACCTCCATCAGAGCACATACAGGTGATTCTCTATCCTTACCTGTTCTTCCGGTCACTGTCACCTAGGCATCCAGGAGGCTTCCCTGTCCGTGCATGTGAGGGCTTTGCCGTGGCCTCTGCTTATTTTTTCCCCATCTCAGCTTCTTCTGTGGCCTCCTCCAGCCCTCTCGTGCGTGCGTGGCCTGTGCTCCTGGTCCATCACCCTCACCACATCCTCTTTGCCATTGCCTTCCACTCAAGAAGACCTCTGAGATCTCCTCTTTCCAGGAATGTACCCTGCATGTAGTTTCCTATTTGGATAATAACTAAAGTTTCAGGAGCAAGGAGATTGGGATGGGAGTGGGGCTCTGGAAATAGAGATTCCCTTCCAATGTCAGGACTCTTTATCCCTGCACAGCCTAGATCTCTGCAAAAGGGCCAAGCTGCATCCTCCCTCCCTTCAGAACAAACCAAGTTCAACCCTGAAGAGTAACTATACTCTTGTAAATGCCCCATGGGAAGGAAACCACTCAGAGACATCTAACCTGGGGCCATTCCCCTTTGTGTGTGCGTGAGTCTCTTCCTTTTCTTTCTTTATTTACCTTTGCTTCAACTCCAGTTACTGTCTTTCTGATCCCTCCCCCTTATTCCCACATGTGCCTTAGGCCTTCTGGTGGCACCTGGCCATAGCATGGCCCCACTATGACTCTCAGAACTCGTGGGGTAGCTCATACCTGGTGTAGAAGGTTCTATCACTGCCCTGCCAACCTCATCATTGAACTGAACATTGATTCCTATCAGTCTCTGATTATCAGAGAACCAAGCATGCATGGTCTTTGTTCTAAATGCTCCTGGGAACCTTCCCTGGAAGCTGGGATGCCCCCAGTCCTGTGCTCCGTTTTATGGGCATCACAGAGAGACAGGCACTCCAGCCGTGTAGCCCAGGCCATGCCAGGCCTGGGTCCGTCCAGGTGGCGGTGGCAGCGGCAAATGCACCTGCGCTGACCCGCACTGTTCCTCGGGCCCTTTCCACCCGTGTGTGTCTGTGTGTCTGTGTATTTGTGTGTGTGTCTGCGTGTGTGTGTGTGTGTCCGTGTGTATGTGTAAGATACAGACAGAGAAACCCCTGAAGCCTCTGCTGAAGGGTAGGAGCCCCAACGTCCCTCCCGTTTGGGGGAGGCAGGCCCCGCTGCCCACGGGGCCATGCACCCCTCCATGTCAGCACACCTGGCTGGCGCGGGGACAGCTGTGAGGCTGGAGCAGATGGGGCCAGGGTGTGGGCAGTAAGGGGTGAGGTCAGAGAGGGGCCGGACCACCCAGGACCTGGGGGCCACTTGAAGATCCGGTTGCCGCTCTGGGCGGAATGAAAAACAAAATGCTTTTGGCATGAGGCGTTAGGAAGAGGGGCGTCTGTTGGGAGGGTCAGGGTTCTGGCAGAGGCTGGGGGGTGACGTGAATTCAGTCTGGCTTCATATTAAGTTTTTAGCTGCTTCTCAATCACCCACGTGGAAATGTCAAGTTCAGGGGAGGCATCCTGGCTGGGGAAGTAAACGTGGGAGTTTCCAGTACATGAAGCCGGACACCGGGTGACATCAGAGGCTCCAGAAGAAGAGATGAGGTTGGGGAGGTGAGGGGGACCTGCAGAGACCAGCCAGGAGTGGGCAGTCAGGAAGCAAGAGGACCAGGGCCGGGTGATGTCTTGGAAACCAAGTGGGAAAAAAATCCGCGTTTCCGGGACAGAGCCATCAACTGTTACAAGCCGTAGAGAGGTCACGGGGGATGAAGCCTGCGAAGTGACCACGGTGTGACTCATAACATGGAGGTCACTGTGAGCTTGGCAGGGGCAGTTTGGGGGGGATCTCATCCGTCCGATGGCTGCAGGAGGGAATGGCTGGCGTCTGGGATGTGCTTCTACACGATCTGGGCAAACAGGAGGGTTCATTGTGCTTGCCTCTCTGTTTGGGGAGATGTCTGGAATGTTCCGGAGTAAAAAGTTTAAACAGATTGTAACAATAAGGGATGAAGAGGAATAAGAGACTGCAGTACAGACAACTCCAGAGGCTTAAAGTGAAGGAGAGGGGAGAATGAGGGCAGTAGCTGGAAGAGAGTGTGGTGCAAAGAGAGGTTTGGTGTTTTTTTTTAAGGTGGGAGAAATCACAGTATATTTGATATTTGTATGCTGATAGGAAGGGTCCAGTAAAGAAGGGAAAACTGATTATGCAGGAGTGGGGGGTGGGGTATTTCAGAAGTGACACCCTTGATAGACAAGAGCACATGGAATCTGTCACCTGGGGGGAGGGGCTGGCCTTGTCTAGGAGTGAAATCCACCCAGAGTCGCAGACGGAAGGCAGGGTATATGGCCACAGGTGGATGCAGGTGGGCATATGTGATCCCTGCTCAGTGATTTTGGAAGCAAGCTCATGCACTGTAAGCATTAGGGTGACCAACCATCCTAGTTTGGCGAGGAGTGTTCCAGTTTTAGCCCTGAAAGGCCTGTGTCCTAAGAAACTTCTCAGTCCTGCGCAGATGAGGACAGTTGGTCACCCTAGTGAGGACATATGAGCAGGCCCAGCCTGTCTGGTTTCAGAGCATCTTCCACACCCATCTCTAGAGCCCAGAGAAGTGGAACGAGGATGCCACTGCCTGGAGCTGGAACCCACACAGCCTCAGAGGCCTTGGGACTCCCCTGAGATGGAGACAGGCTGGAGCTCCAGAAGCTGCTGCCCTGTGGGGAGCATCCCAGACCCCACAGAAAGACCCTGGACAGGTCGCTTCATACTGTCTAGGTGATGCTTCCTGCGTCTAGGCTAGAAGTGGCCATTCCTGCTACCCGGCACTCTCCATGGGGTCTGAGGCAGGAAATAAGGAGAGGGGGGTTGTAAATGCTATGAAAGGGGTGGGGGTGTTGGAGCAGGTGCTGAGACCAAAGCTGAAAAAGTGACCATTCTGATGCCAGTTTAGGGGTCTCAGCAAGGAGGGGAGTGGCAGAGGTGGCACCCTGGCTGCTCAACCCCCAAATCCAAGGAGGAGGGGGACCAGCGGTGGTCCAGAGGGAGGGGCTGGGGGATCCTAGAGGCTGGGCCGATGGTACCTGTTCCCTCAGAAGAGAACAAAGCCAGAGATGGGTTCTACCACTCAGAAATGCACGGGAGTCAGCCAGTGATGAGTCCGGGTGCAAGGTCTACCAGGAAGAAGATGTCAGAGCAGGGAAAGCCAGGACCAGAGCCTTTGGGTCAGTGTGATGGGTGGGAGACAGAGTACAGGACGTGTGAGCTTTTGGCAACGACAAGGTCCAAGGGATAACCGTGGGAGTGGGTGGCTGAGTGAAGCCGGGAGGTCAACCAAAACTGAGTCAGAGACCTGCTTCCACTCTTCTGGTTCCATGTGGGCATGCGGTCCCCCCAGCACTGTCCTTGCCCGAGCCCCACGGCTGGCCTGGACCCCAGGTGCCCATGGGCCCATGCTTACCCCTCCCACCAGCCCATTTGTCTGGGCGCTGCCCTGGCTGCGTGTGATACAGGGTTTGAAATTAGATCTGCTCTTCTAGAAAGACAGAAGAGGTGCATAGGACTCTATGCAACTGCAGGCCGTCACCTCCATACCAGGATCTGAGCAAGAGGTTTCAGACCACCCTGTGGAGTGTGGCAAGGAGACCCCTGGAGACCCTGTGCCATTTGGCTCCAGAAATCCAGCTCATATACTTTCACCCTCTGGGGAGCCAGGGGAGTGAGTGGGCTTGACTACACCAAGGTGTTCGGAGGCTGGACTCCAGATCAAGCACAGTGCTCAGGAGGTGTCTGGTCTCCATGGCAATGGTAAGAGGAAATGGAAATATAGCAAGAGAGAGGGAAGGCTGGGCCTGGCTTGCCTGAGATTGGCCTCTGAGAGGCCAGCACCACCTGGGAGCGTTCTTGCCTCTGCCTCTCCGTAGGCCGGGGGCGCCGGGAAGGAGTGGAAGCTGGTCAGAGGACCTCTGGGGTGCTCGGCTGAGGGCACCAAAGCTCTAAGCTGCCTGCTGATGGTTCTGACCTACTCTCCCGGTTTCCCCTGCCTGCTGACTCCTGATTAATGGCTGGATACCAAGAACCAGGCCCTGACTCCGTGCGCTCAGCTTTACTCAGTGGTCCTTTGCATGCTCCAGGCCAGCACGTGTTTTCCTAAACGTTACACTTAGGAAAATGCGTGGCATCAGTGTGATTCCATATCTTGTTAGAATTGAGTCAGCCTCGCCTGGTGGCTAATTGGTTAAAATTGATTGTATCAGAAGCAAGGATGGACCTGCGTGAATGTTGAACTCAGTGCTCACCCAGTGAATCCCTTTCTCAATGTAACTGCTGTTCAAACAAGATAGAAGGAAATAAGGCAACGCAAAACCCAGTGCAATACCTCTGAGAGTCTCTCGATTGAGTACTCCCACTTGCAAGCTTAGCCATTTTGCCTAAAGGCAGCTTTTCTACAAAACCCTCTTTCCCATGTTGGTCTTGCTAACAAGCACACCCGTGACCTTCCAGGAAAGAGTTAAGCGTGCGATGTCCCTCCTCAATCTGGCTTAGGACTCCCTTTCCACCGACGTTAGCTTGGGCAGCAGTTAAACCCCTGCAGCTCAATCTGCACAGTGCCCTGGCCCCACTTGCTGAGCTGCCCGAGTTCACCTCTAAAGTAAGACCACCCAGTCTGCCACTGGGAGACGCACTCAAGACACCAAGAAGTCAGTCCACGAGTTTTCCATCCTTCTTAGGCTCACCTTGTTCTAAGGGACGTGCTTGGGTTGAAAGTATCACCAATTCAAACTACCTTGGTAAATGGTGGCACAGAGAAAAACTCCCACCCATCAGTCCATCAGCTGAGTCCTGGACCGTACGTGTTTCTGTTTAATGTTTGTTTGTGGGCCTCCTTGCCATTGGCCCACGTCGCATGCCAGGCCATACCACTGGGACAGTCTACTGGGCTAATGTGTGGAGAGGGGAGATATTACAGAAGAAAGGAGAAGCGTGCACTGTAAATCACCTTGCCTTGGGAAGTTTCAGCTCTTACCTGTAGGGTACATATATGTTCTCTTGAAAGGAGAAGTAACTCTGGAACAGCTAGATCTCCTATCGTCTCCATCAGTTGGGCAAGAAAGAAGTCTCTTTGGTGTCTTGGGGTCAGGGAAGCATCCCTCACTCCTTAGCTTCTGCCAGGCTGACTCTCCTTTTCTGCTCAAACAGGAGGAGGAGGTACACAGGATGCCTTTAGCGCCCTGAATCTTGGTGGTCTCTTTAAATCCTCATTGGGAGAGCTAGAGGATCAAGTTCTTCTGTGTCCCTGGAGGCTGGCTGGCCCGGCCCAAGGTCTAGCAGCTCTGGGCTATGTCCTTGGTTTTCAGCCTCTTGCTGGTGCCAGGTTCGAGCTTTCTCTTGCCATGACCCATGGCTCAAGTTGACCTCAGGGGCAGGTTGATGGCCAGTACAGTCTCTTCCTGGCACTGGTCTCAGTACTGACCAGTCATCCAAGTTAGGAATCTCCCCTTCCCAGGAGCCAGCCCTTGGCATTGGCTTCCCTCATTCTCTGAGGCTCGCTGCCAAGAGTCTCACGAACCCTGACAGCTCAGCTATGGGGCTGTCCAGTCCCAGAAAGGTGGTGGCAGTGCCATCTCTGCCAGCTGGAGTCTGTGTCCAGGCAAGGATAGCCTCCCAGTCAGCAGCTGCCAGGACTTCATGGTGACCTCAAAGGGGGACAGAAGACTGATGCTCTCAGAGTCTCAGCATTGCACTCTTGGGAACAGAACCATATAATTCTGTGACTCTGCTTTATACAGATTATGTCTGTGGCAGAATAAAGAAATTCTAGCCCTTCCTGCCTGGAGTCATGGCCTCAGTCTCAATCTCACTCCCCTCCAATCAGTGATGTAAACATCCCTCCTTAGATGCTTGTGGAAGAAGAAAAATGGTGAGAAAAAGAGGGTCACTGGAATCAGACATGCTGGTTCACTCTCAGCTTCACCACTTGCTAGCCCTGTGACCTTGACCTCTGTGACATTCTTCTATAAAATAAGGTGATGGTACCACCTACCCCACGGAGCTGTTGCGGAGGTTGTATGCGATAACGCATGCACCAGGGCACCAAGCACGCAAGCAATGGTAGCTTTTCTTATTGTCTGTAGCCTAAGTGCTGAGATGATGCTACTCAGGGGATGACGCTACGGCCAGCAGCATGGGCTCCGCCTGGGAGCTATTTGTAAATGCAGACTCTCGGGCCTCCACCCCCTGAACCTACTGAATCAGAATCTGCACGTTAGTAAGATCTTCAGGTGACTCATATGTACATTCGCGTTTGAGAAGCACTGCTATAGAAGAGCTTTTGCTTTAAGTTTTAGTGGTCCCCGCGATGGTCTTCAAGGTCAGTTCCATTTCTGAGATTCATTTGCCGTGAAATCTCATCTGATACCCTGCATACTGGAAACCAATTGCCCGCAGCTGGGGAGGAAGGAATTTGAGGAGGAATACCTGAGCTCCTAGGGGTGACACAAAGGGACTCCTAAGACTCCCATGACCTGTGCACACGTTGGAGTCGTGGGGATTTATCCATGTCAATGAAACTTAAGTACTGTTGAACAAAGAGGAATGAAACAGCACCTGCCTTCAAGAAAGCAGGCAGTACGATTCCTGCCAAGCAAATGAGAGGTGCTATGAAGCAGATCCTGAGAAGAGCAGAGAGGGTTTAAAAGAGGAAAGCATCACCTCTGAAGGGAGGAGTCCTGAAAGGTCTCCTATGGGAGACAGGAGTTGAGATGGTCCTTGCGGGGCAGGGAGGATGTGAGCCAAGAGTGTGGCAGGCTGGGCACTTCAGGTGTGGGTGCCTCTGGAAGAAGGGCGTGGAAGTGGAAATGCCAGTGTGACAATGGTATATGACACCCATCGAGGGGTGCAGGAAGGTTCTGGGGCCTTAGCACACCTGTCGGGGGGATGGCAGGAAATGAAACTAGAAAGGTGGGTCAGGGGCCGGGTCCTGAATCCTCCCAGGCACAGGACGAGACAGGTTGGTTTTGAAATGCTAGTTCATGATCACTGCGCATGCCCTCTTCCTCCTTTCTCCTCTTCTGTTTTTAAGAATGGTGGATATTTGCCAACGAATAAGTGAACAGATGAATGAATGGATTGAAACAACCCTAAACTGGGAGTCGGGAGACCTGAGATATTGTTGCAGGTGAATGTGGTTTTGGGGAAAACTGCTTTGCCTCTGAGTCTGCGCCTCCCTATCTGTAAACTTCTGCAAGTTGCCTCCTGGTCCTGATGCTCTGAAACGTGTGTGTGTGCTGAAACAGGAGGTTAGGCTTGGTGGAGGCCGTTTGCCATGGCCTTTCTTCAGTCTGCTCCAGAGCTGTGCTCCACCCCCTCACACCTTGGGAGAACCGTTACCCACACTACCCTTTGTATACCCTTTACGATTCCTATCGTATGCATTTTAAACACAAAAAGAATATAATATATTCACCATCCTGCGTCTTGCTTTTCAAATTAAATATAGCTTGGAGGTCATTGCATATCTGCCCACAGAGAGCTACCTCTTTTCCCCCCCAGTGTCTGCCTAATAGTCCATCCTATCGCGCTGTCATTTATGTAACCAGTATTAGTGGTGTGACCCACCACTTATTTTCACTGAATTATTATTGTTTTGATGTTTTTATTTAGAAATAATTTCGGACTTACAATTAGGTTACAAAAGTAGTGGAAAACATTCCCATGTGCCTTTCAAATTTTCCAAATTTTAACCTTTTAGCACATTTGCTTTATCATTCTGTCTCTCCTTCTCTCTGTCTTCTGTCTTTTATCTCTGTCTCTGTCTCTCTCTATATATACATGTATATGTATATGCATATATATACAAACATACACATATTATATATATATATTTTCTAAAAATATATAAATATATATAATTTTTTAAATATCTGAGAGTAAGTTGCAGATATGATGGCCCTTTACCCCTAAATACTTAAGTGTGTATTTCCTAAAAACAAGTACATTCTCTTACATACCCTCAGTATTGATTATCAAGATCAGAAGATCAATATTGGTAAAATACCATTGCGGAATCCACAACTTGTATTCAAGTATACCGCTAATGATCTTTACAGCAAAAAAAAAAAAAAAAAAAAAAAGTGTTTTTCTTTGTCCAGGGTCACATGTTGGTAGATTTATTTCTAAGTATTTGATCAGCTTGGTGTTTTGGGGGCCACCCTGCACAGTTTGTGGGGGGTCTTAGTTCCCTGACCAGGGACTGAACCCAGGCCCTTGGCAGTGAAAGTACAGAGTCCTAACCACTGAACCACCAGGGAATTCCCTTGGCTGCTATTTGTAACTGGAGTTTCCCTACTATTAGGACCTGTAACTGGTTATTTTTGTATATAGGAAGGCTGTTGGTTTCTGTGTGTCAATTTTATATCCTGCAGTCTCAGGGATTTATTTTATTGTTTGAGTTATTTTTATCATTGGTCTCCAGGTACACTATCACATCATATGCAGAAAGAGAGAGTTTTACGTCTTCTTTACCCTTACGCCGTTAATTGATTTCTTTTATCTGATGGCGTTGGCTTAAAACCGCTCGTACGATATTGAGTAGTGAGGGAGATAGCAGCCTCTTTGCCTTGGTTGTGATGGTAGTGAAATGCTCTAGAGCTTTCCCACTGCGATACTGTCTTTAGGAACAAGGTAGACAGATAGAAGATAGATAGATGAGTGGACAGATGGATAGCTAGCTAGCTAGATACGTAGATATATGTTGATTCAGATTAATTTGTGTTTAAAAAGTATCCCTCAAATTCTTATTTTCTTGATTTTTTTTTTTAAATCAAGAATGAGTACTGAATTTTATCAAAAGCTTTTCCTCATCTATGGAGAGATAATGTATGACTTTTCTCTTAGATTTATTAATATTGTGTATAATATCAATGGATTTCCTAACTCAATATTGCATTCCTGGAATAAATCTCACTTGGTCATATTGTATTTTCTTCTTAATACAATACTTTAGATTCTGTCTCTTTTTTTTATAAATTTATTTATTTGTTTATTTATTATTTATGGCTGCATTGGGTCTTCCTTGCTGTGCTTGGGCTTTCTCTAGTTATGGTGAGAGGGGCTACTCTTTGCTGTGGTGCACGCACTTCTCATTGCAGTGGCTTCTCCTGTTGAGGAGCGCGGGCTCCAGGTGTGTGGGCTTCAGTAGTTGTGACTCACAGGCCTAGCTGCTCTGCGGCATGTGGGATCCTCCTGGACCAGGGCTCAAACCCCTGTCCCCTGCATTGGCAGGCGGATTCTTAACCATTGCACCACCAGGGAAGTCCTGGATTCTGTTTGTTAATATTTCACTTAGTATTTGTATCAATATTCATGAATGATACTGGTCTGTCCTCTTCTTTCTTATGTCATCTCTGTCATATTTAGTAGCAACATTATACTTGCTTTATTAAAGGAACTGGGAATTTTCTTTCATTTTCAGTGCTCTGAAACCATGTGTTTAACTTTGGAACTGTCTGGTCTTTGAAGACTTGAAATAATACTTCCATAAAACCATCAGTGCCTAGTGCTTTTGGGGGGTAGTTTATTAATAACTTTCTCTGCAAATGTATATATATGTTTTTTCTATTTATTTTTAAAATTTTGGTATTTAAGTTAGTTTTTATGGTTTTTTCCTAGTAGTTGCCTTTACACTTAATGTTTAATGCTTCTTAGTCCCAAGTGTTCATTATTATTTAACCTTTTTCATCTGGTTTATCAGTTTTTTTTTTTAATGTCCTTTGCCTATACAACAATCAGCAAGTTTATTCTGTTTTGTCCTCCCATTTTTTATGTTATTTATACTTTGTCTCGTAGAACACCTGCACAGTAATCACCTACCCTCTTACCCACTTGTGTTTTAGCCTTTGAAATCAATGTCTGTATCTGTACTCATATCTGGATGTCTGTATCATCATTGTTACTTTTCCTCTGAAATTTGCCCAGTCATCTCTTGGTTGTATGAAGTTCATCGTCGAAAAAAAGATTGCTCAAGAAGGCTCATGGATACAGAATTCCATAAGTTCTTATATCTTGAAATTGTTGTTCTATAGCCTTGACACTTAAAGGGAAGTTTGCCTGGTTATAAAATCCTAGATTCACCCTTTCTTTCCTTGAGATTTTGGAAAATGCTTCTCCAGTGTTGCCTTGTTGTATGCTATTTTTTTGAAAAGTTTGATTTTTTTTTTTTGAAGTCTGACAGTTTACTCTTCTGACTTTGTAAGTCATTTTATCTTTTTGCTTGAAATCTTTGAGAATTTTTATTTTTGAAGTCTGTAAGTTCTCCTAGGACATCAGAGATGATCATTCTGAGTACATTTTCTAGGTACCTGTTGGGCCCTCTTGATAGGTACCATCAGATCTTTTAAAGAAAGTTTTGTTGAATTATATTTTTATATACTAGTTATTTTCCATGGTTTTGTTTTTCTTCTTAATGGACTCCAATTATAGCGGTGCTGTTTTTTCTTTCCTGTCTTTCAGTGCAACCACGTTCTATATAACTTGTTTTGCTTTCATTAGTTCATTGTCATTCTCTTGTTTGCCTCTTGCCTTTTCATCAATGCCTTTAATAAGTTTTATTTTGACTCTGTTCTCTCCTAGGCATGTTGTACTTTAGTCTTCATTTTGTCTCTTTCTTTCACATCTTTCTTATGTTCAGTGAATTCTCTTTAAATTTCTATCTCTTTTTTTGCCATTTGTTTTTAGGTTTTGAATTTCTGTTTTGGTGTTTTTTTTTAATAACTACAAATGTGTTTTTAAGTCTAACTCACTTCAGAGTGTTTTGTTCTGTTTTCTTTTGCTTCATGGTTATTTTTGTGTGGGATTGGAAGAAAATTGTTATTAGTAGAGGTGTTTGGATTTCCAGCTTATGTTTTTTAACAGTAGATTCATATGTGTTTACTCCTATTTCTTCTATCTATTTTCTGATTGGAGGAAGTTATCAGATTCCTATTTTAATGGTATCTTTTCTACTAGTATAGAAATTACAATTTATTTAATGGACGTTATTATTATTACCTAATGGATATTATTATTATCATTGTTACTGTTAGGAAGGAGATGTGTGTCCTCTGACATTTTTGTTCTCTTTTATCTTATAGGGCTCCATTCCCCCCTGCTTCATTTCCCCTTTACCAGCCAATCTCCATGGATTCTCCCTTCCTTTTTACCTTCTTCTCACTCAGAAGCAATGTTTTAGAAGACTGTTGCTTTGAATTGCATGTAGCCAGTACTCTGACCTACCAGATCACTTTTTCTGTGTTTTCATACTTAGGGTGAATGTTCTCATTTTGACAGCAGTTTTAGATCATTCTTAGGTCTGCTGCTATCTCCTTCTCTTCTCTCTTTCATATATTTTTTTATTTCCATGCTGACCTTGTTCACCGCAAGGCTTGTAGCAGGACTAGAAAGATAATTTGCTGAGATTTGTTATTTTCCCTTTTTTTATTAAATATAACTTAAAATCTGGGCATGTTCTGGTTATGTTGAGCGCACAGCTAGAAATAACAGAGCTAGAATTAAGGCCAGGGCTGTCTGATTATATTATATTTGATTGTATTATACAACAGAGAGATGGATTGGGGTTGTGGAATATACTGGTAAAAGGATAAAGCTCCACATATGAAGCAAAGTCTTAATCAGCTATAGTGTATGGCTTTATGTGTAATGCTGTAGTTACTTCCGGCTTTTGCCACTGATTATGGAAAACCTAACCGGTGATCATTAGTTCTACTAGTTGGATATAGGACTAAATATTATGTCATTGACAACTGTAGAATTCTGTCATCACCCTGGTCTCCATTTCCCTAGAGTGGCAGATGCAGGAGGCCAGGAATCAGAACAACTTTCATGGAAACGTTAGGCCTTGCAGAAGATGAGGAGTTTTAGCAAATGATGATCCAACTCTTCGGTCAAAGAACTAGACTAAATTCCACGGCCAAAGGTCCCTGGTAAATTAAATATCCAGATTGAAGGAGTGGTCTTAGTCTTCATTCTTCACGTTTTGCTTTTTTTCCAGAATTTGATATTGTGAACTTTCCCCTCTTCCTTGGAAATCATTTCTCACAATGATAGACCATAGTACTCTTTGACTATGCCTTCTGTGTCTCCTTTTCTGGCTATAGTTTTTCTCCCATCACACCACAGATATGCACATTTTCTAAGCTCCATGTTAACTCTCTGCTCTTCTCTTTCTTAAAATGTTCCCTTAGAGAACGCACTATGTGCATGACTCCTGTCATCTTTCGTAAGCCAAGCAGCCAAAGTCCATCTCGCTCAACCTTGACATTTTTGCTGAACTCCACTGAGAAAGTCTTTCAGCAGAGAAGTGGCATCGAGAGTAGGAAAAGGAGAGACCCAAACTCAGTGTATCCTAAGGTGAAACTGCACAATTCCTCCAAAACCAGCTTCTATTTCTGATGAAAATTTGTTGCCATCATTTTCTTCTAGTTGCCCCAACTGGGAGCAATAGCATCTCTTCTGCTTGATTCTCTTGATACACACCCATAGCCCCCATTCTTGTTCTCTCAGTTCATCCTCAGTACATCTTTTGAATCTTCCACATGTGTCCACTTCCCCAGCACAAATTTTTGCCAGCTCATTTCCAATTTAATTGAATAGCTGCCTAACTGGAGTCTTTGCCACCTCCCTCTCTGCTGTGCACCTTCCCACAGTCCTCCTTCAAAATCCTTTTCAGCAAATCATACTCATACTCGGAATCCTAGAGCAGGTCCCCCATTTCCCATATTTCTTCTATTATTTAGGCCTTCAAGTGCCTCTACCTTCCTGGTCATTCTGATTGCCCTTCTACTCAGTTAAAACCATACACGGTTAGCCTGCCTGATATACTTAACCTTTCACTGAATGTGCAGTACTCTTTTTGCCCTCATGAAGCCTGAAATGTTTGGCCTCCCACCATTTCACTAACTTTAAATCCTACTCATACCTTATGGGTCTACAGAAATCTTCCTTTTTCTCCCCATGCACTTCAACCTCCAAGAGCTTTCCCCGCATCCAAGTCCCCATAATCAGGTCTGCAGGGGTTTCTTCGTGATCCCTCTGGAGATCTGTAAACTAAAAAGGCATTTCCTTCCACACATGCCTGATGTGATAGAATATGGACAGGGAACCCACAACAAGCACCCCCCAGTTCAGAAAGGGGAAGAAAAGGAGGCCCTTAGCAGACACTGATCCGCAGCAGTTTTGAAACCTCTCTGAGCTGATGTTGGGCGGGGGGGGCTCCTGATCTAGGTGTGTGTTGGGGGATATTCCTTGATTGGGCTCTAGTTCTGCTCTCTGGAGGGGCTTCCTCATCCAGTATTTCCCATGGCTCCTGGCTCTGCCTTCTAGAAGGTTCCTCGTTTCCCATTATCTTCCCTGGTCATATCTGAAGTGGGTGTTGGAGAATATGTCTTAGGAACTACACAGCTTTCTCAGCCCACCCATTTCCCACAGAGAGTCAGAGGCCTCAAGATTGTTTAAAGTATTGCCCTCCCAGTTCCTTGGGCAGTTCAACTCTGTTAAAACAGGAGGTTTCTTACCTGTTTGATTCTGTTCACTCCAAGTGCTAGTAAATGTACATTGGTCTTGAGATACAGTCCTCAGAACTGTTGTTTCCTCCTCCCCAGACCTCTTTCCCCTACTTAATGGGAGATATTCTGAGCCTTCCAGACTTTGGGGGAGATACACCCCTATATTCTTTACTCTGAGTCACTTTATACAGCTAAAATACTGACCTCCTCAGCTAATATGGGAGAGGAAAAGGAGTATGGAAAAAGGCACAGCAGCTCTTAAATGCTCCCACTTCGATGTGATGCATGGGACCTCCATTCATGTCATTGGCCAGAGTGAGTCACAGGGATATGCCAAACTTCAAGATGGCAAAGAAATGTATTCTTCTTGCCCTGGGAGGGAAGGAGAGGCAAATAGTGACTAGTCTGCAGTATGTCACTTCTTGGTGGAAGCTGAAGGCTAGGCAGTTGAGGCAGGCCCCCAATAAGGCAAGAAGAAGGGAGGGGTGTTGTTCAGAAGATGCCAGAAGGTTCAGGTCCTTCCTTTGGGTCACTGTCAGACAAGCACTTGGTCCTGGTAACTGCACTCACTGCAGAGAATTGTGGTGCTCTGCCTGGAAGTTTCTGGATTGGCTGCCTCACAGCCTCCTATCCTTGGTCCATACCCAGAAGCATCTCCCTCATGAAGAGGGAGGGTTGAAAGAGAACTCATCCCATGTGGCTTAGGATCCCAGAGATTCAGTGGCCCCAAGAGACCGTGCTTCTTGGCAGTTATACACTAATACAACTGAGGCTTCATAAAGCATCCTAACCAAAACTCACACTCCCTGTTATCACTCAATTTGTTGGAGAGCCATCCCTCCCAAGATTCAGCTTTGATTGGAGAAAGTTCGAAAGCCATCAGCGAACAAGATGGTGCCCGAATACGTCTTTGCATCCTTCATCTCTTCCCATGGATGCAGATAGGCCCTAGGAGCCACTATGATGCCAGAAGGACTAAGAATCTGATTGTTTGTTCCACTGTGTAACTGACAGCTTCAAAGGCCCATTCTGGAAGTTTTACTGGGGGGAGTATGACAAAGCTGCTGGCCCCATAACTGATGAGATGGAGCGGTCAAGGACACAGCGCCTTCATGTCTACACAGCACGGGCTCTGGGAATGCCCAGGCAGAGGGGGGCTTGCCTGCGAGTCGAGGCTGTCATCTGGGCGGGTGGAGGCGTGAGTGGCTCAGACAGGTGCCGAGGCTCAGCCAGCCTCTTCTTCGTTTTGATTAATTGGTTTCTCTTTTGTTTTATGGGACTTGACAGCACTGGTTGTGGCTTTTCGTGGTTGACTACCCCCGGAGTACCTAATTACAGAGGAGATTTTTAAAAGCAACAATGAACACGTTTTCTAAATATGTTCTCAATCCGCTCGCCTCCCTGGGTAATTGGAGGCCGAGGAAAAGGGGGGCTGGAGGTATTCCCAGAGGCCTCTTGTCAATCAGTCCCAGGCAGGTCCCACTGGGGCCGCTCAGGGGCACCATCGCAGGGCAGTCAGAAGGCGGGGACAGCAGGGACCGGGCCCCACTGCCCTGAGGCCACAGCCCAGGCACAGGAAGCTCTCACACCTGCTTGCTTACTCCTGCGGGTGAGGGCTGAAGCACCGCTCAAGAGCTAGGTAGGAAATTATAGACTTCAGCCAAAGAAGCGAGGGGTTCTGTCAAAAGGAAAAGAATAATATTAGAAGCTTCTAGGGAGATCAGAGCGAGACTCAATGAAACCTCCTGGCACAGGTGATTCTGAGACTCTTCTTCTTTGTTCTTTTGAATGAATAGTTGCAGTAGAAATAACATACTTTTCATGCACTCATCTACTCATCTACCAATTCATTCATTCATCCACCCATTCATTCATTCGTTCGTTCGCCCACTCATTCATTCATTCTGTGTGTTTGACCCTGTGCTAGACACCAGAAAATCTATTGGCAGGGATCTCACTGTGCAGGGAACAGCATCGGGGCTCTGATCTGCACTGAAGACCAGAATGAGGGTGCAGGTGGTCCAGAGGCTTTTGTGCCTCTGAGTCCCAATGCCCTGCTGCCCAGACACCAAATCGCTTCCCACTGCCTCCCAGTGAAGCAGGAGGAGAGAAAATGAATGCCTGTAATTAACTCACATTTTTTACTTCCTTATGTCTGGCCAGCCACCTCCCTTTGCCCTCTCACTTCTTCTGAGGGCCTCGAACTCTACCAATTACAAGCTGTGGGCCAACGGTGCAGGAGGTCAGTGCGGGGTGAGAATTACCGGGACTCCTCAGCTGGAGAGAATTCCTTAAAAGAACTAAGGATACCAAGGACACATGCCAGGATGCACTACACACAGGTGCACACATGCACACAAATACACGCACACACACAGATGAGCACAAGGAGATGTAAACTCTTTGCCCCTTGACTTTCCTTTCTGGAGAATCACACTGAAGTCGAATCGTTTTATAGCACAAGGATGTAAAGCTTTGGGCCTATTTGTTATCTCCATCTCTTCCCTCTGCAACTGCGAGGGGCTAGGCACCCCTCGCACAGCATCCCTGAGTCACGGGCTGCTCCCCTTCTCAGTGTGGGCTCCCTTTGTGTGAGAACGGGGAGCATTCACCTCCCCCTCCCCAGTTTCTGCATAAGAGCAACCTTCCCCAAATCCCTCCACCATGGGCCCTCATCCAACTCTATCCGCACAATAGGACAGAGCTTTTCACCTCCACTTACTATCAGACTCACCAGAAACTGAAAAAAGATATGCAGGTGGAAGGCTGCATCCAAGACCTCCTGAATCATTATCTGTAGAAGTAACTGCAAATCTGCAACTCTGAGAAGCTTCCAAGAGGATTGATACCCAGCTGTGGTCAGTGCAACACAAACTCCCATGTGCATTTGATTCACCCGGGGATGTTGTTAAAGTGCAGACTCTGACCCAGCAGGTCTGGGGTGGGCCTGTGAGGCAGAATTGCCAACAAGCCCCTGGGGTTGCTGCCGTCCAAGAGCAAACTCTGGGTAACAAAGGTAGAGAGTCTACCTTGGGTGCACATTAGAATCCTCTGGGGAGCTTTTAAATATTCTATTGCCCAAGCTGAACCCCTGAACAGCTAAGTCCTAGTTTCTGGGGCTGGGACCCAGACATTAGTAATTTCTACACCCTCTCAGGTGATAACGTAGTGTGGCCCCTGCTGAGAACTGCTGGTCCAGGAACTGTTTCCTACCAGAGTGGGTCTGTGATTCTGCTTCTTATCTCCCATTGCAACCACTCTCCAAAATCCATTTCCAACCAGCTGGGCACTGCATTTTTTTTCCCAGACAGTTAGACAATACATATTATCATCACAGAAGAGCTCATTGAAACATATCCGTTTCTAAGATAACCAACAGCAACATTAGCAAGGCTGGTACATTCAGTATATTCCCTTCACACAGAAAATTAATTCTCAATTATTGGCTAATGGTTCCTTGGCTTCTCTCCTTCTTCCGGAGCAATCCATGTTGAACATTTACACAACCACATAGGCACATTGGTACAGAGACGCACCACACCCATGGGATGAATCAATCACTGTCCCTCCATCTTTGCTCCGTGTCATTTCCCACCCCCCGCCCCCATGCTTCCTAAAGAGCTGTGAGGAATTAGTGTCTTGCTTCCCTACCTCTTCCACCTTCTTCAGTATCATCTGTACCTCTGGGCTTTTGTACACAGCATGGCTCAGCATGGCTTTCCCACCTTGTTGGCATGGCTGGCTCCCACTTGGCTTTCAGCTCTTTCTTTCTTGACTTTGGAAGGACCTCACCTCCCCAGACCAAGATAGGCACTGCAATTCTAGCCAATTCCTCTGTGCTCCTCCAGCAGCCCACGGGTGTGTGTATTCTCATCCTTAGTCTCTTGTGCAATACTTGCTGATTTTCTAATCTGTTTCCCCCACTGGATGGTGAGCTCCTTGAGAATGGAAGTAGCTTGCTCACCGCTCAACCTGCATCACCTTGGCAATGCTCAGAACACAGCAGAAGCTCCAACAACATTTACTGAATGAATCAATGGCTCCTCTCCTTCTATCTTTTTTTTTCTGGTTTCTCTGTTGGGTTGTTTAAAATGTACAGAAGCAGATCTGTTTTAGCATGACTGGCATATCTGCTCAAACTGGTTCATACCCAACAAGAGTCTAATTGGACTACCCAGTCCTTCCAAAACCCTGCCAATCATTCTGCTGTGTAAATAGGCACAGGTGATTGGTTCTAATCAAAATCATTAGGGTGGTTCTGGAATGGTCCTGCTGCCATATGTAGATAATTATGGCTGAAGCCTAAATTTTGGATGTTAGCCAATCTAAATAGCATTAGCATGGGGAATTAGCAGAGAACAAAAGGAGAAGGACGGCACGGTATTTGGACATAAATAATAACAGCTAGTGCTTATAGAACATTTTCGATGTGTCTGGCACTTCTCTAAGTAGTTTACATATATTAATTCATTTACTTAACAGCTGTAGGAAAGACATACTGTTAGTATCTCAATTTTATAGGTGAGGCACAGAGAGATTAAGAAAATTGGCCAAGATTATCCAGCTAGTAAGTGGTAGAGTCTCTGTTGGGACCGGGTTGACTAGCCTTAGGCCTGTGTTATTCATGGCTATAGTGGGGTTTTCTAAGATACAGCATGAACCAAATTTCTCAATACGACTCTGTTAACAGTCTCCACATTGTTCATGTGTTAGTAAGAGATCTCACTTGCCCCCTGAAGGCAGAATGAACCATGAGGTTTCTCCATCTTATTAGAGTAGCAGTCCTCAAGTTTTAGGGATATCCAATTTACTTCTTCTCTCTAAAACACACACACACACACACACACACACACACACACACACCCATCTCTCAGGAAATAGAGACTTAGGAACCTTCAGTAGACAACTTATCTATAAACTCAAAATAAAGTGATTCAGAATGAGAACAGTACTTCTGCTCCCCTAGAATTTCATGTGCTTTTGGATATAAGACTGGGGTGAGGGGTGATAGCATCAGGAGTTGGGCAGATGGTTTCTAAGTCTGAAGTGTTGCTGTGAATGGTGTCATTCTTTGTCCTTACTTGATGGTTTTTGGTGGGGGGGTGGCGGGGATCAGGAACCTAAGGTCCCTTCCTGTGCTTTCTGGGCTGTGTCCAGTCCCCTTCCTCCAGGAGGAAAATGAAAGTGAGGGGTCCTTTTCACACATTCAAGGACCTTCCTGTGAAATGAATCAGCCCTCATTCCTGAGTTTTTCACCTTGCATGTGAACCATTTCGTTGGCGACCTTGCGTTTGAAAAACCAGGAGTGGGAATCTGCACGGTCATTTCTTTCGGGATGGGAGTTTCCCTGACATCTATAAACATATAGGACCTGCTGTGTTCAGACCAGGTAGACTCGCTGCCTCTTCCCACCTCTGAGGTCAGTGGGACAATCGGGGAGCTGATGTTTTTAACCAAGTTCTCTACAGCAGCCTCTTCTGCCAAAGAAAATATCCAGCAAGGTAAGAACTTCACAATAGTGGCTTTATTCTCAGTCCTATTTATGGCACGTGGGAAACCATTAGAATTAATTTTAAAAAGTGAAAGCAGTAGCAGGATCTCTAAAGCAGTGGTTCTCAAAGTGTGGCCCCCAGATCAACAGCCTCAGCATCCCCTGGGAACTTGTTAGAAATGCACATTCTTGGGCTCTGCCTCACCCGGTGAGAAACCCTGGGAGTGGAGATCAACAATGTGTGTTCTAATAAGCCCTTGGGTGATTCTGATGCATACTCAAGTTTGAGAACCACTGTCATAAAGAATTGATATATAACATTAAAACACACTTCTTAATATATGACCTCACCCAAGCAGATGGATGCCAAGAATACATCATTTGAGTATCAAGTCTTCGGAGGATGTCTCAGCTGATGTTACCTAGAGAGGGAGTTCTGTACCAGGCATGAAGTGTCAGTCAGATTCTAAGGGGCTAGACATTAACTGCTGGGAAATTGAAGCCATCCATTCATTACTGACCCCAGAAAAATACCTCCCCACTGTACACCCCGTTATTTGCCCATTGATCGAGGCAGCTGGGGTGTGGTTGGAGGCTGCTGATTAATTCATATGGTTCTTACTCAGAAGAGCTCAGCTGTCTTCCTTGCTCACAGCTGCCTTATTGAAGCTGTGATATTAAAACTGTGAAAATTCTGAAAGCTAATTCAACCAACCGACTTTAATCACCCAGGGTGATAGGACACGCTGAGAAACCATAAAGACTGGGGCTTCGGTCAAATTCGAATGTTATTGCTTTTGACTGAGGCCATTGCAAGACTCACAGAGCAAATGAAACGGGCGCAGTGTGATCTTTCAAATTAGTTACAAAGATCAAATCATAAAAAAGCTGGAGTGATTTTTTCTGAGCATAAAAATTTATCCTTTCAGAAATAATTAATTTGATAAAATTACTCATTAGACCCATGTATCATTGTCATTATAGCTGCAGTGTCTAAAATAACTTTAGCTTTTCTTTTGGAAGAAGCCAGTACACGTTCTAAATGTTACATACCTAATTAGGTCAGATACTAACTAACTTGCCTTTCTAATACAGTTCTATGGAGAATACTAGTTATAATTACCCGCTTTTTAAAAAAAAAAGAAATTAGACATGGGTTCAAATGCAAGATTAAAGACAAAATAGAAGGTCATTAAACTCAAGGGGATCCATAGTTCTGGGTTCATGGGGCTATTTTCCAGTGTTTTCTTTGTAAGTAACTGACATGTCATGTATCTGTTTGAGAAAGTTAGGAGTTTGGGGGAAATATCACCCCAACCATGTATGGGTCACATCATAAAGGATCAGAGTTCCAAGGCCCTCTTGGGTAACACCAGCACAGACTGACCCGGGTAGACCACTGGTGTGACCTAATGTGTTACTTCTGATACACATAGATCTGGTCATTTTCCTTTCCTGAGTCTGGAGGCACAGAAATGAAAGGTTTCTATGGCAGTGGAAGCAAAGTGGTAAAAATGTTTCAGGCTCACAGAATTTTGTGTGTTGGTGGAAGAGTTCAGCTCTCACCAGCCCTTCCATTGGCAGCAGACACAAGCTGTGGCTTAAGACCCAGATACCTTTCAGTCTTCCAGGAGTCTAAGAACTATCCCTGATTTTTGGACCCCTCTTTAAATCAGCCTTGATGCCCTGAAGGTGCCGTCCACAGGGCCAGGCTCTAGCAAGGAGGAGTAATTCAAGGTGGCTCAAACCTGCTCTTTCCAGTGTGAAGACCCGCAATTGACAACCCGCAGAGGAAGTTGGATGAGTTTATCCAATGCCCTGAAGCAATATCAATTCTTAAACACCACTGTGTGCCAGCAGGTTCTTCACCTATGTCTTCTTCTGTTCTCATAACAGATCTACAAGTTAGGTGCTACGACTTCCCTGGTGCAGGTGAGGCAAAGGAAACTTGAGGAGATTAAGGGCTTTTCCCAACTTTGCCCAGCTGTTAAGCGGCAGAGCTAGTATTTGAGCTCAGAGTTAGGTTAGTCAGGTCTAACTCTCAAGTCCAGCTTCTTCCCTGGCCCTTGTTATGAAAGTGGGTCACCCCAGTAAACTGCCCTCCGATACGCTGGCCGAGTGATAACGTGGAAGTTTTGCAGGTGGATGCTAACCTTAGCATCTTCCCTGGCCCATCCCTTAGGTCCAGGACGCCCTAGGCATCCACTGCTCCGGTCTGGTTGGATCCAGGAATAGTTGAGGAGGGAGTGGTTGTCAAAGTGTGGCCTCCGGACCTGCAGCATCAATGCCACCCTACGAACAGATTAGGTGTTCACACGCATGCACCAAGGATTCCAATGCATGTATTCGATTGGTCCCCAGGCTTTCTGGGGATACAGTGACTTGAAAAAAACAAAACAAAATAAAAGAACTCCGTCTCTCCCTTCTGTTTTCCCTTAGTAATGAGTGCCTAGCATTCTATAATCCCTCTTTGAAATGGGAATGCGATTTTTTTTAGTTACCTTTCCCCTCCAAGGATATTTGGAGAAGATAAGAAAAAAGGTTGTCTCTGCATATGTAAGGCTGTTGCTTATTAACTGAAGGATGTAGTAGAAAAGAGATTCACAGAACTGGGTTTAAATATCACTTCCACTTTGCCAGCTTTGAGGCCTTGGGGGAAAAAGAATGAGTTAAAATATCTGAACATTCATTTTATTGTTAACATGGAGAAAATAATACCACATAGGGCTGTGGGAGAATTATGAAGTGTGAAAGTGAAGTGGTTGGCATATCATAGGGGTTGAATAAATAACAACTATGACTATTATTGTGGCGAAGGAAATGGTTTTATTTCCTCGGGAGTAGAGGTAAGGAAGCCACCTAATAAACGTGATGTATCCTCCTTAAGGACCAAATTGATTTCATGGTAAGAAATATAAATGTGATTTCCATATTAAAACTATATTAAGATTAATAATCTATGTTAAAATTAAGATTCTGTTTAATCTCTCCTACATGTTCCTGAATTTTTAAAGTAAAGCGTGATTTTGAAGGACATTTAGGCTTTGGTAAACTCACTTCGTTGCTTTGTAGTCTGGACGTTCCACCAGCCCCATCCCTGTGCCTTTTATCTGTTCCCTCTACTCTTAGCTGTATTTCACAGGGATAATCTGGAAAGTTGTGGGAAGCAAGACTGCACCAGTGGGTGCAAGTAACGAGTGGGCAGACTGTGGTTTAAGTGGACATCGCTTTGTGACAGTTAGAGGAGGGCTGCACGGGGGTGAGGAGCCTGCCAGAGATGTTGGGAGGGGGGTTCTGGTGGGGAGGTAGGACTTGCTTACTTCTCACATCCTTCCCAAACACGAGAGCCTGGGGGGTATGGGTCCCTCCACTCACAGGTCTGCAGAGAGGCACTAGTGCAAACTTAAATGACCAAGGGAAAGGATGAATGAATGAATGAAAGACCTGCCATTCCTGGTCCCCCTAACTCCAGCCAGACTTTCAATAACACCTCTTTTCAGTTGGGATTGTGTTGAGCTGCAAGTAACTGAACACTGAGCTTAAACCAAGAGCAGTGTGTTGACCTCACAAGCCTAGACGTCTGTTCTTTCCCTCACGGTGGCCTAGGGGCTGGAAAATTCTAGCTGTCGCATCATCCAGGTATTCAAAGGCAGGAGAGCGAAGGCAGAGGGAGAGGAGTACCACCAGACGCCCACCTCTGCCTCTGTCTCACTTCTCTACTGCAGCTAAGAAACCTCCCAACCTGGGCATGGACAACAGCCGTACATGTAACCGGCAACCATGTGGGAGGCGTTTTGGGCGGCTCAGCCAGACAGTTCTTTTGTCGGTGGGGTTTTCTCACGTGTCCGTGGTTGGCTGTGGTCAGCAGGGTGGATCAGCTTCCATGGATGGGGCGTCTGCTCACGTGACTGCCATCATACTGCAGGCTCACCTGGGCTTGTTCTGGCCGCCTGCCTGGCAGAAGAGCTGTGCATACAGGGAGGGCTGGAGAATGGAGGCCGTGGTCTACTACAGACTCATGAGCCAAACTGAAACCGGCAACGTGAGGGCCTTCCTTTCCTCCCTTCCTTCCTTCCTCCTTCCCTTCCTTTCTTCTTTCCTCCCTCCCTCTTTCTCCTCCTCCTCCATCTTCTCTCTCTTTCTTCATAAGCTTTACAAGACCCTATAATAAAGACAGGCCAGGCAAAAGCTCACAGGGAAAGGGTGTTGGGATAAACCACTTTGCAGAGCCCACCATGTCATGTAACCCTCATCCTTGACTTTGCTGATAAAGTTCTTGGACCCGCCTCCCTGTTGGACTGTCAGAACCCTCAGCCCGGATGCACTCCTGTTGGCGAGTGCCTAGATGCACTCATCTTCACCCAGGCAGCCCTCGAAATGGCCCTGGATTCCTGTTGAGGTGTTGATGGAGGGTGAGCGATAAAGAAAACCTGCCTCCTTTCTTTCCCTGCTCCTCCCTGCCATTGAAGCGTCACTCAGGGCAAACGTGCAAACCAACTGAGCACAAAAGGGCCGCCCTGATTCCCTGCCGGTTTCCTTGCTCAGAAACACACTCTCTGAGAAAGTGCGAAAGTAGACCTTCAAATACCTGGGTATAATAATAGTGCTCCCTACGGATTTTTATTTGAAAGCCAAATGATTTCAAAATGGCATGTAGGGAAATATCAGTCTAGATGCAAAAACATGCTGGCTACTTTGGTGTCCCAGTGGCTATATATATACCCCAAGGATAAAGAAGGTTATTATTCACAAAAGAGAATAAAATGATGAATAACTCAGGATCTGAGGTCCGTAAAATAATAGTGAGCATTTATTGAGCACTTCCTATGTGTCTGGTAATGTGCCAAGCGTGTTATGTAATCTCATTTAACCCTCAAACCATCTAACGAAGTAGGAAATAGCCCCATTTTACATACAATGAAACTGAGGCACAGAGAGTTTAGGTGTCTTCTCTCTAAGAACACAACTGGAGAATCCGGATTCAAATTCACCTCTGTCTGACCTCAAGTGCTGTCTCCTGACTGTGAGAACTCTCTGCGTTCTGTTTATTTATAATCCACGGCGCAACAGTAATTATGAGTCAGCCTAGGAAATAATTTACGCTTTGTAAGTTTCAGCTGACAGTCTTGACTGACTGAGAGCCAAAGCGATTAAAACGAATGTGCAGTTACTCACAAGCTCTAATGACCACGGTGTTGTTGAAAGAAGTAGAATATATTGTTTAAGGCAGATGATGATTGATAATTTTAAAAGGTGTAAATAAGATCTTTATTAATGAAGTTGTTCACTTGCTGTGTCTTTTATGTACATTAAACTACACGTACAGCCCTGGAGTTTACTGTGGGCTTTGTGATTGCTGTTCAGTGTTTGATTTTTGTTTTCTGTGCTATAAGATTTTGGTATGATCCAACAGATTAATGTTTCCCAAACTACGTCCCACAGAATATTAGCTCTCATATGTTTTTAGGGGTCCCCTGAACCAAAAAGGTCCCATGGTCAAATACATTTCTAAAATGTAGGATTCATTAACATTTAAAGTTTGTCTGTGTACTGCAGGACTTACTATAGGCAGCCTTTTACACATTGCCACCTGCATGTTGCGGGTTTCCAGGAGGGCAGTACCGTCCACTCTGTGGGCCTTCCTGGATGATGAGAAGTCCTGACGATTTAATTGCTGGTCAACCTGATCTCCCTGTGGATGGTCAGAGTTCATAAATGTCAGCACAACTGTGTAGATCCCCAATTCCACGCGTGAATATTGTGTCATGTGTTTTGAAATGATTTGCTTCCTGTTGTCCTACAAATGATTTTCGTTTTGAAAGAATATTACTTTGCTTTTAAAGACTTAGGACTTCCCGTGTTTATTCACCTAAAGACAAATAAAAATGGAAGGTATGTGTTGGCTTTTAAAGAACAAAGAGGGCTTCTTGGGTGGCGAAGTGGTTAAGAATTCTCCTGCCAAGGCAGGGGACAGGGGTTCTATCCCTGCTCCAGAAAGATCCCACATGCTGTGGAGCAACTAAGCCCGTGTGCCACAACGACTGAGCCTGTGTGCCACGACTACTGAAGCCCACATGCCTAGAGCCCATGCTCCACAACAAGAGAGGCCACGGCAATGAGGAGCCCACGCACCACAGCAAAGAGTAGCCCCCGCTTGGTGCAACTAGAGAGAGCCTGCGTGCAGCAATGAAGACCCAAAACAGCCAATAAATAAATACATTAATAAATTAGTTTAAAAGAGAGCGAAGAATATTCATCATGCTCTTTATGTTTATTGACTTTGTATAAATGCATGATGTACCCTCACAGGGATATTACTTTGTATTGCTGGTGCCAAATTCAAGAAAGACATAAGGATACTGAATTGAGTGAGGAAACTGACATGTTTGCAGTGTTTATCTTGTGTGAGTCACTCTTATGTCTGATTTACTCCTTTCAAAACCCTTTGAGGGTTTTCAAACCCAAAACCTGCATCTCACATGGATCAAACTAAGGTTACACAGTTAGCAAGCAAAAGAGTTGAGTTTGAATCCAAATCTATCTGACGTTAAAATTTATTTTCTGTTGATTATGAAAAACAAACCAAAAGAAGAAGTAAAATAAAATCATAGAAAAGCTACCATTTGAAAAGAGATCTGGTTGGCACACTAATCATAAAAACAACAACTGCAATTGCACTACTTCCTTGTGACAGAATAGACTAAACGTGGTGTAATCAATATCTGCTAAACTATAAAGAGTGACTAAGAAATCAATCTAGGGACTAATCAATCAATTAGGGACTTCCCTGGTGGTCCAGTGGTAAAGAATCCGTCCTGCAATGCAGGCGACACAGGTGTGATCCCTGGTCGGGGAACTAAGATCCTATGTGCTGCGGGGCAACTAAGCCCTGCACCACAACTACTGAGCCCATGCACCCTGGAGCCCACACGCCACAGCTAGAGAAGAGAAAACCTGCGTGCCACAACTAGAGAGAAGCCCACGTGCCGCAAGGAAAGATCCCGCATGCCACAATGAAGATCCCACGTGCCGCAACTAAGACCCGATGCAGCCAAAAATAAAAAGAAAGAAAGAAAATTAGAGAACAGCCCTGAAAGCTTGACAAGGGTTATTTTCGGAAAGGTCGAACTGCTAATTCACAAAATAGGTAATAATATTACTAACTGTATTACCAAGAGATGGTTTATTCTAAGAACACAGATTGAAGAAGTAAATGGATACGTTATTGAGTCATTTGTGTTTGAAACTTTTGATTACAAGATCACATAAGACAACAATGCTCACTCAGAACAGGCCCTTGGGTACCACCTGATGACCAGCTAGAGAGTCTGTTCAGTAAAATGGCACTTTGTAGATTCACCCTGGGATGTTGACAAAAATGATTGAGATTCTCTTTTATAGACTGGGGGCCAGTTTGGAAAATAACCTTCATTCCCATTAGGGCTTAGCTAAGATAGTTCAGATCCTCTTCTAAGCAAAGTCACTGCCAGCCTTTTGGTCATGGTAGAACAGAGGTTCTGGAAATTGAGAGCTAGAGCCTAGGCCTTTAAGAAGCAAGATAATGAACAGATCTGAGCTCAGGATGTATGTTTCCATCCGAATAAATTCAGCCTCTTTTATTATCAGAGAAGAGATCTGGAAGTTAGCTTGGTCAGTTTTAAGGAAAGGGCAACAGAGAGATGTATTCAAGAAACATACATGAGCCTATCTTGTGAGCAGGGGTACATGTGGAATATGGGCCACAGGTGCCCCTCTTTAACCCTCAAACTTCAAAACGAATGCCTTCCAAGTGTTCAAAAATAGGACCAAACATGTCCAAAGCATCACCAAAAAAAATGTGAAATGTAAGTCATGGTTCTCCATGGTCTGTAACAGTACATGTTTTTTCTTTTAAGTTGTTATAGATAGAGGACTTTTTAATGGATGACTTTTTTTTAATCTGTCAGTATCCTGGTGTCCACGTGATGGTGGTACACCGCTTGTATTATCTCTTCTCTATTTGCCTGGGATTTTTCTCTCTTGGTTTCATACAGGGTAAGACATTTTATCATGGTGGATATTTTATCCCTGTTATTCTTCTTAGTTCCATCTTGTTGTATGAGAGACCTCTCTGTCCCACATTTTCTCCTACCTCTCAACCATCTCTTATTTCTTTGTTCTTTTTTCATCTCCCCCCTCCTCTAAATACACACATACACACACACAAACACACACGCACTTTGGCCTGATTTCTGGCTCTACCACCTAATGGCCATGTGATGCTTGGCAAGGCTCTTAACTTCTTGGAGCCTATTTCCTCATATATAAAAGAGATGTAATAACTGCCCTACTCACATCACTTCACACACTGTAAAGTGCTATCTAAATATGAGCTTGTTGCTGTGATTCTTAGTATCCTACCCCACCTTCTCCACTATAGCATAAGTGTCCCAGTGGAGGCTGTCAGTCATTTCCCTTATTGAAAAGGCTGATGGGAAAGGGAGCACCTCTCCCCCACACCCTGACCTACTGTTGCCACCACATTCTTGGGTTTATGACAGATTTGTTCTTTTCCCTTTCGGCGACTTGAGGCTCATTTCTCTGGTCAGTAAAGACCATTCCATTTCTATTCCACTTCCATTTGTTCAGCAGTTACTCCTAAGTGTGGCACTGCGTGTCTTTCCATTCCTCTGTTCCCTGGCTTTCTTCCTCCCTGCCGGGACGTGGGGGGCTGCCAGGGTCGTCAAGGGGGGTGATAAAGTCACAAGGTTTAGAAAGAAGAGAGGGTAGGAGAGGCAGGAACTGAGAAAGGAATGCTGTTAGGGCAATTTGGATGGCATTGGGATAATTCCAGAGCTGATCTTCCACTGTTGTCATAAATTCACTTAAGAGGTGTCATTAAATCATTGTTATAGCTAGATGACCTTGAGCAAAAACCATTAGGGATTCAGGTGACATGGAGACATTTTTATGTGGCTTTTGAAAACACCATGCAACAATTTCTTAAATTCTTTAAACGTTGCCAAGAGATTTTCTTATTTCCATGCCAAAACCACCTGTAAAAAGTAAGTACCCTAAAAAAGTAACCTATAAATGTAATTAAACAAAAGCATCACTTTGAAGGGAGAGTAATGAAAATAGCACTGGGCTCGAGCTCAGATCAGCCTTTACCTTCCATTCCTGCCGTGTTCTTCCTGGGTAATTAATCAGAAATAATAATGGTACCGTGCTCTTCAGGTTAGAACACACCTTCACATTCATCATTTCATCTGAACGTCGCCATGGTTCCACTGGTGACGTAGAAAAAGCACATGGAATTCAACTGGGAGCAAGTCCTCCTCCTCAGGATCGATCGTGTCATGTTGAACAAACCGTTGAACCTTGTGAGCTTCATCTGTTCCCATAAGTGGGATACGGATAATAAAGCACTCCCATGTGGTCGTTTTGAGGATGAAATAAGACAATGTGTATGAAAGTGCTTTGCAAAATCCAAAACATCACACAGAAGTTTGTGGGATGTTAGGAAGAATTGTAGACCTTCTACGTGTAGGGTTTTGGTTGCAAGCAACAGAAACTAAGTCTGTACGTTCAGCAGGAAACGCACGTATTGGAGCAACATCACTTAGTTCACAAACTCAATCAAAACTGAAGATCCAGGCTCAGACACTATCCAGGAATCCCTGAAAGGCCAGGGAACAGAACGGCAGCTGTAACAGGGCACAAGAAGAGTGTGGTCAGGCACTGCTGCTACCGCAGAAGGAGCTGACACAGCCACCACCCAAATGAATTCTGAATAGTCACTTGCCTTATAGCATCATTTGCTCTAGTTGTGGGTGGACCAGTCCATTGGCTAAAATCAGATTACTGGCATGCATTCTCATTGCCAGGATTCTGAGAGAGGGAAGATCTAACCCTTTTATACTTGCCTTCCATACCAGGATGTAAGATTCTCTTACCTCTCCTGGGATTTCTCCCCACATAGGAAGGGTGTTCAGAAGTCAATTTGGGGCCCCTTTGGGTTAAATGACCTACTCGAGGGCCACACATTATTGGACTAAATCCCATCTCTCATCATTCCCAGTCTCCTAGACCTGTTTACCGTTTTACATTTCCTCATATAAACGTGCCCAGTCTTTTAACAAATACTGAATCTCTCCCACAGACGATGCACTGTGGTGGGGTTTCTCTAGCTCTCCTGTTTTGAGATTTTATGATGAAATATTTCCATGTACCATTTTCCTGGTGATAAAGCACTGTGTTAAGAACATTGTTTTCAGGCTGAAATTGTAGAGAGCCTCAAGTTTAAAATGAAGATTCCTATCAGAAGGGTCCTGCAGATTCAGCAGAGAGGCATGGCTGGAAAAGATAATTTGCTCAACCAAAGGAAAGAGGAAATAAAAGCACCAGGGGGATTTCTCAGGACCCATCAATGTCCACTATTAAACTTTATTCTATAAATCAGAACAAAAGAGGTCACACAAGTCAAGGACTTGCAGCCCATAACATGAATCTAGAAGTTGGCTTCTTCCACATTGCCTACATCTTACACTGCAAGCCATTTCCACACACTGTCTCCACTTTGCCTGCATCCAGCACCAAGATACCGTGTGCCCATGCAGTAGAAAGAATGGGAGCTTTGAGAGTCAGTTCAAGGCTGATATCCATCAACAAATAAATAAAAAATGGAAGGAATGCACCTTTTTCTCAAGAGGCTTTCTGCCTTCCCCCAGCTGTTGCCTGGATTAGAAATAAAGAGAGGGGCTGCAGATTATCCTGTAAGACAGCAAATAAGTATCTTAGCCTGAGTTCTCTAGAAAATGGAGCTTGGGGCAAATTTTTAGATGGTAGTATATGGGGAAGTACAGCTCCAGGGGGCGAGGAAGGGATTGTGGAAGAAACAGGAGTGAGTCAGGAAAGGCAGGAGAGCCAATTTACGGGATTGTCTTATGGCTTTTACAACAAGCACAGCTGATTGCTCAGTTTCCTGGGATGTATTAGGAGAGGTCGCGTGAAACCACTGCATGTTTTATTTTTGTTTGTTTTTAAGTGAAGCATAGTTGATTTACAATGCTGTGTTAGTTTCTGGTGTCCAGCACAGTGATTCAGTTATAGACATATTCTTTTTTAGATTCTTTTCATTACTGTTTATTACAAGATATTGAATATAGTTCCCTGTGGTATACAGTAGGACCTTGTTGTTTATTTTATATATAGTAGTTTGTATCTGCTAATCCCAAACTCCTAATTTATTCCTCCCCACACTGCATGCTTTAATAGTCCATCTTGGAGGAAGAAGGGAGAAGAATTTTTTGTGCTAGCTCTTGTCTCTCTTTGGTGAAAGTTATCCCATGTGACATAAAGTCTCCTGCACTTCTGGGTTTACCTCCTAGGCCCGTGAGTAGCCAGATCCCTGGCACCTAGGAAGGCAGCACCCAAGGCACAAGCCACAATCCTCAGGCTGAGCCTGTGATGGAAGTGAGCCAGTGGTTTTCCCCATCTCTCCACCTGCAGCCTCACAGGGCCAGATGGGCAACACACCACGTGTATCAAAAAGGCCCAAACGTCTCATGCCTCAGTAGCAATAGGAAAGCCCAGAAATGAGAAGCAAGAGGCATGCACATCGAGGAACAAGACATGCCAGTGAGTGATGTGAGGGACCTAGAGCAGCCACTGCAGAGATCCCAGGCAACTGAGTGGAACACGATGAAGGGGGCACAGAGATGAAACAGTCCCTCTGTAACTACGAGAGTGCATTTGGGCCAGGAGGCTTCCCCATTACCACCTCTTCATGGAGGCTCACCAGTACCATCAACAGAAAAATGTGACCAAGGGTATCTGGAGAGGTAAATAAACTGGGCTACATACACTAAGACAACTTGAAAACCCTTTCACTGTACACACCAAAAATTGCTGGATAGAACACAAATAAATTAAAATGCATGGCCAGACTCAAAAGAAGGGAAAAATTCTTGGTCCCCCCAAAAAAGAGGAAATTAAAACAAGGTTAGTCAATGTATGGACTGGTTTTGTTGCTACTCTTAGAGGGTGGGAAAAGTGGTTTTTGATACCAACAACCTATGGGGTTAGATTTTTTTAATCCCACTTGGAGAAAGGACACAAAACCTTAGGCCTGAGCAAAGAAAGAAGCATAGAATCAGGGATCCTCAAAGGACTTCATTCCTAGAACAACTAGAGAAAATGTATATTCTCATCAGTATGAGGCAGCAAGAAGGAAGCTCTTCTCTCTCTGCCTGCATTTGGCAAAAAAAAAGTTTCTTCTGAAAAATCAAAACCAGGACTATATTTCTTAGAGGCTTGAGGTCTGGTTTTATGTTGCTGAAAAGATACAGGGAAACATTAAAGTGAAAATATATCATAAAGCATAAAAATTGATCCTGGGACAGTGATACTCCTAGGGTACTCAGTAGAAGCACAAACAGAAATAGAGTGGAAAGGCAAATCACAGGATTTCTAAGGTAAAAAGAACATCTTGCAAAAGATTAGCTCACCATACAGCCGCACAAACTATCTGATAACTAGACTTCCTGAACTTGAACAGAGCAATCAGAAAAAGAATATAAAAAAGTGTACTTAAAATTATGGAAAATATAAAGAAAAGGATTTATCTCACAAATAAAAGATGAAGATCTCAAAAAAATAACAGGCAACTTTGATAAAGAACCACATACAACTTTTAAAAAAAGTAGAAACTAAAAATTAAAACCGAGTAGAGGGGCTAAATAATAGATTAAACACCACCAAAGAGCGAATTCGTAGGTTAGAAATAATTTTAGAGAAAATTATACAGAATTCCAAGGAGAGAGAACATCTAAAAACGAAGAATTAGGTTAAATAGCTTAAAAGGTGTAGATCCCACATAAAACTAATATATTTTCCAAAGGAAAATATACAGAGAGAATATTGGAGAAATGGTATTTGGATAGATAACGATAAAGTGTTTTTCCAACACTAATGAATGACCCGAATCCATGATTTCAAGAAATGCAGTGACCTTCTAGCAGGTAAATAATCAAAATCCAAAAATCACAGATAACATTATAAAGCAGATAGAAATTAATGACAGGTTCCTTACTCAGGAGCAAATGTGAACTGGCAGAAGACTTCTCAGCATACGCACTTGTGCCAAATAATGCTGTGATGAAGCAAAATCACCATCAACTTAAGGGTCTATAACCAGCTAAACTATCATTCAGGAAGTAAGCCAAAATACATTTTTGCACAAATAAAGGCTAAGAAATCTACCTCTATTAACATAAATATTATAAATCTCAAAACACAACACTGAGTGAGAAAAGCAAGCTCCAATAGGATATGTACAATATTATTGACATAAAATTATAAAGGACAGCCCTGAAGTGTCCACGGTTCTTTATTTAAAGTACAAAGCAATATTGAGAAACATACAACCACATGTAAGGCAGTAGTTACTGCTGGGTAGGATACACGGGAAACAGAAGGCATGGAGGAGACAGTGGGAATTCAGCTGTAACTGCAATGTCATCTGTCTTTTTTATTTTTTATTTTATTTTCCAGTGATGATATTTTATCTCACTTCCTTCTTTATATATTTTTGCATGTATGAGCTCATAGGGTATATGCAAGCTTGCATATTTTAAATTTACATCATGAGCATGTCTAGTTTCACTGAAGAGTTTTTATGGATATATTTTTATTTTATTTTATTTTTAAGCTCTTTATTGGAATATAATTGCTCCATACAGCTCTACCAGTCTTTGAGTTACACCAAAGTGAATCAGCTGCATTTACAAACATATCCCCATATCTCCTCCCTCCTGCAACTCCCTCCCACCCTCCCTGTCCTGGCCCTCTTAAGCATCACCCATCATCAAGTGGATCACGCTTTGTTATACAGCAACTTCCCACT
The DNA here is from genome assembly GCF_030028045.1 of Hippopotamus amphibius kiboko. Taxonomy (NCBI): domain Eukaryota; kingdom Metazoa; phylum Chordata; class Mammalia; order Artiodactyla; family Hippopotamidae; genus Hippopotamus; species Hippopotamus amphibius. Next base: position 5,779,024 of record NC_080202.1, on the reverse strand, counting down.
AGCTATCTATTTTACATTTGGTAGTGTATACATGTCTATGCTACTCTCTCACTTTGCCCCAGCTTCCCCTTCGCCCCCCACCCCCCACCCCAACCCCATGTCCTCCAGTCCATTCTCTACATCTGCATCTCCACTCTTGCCCTGTTGCTGGATTCATCAGTACCATTTCTTCAGATTCCATATATATGAGTTAGCATATGGTATTTGTTTTTCTCTTTCTGGCTTACTTTGCTCTGTATGACAGTCTCTAGGTCTATCCACCTCATTACATATAGTTCAATTTCATTCCTTTTTATGGCTGAGTAATATTCCATTGTATATATGTGCCACATCTTCTTTATCCATTCATCTGTTGATGGTCATTTAGGTGGCTTCCATGTCCTGGCTATTGTAAATAGTGTTGTAATGAACATTATGTTACATGTTTCTTTTTGGATTATGCTTTTCTCTGGGTATATGCCCAGTAGTGGGATTACTAGGTCATATGGTAGTTCCATTTTTAGTTTTTTAAGGAACCTCCAAACTGTTTTCCATAGTGACTGTACCAACTTACATTCCCACCAACAGTGCAGGAGAGTTCCCTTTTCTCCACACCCTCTCCAACATTTATTGTTTCTAGATTTTTTCATGATGGCTATTCTGACTGGTATGAGGTGATACTTTATTGTGGCTTTGACGTGCATTTCTCTAATGATTAGTGATGTTGAGCATCTTTTCATATGTTTGTTAGCCATCTGCATGTCTTCTTTGGAGAAATGTCTATTTAGGTCTTCCACCCATTTGTGGACTGCGTTATTTTTTTTTTTTTTTTTTTTTTTGGTATTAAGCTGCATGTGCTGCTTATATATTTTGGAGATTAATCCTTTGTCCATTGCTTCTTTGGCAAGTATTTTCTCCCATTCTGAGGGTTGTCTTCTTGTCTTTATGGTTTCTTTCGCTGTACAAAAGCTTTTAAGTTTCATGAGGTCCCATTTGTTTATTCTTGATTTTATTTCCATTATTCCAGGAGGTGGGTCAAAAAGGATCTTGCCTTGATGTATGTCATAGAGTGTTCTGCCTATGTTTTCCTCTAGGAGCTTTATAGTGTCTGGCCTTACATGTAGGTCTTTAATCCGTTTGGAGTTTATTTTTGTGTATGGTGTTAGGAAGTGTTCTAATTTCATTCTTTTACATGTAGCTGTCAATTTTCCCAGCACCACTTCCTGAAGAGGCTGTCTTTTTTCCATTGTATATTCTTGCCTGCTTTGTCAAAGAAAAGGTGCCCATATGTGTGTGGGTTTACCTCTGAGTTCTCTATTCTATTCCATTGATCTACCTGTCTATTTTTGTGCCAGTACCATACTGTCTTGATCACTGTGGCCTTGTAGTATAGTTTGAAGTCAGGAAGCCTAATTGCACCAACTCCATCTTTCCTTCTCAAGATTGCTTTGGCTATTCAGGGTCTTTTGTGTTTCCATACAAATCATAACATTTCTTGTACTAGTTCTGTGAAAAATGCCATTGGTAATTTGATCGGGATTGCATTGAATCTGTATATTGCTTTGGGTAAGATAGTCATTTTCACAATATCGATTCTTCCAATCCAAGAACATGGTATGTCTCTCCATCTGTTTGTATCATCTTTGATTTCTTTCATCAGTGTCTTATAGTTTTCTGCATACAGGTCTTTTGCCTCCTTAGGCAGGTTTACTCCTAGGTATTTTATTCTTTTTATTGCAGTGGTAAATGGGAGAGTTTCCTTAATTTCTCTTTCTGCCCTTTTGTTGTTAGTGTATAGGAATGCAAGAGATTTCTGTGCATTAATTTTATATCCTGCTACTTTACTAAATTCATCAATTAGTGCTAGCAGTTTTCCAGTAGAATCTTTAGGGTTTTCTATGTATAATATCATGTCATCTGCAAAGAGTGACAATTTTATTTCTTCTCCAATTTGGATTCCTGTTATTTTGTTTTCTTCTCTGATTGCTGTGGCTAGAACTTCCAAAACTCTGTTGAATAATAATGGTGAGAGTGGACACCCTTGTCTTGTTCCTGTTCTTAGAGGGAATGCTTTCAGTTTTTCACCATTTAGAACGATGTTTGCTGTGGGTTTTTCATATATGGCTTTTATTATGTTGAGGTAATTTCCTTCTATGCCCATTTTCTGGAGAGCTTTTATCATAAATGGGTGTTGAATTTTGTCAAAAGCTTTTTCTGCATCTATTGAGATTATCATATGGTTTTTATCCTTCAATTTGTTAATATGATGTGTCACATTGATTGATTTCATATATTAAAGAATCTTTGCATCCCAGGGATAAACCCCACTTGATCATGATGTATGATCTTTTTAATGTGCTGTTGGATTCTGTTAGCTAGTATTTTGTTGAGGATTTTTGCGTCTATATTCATCAGTGATATTGGCCTGTAGTTTTCTTTTTTTGTGATATCTTTGCCTGGTTTTGGTATCAGGGTGATGGTGGCCTTGTAGAATGAGTTTGGGAGTGTTCCTCCTTCTGCTATATTTTGGAAGAGTTTGAGAAGGATGGGTGTTAGCTCTTCTCTAAACATTTGAGAGAATTCGCCTGTGAATCCATCTGGCCCTGGGCTTTTGTTTGTTGGGAGATTTTTAATCACAGTCTCAATTTCCATACTTGTGATTGGTCTGTTCATATTTTCTATTTCTTCCTAGTTCAGCCTTGGAAGATTGTACTTTTCTAATAATTTATGCATTTCTTCCAGGTTATCCAATTTATTGGCATGTAGTTGCTTGTAGTAGTCGCTCACGATCTTTTGTATTTCTGCAGTGTCCATTATTACTTCTCCTTTTTCATTTCTAATTCTGTTGATTTGCATCTTCTCCCTTTATTCCTGATAAGTTTGGCTAATGGTTGATCAATTTTGTTTATCTTCTCAAAGAACCAGCTTTTAGTTTTATTGATCTTTGCTATTGTTTCCTTCCTTTCTTTTTCATTTATTTCTGCTCTGATCTTTGTGATTTCTTTCCTTCTGCTCACTTTGGGATTTCTTTGTTCTTCTTCCTCTAATTGTTTTAGGTGTAAGTTTAGGTTGTTTATTCGATATTTTTCTTGTTTCTTGAGGTAGGACTGTATTGCTATAAACTTCCCTCTTAGAACTGCTTTTGCTGCATCCCATAGGTTTTGGGTTGTTGTGTTTTCATTGTCATTCGTTTCTAGGTATTTTTTGATTTCCTCTTTGATTTCTTCAGTGATTTCTTGGTTGTTTAATAGAGTATTGTTTAGTCTCCATGTGTTTGTATTTTTTACAGTTTTTTTCCTGTAATTGATATCTAGTCTCATGGCATTGTGGTCATAGAAAATGCTTGATACGATTGCAATTTTTTGAATTTACCAAGGCTTGATTTGCGACTCAAGATGTGATCTATCCTGGAGAATGTTCCATGTGCACTTGAGAAGAAAGTGTATCCTGTAGTTTTTCGATGGAATGTCCTATAAATATCAATTAAGTCGAGATGGTCTAATGTGTCATTAAAGCTTGCGTGTCCTTATTTATTTTCTGTTTGGATGATCTGTTCATTGATGTAAGTGGGGTGTTCAAGTCTCCTACTATTATTGTGTTCCTGTCGATTTCCCCTTTTATGGCTGTTAGCATTTGCCTTATGTATTGAGGTGCTCCTATGTTGGGTGCATAGATATTTACAATTGTTATATGTTCTTCTTGGATGGATCCCTTGATCATTATGTAGTGTCCCTCCTTGTCTCTTGTAATAGTCTTTACTTTCAAGTCTAATTTGTCTGATATGAGTATTGCTACTCCAGCTTTATTTTGACTTTCATTTGCATGGAATATCTTTTTCCATCCCTTTACTTTCAGTCTATATGTGTCCCTTGGTCTGAAGTGGGTTTCTTATAGGCAGCATATAGAAGGGTCTTGTTTTTGTATCCATTCAGCCAGTCTGTGTCTTTTGGTTGGAGCATTTAATCCATTTACATTTAAGGTGATTATTGACATGTGTGTTCCGAGTACCATTTTCTTAATTGTTTTGGGTTTGTTTTTGTAGGTCTTTTCCTTCTCTTGTGTTTCCTACTTAGAAAAGTTCCTTTAGCAATTGTTGGAAGGCTGATTTGGTGGTACTGAATTCTCTTAACTTTTGATTGTCTGTAAAGCTTTTGATTTTTCCACTGAATCTGAATGAGATTCTTGCTGGGTAGAGTATTCTTGGCTGTAGGTTTTTCACTTTTGGGACCTTCAGTATATCCTGCCACTCCCTTCTGGCCTGCAGTGTTTCTGCAGAAAGATCAGCTGTTATCCTTATGGGTTTTCCCTTGTATATTATTTGTTGCTTTTCTCTTGCTGCTTTTAATATTTTTTCTTTGTGTTTAATTTTCATTAGTTTGATTAATATGTGCCTCAGTGTATTTCTCCTTGGGTTTATCCTGTATGGGACTCTCTGTGCTTCTTGGACTTGATTAATTATTTCCTTTTCCATGTTGGGGAAGTTTTCCATTATAAGCTCTTGAAATATTTTCTCAGACCCTTTCTTTTTCTCTTCTTCTTCTGGGATGCCTATGATTCGAATGTTGGTGCACTCAATGTCACCAAGTTCTCTGAGACTGTCTTCCATTCTTTTTATTCTTTTTTCTTTTTCCTGTTCTGTGGCAGTTATTTCCCTCATTTTATCTTCCAACTCACTTATTGGTTCTTCTGCATCAGTTATTCTGCTGTTTATACCATCTAGAGTATTTTTAATTTTGGTTATTTTCTTATCTATTACTGTTTGTTTGCTCTTTAGTTCTTCTGAGTCCTTTAACTGTTTCTTGTATTTTCTCTGTTTTGTTATCGAGATTTTGGATCATCTGTACTATCATTACTCTGAATTCTTTTTCAGGCAATTTTCCTATTTCCTCTTCATTTATTTGTTCTTGTGTATTTTTACCTTGTTCCTTCATCTGTGACATATTTTTTTGTCATCTGATTTCCCCCCCACTTTGAATAGGTGGGATTGTGTTCCTGTCCCACTGGGTGTTTGACCTGAGATTTCAAGCACTGGAGTTAGTAGGCTGTTGAGTATAGCTGGGTCTTGGTGTTGAGGTGAGAACCTCTGGGAGACCTCACTCTGATGAATATTCCCTGGGAACCGGGTTTCCCTGTTTGTCCAATGTTTTGGACTCAGAGCTCCCACCTCAGGAGCTCAGGCCTGTCCCTGGACTTGTGAATCAAGATCTGTGTGGAGCAGGAAAATGAAAAAAATTTAAAGAAAAAAAAAAGTAGGAGAACAGAAGAGCAAGAGCAAGATAAAAAATATGATAATGGGAAACTAATAGATGTGTTAGAAAAAATTTAAAAAAAAAAAGATGGAGCAACAACTGGAAGATAAAGTAACTGCAATAGCCTTAGTGAGGAGGTGGGAAGAAAAAAAAAAAGCCAGAAAGGGCCTTGGCTGTGGGGATGGGGCTTAGACAAGGGCAGGAGGGTGGGGGAGGTTAGGCAATGGGCAGGGCCTATGCTTAGAAAAGGCCCTGGGGGTGGTGGGGAATGGGGCTTAGGCCCAATGAGGCAGAGGGGCCCAGGAATGCCTCTGGTCCTGAGGGCAAAGGACCAGGTCTAGGTACTCAGTGGGCTCCCTGGGCCCGAGTTGGTGGGAGAAATGCTAGGCACCTCCCCTTGTCCTCCAGTCTTGGAGGGTCACTCCCCCTTGTTTTCTCTTCTTCCTCACCCCCTCTCTCCTATTCCCCTAGGACCCTCACAGCTGGAGGGGGCAGTGGAAGGCAGGAGACCAGACTCTGATGCCCAACAGCCTTCCCAGGGCCAACTGGGCTAGGGTAATGCCTGAGGCACTTCCCCAGATCTGCCAGTCTGGTAGGGTCTCTGTTTGCCTCTCTTCCCGTCCACCGCCCCCCCACTCTCCTAGGTCCTAAGCAGCTGGAGGGGGCCGTGGAGTGTGAAAGACCAGGTCCGTGAGCCTAGCAGGCTTCCCAGAGCTAGTGGGCAGGGAAAATACCTTCTCTGCCTCCCTTGATCCTCCAATCCCAGAAGACCCCCTCCCCTGCCTGCCTCTCCTCTTCTCCCCTGCTTTCCTTCTACACCCCTAGGACCAATGAGACCTAGCCTTCCGCTCCTCCCCTGATCCTCTGATCCCAGAGGGTCCCTCCCCCTTTCCGCCTCTCTTCTCCCCCACTGCTTCCCTCCTGTACTTCTAGGACCAACGGCCGGGGAGGAGCCTTGGAAGGTGGAGGACCCGCCCAGAAAAAATACCTGGCAGCGCCTTCCCTATTCTTCTGACCTGGAGAGATCCCTTCCCACCCCCACTGTCTGCCTCTCTCCCTCCCAACCCTCCCCCTCCCCACCACACCCCCAGGACCCTCGTGCCAGAGGGGGACCCAGAGAGTGAAGGACCAGGCCCGGGAGCCCAGTCGGCCTCCCTGGCCAAGAGGGCAGGCGAAATGCCCTCTTGCCTCCCCGTCCCCCCATCTCAAAGCCCCCACCCCCACCTGTCTGCGTCTCTACCTCCTCGCCCCTCCTCCCTCCTTACCACTCCCCCAGGACCCAGGCAGCCCAGAGGGGGCCTTGGAGGGTGGAGGACCCCAATGGGGAGCCCAGCAGGCTCCCAAGCCGGGGAGCTCAGCAGGCCTCCTGGCCTCCTGGGTGGGGGAAACCCAGTTGCGGTTTCAGATCTCCCCAGCCCCCTACAGTCCCTCCAGGCGGCAACCTCCTCCCTCACCCAGCCACCCCCCAGGGGCGCCGGTCCCTCCAGCTTCCCCTTCCCCACCCCCCTGACTTCCCCCAGGTCCTACCTGGTTGTTCTGGGCCTCCTGCGGTCTGCTTGGGCCTCAGGTACCCTGTCGGCCTCCGGCAACCGATCTGTTTGTGGGGAGATGCCATCTCCGTGTCCTCCCATGCCCGCATCCTGACTCTGCCCCCCCATCTTTTTTAATAAAAGAAAAATCTGCAGGAAAACTGGCAAAATACTAACGTCAGTTCAAACTAGACAGAGGGGCACAGTGTCTATTTTACTTCTGTACTTTCTGTGTGCTTGAAATATTTCAAAATAGAATTTTTTAAAGAAATAAATCTACATCAACAAGGAAGGAGAAGGAAGGAAGAGGTGGCTCATGGTGGGCAGCTCTTGAAGTGATTGGAAACAAACTAGAAAGGACACTCACTTGTAGAAAATGAGTCCATCCAAATCTGAGTGGGAAGAGGTGAGAGAAAGAACTGGACTTCAAGTCGAGGTCAAGTTCCCACTTCTGCCACTGACCACAAGCATAGCTGTCCCCTCCCTGACTCTCGGTTTCCCCATCTTTTAATGAATTGGGTTGGAGCTAGTTAATTGACAAGATCCTCTCCATTTCTAGCACGCTTTTTTTCTGCTCTCTTCCATTTTTCAGATGGCCACGTTCTCAGGTACAAAGACATCTTTCACTAATACAACTGTATTAGTAAAAACTCCTTTAGCTTCAAGCGACTGGAAATTCAACCCAAACTGGCTTAAGGAAAGTGGAAAAGTATTGGTTTATATAAAATGAAAAACTGAGGACTAGGTCCAGCTTGGGGCACAGCTAGATTCGGGGTTCAAAAACACTATCCTGTGCTCCATGTATTTTTTTAATTGCCTACAGGGCATCTTTAGTTACATTGGCTTCCTTTACAGTCATCATGTGATGGGCCAGATGGCGGTTGTGGCCAGATGGTGATGGCAGATCCAGCCCTTAAATCCTCTAAGTTTTCTGTACTGCAAGAAAAGCAAAAATCTCTTTCCCTGAAGTCCCAGGGAAACCCTCCTTGTGTCTCATTAGCCTTGATATAGTTCTAAACCCAGCACTGAACCAGTGATTGTAGATGGGGGAGGACCATGTGCTGATCAGCTTGAGCTCTGGACACACTCCCACTATGGGATGGGATGGGCACAGCTTCAACACAGCCACATAGACTAAGAGCAGAGGGGGTGTCATTTTCCAGAGGGAAACCAGGATTGGTTACTAGAAAGGGAAAGAATGGCTTTTGGATGACAAAAATAAATGTCTACTACAACCAGCAAAATATAGGGGTGATTTCCCAATAAGGAGAGTCTAAGAATTGCAGTCTCTTTTTATACGGGAGGACAGAAGATGAGAGGGAAGTCTTAAAAGTGAGGAGTGTTCTAAGCATAAAAGGGTGCCACGCAGGGACAAACACATCTTGGCTTCCAAACTCCAGTATTCATGAACTAGGCAGAGACATAATTTCACTTGAAGTGTGTAGTTTCAGGATCAGTCAAATGAGTTCTAATTAGAATTGCAGGCAATAACCATGAACATTACGGGCCAAGAGTAAACATGAAATGTACGTGGTTGAAGAGGGGGTTGTGTAGATTTGTAGACGACAGAGCATGCCACCCAGCCAAGAGGAGGTTGGAGCACAGTGTATACCTCCAGGAAATGGGACCGTGTAAGCGAGTAACAGCTTTGTGCCAGTACCTCCATCAGGAGTAGAACACGAGATTGTGTAAACCATTTACCTTCACAGCACTGCAGGAAAAGAATACGTTTATTTTTGGACCACTCTCACAACTTAATACGTCAAAACAGATAAATAATTTAAAATAAATAGTTATGTTTACACAGAATAGGTGCAGAGTAAGAATGTGTTGGATGTGATTTCCATGGAGGTCAGTAATTCTGGAAGTGGGGTAGAGTGAACTAGGGGGATGCAGGGAAGGGTCAGGGAAGCATTTTTGTATCTTTCCTTCCTTATCTGTTGACCCAGATATTCTAGCTTCATCTTCCTCTTCATCTTCTTACCTACTCTGTCTTCCTTTCCCACACTCCTTCTGTCCAGAAAACAACAGCAAAAACCACGTTGCAAACCCCATGCAAGGGCTAGAAGGACATTCCCAGAGGCAACCTGGTGTTACATCTTATAAATTAAGAGTGTGCTCAAGAGCCCTGAGAGTGGAAAGTTTTCTGAGACTCTCTTGATTGCCTTTCAGTCTAAACACCAGAAGAACCGTCTCTCATCTCTTTTCCTCTCTGCTTTTCTCCTCTTCCTGCCCTCTAGGCACGCACTTTATTCTGCCAGCTACTATCCCAATCCAAGCCAGTCCCATGACACCCCCTCAATGCTGCATGGGCGAGTCCTGTTCCACTCCAGGCCCTCACTGTTCAGACTGAAACATTTTCAAGTTAGTTAACTAGTTAGTTAATTCATCAACTTATTGTTAAGACCTCTGTCTATGACTTGCCTCTCATGGGTTGTGTTCATGACATCACTTGCGTTTGTTATGATGCTAAAGGATGCCCTTCCTATCAGAGGTAAGCAGTATAAGGACCAAAAGGAGGTGAAGAGAACAGAAAACTCCAGTCCATCACTTAAATGAAGCAACATAAAACCCTCATATGAAATCTCCCAGCACATATTCATGGCGTCCTGTGCTTGAGTGGGGGAGGGGGAGCAGCACATCAATACAGTTGGATTGAATTGAGTTGGTACCATCCCTGGCCTGGCGGTCCCTAGCTTACTCATCTATATTGAGTGTAATTGCAGCGTCTAGACTAGCACTCAAGAGTCCAGATGCTCACCAAATACAATCTCTAGCATAAAGTGAGGCATGAATCTGGGATTAATGACATTTAACACCTATCAAGGAGGTATCCATTCCCCAACCACTGGGCTATGCTCTTTATGTGTAATACTTCATTTTACCCTCTGACATCCCCAAGTGTTGTTCTATCTCCCATTTACATGTAAGAAAACTGGAGCACAGAGAAGTGAAATAACATTCCCAAAGGCACACAGTTAATAAGTTGTGGGATCAAGCGTGACTTCCAGCTAATCTAGCTCCACAATAGGATTTTGACCCTTGCACCAAACTGTCTTCTGATAAAAGAACTGGATAGGGTGAGAAATGGATGTGTCTTTTAAAACAGCGAAGGTAGAATTAAGTTTGAGGCCAAGGGAGGCACGTGTGTATTCTGAAATAGCCCACTCGGAGCACGGCCAGGCTGGACTTAATGCAAGCATTATCCCTGCTTAAAGGACTGAGACTAAGTGGGCACATGGGGTCCTGGCAGCAAGATCATCTCTTTACAGAAGGGACATGTTCTATATGTCTGTGGCGTCTGCACCTAGCAAAATGTTTGGCATAAAGCTAGTGTGTGTTTGTATTAGTTATCTTTGCTGCATAACAAATTATCCCCAAACTTGATGCCTTAAAATAACACATATTTGGGGAATTCCCTGGTGGTCCAGGGGTTAAGACTCTGAGCTTCCAATGCAGGGGATGCCGGTTCGATCCCTGGTTGGGGAACTAAGATCCCACATGCCATGCAGCACGGCCAAAACACACACACACACACACACACACACACACACACACACAAACACACATTTATTATAGTTTCTGTTGGTCAGGAATCCAGGCATGGCTCACTTGTGTGCCTCTGGCTAAAGGTTTCCCACAAAGTTGAAACCCCAGGGTCGGCTGAACTACAGTCACCTCCAGGCTGAACTGGGGGAGGACCTGCTTCCAAGGCCACCCCAAGTGTGTTGGCAGGATCAGGCTCCTTGTGGGCTCTTAGACTGAGCGTCTCGGTGACTTTTGGCCATTGCCTGGATGCTGCCCTCTGTTCCTTGACACATGGGCTTCATCAGCGAAGAGAGAGAACTGGGGAGAGAAAACATCAGCAAAAGAAAAGCACAGCCTTATCAACCAACCTCGGGAGTGACACCCACCACTTCTGTAAGTCGCTAGGTCAATTCATCAGTGCCTGATTTTATGTGCGGAACACTAGTGGACCTCCCCAGGGAGGTGTTATCTCCTCACTTTCTAGATGAGGACACCGAGGCTCACAGAGCTAAAGAATCTGCTGTAGGTCACACGGTCAGGAAGGGATGGGGTTAAGACTGCAACTCGGGTCTTCCTGACCTTAAAAGCACATTCTTTCCCCTTCTCTCCGTCCTTAGTGCTGTTTGTCCAATAGTTTCCATTCTGCCCATTCTGGGCCCACAGGACGACAGTACTTTCTGGCCTTCTTGTGATTGAGTGGGGGCAGGAGACCAGTTCTGGCTCATGTATCACGAGTAGAAGGGAAGAGTCTTGCTTCCAAGCATTTAATTGCAGGACCCTTCGGAGGCCTCTTTCCCCTCGGCCATCAGCCAAGTTCGAGTCCCTGAGTGACTACGACGCGGGGCCCCTCTCATCCCACCCCCTCACCAGCCCACAATGGGCACGTGGCATGAACAAGAAATAAACTTGTGCTGTTTGCAGCCACTGTGGCTTGGAGAGGGGAGATTCAAAGTCTCCTGACTGATGTGCCACTAAAGAGGAGACGAAGGAACAGAGTAAGGGGGTGTGAGGCCCAAGAGGGGCCCCGTTCTCTCTTAGGGCCGGCAGGAGGGCGTGGCAGGCAGGCACCGTCGCCTGGGTTGCCCGGGTTCTATGCTGCCTGCATACTGACCGCCTTCTATTTCTGCACACAACTGGGCAGAATAAGGACCAGAGGGACCCACGGCATCACTCAGAGGCCGACTGAGAACCCCTGCAGCGGGACGCTGCTGCCTTGAGAACAGCAAAGAGCACAAACAGAGCGGGAGCGTGTTATCCCTTTCTGAGCCTGTTAGACACACACAGCACAGCAAGAGGCTTTCGAAAGAGGCCTGAGTGAAGCAGCATCCTCACAACACAGGGTCTGTCCCCAAAGAGCCTGGGTGGCTGGACTAGGCGTTTGCTGCACAAGGCTCGCTTCAGCTGGGCTGGGGGCTGATTCCCGCAGGGTTGGGGAGGCAACATCAGAGAGGGACCGCCTGCGGAGGGACGGAAGCTCCGATTGCTGTGCATCCTGAGTATCGGCCTCTGGCACGTGCTTCCACTGGGGAGGAGATTTTCTTTTCCTGCCCCTCCCGAGTCACCGGCCCCACAGCTTGTTCCCCTCCGGCCGTGTGCTCCTCTCCTGTCCGGGTGCCACTGACGAATGGCAGTGTCTTGCAGCTGCTTGCCATGCGCAGCTCCCGGAGGGATACGGTTCCCTCGGTAGGTGGTAGCATCCTCCGTGCAGGCAACAGCAGAGATGCACACCCCCCCACCCCCCCCACCGCCCGCCTTATGACTCTGTTCATTTAGTCCACACCCCCTCCCACCACCACACAGGACCACATGGCTGTGTCAAACTTGTTTCAAAGATCCGGGTGTATCCGCTGACTCACAGAAGGATCATTTTCAACTACACGTGAGATGTAGTCATTCCCATGTGCTAAGGGAAAAGAAAGCCCCCCTCCTAAGGGAGTGACATCATGGACAACCCCAGCTCCGAATTTTACTTTTTGGTCCTCAAGTCCCAGATTGTTTTCCTAGTGATTCCATCTTCCAATTTCCATCATGTGAATTTGTACCCGCCCTTCAGAGACCCAAGAGCTGTATGTTCCCTGGGCAATGAGGTACCATCTTCCAAAGTAGATGATTTAGGTTCTTTAAGTGAAAAACAGATACAGAACAGGTCTTCCTTGGGCTAACCTGTATTTTCAGTTTCCGCCTGAGATAGCATTTGAAGAATTGCTGCTGCTGCTACATCAAGTTGAAACATGACTGACCTGTTCAACCACCCCTGCCCCTTGTTTAAAGCCCTAGTATTTAGTAGTGGAGAACCACACACTTTGTGAGTAGACACTTCAAAAACTAGAGGCCTCTTGTTAGACGCTTGAAAAAGAAAAATAAACTGCGTGGACTGGAGTCTCACATATCTGTAACTGAAGGTGGGGTCCGGCCACTTGCCGCTCAAAAGCCAATAAAGAGGCCAGGTCGGTGGATAGGAAAGTTTGCTTTATTTTGGACGCCTGTCCAAAGGCTGACTTCCCCTCCCCTCCCCCCCCCCCCCCCGACAATCAGGGGACAAGAGCTTTTATAGACAGAGGGAGGGGGCTACAGGCAGAAACAGCACAGTCAGCTCTGACAGTCATCTTGAAATTGGTCATCGGTGGTCTGACCAGCGTCATCTGGATTGTTTTAGGTGCAGTTCATCTTCAGTTCCAGGGTCGATTTGTTTCCATTTCTTTGAGGCCAGTTCTCGGAGTTGTGGCAGCTGATGTCATGGCCACAGTCTGGTCATCATGTAGTTAACGTCTTCCACCTGGCGAGGGTTCCAGTATCTACAAGACAGCTCCCAGGATATAGCTCAGAATATTAGGTATAGACCTTGAGAAGGAACTAAAGGTCCTTGACCTTGCTTAATGACTAAATTATTATTATTTGGTCTCCTTTGACTGTTTTCCTTTGCTTCTGCATTTTCTCACTTCTCTGATTAAACTTATTCTTTGGCTAAAGTTTTTCCACAGACGAAAGTCAGGCTGAGGTCATGGAGGGGATGGGACAAGGACCGTAGGGTCCTGCTCCGTTTCATATCCAAGTTGAATCCTGGATCCACAACTTACTAAACCGTGTAACTTAAGCAAGTGATGCTGCCACTCAAGTTAAGTGAACAAGCCCAACTAACCCTAGCGTCATCTACAAGACGGAACAGCACAAGCACCGCTGGGAAATGACCCCGCACTTAGGACCATTTAAGAAACGTTCGTTTTTCCTTCCACCCTCATCTTCCCTTCTGAGTAATCGCATGCCTGCTTCCTGAATCACCTGCTCTCTGTATTGGTCTAAAGTTTTTTAGCACTTTGGGGAGAGAGGGTTTTATGGTCTGCCAACCATGCTTTCTGGTCATGAACGGAGAAGGGAAGAGATTCACCCCTTTTTATGATTCAGAACATACTGAGGGAATGGACCGTAATTATATTGACCCTAATACTTTGGTGGAGAAAAGGGGAAGACAGCCCGGGGCGGCATAGCAGGGCACATCCCAGACAAGCAGGCAGCAGCCTGCGGGTCCTCAGGGTGCTGGCATGGAGAGTTCATCCATCCATTCACTCATTCTTTCCGTATTCGATTAGCACCTTCTCGGGGCTGAGCACTCTACTGGGTGCCCAGGAAGCAAGAGAGAGCAAGACTGGGAACCGCCCTGTAAGAAGCGTCTCTCATTTAGGAGGCATAGAAACGCGGAAACGGGTGTAGCAATAGGAGACTGGTCAGAATCCAAAGCAAATATTGGCTACTTCGTCATTTGCACTAAACGCTAGCCAACAACTCCTGCCATCCAGTGGCTTCTGTGGGTTTCTTTCAGAAGAGAGGGGGTATGGAAGAAGGATTGGGGAAAATCCAGTTTGTAACAAGAGAACCTACCGGTCCTCGATTCCCGCCTTCCCCTTTCCTCCTACCCCTCCCTGCATTCCGGCCAGAGCTGAACTTGACTGCAGGAGCGAATGAAGAAGCAGGCAGCATGTACAGAAGACACAGGCTTTGGAATTGGATCTAAGTAGCCTTGGGGCTATTTATTTAAATCTTAATGTATTGTTTACCTCTCTGTGGGTTTGGATAGGACAGAGTTTCTCTAAGCGTCCGTTTGCCTGTCTCTATGGCGTGTAAGAATCAGGGACAATGTAGAGCAAGTGCCTGAAGTATAGTAGTAGCCCCTTACCAAACGGAGGCTCTTTAGTTATTCTGACTGCAGCCGCCTCTGCTATCCTGGCTTGCGTCCAGCACCCAAATGAGGCTCAAGACCAGAGGTTTGGGTTTGGTCCTTCCCCACTCCAGACACTCCCAAACGTGCTCGTCTTACAGCTCCATGGAGAAATAGGAGAGGCGGGCAGGATAAAGATAACCTGGATCCAGGGGGACATGGCCAATCAGGAGGAAGGGAGAGGAGGGACAGACTTGATAAAGTAGAGAGGACAGCAGTGGAAAGTGAGAAAAGAGAAAGGAGCAGAGAAGAAGTTGAGTCTCTCACCACCATCTCCCCACAAAGCTTCAGCCTCTTCTGATGAATTCCAGACCCACCTCAGACCCTTCCCAGTTCCTCTGCTGTCAGGAAGCCAGCCTGGAGGCATTGACAGGGCATCCCAAAGGCTGCCTTCCCTAAAATAGCCAACTTAAGGTAAATCCGGGAGAGCAAACAAAAGATTTCAAACTACCCCCATGGGGAGGGGTTGAAAAGAGAAGTCTATGGGGTTAGACATGTGACGATCTTTCATTTGGATGAGAAATTCAAGATTCTAAAAAAAATGACCTATCTTAAAAAAAAGAGAGAGAGAGAGAACCCATCAGGGACAGGACCATATCTGGATTCTTTCACCTGAGGAAGGTGTGAAGACATCTAAACCACAGGAGTGAAACTCTCATCAGCAGACTTGCTAGAGCATAAACCTGGTGAGATTCCCATTAGGAATGGCATTAAAGATTTTCTAAGAGTTACTTCTGATTTGAAAAAAAAAAAAGAGAGATGAGATAGCTCTCCAAAATGTTCTGCATAGTGTTATATATATATGGTGGGGAGTGGGGAGGAAAGCGTTATTATAGATTCAAGACTCAAACCCAAAATATATTCATCCCCACTACGAATCTCACAGTGTTAGACATTTTCACCTATATTACATAGACATATATTCAGCATCCTGACACTTTTTCACACTAACTTCTTTTGGATGGACTGTGACCTGTGTCTGGTCCCAGGATGAACCCGTTGACTCAGTACTGGGGAACCATGTATTAGAAACATCCAAGGGAGGCTTCTGTGAGCAGAGAGCAGCTCTGTGGACATCTCACCTTTGCTAAATGAGAGAACGCTGCAGGCTTTCTCTTCCTAACAAGTACATGCCCAGAGCAACTCCTCCAAGCAGACCAGGGGCAAAGCCAAGCAGGATATCCATAACTGCCCCCATCTCCCTCTTGTGGGACCCTCCCTGCCTCCATCCTCCCCTTTCTGGGCATGTGGTGCCTTCCTCATGGCCATCAGCGCCCTCACCACCCTGGTCCCATGCTCTGGGGCTTCTCAGCCACATTCTGGCCGCTGAAGCTTGGCATCCCATTATGCTTCAGTATTCTCGTCCCTATTTTATAGCTAAAGAAACGGAGCCTCAGACTTGAGGTCACGGGGACTGTATGTGAACACTGGCCAGCCAGCCAACGGGGAATCGTCCAGCCGGGGCCAGCCTGAACCTGATCCACTATGATCTGCCCACCAGCAGAGCCTCCCAAGTTTCTGGCCTTTTCCTCTCCCATACATCCCCATCTCCCCCTCCGCCACCAAAGCCTACCTATCCTTCCTGTCATCCTACCACAGTCCTGCTCTTGAGAGCGTAGCAGAGAGAAAACTGTGCCATGAAGAGCAGAGTCTGTGGGTCCAGGTGGACCTGAGACCCAGTCCCAGCTCAGCCTTCACCAGCTGTGCGACCTTAGACAAAGCACTTAAGCCACGGTTTTCTCACCTGCCAATGGGACTAATAATAGTACCTCCCTCAGAAGGCTGCGGTGAAGGTTAAATAAAAGCACACATACGAAATACTTAGCCCAGTGCCTGACACACACTAAAGTTTCAGTACTAGTCGTTGGTACCGTCTCTGCTAGTAGATGCAAGTTTGCCCCTGGGTTGCGTATTCCTACAGACAGCGCTCTCCCCGTGTGTGGGCGTGCTGGGAGGGAGCCTGGGAGATGGGATACTGCGGGGCCCTGGGCACAGCAGGGCGGCATGGGGTCCTGGGCACCAGGGAGCGTCCAGTCTAATGATGCCTCACTGGCATCCGCTGTCTTCCTTGTAGCTGAGCCACTGCTCGTTAGCACCTCAGGCAAGGAAGGGGGAGGAGGTCGGGCCAAATCCTGTCCATCCTGATGCTTCTTAGCAGAAAGAGACAGCTGAGAACTGGATCAAAGTTGGGCTGAAGCTGAAGAGCCCACGATGACACTGAGGTCTGCCGTCCTCTCCCCTGCAGTCTCTGGTATTTGAGTGGAAGCTGCGTTTGACAGTTTTGACACACGTGCTTGATCAGGCCTGAGAAGTCTTGCCTCTCGGAGTCTTGAAGGATGACGGCCTGGGATTTGAAGAGTTTCTTTTCTCTTGCAGCTACCTGAGCCCTCAGACAAAGGCTGCGGGTCTTGGCATGAAGCGGTGGCCAGGAATGGGCACACCTGGTTTCTGGCTTCAGCTCCATCCTTTGCTGTATCTGCTTCCACATCCCCATCTCAGAAATGGGCAGCATGGTGTCCCTCATAAGGAGAGAGGGCTAGCATATCGGCGTGTGTTCATCACCCAGCGTCTATTTTGCAAGTACTTACTGAGCTTTAAGCTATGTATTAGGCACTGCTAAATGCTAGGCATGTTAGAACTAATGGCCCTACTCCTCCCCCAATAATAATAATAATAGGAGGAGGAGTAATAGTAATAATAGTAACAGTTAACGTGAACCAGCATTAATCGAGTGGTTACTCCGTGTGCCAGGCCTTACTTGGCTTATCTCCTTGAATCCCCACATCTACCCTCTACGGAGGATGCTATTATCACGTCTATTTTTTCAGATAGAGGAACTGTGTACCTTGCCTGAATCTATGTCCACAGAGTACAGAGGTAACAGGGCACATCACTCGTTTTCAAGAAGCTCAGAGTCTAGGGTGACTCTTAGCTATAATAATTGCAACATGATATTATCTGTGCTGAACAGAAACAATAACAGGATAAAACTGTTCTGAGAACAAAGAGAGTGGAGGTGTCCATTTTGCCTGCTGACGTGAGTCAGGGAGGGTAAGGTCAGGAAAGATTCACGGGGTCTGAGACACTTGAGCTGGATGTAGAGGTACTTTTTCCTTCTGTCAAGGATTTCTAAACACTTACCACAAATGACAAGTTTAAAATAAAGTCAGGGAAATAAGAGAGGAGTAGAAAAATCACGAGGAAAGAAGGAAGAAGTTGAATGTCAATTGTACTTCAATTAAAAATTTTTTAAAAAAGAAATATCATGCAAATCCAAATTGAGGGACATTTTACAAAACAACTGCACTGTAATCTTCAAAAATGTCAAGCGTCAGGGAGGACAAAGAGAGCCTGAGACATTCTTCTGGATCTTAAAAGAGTAAAGAGACGTGACAACTAAATGCAATACGGGATCCTGGGCTGGGGGGGGATAAAAGCTACAAAGGACGCCAGGGGGAATAACTTGCAAAATTCGAATACAGACTGTAGAGTACATAATAGTATTGAACTAACATGAACTTTCCTGAATTTGCTGTGTATTACGGTTACAGACGAGAATGGCTCGTTTGTAGGGAACAGGTTTGAAGTGTATACGTGTGAGGGTGAACAATGCAGCAGCTTCCTCTGAAATGGTTCCACACACACACACACACACACACACACACACACAAAGAATAATAACAGTACAAATAATCATACAGGAGATAAAAATAAAGCAGATGTAGCAAAATGTGCACAGGCAGTGAAGGAGCTTCCGGGTTGATGCCCATGTGGGCCCTTGGGGAGACTGTTGCAAGCTCAGAGAGGGCGTGGAGGCGCTGAGCCCTTTCCCCACACCTCTCCCTGTGCATCTCTTCCACCGGGCTCTTCCTGAGTTGTGTGCCTTTATAACCAAGCAATAATCCAATACGTTTTAACATTTTTCTGAACCACCCTTTCCCTCTACTTATTCCGCACCTGACGTGATATTTGAACTCAACTCTGGAGTGAAAAAGCAGAATGCATGTCTTCCAGATCTCAATTCTCTTCTCAGGTGCTCATAAAGGAATAGAAGACGACCTCTAGTTAGTGGCCATTAACAAGAACGCCAAATAGAGTCATCATATTTCTCCAAAGTCAAGAACAGAAAGCCTTCTGTGAACTATGGAGCTTTTAAGATGTATCCAGATGCCATACTGAAAATGTAATTCCACCACCCATCTATTATTTGCTTAGGTATATAACAAGGGCACATGTTTAAAAAAATAGGTAATGAAGCCATATGAAGAATCTATGGGTATTCTTTGTATTGTGCTTGCAACTCTTCTATGTTTGAAAATTTTCAAATCATGCTTTTGAAAAAAGGAGAAAATTAAGGTTTTGTTACTCTATCCCAAGAAAACCACCATAAGGAATTTTCACACAGATGATACTCCTTTTGAGGGATTGGGAAGAAAGCTCAGTGGGACCAGGGGTCCAACAGAGCAGTCCAAGCTGAGGCCCTCGAGAGATCGCTCACTACCTGTCAGCCAGGAGGCAGGGGCTGTGTGGATTCAAATGCTCTGAACCAAAACAAAACAAAACAAAACTAATAACAATGACAAAATGACCTGAGCCCCAAATCTAAAGTCACCAGTGGAGAAGCTTCTAGCTGCAGGTGTAGATCTGAATGGAGTTTCTTCTCCAACAGACAACCCCACGGGACTTACACCAAGCAAAGAGGCAACAGAGATTGATTTATTTAACAACGGTTTATAATTCTCCCAAGAAACACCAGGAAGTCAGAAAGTAGTTAATGTAATGATTGAGAATCAGAAAATAAGAGTTAGATGTGACTCTGAGTTTCCTGGCAACCATGTCAAGAAAGAAAAGATGATCAGTTATATACACTTGGTTATTAGAAAGATGGAAGCTTCCCAGTTCCATGGAGGAGACCATGAATTTCTCGGTGTCAAATTCTAAAATAATTTTAGTGTATGGTATGGATAAGTTATGTAGAAAGCAGTAAGTATCAGTTTTATAGAAAATGCAGGTATAGAGATGTGGTTTTAATATGACTTTCTCAAGACGGCCTTGGGTGAGGCTGGAGGTGTAACACTAAAACAAAACTGAGTGGAAGTATTTAGGAGAAGATCTGCATAGCACTGAATACTCCTGAAAGAAGAGGCCTAATTGCATGCAAAGCATCACTCGAACATATATCCTTGCAAAATAACTCAGATTAATTAAATATTAATGTGTTTTAGCAAGGCACATATGCCAGTATTAGTCAAATATATTAAATCCCAATTACATGATAGTTTTGCTTGTGTATGGTTTTGCCCTCAGCCATGGGACATTTATTCTTTTTAAAATTCAATTATATTCAGCAAACAGTGATTGAGCCCCTACTATGTGTCAGGCTGTATGCTAAGTCCTGGTGATGAGGAGGTTGAAGAGACACTACCCTTGACCTCTAAGAGTGCAAAGGCCAGGAGAAGAGATGACAGTAGACAAAGAGGGCTGTAGCCAGGGAAGCAGTGCAAGCCCTGGCGTCCCAGGGGAAGGAAGGCAGATCTCTTATCCACAAGTAGATGAGAAGATCGGAGAAATCTTTTTAAGGAAGATGACCTGTGGGCTGAGTCTTGAAAAATGGGCAGGAGTTGGCCAAACTGAGGAATAGTGAGTGGAGAAGGATGCTACATGCAGAGGGGACAGCATGGACCAAAGCTGTGGCTGGATGGATCTGCGCCTCTTTTGACTGTGGGGGTGGTCCCATGAATTTATGTGTGATAAAAACGCATAGACTTACACACACACACACACACACACGCACACACACTGGGCTTGCATCTATGCTGGGACCTTTTTCAAAGACAAAGACTCAGAGCCTTAGAAACCATGGAGACTCAGCCGCTCTCTGTCCTCATGGCTGGCGCTGTTCAAACCCATTGTGCTAACTACTGCGACTCTGACCTTCAGAACATAACATTCCTAATCCAGTTCCTCAACTCTTGCCCCAGAAAGGCAGCTGTCAGCAAAACACTCTCAGGCAAACACTGAGTGAAAGGAAACTGCCAGCAGACAGGTAAAGATGAAATCCACAGATGCGGGAATCAATGTGGTTTCCTGCTGTGTCCAGCCCAGGAGACACGTCCTTCTTCTTCTATCTGGACATCTCTGACCGGCCACCTGATCCGGTTTCTATGCGTGGAGTCCACGAGATCTGCATCTTGTGTTTGCCTTTGTGATCTTCTGCAAGACACTTAAATTCTGAGCTGTAGGTTCCTTCTCTGAAGACAGGAACAAATGTGCCTGCTCCCCTCCCACAAATGTGAGAGAAGCCAGGGAGATGTGGCTTCCAGAACCTTCTACGTCTTTCAGTCTGAGCACCCAGAGGAGCAGGCACGGTCTCATCCCCAACATTTGCCTCCTTAAAAACCTTCACCCTTTGATCTTGCTACTGTCCAGACTCTTGGAGTCCCAGCTGCGCCTTCTTCTCTGAGACTGGGCGCCGTCTTCCTTCTTCCAAAGGCAGCAGAGAGCCATGCCTTTTGCCTCAATAGCAATGAACTGCTTTCAGGTGTAAATAAAGTCACGGGCATGAAAAACAAGTAATACATTTCTCAGCATAAGAAATGGTGTCAAGGTGACATTCAGAAGCAGAGTCACCTACAGCATTCAGTTTTCTGGGGAGGAAAGGAAATTAAGGAGCAGGAAGGATCTCTGAATTAAGGATGAAATTCTTGGAAACGTAGGGCTGGACTAACTCACCTGATGTGGGGCTATTGTCTCATTCCTAAAATACTCCGAGGAAAGTGGTGTAATCTGCGGAAATAATGAGCGGTTGAGTATTTTAGCTTAACTGTGCTGACCTCAGAGAAGACCCCCCCGCAGCTCCCCAGAACAGGCTGAATCGAACCTGGGAATACAGCCACCTCCCTCCAGTTAACACAAATCTCTTAATGCCAGACTCATTAGCAGCTCACCCCACTCCAGCCTCCGCAGGGTTTTTTTTTTTCTTTTTCCCCAACTAAACCTTTTCAGAGAGAAGGCAGGCATTTCATATGTCTCCATATATAATACCCTCGCTGATTTGACAGGTTCCTCCTCGGTCCTCTGTGATGGATTCACCGGAGAGCGGCCTTGTTAAGTCCTAATCACAAGCTTTGTCATTATCTCCTCGATGAATTGTTCTTCTGCCCACTTTCTTCCACTGTAAACCCAAGTGTCCCATGGTAGGTGTGTTCTGTGACTGATGGAGGTACCCCTGTCAAGCGCGAGGGGGCAAGTTAGGGAGATGAAGTGCTAATAAGCCAGTAGAAGGCTTATTAAACCTAAAAAAACAGAAGTGGGCAGTGGTCCTAGGCACCATGATAACAGTGCTTTTTTCTTTTTCTTTCTTTCTTTCTTATTTTATTTATTTAATTTATTTGGTTGCATCTGGTCTTAGTTGTGGCAGACGGGCTCCTTAGTTGTGGCTTGCCACCTCCTTGGTTGTGGCATGCGAACTCTTAGTTGTGGCATGCGAACTCTTAGTAGTGGCATGCATGTGGGATCTAGTTCCCTGACCAGAGAGCGAACCTGGGCCCCCTGCATTGGGAGCACAGAGTCTTAGCCACTGTGCCACCAGGGAAGTCCCACTTTTTTACTTTCTAATGACACTTTAGACTCTGCTGTGACAGTCTGTTGTGGGGCCACCAGGACTTGGTGTGTTAGGGTATACAATGGGAATATAATAACTGCCTCATTTATTTATTTATTTTAATTGAAGTATAGTCAATTTACAATGTTGTGTTAGTTTCTGGTATACAGAAAAGTGATTCAGTTATATATATATTCTTTTTCAGATTCTTTTCCATTATAAGTTATTACAAAAATTGAATATAGTTCCCTGTGCTATACAGTTGATCCTTATTGTTTATTTATTTTATACATCCTGGTGTGTATCGGTTAATCCCAAACTCCTAATTTATCTCTCTCTCTCTCTTCTCCTTTGGTAACCATAAGCTAGTTTTTTATGTCTGGGAGTCTGTTTCTGTTTTGTAAATACGTTCATTTGTATCACTTTTTTAGATTCCACATATAAGTGGTATCGTATATTTGTCTCTGTCTGACTTCCTGCACTTAGTATGATCATCTCTAGGTCCATCCATGTGGCTGCACATGGCATCATTTCATTCTTTTTTACGGCTGAGTAATAGTCTATTGTGTGTGCGTGTGACACACACGCTACATTTTCTTTATCCATCCCTCTGTCAATAGACACTTAGGTTGCTTCCATGTCTTGGCTACTGTAAACAGTGCCTATGAGCACTGGGGTATAACTGCCTCATTTTTCATCTCCCTGGGAGAAGAAGGGAAAAAAAGAGCACCACAGTGGAGAACTGACATTTATGGAGTATCTCCTAGACACCGGAACCTTTGCCCACATTGTTTTACTCAGTTCTCAAACATACTCTGGGATCATCACACGTCCCTGGTGGTCCAGTGGTTAAGACGTCACCTTCCAAGGCAGGGGCTGCGGGTTGCATCCCTGGTCAGGGAGCTGAGATCCCACATGCCTCACAGCCGAAAAACAAAACACGACACAGAAGCAACATTGTAACAAATTCAATAAAGACTTTAAAAACGGTCCACATCAAAAAATCTCCAAAAAAAAAAAAACAAAAAACAAAACACAGATAAGAAAGGAGGGTTCCTTACAGTCAGGTCATGCCAAGCCAAGACAGGGCCGCCGGGGGACTATACACAACACAAATTTTGCCGCGTGGTAACACACTGGCCTTCTCATGACAGCCTTGACTCTGTGACTTAAGTTTCTCTTTTGTGTCCCACGGGGCTTTTTGCTTTGGGAGAAACCTTACAAATGTAAAAAAAGCAACTCCTTCTACGACAGAGTTTACCGTCTCTTTGGGAAGAGAAAGAAAATACAGGAAGGGAAAAAGAGAGCTAAGACGCATCGCCTGCTGATCTTGTTCAGGTTGTCAAGGATCCTTTGTGGGAGCACCCGCGTCCCCTTGTATTCATGGGGAAACTGAAGCGCGGATGGGTTAGCTTCCCAGAGTTTGTATAGCTACTAGCTGGCTGAACTGGAACTGGCTTCTTGTTAAACTGTGATGCCCAAGAATGGTAGGATAAACTTAACCAAGTGCTAAACCTCCTAAGGCAAAGTTCTGTGAGGTGGAAAGACAGTGGTTGAGACCCCTTGGCTGGAGTTGAGATCTCCTTGGAGATAAGATGTGAGCTGGAGCAGGGAGCAGGGGCGGGGAGGGGGGGATATCCTGGCATTTGGTGTGTCAGAAAAGCAGGAGTAAAGGCCTGTGTAAATTACACACGAATCCCTGTAAGTGTTCCATCTCTGGAAGGACTCATAAGACCCAAATAGTTTATATACACAGAACAGTTTTATCACAGGATAAGGATATAGCACAGCAATCGCAGAAGGCTATGCAGTGAAAGGAGTCTGCAGATCTCAGGCACAGGCTGACACACAGGACGTGTGCTGTCCCCAGGCCTTGAACCATCACCAGCACCCACGCAAAGCATTTTGGTGCCAGGACGCCCCAAGTCTGTTCACGCCGGGGATCTCTTACCTACGTGACCAGCTCCCCCATCACCTCGTAAAAGAAATAAGAGGGACTCAGCGGGTCAACTACTTTATGGGTCACACCACAGACACAGGTGGGTCAAAACCCCATGGGCAAATCCCATCCCTGCTCTTGGACCTGAGAGTCAGGCACTGTATTCCACAGCACTGAGACACTTCCTTAACCCCTCCAAGGAGCATCTCTCCCTCGGGTCCCTCCCTCAGGCGGTCATTCGGAAAACATCAACCGTCAACCATGTGTCAAGCCGCGGGCTGGACCAGGGCTGCCCAATAATGTAGCCAATGGCCACATGTGGCTTTTGAGCACTTGAAATGTAGCTCTTCCAAATTGAATTGTTCTGTGAGTATAAAATACACAGGGGATTTTTAAGGGTTCGTACAAAGAATGGGAAATATTACATTCATAATTTTATGTTGATGACAGGTTGAAATGATAATAGTTTAGATACATGGGGTTAAGTAATATACATTATTAAATTTAATTTTGTCTGCTTCTCTGAATGTTTTAATGTGGCTACTAGAAAATGTAAAATTATATAGGTGGCTTATGTTATATTTCTATTGGCAGCACTGGGTTAGACACTGTTGGTTGGTCATTTTTCTGTTTATGTAACATTTTTATTGAGCAGCTACTCTGTCTGAGAGTATAGCAGATACTCCTCATTATACAGAGTTTGTAGGAGATCCTTCCTAGAAGTTAACAAGGAGATACTATTTCCCCATGAATTACAGAATGGCCAAGGGAAAAAGTAGGATGCCTTGACACAAGAGAGATTCAGAGAAGGGAGAGCAGTGACTAACGCTTCCTGGTAGTTCTGTGACTTACCCTGTCTCTGTTTCTGTCCCTGAATCCATGGCTTAGGGTTTGCAGTGTTTGTGCTTTTTATCAAAGTTTTTTCACCCATAATTGCACCACCTAAAGAAAATCACTGTTCCTAATTTAGTATCATCCTTTCCAGCTTTCTGCTGCAAAAATATTTCAAAAGCAGATCCATGTGTACATACACTTTTCCCCCGGTGTGAACATGGAAGTGGGAGGAATCTGAGTCCTGCTTTCAGTACTCACTCTTGATTAGGGGAACCACACACCCTGGAGGCCTGAGATTAAAACAGCCTTGGGAAGCCAGCATCTTTCACCTCCTCCTCTTTCCCTTCTCCACTTCTTCCCTATCCTCCATCAGGATCCAGGTCTCTGGGAAACACTCCTCGGGTTTCCTGGGGACCACAGCACAGACAGACATCAGCATTCACTCCCTTCCAGCCCTCCTCTTCTTCATTCATCTATGCTCATGATCTGGGAAAGGCCCAGAGATGCTGAGAGCTGCGCAGGGACAGCAGAGATGATCAGACATGGATGCGAAAAAGGTCATTTGCCAGGCTGAGTGCGCAGACAGTGCTGGCCACAGAGCAGGCAGACAGTGCTGGCCACAGAGCAGGCACCCAGTGAGGAAGAGCCTGGGGTCCAGGAAGCCCAGCAGCTTCGGGAAGACTGGACTCCCTTTTCTCCTCACCCCTCACTCTGCCCAATTCCTCTCCTCCAGACAAGTTGCCCTCCTCCCCTCCCACAGCCCCACAGAGGGATAGTGTTTACCTGCTGCTGATCGCAACCCAGCATGACACCTAATCAAGCCCACCAACCTGGAGTCTGTGGAATGTAGGTACCGCTGCCCCGTCTCCCTCCCCATCTCCCCAATCCGTTTCTTCCTCCATCTTCCCCTTCTCAGACTGGTACAACCATCCACAACATGTCTTTTCCATTCTGTCCCTTGCTTTTTCCTTTTCTATTTCCAAACTACCTTTACATGTATTTTTACGTTCACATACATTAAAACTGGTTTTGATGAAAATGTTCCTGGAAAACTATGCAACAATCAACAGAAAAGGACTAGTGAATACGCAACAGCATGGATGGATCCCAAAGGCATCATGCTGAGTGAGAGAAGCCAGTCTCAAAAGGTTACATACTCATGATTCCATTAAAATGACATTCTGGAAAAGGCCAGACTCTAGGGAAAAAGTACAGATCTGGTTGCTGGAGATTAGCAGTTAGGATGCACCACGATGTGTTTATCGATTCATCCACGGAAGGACATTTAGGGCACACGCTTTTGTTTGGACACGAGTTTTCATTTCTCTTGGGTAAATACCTAGGAGTGGAGTTTCTGGGTCATCTGGTATATTTATGTTTAATTTTGTAAGTTAAGCCAATAACTTATATTGGCTTATATAAACCAATAGGCCACACTCCTTCCCCAGTGGCTGTCATCCATTCAATGTTTAAAGTCAAAATCTAGAAACTGATTTTTATCACTCTCTTTGCTTAAGTCCCCACATTCAATCTATCACCAAGTCTTCAAGGTTTGACCACACTGTAGCTTCACACGGTTCATTTTTGTCCATCCTCACGGCCACCACCTCAATGTCAGTCACCGTTATCTCCAGTCTGGGCTACACACCTCCCACACCCTCTCTGCTCTCCTTCCTACAGCCCAGGCTCCAAAGAGGAGCCAAAGTGATCCTTTCGAGACGCTGATCACAGCAGGTCACTCCCACTGCAAGCCTCCCATCCATGTCCCATCGTATTTGGCCTTGACAGTGCCTGGTGGCCTGGCCCCCGCCTACATCTCAGGCGTCTGTCCACTGCCCTCTGCACTCTCTCCTCTTTGGTCAGCTGACCTTCTGTTTGAGGAGCCGAGTTCTCCCCCACCTCAGGGCCGTCCCCTCTGTGGAATGCCCTTCTCTGGGCTCTGCGTATGTTGGCTTCTCTGCACCCTAGTTTAAACACCCCCTTCTCAGGGGAGGACCTTCATGTCTATTATGACATTGATCTGAACTGTTTATTTTTATATTAATGTGTTCACCCATATGTTATCTACAACTTCCCAACTAAAGCTGCAGCATCTTTAAAGCAGGGATCTCATCTACTACTTGGGACAGTTGGTGGCACATCGTAGGTGCTTTAAGGATATTCAATGAATGAATGAATACACAAACAGAAGCATTTCACCAAACGACGTTCTTCAAGAGAACAGCACACAGACCTCCACAGTTTGACCCCAGAATAGCCCAGAAGTGACGGTTCTCACCCCACTGTAGAGTTCTATCTGCCTGACACCCCCACCCTGCACAGAAACTGGGAGAGGGGCTGCATTCCATTTTCAAAGCATCGACCCCTGCCACCCCCACCCCTCATCGGGGCAGTGCATTGGGAGCTGTTTGAGTCTGTCGTGATGAACTACTTCCAGACGCTTCTCGACATTGGAAACTTCTTAGCAGTCTCCCTGCCCTCAAAACCATAAACATCATTTGAAGATATTCTCCAGACCACTGCTGTTCAGAGCTAACCCATCTTCTCCCACCGAGCATGAAGGATTGCAGTTTGACAGCAGAAATCCAAAGAGAGAGGAGTCCACATTGTCTTAAAAGCATCTCCACCCTGACTCACCTCCTCTAAGTATTGTAGTCTCTGCCGGTCTCTTACCCTCATCCTAGCAGTTTAAAGCTGTTGTGGTTGGAAAAGCCCTTTGTCAGTATAAACCCATCCCTCTACCTTTCCAGTGGGGTTTTGTACCAGAGGAGTCAGGAACGTGCCACTGTGCGTACAGGAGGCATTTACAAATGCTCATTTTTAAACAGTGAGTGAGTGGGAGATGGAAGGCCAGAGGGAGGAAAGAGGCTACGCCAATGGTACCCTGGCACCCGCCAGACCCACTTCTAATTTCTCATCACACGGGGTCCTGCAGGCTGTGCTCTATCCAGAGGCAAAGGTGCTTTTTGCTCCCTGGGGCTGCGACCACGCAGGGGTGCCCCCCTTTCCCTAATTCACCCAAAGGCACCAGATGAGCTGGCGGCAGCTCCGTGAACGTCCTCTTTTGCAGACAGAAAACAGCAGAAACTGGACTGGGAGTGAGCAGAACTACATCTCAGCCTGGCTTCTGTCGCTGAAACAAGACTCTTGCCTTTTCTGGCTCTGGCATCCACCTCCGTAAAATGATATGTGTGGATGCAAGAGCAGTTTCTCACGAATTTCATTTCGTAGATGCAGAGCCGCGTTCTCTGGTGAAATTGTTCTCAGAAGCCAGTAAGTAAAGGGAATAACCTTGAGGATGTCCTTTCGGAGGTGGGTAGGGGCCTGCCCCCTTGGTCCCCGCCATGGCCCTGCCAGCCCCTCCACACACTTACACGGTTAAGAACCACAGGAGTCAGTGTCTGTCTTTAACTTTCTCCTTAGAGCTATGTTTCTGTGATTTTATGAGCCTGCCAAGCAGGAAAACATCCCCTAGAGATGGTAGAGCATTGCACACAAATGAAAATAATAAGACCCCCAGTTCCGCTGGGTGGCCTGGCCATTCAACCGAGTGCAGCTTTCCAAGTCCTCCTAGCAGACCCTCAGCCCCTGCTGGCTGTCACTCACCTACCTCTGTTCGCTGAAGCTTCTAGCTCTTTGCCTCCACCTATGATCCCGTCCAGTCCTCCGCTCTTGGCATATGCTCCCCCAATATTGGGAGACTCTTAAAAGAAGTCCGTCCCCCTGACCGTTCCAGCTCCCTCGAGGGTCTATGCCTGCAGTCTCTGCCCAACTGAATATTCATGGTGACCAACTGAATACTTATTATGCTAGAAAAGCTCCACAGGGCCCTGTCTTCTCCCTCATCTGCACACGGTCTTTCTCATGCATGCAGCCTTCCCTGGGCTGTGGCCCATGTGCCCTTCCCTTGCCCCACCCCCCAGCACCGTTCCTGCCACTCATCTCTCTGCCATTGTCCTTAATCCCAGCTCATCATTCTTTATGCCTTAGTCTGCCTCCACTCTTCCAGAGGAGCTTTTCCTGAATGACACTCCCACCCGCACAGACCACAGATACAGCCCAGGTTAACATCCCTCTCCCCTTGCAGAACAGAAGCTTTCGGTGAATTTCTGTGAATTTAGTGGAGACCCCAGTTTTCCACGGCCATCCGTAAAGATAGAGGAGATACTAGTGCTTCACAAAAGCGACACTGTCGACAAAACAACTAGCATTTACTGAGCACTTAACCATGTGTTAAGTAAGACTTGTCATAAATTCTTGACAAGGCTTATCTTTCTTAAGTCAAACGAGTGAGAATCTCTTGGGTAATAACAGAACTTTCTCGGGCTTCCCTTTCTCATTGGTACGATGGAGACAGTGTCTGCCCCGTTGTGATGTTATGTGGGTGAGATGAGGAAAAGACAGAAGCTTTGCAGGACTAGTCGATGGGCACGGCCCTCACCACCTGTCCATCGCTCCCCCTCCTCTGGGTTTGCTGTCAGGGAATAGAGAAGGGTACGTGAGCCAAGGACTGAGCTCGGAACCTTCTAGAAGCAGGCACTGAAGAGGAACCGTTGTTTCTGTGGAGGCCCTGTTGAGCATGGCCGACCACGAGCTAATGAGGATGGATGAGGTCGTGTGCCGGGGAGGATCGGTAGTCCTGGGGGAGACGCGCCATGGACGCAGACGGTCATGGCGGCAGGGATGGGGAGCCCCTCTGCAAACTCGTGGGCTGGACCAGGCCCCCTTGTTCAGGACAAAAGCCACCTTTGTGCCCTTGAACCAGCTGGGCATCCACTGGAGAATCAGCCCCAGCACAGGGCCTTTTCCTATCCCACCCTACTCTCCGGAGGAGCACGATGGCACAGCTGCTCCCAGATGAGACAGGCTGCCTGCAGCTCTGCCACCTGCCCTCTGGGTGGCCTTCGGTTGGTCAGTCGATCTCTCTGAACCCTGAAATCTCACTTGACAAATGGGCGTAACCCCTGCCCGCGTCATTGGGTTGATGTGAGAACTAAATGGAGTCATACGTGAAAGACAGTGTGAATACAAGACCAACTCCAAATGCTCCATCCGTCACGAGGCCTTCCCCTCCTACACAGAAAGAATCCTGTGCTCCTCTGGACTGCCTCCTGAGTATCAGTAACCTGCCCGTTACCACATTTCTCACCGCTTGCGCTGGATAGTAAAGAGTTCTTTGCTTGTATCTGTCTGTCTGCCAGACCCCAGTGTCGATGGGTGCAGGCGGGCGGGATCTGGGTTTTATTTGTCTTTCGCCTTTACTTTGCCTGCTACGTGGAGCACAATGCCGGGCACGTGACAGACGCTCGATACACGTCTGATGAATGAAAAATGAAGGCCCTTTTCTACCTGGACTCAGCCTGTGTGTTATCTCTTGCATGTTATTCAGTGTCTGGAGGAGGAAGAGGAGATGTGTGTGTGATAAGGTCCACATTCCGGAGCCCGCCAGTCGAGCCAGCTGGCGACGTGAGTGGGAAATACTAGGAACAGTGGAGAGTCTGAAACACAGAGCCTGGCCGCTTCCCTCCATCACCTTTCTGCGCTCAGAACACTTTGAGGGAACAGGATGGAGTCTTTAGAGCAATTGCTTCTTGTCTCTGAAATTGCTTCCCTGTCTTCTGGGCAAGTCCCTGAAACGGCTGCCGAGAGCCCCAGCTGTTTAATATCCAGCCCGCCAATAGGCGCGATTGCTCATCAAACCCCTGAACCCAAACGAGCTCAGGCGGGCCTGCGGACAGCCTCGGCCGCAGAGGTCTCAGACAACCGGCTGCCCAGCGGATCGGCCCACATTAAGCAACAAACATGATTAAAGGTCAGAAAGTAGGACCTGTGAGGAAAGGATGAAGCCATCTGTTTGATTTATTGTGGAGGAGAACAAATAACAATGTGCACGTCGGTGGAAATTTTCTGCAAGAAGGATGGAGACGCCCAGCACGAGGAGGCCAGAACAGGAAGAGAAGGGCACGGCTAGCCACATGGGGAGCTGTGCAGACATAGGAAGGAAGAACTTTTCCACCGCCTGGCAATCCGCACGGCTAGGTGCCAGGGCGGCCTCCCAGAAGCTGCCTTGTAATCTGATTTCCTTGGTAAAAATGATGGACCCAATTCTAGCAGAGAAAGCCAACAATGCTTGCATCTGGGGCTGAAAAAAAAAAAAAGAGTGATGAGCTTTTATACGTCTCCCTTCTGAGCAGATCCAGGACTCGGATAACCCACCAGGCCACGTGTAAGGGGAAGAGGGTCCAGAGAGAACACCAGACATCGAGTCTGTGAGGACACAAAGCCCCCCGCTTGTCATGGGTCCTGCTCCTGGCCCTGGGGCATGGGAGGGCCTGCAGAGAGGTGAAAAGTCTCTGAATATGTCTTAATCAGTTAAGGACGGACAGAAAGCCCAAATCAATGAATTGTGATAGATAACTAGTGTGCTTGCAACATAGAGGCATTTTTTTTCAGCATCAGTTTTATCAATTAATTCGTGAATGAATATCTCCTGGTTTCTATCTTCCTCAGGAGCTGTTAGGCTATTCAGAGAGTGTGTGTTGCATCTGCTAAAAATAATCAAATCTGTTAAAACGTGAAAACATTTATGATAGACATAAAAAGCATCTTTTGATACACAGCTCAATAGAAAACACTCATTTTAATGTTTACTTAGGATGTGTTGTGTATAGTAAGGTAGAGTACGATGTGGATACATGGAAATGGTTGTCATGAAGGAAGACGTTTTGATGGTCTCAGACCCCTAGAATCAGAAGGCATAGCAAGAAAGGCCGTAAGGGGAAACGCCACGGTTGCTGGGGACGCCGGGGGTTTCTGAAGAGTTTGAATAACTTCAGTGGGCTTTGAGGCACAGGGGCTGTCGCTAGCTGTCCGGCCCTCCAGTAATTAAAGCAGGTGGACAGTGGTCCAGGGTGTCCGAGACCACAGAGGAGATGGGGGAGCAGGGTGTGGGCTCTGAATTGGTTCGTTTGCATGTGAAATGTGTGCCCGCGGGTGAGTTGCTCACTATTACTAAGAATTAGCAAGCCCCAGAGGGGTAGTACCTCCCCCTGGTCAGCATGGCCTCAGATGCCAGAGCATCAAGAATACAGAAAATAAGGAACTACAGTTAATACAACTCTATGTCCAGAAGTGTAAATAAAGACACAGGGCACAGCTGTGCTGATGCTGGCACACAACTGGGAATGAGCGAACTTCAGAGAGAGAAAACCATTATTTCAGGCAAAGCCATACAAGAGGGAAAAAGAGACCAGCAAGTGTAAAGAAATGGGACAAGGGGACAGAGAACAGGGATTAAAGCTCATTCCTCCCCTCCTTCTTTCTGCTTCCTGCTTAGTGGAAGAGGGCAACGTCACTGAGAATCTATAATCTGTAAGTTGTGCCCTGGAAGAAGAATGGCTTATTCAGCGAGGATGCATGCTAGCTAAGGGGGCCTCCAGGAAGGGTTTCTCCCCACGGTGGGCAAAGAGGTGTTCCAAGATCACAGATCCTGGTCTTAACCCAGCTGTCTACCAAGTAGCCCCTGGGAGTGGATCAGACAACCACTGAATCCCGCACCCCTCCAGCCGGACCCGGGACGGAGAGCTCTTTGGCTGCCGATAGGTGATGTTATCATCAGGTTCTCCTCCGTAGCCTCCACCAGCATCACGGCTGACGGCTACACAACCCTCCATGAGCGCTCCCTTTGACTCTCCTCCTTCCGGAGATAATAAATGCGGCTGACAGTGTTTTGTCAACTACAACACCCTACGTCATTTTCGGAAACAAGTGGTTCCCTTGACATTGAATCTGTTGAACACCTGCTAGATCTAGGCATTGTGCTAGGTGCCGGGGACACAGCAATGAACATGAGAAACACAGGTCGTGCCCTTGTTTAGTAGAGGGAGAGAGATGATAAGTAAACAAAATAATTAGTTAATTACACATTGTGTGACTGCAGTGACAGAAATCAGCAGGGATGTGTGAAGGAGAATAATAAGGTGGGCCTATTTGGAGAGATCATGCTTGGCCTTTCCGAGGGGCCACATTAAATTGAGACGTGGAAGCTGAGAGGAAGCAGTCTGTGCAAAGCAGAGAAAGTGCTCTCTGCACAGCTGAGCTGAAAGCACAAAGGCCCCAAGGAGGGGAGAGCATGGCTTGTTCTAGGAACTGAACTCCGAGGAGTGTTGAGGAATTTGCATTTTATTCCAAGGGCATTGGGAGGATTGAAGCAGGAGCATGGCATGACTAAATTAATGTTTTGGGGGTTTTTTGGCCACTCTGCGTGGCCTGTGGGATCTTAGTTCCCGGACCAGGGATTAACCCGTGCTCTCAGCAGTGAAAGCGCGGAGTTCTAACGACTGGACCACCAGGGAATTACCTAAGTTAATGTTCTTTTATTTTTTTAAAGATTTTTTTGATGTGATGACTGTTTTTAAAGTCTTTATTGAATGTTACAATATTGCTTCTGTTTTATGCTTTGGTTTTTTGGCCACGGGGCACGTGGCATCTTAGCTCCCCGACCAGGGATCAAACCTGCACCCCTTGCATTGGAAGGCGAAGTCTTAACCACTGGACGGCCAGGGAAGTCCCTAAATTAACATTTTTTAAAAGATCAGTTTGGCTGCTCTATGGAGACTGAATTTCAGGGAGGAAGATGGGGAACAGGACCATCAGCTAAGAGGCTGTTGCATGGTGTAGTCGGGAGAGGACGGCCCGTGGGCAGCAGGCGGATTCAGGGTGGACGGGGGGTACCAGACCAGGAGTGGCCCCTGCGGCCACCACACCACAAATGAAATGCTGGCTCCACCACGTGCTGACGTGGGACCTCCGACAAGTCTTTTAACCTCTATGAGCCTGCTTCCTTGTCCGTAAAGTAGACATAATAATGGTATCTACTTCCAAAGGGGACAGAATCAACACGATAATGTTGTGAAGCTCTTGACACAGGGCTTGGCAGACAGCAAGCCCTCGGCAAATAATAGCTGTTATTATTCTTCACTGTACGAGATGACTCCTTTAAACAGCGAAAACCCTCCATGAATCTTTTAAAAGGTTTTTGTTTTTAAAAAACGCAGAGCAAGAAGAAAATAAAAGTTGCCTCAACTTCCACCTTTATAATGATTAAAGGATGAAGTGGAAACTGCAGCCTCTTCGCCTCCAATCCCGCCTTCCATGACTTAAATGCCTTTAACAGAATCTTTTGCAATATTTGGCTCTGCCTTACTGCATATCTATGTGTGTGTATACACACTTCTTATATGAAAGGGAAATCACACTTTCCTATTGGTCTAGAA
This sequence comes from Hippopotamus amphibius kiboko, assembly GCF_030028045.1. NCBI lineage: Eukaryota > Metazoa > Chordata > Mammalia > Artiodactyla > Hippopotamidae > Hippopotamus > Hippopotamus amphibius. Next base: position 5,744,875 of record NC_080202.1, on the reverse strand, counting down.
CGTTTCATCGGACGATATGTCATGGAGAACGTCTGTGGTCAGCTCGTTCAGCTCTAGCATGTTCTTGTTTTAATGGCTCCAAAGTACTTCACAGTATAAGTGTGCCCTCATTTATTTAGCCAGTCCCTTGTGGATGGATATGTAGGTCGTAATCCTCATAGATCTCAAGTGTGATGTGATGGGAAAGATCTTTCGCTTATTTGTTTTGTAAATACATGCAAGCACCTATACGGCCTTTGGGAAAAAGCTATTACATTAAAGATGGTTCAGAGAGTTTCGTTTAAATTTACAAAGCACCCTGAGCCATATGGTCAGCGGATTTTGTGGGGTTTTCCTCCTATTTGCATGAACTGTCATTGTTAACATCATAATTGGTTCAGACCCCACGCCCACCTGGGAGCTAGACCCGTCGCTCAAAGGAAAACGTGCTTCTCATAGATTTAGGGGGTTAAGGGAGGGGAGGTTCCATTTTCCTGAGCATTTTTCAACTCTTATGGAACGAGGTAAAATTGGCCCCCTCCCCCTGGTAACAGCTTTCCTTGGCACGCAGGCCCCCATCACATGCTCACTTCTTTGAAATGAATGTGTTGTGTCCCTTGGAAAAGAGAGCCAGAAGGCTCGGAGTCCCATAGTGTGGGGAAGACCCCATCCTGCCCCCAGGCAAAGAAAATAAGCCGAAAACGAAATTCCCTTTTATAAGCACCAGGTTCAGGCTGTTTGTTGAAGGAATCCCAAAGTCACCACTTTAGTCCTGTGTTTCATTTTCTCACATGCTCTCAGTTGCCCCCACCCCCCCGCCCCATCACTCCCCAAAAGAGTCAGCTCCTCTGGCCAGCACTCACAGGCCTCCACCACTTGGCCTCCACCAGCTGTTCCCGCGTCATCGGCCACAGGATCTGGTCTGGCGATCCCCTCCCCATCTTCCCAGTGCGCTGTGTCCTTTCCTGCTCCCCACTTTGCTCTCTGCTCCCTCTGCCTTCCCATCTCCAGCTGCCCGAACCAAACAAGGCATCTGGCAGAATATTCATGGTGCTTCTCCCATCCAGCCTTGTGTTGCTACTCTTGGCATATAGTACACAGCTGAGGTCCTACCTTAGGCAAGCAGGTCGTGGAGGATGGAGGTCGAGCCACAGAAAGCATTTCTTACTGTCTCCTGTCCCCTGTGCATAATAGACACTTAATGCATATTTTAAAACATCAAACTGAGTTAAGAGCATGACTTACAGCCGCCGTTGCTAACTTTTCGCGACATGTTTTCTGCTTTCCCCAAATCAGAATCTACTTGGTGGGCTTTCTGTCTTGGGCAGAGGAGATAAGAGGTGGTAGGCTTGCTAAAATCACATCGTTAAGTCTTCTCAGTCTCCAGTAGGGGGGGCGCTGGTGTGTTGGGGGGGAGAGTTAGTGTGGTCCTCAGCTGAAGGGAGGGAAGGGCCATTTGGAGAGCCTGGAAGTTAACACGTGAGAGGGAACTCAGAAACAAGCCACTTAGACCAGCTAGGCTTCTCCTCTGGTCCGTTGTTCCTCTGGTCAAGCTGTCCTTGCTGCGGCCCCAGGAGAACTAGAAGCTTCTCGATCATGCAGGAGTCCCGTTGCACCCTCTACCCACGCCCTGACTGCCTCCTGTGACCCTCCCCCCGACTACTCCCGCCTTGGCTCCCCTTCCTTCAGCTCCATCACCCTTCACCCGGGAGCCAGCATGCACTCCCTCCTCTGCCCAAGTCCTGTGCTTTGTGGAGGAACCCGGGGGGTCTCAGTGCTCCAAGGCCGAGCTTCCCACCTTGCCACGACCTTCAGAAGGGCAGCCTGACTTCACTGCAGTTCACACAACGCATGTGTGCTGGAGGCCCTTGTACACTTGGCCTCCAACCCCAGAGGAAACATGCTTTGAGGAGAGAGAGCTTAGAAACAGTCCTGCTGTCTCTGTTGCTTCCAAGTCAACTCTGCTAACAGCAGAAACATCCCCTTCGCCGCCACCCCAAACCCAGGGCTTAAAAATTCAAGCCGAAGGGACTTCCCTGGTGGCACAGTGGTTAAGAATCCGCCTGCCAATGCAGGGGACACGGGTTCGATCCCTGGTCCGGGAAGACCCCACATGCCACGGAGCAACTAAGCCTGTGCGCCACAACTACTAAAGCTCATGCGCCTAGAGCCCGTGCTCCATAACAAGAGAAGCCACTGCAATGAGAAGCCTGTTCACAGCAACGAACAGTACTCCCCACTCACCACAACTAGAGAAAGCCTGTGTGCAGCAGCAAAGACCAACGCAGCCAAAATAATAAAAATTAAAAAAAAACCAAGCCAAAGAAATTTCTCATGAGACGGATCCTGGGGAAGGCACTGTGGGTGGGGAAGCAGTGGGGCCGCGTTCGCCCGCCTCCGGGCCTGTGTTCACAGCGTCCTCAGGCCTGGGCTGGGAGCCAGGCCAGGGCACAGGGCTCTCAGCACTCGGGGCCCCAGCACTGTGCCTGCACACAGGGGCTGCCCAGTCGTGCTCGCCCAGCACATGGACTTAGGAACGCAAACATCCAGAGAATGACAGAACGTGTCCATCATCGAGGCAAGGATGCCAACATAGAGCCTGGAAGTGCTTCGAATCCACCAGCCAGCAAGGTCCTAATCCATGGACACTGGTCAGGGAAGGAGTCCGAGGATGACATGGCCCTGTGGTCACGGATGATCACCTGGGCGCTCTGGACGGACTCACTCACCTGTGCACGTCACGTGAGAGGTCAGACAGCCCGTGCCAGGGCTCAGTCCTGGGCAAGGGCATTTCTAGAGCTTGGAAGCGAGCAGCCTGAGGTTCTGATTCCTCTTCTGCCTCGTGCTTGCTGATGAAGTTGGACAAGTCACTTATCTGGACCTCAGCTCCTCATCTATGACAAGGCAAGATTGGATGTAGGTCCCACCCAGCTCGGCGACTTCAGGACCTGCCAATCAGTCCTCTCCTACCTGGGATACTGGTGGAGGATGGCTGATGGAGCGGTTAGGAGCTGCGTGTTTTGAAGGACAGTTCCCATCTCCCCCAGCCCCCAAGCCTGAGCTTTTTCATGGGTCTCCAGTGTGTAGAATTAAGATGGGGGAGAGGAAGCCACATTGAATTACCTATTACTGAACCAGACTGTTCAGGTGATCAAAACTTACCACTGTGCCCCCATGTCCTCATCTGAACCTGCCATCTGCCTCCCTGCTCTGAAGGGTGAGCTTTTCCTAGCTCTCCATGGAAAAATATGGGGTTAGTTTCCTCCAGCTGCTGTAACAAATTACACACTTAGTGGCTTAAAACAACACACATTGATCTTATAGTTCTGATGATCAGAAGTCCAAAATAGGTGGCACTGGGCTAAAACCAAGCTGCTATAGGGCTGGGTTCTTTTTGGAGGCTTTAGGAGAGAATTCTTGCCTTTGCCAGCTTCTAGGGGCTGCCTGCATCCCTTGGCTTGTGATCACATGACTCCAAGCTCTGTTTCCACCATCGCATCCCCTCCTCTGACTCTAACCTCCCTGTGTCCCTCTCATAAGTACCCCGTGGTTACACTGGGCCCGCTCAGAGAGCCCAGAGCAGTCTTCCCATCTCAAGATCCTTATTTGCAATGGCCAAGATATGGAAGCAACCTAAGCGTCTATCAGCAGATGAAAGGGTAAAGGAGATACGGCATTTACATACAATGGAATATTGCTCATCCATAAAGAAGAATGCAGTTCTGCCATTTGCAACAACATGAATGGACCCGGAGGGTATTATGCTTAGTGAAATAAGTGAGACAGAAAAAGACAAATACTGTATGTTTTCACTTATATGCAGAATAAAAAAAAATTGAAACACACAGAAGAGTATAACAAAACAGAAACAGACTCACAGATGCAGAGAACAAGCCAGTAGTTACCAGTGGGGCGTGGGGCAAGACAGATGAAGGGGATTAAGCCATACAAACGACTATGTAAAAAATAAATAAGATACAAGGGTGTAAGGTACAGCAGTGGAAATACAGCCAAATTTTTATAATAACTTTATATGGAGTATAATCTATAAAAATATGGAATCATTATGTTGTACACCTGCAACTAATATAACATTAAAAGTCCACTACACTTCAATTAAAAAAAAAATGCTTAGTCACATTTGCGAAGTCCCTTTTTGTCATGCAAGGTAACTTTTTCACCGGTTTAGGGGACATGTTTAGGGAGCCCCTGTTCGGCCTGCCAGCAGGTGTGTTTGCACCCCCCCCACATCCATTCCTGAGTCACATTACAGTTTACATGTCCATGTGTCCATCCATAATCCGTCTTCTCTCCTCTGTCAGACATCCTCTTTCTCTAGACTACGTACCCCAGACCCCATCCATCCTTCTCTTCTGTCCATCCTCCAAAGCATTCCCTTACACACAGGTTTTATAAGCACTTTTTTTAAAACGTAGGGTTAGGAGGGTAAAATAAAAGCCGAGAGCAGGAAACAATTTCTAAACTGATGTCAGACATCGTCAGTCCTAGAAATTTATTGATCACTGCCCTCCACAGGGACCTTCTGGCCCAGGCTTCCCCTGAGCTGGCCTCCTGCAACCCAGCCTGTCCTTCTTCCTGCTTCCCCTCATTTATGACTGATTTATGCAGATTCGGCTCTTCACCCCCATCTCTCCCCTCTACACCTACTTATTGTATTTCCCAAATATCACAAAATGCCTTGTAAACAAAGAAATATGTCTCTGGGTCTTCTCTCTCAGCAGCCACAAGGAACTTGGAAAAATTGCACGGTTTGGTTTTGTTTTGTTGTTTTGTTTTTTTAACATGGCCTATCCCTCTGGCTAGTTTCAGTGGTCTCATGGGGAACACTACCAAGATGTTTGTGCAAGCTGTTCAAAGTGAGCGCCTGGGCATAGGAAGGTTGTTTTCCCTCCTAATTTCATTCATTCACTCAGTAAGTATTGGGCATCTACTACGTCCAGGCACTGCTCTTGGCCTCAGGGTTATCATGATGGACAAGCTAGATGGTCTTTGCCCTCAGAGAGCTTATGGACACACACACTCCCTCACATACATTCAACTTCAAGTAGTGACCACCCCTCCCTCAATTTATGAATTTTAAAGATCACATGTCATTTTTGTCACCTTGACCACATATGACAGTGGTCTCTAAGACGTCTCCGTTATTTGTTAGATGACTTTGTCTCTGCATAAATGAAGGAACCAGAGGAAGGTGGAGCAGGAGAGGGAGCCATTCCCATGGTCGTCGTGGGCAAATGTAATGCGATTCAGAGCCTCCGACCAGCCCTCATCAGGGCTCCTAACAAGGGAAGCCTTTGCTGCCTGTCTTAACCAGTGTTTACTTCTTTGGGGAGTGGGACTGTACAATGGATTACAGGGTCTCTTCTTGCAGCTTCTGTCAGTGTAAGAGGAAAAGAGTATCCGTGTTCTCAGGGTTTAGTTCGGTGGAATAGATGCCGTGTGAGTGCCTGAAAGTGGGCTTTGCTCTGGATAAGCCTCCCTGCCTGCCTCTCCCTCCAGACCATCAGCATGAGCAGAGAGCATCCTTGCTCCTGATCCGTACAGCTTCTAAAAACCTTTAAAGCTTTCAAAATCTCCTTGCTATTAGTGGTTGGTTTATTCTTTCCCCCCAAAGCTTATGAAAGCATAAAATTTTAAAGCTGAAAGGGACCTCAGAGAACAGATGCGCTATCTAATTTATATTTTTAATTTTCCCAGTTCAACAACATGGGGGGAGATGAGTTTATCCATGCAGCCTCCCTCTGCTCCCTGGGCTTCCACTCATGGTCCACTCACTGCCCTTTCCTCCTGCCCTGGCGGTTCCTCCCAGGGCACCTCTTGCCTTGAAACTAGTTCTTTAATGCCCCTCGCTTCCCTGAAACACCTTCCATGCAGGTGCCGGGGATTCTCTCTCGTCTGTGGTTTGAGTGCAGCTGAGCTGTTGTCTGCTTCAGGTGCCTTAACTGGGTTACAAAGGGACAACCTGCACACAGACAGGCCCAGATTTCATAAGACAGGGATGGAATGGACCAGGGGCATCCTCCAGGGTGTAGCCTGCATGCAAAGGCTTGCGAGCAAGTGGGTTACTGTGCCTGATTCCGTTAGTATGGCGAGAATTCAGGAGGGCTGGAGGCCCCTTTTCACCTGAACACTCACCTTAAAAGAGGTGGAGCCCTGTTACCCCAGGGTTGTGCCCAGAGGGAGGAATACCAGGACAGCGCCTGGATTGGTCAGTGCACCGGCCAGGCCAAGACTGATTCCCAAAATGGGAAGCTGGAAGCCCATGGTTCCTTTTGAAAGGAGAGGGGGCAGTGTGGTGCCAGGAGCTGCAGTCGCAGACTGCCCAACACCCCCTCCCCCAGGCTCGCGTATCCAGTGCAGGTCGGTGTCTTGGGAGGGGGCAGGGGCTTCCCTGGGCCCACCACGAAGGACCTCACTTTTCTGCACCGGCCCACTGGGGTCAGAACCTGGATCCCATCCTGAGCTTTCCTGTGTTGCAGGGCTGAGACTGCATGTGACTAGGGGGCGCCAACCCTCCCAGCATCGGGGGCTGAGGCTGGGGCTGGGCGAGGACGCCTCCTGCCAATTCTGCCTCTGCCCCCACCACCAAGTCTTGGTTTGTGTTTATCAGGCCAGTGTTTCCCTCCTTTCCAAACCCACCTGATTGGGAAAGGCTGTCCCTGAAAAGGCCCCAACCGACACCCTGTCCTGATTGAGACATCAGGGCTTCTACCATTTCCTCTGAAGATGACTTTTTTTTTAAGCTCTTTATTGGAATATAAGTGCTTTACCTTCTTGTGCCAGCTTTTAAGGTACACCAAAGTGAATCAGCTGTATGTATATTTATATCCCCATATCCCCTTCCTCCCGCGACTCCCTCCCGCTCTCCCTGTCCTGGCCCTCTAAGGCATCACCGATCATCGAGTTGATCTCCCTTTGTTATACAGCAAATTCCCAATAGCTATCTATTTTACAGTTGGTCGTGTATATATGTCTATGCTACTCTCTCACTTTGTCTCAGCTTCCCTGAAGATGACTTTTTGGGCTCCTGTGTTCAAGGAGAGAAGGAAGCTTCTGGCACAAGCAAAATGATGGTGACTTCTTCCTGTCCTCAAAGTGCCACTTAAAAAAATTAAAGTGAATTCAAATTAAAAAAATAATAATAATAATGGCATAATAATGGTCCCAAAGATGTCCACATCCTAATCCCTGAAGCCCTGCATATGGTACTTACATGGCAAAGGGGATTTTGGATTGGCAGGTTTAATGGAATCACAAGGGTCCTTATAGAAGGAGGCAGGAGAGCACATGTCAGAAAGAAAGAGATTGGAAGATGCTATGTGTGTGGCTTGGAAGATGGAGGAAGGGACCACAAGCCAAGAATGTAGGTAACATCCAGGGCAAGAGAACAGATTCTCCCCTAGAGCCTCAGAAGGAGGACAGTCCTGTGACACCTCAATTTCAGCTCAGCGAGACCCCTTTCAGACATCTGAGTCTGTGGTAATTTGTTACAGCCGCAGTGGGAAGCCAATACGGCCCCTAAGAAGGAAGAAGCGCAGGTGATGTGCGTGTACCGCCATCTTTGGGTCTGGCTCCCTGGATCAGACGAGCCTCATGGGAGGTTCCTCAGCATCTCTAGGACCCCTCTCTCCAGCCCCTGCTTTCCTCCCCCTCCTCCTCCTCGGTGCCTGGCAGAGCTGCAGCTCTAGACTGAACTGCATCATGGGGAAGTGGTTCCCTCTCCTCGGGGCTCCCCCACCTCCAGCCTCTGCAACAGCCCTTCCAGCTCTGGCTCCTCCTCCTCGTCCCGGACAGTCAAGGTGCCACCTCTGCCTGAAGCCTCTGTTCATGCCACTGGGCCACCTCAGAGCACTCCTTCTGTTTTCTGCTCAAAGTTTCCCCATTTCAGATGGCCGATTATGAGCACAGTGTGAAGGGGGCCGGTCCCCAGCGGTGTACACAGAAAACCGCTGATGCTCACCAGCCTTCTCCTGCTTAGGAAGACTGTCCCCCTTAAGGGGACTCCAAGGTCACCCCACCCCTCAGTGTGGATTCCCTTTCACAAGCACTGTGAGACACACTCCTCGGGAACAGCCAGGACCCAGCCTTCTAGAGGGGTCTCCCCTCCTCCATCTCCCCCAGGAGCAGGTGAAACAAGATGAAAATGCGTAACGAGGCGGGCATGAGGGAGACAGTGATTCGATTCGGTCAGCCCTGAAGCCGTGACTCGGCACTGGGGGAATGGGTGGTGGCGAGTGGAGGAGGCTTCCGTTCGCCCTGACAAATGTGCAGTGGCAGGTGTAGCTGGAGGCATTAAGCAGGGCCAGTGCAGTTGGGGAGCTGTTGCAACCCCTGACTTTCAGGGGCAAGGGGAGGGTAGGTTCCAGAACCCAGAGGAGGTCTGGGAAGGCCAGATCCAGGAGCTGGAGCCCACCCACAGTGACCCACGTGGGCACGTGCTGGGGAAATATACACCCCCCTGCCCTCCTGTCTGCTCCCCCTCCAGTCTCCTTCTGTGATCCCCACTGACTAAGCCCAGCGGGAAACCAGAGGATCGGGGGACCTGGGGCGCGCAGAGTGGAGACCATGAGCGTGGATTTGGAACACTAACAGGAGACTCTCCCCCGCACTGCCTGGGTCTCAGCTCAAATGTCGTCTCCTCGGAGGAAGCCGCCACCGACCTCTGGGTCTAAAGTAACGGCAGCTGACTCTTGTGACACCTTCCGCAGCGTCTCCCACAGGCTGTAATCAGCTTGTTGGCCGGTTGTTTACTCCTGTGCCGTGTGTCTCTAGATGGGAAATGCTGCACCTGTTTGACCCCCTGAAACGAAAGCCTGCTGTGGGGACCTTGTTTTCTCGTTCTTAATCCTAGCACCATGCCTGGCACAAATTCTCAAACATTGGTGAATGGATCATTTAATTAATATTTGTTGAATGAATGACTGAGTGAAAGGGAAACCTGAAGAATGAGTAGGAGCTGTCCTGGAGGTGTGGGAGCTGTCCTGGAGGTATGGGAGCCTCCATACCAGACAGCTGCCAGGAGAAGCAGAACATGGCCAGATTCACCCCGATGTCACAGGGCCTCGCCTACCAGGCTCTCCCCTGGCTCCGCGAAGCACTGTTCACTGTTGTGTGTAAACTTACACCAACTTAGGATCTGAGCAGGGTACAGCATCCAGGAGAGAACAGAAAGTGTTCCCAAGGCAAATTCTACATCTGCGTCTACATCATCCCAGGGAGAATTCAATGGTACTACGTCTGGGGCTCTTCCAAACTGAGATCTCATTTAAAGGTAACTCTGTTGCAGGGTTCGGAATGAAGCATATTAAAAATACGGAGTATGTGAAAAGATAAACATAGCATTCAAGAATCAGAGAGAAAAATTATGTTAAAATATTTAGAAAGGTGTGACTATTAAATGGCATTTATTTTCACAGAAATAGAAGAGGCCGTGCATTTGATAAAATAGGAGATTACCGAGGAGGAAATAAGATGATGGCCTGAGGGTGTTTTTAAGGGCATGGTAGGTTAAGGGAAGAAGACCGGGAAGCAAATGATGCATTTGGAAATGGCAAGGAGCAAAACAGCTTCCGTAAAAATCATTAACAGAGATACTGAAGGTCAAGTGATGTTCTCCAGATGCTGAAGCAAAAAGGAGTAAGAGATGGAAGTGGGCAGAGGGAAGGCCTGCGAGTTTGAGCTCAGAGAGTAAAAACCAACAATAGAGATAAAGGAAATTCTTAAAGAAGAGAAAAGGGGATTCATTTTTTTAAAGGGTACAGAGGATAAAATAGGACAGAGTAGAAGAGAACTTTCCTGAATTTAGAAACACATGAATGGAAGGTGAAGTGAACTGTCCAGGTACATGAATTGAAAGTAAACAACACATAGACATACAGGGATGATTTTTCTTTTTAATTTCAAGGATAAAGAATTTGACAAATATCCAGGCAAGGAATTAAAAAAAAAAAAAAAAGAGCTACCCACAAAGGAGCAGAAGTTAGATTTATTGCAGAGATCTCTATTAACATAGAATGATGTAAATTCCAGAAGAAAGAATCTGAAAAGCTAAAAAAAAAGAGGGGGCTGTGAGGGGTGTGGTGAGAGAGAGATGGGTGCTGCATAGGGGAGGGAAAGGTTTTGATCCAAGACCAAGAACACACCAGCCAACCAAGGTGTCGTTTACTTTTCAAAGCAATACAAAGGTTTTCTCAGAGATGTAAAAATTCCAAAAATATACCATGCAGAGTTTTAGAATAAAAGAATGTGCACTAAGATGTGTATCTAACAACCAAAACTTGAGTCACAAGTTCACAAGAGAAGACCATGGCCCTGGTAGTGACCATGGAGACCACGTAAACAAACAGGCCTAAAAAATGATTGGCAACACAGTTACAAAACAGTGCAAATATCATGATTCTTGAAAGGAAAAAAAAAGCAGACTGTAAGGATAATCATTTATCTATATTAAATAGGGCCCCAAATTTGATAGCATAACAGGTAAATCTGGGAAGAAGAGAGGAAAAGATGTAAACGTGATATTTTCCTCTTATGTGTATGTAAGTCATTAGGTACTGTTTTGTATTGATTTTGATAATATAAAAACATGCAGGTTTAACAACATTTGTAAAGTTGAAAGTAACTACTGGTAGAACTAAAAATAACATCATAGGGCTATAAACACGGTCCCATAAAGCTAATGATATGAAATAAGCATGAAGGAAAGATAAAAAGCAAAAAACCAAAATGATAATAAAATAATAATGCTGAAATAAGAACAACAGATCATGTATATAAAAAAAGACAAAGGGATTCAACTCCAATGTTAAAATGCAGACTTTCAAAATGGTTTAAGAAATAAAACTTGTTTTGTGTTACCTACAAGAAATATACCTAAAGCATAATTCCTCCAAAAATTTAACAGTTAAGAGCTGGACAGAAAAATACCAGATGATGGGAGGAAAAAAAGCAGCGGTGCATAGAATTCAAGTGGTAAATCATTTATAAGATAGTCATTTTTTACTGATGAAATAAGTAATCCATAATGAAGATCTAATAGACCTATCTCTTCACGTACATAATAACATTACATCAAAATATCTAAAGCCCAAATAGTTAGAATTGAAAAAAAAACCTGATAGAAATAATAAAGGGAAGAATTTCTTGAGAAATCCAGACTTCAAAAAATAAATAAGGCCATAGTTATCTGCATAAATATTCAATAATTAAATATTTACATCACTAACCTACAAAGAAGTCGAAGTATTTCCTTTTCTAGTGACCATGGGACATTTACAAAATGTGGCCGTATATTGGACTATAAAGAGAAGTTCAGTGATTTTACTGAATAAAAATGAATGAAAACAAATGAACTACCCATTCATCTCAGAATGTAGAAAGATGCAATTAAATAATCCTTGGAAACTTGCAGGGCATAATTGATAAAGATAAAACAGAAATTAATAAATTACAAAGCAGAATAGATTAGTCAACCCAAGAATTGTGGCTAAAACATAATACAAAGAAAATATACAAAGAAAATGTCCAGTGATGAGAAAGAGCTAGAGAGAGAGAGATGGAGACACAAAATAAGGACCAAGATAGGGGAAGAAACCACAGATACAGAAAATAGGTTGTTGGTTTTTTTTATATATATTTACAAAAAGCAATTTTCTAAGGAACTTTAAATTCTCAAAATTGACTTTTTAAAAAGTTTAGAGGCCTGAATAGGTGAAAAATCATGGAAGAAACTGAAAAATTTGTCAGTGAACTGCCCCTTGAAAAGAAAGTGAGCAGAGATAAATTTGCGGGCAGTATTACAGCCTTTCGCTACCTGACATCACTGAGGTGGATCTAGCATGATGTTACTTCTCCAACTGACAAAAAAAGAGTTTATTGTTTTACCCTCACAATATCAGCCTCCTCTCCCATCAGGTAGCTTAAAAATTAGCATGGCTTTGGCTTCTTCAGCCTCGTTCTATCAAATATGCTCCCAATTTTTGAAAAGGACAAACTGTTTTCCCTGTAATCAGTGGAAAAAAATTTTCACCCACTTCCCACATTTTTAAAGCAGAGATAGAGTTTTTTTATCAGGATAGGTTCGCAAGAGGGAAAGATGCCTTGGGGAGGAGACCAGCTTTTACAAAGAGGTAGAGGCAGGACTGGAGAAGCTGGGGCAGAGGAGAGTAAGGGGTCCAGAGCCACCACAAGTGGGGGCATTCAATACAGACAATGTTTTATTGTACTTCGCAGATACTGCATTTTTTACAAATTGAAGGTTTGTGGCAACCCTGCTTTGAGCAAGTCTGTCGGCGCCATTTTTCCAACAGCATTTGCTCACTTTGTGTCTCAGTGTCCCATTTTGGTAACTCACAATATTTCAAACTTTTTCATTATTACCGTACCTGTTATGGTGATCTGTGAACAGTGATTTTTGATCTTACCATGGCAAAAAGATTACGACTCACTGAAGTCTCAAATGATGCTGAACATTTTTTAACAATAAAGTACCTTTAAATTAAGGTATTACATTTTTTTAAAGACGTAACGCTATTGCACACTTAATAGACAAATATAATGTAAACATAACTTTTATAGACATTGGGAAACCAATGAATTCGTGTGACTTTATCGCAGTGGTCTGGAACCCAACCTGCAATCTCGGAGGTCTGCCTGTTTGCTTATTTAATACACACAGCAGGGTGGGGAGGGGCTTTCTGCCAAGAAGCCAAGAGCAGTCTGATGGGTGGTGACACGGGGGAAGTCTCTGTATGTGCACATGCGCCAGGCATTCTCAGTGTCCAGGCCCTGGGTGGGCAATGCACTCTCTCATCAATTACCCGCAGGGGCTGTCTTTGCCAGACTCAAGGCACAGGGTCCCGGGAAGTACTCAGAATCTAACACTGGTGGCCGGAGCGCTGGTCCAAGCTCACGAGGCTTTGTACACTGGGTGAGACGTCCCCTGTGAAATAAGATGCAGGAGGAGTCTGAACACAATTGTTACAGTACCTGTAATAATGACCTATGAGAACAAGGGGATTCGAGCTGGCCCCGGTCCTAAGGCGGGACCCAGAAGACAGGAAGAGGGAGACAAGGGAGAGAGATGGGGAGGAGAGATGCTTCGCCGGCACTTTTTGAAAAGCACTCCTTCTAAATGGCTCTGGGTGTGTGCTTTTCATTCCGGCGGCTGGATGTGCTGAGGCGTCTTCCTTCGGCTCCCTCCCACCCTACCTTCCCAGCAAATTCCTTCCCAGCGCTGTTGATTTCTGTCTTGCGACCATTATGGAAATCTGGCTTCATTTCTCCTCCTAATTTATGATCTTGTTAACATGCCCGCATGCCAGATGGTCCTGTTCTTCAGGTTGGGAGATAATGAGATAAACAAAAACTGCTGCAAGAAGCAAATAGGGGAAGTTTTTTTCTTGAATGGGCCGCTCTTCACTCCTACAAATGGGCTGGGGAGGCCTCTGCCGCAGCGCTCTGGGATTCTAAGCCGGTGAAGGGCGCGGTGGACCTCAGGTGGCCCCCGAGAGGTGAGTCCTTTCTTCCGTGAGACTCTCTGTGCTCTGGGATTCTGCCCCAGAAAGAGAGAGGGTATCACCCCACCCTCCTCTGCGATAGCCATGCAACCAACTTGTCCTTCTGCTCTTCTGTATGCTTACTGCTCTCACCACACTTAGTACATCGCACTGTAATCGTTTATTTTTCTCTTTCCCTACTACTCTGTGAGCTCCCCTGGGGCTGGGGACCATGTCCTTTTCCTCTGAACCCTGAACGTCTCACACAAGGCCTGACATGTATGGGCAGATAGTCAACAAATAATTATGAGACACCTGCACTATGTCCTGCTACAGAGATGAGCAAGGAGTTGAATGAATCAGAATACAACCAGCAGAATCCAAAAGACGGGCTGCAAAGACCCCAGCCCTGGGTGGGCGCTGTGCCCCCTTATCTCTGAGGACCCTTCCCAGGCCAGTAGAGGCATCACCAAAGATCAGACCATAAATAGACACGTTGAGGAAGTGATTTCTCGTGTCCTTCACTCGCCCTGAACCCTGGCACATGGGCACTAGGAGGAATCTCAAGGGACCCACCTTGAGCTTCTGGTCTACCCTACTTGCCTTCCATGCCGTCCTTATACTGACCCAGGAGGACAACTCTCCAGAACCCACCACAGAAGGGGCGCAGAGAAATACGCAGATGGTTACTAAGTTCGCACGAGGAAACCAAGTCACTAGTGCAGTTGGAGTGTAGCCCGCCAGGCCTGCTTGCCACATCTGGTGCCATCTGCTTTCACAAATAAAGTTTTGTTAGAACAGAACCATGCCGTTCGCAACCTATTGTCTATGGTTGTTTTCAAGCCACAGTGGCAAAGTTGAATAGTTGCAACAGAGAACACGCAGCCTACACAGCCTAAAATAGTGACTCTCAGCTCTTCACACACAAAAAATGTTCACAGGCCCCTGATCTCAGAAATACACAGGCGTACCCGTTTGTGCATGTGCCTGGGTTGGCATGGGCACAGGTGTGTCATCACCATGTCCACCATCCGGAGGCACCAAGGCAGTGATGAGTGAAGGAACAAGAGAAAGAATGAATGAGTGAAGCTCCCAGTTTTAGCAAAGTTCTCTCTTCCTCTCTTGGCCATTCAGAGGATATGATGATCACTGTGCCAATCAAAGCCCGCAAGTTAGGGCGGAAAGTAGACTTGCTTTGTTGTTTTTCACTGTTTGCAAAATAAACCTACTAGCTTATCACTATTAACCAGGAACGGTGTTCCCAGGGAATGCTGTGGGATTTGGCTGGGAGGAGGATGGGGGAAAAGGAAGGTCCAGCTGCAGTCTTGTCCTAATCCAGCCACGTATGTACCCAGGAACTATCGTTAAAGCCAGGAGAGCGGGAAAGAAAAGCAACCCCCGCAGTCATCCACCCCTGAGATCAGGCTCCTGCCAGAAGCCGGTGCTGACAGAGTTCCAGATAACAGGATTAGCCTCAGCCCGAGTGTCCTAATGCCCCTGACTCTTTCTAAGACTGGAAGCATTTCAATTTAGCAATTTGCTAATGCCAAGACCCTTTTGTAAATATCCTTTCTGGTCTGCCTGTCTCTATTGAATTCCAGCTTGGAATGAAATCAGCTCGCACTGCCCCTCCTGAGAACCTGGGGTCTAGTCTTAGGGATGTGGCCCTTCTTGATGGCAAGTCACTGGTGACAACTCACCTTCTGGCCAGCTGCCCGGAAGGCCAAAAGGTGCCTCTCAGCAAAGATTATTAGGTGCCCAAACAAATGTTTGCCCAAGTTGCTTTAAAAGGCAAAAACTTGTTCAAATCTCATTGAGACTAAAGGGTGAAAAGTCTATCATTAGGTCAGTTTTTGTTTTGGCGGAAGGCACTGGGACTGGGAGTTTTGTGATACTGGAGGAGGAGAGTTAACTTTCCTGACTTACAGTTTCGTCCAAGGCCAGCCCTGTGAGCTCTCGGTCGACTGGAAAAATGGATAACTAGAAGCTGCACGTAATAGCTAAACAGTGTCCAGTAACTGGCTCTGAGGAAGTTGTGGCGCTCACTATTTGTAGGCAGTAATTATTGGTAATAGACTGGTCAGAAACATCACATTTGCTAGTGGGAAGGATCCTTTATTTTACTGAAAATGCCTGGGATGCTGGAGTTCAGGCATGGCTGGATTGAGGTGTACAGATGGTGTCCTTGGTCATCTATCTCTGTCCGTCTCTCTGTTCTGCTTTGCTCTGTGTTGGCTTCCTCCTCAGGCAGGCTCCTTTACATCCTTCCAGGTCAGCAACCTCAGCAGAGAGTGCATCCTTTCCAGCAATGTAGGCTGGATGCTCATTGGCCCTGACCAGCCTCCCTTGATTCTTTACCCCTCCCTAAGTCTGTCTCTGAAGCTGTCTTATTTTCTCCCGGTAGGGTGGGTTGGTCCTGCTCGCGCAGGCTCTCCTCCTCGATCACTCTCCTTGGCTGGCCATCAAGTTTCTAAATCCTCACCCCTGCGTAACCACACGTTCCCTTTAACCCTAAGCTAAACATCCCTCCCTTGATTCCCCAGATCAGTCCCTCTGTTTATCCCAGACCACCTGTTACCTCTTAGCCATCATGCTTCTCGGGGCTTTTCAGGTTTTTACGGAAATCTTTCTCTTCACACATGCTTCCACATTTTTCTCCTTCTCCCACTCTGACTGCAGAGTCCCTTCCTCCCTTTATTTTCACAAATCTCCCGACCTAATCAAACTGAGTTTCTGGAGTGCCCTTTTCCATCATCACTTAAAATTAACTCTCCCTTGAGGATATGACTCAGTTTTATTTGCTTATAATAATAACAGAGTGTAGTGCTTAAATATATTTTCTGGAATGTGATGTGGCTCTCTATAGTTTGTATCTCGTGTGTTCTTCACATTAATCTGCAAAGTAGGCAGTGGCCCCATTTGTCAAGTGAAAAAAAAAAAAAAAACAACTCAGAGCTCCAGGATGCTCAAGGGTAGATTCTAGGAGGCAAGGCGGCCGCCGGGGAGTGGCAGACCTAGGACACAAGCACCAAGGCCACACGGATGCCTAAATGGGAAGCCAGGCTTAGACACTGGTTCTCAAGCCAGGACAGTTTTGCTCCCCAAGAACAGCCCAGTTGGGAGGAGGATGACAGTGTACTGGCATCTATCGAGCGAAACCCAGAGATGCTGCTAAACATCCTACAATGCACAGGACAGCACCGCCACCCCCCCACCGCCACCAAGCCTCCCACCCCCACACACAACAAAGAATTATCTGGTCTCCAATGTGAGTATCCCTGAGGTTAAGAAATCCTGGCTTAGGAGTATCCAGAGATAAGGGTTTCCATCCACAGCTCCTAAGGGCTTTCCCTTCTGTTCTCAGCCACATGCGAATGAAATCAGCCATTACCGTTCTTTCCTCTTTATCAGAAGGGGCTTGGAAATATACAGGCCGGGTACAAGGAGCTGGGCTGACGGATACCTCTGCAGGCCATCCGCTCCGGTTTTCACAGGACCAGGGTGTGCCAAGGCTTTGGTCTGTGCTCCTAGTTACTGAGCAGAGAGGCTAGAGTAGATGCTTAGCTAAGGGTTGTACAGCACCCGAGGGAACGGAGGCAGCGGGAGCGGGAGGGGAGAAGGGTGAGTAAACATCACTGGGGAGCACACAGAGAGGGGAAGAGCCCGGGAAGGACGAAGGGCAAGGGGAGAGTGGGAAGGACGTGTGGCTGTGTGGACTAGGGCAGGAGGAGGCACGGGCATCCCGTGTCACAGAGGAGGGAGGGATGGGGCCTCCCTGCCACCTCTGCCAGCTTCCAGGAGTGAGATTTTAATGTGAATCTAATGAAGTCAGAAGCAGTTTCCATTATTCACACTCTGCTCCGGCAGCTTCTGAGCCCACACGCTCCGCCAGCCTCTGGATAGGTGCAGCCGGCGGTGGCATCAGATCCAGATTCACTGCAGAGGGAAGGGAGGGCGGCCCGGCTCCCAGACGCTGGTGGTCAGACCTGGGCCAGAGGCCTTCCTGGACGTTTGCTGTCTTGTTTCCTCCAGATGGTGCATGAAACGTGGTGTAGGGGGAGCCAGGGGTGTGTCTGTTGATGCACCATGGGGGGCTGAGAGGCCCAGGGAGACGCGTCCGTCCACACGAGCATTTCCAGCTTGAGGACCTCCTGCATCCACCTGCTGGCCTTGCCTGCGGCTTTGTGACCTTGTCTGGGCCTCCCAGGAGAAGCAGGACAAGCACAGCTCTAGGACTCAAACTCAGGTCTCACGCCAGATCCTAGCCTCTCTGACCACACATGGTGGACAGAGGTCCTCCAGGAACCTGCGCTCCTTTGCAGTCGCTTCAGCCCGGTGCCACTGTCTCCTTGGGGAACAGTCTCCCCAGCAACAGAAGTCTCTAGAAGAGGACAAAGCTAGGGGCTAGGGCAGGGGGCTCGGGTCAGCTCTGCGTGAGTGACCTGGAAGGAGAGACCGTTGTCAGCAGAGTGAGCCAGGAAAGCTGTCGTGGAAACAACGGCCTAGAGTGGGGATTCTGCCAGAAGGAGGTGGGCCTGGGGAGGGAGGGGATTTTGAGCAAATGGAGCCACGAGGAAAACAGCCCAGGAGGTGGCCCTTTGGGTGGGAGTCTGGGGAGAAATGGCAGGAGGGCTGAAAGGGCCCATGGAGCCCATGTGTGCAGGGACTTCAATGCCAACTTGAAAAGGACCGTCCAGTTCTGTGCAGTTGACGGGAAACTATTGAAGGCTTGAGGGATGTGAAATGTGATATGATTAGAGGACTGGATGGGAGATGGGGGTGGCAGGGGTACTCCGTGATCTTCTTGGAGTTTCCAAGATGCCCCATCCAAGAGCCATGAGAAATGGGAGATGCTAAAAGCCCACAGAAGGTTGAGGGTACCCTTCTTATTACTCAGTCTTGGTCCAACTGTACCATAGTTACAGCTGCGTTAACTGACTCATAACAGCCATTACTGTGATGCCCAGCCAGCTGCCGAAGACTCAGTGAAACAGTAGAAGGTGATCTGGTTTAGGAATCAGAAAGACTCTGGTTTAAGTCTCCGCTCTCCCTTTACTAACTGTGGGTATGTTCTGGGGGTGGGGGGGGGGGGATCGTTGAACCCCTCCAAGCCTTGGTTTTGTCATCTATAAAACCAGGACGATGGTGGACACATCACAAGGTTGACGTAGGGAGTAAACTCCAGAAGGCATGTGGCACGGGTCACAGCCGGCGGTGACGGCTCCATGGACACAATGTCTGCTCTCCAGCCCAGCCCCCTTACAGCCCCCCCCCGTGATGGAGCTGTGGTGTCCCCTCATCTAGGAGCAGCTTCCCCTGATGACGGGTCAAGGCAAGGGCAGCTTCCTCCCCGGAGCCCAGGGCCCCGCACACAACCCCTCCCGAAATCAGACCCCCGCTCAGGGTCTCTCCGTGTTTGGGCTCCATGCCTCTCTGCTCTTCTCTCCCAGTCTCTTTCCCAACCTCCATCCCAGAATTCTCGCATCCGTAGGAAGGGACCTTGGAGGTCAGCCTTCTGGCAAGTGGGGACCCTTCCCTGATCCCCTAAACACTAACAATTAAGTTTTCCAGGAACGTAAAGGATGTTCAGGAAGCTTTGACTAGGACTGCTGTGAGTTCAGGGGACCTCCCTCCTCCGTAGAGGAAGGGCATCTCTGATTGCTGTGGCCACTTCTATGGTCAGCCAGATATAATTCCTGGGAGGAAAAAAAGCTGCTGCTACATGTGTGGCACCAAACACACACACACACACACACACACACACACACACACACACACACACACACAATCATTCTTTCTCTCTCTTTCTCCACCTGCCAAAACCCCCTGGTTCAAGTCAAGCCACAGGTGCTTCACCTCTGACCCATCAGCAGGGGGCCAGGCGCACGGGTGCCACATGGCCGTGTCCCCGAAGCAGGAGAGCCATGTTCGGGTCACAGACACCCAGCCTCACCAACCTCAGAGCCCCCGTCTCCTCCCCCAGCCCAAGACAGCTGCCAAGTCCAGGAGCCCCTCAGAGACCTTGGCCATGGGGCTCCTGTCAGATGGACAGCGATGAACAGGAAATAATGTTTCCTTACACACACACACACAAAGTCATTTAAAAACATTTTCTGTACGGAATTCTCTTCTCCCTTGTATCTCTTTTTCTACGTGTTCTTTTTTTTATACTAATTTCTCATTTGAGTCAAAAATTATTTCACCAGAGAGGTGGTGATTAAATCTGATAATGAGGAGAAATACCAATTAAGTCAGGCTGCGCAAGCAGGAGGCAGACCTCGCTTACGTCGTTCCCGGAGACCGGGGCTTGGCCAGGGGCTCCTGCCCACCCCGCACCCAGGATCACATCCCTGTGCTGAACGGATGGGGGGCTTTATCCTGCCGCAGGGCTAAATGGGGGTGGGGGCGGCACCAGAGGCTTTCTCTCCCCACAACCTCTAGCAGCACCCTCATCCCTCCCCCTCCGTTTCGTCAGAATCTCCATCCCAGGACTGACGTCCCTGCCAGCCCAGACGCCCGTCCCTGTCCCTGCCTTGCCCGTCCGTTACTTACCGCCCTTGCCCAGACCTCCGCCACCGTGGCTTGCTGCCCGACCTGCCCCGCCATCCCCTGTCTCTGTTTCCTAAGTTACTAGTCACTTAACAGCTAGGGCGCTTGTAGGCATCCATGCACCACCTCTGCACCCACACGGGACATCCAGTTAACAGGGAGCTTCAGAAGGTGGCGGTGAAAGAGGAGTTTCTCCAGGTGTGGTCCAGAGGCCCCTTGCATCAGGATTCCCCAGGGTAACTGCTTAAGAGACTGGGGTGTTAGTTGCTGTCAAGTGAAAACCTAACAGCACAGATGAAGGATGGGGCTAGAAAGTTAGGACAGAGCCACAACGGGAAGCTCATGGATGCCAGGCTGAGGGCTTGTTTGGGTAGGAAATAGGGACTCACTGGAGGGTAATACCTGACACCCAATTCCTGTGTGTGGGTTTTCCCTTACACCAAGGTATTCTCTGACACCAGCTGTATGTCCTACAATTCAGCTCAGTTCTGACACCGTCTCCCCAGAGGTAGTGGATAATGTCCGACCCCACAGGTGAAGGGCTCCGTCCAACAAGGCTGCCCCTCCCCTCCCCACCTCAGACCTCCTCACAAGTCCGGGTTGCCACCTGTGCTTAGCCCTGCTATAGATGGGAGGTTCCTACGACCCCTCCTTGGGTTCAATGAATATGCTACCGTGGCTCACAGAACTGAGAGAAACATTTTACTTACTAGAGTATCAGTTTATTATAAAAGGATATCACTCAGGCACAGACTCGTGGAAGAGATGCACAGGGCACGGGGTGTGGAAAGGGGCGTGGAGCTCCCATGCCCTCTGAGGGCACCACTTTCCCAGCACCTCCACGCGGTCACAGAACACTCAGAGCGTGAACTTTTGGGTTTTTATGGAGGCTTCACAACACAGGCATGACTGATTAAATAATTGACCGTTGGCGACTGGTTCAACCCCCAGCCCTTCTCCACCCTGGAGGTCTGAGAGCAGGACTGCAAGTTCCAACCCTCTAAGGACAAGAGCGGTTTCCCTAGTAACCAGCCCCCAGCCATGGGTGGGGTCCAAAACTCACCTCATTAGCATAACAAAAGACACCCTGATTGCTCTCCTCACTTAGGAATTCCAAGGGTTTTAGGAGTTCTGTGCCAGACTGAGGAAATGACCAAATGTATATTTCTTATTATAAATCACAGTATCACAGAGGGATACAGACAAAGCTGAGCGAGTGATGCATTTACCTAGCCAGGGGATCAGGCCAGATTCCTCAGGCTAAGCTGGTGGTTCTCAATCACGGCTGTGCGTTAGGATCACCTGGGAAGCTTCTAAAACTCTCCGCTCTCAGGCTGAGGTCTAGACCAATTAAATCAAAATGTCTGGGGTCGGGAGTCAGTCATTGGTATCGTTCAAAGCATCCAATATGCAGCCAACTTAAGGACCACAGAGCTGAGGATGACCCACCTTCTGACGAGGGTGACCAACCGTTCTGAGTCTTCCCAGGAATGAGGGGTTCCCTGGGACGTGAGAGATTCCGGGCTAAAACCAGGAAAGTTCTGGGCAAGTGGGACAAGCGGGCTGGCTCTGCCTGCGGCAACCTCGCAAAGCTCTACCTGCGGGAGCCTCCAGCCCCAGGGTGGAGGCGTCTGGTCCACCACCATCGGGCCTGTTCCAGGTATTAATCACACAGCTTGCACCTTGGAGGTCACCACTTAGGAGCCCTGTGGCCTTGGGGGGCTGACTTCTCCCCAGAGCACTTCAGCACCTGGTCTCTCTCCCTGCAGGTCATAGATTGAGCTGCACTGGGTGGGCTGTGTTCTCCACACCTGGGGAAACGAGTTCCACCGGGGCCCAGAGAACTGGGGACTCTGGACAGGTTGCCAGGGCAGGGTAGGGCGGGGTGGGGGTGGGGGGCAGCCTGGGCGTGTGCCCATCCTCCGGCTCCTTCCAGTGCTGGTCGGCAGAACTTGGCAAAGAGGAGTCCTGTGTCCAGGCTCCTCCTGGGGCAGCTGCTGCCTCTCTGTGCCCTGGCTATGTCCCTGGCCTGGCCATGTCCTAAGAGGACTGCCAGATCACAAGGGCTATGCGCCACCTTCTTCTGTTCCTGGCGTGGGCAGGGCCACCGCAGCATCCCTCCAAGGACGAAGTGGGTATGTTGCTTACTTATGTTTTGGGCTCACATTCTTTCAGTCTCTTTAGTTTTGAGCCAGTGAGGGGGGGCAGGGGGGTGTTGATGTATCTATGAAATGTCTGACGGTTGTGGTGTTTCGGCTGCAGACCAGACTTTTAAATCACAAAGTTAGAAACTGAGGGGAAGAAGGGTCAACTATTAAGGGAGGCAGAATCTGCAGGATCCCCAGGCACCTCTCCCAGGGCACCACTACCATGTTTGGCCAGTGCCCCCACTCAACCAGAAAAGGCCTGAAGCTGCGACCAAAAATCCACCCATCCATTCATCCATCCGTCTGTCCATCCATCTCTCTACCTGTCTGTCCATTTATCTATCCATTTATCTACCCATCCATCTCTCCATCTGTTTGTCCATTTATCTATCCATCTATTGACCCATCCATCCACCCATCCATCTATTCATCCATCCATCCATCCATCCATCCCACAACTATTTATCGATGACTACTATGTACCAGAAATGATCTAGTGCCTGCAGTCCTGGGGCTCACGGTCTAATTGTAACAAAATTTAAGATTCTTCAGGTGTAATCTCCTGGGAACCAACTGGGCTTTCCCACTTGCCAAATAAGAGTGTCCAAGCTGGTGAGACTCCCAGGTCCACAGGAGGGTGCCCCTTCTCTTACCACTGTTTTCCTTCCAACCAGTCTTCTGCCATCTGCAATCCCTGTAATACCTTCAGTCCATCACAGGTGAGACAAACACACGCTCTCCACGCGTTACTCTCTTGATATAGATTCACTGTAGAATAAAATTATACAAATCGCCCTAGTTCAGGGGCTGTAAACGCAAATGCCTACAAGAGCTAAGCACAGAATGAGATGAAGCGGGGTACAGGAAAATAATAAGGAATGGTGAGGACTGTGGCAAACTGGGAAGCATAGGCTTATTTAAAGGATCTAGCCAATTACGGAGCTTTCTCTAATCATCTCCATGAGGGAATGCAGATCCTGTGAGACTGTATTTTCTCATTGTTCAAGAGAAGTCAGGAGTCAAGATTTTGCATGTAATTTCCTAATTTTTAAACAATGAGGGGCCAAAGAAACACTTACGGGGGCCAGCTGCAGCTTGCTTACCTCCTCCCATAAGTATGGACACTGAGCCACAGATTCTACTTAGGAGTTCCAGGGCCCCTGTCCTAGGCCAAGCCCCTTTAGATTCTCTCAGGACCAACTCTGACAGGAGATGCCCTGAGGCCTTGAGCTGGGTAAAGGAGAAGAGAAGGGCAAAGGAAATGGATGAAGAATGGGGAACCTGCAGTCATAGGAGACCAGCCTGGCTCACATTCTGAGATTACTCCTAGAAATTCTCATGTTTCAATTGCCATTTTCTTTTCTTTTTTCCTTTAGATTTTTTCTTTTTTGATGTGGACCTTTCCTTTTAAAAGTCTTTATTGAATTTGTTACAGTATTGCTTCTGTTTTATGTTTTGGTTTTTCGACCACGAGGCATGTGGGGTCTTAGCTGCCCAACCAGGGATCGAACCTACAAGCCCTGCATTGGAAGGCAAAGTCTTAACCACTGGATCACCAGGGAAGTCCCTCAACTGTCATTTTCAAGTGTCCTGCTTTTGATCAAGCCTGGGTGGGCAGGAGGGAAGTGATCTGATTTATAGGTTAAAATAATCACTCTGGCTGCAGTGAGGAGAAAGGGGGGCTGTGTCAGGGTCCAAGTGAAACGGGACAACTGCCGAATGGGCTACTGCAGAGGTCCGAGCAGTAGCTGATCGCTGTGGCTGTGGTGCATTGGCCAAGAAGGCTGGGACCACGGTGTGGACCGGAAAGGCTTCCCCAGACTCGTCCAACTACTGGCCTCGAATACAGCCGCGGGCATTGTCAAACCACCAGGAAAACATCACTTCAGGGAACCATCACACCTTATCAAACACCAGTCCTAAATCTTTCCCTTGACCCCAAAGCTGGCCACAAATTCTCACGAGTCTTGTTCTGCACAACCTTGGACTCTAAAGCCCATCAAACTTCTCATGTCTCATAAGATCTTCCCAGCAGCCAACTCATTTTCTATTCCCTTTCTGTAAGGCCCTCCTCCCTCTCTGTCTCTGTCTCTGTCTCTGTCTCTGTCTCTGTCTCTGTCTCTCTCTCCCCACATCTACTCCTCAATACCGGGCTCACACACCTCCCACTCTCTAGGTCTACATAGCACCACATCTGAGTGTCGTCAAAGCCCATTTCTCCTTAGCTGACTTATACCATTGGATATACCTGCTCCCGGCCTGGAGTCCAAGACCTCGGGAGCAGGTATTGGACTTTATTTCTTTATATATTATCCCTCGGCTCCCAGTAAGTACTTAATAAGCACAGTGTTTGTAGAAGGAAGAGAAGGATGGAGGAGGGGCGAGGGCTGGGCCCTTACTAGTGCTAGCCTTTTCCTGCGTCTCTCCTACACAATGGGGTCCACCAGTGGGACGTCCTGAGGAAGCCGGGAGCTCCCCACGACATAGGGCAGTGTCTCCCAGGACCAGGGCTCAATCCAAGCGGCGCATCTTCCTGTAGAGCCTTTCCCGACAGCTCGTCCTTCCAGAGCTGGCCCTCCTTTCCCGCCCCACCCCATACGTCCTTGATGCACCCATGTCCCATCCTTCCTCACCCTCCATCAGAATCATCTGTGTGAGTGTCCGTCTCCCTGGGGGCAGGGCCTGTGTGTCTCTTCCACCAGAGAGAGAAGAAAGGGAAGGAGCAATGAATACAGGAAAGAAAAAGAAAAAAAATAAGGAGGAAGGGAGGCGCCTGAACTGTGGGGCTAGGCAGACCTGGGTTGGAATTCCAGCGGAACCACATAATACAATATGAGACTTTGGAGGAGTTGCTTAACCTCTCTGAGCCTGAATCCCTACATCTGTAAAAGGTTGACCTGAGGACTCGGTGAAGTGATGCATCTGAAGTACTTAGCACAGAGCCCGGCAGAGTCACTCAATACATGCTTGTTCGTTTCACTTCATTGTCACCGTTACTATTACTAAGAGGGGAAAAGGGGCAGGGGATGGATGTGGCAGTCACAGCATCCTGCCGTCACAAGCGTGTCCTGGGCCTCCAGGGGTTTGGCTGGCAACAGCTGGGGCTGCACCCCCGAGCCGCAGCGACACGCGGCTGCCTTTCTAAGGATGCGTAATGAACATCCCGCCGACTGAAGCTTCTCTTCTGAAAAGGAGGGCAGGGATACAAACCCGAGGGTCCACCCTGGAGCGGGAGTTCCACGGGGCCTAGGATTCGCTACATCGCTGAACTGGGAGAGAACGGAGGCCCCTGAGAGGAGGTGGTGGGAGCAGCACGGCTGTCCAAGGTGGGGGGCGAGCACTGGTAAAGGGGCTGCCCAGCAAGGGGGCTAGGAGCACCACTGTCCCCCCTTTCAGGACCTTTCCTCCCCTCGAAAGCACTGCTGCATGTATCCCCCCCCCATACACACACACATTTCAGCGTCACTCCCCTATCACGTCCTACCTAGGTCCACCTTCTCAGGCAGTGCCAGTCTGCCTTAGTGAAACAGCTCTCAGCTAGTGAGCACTTCAGAATGGGCTCATCTGTGCTGTGGTGTTAATGTCCACTAAGGCCCCATGTCTACCAGCAATGCCTGACATTATTAGTCCCTATCAAGTAGTGGCTACGAACATTTGAAAACTGTCTGTGAAGTCTGAGACTGAGGCAGGCAGTTGAGTCATGGGCCCGGGCAGTACGGACAGGGGGAATCTGACCGCACGCCAGATGCAGGCACTCTTCCCCTCCTCCCTCCATCCCCACCCCCTCCCAGACTGCATTCTGAAGGGGTCTGAGAGCCCTTTGCAGGAGGTCTCCGAAGAGGCAGTCTGGAAAACCAGCCTTGTCAAGCTCCAGCATATTTAGAGATAGAAGCAAGACTGTGAGGTTGCACAACTGCAGGGGGCGCCTTACGCCTTGCTGCCTCCGTGCATGGAGCTGCCTGTCTGCAGCAGCGCTATGCACAGCCCCGTGTGCCCACATACGACACCCTGGATGGAAAGGGTCTTGGAATATTGGTCAACTACCCAACTTTATAGGTGAAGAAACAGGCACAAAGGTGAAATGACCTGCCCAAAGTTCCCTGATAGCGTCAAAGGGAGACCCCCAGCCCAGGACGCATTTTATACCACACTTTCCCTGGTTTGTTCAGAAGACCACCCCTTCCCTCATGCACAGCAAAGATATATCTGTAGGTGGCCACTGGCCTGGATATGTCTATATATATAGGTATAGAGACACACACATATATATAGGATATATCCAATATGGTAGCCACGAAGTACATGTCACAATTTAAATTTAAATTAATTCAGATAAAATGAAATTAAATTTTCCTTTTCTGAGTTGCACCAGTCATATCTGCAGTATTCAGTAGCTACATGTGGCTCATGGCTACCATATTGGAATTTTCGTGATCTCAGAAAGTTCTACTGGATGGACTATAGATTATACTGGGGTCTACAGGGAGACTGGGAGACAAGGCAGAAAGAATTGTGTTTTTGTTTTGTTTTGTCCAGTGTGCCAAAGCATGGTGGTAGCACTTTGCATGCCTGACCTCATTCAGTCTTCACAAGTGCTGTGATGTAGGTGTTCTCGCAAATCCCTCTGTACAGATGAACTCAACAAGGTTAAGTAACTTGCTGTGATCTCACAGCCTGTAAGTGGTGAGCCAAGGCTCTGACTCGAGTCTGTTTGATTTCAGAGGCAGGTACTTAAATACTAATCTCTACTGTTTCGAGTGGATAGAAAAGGATATAGACTCAAGTGCTGCTATAGAGACAAGCAAACATACGCTATTTTCAAGATGGCAAAGACAAGAAAGGGACTCAGAACAAATTGCAGGAATTAATGGAGCTTGTTTGGTCCTAGAAGAGAGGACCAAGGGGTGATGTCATCTCGTCTCCAGGAATGGGAGATGGCCATGCAGGCAGCAGTCCTCCGTGGGTACCAAAGGCCAGATAAAAGACATGAGCAGAGAGAATTCAGGTTGTCCCAAAGGGGTGCTTCTTGAGCACTGAGCAGTGGAGGAAACAGAGGCTACCTAGAGACATTCAGAGAACAGCCTCCTGTCTCACATCTTCATAGTCCCAATGGTGCCTTGCAGACAGACGACAAGAACATAAGGGGTCTTGTTTCCTCTCCTGATGGTGGAAAAGGAGAGGAAAAGAAAGGGAAAGGCAGACAGGGGTGGTGGAGGAATTGCCATGTCCCCTGGCCACTGCTTTGCCAGGAGGTGGACAGTTCCTTGATGCCTATCACTTTGTTTTTCCTAATTTCCACTTTGATGGTTTTGAGGTCCATCTTCTTGAGCCTTAGGGACAAAGGCAGAAGCTAACATGTTTGGAACTGGAACCCTGCAGAAACTGAGTCCAACCACTCTGACATACACAGCTGCAGGAGGCTGAGGCTAAAAGCATCTCCTGTTTGCCGGGCACCGGGTTGGGGGTGGGGATGGGGTTTACAGAACAGATATGATTTGAGGAGCATGCGCTAGTGACTCCTAATCCTGAGAAGTCTGCCCTGAACTTCTTGGGATGGCTTTGGGCACAGAGCCAAGTCTCAAGGTGTCTGGTTGCTGGCTTTGGGTCTGGTCTCTGGGTGTGACTGTGGGGTGTGGGTAGGATGGGTGTCTGGGAAGCTGGGTCACCTTTGTTCAGTCATTTCTTTTCTGTTTCATTTCTTTAGAAAAAATGTGCTATTAAAACGCCCTTGAATTTCCCTCTATAAGAGCTGGAAGGGGTCTAGAAGGCATCTAGCCAGCATCCTCATGTCACAGATGAAGAAACTGAGACTCAGAGAGGTTAAGTGACTTATCCAGGTCGCCCAGCTAGTTGGGAGCAGAGCCTGGGCTAGACTCCAAGGCTGACAGGTGGAGGTTTTGGTGGCAGTTCTCACCACACAGGGGTGATGTCCTTTGCCTTGTATTCGGCGCTGGGAACTTAGTCACCAAATGTAACTTGAACAAAAGGAAAAAAACAGCCTCCTGTGGGGTCATTTTCAATCTCTGGAGAATGGAGGTGGGGTTGGGGCTGCAGGTCTAGACAGAGGAGGGCCTCTGGTCTTCTTGATGTCACCGAGGTTCTGGA
The DNA here is from genome assembly GCF_030028045.1 of Hippopotamus amphibius kiboko. Taxonomy (NCBI): domain Eukaryota; kingdom Metazoa; phylum Chordata; class Mammalia; order Artiodactyla; family Hippopotamidae; genus Hippopotamus; species Hippopotamus amphibius. The sequence continues at coordinate 5,716,578 of NC_080202.1, read as the reverse complement.
AGAGTGTGGTCCATTGTCCCTGCTGACTTGTCCCCACGGCTCCCACTCCTCAGCCTGACAGTCCGTTCTCCTCCCCTCATTATCTCTGTAGTCACCACCGGCTTCTTTCCTCCCCTCGGAGCCCGGCCTCTGAGATGCTTCTGAAAAGCTCTTTGAGGTTCCCTAGACCTTTCACCCTTGGAGACGTAATATGGCTTTGTGTACTGTTGTGTTGTCAACTGTAACACAAATGGCTGGATTTTAATTGATGATGTTTATCAGCTGACATCTGCTCTCTGTACCCCCTGCTCTGCCTCGTGTAGGAATGTGTCCCAGATGTAGCCAGCATTCTGGCGGCTGGGATCTGTATCCCCCGTGTATTTGCGTGCTCTGTCGGCCTCTCTGTACTCCCTCTCTGTGTACAAGTATGTTAATGTGTGTGCTCTCTGCAGCCTTCTGATGTCTGTCTCTGTGTGTATTTAACCTTGTACTAATGTTCACAATGTAATAAAAACAGAACCGAAAGAACACAACGCCTTCTGGCGATTTTTAAACCTAAGGGAGATGCTCACTTCTCTGGGATGGATGCATGAGCTATTACGGAAAGGCAGTGGGGTGGATAAAACTTCTCTTTGACCTTGGAAGGGTCCGTGAGCCTCTCAGCCCTCTGCCAAAGGTCGGCAGGTAAGAAGGGGCTTGTGTATGAGGAGGAAGAGCGGAAGGCTGACCGCACAAGCCTTGCAGGAGAATTGTTCCAATCTAGAGCGTTCTGCATGAAATCTCAAAGTGCAGAGCAGAAATGAGGCAGCTGTGAGCAGACTGAGTCTCCTGGTAATTGTGGAAGCTCCCTGGCCCCCAGTCTTGAGTAGAATTTTTAAACCACTCAGTAACATTTCACCTTGAGAAATGCCCTTCCAAATGTCACGAGGAGGCTGTCCATCCCTCCTTCCCTGCCCCCTCCGCCCTGATCACAGGAGCCCAGGGAACTTGATTCATTTAGGAGACTTGTTCCCAGGCTATGACATGGTCTGTTGTAAAGGAGTGAAGCCAGCGTCCCTGGACTTGGTCCACCGGGGTTGAGCCAGACCCTCTGGGCATCCCTGTGTGCACGCTGCCACTGCTCGGTCACGGCCCTGCAGGTGGCGCTCACAGGTGGCTGCCACGTACGAGATGGCGGCACAGCATCCGGGAGCCCGTTGCTCCTCGACTTCCTCCTTGGCCGTGCAATCTCGTAGCTTCCTTTTCATTCATCCAGCAAGTATTTATTGTGTTACCTACTACTCACCAGGCACTCTTTTAAGTACTAGTGATACAAGCACGAACAAGACAAAAACGGCCCCTTCCTTCAGAAGCGTATCTTGTAGCAGGGGAGACAGTCAATGACCAAGCACATAAATACGACTGACGTGAGCTGTGATAAGGGTCATAAGGGCAATAGGATACAAAAGAGTGACAGGGCACGTGCTTTAGATAGGGGGTCAGAGAACCCCCCCCCCCCCCCCCAGGAAGAAACACGTGTGTTTAGAAAGACAGGGAAGAGTCAGCCTTGAGGATGCCAGGCAGAGGAACCCTATGGACAAACGCTTTCAGGTGGGAGTGAACTTCCTGGGCTTGAAGAACAAAAATGGGGCTTGTTGGCCTGGAGACAGGTATGAGAGAGAAAGGAGGGAGCCGGGTTCCGAAAGGAAGACGGAGCCTCAAAGAGACGGGATGTCGTAACCATGCTAAAGAGTCCAGGTGTCGTTCTGAGCACCGGGAGAAGCCACAGGAGGATACGGACCCTCCCCAAGATGGGCCGTGTTTTACACTTAGAGCTGACACTTTGTTTGAAAAATTGGATGTGAGGTGTGACGGAAGGAGAAGAATCTTGGGTGACTCCAAGATTTTGGTCTGGGCCACTAGATGAAAAATGGAGGCTCTTGAACTAATTCTATCCTCTTACCTCCCTAACTGAGAGCGATTTCAGATAGCACGTGCCCACTGCATCCTTCCCGGTCCCCCTACTGTCCTCTCCCCATCTGTCACCCATATCCAAGTGGGAGGGAGGGAAGGAGGGACAGGGCAGGGGGAGAAACTGGGGCCTTTCCCACAAGCTTTTCAGAGGCTGTCTCTCCTACAATCTGTCTGGCTCCTTGCCTCTCAGGAGGGCATTTCCTTTCCAGGTGATCATATTAACTTTCAACAAAGCACTCATTTGTCTGAGTATTACATTAAAAGAGTCGAAATCAATCATCCTCATTTATAGGAATAATGAGTTTGGGGGACAAGATTTTATACCTGAATGGGATAATAATGCCATCTTAAAACCCTCCCAGGAAGGTTTGCCGGCATAAAGCATTGATGGACTCTCAAAGGATGGGCAGGCGGAGGGGATGCAGACTCCACGCCCACCCAACCCCAATCTCTGAGATCATCCAGCTCCACGTGGGGTCTGAAACCCAATTCTCCAGCTGGAGGCTTATACCGACCCGAGGCATGGGCAGGAGACGTTGCTCAGACGTTGTCAGGAGAGCCTCCTCCTCAGATATCCCCCCAAGCCCATTAGCAATCCTGGGATGGGGAACCCAGTCTGTGGGGATGCTCTCAAAAAGCCACACCCACGGTCAACCACGGCATTGCACACGGTCCATACTTGCCAGGACTGTACCATCTACACAGCACATGCTACCTCCCCTGTCATCTCAAACCAGTGAGGCAGACAGGACAGGGAGCCTCAGGGAAATGCCCGAGGCTCCCTCGCGTCCCGGAGGAGTAGTCGGAACCAGCCTCTTCCCAGAATTGCAGAGAACTGGAGAGCAAAGAGTCCTCACGCTCGTCCTTGGCAGCTCTGCCTGGCCTGGAAACTCCTTCCCCTCAAGGCCATCTGAGCTCTAAGAGAGACCAGAGCAAGTGCATGAATGCCTACAATAAGAAGCGCAGAGCAGACGTCCCCCAGATGGAACGGGGTGAGTTGGCCGGGGGTGTCCCACTCTGGGGTAGAAGAGAGAAAGCCAGGGTGGCAGAGGACAGATGGCGGGGGGGGGGGGGGTGCCCAGCTTCCTCTACCTGGGAGGGAAGCTCTGAGTGCACTGTCCTGGGTGGAGGGAAGTGTGGTGTTTAATGTACCACTTATGCCTTGGGGAGAGGAGCTTTGAAAGCAGAGGTCCGTGAAGGAAGTGGTAGATTTGAGGTGGGAGATAGGGGGAGAGAAGGGGAACATGGAAGGAGCAAAAGGCACGTATGGGGAAACTGGGGAGAGAAGTACACCCTGCCTGTCCGCAGCTTTGCACAGAGCCGGGCCCTCAAGGGACACTGCTGACTTGGCATCTTCCCAGCCTGGGGAGCCTTGTCCCTTACCATATCACTCACTGCCTCCTTCCCAAAGCTCATGCCTCTGATTCTTCCTTGATATCAGATATTAGATATCACCTTCTCCAGGAAGCCTTCCCTGATGCCTACCCCCTCCAAAGGGTCCCAGTGCCCCCAGTAGGACACCTTAGAGCAACCTGTTCATAGCTAAATTGAGTGCCCAAATGCTCAGGGAGTCCTGGGTGGGGAAGAAAAGAATCAGTTTCTATTCTTGCTTCAACTGAAGGCCTTCCTGAGTTGGACAAGAATTTTCCCAAGCCTCAGAATACAGAACAGTCACCCAGTCGACCTTGCCTAGTGATGGGGTTAGCCCACGGTGAGGAATGCTTTCCCATATCCCGGGACTGTCTTTGCAATGCTTAAGCCACAAATCCCAGGATCCATTCCTGAGGTGAATTCAATCCTTGGTCGGCCCGGTTCACATCCACAGGTTCAGAACGTGTCCTATAGGGGGGCCTATTTTTGCTGTGTTGGACATAAGAGAATACAGTGTAGACATTAAAGAGATGTGGGTTTCCAGCCACGTCTCACCCCTTGCCAGCTGTCTTGGATTGGGGTAAATAACTCACGTCTGCCTCCGGGCCAAACGCAGAGACCATCCTCTGTTAGGGTTCACCCAGCTCAGTGCCTGGGCCGTGAGTGCCTCTCACCTCGTTATTGCTGGAGAGTCAGTGCAGTCGGTCGTTGAGGATGGGACTCTGGAATATTCCGCCTGGGTTCACGCCCCAGTTCTGTCATCTTCCAGACAGGTCGCCTCAGACAAGTTGATCTCCTGCTCTGTGCCTCAGTGTTCTCAACTGTTATATGGAGGTAGGAAGAGCACCCCCACCACCACCACCATGGGGTCGTGACCATACAGTGAGAGGATGTATGAACGGGGCTTAGAAGCGCGCCTGGTGCTTAGCAAGAACTCAGTAAACATGCAGCTCTTACCGCCGTGCTCATTACTATCAAGAGTTAATGTTACCTAAACGTTCAAAGCTATGTCAAATTAGGTTACAAAAAAGCAAAATTATATTACACCCCTCTCATCTTGTGCACCATCCCCTCACTGACTGCAAATCGGTAAGCCCATCCCAGCACCCTCTCTGTGCAGAGTCCTATGAAGGTGATGCCGGGGATAGAAGAGATTTCTGCCTTAGAGCAGATCCTAGTCCGGAGGGTGGGTGAGACACGGTCAAACACAACTGACCCACGGCTGCTAAGAGCCCGTCCAGTCCGGAATGAACAGATAGACCAGTGGCACGGAGGATGGAGACTTTGGGGGTGTGGTATTGATACAAAGAGCCCTGAGCCAGGAATCAAGAGATATGGATTCTAGTTCCACTTCTGCTCACTGAGCAAATTACTTCACCACACTGACCCTCCGTGTCTTCATCTGTAAAAGAGTTTGATCCCCCGAGGTTACTCCCATGCAATTTGAACACTCGGTGATTTCAAAGTACGATTTAATGTTACGCTCTGCTTTTAAAGAAAGTTCTGTTCAAAAATCACCTCCTTGAAGGATATTTGGATGATCTACATGATAAAGCATCACTGCATTATCTGCGTCCTTCACACCTAATACACCCTGTCTCATCTTTGTGCCTGGAGGACTGTACCCTTCAGGAGACTCTGCCTTCCCCTGCAGGTAAATAAAAATGTTCTCACCTTCTGGGTCCCTTTTTGCCCTCGCTACCAGGACACTCATAGATAAATAATGCAGCCCCCAGTTATGGGACTCAGCTCACCTCACACACCCACTAACGGCTCATTCTTCCACTTTCTGTAGTGAATTTTGTTCTTGGTTAACCTTGCATGTATAACTTTATAACCATTTATTTACACCTCATGAGTTGAATCAAGTCCATGTGGAAACTGATGAAATGTAATTCACTTTAATTTTTAACTCTAAGTAATTTTTTAGTACGCCAACAATATAAGTAGATTGTAGACAAATTAGAAAATATAAATTAGTCAAAAAAGCAAGTAAAAATGCCAACAATCTTACCAAAGATAACCTTTCATTACCTAGCCTTCTAGATTGTTTATATGCAAATAATTAAAACAGAGAATCATATTCTATTACACTGTTCCCAGTCTGCATTTTTTTCACTTAACATGTACAAATTTTTAACTTACCTACACAATGAGTTGTAAAGGCTGAGTGGTATTCCATTGCTTAGAGTTCTATCTTTTATTCAACAAATTTGTTATTGTTAGACACTGAAGTTGTTTCCAATTTTTTGCCATTCTCAACAATTTTGCAGTGAACGTGCTCAATTATTTTCTCAGGATCTTTTCCTATTAAGGAAATGGCTGGGCGAAATGGTCTATATATTTTTAATATTTTTGATGCATATCACTGGATTTATTTCCAGAAATTCTGTAGTAATTATTTGTTTCCCTTTCCCAAGAAATGTTATTTTCTTTATTTATGTTTTATATTTTTCTTAATTATTTTAATCTAAGAGGAGGGAAACGGTATCTCACTGTTAACAGGCATTTCTTTGATCACTGAGACGATATTTTATTGTATGTTCATTGGTCAATTACATTTTGTTCATTCAGCAAATATTTATGAATCATCTTCCATGTGCCAAGCACTCTTCTAGTATTTCTTCTATGAATTTCCTGTTAATGTAGATATAACTTTTAAGTGAGCAATTGCTTCTTAAGTCTCTTCATTTTCAACCTGCACCACGTCTCTGGGTAACATCCTGTTTAGGTAAACTCTCTCCCATCTTCTATGGAGATGAGATACCTGAGACCTCCTTACTGACCTTCCTTAGCCTGATCTTCTCCTGTCTCTTCACTAAATCAGTATAGAAGCTTGAAGAAGAGGTTTCTGCCAGGAGGCCGGCTGGTCGACCACCAGGGCCCTCGTGGTGTGGAATCCGTATCAGTGAATTCACCCCACTGCGGAGCTGAGAGTCCGTCCTCCATGTCCAGAAGTTCCATCTCGGTAGTGCCCCAGAGCTCACCCGAGCAAGCTGACGCATGGCGAGGAAGCTCACAGGAGACCTGAGTATATAAATCAGACAGCCCGTTTCTTTATTTGTGATGAGAAATAGAACCATCAGGTGGACCAAACGATTGTGGGATTCTCCGGTACAATCTCTCCTTCAGGCAACTTATGGCAGCAGCCGCTCAGCTCACAGGGGCGCTTCCTGAGCAGGAAAGAAGAGCAAGGCGGATAGGTTACAGGATTTGGAAGTTTGCGAGCTTCAGACTCTAATGTCCCATCTTCAGCGCCTGGATGGGCACAGCCGGTGTGGGCTCTGTGCTTTGTGGCTGCGGGCATCCTGATGTCCTTGTGGTCAGCCCCAACCTGCTTTAGCTGTGATCACACCTTAGACACAGCTTGCTGTCCTATCCAGCCACAAGTCTTATAAAGTGATCTGACCCCTGCATAACGTCCTGATTTAAAGTTTCATGTTTTGCTTTATTTCCCCTGTGTTCAGTACATGTAGATTGAGAACTTATTGTGTTTCAAGGCACCAGGCATAAGACTTGGGCTTCTGGTGGTACCTGAGCTAACAGAGTAGTAAGGCATGACGGTATCATCTTAATTTTTTTAAGGGAGAGTGAGTAACCAGTTGTAATGATGTCCTCATTTTAGGCAGTGCTCTTAAGACCCTTTGGGATGATGCGGTGGACCTGTCTGCTCCCTCGGCCCATCTCCGCCTTCAGCCTTGGCTTCAGGGGACAGTTCCATGTGACCTCAGAATCCCTCCTGAGGACAGAACCCCATCTTATGCACATCTTTGTCCGATGCAGTGGAAGCCCAGAAACACAGGGAGTTGACACACCGGGGCTGATGCTCAGCCACAGCCTATGGGGGATGGGAGCCAGCATACACGTGCTCCAGCCGCCCAGCCCCCAAGAGGGCAATGCCAGGGGGATTGTTTCTCAAGAGGCCCCTAAATGCAGCATGTGTCCTACTGCACACAGCAGTAGCCTCAATTACACACCCTCAAACATAGGCTTGTCTTCCTTCCTTGTCTCAGTCCCAGAGGTCATCCTCCAAGGGAACAGCAAGCACCCGTATCCCGCATGGTGCTTTTGAGGGAGTGGAGCCTGGGAGAACGGGTCTTTCTGGGAGCACGGGGAGCTGCAAACAGAGCACATGGAGCCCGGTGGACCTCCTTTAAAGACCCTAGCAGGTGATGACATCACTACCAGGGACAGCCAGGAAGACCCAGAACTCCCTGCAATCCTCCTACTGGCACGTCACGGGGAGAGGGAGTGACATTACCAGGAGAACCCTTAGAAGAGGCTCCAAATAACCACTAAGACTTTGTGTATTTCTTGGATGGAATGGAAGGACTGGATCCGTAGAAGCTGAGCCTGAGCTGGGATTTTTGGGAAAGTGTTTCATGGAGGGAGTTTTCTCAGGAGAACGGGGGTGAGGGAACGAGGAGAAGGCAGGGGAAGAAAGCCAAGCAAGGGGGTGGGCTCAGAGGGAACCTGCCCCCATGGAGACCCCGCAGCATGAAGCTTAGAGTGCAGCTCACACCCCGAGGCAAAAGGACAGGCCTGTGTACCCCGTGGCTCAGACACTGGCAGGAGGCTGCCCCACCCCTGAACACTTCCCTAGAACCCAGCACGGTGGCTCGGGCTCTGACAGGAGACATTGTCCCAGGAGCTGGGGACAGATGCACCAGCTCAGTGAAGGGGCCCACGCTGGGCACAGGCAGCATCCACTGCCTTTCCCTGAGTGATGCCGTTGTAATCTGTGAGGAGGACCATTTTCCCTTCCTGATGCAGAGACCTCTGCTCTGGCTGTGTGCTCTGAAACCGCCCTTGTCCAGAGCTCTCTGTTTAGTCTTTAGGAGCCTCTGTCTCTCATCTTCACCCAAAACAACGTTCCAACTGAAAGAGTTCAGTGCAGTGCCGGGGATCCTCTCCAAATACAGATTTGCAAATGCTATGACCTCATCCCAAGTCATCAGCATGAAATGCTCCCAAGTCCCTACCCTTCCCTCCAGAGTTGCACGGGGATAACTGGGGATCTCCGCACCAGCTGAACACCAGAGCCCTTCCTCCAGAGCTGCATTGGATCAGAAGTACAACCCTTACCTCTATTGTAAGGGGATCCAAAACAACCCCTCGTGATGAAACCTCAGGGTCTAATTCCACATCATCCTCAGACGTTCAATTTAAGACATTGGATTCCAATTCCAGTCCTGCTATTCAGCTCCTTGTCAGAGGGTTTATCACAGTATTTCTTCCAACCCAGTGAAGTGTCCCCCAACAATTGCCATTGTCTCTGTTTCATGTAGCAGGAAGGGCAGGGCTGGAGCTATATATTTTCGATCGTGCACACAGCGGTGGTGTGGTGCCAAGGTCAAGGGCAAAGACTCTTGGTCTAAACTTCCTGGTCTTGGGTCCCACCGTTATCGCACGTTAATTAACTATGTGAATATTGGCAGCTGCCTGATTTTATTTTTGTGCCTCGTTTGCTTCTTAGTAAAATGGAGACGTTGGTATTGTGAGGACTGAAGGAATGAAAAGACTTAAGATGCTTAGAACTGCACTTGGCATGTGGTGACATTAGCTGTTCCCATTATTGATAGAAACCAGTGATAAGAAATCAATGGACTCTTAAATGTGTGAGTTTAAAAAGAAAAAAGGTGGATGAGGATTTGCTGGAGTTTAACTTGTTGCGCTGAAAACACACACACACACACACACACACACACACACACCCTGTAAACCGTACAGGCTCACATCACTTGAAATTTATGATTACAAATCTCAAATCAGGGTCTGACACTCCCAGTAATCCTATTTTTTTTAAATTGGGGTACTGTTGTTTAACAATGGTGTGTTAGTTTCTACTGTACAGGGAAGTGGAGTTCCCTGCGCTATACAGCAAGTTCTCATTAGTTATCTATTTTATACATATCAGTGTATATATGTCAATCCCAATTTCTCAATTTATCCCATCCCCCCTTTCCCCCCTTGGTGTCCATACATTTGTTCTCTGCATCTCCTAGTAATCCTATTATTTTTCTCTGAAACAGTTATTCTCAACCCAGGCAGCACATGGGAATTATCTAGAGAGTTTCAACAATAACTAACTTTAAACTAAATTACACTAACTTGAAACTATACTTTAAGACTATGTAGTTTTTAACTAAACTATAGTTAAAACTATAGATGCCCAGGACCCACCCAAGACCATTAGATCACAATCAGAACGGGGTAGAGGGAGCAGGCATGAGGACACTTGGAAAGTTCTGTAGCTGAGTCTAAGGTGCAGCCAAGATGGAGAAACGTTCCTTGAAGGCTAGCATTTCAGACCTTCTCTTCCTCTAAATGTCCCACTCCTCCTTTTCCTCTCAGCTCCCAGCTGATAAACTTGCTTCATCCTTCACAGAGAAAACTAAAGCTATTCACAGGGGACATTCTCATCCTCCCACGGCCAAAGCCTCTGAAGCACCTGCCTGTGAAGCCAAGTCTTCTCCCTTCTTGACAGAGGAAGGGGGTCCAGCTGCCCCACGTGCTGCCAGAGTCTGACCTCTTTTCCTCCTTCAGTTGACCCCTTTTCTGCTCAGTGTTTGCCTCTCCTTCTCCACTGCCGAGGGCATACAACACCATCCCCCCCCACCAGTTTCTCTCGGCTTGGGGAAGAAGACACACAATCAAAAACAAGCCCTCTCCTTGACTCTGCACCCCCTCCGGCTCCTACCCCCTGGTTCCTCCATCCGAAGAGCCGTCCATGGGCGCCCATGTTAACAGAGCACAATTCACAGTAGCCAAGGGGTGGAAACAACTCAAGTGTCCATCGACGGAAGAATGGATAAAGAAAATGTACAATTTTGACACGTGCTAATTTGACACAGGCTATGACATAGCTGACCCTCTGAGAGCGATATGCCAAGTAAAATAAGCCAGTCACAGAAGGCCAAATACTGGATGAATTCCACTCAAATTCACAGAATCAGAAAGTAGAAAGTTGATTGCCTGGGGCTGGGCAGAGGAAGGAAGGGAGAGGTTTGGCTTAATTGGTACAGAATTTCAGTTTGGGAAGATGAAAAAAGAGTTCTGTGGGTGGATGGTGGTGAGGTCTGCACAACAGGGTGGATGGACTTAATGCCACTGAACTGTACACTTAAAAACGGTTAAGATAGCAAAATTGACATCATGCGTATTTACCACGATTAAAAAATAATCATAATAATAGCTGTATACTCCTGCTCATCACTAATCTCCATGTGTTCCTCAACCCACAACCACTCTGGGTTCTGCTTCCCCCACTCCACCAATCCTGCTCTGGCCAAGGTCACCTTGACATGCATGTTCACAAAGCCAGTAAACACCTTCCCGTCCTCCCCTCGCTTAACCTCGCTGAAGCACCCAGCTGTCTTCCTGAGATGCTCCACTCTCCTGGTTTCCATGACACCATGCGCTGTCATCGTCTCCTAACTGCTCCCCCCAACCCCAAGCCCTGGGCTTAGGTTACAGAATTAAGGATTTCCTCCTCCCTTCTCTCCTGGACCTTCTCTCTCTAATCTGTTCTTTTTCTGGGGGAACACGTCTCCTCTCATAATTTTAAATATGTTTAAGGGGGCTGATGATTCTCACAGTTGCAACTCCAGCCCCAATGTTTTCTCTGAACTCCAGACGCCTGGAGTTCAAATGCCACTGCTCACTTGATGCCCCGTACCAGTGTGCACTTAATGTGTCCAAAATAAAACTCGATTGTACCTCCTCCTCCCAAACAGCGCATCCAACATTCTTTCCCATCTCAACAAAGTTTGGGTTCTTCACATTTGGGTAGCATCCCTCATTTCTCTCCTTTCCTCCCATCTCTAATGCATTAGCAAATCCTGACAGTTCTCCCTTCGAAATATGTCTGGGATCTGCCCACTTCTGTGCGTGCCTGTCACCTCTTTAGTCCCAGTCACCTCTCTTCTCTGCTTGACTACTGCAGTAGCTTCTTTACTGGTCCAGAGTCCTAACCAATTCTCCTCCTTCAAGTTTATCTCAAGCCTCTCTGCTCTTTGCCTCAGCCACACCGGTCACTTCGGTCTCCCCATCAGGCTTATGCTCTACCCAGCTTAACTCCTTCCCACCCAGTGCCTTTGCACACACAGTACACACGCGCACACACACATTTCCTTCTCTTACACGCCTCAGCCCCGTCCATTTGCATGGCAGGCCCCTCTCATCCTTAAGATCTCTGCACAGATGTTGCTTTCGCAGAGAAGGACGCTTTCCTTGGTCACGCTCACTCAACAGGCATCACCTTACCATCCATCCCTTACGTCCAGTTTTTACCTTCTTGGACTTGATCACCATTAGCAGTTATGCCTATTTGTTAACTCTTTATTACCTATCTCGGCTAATAAATCCTGGACTCTGTGAGCACAGGCTCTGTTTCTGCTGGATTCACCGCTGTGTTTCTAGAGACCCCCCAGACTGTCCTCCTGAGACACGCACAGGACAGTCCATAAGTGGAGAGATTACGTGCAGAGTCATCACAGCACACGATGCCACATGCTTAAAGCTTGGGTTCAGATTAAGCTTGACTTTCCCGGTCATGTTCTAGAAATTTATAATCCTGAATTTTCCCCCAGTTCTTTATTCTTTTTTTTTTTTTTTTTTTTGGTGCCGTGCCATGTGGCTTGTGGGATCTTAGTTGCCTGACCATGGATCCAAACCGGGCCCTCAGCAGTGAAAGAGTCCTAACCACTGGACCACCAGGGAATTCCCAATTGACTAACAAAAATTTAATGCTTTATTAAGACAGCTGATCTCAAACAATGTGAACCAGTGGATTACATTACTCTTTAAAGCAAGTTTGGGGGGATATTAATTAAATATATGTTTTGTACTTCAAGCAACATTTTTTAAATTGAAGTATGGTTGATTTACAATGTTGTGTTAATTTCAGGTGTACGGCAAAGTGATTCAGTTATTTATATATGTCTGAATCTTTTTCAGATTCTTTTCCCTTATAGGTTATTGGAAAATATTATTATAAAATATTGAGTATAGTTCCCTGTGCTATACAGTAGATCCTTGTTGGTAAAGCAAGATTTTTATAAAAATAAGAATTTATTTCGTATCTGTTTCAGAAATCCCTAATATCAACTTATCTCATTCTTAGGTTCAGGCAAAACCTTGGGACTTGAGGCTTCAGATCAGCCCACTTCAACAATATTTGCAGCTCGTTTCAGGGTTTCCGGCTATAAAACCTTAGAGGTTCTTTCATGCAATGGCTGCCTTTCAAAAAGTAGTCATGAAGACACCAGCTAGACTTTAGTTCCCCCCACGCCCAGCTTCTCTCTTCTCTCTTTGAAGAGACAGAAGAGGAAGAGTGAAGAGGGAAAATCTACTTAGAAAGAGATGTACTTTTTACATTGAGTGTTTAAAATAAATCAGGATCGTAATCAAGATCTGTTTCATTAACAGATGACATAGTTCACATTGTTCAGACTGTACTCTTGTTCCCTATTCCAGCGAAGTCTTTCCGACGAGGACTTCTTTCTACTGAGTCGCACTCAATAATACTTTACACATAAGCTTCCAGAAGCTTCTTGGCCTTATCAAGTTCCCAGATGTGTCTTTTTTTTTTTTAATTTTATTTATTTATTTATTATTTTTTGGGGGGTACACCAAGTTCAATCATCTGTTTTTATACACATATCCCCGTATTCCCTCCCTCTCTTGACTCCCCCCCCACCCTCCCTCGAGTCCCCCCCACCCTCCCCATCCCAGTCCTCTAAGGCATCTTCCATCCTCGAGTTGAACTCCCTTTGTTATACAACAACTTCCCACTGGCTATCTGTTTTACAGTTGGTAGTATATATATGTCTGTGCTACTCTCTCGCTTCGTCTCAGCTTCCCCTTCACCCCCCACCCCCTCCCAAACCTCGAGTTCTCCAGTCCATTCTCTGCACCTGCATCCTTGTTCTTGTCACTGAGTTCATCAGTACCATTTTTAGATTCCATATATGTGAATTAGCATACAATATTTGTCTTTCTCTTTCTGACTTACTTTACTCTGTATGACAGACTGTAGGTCTATCCACCTCATTACATATAGCTCCATCTCATCCCTTTTTATAGCTGAGTAATATTCCATTGTATATATATGCCACATCTTCTGTATCCATTCGTTTGTTGATGGGCATTTAGGTTGCTTCCACGGCCTGGCTATTGTAAATAGTGCTGCAATAAACATTATGGTACATGTTTCTTTTGGGATTATGGTTTTCTTTGGGTATATGCCCAGGAGTGGGATGACTGGATCATATGGTAGTTCTATTTGTAGCTTTTTAAGGAACCTCCAAATTGTTTTCCATAGTGGCTGTACCAACTTACAGTCCCACCAACAGTGCAGGAAAGTTCCCTTTTCTCCACACCCTCTCCAACATTTGTGGTTTCCAGATTTTGTGATGATGGCCATTCTGATTGGTGTGAGGTGATACCTCATTGTGGCTTTGACCTGCATTTCTCTGATGATGAGTGATGTTGAGCATCTTTTCATGTGTTTGTTGGCCATCTGTATGTCTTCTTTGGAGAAATGTCTATTTAGGTCTTCTGCCCATTTGTGGATTGGGTTATTTGCTTTTTTGGTCTTAAGCTTCATGAGCTGCTTGTATATTTTGGTGGTTAATCCTTTGTCCGTTGTTTCATAGGCAACTATTTTTTCCCATTCTGAGGGTTGACTTTTAGTCTTGTTTAGGGTTTCTTTCGCTGTGCAAAAGTTTTTAAGTTTCATGAGGTCCCATTTGTTTATTCTTGATTTTATTTCCATGATTCTAGGAGGTGGGTCAAAAAGGATCTTGCTTTGATGGATGTCATAGAGTGTTCTGCCTATGTTTTCCTCTAGGAGCTTTATAGTGTCTGGCCTTACATGTAGGTCTTTAATCCGTTTGGAGTTTATTTTTGTGTATGGTGTTAGGAAGTGTTCTAATTTCATTCTTTTACATGTTGCTGTCCAATTTTCCCAGCACCACGTACTGAAGAGGCTGTCTTTTTTCCATTATATATCCGTGCCTCCTTTGTCAAAGATAAGGTGCCCATATGTGTTTGGGCTTACTTCTGAGTTCTCTATTCTATTCCATTGATCTTCCTTTCTATTTTTGTGCCAGTACCATACTGTCTTGATCACTATGGCCTTGTAGTATAGTTTGAAGTCAGGAAGCCTGATTCCACCAACTCCATTTTTCCTTCTCAAGATGGCTTTGGCTATTCGGGGTCTTTCGCGTTTCCATACAAATCGTAAGATTTCTTGCTCTAGTTCTGTGAAAAATGCCATTGGTAATTTGATCGGGATTGCATTGAATCTGTAAATTGCTTTGGGTAGTACAGTCATTTTCACGATGTTGATTCTTCCAATCCAGGAACATGGTATGTCCCTCCATCTGTTTGTGTCGTCTTTGATTTCTTTCAGCAATGTCTTAAAGTTTTCTGCATACAGATCTTTTGCCTCCTTAGGCAGGTTTATTCCTAGGTATTTTATTCTTTTTGTTGCAATGGTGAATGGGAGAGTTTCCTTAATTTCTCTTTTCTGCTCTTCCGTTGTTAGTGTATAGGAATGCAAGAGATTTCTGTGCATTAATTTTGTATCCTGCTACTTTACTAAACTCATCAATTAGTGCTAGCAGTTTTCTGGTAGAGTCTTTAGGGTTCCCAGACGTGTCTTGAGATCACAGATTGCCTCAGATTCCCTGTCTCCAGAGCCGTTTTCCAAAACAACTTGTATCCTTTGCTTGAACAGAATTTTTCAAGAATATTTTTAACAGTCTCTTGACAGATGTTTACACTGGTTTCATTTCGAATATTGGCACTGAACACTCCCTGAGCCTCTAAAAAACAAAACAAAACCAAAAAAACCCTGATGGTAACTTTTCTGGGAGCCACCAAGCAAGCGTGTTAGAGAACCAGCACGGACGGGGTGTACAGACACAATCTAGAGCTGAGCAGAGAAGTCGGAGAGATTACAAAAGAAGAGGAGAGAAAAGAGAGAATGGCATCCTGTTTGCTCTGGCTGGATTTGCTGCCTCTGCTCCAGGGCTGCCACTCCCCCGTTTTCATTTCTGGCAATTTATTCCTGCCGTTGTTTGTGGGAGGATTCGAGTCTGCAAAGGGAATCTGACAAAACATCGAAAAGTGTAGCTGAATAAAAACGCTGAAAGATCACTGCAGAGGCAGGCAGATGTCTCTCTTGTGGGCCAGGGAGATAGATGGGCCTGAAAGGGGAAAGGGAGTGTTTGCTCAGTGCTTGAGCAAGACTTTGAAGGTCTAACCTGGGTTTTGGCCACCAACTAAGAGTCTGGCCGAGGCTAATTACACGAACTGGGATGTTCTCATGTGGTTGTGTGTGCCTGCTTGGAAAACCAGATGCTTCGATATTCACTTACAATGTGCTTCTGTGGATCTGCTTTAAATCTCCACACTGTTATTTACTGGCTGGAGAGCTGTAATGAGCTACAATTTTGAAGTCTTTGAAAAGAATCTTCATGCTTTTCAGCCTGAACCCTATGATGAGGTCACACTTGTGCTATCCGGTCACAGGGCCCCAAAACTCCTGAGCAAGAGACTGGACTCCTACCCCTTGCGTTAGGAAACCTCAACCATTAAAATCATGTGATAGCAATTTGTGGCAGAGTGGGGAAGAAAAATCACTGTTCTAGAAAGACAAGTTGGGTTTTTTTCCTCCACAGATTAATATGGTCCAGAATTATAAAGAAAGTATTCTGGAGGAGGCTGGCTGAACGCACAGATTACAGATGAGATCTATCCGTGTCTTTTAGAAACAAGACAGTTCTCTGGGTAGTTGGCTTGTAGGTAGTTTTATTTGAGTTTAGTTGTTTTTCTATAATTTCTGACTTTTGCAACAACATCAATTACTGCTGTAATCTGAATTTTTTTTTAATCTCCGTTTTCAAAGAAAACCATTTAGAAATGGTTTGGCTCTCTGGCTTTTAGATCACCATCCTGAAAAGTAACTTCTACACATTCCAAAACCCTGGAACGGTGTGGAGGGTTCCCTCATGTCTACCACACACAAGAGCAGTGGGGTTTGATTGCTGCTGTTTTAGTTGACTTTTGTGGTTCGTCTGTCTTTCACCTAGTCTCAGGAGGAATTAAAGGAGCCTTGCCAAGGCAAAAGAGGACTTTACAAGGGGAGAGAGTAACACAAAAGTAGAGACAAAGTGAAGCAGGAATTAAGCTAAACGGTATTGCACTGTCATTTATTTGCCTGTGTATGTGATACAGCCGTTCTGAGGGCCAGCCAGAGAAATGGAATCTTCTTGGGGACACAATTCAGTGTCTAGAAGAGGGAAACAGCTCCCTCAGCTGAAAGATGTCTACCTCTTGGTATGAAGATCAGCCTTCTTTGTCCCAGTGGATTTCTTAAAGGGGATGACATAAGCAACGAGGTTATCTGGAACGATGAGGTTCATAGGGCTGGTCCACAAACCAAACTTCAACAGGCTTCAGAGTGAATGTCCGTGAACAATGGTGACAACATTACACAGTGGGCTCCCTGCTCACTGCTGATTTGACTGGCCCAGATGTGGTTCATGTATCAGGATGAGTCGGTGGCCTGTATTTCCCTCCTACAATTCTCCCTGGCTATTGTCTCTTTCAACCAAACTATTGATAAATATTGCACGGTAGAGCTGGAGACTGTGCTCCTGGGCAGAGCAAATACTCTGCATTGTGTAATAGACAATGCATCTGAGAGCAGTTCCCACCTGCTTGTGAAAACGAAGAAGCCTGGCAAGAATGCCTGCCTCCTTGTTAGGAAATCTGAGCCAAAGATGTGCCCAGACCATCCCCACAGACGCCACTGTTTTCCACCTGCTCCATGTAGGTACAGGTAAGCGACCCCACAGAGCAGGGACAAAACCACCTTGGTTTTTGGAGCCTGTTTGGCCACAAGCCCACTGCAGGCAAATAAAACTCTCAACATAGACCTTCTAGTTTGAACACTGCCACATCATGACACCTTCAGGGATAAACAGCATGCAAAATGAATAAGGTAACGCGTATGAGATTTTGTGCGCACTGGAGAAAAGTTAGAGACTACCTAGCCAAAATAATAACTTCAGCTGTCTAGAAGCTGACCTATGTCAGGGACCGACAAACATTTTTTAGTAAAGAGCCAGAGAGTAAATATTTTAGGCTTTGCACGATATATGGTCTCTCTCTTAACTATTCAAGTCTACTGTTCTAGCATGAAAGAGTCATAGACGCTATGTAAGTAAGTGGTGCAGCTGGGTTCCAATACAACTTTGTTTCCAACACTGGTGGGAGGTCAGATTTGGTCCACAAACCATAGTTTGCCAACCTGGGGTCTATGTGATTCTTTCCTGCAGTAATTACCCAGAAAGACCAACTTTCTCATCAGGTTATTCCTAATTTAATAGTCTAAAAAAATAAACAATATAAAAAATTCAATCAGTAGAAAAAGAATGACTATCCTTCTCATCTCAATATGTGTAAAAACTCATGTGTGCAAGTCACCCAACAGTAGACCCAGAGCAGTAACAAACAAGACAAAGTTCAAACCAATTTACTCAGCCAGAGAGTCTCACCAGCTCCTACAGTAATACTGCGGTGCAGTTTTTATATTTTCATCCAAACCAACAATCTATGTGGAACTCCTACAGCGTAACCCTTACCTGATTCCTGCCCACGTGCCTGTCAAATCCGTATGGGGTCTATCAGTTTTCTGCATGGGTTTCCTCACAGAACCGGAAGACACGTTCCAGAGGTCTTCATGGAATAGCCATCCACCATCTTGCATATGAAACCTTGGCCTGGGGAAACCCAAATCCACGGTTGATCAAGTGAGAAGTGAGTTCTTTGGGCAAGATGATCAGGAAATGAATAGGTCTGCACTGTGGGGTGGTAAAGTGTTGCCCTTTTGTAAGACAGGATTCACTTTCCAGCTGAGATCCAGGCAGGTAGCGCCTCACCTGGCGTGCTTGTTAAGGTCAAGAAGCTAGTGAGGAGTGAAGCCCGTCATGCCAGATGGTCCTGGAGCAGCCCTAGGGGTGCACGCCTTTCTGAAAGGCTCCAGTTTAGCTTGTTTTAAAACTCAGCTGTATAATGAGGAACTGTTGCCGGACTCTAAGTAAAAAGGAATCTGAGGTTCAAAGTCAGGGCAGGTACCTGGATTTAGAGAGACAGGTGGGCACCCCCTGTGTCACCTGGAATGTGAGCATCCACAGGTTACCTTACAGCCCTGAATCAAATCACATTGTCTGATCCAGTTGCCAAATCTATCAGCAAGCCCCTTCCCCGTAGGTCTATTTGCAGCTATGCGTTTGCTGGTTCATTAGTTTTCTTTTCAAAGATGAAGAACCTTAATCTAAACTTTAAATATTATGAAGTCCCAGGGAGATACTGCCAAATCTTGGTTTTTTGCTAAGTTATAATGTCTCTTAGTTGTTTTGGGATTTGATAGTATTTACCAATCTAGGCACTTATATCCATTGTACCTTGAAAAAAATGAAATAATTACAAATAAATGTTATTATTTGAAATGCACATAAACAGTAAGGTCTTACTGTACAGCACAGGGAACTATATTCAATATCCTGTGATATACAATAATGGAAAAGAATATGAAAAAGAATATATACATGTATTGATATAACTGGATCACTTTGCCATACAGCAGAAATTAACACGACATTGTAAACCAACTATACTCCATTAAATTTTAAAAATTAATAAAAATAAAATTTATAGGATCTATATAAAGAAGACAACATATATTCACTAAGGTACATAATAAAGGATTTAAATAAATGGGGGATATAGTCTGTGTTCCTAAGTGGGAAAAAAAGTCAGTTATCTTCAAATTAATTTATAAATGTCACATAATTCCAAACAAAAATCTAAATTTGTTCATTTCACAACATAATAATAAAATACCCCTGGAAGCATAACTGCTTGAGGCTAATATGTACACATACACATGAAAAATACAGATGGATATTTGCACTGTTAGATATTTAGATATTTAAAGGTAACAGGAAAATTTAATCATGAGAACAGTGTGAGAGTGCTAGCAAAAAGCTAGGCTAAGTGGCATGGAATTTCATGTGTAGTAGATTGTGGTCAACAAGGAAAGCACTGAAACACAGACATTTGGAGGAAATGTGTTCACTTAATAATAAAGACCACGCTGCCTGCAGGAGGCCAGCTTCACTTGATGACCTAGCCTAGCCCTCCATTTTCTTTTATATTCAACTGCTGCTTAATATTTTATAAGATAGATTCCTAGTCAAAATCTTGATTTCCTTAGTTGCTCCTCTACCATCAAAATCACCTCGAAACTATTGAATCCTTTCTGGAGCTAAGTTCACAGACACTTGGCCCTGCAGACCTCTCACTGGGCAACCTTTCCTTACTATCGTTCATCTAAATAGCCTGTGCACTCAGCTGCCGAAGATGCGGGTTTCCTCAATGGATAATTATTTGGTAAAGGATTAAGATGGATTTGTTTAAAAGTGAAGAAAGGTTGCGTTGGACTTAATAGTTAACCACTTTAAATTAAATTCTTATCTCATGACCTAACACAATAAATTCCATGTATATTGAAGACTAAAATACCAAAAGTAAAACCATAGAAGAAGAGAAAAAGCAATATTTGTGTCATCTGGGAATGGAAATGATCTCTTTGAACAGATCCCCACACTGGCTCCAGGGTCTGTGCCCCAGAATTGCTTTTTGAATTATAAATTAATAAACTGCCAAAGAGGCAAAACATGGAGGCAAATACAGATAAGTTTGACTGCATTTGAATTTAAGATATTTATGAGTCAAAAAATTAAAAGATAAATGATTTTTTTTAATTGGGGGAAATGTGATGTGTGATAGATGTGAGAGCAGTATACGCTCTACGTAGAATTCTTTAAAAATATTTTTAAAGGATAAAAATAAGATAATCACCCCAATGGGGGAGACATGAGCAAAAGAAACTATCAAACATAGTCAAACATATAACAAAGATATTTCTGGTGTGAAACATATGGGGAGCCTAAAAAATGATTAATCTCACTAGTAATCAATGAAATACAACCTTTCAACTTAGCAAAAACTACTCTCCCCACAATGAAAAAGATAATACCCGTGATACAGAGTGTGGGGAAACTGGCAAGCAAAAGACGTATGAATCAGCACAACATTTCTGATAAGTAATTAAACCGAAATCTTTAAAATTACATTCCCTCTAACCTAGAAATTCCGATTCTAGAAATTTTTCCCAGGGAGAACAATTAAGACCTGCGCAGAGTGGTGCAGAGATATAAAGGATTGTTTGCAATACCACTGAAATGGAAACAACTTAAGTATCTAACATAGAAACAAAGAAACAAACCACCACCCCCTATTAGGTTGTGATGCTCGTCTGTGCGGCTCAATGCTAAGGTACTATTTACAATTATCCTAGACGAGTTCATGATTGACTTTGAAAAATATCCACAGCATTTTCTCACTGAAAAGTCACATCACAAAACAGTTTGTTCAGTATTATCCCATTTTTTGGGTGCAAAAAAATTAGACATCTTTTAGTTCATTTTTATTTTCTAGTTTTTCAACAATGACACGTGTTAATGATATAGTTTTTAAAAATTAAAGCCAGTAACAGCTGGAGTTGTCATCAGAAGGCAGGCAGCGATACTGCCAGAGTCTTCTAGGAGTCCAGGAAAGGGGCGCAGAAGTGGGATGCTTCCTCCAAGGCTCCCGTGCTTTATCACACCTGAAGGAAGGTCCCAGGACGCCATGGTATCAAGTAGCATCACTGATGTGTCTGTTGGCAAGGCTAGTCATTTATTTAAGATGTCCTGCTTTGCAGAAGGCTCTCCATACTCATAAGGAAAAGAAGCAGTGTGTGCATTTTTCACAAACAAAGCAAGGACATGTTTCCTAGTGAGGGAGGTGACCTACATGATGACGGTAGATGTCTGTCAACCTAATAGGCAAACTTGCTTCACGGTGGAATTGTACAGCAAATGGTGAATTTATTAATCGTCCTTTTCTCCCCATTGGGGATATCAGCGGATGTTTGTTATTTTATTGTAATATTCATATGACCAGGATTCCCAGGAGACCAATAGAGTCTGCTTAGTTGTCTTAGTAACTGATTTGAGTAAAATGTGCCCGTGACAAGATCAACTGTGATGTGTCAGGGAAGAAAGCAGCAGCTCAGATCTGATTCGTGAGGGTTGAGATGGTGGCTCTGCAGCCTGCTGTGTGGGTTCATCCGCCTGTGCCCTGACCAATAGCTGCGACCTGACCAAGTTGCCACTCTGTGTCTCAGTTTTCTCATCTATAAAATGGAGATTATAAGTTCCTATCTCCTAGGAGTTGCTGTAGAGATTAAATAGAGTAACACATGTAAAGAACCTAGAGAGTGCCTACAGTTTACTGAGTTTTTTACTTTTATGACATTGGCAGCCATCAATGGCTCCAGGCATCCAGGCCCTTCCCCATCCTAGCAGCGTTTTGTTTTGTTTTGTTTTTTCATTCCATTCCAGCCCCTGGAGGCTTCCTCTACACACATATCCCAATTCTCAGCACAGAATGATTTCCAAGGTCTCCCCTGAGTATCACCCAAGGGAGCTCCACTCCCTTCTCCACGAGGCACACAGATACCTGAAAATGCGTGTGTTGATACCAGAGAAGATGGTCTTTCTGGAGGAGGTGGGAAGAGGACACAGTATGTCTCCACCTCTCCCCAAATTCACATTTTACTTAGAGCCCCAAACAGAGACCTCCTCAGGGGTCTAAGACTGTGGGTGTGGACAGCGGCTTGGGTTTGTGGTCCTCATTGAAGCTGAACTCTGCCTGTTAGCCTATCTGCCCAAGACAAGTGCTGAAGCCAACGAACGACCAGCAGGAACAAGTCCGCCGAGGAAGACATGTAATGGCGTTTTTATCATCGGCACTCTTTACATCTTCTGCCTGGCCCTTCGCTCATTAAAGGCCATGCATTATAGAGACCTCAGTCTGGAAGTAACCTCTGGTTGATTCAGCTCCCATCACCTCCCACTTGCATTCCTGCAGTGGCCTCCTGTCTTAGTCCCTTTGCTAGAACAAATTATCATTGACTGAATGCCTTCTAAACAGCAGAGGTCTATTTCTCACAGTTCTGGAGGCTGGGAGTCTGAGATCAGGAGCGAGCATAATCAGGTTCTGGGGAGAGCCCTCTCAACTTCTTGCCGTGCCCTCATCTGGCAGAAAAAAGGGCTGGAGAGCTCTGTGCGGTCTCTTTGATAAGGACACTAATCCCATTCATGAGAGTCCCACCCTTGTGACCTAATTACCTTTCAAAGGGCCCACCTTCAAACACCATCACATTGAGGGTTAGGATTTCAACACATGAGTTTTGAGGGGATGTAAACATTCAGTGTATAACACCTACAAACTGATTTCCCTTCCCTTCTAATCTTTCCCACTGATCAATCCTTAGGAAATGAGGCCTTTGTCATATCACCCTCCTGGTTGGGAACCAGCAGCCCTTCAGGATAAAGTCAGAGTCTTCAACCTGCCATGAAAAACTGCCATAATCTAGCTTCACCCTACCTACCTTTATCACTACTTCCCCCGGACACTCCCTGTATGAATCCTAACCCTCTGTCTTGCAAGCTCCACCCTCACTCTTTATTCTTGGCTTTCTTTACAAGAAAGAAGTGCCTTCCTCTGATTCCCCAGTCCAAAATCAAGTCTCTTTTGTAGCCTTGTTCAAGATTTACCTTCTTCATGAAGGCTTCCCTAATTATACTCTACGAAAACTTTCAAAATATTGTATGTACCCTCTGCAGTCATATATTCATGTATTTGTACATGCATACAATGATATATTCATTTATTTACCTGATATACTAATTGAGTGAAAGCAGTGTGTTAAACAGCTTGGGAAACACAAAGATGAATCCTCTATCATTGCCCATCAAGGCACTTACCATGTGATTGAGGAAACAAGGGATGCACCCATATGATTATAATACAAAGTAGAAAGTGGCAAGTGCCCCCAAGAAATTATAAAGCACCAGGGAGTTCCCCGTGAGGAGAGATCACCCACAGCTGAAAGTCTGGAGAAGGCTGCAGTAGAAGAGGTGGTCTTTCGGCTGGCCTTGAAGGATAGATAAGAAGTGAGCAAGTAGCCAAGGGGGTAGAGATGTTCCAGGAATGCAGGAAATTGTTTCATCGCATGGAGATGGAACTCCATGGAGAGGTCAGCAAGATGCTGTGTGCTGGGACTATTCTAAGAAGGTCATGGGCAGGAAAGCAGGCCTGAGAAGGCAAGGGACCCCCCCACCCCGCCCCAGAATGGTCACTATTCCAGATTCTGGAATCAGTGCTCTGCGTGACGGTCCCCAGAAGAAGAGCCTGAACTCACTGCCTGAACTCCTGGCCACCTATATGCCTAGCGGTCTGGCTGGCTTCTGCTAAGCTGAGTGCCCTGACTGGTTGATGGTTCTCAGGTGAAGGAACAGAAAGGCTGCAAGAAAAAACTAGAAGGTTGTCGTCAGTGGGGAAATGCAAGGACGATGACGCAAGCGCATTGCTCTGGGCTGAGTCGGGGATAGCTTCACAGAGCTGTGTGGGGTGGGTATGAGAAGGGCTCCTGTAGGTGAGAAATTATATGAGTTGTTCTCCAAGTATCAGCCGCTTATTACCAGTTTGCAAAGAAGAGGACCTAGATCTCCTTAGAAACTCCATCCAGCTCTGCAGCTAATGCTGCAGACGAGTCTCTATTTGCACATGCTAGCAAGGTAGCAGCACAGGGTAGAGTTCAAGAGCACTGTGTTTGGATTCTTTAGATGTGAGTTTGAATCCAGGTTCAGCCACTTATATTCTGTGCGACCTTGGGCAACTCCGTGTCATGGATAAAGTGCGAACGACCTCACAGAATTATTGTGAGGTTTCAAACACATGATACTTGTCAATTACTTAGCTCAGTAAGTGCCTGACACAACAGATGGTAACTGATAGGAAAAAAGATGATTGTCTTTTCCCAGTACAGTATACCGGTATACCTGTATACCGGTAATTATAACAATGCGTGTGGTTTCGTGGGCCAGGCACGAGGCTCAGAATGTCCTCCAGTTGGTATTACAGCATAAAGAACAAATGTGCAGATTAAAAATGGACCCAGATCACAAAAAATTGCACTTCTTAAAGGGAAATACGGTAGCACGTCAGGCACACTCACAGCTCACAGTAGTCACAGGATAGTTGCAGACCCTCTGGTGACCTACTTTTTATTCAGGATATTTTGGGATTTCCCCACAGACTACATGCCCTCTAAATGGTCATCACCCCTCTGTTCTAGTTACTTCAGCTGGGGCCACCTTTTGCAATGTTGAGCTACTTTGCATCACCCAGTAGATGTGCTGGGTGCTGAGATCAAGCTCAGGAAATTGTAGGATGGGATGCCTATGGGTGGGGCTGAGAAGAATCTGGAATTTTCCATCGAGTCTCACAACAATCCCACTTCTGGAGGACCATCATAGGTCTAAACCCCCTCAGGGAGCCCCCCTGATGGGTTAGCGTGGCCCAGTGTCTGAAGCCAAGACCATCCCACTGTCTCCCAGAGCCACCCCATCACACACCTGGAACTCATACCCTACCCCGTGCCAGGTAATCCCAGGGCATGACAAGGTTGACCTCCCATGGGTATGATTTAAATAGCTCTCAGGGATATGCTCAAGTCTTTATCACCAGGTGGATGACGAGTCCCCTGGAGTCGAGGGGACAGTAGATACTCCTTTCTTGGGGACAACGATAATAACACGGCTCAGGCGCCCCAGGCCTGGATGAGCCAAAGCTCTCCTGGAGAAGTGGATCCCAGCAGGTGGCAGGCAGCCCTCCCAGGGAGCCCCGAGTTTGTCTTTTTAAGGGAATCTGGCAGAAGACACATTGTTTTCCTGTGCGGGCATGACAACCCATGTGGGGCCGTTTTCTTCCCAGGCAGCACTGAAGATGACAATCTTTGCCAGAAGTGGGGAAGCAGAGCAGGCCCACGAGGGAGGGGCTGACATGAAGCCAGACTCTCAGGGGTGGGACCCCGGGGACCCCGAGTCAAAGCCTCTGAAGGGGAGGAGACGGAGGTGGAGGAGAGAGAATGGCCAGAAGCACAGGGATGGATGACCTCACAGTGCCACTGGCAACCAGCCAGTCATCTGGGGAGGAATCCCACCTTCCAACACCATGACTCCCAGGCCTGCCTCTCTGCATCGACCTTTTCATGCCACCAAGATGAAAAGGATGGTGCTGGAATGCATTAGAATGGCAACTAATCCTCAAGAAGAAGTGTGAAATGTGGGTTGGATTTGAGGTGGGGAAGGAGGGTGCCTTATTCCTGCACACACACTCATACGCCGACACGTACAAAATAGTACCACCCACACACTTGGCTACAGGCCCAGAGAAATGTGCCACTCTGAGCTGAAGCAGAGGGAGAAAACAAGAAGAGAGAAAGGAGGACAGGCAATCAAATACCATCGCCGTGGCCTCGTGCCCATCCTCCAGTGTCTCAAGAGTTGATCCATTGACTCGTTCATTCATCAACAAAGTGTACAAGTGCCTCAAGGGGCCCAGCCCAGGGAGGATGGTGTTAAGGTAGACACAAAAGAAGTACAATCATTCCCCACCTCCAGCAATGGTCAGTGTATTCATAGCTGGGGAGAAGGGCCCTACATGCAGAAGTATTGAATCATCTTGGAAAGAGTGAATGAATGAGACAGAGAAGTAAAAAAGCAAAACGATATATGATTAGGCACCACGATAGCAAATGGGGGCAGTCATAAAAGCTCCAGTTATCAGAAGGGCAAGGAACATCACTGCGCCCAGGAGGACCTGAGGATGACTTTATGCAGATGAAACTGGAGTTTTATCATCAGGGATTTGAAGGGTTTGGAGGAATAGAGGAGTGAAAGAGTGATTTAGGTGGAAGATGTTTTTGAGCAAAGCACTAAGGTCATGACAGGGCTTGAGAATAGCGGAGGGAAAACGAGTCGATATTAGTCACTGGTATGTTGGGGGAGATGAAATAGGCCTAGAAGATGGGCAGCTTTGAAAAGGCAGTGACATCTGCTGCATTTCTGAAAGCGTGGTCCAGATTCCAGCTGCAGACATACCACCCAGGATGCTTTTAAAAATGCTAATTCCTGGGGCCTGTCTCAGATCACCTAACTCACAATTCATAGAATGGGAGAGGGGTTCAATTTTTTTTAATGAATTCCTCAGGTCGTTCTTAGGTATAGTAGTTCAAAAGTCTTTGGTGTTAGGCGTCTAAGCTTTAATCTATTGGTAGTTTGTAATACTTAGAGGCTAAAGGCCAGGGTGCAATTGGCATTTAAGAAAGACTATTCTATACCACTCAACCATAAAAAAGAATGCAATTTTGCCATTTGCAGCAGCATGGATGTACTCAGAGGGCATTATGCTAAGTGAAATAAGTCAGACATATAATATCGCTTACGTGTGGAATCTGAAAAATAGAGCAAACTAGTGAATATAACATAAAAGAAGCAGACTCACAGATATAGAGAACAAACTGGTAATTACCAGTGGGGAGGTGGGGAGGTGCAAGATAGAGGTGAGGGAGTGGGAGGTACAAACCATTGGGTGTAAAATAGGCTCAAAGCTGTATTGTACAACACAAGGGACATAGCCAATATTTTGTAATAACTGTAAATGGAAAGTAACCTTTAAAAATTGTATAAAATAATTAAAAAAACAAAACAAAAAACTATTGTAGCAGGAATGCACAAGGTGGACCCAAAGGGGCAAAGACTGGAGGCGGGGAGGAAATTACGAGACTGTCATAGCAATTCCAGGGTGTGGGGATGAGACCCGAGACTTGAGAGTCTATAACCAATATGCATATTACCTCTGTTTTGTACTCTCAGGACCCCACTGATCACTTCATTGTTGATGTCTTTGGGTATGATTTGTACCCTGCAGCCTTCCTGTGACTCACTTGATGGAAACTGCTTTGGCTAAATCTATCACTGAATTCACATCGGGAATGTCCAGCACCAACCAAATCACTCTTCTTCTCTTTCACCCGCTCCCTCTTCCAACCACGCACATAAGCAAACACGCAGACACAGAACTGCATGCACACGCATGTAAGCACACAGTTTATTTGCTCCACAGAGAAAACCAGCCACTTGCCTTAGCAGTTTAACCAGACACCAATGTGAAGGAACTCCCTGCCGGCTCCAGCAGCTTCCACGGCTGCAGAGGCCGGGGGGCTGCAGGATCATCTGATTCTAAGAGACCTGTTCACCACGGGTGGTCCGCGCGGCAGCTCTTGGTGGGCAGAGGGCCCCACCTTGCTTCTCTGCTTCCTTCCAGCAGCCTTGGAGCGACGATGGAGATTGTTTTGTCACTTTACAGTCTTGTCAGCATATCGATCCCTGAGTCCTGAGCGCTAATTAATTGTTATGTTATCCAGCTCAATCCATCAGGAGGCCGACGGCCCTGACTGGGCACCGTGCCAAGGCCCGGGACTCCCTGAAGGAGGAGGGGGAGGGGGGGACTGGTAATTGAGGGAGCGGAGATGTGATCCGTTGATAAGTCCAAGGAGAGACAGGAAACCAAATCCAACAGACTGTACGCGCATCACTGTAGCGAGGAGCTCCAGGCAAATTCCTGGAACTGTCAGCCTCCCTACTCTTTGTACGGCACGCATTCTGCTGTTGACCCTCCCACATCAACACCTAGCTGCCCACACACCCCCAAACGCCATCCATTACCTAGAACACCATCTGCCCAAACCCCCGTAGACCATCTTCGGGATGTGGTAGAGTAGCATTTGTCAGAATGAGTTAGTGCATCTGTGTTGGACAGTTTTGCCGTTTGACCCCCCCCCCATATCGACTCCCCACCCTACTCAGTCTCCTAGGTGCTGACCTTTATGGATTGCTTCATGGGGATAGTTTGGTTCTATGGATTTTCGCCGGGTTTGGTAAACAGGGAATCCTGGCAAGAGATCAAAGGGATGGAGGAGAGTGAAGCTGGGAGACTTATTTTCCAGGCTACCTCCCGGCACATTCACGGGGGGCTGGCTTTGTCCCTCGCCCAAAGGTCAGGGGGCCCTATCTACATAGCTCTCTCTCACATGGGGCTGCAGAAGCCACTCCCTCCCTTTACCAGTCAGGCCAGCTTTGGATAAAGCACCCCCCTTACTAGTCCCAGGGCACTGTGCTATCCCTTATGGGTTTCTTACATCCTGCTCACACCTTTGAAAACAGTTCCTTTATTAAAGTCCCCTTAAAATAAAAAAAAACGGCCAAATACCTAATAAAATGGGTTATTTATGACTAGACTTCTTGGAGTTTTTAACACACATGGTGAATAGCCACAAGGAAGGATAGGATCCAAAAACTTATTGGACCCAGTACCACCCTCCATGCTCTATCCACCCCCAGATTTCAAAGCATTTCAGGGAAGCCAGGGTACACTGACAGCCACACGAGGGGCAGAGCCACTGGAAAATGCCCAGTTCTTTGGAACCCCTTCTGGAGAACACGAGGGAGGCTTGTAAACAGCACACGAGCTCCAGACAATGATGCACCAAGAAAGAATGCAAGTATGATTCCGTCCTTTGTCTGCCACCAACGCTGTGATCTTGGGCAGGTGACTTCACTTCTCTGGGCTTCTTTTCTCACCTTTAAAATGAGGTGCTGAGCTTGATCCATAGATTTTAAACGTGTAAACACTGGAACTGTCTCTCCAACTGAAATCTTAGGTGGAAGCCACATACAGAAGACAGGTGGAAACCAAGCTGCTCTGGGTGAGGCCAGGGTTGGGGCCACCGTGTAAAACATCATGCATGAGACTCTTGTCTCTTATATGTAGCCCTTGAGGCAATTCCAAGGCATCTACAAGATTTCTTGGAGCCAGTCTTGGAAACACTGTCCTAGAGGGACCCACACGTACCTGCTTTGATGTGAGTCTCAGGTGGTCTCCACATGGAATCAGTGTTGCCCCGTCCCCACCAAGAAGAGGTAGAGGGGGCCACTGAGCCCCCACTTATGGCAAAGCTTGCAAAAATCCCCATTCAGAATTTTCTCTTTATTTCTGAAAATATATCAGTTTTTAGCAACAAGTAATTCCCTTTATCTCAGGGTGGAGGAATTTTGGAACCTATTACGCCCTCCTAGGAAGTGTCTTCAATACCAAATGAATTTTCCCAGCCAATACTCTATTAAAATGTGTGAACAAGAATGGACACAGATCTCATTCTATCCCAATACAAAACATTCAGTCTAAAATGTATTTGGGATTTTACCAAAAGGTTTGAAAACACCTTTGAGCCACCTTGAGTCTAAGGACACAGCCAGAGCTCCCCTTTCTTCCCTACCTCCCACCAGTATCCTCTGTCTGAGCACCGAGGTTTCCAGGCTACTAGGGAGACTCCACCAGACTGATGGAGAAAAAGGAGCAGGAGCGTGATCAGAGAAAGTATCCGAAAACCCGGAGGAGGCAAGCCGAAGCCCAGGGAGAAGATGAGCAAATCCTCTCCCCATAAAACAACTACAAAGCTGGACAAAATTGATACAAGCAGCCATTGCAGCGCTCTGGAAACTGACCCAAAAGCATACAACCACCTGAGAAGTGTTTACTGTGAAAAACTGCTGAACTTCCTGTAGGAACAGTAAGAGTTTATGACATTCTTGCCTAGGACTTCTCCCAACCTCCCTGTAGATCACTCATCACAGAGTTTCTGCCAGGATGGGGCAGGCTGTGAGTACTGGCTACTATGCTACCGTTAGGTCAGGAGGGACCCTCTGGATTTGGAGTGTTGGGTGACACCCTTGCCCTCTCACCACATTAGAGGATCATCAGTATGTTAATGGCTGACTTCTCATCTGAAGCCATGGAGGCCAGAGGCAGTTGGAAAGACCCCTTTGAAGTGCTAAGAGAAAAACTATCAACCGAGGATTCTGAATCCAACAAAATTAACCTTCAGAAGTGAAGGTGAAATAAAGACATTCTCAGATAAACAAAGACAGAGAACATTCTCTGATAGCAGACCTGAATTACAAGAAACACCAAAGAAATTTCATGGGCTGAAAGGAAATGGGCACCAGACAGTAATTCAGATTCACAGGAAGAAATGTAGAACACCAGAAATGATACATACGTGATTAATGTGAGAGACTCAGCACACGTATTTTTCTCGTCTTCTCTTAACTTTTTGAAAAGACTTAAAATTTTGTGAATAATTTTAATACTGTAGTATTGGGTATAACATGTATACCTATGCATGGATAGATGATAGAAAGATAGATAGATAGATAGATAGATAGATAGATAGATAGATAGATAGATGATAGATAATATATATGACAATTACAGTACAGTGGGGGAGGGTTCACTGGAGCAATATTGAGGAAAGTTTCCACGTGCTACTGGAAATAAGTTAGTTCTAAAGAATGTAATGACTGAAGATGCATATTGGAATCCGTAGAGTGGCCAGTAAGAAAATAACTTTTAAATATAATAAAAATGTCAAAGGAATTAAAATAGATAGAGACATATCATGCTCATGGGTTGAAAGATTCAACAGAGTAAACATGACTATTTTCCCCAAATAATATACAAATTTGACACAATTCCTATCAACATCTTCACAAGATTTTTTGATAGAGACAATATTATTCTAAAATTTATACAGAAAGGCAAAAAAAAACCAACTAGAATAGCTAAAATAACTTTTAAAAGGAAAAATAAAGTGGAAGCAATCACTCTATTCAATTTCAAGAAATATCACATAGCCACAATAATCAAGACTGTCTGGTATTAGCAGAGGAGTAGACGTGTAGATCAGTGGTACAGAATAGAAAACCCAGAAATAGACCCACACAAATATGTTCAACTGACTTTATGACAAATTTGCAAAAGCAATTAAGTGGAGGAAAGAGAGACTTTTCAAAATACGATGCTGAAGCAACCGAACGTTGGATCTGCAAGCAAAAACCAAACAACAGCAAAAAGCCTTCAACCTGAGTCTTATACCTTATATATTAACTCCAAATGGGTCATGGACTCAAATGTAGACATAAAACTATAAAACACTTAAAAAGAAAGGAGAGACTTCCCTGGTGGCTCAGTGGTTAAGAACCCACCTGCCAATGCAGGGGACACGAGCTCGAGCCCTGGTCTGGGAAGATCCCACATGCCTTGGAGCAACTAAGCCCGTGCACCACAACTACTGAGCCCACATGCCACAACTATTGAAGCCTGCATGCCTAAAGCCTGTGCTCTGCAACAAGAGAAGCCACCGCAACGAGAAGCCTGCCCACCACAATGAAGAATAGCCCCTGCTCACTGCATCTAGAGAAAGCCCGCACGCAGCATGAAGACCCAACGCAGCCAAAAATAAATAAATAAATAAAATAATAAATAAATCTTAAAAAAAAAAGAAAGAAAGAAAGGAGAAAATCTTTGGGACCTAGGGCTAGGAAATGAGTTTTTAGACTTGACACCAAAAGCACAATCCAGAAAAGAAAAAAACTGATAAATTAGACTTCATCAAAATTTAAAGTTTTGTTCTGCAAAAGACCCTGTTAAAAGGATGACAAGATAGGCTTCAGCCTGGGAGAAAATATTTACAAACCATGTACCCTATAAATAACTGTTATCTGGCATATAAAAAGAATTCTCAAAATTTAACAGGAAAAGTGTAAACAAATCTGATTAGAAAGTAAGCAAAAGTAATCAAGAGACATTTCACTGAAGAAGATAAACAGATGGAAAATAAGCAGATGAAAAGATGTTTAACATTAGCCATTAGGGAGAGGCGAATTAAAACTACAATGAGATGTCACTCCATAGCTGTCATGGCTAAAAATGGCTAAGGAAAAAAATAGTGACAACACCCAATGATGGGAAGGATGTGGAAAAACTGGATCACTCATTCACTGTTGGTGGAAATGTAAAATGGTACCGCCACTCTGGAAAACAGTTTGGCAGATTCTTTAAAAAAAAAAAAAAGATGGGCTTCCCTGGTGGCACAGTGGTTGGGCATCCACCTGACAATGCAGGGGACACAGGTTTGGGCCCTGGTCCGGGAGGATCCCACATGCCATGGAGCAACTAGGCCCATGGGCCACGACTACTGAGCCCACGTGCCGCAACTACTGATGCCTGTGTTCTGCAACAAGAGAGGTCGCTACAGTGAGAAACCCACGCACCGCAACAAAGAGTAGCCCCTGCTCACCACAACTAGACAAAGCCCTTGCGCAGCAATGAAGACCCAATGCAGTCAAAAGTAAAATAAATAAATAAAAATAATAAAATAAATCTTTAAAAAAAAAAAAAGAAAGAAACATGCAGTTACTAAACAATCCAGCAACCACACTCCTAAGCATTTATCCCAGCTAAGGGAAGACTTATCTGGACACAAAAACCTTTGCATTAATGTTTATAGCAGCTCTATTCATAATATCATAAAATTGAAAACAACCCAGATGTCCTTCAACAGATGAATAGTTAAACTGTGGTATATCCACACCATGGAATATTTACTGCTCAGAAATAAAAAGGAATGAACTATTGATACATTACTGGTTGAGTCTCCAGAGAATTATGCTTGACGAAAAAAATCCAATCTCAAAATTACATACCATATGAGTCCATTCATATGACACTCTTGAAATGACAAAATTATAGAAATGATGGATAGGTTAATGGTTTCCAAGCGTTACTGAGGAGGTGGATGCAGAAAGGAAGTGGGTGTGGCTGTAAAAAGGCCACATGAGGAATCATTTCCGCCTCGTGATGAGAATGTTCCACACCTTGACTCTATTGGTGTCAATATTCTGGTTTCAATATAGTACTATAGTTTTGCAAAATGTTACTACTGGGGAAACTGGCTAAAGGATACATGAGATATCTGCATTGTTTCTTATAGTTGCATGTGAATCTACGATGATCTCAAATTTAAAATTTTAATTTTAGAAAACAGTACAATAAAGGCAACATTTACTTTGCTCACTAATCTCCAATTTGAGCAGGGCTCAGTGGGCATAGCTCGTCTCTGATCCACCTGTGTCAGCTTGGACACCTACAAGGCTGGGGGCTGGAACATCTGAGGTCACATGTCTGGTTGTTGGCGGATACCTGAGCTGGACCTGTCAGCTTTTATAGGCAGCCTTTGCACGTGGCCTGGACTTCCTTACAGTACGGTGGCTGGGACCCAAGGTTGACTGTGTGGAAAGAGAGAGAGCCAGGTGAAAGTCTTATCACCTTTTGCAACCCAGGTGTGGGAGGCATGCAGTGTTACTTCTGAAACACGATGCTCGTATTGAGGCAATCAGGAAGGCCCTGCAGTTGCATGGGGAAGAGAATATAGTCTATCTCATGGGGCAATGGGAAGCCTTTGGGAGGGCATGTGGGACTAAAAATATAACTGTCACCATTTTTTGTAAAATATGACGTGCCACGGTTTCTAAAGACTGACCTTCTCTCCTCCAAATCTACAAGACTGGCCATAGCTACCTAGTTACATGTCATTGGTCCAGCCATGCAGAGAGACCAAATCTCTCTCTTTTAATGGTTCCTAATATCTGGAGAAGGAGCTCCAATTGGCCCAAGTGAGTCAGGTATTCGTATCTAGTCAAATTATCCATGTCCTAGAGTTTGAGCTGTGTGGAGGGCATCAGGGTCACATGACATACATACAAGTGTAACAGGGAGATGGGGACAGAAGGACTCACTTTTAGCCATCAAGGCAACCCAGAAAGCACCAAAGCACATAGGTAAATTTTCTTAAAATTTTACGCTCTTGTCAAGAGACAAGCATAAAACAACATGACACAGACAGGTTACATACAAAAGGATAGGCAAAGTTTATCAGGCAAATGCAAACAAAAAGAAAGCTGGGTTGGCAATATAAATATCAGATCAAGCGGACTTAAAGGCAAAAAAAAAAAAGGCATTAAATAGGACAGAAAGGGTTATTTAATGTTGATAAAGGGTACAAGACACAAAGAAGACATAAGCACCGGGAGCTTTTTTTGAGCTGAACACTGTAACTATGAAATATGTAAAACCAATTCTATAACAAATTCAAAGAGAAAATGACAGGACCCAACAGTAGTGGGAGAGCTGGAGATACTTCCCTCAGTCTTTGACAGATTAAGTAGGCAAAGAATGAGTTAGGATAGAGAGGAACTGAATGATATATTTTATGTGTCTGACTTAATAGATAGATGTCAATTTTATACTCTATGAGAAGAAAATAATACCTTTTCTCTAAGAACTCATGAAACATTCACAAAAAATTGATCATATATTGGTCCACAAAAGAAACCTCAATAAATTCCCCAAAGCAGAAATTGTACAAGCCCTGTTTTATGACCTCAATACAATAAAACAAAATTAATGGCAAAAGTTCAAACCGACAAACCCAAACACTTTGAAATTTAACAACACTCGGCTTCAGAAATCTTGGGTCAGAGAGAAAATCAAGGCTGTAATTACAGATCATTTAGGACTTAACAGCAACAAGAATATTGCATATCAACGCTTGTGGGATTATGCCAGAGAAAAATCAGAGCTAAAGACCCGACACTGTTGACAGAAAAGAGTACAAATAAATGGACTAAAGATTCAAGCTCAAAAATTTAGAAAAGAATAACAAACCAAACCAAAGAAAATTAGGAGGCAGGGATTAACAAATATAAAAGCATAAAATCATGATTTGAAGGGGAAAAAAAACCTGATATGTCAAGAGGTAGTTGTTTGAAAAAGAACAAGAATGGGAATAAATTGCTAATCCAGAAAGTGTTAACATGGAACATTAAGAATGAGAAAAGACTGAACTCAGTGACAAGAACAAGGACGCAGATACAGAGAATGGACTGGAGAACTCGAGGTATGGGAGGGGGCGGGGGGTGAAGGGGAAACTGAGACGAAGCGAGAGAGTAGCACAGACATATATATACTACCAACTGTAAAATAGATAGTCAGTGGGAAGTTGTTGTATAACAAAGGGAGTCCAACTTGAGGATGGAAGATGCCTTAGAGGACTGGGGCGGGGAGGGTAGGGGGGACTCGGGGGGGGGGGAGTCAAGGAAGGGAGGGAATACGGGGATATGTGTATAAAAACAGATGATTGAACTTGGTGTACCCCCCCCCAAAAAAAAAAAGAATGAGAAAAGGAATATAATTTCCTGTACAGAGTGTTTTTTCGAGGGAATGTTGTGGTTTTAATCTAATAAAGTTTCAAATGTTCAATGGCTTTCAGAAAAATAGAAATTACAAACTGAAGGTAGAATTAGAAAATGAATGAAGCAATCATGAATCAATGAATCAATACACAAGGAAAATGTTGCCGAGTATGAGAGGCAGGATACCTGAGGCTGGGGGCTCTAGTGCCAGCCTGCCTGCATTTGCATCCCAGCCTCACCTGTCAGGCAAATTATTCAACCTCTCCAAACCTCAGTTCCCTTCATGCTAAATTGGTGATGATAACATCTATCTCTCAAAGGTGTTGTTGTGCAGCCAGTGAAATAACAAGCTAACCCCCTACCACTGTGCAAAAAGGACTCCCCAAAAGATACCATGCATTTTTATTATTGCCTTCCTTCAAACTTTCAAAAAACAGCTCTTTCATATGTTCTATTAATAGTTCCAAGGCATACAGAAAGATGAACCGTATGCATTTGATTTTACAAAATCATTATCTTGATACAAAAACCTGCCATGTTAGCACCAGAAAATGCAAATTTTCTTTATGAATACATAGAAATTAAATAAGATATATGCAAATAGGATCCAGTGTTGTAATGAAAGAATAAGACACAAAAGTCAAATGAGGTATTTCCTAGGAATAGACGAATAGTTCCATATGAGGAAATCCATTAACCCACCTCATCACATCATCAGACAACTGGCAGTGTGCTGACCAAGAAATGCTGCTTTTAGTTATTTGCTTAAAGAAATAAGACATGGACAAAGAGTTGTGTGCAAGGTTGTTTGGTGCAAATTTATTGAACTTTTAAACAATCTAAATACACACTAATAGGTTAATAGGGGAATATATATATATATATATAATAAACATATTATGCTTACGTTATATATAGAAATATACAATGGACTATTCTATAGCAAGGACTATTGTGAAATCATATAAAAGATTATTTCAAAACATGAAAATATATTCAAGACATGTTGTCCACTAAGTATACAGGAAACAGATTAAAGGTAGTCTGTGCTTCCTTACATATGTGGAAACTACACATATTTATCTGTGTGTATACACATACATGTATGAACATTTATGTTGTTTCTTTTGCTACTATCGAAATGCTACAATGAATAAATAACCTTATGCATTTGTTATTTCGTACAAGTGTGAGGATCAAATCACCATATTTTCTCCACCTTAAGCATTGTGATCTAATTCTTGTGCAAAATGAAAAATGCAAATGGTTATTCATTGCAATGTTAAATGTGTGCGTGTATGTATGTAAACATATACAAAGTAATGCATAAGGGGAGAGAAACAAAATAAAATATAACAAAATGTCACAATGGTTATTTTAGGATGGTTTAATTTTTCACTTCTATACTTTAAATTTTTTTCCTTAATGACAATATATGAAAAAAAATCAAATGCTAGCAAAACATTTGAAGCGAGATTCAAACAAAAGGAAAAGCCCTGCGCTTGTAAACCACATATCTAAATTCAAAACATTTATCCTGTTTGTAAACTTGTTTGTAAAAAAAAATTATAAGAACTACTTCAAGTAGGATATTTAAGGAGTTTTTTTACAGTGTCTGCAAATCAGTAGGTCAATAATGTATATTCAAATGAAAATCATTGCGAATATTAGTTTAAAAATGTATGTGAAAGTGATTAGCACAGAGCCTGGGGCATAGCTGGTTACCAGGAATTATTAAAGATGAACCTGAATCATCTCCCTTTCCCAGTGACACCTAGATTCTGAAATGGAAGATTAGAAGTATTTCTAACTGCCATACTCCACCATTAAACTCGGGTTCTCTCATTTCTTGCAACTGTTTATTTCATGCTGCATACTGTTTAAAAACAAATAAACTGAATAATAATAATAACAATAAAAAACAATGAAACTGGTTTTCTCCTTGCTTCCGGAGAACAAGCAGAACAAATCTATCCTTGATCTCTCTTCTTAGATTCTCTCTTCTTGCTTAAATCCAGATCTAGGATAGAACTGATTCAGCATTTGGCAAATAGTTTTTTCCTGGATATAACTTAATATTCTGTTCTGGGAACAGAGAATATCTTCATGTGAGAAATGCTGGCTTACTGCCCAAACCTACACCCCACAGGATAGAGTTCATGACTATTTAAAGACCCTGGTCTGAACCAAAGGAATGATATAAATGATTCCATTGGTATGGGAAATTTTGTCTGGTAGGAGCACACAGGATGATTTGTCTTGGAAATTGCCAGAGACTAGAACTAAGGGAAATATGAACAAAAAGATCTATTGTGAGCCTGGATTTAGGAGATGGCCAGAGGAAGAGGATTTGGGGACTCACTGGATGGATTTGGAGGATGAAGGGAGGGAAATGGTGAATGAGGACTGAAGTTTTGCTTTCCCAGCCCATGGACCACTAGTACCATGGACAGAGCTTGAGCACTGGCGAATAAGATGACGAGCTCACTTTGGGGCAGGGATGCCCACAAGCAGTTTAAAATCTAACCCTGCATACCAGATGGACCTCAAACTAGAAGTGTAGACTTGAGACCTCTCAATCTGGGCAAGAAGGTAGAGCCCAAGTCTTCATGAAGACCTCTGAGCCTTATGGAGCACTAGTATTTAGAGAATAAAAGAGAAAAAAGGATCTAGTGAGAGTTTAAGAATGAGAACCCAGAGGGTATAAAGCCAAAAGTAGGAAAGATGCTTTCATCTAGGAAATGGAGGCAGATCTAGACCGAAGAGGATGGCAGAGCTGTGACCCAAGATTTAGATAAACTAAAACTAAGACCTCATGGCTCCCCTTTCCCTTGCTTTAGTTGAAATTAGATGCATGCACCAACAAAAAACAAAAACACAATGTCGAATTGAAGCAATAATACAATGTTGAATTGTGCTTTAGTGGTAAGCCAAAACTTCATTCATTTTTAGAAGCCCTTAGAATGCCATGAACTCCTGGCTTTAACAACTATGACTCAATTAATTTTGTGGCTTGTTCAATCAATGAGGACTTTTGCGTTATTAATTAAAACCAATGCTTTTGAAATATTGGGCTGTGTCACTTATAGGTAGGACAGAGCCTAGAACCCAGGACTCTGGATCCCAGGCAGTGGGCGGTTCATGTCAGCTTGCCACATCTCAGGATGCACCCAGACACCTGTGTATAAAGACCTGGGACAAATTAAAGCCCCATAAGGTGTCAGCACCTAGAGTTTGGGCATCCTCTTCCTGGTTAACTATACCTGAACCCCCTCCCAGCAAAAAAGGGTCTATTTCTCCTGTCCAGTGCTCTATCTCATGTATGTGTGTTTGCCAAATGTCCCCTAGTCTCCATCCTTCTCCTCCTCCGCCCCAACAAAGCCTCTATTGCTGGTCAGCCAGATCGGCAGATGTGGGTGGGTCACCATGGTGACAGAGGAAGCCCTAATGCAGAAGGAGAGAGACAGAAACAGCAGAGGAAGGACCCTGCCCTGTTTCTAGGGTAGCCAAAGTTCTCAGCTTTTTAGAAGTGCTTCCTTTGACTCAGAGAAGCATAGTAGAGGTCAAGAAAGGTGCTGCTATGTTGGAGAGCCCGCGGAATTCCTGAACTCTTCTTTAAAAATTTTTTTCTGTGATTTTCAGGTGATCATCAGTATAACCATCCGATTTTAAGCAGCGCTACCCAGACCCCTACACATGGTGAGAGATGATTGAGAGCGTTCTGCATTCCATCCTCATTCCAAGTGGCTCCATCCTAGCTACTGATGCCTATAATGGCATCAAACGTGGTCACTGGTTCACTGAAGCTAAGGAGGTGTAAGGAGGCAGGTACCCGCCCTCCTCCAGGGCCACAATGCCTCACTCTCACTTTTAGACCATTGTCCCCCTAGCATCTGTCTCTGATATCAGAGTGATCTTCTGCCAAGAAAGGGAAAGAGTAAGCCCCTTTCTTAACCCATTTCACTTGCAATCTCGATCACTTCTTGCAGCCATAAACTCCATGTGTCCACAGCAAGGAATGAACACTCTCCTTTGCCCAAGGCTACTCGTGGTACCATTTAGGAATGACATGAGATGTGGAAAACCCTATTGATCCTCCCCAAACTAATTAAGATATAATAAAACTCAAAACCCAACTGGATGACTTGAGTTTTATTTAGCCTCTTGGCAGGGCAAGAACCTGAAGGTTGCAGAGCACAGGTGTGTCAGCAAAGTGCTAAAGGGTTACAAAACCATGTTTCCCTCTTAGGTTTTAACATCTTCCCACCAGATCACAACTTAACATTTGGAACTGCAACAAAAAACTATTTTTGGTACATGCTCAAAATTTGATAGAATATAAGACAGCCATGTAAATTGTGAGCTATCAGTCATTCTTCTGCCTTTGCTGTGAAAGAGTGGAAACATCATTAAATTTTAGTGAAAGAGAAACTCAAAACAAAGATAAATTCTGCAGCTCACCTGACAGGGAGACCTACCCCTCTCATGTCAGACTCTGCTCTGTTTCTGCATTATAATTCGGAGAACAAAAGTGGACTATTTTGATGTCCCCCTCCAGTGGAAAGGGGGCTCCTCGTGGAAATATGTGATGAAAGCAACAGTTTAGTAAGGTGTTTCAGTTTGCGGGGTCTAGGGAAAATTAGAACTAGGAGGAACTGGAGAGATCAGTTAAAAGAAGCTGTTATCAGTGGTGATGTTGACAGTGGGGAGAGAGAAGGGTTCAGATACGAACCATTTTGGAGAAGGAACTGGGAAAACTTATTTACCAACTGAATATGGCTGATGAGAGTCAATCATGAGTAAAATGGAGAGCCACGATCAATTAGAAGAATGGAGGGTCTTATTAACACAATGTAAGGAATCGGGAAAGCAGTCAGTGTACTGAGGATGGAGCTGCTGACGGTGAGCTTGGGTCTGGACACCAAGAGCTGGTTATGACTGTAGGATTTGCAAGAAAAATCACTCAACAGGCAGCTAGAAATGCAGTCATGAAGTCTGGAGGGAGATGACAGCTGAGGATGTAAGTTATGCTTTGGAAGCAGTAACAGAAGCCTTGGGAGCAGGGGCAATCTGTGCAAGAAGGCTGAAAGAGAAAAGCAGCAGGCAGAAGCAGAGAGCCTGGGGGATGCCCATGGTGATGAAGCAGCAGCAGGAAGAGGAGCCAGAAAAGGCAAGCGAGGATGCTCTGCTTGCTCAGTACCATTCTGAAAGAGTAACTATGAGCTGGTTTTCCCTGGAAGAAGCCGACGCAAGCACAGCCTCCTGAATACAAAAGGAGGAACCACTCTCCCTTCCTCCTCTTCCTGTCTTCTTTTTCTATCTGGTGTGAGGAGATGAGAGTAGATGAGACCCAATCCCTGCCCTTGAACACCTCACAGCCTAGTGGAAGCAGGGTTTTCTCTGCATTCCTTCCCTGAATGTTACACTTTTCCCAGAAACTGGCAGAGCAACTCTCAAGAGAGGAGGCGGCCTGTGTCTACTTGATTAGCCAACGAGCATTAACTGGATCCTTATTTTGGGCCAAGCACTAAGAAGGCATCAGAAAAATTGGAAAGCAAGACTTCTGCTGTCAAGGAGATTGCAGTCTTTGGAGATCAACAAGACTAACTCAAGTCAAATGACTAGAGACCACATAGACACTAAACTGGATGGTATTGACCAGAAGAGAAGTACGGGCTTGGAGACCAGATGTCACTCTGGGCTGAAAAGATGTGATGTTGTCACAGCAAAGAGTCTTGGGGGAAGGGAGACTCTGGATCGAGGAAGAGTGGGGATGGGCATTGCCATAGGAGAGAGAGCATGAGCAAGGGGGCAGGGGCATCACGGTGGAGGCAGAAAGCAAGGAAGGGCTGCCTTGGCTCAGTGGCAGGTTTTGGAGAACAGTGAGGGATAAGAGCATCCAGAAATGTTGCATTTGGAAGTGGGTGAGCTGAGTGATGCCCTCGGTGGGTGTATGATGCCAACAGGCAGAGGGAAGTTTGTTCTTCTCCAACATGGCCAAAGTGAAGAAACAAGAGCTAAAGGGCTGGTGGCTATTACCCAGCTCTGGGTAGCAGTGCTCTCGGCTTCCTACCCACTCCACTTCCTGGTGTCTGTCCTGATCCATGCCAGGGAGGCTCTTTCTGTACAGCGTGTTCTGATCACTCAGGGATGAAGAGCATCCCCCACCCCCTCACATATGTACCATACTGGCGTGAACACCAGCTCATTGGCTGGGCTCCCCGGGCTCTATCCCCAATGTTGGGGGTATCAGTGAAGGCAGGAAGGGACAGAGAAGCCAGGAGTTCCCTGTATTGAGACTGCCCTTGGACCAAGCCTAGGAATGCTTCTCTTAGTCCCATGATTCACAGCACCCTCCTTGCCAAGAGGCATGTGGAGACACAGACATCTGACACCTTTGTCCAAAGTTAGAGCATGACCTTTCTTGGGTGTCCCAAACCAAGAGGATCGAGGGATGATGTGAGAGACACCCAGCTGCCTCATTTCTGGGAATGGTACCACTGTCTTCCCCAGAGATACCTGTTGACTTCTTGCTGTGCTTCAAGTCGGTCAAGCACCATGGCATGCTTGTCTTCCTTCCCTGGATCTCTATTCGTTTTTATCCCCCATGTTCATGGCCACTCAGCACCCATACTTGCATCTCCTCTCTCCCTGCAACTCCTGTGTTATTCCTAATCTGGCCCCCAGATCCCAGCTCATTCACCTCAATAGTCATTCACCTCACTTCTCTTTGGTCTTTTCTTCCATGTCTTCCCCCCTCCTTTTTCCCAGGTCTGGCACTGAATAACTCTCCCTTCTCTCTCTTAGACTTTGGAATCTCAAGGCTCTATCTCAAGGGATGGAGGGAGAAAAATGGAACGATGCTCTGGGCATTTTGCCCACATTCTTTCCTCCAGCAGCTCAGGGATGGCTAAGGGGGTTTTGGAGAAAGGAGTTGGAATTAGAGGAAATGGCTTTGTAGCTCACAGTGGCTTGTCAGTTGCAGGGCTTGGAGAAGCCAAAGGTGGAAGGAGCAGTGTGAGAGGTGAAATGACCCCACGGACAGTGTGGGTTGGAGTTTCAGTGGAGCTGGGTCCTGGACCCAGTCCTACGGGTATGCAGACAACATCAGTCACTCCACCTCCTTCAAACTCAGATTTTTCTGAGCTTGAGAGCTAGTTTGCCTAAAGCTCTTAGGGAAAAGATAGTTTCATGCGGAAATAAATGATTTTATGACCGCCTCCCTCATCTCCATCGGGCTTACATTTTCATCAGACAGCCCAGTGATGTACCTGGGGGAAGAGTTTGCCATTCAAGGAAGGGTAACCTGCCATCATGGCCAGTGCAGCCAAAAAACACCTGCGCCCTGGCCTGCTGGCAACTGAAGCTGGGCAGTGAGGGAGACTGAGTCACTAGCATCACGTGTCCTAGCACAAGGGGCCAGGAAAGCAGGATGGGGAAGAGAGATGGAACCTGGACACTTCCCTCCTGCCTGCCCCCCAGCCTTTGTCCCCACTAACGCCACGACCCCTCCCTTCTTTTGCAGAGAAGCCTCGGATGAACAACATCCTGACGTCGGCCACCGAGCCCTATGACCTCTCCTTCTCCCGCTCCTTCCAGAACTTGGCCCACCTGCCCCCGTCCTACGAGTCCGCAGTAAAGACCCACCCCAGCAAGTACTCATCCCTGAAGAGGCTAAGTAAGTGGGGTTTTCCTGGGGCTGGGGTATGCCTCTGGTGCCTCCACGACATCTTCCTGGGTCTCACTCTCTTGCTTTGCACCTGAGGGCACGGGGGTGGTGTCCCAAGAATAAAGAGTAAGGTGTAGCATGGCAGAAGAGCACAAGCGCCTGATTTCTGCTCTTTGTGGCTGAGTGTGTCCTCTC
Source organism: Hippopotamus amphibius kiboko (assembly GCF_030028045.1). Lineage (NCBI taxonomy): Eukaryota > Metazoa > Chordata > Mammalia > Artiodactyla > Hippopotamidae > Hippopotamus > Hippopotamus amphibius. Next base: position 5,673,228 of record NC_080202.1, on the reverse strand, counting down.
CCTGGGTAGAATGGTGGCCATGGCATCCTCAGGTCCACACTCCCATGGGAGACAGTGCTTCATCTCAGGCACCAGTTTAACTACAAGAGAAAGCCTTTCCCCAGCCTCACCCCACACCTCCCTTCTTCAAACCCTGGGCCTTCCTTGCTCTCTATCTGTCTTGGAGCAAAGGCTATCAATGCCAGAGCTTTTGCTGAGGCTCTTCCCAGAGACTGGTGGTGGAAGGACGCATAAACCAGCTCCCTCCCTAACCCCGTCAACAGTCGTGGGAGCCTGAGACTCCCCACTCCACGCACTCACCCCATTTCATGAGCTGAGCCCAGTTCAGCCCTTGATTCCAGCTCTGCCATTTGAGTCTGGGGAGGCTCTGGGGATGATGGGTTTTAGATGTTACAGTGTCAAGAAGGTCATGGCAGGAGAGGTCTTCTCTTCCAGCTTTCCAACTCTTGGACCTTCCTCCCCCATTTCGCAATGAGTCTATTTTGATGACCACCCAGCTACAGGCAACCTACTGTGATAGAAGTTCAGCCCATAAGGCTGCATCAGCCACCCCCAAGGTGGAACAGTGAGTCTCTATGGTTAAACGTGGGATTCCCACATTCTGCAGAGACCTGGAAGGCTGTCTGTAGGAAGCCTCATTCCTGAAGTGTGGGGCAAAGCAGGCTTGTGTGTGTCCTGGGTGAGTTCAAGGGTGAGTCGCGCAGCCTCATGGATGGAGAGAAGGGCAGAGTGTCTGAACGAGGTGTATGTATGGGATTGTCCTGGCCTGCTCGTGCTGTGCACACATGCAAGGTGTATGTAGACTTGATTCTGTGCTTGTGTAGGGGCTGGATGCCCATGTGTCAGCTTCCTAGGCATAGGCTGTTACTCCAGAGAAGGTGTTACTATGTTCCTAAGCTACCAGTGAGCGTTTTCACAAGCGCCTCCTGGATGGAGCATCTTGCTTTATTCTAGCGGGATTCTAGTTCTGCAGCCCAGCTTCCTTGAAGAGACATTCTGAACCTCATCGGAAAGCTGCGGCTGCTCCTTGCATGTTTCAGTAAGATCCAGGGAGCTGTTCTGCTTTGGGACCGTGGTGCGGCAGAAGCAGCACTGGAGCAGGAGTCAGGGGCGTGGGCTTGCCATGGACTCTGCCATGAACTCCCTGGGGACCTTGAGGGAGGCCCTCAACCCTGGGATACTCAAGGTGGTCCAAGGATGAGGGGCCTCAGCATTGCCTGGGAGCTTGTTAGAGATGCAAACTGACTCGCAGACCCACCCCAGAGCCAGGTGTGAACCAGACTCTGCATTTAACAAGACCCCTGGGGACTGCTTTGCACATTCAGTGGAGAAGCACAGCCGCTACCCGGTTGGGCTGCAGGATCCTAGTGCAGTCCTGGCTGCAGTGTCACAGAGTCACCCCAGCTCACTCCTCTCTCTCTCTCTCACTGTCTCTCTCCCCTGCAGCCGACAAGGAGGCTGACGAGTATTACATGAGGAGGCGGCACCTGCCCGACCTGGCCGCCCGTGGCACCCTCCCCCTCAACGTCATCCAGATGTCCCAACAGAAGCCGCTGCCTCGAGAGCGACCCCGCCGACCCCTCCGGGCCATGTCGCAGGACAGGGTCCTGTCCCCGGAGCGGGGCCTGCCAGATGAGTTTGGCTTGCCCTATGACCGCATCCTGTCGGATGAGCAGCTGCTCTCCACGGAGCGCCTGCACTCCCAGGACCCGCTGCTGTCCCCGGAGCGGACGGCCTTCCCCGAGCAGTCCCTGTCGCGGGCCATCTCGCACACGGATGTCTTTGTGTCCACGCCCGTGCTGGACCGCTACCGCATGACCAAGATGCACTCCCATCCCAGTGCCTCCAGTAACTCCTACGCCACCCTGGGCCAGAGCCAGACGGCGGCCAAGCGCCAGGCCTTTGCCTCACGCAGACATAACACCGTGGAACAGCTGCACTACATCCCCGGCCACCACACCTGCTACACAGCCAGCAAGACAGAAGTGACCGTGTGAAAGGCGGGGCAGCAGGGCAGGGGCCTGGAGCGGAGCCTCCAGCCCCGGACGGCTCCCTCCCCTCGTCCCCTCTGTAGGAGCTGGCCCGTGTGCGCTGCCTTGGCCCAGAAAGCCATACTCCTGGGACACAGCCAGTGGCCTGGCACAGCGCGCCCAGACCTGGGATCTAGAGCGATCACCTTCACTCTTCCAGAAGAATCAGAGGGGAGGGCGGAGGGGGGGGCTAGGCCCCAGTCTCCCCTCCCCCGCCCACTATTACCAACTCCCTTTCAGTCCCACGTGCCCTGTCCCTGCTCCCCTCCTGGGGACTCAGCTGAAGTTTCCCTCCGCCGAGAGACCCTGGCCTGAGGCTGGCCTGAAGCCGCCTGGGTGTGAATCGGCCAGTGGGTGCAGTCCATGGGCTGACCCCGACTGAGTAGGCTACTGGGTCTCATTCATTTACCTACAACCGCATCACAGAAATCTTCTAGTGCCTAAAAACTGCCTGCTGGCTCTCTCAGAGCCAGGGAGCTGCTGTGTCCATAAGCACAATAATGATTCTCTTCTGCCTGCGGGAACTCTCTGGTCCCCACCGGGGGGCCCTTCCTCTGCTGACCCCCTGGGGCCCCACCCTGGCCCTGTGCCCCTCCCCCAAGCCCCAGGACTGGGAGGGGTTCCCTTCCTTCAGCCTCCTCTCCAGGGCTGGGAACCCCTCCCCGTTCCAGCTGGCCGCCCCGCCCACAAGGCTCTGCCCCTCCCCCAGTCCTAGATTCCACCCCTGGGTTCTCTGGGCCTTCGCTCTAGTCCTTCCAGAAGAGTGTAGGGATGGGGTGCAGGGACTTTTGGGGTGCCCTCCCCAGCAACCTGATGATCTCCACACCTCCTCCAGGCCTCTAGGTCTGAACTGTGACCTGCCACACTGGCCTGCCTTCCCCTCCCCTGCTCTTCACCCAAGAGGCATCTGCCCCTGGCCAGAGAGTGGGGGTGGGGAGGCCACTGTGATGCCCTGGGCCTCAGGGGCTCGCCATTCCCATTGCCCAGGGCTCCCACCACTCAAGTCAGGCAGGACAGAGGCTCTGGCTTCCAGAGAGGGGCAGCTCAGCCCCAGCCAAGGAGGACTCCAGGTGGTTGTCCTGCACCTTGCCTGCTCCTCTCTCCCCATCACTGCCCACCTGCTTGGCCCCTTCTCTGTTTAGAACTTACTCTCTGCCTGTTTGCCCACCCCTCCCCCACCTCCCATCCTCCTGTAGCTCCCCAGCTCTCTCCTGGCTGCTGCTTCTACAGACCAGTGCCTCCTTTGGATCAAAGGGACAGAGACCCATTAGCAGACGCAAGTAACGGTACTCCAGGCTATTGGTCTGGGGGCTAACTGGGTAGCTCCCCAGTTGCTCCCTGCAAGGGGCATCAGGACCCAGGCAGATCCATGCCCTCAGCTCTACTGGGGGGCTGCCTGTGCCAGCCCATCTCTTCTCTGCCTCCAACCTAGGGGGTGGGCAGGATGCGACAGCCACCTGGAGAGCAGACAGTGAACGAAGCAGCATCCACTCCAAGAGACCAGAGCCTGGGGGGTGGAGAGAAAGGGCTCCCCAATTCTGAGGGCCAGGGTACCTCCCTGGGCTGAAGCTGGGGGAATCGGCTTCAGATTACTGGGTGAAGGTATGATACTAAAAATGTGACTGTTGTCACAGTCAGACTCCAAAAGCAATGACTTCAAACTGGGCTTTTAGATTCCTCAGTTCCATATACAACATGTCTGGCCCTTTAAAGGGGGGTGGGGTGGGTCAGGGAGAACTCCCCAGTGTTAGCCCTGGGAATTTTTAATCTAATCCACAGAGAAATCAATTGACTGATTCCTCTTACTTATTCAAGAATTCCAAAGCTCTTGTTCACCCCCTCCCTGCAAGGCTTACCATCACATGAATCAGGAGGGGACTGAGGCTGGCGGTGATGGCCCCAGCCCTGAGGTCCCCAATGGGGTGGTGTCACTGGGGGTGTGAGGCTGTGAGGACAGGGATAACTCTCTGCTTTCTTTCCTTACAAACACATAAACCTTCTTGAGGGCTGGTCCCTAAGGGTTTATGAGTCTTTGGTCCAGAAGGTGGAACTGGAGGAAATCAACTACTCCTAGAAAGGAACATGTGTCTGTCACAGCCGGTCCCTTCTGCCCAGTGCTCTCTAATCCAGCCCTCAGCCAGGCCCCTTGAAGGCTGCCTGCTGGTGGAGACGAGAAAGGACGTGGGTGGGTGAGAATCCCCTCCCCAGGTGTCTACACACACGTACACCCGAACCAGAAGTCAGATCTCATTCTGTGTCTGAAGCATCATCACAGTACCAAGTTCTCCAGCCCTTAGGACGATGCTTCTCCCCAGCCCTGTGTGTCTGTCTCAGGGGTTTTTTGATAGGTTGATTCGGAAACATTTCTCATCCAGCGTTCCTACTGCCCAGTTTAAAACCTCTGGTGTCAGTCGGATCAAAAAATTCTACCTGAACCTTTACTTCTTTTAAATGACTCTTCTGCTTCACCCTTGGGTCTGGAAGGAGTGAGGGAGGGAAGGAAGGAAGAAATAAGAGAAAGAAGTCTACAACCTTGCTCCAATTCAGTCCCCCATTTCAAAATCCATACAATGATGTCTTAACTGGGACACAGCAGGATCTCCTTTATCGGTCTTCTCGTCCATGTTTGCAGAATAAGCAAAGCTGAATTACCAGACAAGTTCTTGTAGCAGATGAGAGAGGGTTCTGGGGCTGGAATCCAGGTGTCCTGACTTCCAGCCCCACCAGGCTGGTGGCCACTACCACACATGGAAGGGCCGGCCCTTCCCCCACAATGTAAACTTCCCTCCGCCAGCAAGGGAAGCCCCGAGCCCAAAGTTTCCCTGTGCTTGTCTGGCTGTCTGTGTGAGTCTCCGTTGATCTGCTGGGAATGCACTGGGGTCTGCACTGGTTCTCTCCGGCCCAGAAGGTTCTTGCTGGTCTGCTTGGCCTTTGGTGGCAGTGAAGCCCTCACAATCCACCATGTCCTTCCACCTTTCCTGCCTTGCTTCCTCCAGTGAGGATTTTTGTGAGCTCATAAATCACAAAGGCTTTCCCAAGAATTCCTTTAACCCCCTAAGTGGGCTTCTGCCCTCAGGGCTTCCCAGTGTCTTGAGTGATAGGCCTGCCTTCTAGAAAGTTCCAACCCTTCTCTTAATCCAGATGTCTTCTCCTCTCTTTCCATTCTCCCACCGTGAAACTGACCTCAGTCTTCTATGCCTGTTCAGCCATTCCTCCCTCTCATCTCCCCGACCCTGCTCTTTTCCTCCATTCACCTCTCTCCACCCCTAATTTCTTTTCCCTGGTCCTGCTGTTCGCTCTGGTTCTAAACGTAGAGCTCTCAATGAGAACAGTCCCAGAACGAGACATTCTTCAGGTCTCCGTTGGCCTCATTGGTTTATCCTTTACCTCCTGCCCCTACGAGATAAAGGATGGAAGCTGCTCTGTCAGAGGCATCATGGATCAAAGACCAGCTTTGGTTCCTGCAGCTGCCGTGTTCCTGAAGCCCCTGCCCCAGCCTGTCCCTAGCCCAGAGGCTCCTGCTCTGGCCAAAGATTCATATCCTTTTTGAGGGCTCTTGGCCACTGTTCCATCTCACATATGCCTGTCCTGCTTGTGTGTGTCACAGATCCCCCTTTGTCCCCAAAGCCTGGAGAGCCTCACGACGCTCCAAGCACAGGGAAATATCCATTCCAATAACCCTGCCACCAAGCAATCCACTTTCTTTAGCGATACCTTGTCTGCCACCAGCCTTCTGGCATCAGACTCCATCCACAGGCAACTGAGGACTTGACCCAAGGTAATCTGCAAGGACTCCGATGACCTGGGTCCGAGGAAGCACCTGCTCTGTTCCCCCAACACACCTTCCTCCACCATCCTCCCCAAACCTGGGAAACTTGGCTCTGGAGTATTTTCAAGGAAGCTGGTTGTGTTTCAAGGAAGCATTTTTCAGGGTTCTGATTTTTTTTTTTAATAAATGCAGCATTTTAGTGACAGATTTGATATGAAAGCTATGTCTTCCTGGGCTCTATATTTGATTTCAGAAGGAAGCAAACTACAGGAGGAAAAGCACAGGGCTGAGGCACTTGGACATGCGGCTTCAGCCCTGGCTTTGTCTCCCTCTTGCCACGTGACCAAGCCATGTTCTTGCTCAGCGCCTCTGTTTCCAATTTGTAGTCAGGGGCTTTGACCAGATAAGTTCTGAAGTTTCATCCTGCTGTTACATGTAGGGATCCCATTCCCCATTGGCACCCACTCCCCTGTGCATTCCTCCCCTCCTCAACTGGGCCACACACACCCCATTCCTCCTGCCCCACGCGATGTCCTCAGATGCCCTAGGCAGCCACTAGACTCCTCCCCAGAGCCTGGGGTGGGCCCTGTGGTCGCAGCCACCCAGGGATGTTCTCCTGCCTGCAGGTGTAACAGCCTACCCATTCAGTGGGTTACCAACCATGTGTCATAGAATCCCTCCCATCTAGACACACCTAAATCATCTTAGGTGTCTGCGTCATTGGGGAATTCTGAAGTTTTCATTTTGATGTGGTCCTTAAAGCTAGAGGGAGGCAGTCTGATTTCAGAGAGGGGACAGGCTGAAGGAGAAAGGTCCAGAGGCTGGCCCACAATGGCATGAAAGTTTGTATTTGCGGACAGCTTGGAATGCATTCCAAGCCACAGAGGAGATGCACGGCAGAGGCCCTGTGGGGCAACGGATGTTATATCCTCCTCCAGACCCTGTGTCCTGAAGACCGAGTTTGGACACTGGGCTCCATTCCGCCCGGAGGAGGGGGAGGCATCCACCCCTCTGGGCTGCTAAGAGATGGGCACCCACCGCATCCTAGTACCTTTCTAGCCCCTCCTTGTGACACTGTCATCCTCCCGGTGAAAGCTTGTAAAGAAGCAAGAATTGAGAGTCCAAGTCAGTATCATCGAACCCATCTTGTAAATCGACAAACACATCAACCACCTATCAGTCAGAGAAATGAAGTCATATGCTTCCTTAATACCGTCCCTCCTGAGGGAGAGGAAGACCCCTGCTCAACTTTGCTGCCCATTCCTGCTGTGACCCTTGAATGCCACTCCCTGGGAGGACTCATTCATTTGCTTCGTAGTGGCAAATATTCCTCTAGTTCTATAACTTAACTAGACATTTTGTAGTAAAGAATTCTTGAAGTTCTCTAATAAAAAAAAAGCAATTCTTACTGTAATATTTTTAGTTTGGGGACACAATTTCCTAAGGGGGGATTGATGACCATTTTTACGCATTAGCCCAATTTATGGATTCCATGTTTATTATGTATGGTAGTACTGATGAAAAGGACCTTTCTATCTGTACCTTTGCACAGTTTCTCCATTCCTCATAAGTAAGCTTCACGACGAGCAGTGCTCCAGTCACTGCTGCTTCTGTACAAATCTCATCGTTCTACTTACCTGTCAAAGCACATTCTATATGTACTGTAAACGGATATCACTTTAGTAAGATTTAGTCTTAAGGATTTTTCCACTTTTGTCAGTAACAGATATTTATGGATTAAAGAATAATAAAGCCGTTTCAGCATAACCTATGTCTCTTAAAGTAGCCGCATGCTTCCCTCTACAAACCCAGAGCCAAAACTACAGGTAACAGAAAATCACGAAAGGATGTACAAGATCACTGGAGGTGGGAGCAGAGACAGGGCCTGACTGCAGATGAGAGGGAGGGAAGCTTTAGGGGGATGCAAGCATTGTAAACCTGGGTTATGGTGATGCCCACGACTGTACAAATTTACCAAGTATCATCAAATTGTATATGACAACGGGTGGACTGCAGGATATGCAAATTAGACTTTAATAATGTTTTCAAAATGCTGAACAGAAGGAATGTAGGCTGAGAACAAGTGCCAACGGATAAGGTATACCAACCCAAAGTAGAATCAGAAGTTACAACCTTGTCTCCATATTCATCTACTAGAGCATTATTATTCTTGGACATTAGGTCTTAGTTTAGTCTTAGAGTCAGTGCTTGCAGTTGCCATGGGTGACCAGGGTACGGCTGGTTCCACATCCACGCCATTTTAACCAGAGTATCAGGTTGCGCCATGAAAACTGATTTAGATTTGGAGTCTTGCTCAAGACCTCCTTCTCTGGACCCGTTTTTTATGTTATTTTCTTTGGCCCATATTCACTTTTGCTGCTAAGGTCATCTGTTGTTCTGTGTTTCTGAAATTTCCCCATAACCTAGATACTGGTGGGTTCTGCTTCAGCAAACAAAGTCTTGCCAAACAGGACACGGCCTTCTGCCAACTTCAGCACCTCCGTGCTTCCTAGAATCCACAGTCAGTTATACCCTCTTAGCAACTGTGCGACTGCTTTGTAATGAAAACCCTTCTCCTTGGCTGTGTTGAGCTTATATTCAAAAATCCTTTTGTTACCTCTTACCAATGGCATTCTTCACTAGGACAGAGTTATGAACCTGTTTGCTATTCTAATACATAATCACACACACACATTCTGAAACCTGTTTTGCTCACGACAGCGATCATTATTACAGGGGGTTACTGCTAAGTTGTGATATCGCCAATCCACGATGACACAGAGTAAGCACACACACATTACAAGGATATCGGAGCTTCATTGATCTATAGTCATTCTTGGAAGGACACTCAAAGGAAAACAAAATTCTGAGTTGGCCAAAAAAATTATTTTTTAGAGAAGTGCGATGTAACTATAATGCTTCCACATACACAGAATGGCTAAATTAGACCAGCAACATGTTCCCTCATAGAAAATCACAGGAGACCTTCCTTACTGAACAGGTCAGACTAATATGTAATTAATATAAACATGGTCAAGAGGTTTGAGTCAAGGAGTTCTGAACTTCTTAAAATGGTGTTTCAAGGATTCTTCTCTTAAATTGGCTAAACATTCACTTTTTAAAAAAATTTTATTGAAGTATAGTTGGTTTACAATGTTGTGTTAATTTCTGCTGTACAGCAAAGTGATTCAGTTATACGTATACACACATTCTTTTTCATATTCTTTTCTATTATGGGCTATCACAGGATACTGAATATAGTTCCCTGTGCTACACAGTAGGACCTTGTTGTTTATCTACCCTATATATAATAGTTTGCATCTGCTGATCCCAAACTCCCAGTCCATCCCTCCCCCACCCCTCCTCTCCCTTGGCAAGCATACATCTGTTCTCTATAAATATCCACTTTTAAATATCATTAACTCTAATAATTTGTTCAAATTTTCCTATTTGATTTTCAAAGGTAAACCTCAATTTGGCCCCTGTCACAGTTGTCACTAATTCCAAATTAGTGAGCTCTATAAAAATGAGGTCTTGATACACCATCATTAACAAGCCAAGGCCAGAAAATACTCATGTCAAAAGCACTGAGATTCCGGGGGTCTCGGACAGCCTTTCACCTTCCATGTCACTTTGGATACTGATCTTTCTCCTCTCTGGGTGAGCAGGAAGGAAGCACATAACCTCTAGGGAGGAGAAAGAAAGATTTTCCCCTCAAGATTCTAAGAAGAAAACCAAGGACACTCACTGTTTGGGCTGCAAATGTGTAAGGAGTGGGAAAATCAGAAAGAGCAGAGGCTGGAATGAATGCTTGGAAAGTTCTGGGATGAGTGAATCGCAGTAACTTTTACACAAGGGGTGTGTTGGCCAGTGTCATCTCTGGGCTTCAGTGTCCCCATCTGTAAAAGTTGGGATATCAGACGAATAAAACAAAATGGAACAAAACCCATGTCTGATATATTTTATCACTGAATTGTCACAACACAATATTCAAATTTTATCTGGGCTTCTAGGTAGCTGAATGAACTTGCAAATAACCCATCCTTGCTTGACCTGGCCCATCTCAACTTTCCCATCCCATGACACTAGGATGTGGTCAAAGACTACTGGACTGGGTATCAGAAGATCTTGTTCACTGTACTGGCCCTGCCAGCATTTTGCTGTGTGATCTTGAGAGACATCTTTCTCCTCTTCAGATCTCATTTTTCTCATTTAAAACAAAAAGAGTGGGCCAGACCCCTCAAAATCTCTAAAACCCTTGTCATCTTTTTCAGCCTGCTTCTGTGACTTTGTCAGGACTTTGCAGGGAGCTGGTACGCTCAGCTAGTACCAGTCCTGGCAGAAGGGCAGAGTAGGAGGGCAGAGTGATGGGAAGGCAGGAGAAAACCCTCAGTGGGAGCCATGGCTTATGAGATAGCATCTTCCCAGGGACAAGCATGGCTACCCTGTGTCAACAAGGTGGCTACAGAGGAAGGAAAGGTGTTAAGCTAGAGGAAGAATGAGGTCCTTAGAAAGCTGCTTCTTCTGTTTAACTTAACCTTTTGTGATTTCCCAAGATCAACAACTTGTCTGCTAAAAAAAAAAAATTCCTAAAAACTGCATTTTCACAGAAAGTTCTCAACAGTTCATTATTTTTCTGTTTGCCCATAGATACTGAGCTCAGATGTGTGTTTCAGGACCAGGGCTCTCTCCATGAAAAGGAGAGAAGTTGTTTTGGCTCTAGCTTCAATCTCTACCCCAAGTCCAAGTTCTGGAGATATGTATCAAGTGTAGAATACTGGGATCACTGCCGTCATTTCCAATTGTGTGTACCCTAATGATTCTTTCTTGGACCATGTAAAAGAGCTACTCCTGCTGGTTCACCATGGCAACCATGGAGAAGACCTCCCCTGCTACCCAAAGGATATTAGTCCATACGTTGATCTTCATTTCAGACTTGGAGAAAACAAAACCCTGTCATCTAAGCCAGTGTGCCCACAGAGCAGCAACTTCAGTGTCCCGGGGAGCTCACTGCAGTCACTGCCAGGCCTGCCCTACACTCTCTGAATGAGAATCTCTAGGGTGGGTCCACCACATTTGCCTTTCCACCAGATCCCTAGGCGACTCGATGCCCATTAAAGTTTAAGAAACACATCCTTCTGCATTTTTCTTTCACTTTTGAAATTCTGTAATCCTAATGTAATAAAGATTTCAAATTCAGGGGATCAGAGCAGCCTTGATCTATGCAGCCAATTTCAGGCAACCAGCTTCAGTGAAGAGGTTAGAACAAAAGTGAGTTTACATCAGGATTTACTGCACAGCACAGGGAACTATTCAATATCTTGTAATAACCTATAGTGGAAAAGAACCCAGAGGAAAAAAATATATATATATATAACTGAATCACTCTGCTGTACACCTGAAACTAACACAATATTGCAAAGTAACCCTACTTCAATTAAAAAAAAATGAGTTTACAGAGGATTAAGTATTTGGGGAATGAGAAAGCTGAGCCAGGCTGTATAAATTACCTCTAGGAAGGTTTAATAGAAGAGAAGATAGATACGTGACTATTAGAAGGTTGGATGAGAATTTTTAAAAACTGGATAAACCTGAGCGTGTTAAAATTTGAAGAGAAAGGAGAATCAGGTAAAGACAGGGACCCAGAACCAGATCCATTCCCTCGGGTGTAGGAGGAGCACAGCAGGAGGAAGAGCAGCTCCTCTGAATCTTCTAGGGAAAGCAAGATGGCGGCCACTGTGAAATACGGCAAGGGGATGCTAGGAGAGGTTTCCCTGGAGGATCCCAGTCTTCTTGGTGATGGATGATGCAGAGTCGTGGAATGAGGCAGGATAGGCTGGATTTTGCTATGGTGAAAACACCTCTCAAATCTCCTTAAAACGTCTCCCACTCTGCTGCGAATCAGCTGGGGCTTCTGTTGTCCTTCCCCACCTTTACTCAAGGGCTCAGAGATAGCTGGAGCCCCCACTATCTGTCACATTGCCTCCCACCATGGCAAAGGAAAAAGAGAGCTCTGGAAGGTCTGGCCAGGACAATTAAATGGCAGCCAGATGTGACACATATCACGTCTGGTCTAATCTTCTTGGCCAGACCTGGTTACACAGTCCCACCCCACCACAGGGGAGCCAGGACATGTGATTCTATGATGCTCCAGTTAGAGGAGGAGCAGGAAATATCCAGTGAGTAGCATCAATCATGAAAACGGATGCACGATGTGCAGAGAGCCAAAGACTGGGAATTTACAGAGGCAAATGGTCCCTTCTCTATCAAACCCTCAAAATGTTCTCATGCTCTAAAGCAGGTAAAACTTTTCTGCTGTAGGTTGATTCTATATAAAGCCAGTAGTATGTCCACATCCATATCAAATTAGTAGATGTCTCAATCAGGAGTTATTTGGTTACAAGAAACAAAAACGTACTGAAATTAGTTGAGGCCAAAGATGAGAATACTATTTATAACAGTAATAGTACTTAATTTAATAATGATTATTTGTGAAATTAAAATAAATTGAATAATTATTGTTATCATTGTTATATATAAAAGCATCTCACGAGATCTAAGTCTTGAATGTATAATCAGGCCTCTCCAAACCTAAGAAGTTGAAAGTCATCTGAAACCCTGGCAACACTCTCTCCCTGTCTCACTTCCTTCTCTCTGCAAATCTCCATTCCTCTTGCATGTTTCCTTTCACACATGGTTGAACCTGACTAAGATGACACCCTCAGCAATCGTGTCTGCATAATCTCCCAGGTCTAACCCCTGTGGCTAGCTGACACAGTCTCTCTGTGCCTCAATTCCAAAAGTCCTGGGAGAAAATCCGAAAATCTCTATAAACAACTCCCTGTTGTGTACGGGTTATCTACTGCTGCATGACAAAGCTCCCCAAATTTAATAGCACGAACAACAACAATTATTTACTGTTGTAATCCCTCATGGTCCTGAGGGTTGTCTGAGCTCAGTGACACAATGCTCACTAAGGGTCCCTTACGTGGTTGCTGTCAGGCGGTGGCTGGGACTGGAGCCACCTCCAAGGTTTCCTCATTCATACATCTGGCTGTTAATGCTAGTTGTTGGTTGGGACCTCAACAGGGGCTACCCACTGGGACCCTTAGATGTATCCTCTCCACGTGGCCTGGGCTTCCTTACCACATGCAGCTGGGTTCCCAGAGCAAGTGTCTGGAGAGAGGAAGACAGAGAGGGAGTGGGCAAAGGGGAGACGTGGAGAGAGTGAGCCAGGGAAAAGCTGTATCATCATCTCATGTGACGTAGCCTCAGAAGTCACGTAGTCCACTCTCTGAGTCACGAAGTTCTGCCCAGGTTCAAGGGAAGGGGACACAGCCTCCACTGTCTGAAGAGAGTGCAGCAAGGTTTCATTGTGAGAAAAGCATGTTGATGGAAGAGACTGCTGTGACCATCCTTGGAAAATTTGGTCTGCCACACTTTGGGTCAAGGGTCTATCCCTGGTCCCATCACTGTGGTCAGGGAACCTTGGATCACATACTCCAAAACAGCTGCAATCATCCACTCCTGGAGTTGTAGGCAGTTTTCTGAAAATGACGTACAGGATGAGCCCATACACTGGGCAGCCTCTTTACAGTGGGACATCTCTGAAGTATTGAGAACGCACCCTGTGAACACAGCATCTACTCTTTAGTTCCAACCTCAGGACGCCAAAAAAGACAGTGAACAGGATATGATAACAGTGGATTCTGTGAGATTGCATTAAAATATTTCTCATCAACAGGGTGATGATTTTAAACTGGTGGTTTTTTCCGTTTTCCTTCTACCCCTACTCTTTCCCCGGCCAGTCCAAACAACAACAGTAATCCTCCACCTCTCTGCCCCTAGGGAAAAGGCAGAGACCAGAGGAAGAAGTCTTTGTTCAACCTTGACTTTCAAAATTGACTTTTGTCAAGCTCACAGGAGCAAAACTTGTCATGTAATTGCAAGAGCCACGGAGTGGAAAGAGAAATTGTTTCCTATGATATTGAAAGCTGACCTTTAAGTATCAATGAGCCCAGCTTGATAACAAAACAGAGTAGATTGCATATAGAATGTGATGGAGGAGTCCTTCCCCACTGTACAGGACAGAGAGAAATGCCTTCTGCATTGAGAAAAGAAATTCAGGGAGAATCAGAAGAGAGCAAGAGAGTAAGACACATATATCTCTGAGAGAGCCCTGATCATCACCAGGGGTGGGCCCGTAGGGATAGGGGAAGGGAGGACGGCGACAACAGAATCCTCCAGATAGACTGGAGGATCTGAGGGCAGAATGGACTTCTGCTCAGCTTCTGGCCTAGAGCTCTGGGAGTAAAATTCCTGATGAATGTTCCTGCCAACATATGGCAGGAATGGCAACACCGAAATGACAGCAGCAAGCCCTTCCCCCACCTTGAATCCCAGGTTCCCAGCCCCTAAGAGATACTCAGGTGACAACGAGTGCCCTGGCAAGGAATCTGAAGGCTATCTCTGAAGACTGGGAATCTCAGCACTCACAACAGCACAGGGCCGCCGTTACAGAGAAAGGAAGAAATATCTGCATATCTGAGTTACAGACATATTTTTCCCCACAGAGGTCAATTTACTTATTTTTTGCCAAAAGTCTTTTTAAACAACAGATGTTTAAAACCTTTTTTACTGAGATACACCTAAGACGTATTACCAATATGTGCTTTTTTTTTTTCAGAAAGTCTATTGAATGTAGTGTTACCTGTCTCTGAAGTGATATGACTAATAAAATTAGGTTGATGAAAATTTAATGTGCCAGCCATAAATTTTAAAGCTGGGACACCCATATCCTGAGACCCAATGTCTTTCAAGAGTGATTCTCAAGCTTTTTAGTATAAGTACCTCTTCTTACTCTTAAAAAGTATTGAGGACCCCAAAGAACTTTTGTTTGGGTGGGACATATCTATATACATTTATTATACTATAAATCAAAATGGAGACCATTTAAAAAGTTATTTATTAAACCATTTTAAAATAAAAACAATAAATCCATGATGTGTCAACACAAATAACACACTTTTATGAGAAATAACTGTTATTTTCTAAAAATATAGTAAGAAGAGTAGAATTATTTCACTTTTTTTTTGCAAGTTTCTTTAGTGTCTGCCTTATTAGAGGATACCTAGATATTGATATCTGCTTCTGCAGTTAGTCTATTGCAATATCACAGTTTGTACACCTCCCCCCAGAGACAGGAGAGGAGGAGGGGAAGAACCCATAAAGGAACTGGGCGGGGAAGCCCCCCTTTTCCACTGCCACTGGCCAGTCCCTCCCTTGGCAAAGGGACTCTGACAAACCCCGGTAAACCTGAGCTTAGGCCAGGAAGGCGCTTTTGTTTCACATTCATTTGGAATGGTTAATATTCTAATGAACTGAGCATATAAATTATTCATCTGTGAAGTTACCAAATGACTTCTTATTTTCTAAGAATAACCTGGAAAGTAGGGGATGGGAGAGAGGAATAAAGCTGTTTCTGATGACACAGTAGGACTTACTTGTTTGACATCATACAGATGATATAGTGATTACACAGATAAACACATCTTCCATGGGACCTTTGCACAATGCCCCAGATTAAGGAAAAGGAAACATTCACATTAATGACTCAAAAGAGGATCATAAAACTGTGGGATTGAGAAACTATGACACCCTCGATGGGCTCCAAGAAGACAAGGCTTTAACATATCAGTAACAGAAAAACCCAAGGAGAGATAGGATGGAAAGGGAGAAAGTAGTGCAGGGACATGTGATTTTTTGCCCCCCATCATCCTGGCCACCACATGGTACCCCACACACCTCTGGATAACAGACTCTACCATACGCCAGCCACCAGTGTAGGCACGTGACACAGACCAGACCAATTAAAGTCTGTTTCTTTAATTTCTAAACTGAGACTAAGAAAAGAATAGCTCCAACCTCGTCTTGTTTACACAACCCAGTGAGTGACCATGACTCACAAGTGTGTAGGTTGGGTAGTGAGAGTGGAGGGAAGGTAGCAGAGTGCCGTGTAGACAGCCAAGGTGAAACTGAGCTGTTGGGCCCCTCTCCCCTGGGAGAAATCCCTGCCCTCAAGGTTTCTCTGGATGTGTGAATTAAGGGAGACACTGGGATTCACTTTGGACCGGAACCAAATGGGAATTTGGTCAGTCCAGACCAAAGGTCCTCCTCTTTGGATTTAGGATGGGCACAGGGCATGAGAGTTAGTCTAGGGAGTTTCTGTGAGTGTTCATTTCCTTGGAGACCGGACATTGTCCTGTCTTCCTATTAACTTCAGGGCTCAACTCAAGCCTTTGGTCTTGACGTGTGCACTGGTGTTCTTTCCTTGGGAGGGGAGCAATCCAGTGTGAGAGAATTCCCGCGGGTTCTGTCTACACCCTCGTGGGCTGCCTTGCCAGGCCTGCCAGATCGCTCCTGACCCCCATGAGGACCAATGAGGTGAGCAGTTCACCCTCACAACCACTGTGACTTTCTCTTTGATTTTGCTTTCAGAATCCGATGAAACAGGTCGAGCCCATGCAGTGAAAATTAGGTTTACCCACCAGGCCAACCATCATCCTCTTTTATTTCTCCACAGACATTCAGCTTAGCTCTAACTCCAAATAAGCTCCTCAGATAGGGCTGCACAACACGCACCAGAAACAATCTCGCCCAAATAAAGAAGCATCTTCAATTCAAAGTGCTCAAATTTGTTGCCACCCTATGAGGTTTCACATGATGAACTTTGTTCCCATTAAAAAGACAAAAGCTTCCTGTTTTCATATTTGCCAGGATGCTAGTTTTCATATTTCCCAGGCACACTCATCTCTAATCCCTTGGGAAGCTCCTCTTAGTGGCCTATGTCTGTTATATCCTAGAAGTAAGTTGGCCCATCTGGTTCTGAATCTCCTCTTAGGAGGAGGGTTGTCACTTAGAGTAAGAGAGTAGAAAAGAACTGAGATCTTCCTTTTCCCTGGAGGCAAACAAGAAAAGTCAGGAAAGTTATCTTTGCATACAAGAGCAAATAACAATGAGGTAAAGAACCAAGGATCTTTTTCTCTTCTCCTCAATTCCAGGTACCGTGAAGAACAGACTTCATCTTGGAATCACAGCTCTTTCCCAGCCCCCTCCTCATCCTACACCCACCCACGTGACCAGCTCAGTGGTGAAAAGAATTTTCCAGGTGTTTGATAATACATGTTCTACTTCATTCCATCATGCAGTCACGACTCAATATATATTCAGAAATATTTGTAATCCCACCCCACCAGAAGGGTCGGCAACCCCAGGCCTCTTAGATATGTGATTTCCTCTGAAACTCAGAGGACCAAATCCGAGAACTAAAGTGAATGCTGAGCCACAAGAATTCCTGCAATGGCAGAAAAAGAAAAGAGCTGAGAAGGTGTGTTTCTGCAGCTTTCCTTGTTCGGCCCACCCATTTCCTGGGGTGGAAAATGTACAGTTTCACTCTATAGATCATTATAATTAAGTGGTGTGCAGAATTCGTTTTTTTAAAAATAGCTTCATCAACTCTTCATGGCATATTTTTGTAAGACAAGTCTATGTGAAAAGCAAGTGAGGATGGTTATTGTTTAGCACGTTTAATTAAGTAAGTATTTCTTTCACCCTTCTGGGAATTAAACATTGAATGGTGAATAAACACAGGGAAATGTGCCCATGTTAATTTCTGGTTCACTGCCTTGATTCAAAAGCAGGGTGAAAATCAAAGGCTGAGTCTGTGATCTGGAGTCGTTATATGACAAACAAAGCGACTGAAGGTTCACCTTTCTCGTGTCCTATAGGAATTGTTCCGGGAAGAATCCCTTTTGTGTTTTCTCTCCTCAAGTGTCTCCCTGATGGATTCCTTCCCTGTTACCAGTTTACATCTTCATCTCTCCTCTTTCCTGAAGAAATGTTTCTTACCCTGCCGGTTGCATCAGTTGTGACTCATATGTAAGAGGGACAGAAAACACAACTCAGACTGGCTTCCTGGGGAGGGGTGTCTTCACTCCCATCAGTGAAGTGTCCAGCGTGGGGGCTGCAGTGCAAACAGTGTCATCGGCAACTGCTTTCTCGTCTCCATTTCTGGCTCCATTTTCAGGTGACCCTTCCCCTCATGGTGCCAAGGTGGCCCCGTTAGCACTGCCCTACATGCTCCTAGGCTCAAGTCCAAGAGAAACTGGAAGGGCATTATTTACCCCAACAGTTAAACCAAAGCCTTGGGTCTGACTCTGCTGTTCTGATGGGACCACACGTCCTTTGCCAAATCGGTGACTGCAGATGGGGAATGAAATAACCTGATTAGCTCAGGCCAAATACATGCTTCAGCCCTAGAGCTGGGAATTGAGCCCTACCAGAAGTACCTGGGCTGGGGGAAGTAGGGTAGAAGGTGGTTCAGGGGGTGGGGGTAGTTCCCAAAGAAAAAGTGGTGAACCAGAAGAAGGGTGAATGGATGCCAGGGTGAAAACACAAACAAGTAAAACCAACGTCCATTAAACCACCTTTCTGCTGGGGAAGCTGCTGTTGTTCTTCCAAATCTAAGTTAAAATTGTCTCGTGATGTCTTATTCCAAATCGCTGTTGTCAACCTGGCACCTCGATCCTTTACACGCCAGGAAACTACATTTGTCAGAACCTCCTTTACTACATGTTTCTTTCTTAGAGTTTGCCTCCGAATGGAATTCACGTGAGATTTGGAACAGGGGGATGAGAGGGATGCTGTTATACATGGGTAGAGTTGCTAGATTTCACAAATAAAAATATAAGACACCCAGTCGAATTTCAGATAAATAATTTTTGGGTATAAGTATTTCCCATCTCTCAATGCATTCTTATATCTACTATTTGGGGCATACTGATGCTAAAAGCTGATTTGTTATTTATCTGAAATTCAAGTTTAACCAGCGCCCTGTGTTTTGTCTGGCAATCTCATTTATCCTGGAGGACATGGTGGCCAGGCTTGGTGCCTTTGCTGACCCTCCAAGAATCCTCTTTTTGTGATTCTGCAGACATATGCTTTCGGAGACCTCTCAATGAGCTCCGGCGTTGCGGTTCTGACATATGATGCTACGGCTTCTCACACTTTGCCATGAACTCAGCCTACTCCATTCACTCTGGTGCAGCAAGTCAATGTAGCTAAGGCCTGTTTCTCTCCAGCTACAGCCTTCCATACAGCTCTTCCTACAGTCACGTAAGCTCTAATTTCTACATGAAACCCCTTATTTCTATAAGAGTTGAGTGGCTCTGACCAAGCCCAGGCCAATCCACCCCTATATCCAGGCAGCAGAAGAAAACACTGTCTTGCCATTTCTAGGTAACTGGATCACTTCTGGTGTCTGTGTAGTCTTCTAGTTTCTTTCCTATTACCCCCCTCTGGAGGGTTGGAAGTTCCTGGGGGCCTATATATCTTCCAGCCATTAGGAGAGGGTCGACACCTGTCCTTTGTCCTCACTGAGATAGAAACCATCTCGTATAGTCCTTGTACCATACACGGCCATCCATCAAGGCCTCTATGAGATACAGGTATCCTACTCTGTTTTCTTCCTCAGCTTGAACCCATGCTGGTCTTCTAAGGATTTCTGTTCTCCTCCTCCCAACCATTCTACAACGATCTTGGAAACTGTCAGTTCCTATCCCTGAAACTGCTAGGTTAAGGAAGCACTGAAAGGCTGCCCTATGGTTACTCTCCTTCAATCCTGCCCTCACCCACTGCTGCTCTAATTCCAGGCACCAGATTGGATATGTGCTTCTCCACATGCATGCAGTTTCCCATGTCTTCCCTGGGAAGTCAGGCTCCACTGTCCCTTCTCCTGGACACCCAAGCATGTCTGTAGTAGCTGTCATGTCATCCCCTACCCTGAACTCTCCGGAAAGGGTCAAGAATTCTGTAGTCATAGCCAAGTGGTCCTCTACTGTGCCTCCCCAGACTCCTCCTCCCCATCCTAGAAAGAGTTCTTATTCCTCCTTTTAAGGAAATCTGCTTATCAAATCACCATGTGCTCTGATCCATGTACAGCTTAGCGTTTACATTCTAACCGCTCCATCCTCCAGACTCTGCCCTGTATATTCAAAGTCAAGCTCTTGGAATTAAACCAAACGAGCAATACAACATAAACCTTTTCTCCCTCTTAAGCGCTTGCCTCTTACAATAAAAGAAAAGAAATAGCACGGCTTTCACCGCTATTGTCTCTGCTCTGTGTTTAAAAACTATTGAGAAATTCAATGGACTATTTCAGGCTGTAGCCACACTCCCTGAGGCATTAAATGTCACTAACCCACCGAGTAAAGAGTCACAGGGCAACATCCAAACATGCAGAAATGGAAAACCTCAATTAGTATTTCAAAATGCATCCCCTACTTGTAATTGTTAGCACACTCTATTGGTTTACATTACCAGAAAACCAGACCAGAGAGCGCAAGTGGAACATACGTAATAGTCAAAGATTCCATAGAACAATCTGCCCTGCTGTGAAGACACACGTCATTATGAGAACCAAATGGGTGCTCATAATTTCAGGCAAAAATCAATTCAATGGGACGTTACCTATATCCTAAAACATTTTTTTAAATCCCAAAAATAAGTAGGGACAAAAATATTCCTTAAACGATCATGTAGTTTCAAAATGTCAGCTACAGAGGAACAAAAGTCAAGCTGGCTTCAGACTTCTCTCCAACACTGAGTTTCAGAAAACAGTGGAACAGGCAGACTCTGGGAGGGCTCACACCAATGAGCACTTCCCAGAATCCCCACCTCCAGTGCCCCTGTCTCCTTGGTGAGCCACCACTGCCACCCACCTCTGCAGGCAACCCTCCAACACCAGCAGTCTCCAGGAAATAGATAGTCTTATCTCCTCTATAAAAGAGAAAGCTGGAAAAAAGATGGCGGCGAAGTAGAGAGACGTGGAGTGCATCCCTCCCCACAGATGCATTGGGAATGCACGGAAGGACGCAGTAATTCTCACAGAGAAACAGCTGAACACCAGCAGACGGCCTTGGACACCGGATGGGACTGCGGGGAGCCCGACATAGCCGGTAGGGAGGCATCTACGAGGGCTCAAAGAGGGTGAAGCGGCGGAGCTGTGGCAGACGGGAGGGAGTGAGAAACATTCGGAGGGTCCGCAGCGCAGCTCAGCGTTCCCGGACCAAGACATCGATCCGCAGCTGAACGGAGGGTCCAGGAGCGGGAGTGTGGGAGCAGGTGAGCTGGTTCAGTGTGGGAAACATTGTTGCCGGTAGGGTGACGGACCGAGAGGACAGGAGGGAGGAGGCCCGCGGAGAGGAGTGCCCGTTCCTGAGAGCTGCCCGGCCATGATGGCGGCTGGAGGCTGCAGGCTCACTGGCGGCTGGGAGGAGCCACGCGCATAGCCTCTCTCTCTCTTTCCGCGCCTCTGCAACAGGCAGTGGAGAGACACCCTGCGGGCCACCTAAGGCGCTCAGGGATAACAAGTACCCTCAGGCACTCGGGTGGGGCTAGATTAAAACCCCTTGCAACGCCAGCAGCAGGGAGGCTGCCGAGAGAAAAAAAAAAAAAAAAAAGAAAAGAAAAAAAACCCCCGAGAGAGGCCCAACTCTAAGACTTTCTGTTTACGCCTGAGCCACCGGCGCCCTCTGCAACAGGCACCTCCAAGCCTGACTGAGACATCAGTGCGCCACTGCTCACTGCCTCCCAGGAGAAGGAGCCACTGTTGTACCCTCTCCCTCCCCACACACCAAGGCTTACAGACAAACAATAAAGGAACCTCTGCTGGTCACAGAATAACGCAAAAAAACCCAAGGACAAGCAACCCCAAAAGTTTGGACAACCATGAGGAAACAAAGAAACACCATGCAGGCAAAGGAGCAAGAAAAAAACCCACAAGACCAAATAAATGAGGAGGAAATAGGAAAAATGCCTGAAAAGGAATTTAGAGTAATGATAGTAAAAATGATACAAAATCTCGATAACAAAATAGAGAAAGTACAAGAAACAGTTCATAAGAACTCAGAAAAACAAACAGCAATGGATAACAAAATAACTGAAATTAAAAATACTCTAGATGCTATAACCAGCAGAATGACTGAGGCAGAAGAACGAATAAGTGACTTGGAAGATAAAATGGGGGAAATAACTGCCACAGAGCAGGAAAAAGAAAAAATAATAAAAAGATTAAAAGACAGTCTCAGAGACGTCACTGATAACATTAAGCGTACCAACATTCGAATTATAGGCATCCCAGAAGAAGAAGAAAACAAGAAAGGGTCTGAGAAAATATTTGAAGAGGTTATAGTGGAAAACTTCCCCAACATGGGAAAGGAAATAATTCACCAAGTCCAAGAAGCACAGAGAGTCCCATACAGAATAAACCCAAGGAGAAATACACCAAGACACATATTAATCAAACTAACGACAACTAAACACAAAGAAAAAATATTAAAAGCAGCAAGAGAAAAGCAACAAACAACATATAAGGGAAAACCCATCAGGATAACAGCTGACCTTTCTACAGAAACTCTGCAGGCCAGAAGGGAATGGCAGGATATCCTGAAAGTCCTGAAAGAGAGAAACCTACAGCCAAGAATACTCTACCCAGCAAGAATCTCATTCAGATTTGAGGGAGAAATCAAAAGCTTTCCAGACAAGCAAAAGTTAAGAGAATTCAGCACCACCAAACCAGCCTTACAACAAGTGCTAAAGGAACTTCTCTAAGTAGGAAACACAAGAAAAGGAAAACACCTACAAATACAAACTCAAAACAATTAAGAAAATGGTAATTGGAACACACATGTCAATAATCACTTTAAATGTAAATGGACTAAATGCTCCAACCAAAAGACACAGACTGGCTGAATGGATACAAAAACAAGACCCTTCTATATGCTGCCTACAAGAAACCCACTTCAGACCAAGGGATACATATAGACTGAAAGTAAAGGGATGGAAAAAGATATTCCATGCAAATGGAAGTCAAAAGAAAGCTGGAGTAGCAATACTCATATCAGACAAATTAGACTTGAAAGTAAAGACTATTAAAAGAGACAAGGAAGGACACTACATAATGATCAAGGGATCCATCCAAGAAGAACATAACACAATGGTAAATATCTATGCCCCCAATATAGGAGCACCTCAATACATAAGGCAAATGCTAACAGCTATAAAAGGGGACATCGACAGGAACACAATAATAGTGGGAGACTTGAACACCCCACTTACATCAATGGACAGATCATCCAAACAGAATATAAATAAAGACACACAAGCTTTAAATGACACATTAGACTATCTCGACTTAATTGATATTTATAGGACATTCCATCCAAAAACGACAGACTACACGTTCTTCTCAAGTGCACACGGAACATTTTCCAGGATAGATCACATCTTGGGTCACAAATCAAACCTCAGCAAATTCAAGAAAATTGAAATCATATCAAGCATCTTCTCAGACCACAACGCCATGAGACTAGATATCAATTACAGGAAAAAAACTGCAAAAAAGACAAACACATGGAGGCTAAACAATTCACTCTTAAACAACCAAGGAATCACTACAGAAATCAAAGAGGAAATCAAAAAATATCTAGAAACAAATGACAATGAAAACACAACAACCCAAAACCTATGGGATGCAGCAAAAGCAGTTCTAAGGGGGAAGTTTATAGCAATACAGTCCTACCTTAAGAAACAAGAAAATGATCGAATAAACAACCTAACCTTACACCTAAAACAACTAGAGAAAGAAGAGCAAAGAAACCCCAAAGTGAGCAGAAGGAAAGAAATCATAAAGATCAGGGCAGAAATAAATGAAAAAGAAAGGAAAGAAACCATAAGAAAAATAAATAAAACTAAAAGCTGGTTCTTTGAGAAGATTAACAAAATTGATAAACCATTAGCCAGACTCATCAAGAAAAAAAGGGAGAAGATGCAAATCAACAGAATTAGAAATGAAAAAGGAGAAGTAACAACGGACACCTCAGAAATACAAAAGATCATGAGAGACTACTACAAGCAACTATATGCCAATCAATTGGATAACCTGGAAGAAATGGATACATTCTTAGAAAAATACAATCTTCCAAGACTGAACCAGGAAGAAATAGAAACCATGAACAGACCAATCACAAGTACGGAAATTGAGGCAGTGATTAAAAATCTCCCAACACACAAAAGCCCAGGACCAGATGGGTTCACAGGCGAATTCTATCAAACATTTCGAGAAGAGTTAACACCTATCCTTCTCAAACTCTTCCAAAATATTGCAGAAGGCGGAGCACTCCCAAACTCATTCTAGGAGGCTACCATCACCCTGATACCAAAACCAGGCAAAGATGTCACAAAAAAAGAAAACTATAGACCAATATCACTGATGAATATAGATGCAAAAATCCTCAACAAAATACTAGCTAACAGACTGCAACAGCGCATTAAAAAAATCATACACCATGATCAAGTGGGGTTTATCCCTGGGATGCAAGGATTCTTCAATATACGCAAATCAATCAATGTGATACATCATATCAACAAATTGAAGGATAAAAACCATATGATCATTTCAATAGATGCAGAAAAAGCTTTTGACAAAGTTCAACATCCATTTATGATAAAAGCTCTCCAGAAAATGGGCATAGAAGGAAATTACCTCAACATAATAAAAGCCATATATGCAAAACCAAAAGCCAACATTGTTCTCAATGGAGAAAAACTGGAAGAATTCCCCCTAAAAACAGGAACAAGACAAGGGTGTCCACTCTCACCACTACTATTCAACATAGTTTTGGAAGTTTTAGCCACAGCAATCAGAGAAGAAAAAGAAATCAAAGGAATCCAAATTGGAAAAGAAGAAGTAAAATTGTCACTCTTTGCAGATGACATGATATTATATATAGAAAACCCTAAAGACTCTACCAGAAAACTGCTAGCACTAATTGATGAGTTTAGTAAAGTAGCAGGATACAAAATTAATGCACAGAAATCTCTTGCATTCCTATACACTAACAATGGAAGAGCAGAAAGAGAAATTAAGGAAACTCTCCCATTCACCATTGCAACAAAAAGAATAAAATACCTAGGAATAAACCTGCCTAAGGAGGCAAAAGATCTGTATGCAGAAAACTTTAAGACATTGATGAAAGAAATCAAAGACGACACAAACAGATGGAGGGACATACCATGTTCCTGGATTGGAAGAATCAACATCGTGAAAATGTCTGTACTACCCAAAGCAATTTACAGATTCAATGCAATCCCGATCAAATTACCAATGGCATTTTTCACAGAACTAGAGCAAGAAATCTTACGATTTGTATGGAAACGCAAAAGACCCCGAATAGCCAAAGCAATCTTGAGAAGGAAAAATGGAGTTGGTGGAATCAGGCTTCCTGACTTCAAACTATACTACAAGGCCATAGTGATCAAGACAGTATGGTACTGGCACAAAAATAGAAAGGAAGATCAATGGAATAGAATAGAGAACTCAGAAGTAAGCCCAAACACATATGGGCACCTTATCTTTGACAAAGGAGGCAAGAATATACAATGGAAAAAAGACAGCCTCTTCCATAAGTGGTGCTGGGAGAACTGGGCAGCAACATGCAAAAGAATGAAATTAGAACACTTCCTAACACCATACACAAAAGTAAACTCCAAATGGATTAAAGACCTACATGTAAGGCCAGACACTATCAAACTCCTAGAGGAAAACATAGGCAGAACACTATATGACATCCATCAAAGCGCCATCCTTTTTGACCCACCTCCTAGAATCATGGAAATAAAATCAAGAATAAATGAATGGGACCTCATGAAACTTAAAAGCTTTTGCACAGCAAAAGAAACCATAAACAAGACTAAAAGGCAACCCTCAGAATGGGAAAAAATAATTGCCTATGAAACAACGGACAAAGGATTAACCTCCAAAATATACAAGCAGCTCATGAAGCTTAATACCAAAAAAGCAAATAACCCAATCCACAAATGGGCAGAAGACCTAAATAGACATTTCTCCAAAGAAGACATACAGATGGCCAACAAACACATGAAAAGATGCTCAACATCACTCATCATCAGAGAAATGCAAGTCAAAGCCACAATGAGGTATCACCTCACACCAGTCAGAATGGCCATCATCACAAAGTCTGGAAACAACAAATGTTGGAGAGGGTGTGGAGAAAAAGGAACTCTCCTGCACTGTTGGTGGGACTGTAAATTGGTACAGCCACTATGGAAAACAATTTGGAGGTTCCTTAAAAAACTACAAATAGAACTACCATATGACCCAGTAATCCCACTCCTGGGCATATACCCAAAGAAAACCATAATCCCAAAAGAAACTTGTACCATAATGTTTATTGCAGCACTATTTACAATAGCCAGAACATGGAAGCAACCTAAATGCCCATCAACAAATGAATGGATACAGAAGATGTGGCATATATATACAATGGAATATTACTCAGCTATAAAAAGGGATGAGATGGAGCTATATGTAATGAGGTGGATAGAACTACAGTCTGTCATACAGAGTGAAGTAAGTCAGAAAGAGAAGGACAAATATTGTATGCTAACTCACATATACGGAATCTAAAAATGGTACTGTTGGACTCAGTGACCAGAACAAGGATGCAGATACAGAGAATGGACTAGAGAACTCGAGGTATGGGAGGGGGCCGGGGGTGAAGGGGAAACTGAGACGAAGCGAGAGAGTAACACAGACATATATAAACTACCAACTGTAAAATAGTCAGTGGGAAGTTGTTGTATAACAAAGGGAGTCCAACTCGAGGATGGAAGATGCCTTTGAGGACTGGGGCGGGGAGGGTGGGGGGGGCTTGGGGGGGGCGTCAAGGAAGGGAGGGAAGATGGGGATATGTGTATAAAAACGGATGATTGAACCTGGTGTACCCCCCAAAAAAATAAATAAATTAATTAAAAAAAAAAAAAAAAAGAAAACAGTGGAACAATTTCTATAGCGCTTTGAGAAGAACACAGGTATCACCCTCAAATGTTATACCTCTCTAGTTCTGGGCTGGAGATATGGATCTGGGGGCTATTAGCATAAAGGAAAGAATTGCTGCCTTGGATGAGTAAGTTCATACAAGGAGAGATTTTAAAGTGAGAGGGCCAGAAGCTCTGAGAAATGCCTGAGCAACACCTACATGGACGGGATGGGCAAAAAGAGAGTAGTCAGAGAATAAGAGGAAGTGGCTGAGAGGAGGATTCTTGTCATGGAAGCTAAGAAACTAGTGAATCTGGAATCTCCTGAGCTGAACAGAGCCAAGAAGTAAAGTAAGATAGGGCTGATGAGAAAGAAGTCATCAGTAATAGACCTAATTATAAAATTTGTAAAATTGATCAATTGACATTTAAAAGATATTTGATGTGTAATTTTAGAAATCTAATGAATTATTAGCATTTATTCCCAGTAGCTGAAATGAACTGCCCCACAACACTCAGAGTATAAGAAATGACACATTCTTTTTTATTTTCTGTAATTGTAAGTATATCATACATACAAAGAAGTACAGAATATATATGTACAGTTTAAGAAGGATGATAAAATGAAAATGCATAAGCTAGGTTAAGGAATAAAATATTACCAGGAACATAAAAGCTCCTGTGTGTTCCTCACCATCCCATGCCTCTTTGTCCCCAACAAGAAGGGATCAAAGTCTGAATTTTGTGATAATCACCCCTTCCTTTTCTCTAGATGACTATATATGTATATCTGTCTGAAAAAAATATATTCTTTGTTTCATTTGGTTTGAAACTTCTAATAAATAGACTTTAATGTACTCATCTGTAACTTGCCTTTTTTGTTCAATATTATGCTTTTGAGAGTCACCCTGTTGATGCATGCAGTTATAGCCCATTCATTTTCACTGCTGCATAATATTTTACTCTACGAATAGTATACACCACAACTTATTTATCCTTTCTATCATGGATGAACACTTGCTTTGTTTCCCATAATTTTGCTATTTTGCACAATGTAACTATCAATATTCTTATAGGTATCTCCTGGACGGAGCCCCAAGCAGCCCGGACTCTCCTTCTATGCATGTACCCAATATATCTGCCCATGAGTGTCTGACATCTTCACTTAGGGTATTCAAGATGGCTGAGAGGAGACCATTCCAACAATGCATGCATGTTCTTTGAATTAAAACTTCATCATTATTTTCAAATATTTGATACAAAAAGGTTGATTTAGATTCAATATCCACTAGCAGTATCACAAGAAATCTCAACATAACATTTGTCAGGGAAGAAAGGAAGAGCTATTAGATACTGTAAATATAATGTCAACTGTTCACTTTTGAATAACTGTAAAAAGCTTTAAATTTTGCAGTACTCGCTTGCGTGAACACATCTTTTCAATGATGACTATCCAGAATTTAAAGAGATCGTGATTTAAAAGTGTCGAACAGGACTTGTGCCTAGCCATTTCAAGCAAAAAATCTGATATACAAGATGCAATGCTCATGGAAGCAAGTTCAGGTTTCTAATTTAAGAAAAACATGGCAATTATTTCTTCTGAACAATAACACAAATTCAGTATCTTCCTTTTGTAATAGCCAGCCTCTCAGAGAGCACCCAATGATTCTTCCCTGGTATTCCCATCCTTATGTAGTTCTCTTTCACAATGAATAGGGTGAACCTCTGTAACTAATGGGATTTTTGCAGAAATGACAGTGTGACCTCCAAAGCTAGGTCATAAGAGACATTGGGGCTTGTCTTGCTCTCAGATCACCTGGTCTAGGGGTTGGTAGACAGGGTGTTATGAAGACATTCAAGCATCCAGTGGAGAGCTCCACGTTCTGAGAAACAAGCCCCCTGCTGACAGTCAGCACTAACTCTCCAGCCACGTGAATAAGCCACCTTGGAAGTGGTTCCTCCAGCCCCAGTCAAATTTTCAGATGATGTAGCCCCTGATGACACCTTGTCTGAAACATTATGAGACCTCTGGAGGCAGAACCACCCAGCTAAACTGCTCCCATATTCCTGATCCATTATAAACTATGTGAGATAATAAATGTCTATTGCTATCTTAAGCTGCTATCTTTTGAGGTAATTTGTTGCACAGCAATAGATAACTAATACACTTGTAACTTTTATCTTTCATACCATAATTACACAATAGAAAGACAATGTCAGTTGTTTTCAATAAGTCCCACATAGATCCCCCTCCACCCCAAAATCTCTTTCTAAAATGGAAATTAACGTGTGGTGTTGGAGATAAAAAGCAAAAGCTGCCATTGCTAGTGTCCAGGAGCCTTTAAGTCATCTCCACAGTCTCCTGTGGTTTTTTTTTTTTTTTTTTTTTTGTATACTGGGGCAAAGGGACAAAGAGGATAAAGGGCAAATAGGTCACGGTGGGGGTGGCAGAAACTTTATTTGAAGAGTTTTTAGGAACTTAATGGCCCTGAATTCACTCTATACACAAAACATGAGCAGAATTGACACATCTGGAATCCCCAAGCACTAAAACAATAAGGATGCCTTCCTATATGCAAAATAAAACTGCAAAACTGTATGTAAGAAGCCCCCAACATTTCTGCTTTTCCCTGATGCTTTTTTCTGAAATGTCAACTATCAAATCCATCTTAAAAATTGTTTTAGTGCCTCTGCTTTGTCCCTTTACTCACAGTCGGCCTACCTCCTGTTTAATCCAGCACTAGCAAAACACTCCCTATAAACATAAAGATTCATGTTGTAAGGTGGACACTCTTCATCACAGCATGTCCTGTGCCCCAGTTATTATTAAATCAATCATTTTACCTTCCAGCTACTGGCCTTTCCTGAGGGCACTTATTAGCCAAGCTTCCTTTAATAAGTGCTTGTGCTGTTAACATTCCTCTGAAGCCCATTATAAATGTTCTTTTTACCCAGAAATTGCAATCTCTGATTGGTGACTAAAATCAAGGTGGTAGGGTAGAGAAAACTCATTTCAGATCTGCAGGCCTCCTGCTGCCCAGGTTGTCCCTTTCCTTGTCCCATTTGCACCTTACACGCATGCAAAGGGCCAAGTTATTTATATCCTGATCATGGCCAAGGACTCAGCAGGTGACAAATGCTAATTTCTGAGGTCAGGAAAGGTGCTTCACATTAACCCCTTTTTAAGACAAGATCCAGACATAGGGCAGGATGGGGAGACTCTGAATATCCTACATATTGAATAGTACTTTGCAGCATTTAAGAACTGATTGCAGCCACACTCATGGAAATCAGTGATCTCTGAGTTTTAGCCCCCATTTGTCAGATGAAGCACACACTTAAGGCATGAACAAAGCAGGTCAGTAAAACTATTTTTTTTATAATTGATATTAAAATTGTGAAGCTTCGCTGTCTAATATGACAGCTACAAGCCACATGTGACTAATTTTAAATTGATTAAACTTAACTAAAATGAAAAATCCAGCTCCCAGGTAGCACAGCACATTCTAAATGCTCGGTAGCCACATAAGCATTATTATAAAATACTTCAGTTATCATGGAAAAGAAATAAAAACTTGATTGAATTCCCTTACATCTATGTTGTGATTTGACATTGTTTATAACTTTGAATTACACATTTTGAGAGTAGGTGGGAGAACCAGAATCCTGTCAGCGTCTGGAGACCCCTAAAGAATTTAATGTGACCCTAGCCAGCAGGCTCCTTAACAGCATTTATATCCTTGATCTTGCTTCCATCATATAAGCAGCGCCCTGGACAGTCACCCAGGAGCACCTCCAATCCACTAGCTTAGAAGCGAAACCGGAGCCTCGGCTGGTTTCCTAGCAACAGCGACGCGACCCCGCCCCTTCCTCAGCCGTGCCTCTCCTACCTTATTGGACCGGAGTGGGGTGGGAACGGGAGTCAAGCGTCCAATAGGAGGGGAGCGGAGGAGGGCGTCCCGGCCGCGTCCCCGTCGCCCGGGAAACCGCCGCCGCCAGGTCCGCGCGCGATGCCAAGCGCTGAGGAGCGGGCCGCGTCGGCTGAGGAGAACGCGGACAGCAAGCCCGGCGCCGACCGGCGGCTGCGACTCCTGGGGGCCCATGTGGCTCGGAGCCTGCGGCCGGCTGCGGGCGCCTGGGAGCGCTGCGCGGCCTCGGCCGAGGCGGGGCAGCTGCTGCACGCCTTCCTGGGCCGCGGGGCCGCCGAGGGGCCGTGGCCTCTGCTGGTGGTGCGGCCCGGGCCCGGGGGCCTGGCGCTGCGCCCGGGGCTGGACGCGGGACCCGAGGCCGGCCCGCCTCGCGCCAAGGGGCTTTTTTTCCTGCGCACCGGGCCCGAGCCGCCGGCGCCCGACAGCCTCCGCGGAGCAGTGCTGTGCGGGGAGCTGCCCACTGCGCCGCTGGAGCATCTGTCCGCGCTCTTCTCCGAGGTGAGGGTGGGTCCGCGGCCCCGTGTCTGCTGCCGGGGGGGAAGGGGAGGGGAGGGAGGGGGCGGGGCCAGAGGGCGGGGCGGGGCCGTGGAGGGGAGGGCGGGGCCGTGGGCGGGGCCGTGGGCGGGGAGGGCGGGGCCGTGGAAGGATGGGCCCGAGCTGAGTTCAGTCCCAGGAGGTGCGAGTAAAATGGGATGGAGCGGGGTCGCATTTGCAGGGGCCGAGATGGCGGGTAACTGGGACCCAGGATGGACTGCCCTCTGGGATATGTGGGGGCGAGCCGTGAAATAGGAGCTGGGGGGAAATCTGAGCAGCGGCCGGGTCAGAGTCAGGACGTCAGTGGGGGCTTGCTTCATTCCTGGTCTGGGTTCAGGCCAAAGTCAAGGGGAGGCTAGAGTCTGAAGAGGGCCTGGGTCCTGAACCTCTTTCTGAGGCCCTATCTGTGAACCCCCCTCCCCCTCCCCCCCCCCCCCCCCCCCCCCCCCCGCCCGTAAGCTGGTATTGCAAAAGACCCAGAGTGGAGGACCAGGGGGCATTTCCTATGGGTCGGTGAGGTGAGGGAGGTGAAAGGCTATCAACACTAGTTACTTATGGAGAAGGGTTAAAAAGAAGAGGTGGCTTGGTTTTGATGGTCATGTCATTCATGAACCAGAGGTCACCCTGTGCCCAGGTGAGAAGGTGGGGCATCCAGCTGGACGTGTCCAGCAAGCGTTTGGAGGGGCCTGCCTGGGGCGTGGGAAGGAAGGCCTCCCAGGACATGGATTATGAAATGCTTTGGTGGCACCACAGCAGATGCCTCCATAGTGCAGGGGTGCCTGGGAGAGATTCTTGGGACATTTAGACCCCTCTGGAATGGGAATAAATCTCCCTGGAAGTTGAGTGTGTCCGCTTCTGCAGGCTTGATGTGTGATGTTCCCTGTGATAGGTGTTGTGGGGAACATGGAAGAAACAAAGACGAGATCCCACCCGTGAAACTCATCATATATATAAAATATTCAAAGCTCGTGTGACTGAGGTGGAGACAGAGCCTACGTAAAGTTGGCCACAGTGCTGGAACCGGGTCCTGGAGGCTCCCTGCGACCTCAGGTGTTAGGCCTTTGGTTGCTTTACTAGGAAACTATGGGGAGAGGGAGTTCCAGAGAAGGGTCTAGGGTGACAGAGGAGCCCTAGGGGACCCAGGGAAGCCAAGTTTCTCCGTAGATATGGAAGTATTTCAATATTTTAAGAAGAGAATGGCTTTACTGCTGTGTGTTGTCTGAACACCATCCCTTCAGGAATCCAAGCTTGGATCAAATTCCCTTATGAACGGTGACGATAGGAAGAAGTGCTTGAAAACAAACTTATGGTTACCAAAGGGGAAAGGGGGGGAGGGAGAAATTAGGAGTTTGGGATTAACAGATACACACTACTATATATATGAAATAAATAAACAACAAGGACCTACTGTATAGCACAGGGAACTATACTTAATATCTTGTAATAACCTATAATGGAAAAGAATCTAAAAAAGAATATATATATACACACACATACACTCTCACACATACATATAACTGAATCACTTTGCTGTATACATGAAACTAACAACTCTATAAATCAACTATATCTCAAAAAAACTTTTTTAAAAAAATTAAAAAAAGAAGAGATAAATAGAATGCAAAATAGGTGAATAGATTTTAATTTACAGAATTAAAAAAAGGTTTATTGATATGGAAAAAAAAAGTGCTGTTGGGTTCAGAGGACAGACATATGCATGTGGTCTGAGAGCCCTGCTTCACCTCCAGTGCTGAACTGGCTCCTGAACAAGGAAAAAGATTAGGATAAATAGAGAGCAGGGTAACTTTCAAGGTCTGGGGAACAGACTGAACAAAGGTTCAGAGATGGACCTACACCTAGCGTATGTAGAGGACAGCAGGTCCATCTCAGAGTGTCGTCATGGCCAAGGAAATGCAGTCCAACATGCAGAAGTATTTTTAAAATACTTCAGACTCTTAACCGTTCAAGAATTTTCATTGGTGTGTTGAAAGAGATTGGAAATAAAACTGAATGTTCATCCATAGGGGACTGGGTGAGCGAATTAAGGTCCATCTATAATTAAAAGGAATGATTGGTATGTGACAGTCCTTCAGATAATTTTCTTTTTATTGTGGCAAAAAAAAAAACCACATGAAATTCACTCTCCCAAGAATTTTCAAGTGTAGAGTACAATACTGTCAACCTCATGCACATCACTGTGGGACCAATCCTCAGAACCCACCCATCCTGCATGGCTGAGAATCTACACTCACTGAATAACTCCCGCCCCTCCCCCTCAGCCCCTGGCAGCCACATTCTATAATACTCTCTGTGTCTAGGAACTTGACCACTCTAGGTACCTCATATAAGTGGAATCATGAAGTATTGGCCTTTTTGTGACTGGCTTATTTCACTCAGCAGAATGTCCTCAAAGAGGCTCATTCTCAAGGTAGCATGTGACAGAATTTCCTTCCTTTTTAAGGCTGATTAGTATCCCATTGTATGTATATACACCACATTTTCTTTATCCATTCATTCATGGATGGACATTTAGGTCCCTTTCACCTCTTGGCTATTGTGGATAATGCTGCAATTTAAGATAACATTTTTTTTTTCAAGGTGCATAATTGTATGTAGAGTATTTCTGCTAAAAAGAGAAAGGAGGGAGGGAGAAAAAGCATTCATTTACAGAGTAATCCATAGGCCCAAGGAACTGGATGACTCAGGGAGGTACAGGGGTAGGTAGAAGACTTATTTTCTACTGTCAAGCTTTTGTACTTTAACATTTTGCACCACGTAAAGGTGTTATCTCTTTTAAAAATCTAAATAAAATGACTTATTTTTAAAATACCTCGCGGCCTTTACTTGCATTTCTCAAAACCTCCAACAGCAGTCCTTGGGCCATGCAACCACCTGTCCCATCTGTTTCTTCCACACACCCTGAAGCTGATCCAGCCTCTTTAGGACCTGCTCACCTCCGTCGTCATCGTCCCCTGAGCCCCTCTTCCCCGCCCACCCAAGGATCAGCCCCTGGCTGCGTGATTCCTGGTCCTCACACCTTCCCGCAAAGCGGCATTCAACCCAAAATATCCCGAAGCTATCAACTTTAACTTTGTTTTTGTCCCATCACACCAGCACAAGGTCAAAGACAAATGCATCCACGAAATGTTTCCAAGAAAGAAGTGACAGAATTTAGTGACCAGCCCTCCTGCTCCCTTTCTTCCTCCTCCCAGACCCTTCATTCCCTGCTGCCAGGTTCCTTTTCCTAGAGCTCTGGAGCCTGGATGCTGTTTTGAAGTTTGGGGTTTTGGAGAGGGAATGTCACCCACCCTTTCCAATCAGGTGTCCAGTCGGGTGGACCCCCAACTGGGTCCTTCCCTTGCGCGGTGCCAAGGGAAGGAAACCAGGTTCAGCAGAGCAGAAACTTCATTCTTTCATCAACGAAGGGACAAGGCTGAACTCCCGCCCTGAAGATGCCGCGTGCTCCCCAGGTGGGGAGAGGGGGTGTCTTGCACAGAAGAGGGTGAACGGCAAGGGCGGAGCGGGCATGCGCAGAGCCTCCGCGCGTGCGTGCGTGCGTGCGTGCGTGCGTGCGTGCGTCCAGAGCGCCTCTCCTCGCGCGGCGCGAGGCCTCTGCGCCGTGCCTGGCTAGCCGCCATCTTGACCCTTTCCGGTTGGAGCAGGTTCTGGGGTTTTGCCTCCTTACCTCTGCTTTCGCTCCCCGTCAGCACGTTCAGCTGTGGGCTGTAGATGACTGGGTCGTCGGGGCCCAGGAAAGGGAGGCCGTAGGTTGCTTTTCGGTAAAAGCGGGGGTGGTCTTCCCCGTGACAGGAGCACAGGGGATTTAGTGTCTGGCGGACCCGGGGTTCCGGTCCTGGTTCCGCCAGGTTCCGCAGGGCGGTGTGAGCTCGCCTCTGTCAGGATGGAAGCTCCTCGCAGGCTGGTCGCAGAATTTAAAGTAACGTATCCGGACACGTGGGACAGAGCGTGTGGGCGTCCCTGGAGGGTGGCCCGGCAAAACCAGCTTCCCCGGGGTGGACCTCAGGCTTCTTTTGTACTTAAAGGGGGGAGGGGGACGGGGGGCGGTGGCCATTGCTAACTTCTCGGTACCCGAAGCCATCGTTCTCGCAACCGTCCGCGTAGGTCTGGTCACAGGGTAAACCTCCGACAGGACAGCTCTTGTTCTCTGCCCTGCACCTTTTTATCATACCTCTCAAGGTCACGCCTGGGAGGCAGAGCCTTGCGCGGGGCCGTCATGTGTATCTCAGCCTCCAGGCAACATCGTCTTACAAAGATGCAGAGCCAGCGAGGCTCAGACGGGAAACTAGGCACAAGGGTTACGGCTAAAGGAATTGCTCCCGCGTGGAGTCCCGCTTGTCCTCCGCTGTTACGTTCGCCCTAGGCTTTCCCTAAAGGACAAGCATTACTGTGACTCTGCATCCCATTTTAAAGCTTCCTCAATTCTCTGACCCCCGCTCCTTGTCATCTGGCTGGAACCCAAACTCATCCCTCCCCAGAGACTCAGCCCTTCTACCTCTGAGCCTGGAGGTGGGACAGGCATCCTTGCTCCTCCCTGCACC
Organism: Hippopotamus amphibius kiboko; assembly: GCF_030028045.1. Taxonomy (NCBI): domain Eukaryota; kingdom Metazoa; phylum Chordata; class Mammalia; order Artiodactyla; family Hippopotamidae; genus Hippopotamus; species Hippopotamus amphibius. The sequence goes on along the minus strand of NC_080202.1, from coordinate 5,637,512 downwards.
TTCTAGATTCGTGTCGGAAAAACATCCAGTGTGAATCTCATGCTATTAGACAAAGCCACCACCTCCCCCCGTTGCTGTGTCATAAATTGATGGCGCTGCCCTCATGTCCCCGTGTTTGGGCTCTCGCTCCCTGTGACTCTCCCCCGAGCATTGCTCCCGTCTTAATACGTGGCTATTTCAAAAGACACATATGGGATCCTTCATTAACCCGGCCTCTGGGCTCCTCGAACCTTCCTCCTGCAGTGACCTCGTCCCCCTTCATATTTTAACCACCCCTTTCCATGCCATTCCTAGTCCTTGCATTACCAAACCACCTCTCGCATTTCAATTCCAGGCACCTTTGTCTCTGACCACTACTCCTGTCTCTGCGGCCCACTCCCCCCAGCAACCCCCTACAACAAGCCTGTGACCCTGCTAGGACCTTCCGTCCATTGACCCTGCTGCCTGCCCTCTGTCGCTCCCCCACACACAGCCGCATCCTTACCTCGAGCGCTCCATCATCATCACGCCTCTCTTTCGCTTTGTGGGTCTTGTGTGGCAAAAGCATAATCTGGTGAAATCCAACTCTCTGCCTTCAGTGAAGCTAAACGGGGCTAAAGAGAAACCAGTTGGTTCCAATTCATAACCCCAAGCATCTAGCAGGCCTTTCATGCTCCCCAGCTGGCATCCCATCCTTCCTGTTCCATTATTTCCTTGCTCTTCCAGGTCGCTATTGCACACTTTCTTTTTTTACCCTCGCATGTCCAAAATCTCTTCCATCAACCTTGCTCTCTGATGCTTTTGCTTCTCCCTAGCTTTTAAAAAATGGAAATGATGGAATAAAATTTCCACAAATGCTTATATTTACCCATCTGCCAACGTCTGTACTCATATACTCTGCCATCCCTCCTGTGGTTGTCTGCTGTCATCTGATGCCAACCCTAAGACTAGAACTGCCACTTTCACTCTGAATCCCATCCATTCTCATCTCCTCGAGGAGGTCACTCCAGTAATTCTCCCCTCTCTCCTGCATTCTTATTTTTTCCTCCTCCGCTAGATAATTCCCATCAAACAGAATCCTCATTCCTCCCACCAGCCATCATCCATTTCTGTGGTCCCCTCCATAGCAAAATGTCTAGACCATGTGTCCTGTCCTTTTCCTCACTCATCCAGCTTTTATCCCCACATTGCATGGGAAATAAAAAGAGTTGTCATTATTGCCAGTGACCACCGCTTGTCTGAATCGTGTGGTTCTTTTTCAGTCTTTTTCCTGCTTGAGCTGTGAGCAGCCTTTGGCACAGCTCGTGATGACCCTGTCCTCCTGGAAGCACTTTCTTCACTTGGCTTCCAGGTCACCAATCCTGGTTTCCTCCTGTCACCATGGCTATTTCTTCTGTTTCCGCAGATGGTACCCCCCACCCCCCACTTCTTGCCAAATTTCTAACATTGGAAAGCCCTCGGGCTCATTCCTTGAACATCTTCCCCTCTTTCTATATACTCAGTTCCTTGGGGGGCACTCATTCCCGTTCAGAGTTTTATGAACCATCTGCATCTGACGTTTACCAAATTTGTTATCTCCTGGCTTTTCTGCTCTGAGCTCCCAACTACCGAATCCGACTGCCTATTCAGTGTCCCCACTTAGAAGTCCAGTAGATTAACGTGTCTGAGAACACACTCCCAATCTTCCCACGAGAATTTACTCCACCCTTTTTCTTCCCCATGTCGGGTATGGAAGCTCCCTTCTTCCTGTCACTCAAGTCCCAAACCTTGGCATCACCCTGACTCCTTTTTACTCACACCCCGCGACTAACCCATTAAGAAGTCATTTTGGCTGAGCCTTCAAAATTTATATAGAATCGGACTATTTCTTACTATCCTCTACTCCACCCTGTGCCAAGCCACTCTCTTCTGTATTATAGCAATAACTTGCTAACCGATCTCTTTTTCCACTTTTGCCCCTGAGAGTCTATTCTCAACACAGCAACTGGAGCGATCCTAGTAAAAAAGATGTCAGACCATGTCGTTACTTAGCTCAAAACCCTGTAGTGATTTCCATTCCTCAAAGTTAAAGTCAAAATCCCACAGGCAGGGCTGCATGAGATCTGACCCCTTTTACTCACCCCTACTCTTCTTGCCCATCCTGTCCCAGTTTCAGTGACCTCCACACTGCTCCTTGATCACACTAGGCATGCTCCCACCTCAGGGCCTTTGCACTGGCTGTTCCTTCTATCTGGAATACACTTCCCCCAAGGATCTGCGCAACACTCTCCCTATCCCAGGCTTTGTTCAAATGTTACCTTCTCCATGCAGTCTGCACCAATCATTCCATTTATGATTACAGCACTTCCAGCCCACCTGCTTCATTTTTTTCCCACAGAACTTATGGTTTATTGATGTCTCTTCGCTAGAATATAAACTTCATGAAGTCAGGAATCTTCATCTGTTTTTCTTTTGTTCACTGATGTACCTTCCCAGCACCTAGAACAGTGCTAGCATGTAGTAGACTTTTTTTCTTTTCTTTTTTTTTTTAGTTTATCATCTCTTCATCTTTTTGCACATAATAGACTCTTGATAAATATTCACTGAGAATATTCATTTCATAGAAAGTTCATATTCATTATTTTTCTGTCACCGAAAGCCCTCCAAAATGCATCCAAGCCCACCTACCACTTTTTCTTCAGATGGCATATATTCAGTTATTCTCTGAACCTCTGTTGAGTGCTTCCTACATGCCAGACTCTAGGGAGGACAGTGGATATGAGATACACACACAAGGTATAGATATTTAGATCCTAGAAAAGTTCTTGTTCATCCCCTCTGCCCTGTTAGGCCTCCTGCCCTGGGTTCAAAGTGTCCTTTCTTAACGTGAAGGTGAGTGGAGCTCAATTTGTGACACTTCATCTCTTGGCACCCCCTGTTCACCTGCTGTTGTAAGTTCTCAGTTCATTGCTTGCATCCAGACAGACCAGACAGGGATCATTCTCTTGGATTCATGTGCTGGGTGCAGACCGTCTGTCTCATAACCGCATGGACTTATTGGTTGTATACGGAAAGCAAGCAACCGTATAGGTCCGTGTTTTCTTACTATTCACTTGGCAGCTCCTTATCGCATTACCTGATCATCTGCTTTTCTTTCCAGTTTTCCCTTTCCGTTTCTTGTGAGCTTTTGAGGGGCAGAGTTTCCTGATGAGTTGCATGAATTACAGCTTTTTTAGTTGCTAATGACGGAAACCTCCGTTTAAATCAGCTCAGAAAGTTCAAGAGCAACCTGATTCAGGAGCTCGGATGATATTATAGGACTTGGTTTCTCCTCCATCTATAAACTCTCTTTTCTCCATATTGACCCTGTTCGAAGGCTCCATATGGTAGCAAGATGGCTACAAATTGTTCCAGACTCACAGAAAGAGAAAGCTTCTCTTCCTCAAAATGTCCAGATGAGAGACTTTGGCCTGACACTTATTGGCTCAGATTTGTTCCTATGTCTGCCTCTGAACCTGGAGATGAATACCAAGAGAAGAGGGACAATATTCAGTGGCCACGACCAACTCACATTCACCCTGTAGAAAGATTCAAGATCCTCAACTTGGCTTACTTCTTTAAAATGCCCTCTCAAACCACCTGTAGACAGAGGGTCATGCTTATCTGTCCTGTTTTTTGCCTCTTGGCCTTTGTGACAGTTTCAGTCACCTCCTATTCACCCTGTTGATGAGGAAGGGATTCTTGCCCAAGGGTTCTGGGATGGCTGAACATACAACACTGGACAGATGAGACTGCCCACAGGTTATTGGCACAGATACAGTCCAGAGGAGGGTGCTGTGCCAGGCAGGGCCACACAGGGGTTGCACGTGGGAACAGAGCAAACGGCCAGGGCTGTGGGAGGCAAGCTTTGTGCTATCGAGAGGGTGTGGTGCCCAGTGGTTCCTGTGGGAAGATGGGATTGGCTTGCATAAATATTCCACTGGCTGGCAAGGAACTGAAGCCCACTCCATGGGGGTGAGCAGCAGCTGTGCCTGGTCCCCTTGATAAGCAGGGCTGCTGGAAGAGGGGTCTTACCTGCAGGAGCAGAGTGGGTAGAGAAACTTGTGGATAAGGCTATCCGAGGCCCTCTTGGTTTTACCAGATGTGAAGGCAATACGTAATGTTGGTTGTTAATAATTAGGTCTTACAGAACCGGGACCTGCGAAAGGTCGTACGTAGCTCTCTCGACCTTTCCCAGAATAGTCCTTAGGGTTTCGGAAGTTTCCCGACTTCTTTTCTGTCCACATCTGTTCCAGGTTGTCATCCCCATCCTGGCCAATGAGAAGAATCACCTAGACTGGCCCCACGTGGTTTGTCAGGATGTCCAGCGACACGCCCACAGCCTCCAATGTGACCTCCTGGTTCTCCTTGAGCAGGCAAAGGGGAAAACTTTGCTGCCTCTTCCAGCTGGCTCAGAAAAAATGGGGTTTGTGGATTCTGAAAGCGAGATCGCGTAAGTACCGCCAGGCTGGCCATATGGACCTCAGAGATATGGGAGATGCTGGTTTACCTGAATGTTTTCTTTGTGACTTTTCTGTCTCTGACTCTGCACATCTCCGTGCCCTGCCCACAAGCCCACTGTTTACCAGCATCCTCGGACTGTATGTTTTGTGCTGATGACTGCCCTCGTCCCGATCCCTCTGCCCGAAGCCTTAAGGCTATCACGGCAACACGGCCTTTTTTCCGCTCAGAACTATTTCAGAGCCGAGAGCAGCCATGCTGATTTCAGTGTTGCGCTTATCAGGGCAGTGTCTCGTCATTGGCAGAGACCCAGGTCCAGTCTGGGAGACAGCATGCCTCTTCCCAGCATTTGCCCAGCACATAATGTCACTGTCCAGACCCTCCTCCCCCAGCAGCTGGAGAATTTTTTCAGGTCCTGGGGATTTTTTTCCAAATAGAAACAAATCTGGCTTTGTTGAGGCTTGAGATCCACGCCTCCTGTGCCTGGGAAGGCATTAAAACCCCATCCTCTTCTTCGTGTAGGAGTGATACCCACTATCAGCTTCCACTTACCATTCCAGCTTTGCTTCTGTCCTCTGGGGATTTTTTTTCTTTTTTCTTGAAAGCCAGGCTATGTATCTAAATGGTATTTTTTCATCATCTTCTATCCAGCAATTCTGTGTATTTGTGGCAACAGGCCGCCTTCCTACATGAGCTTGGTCTGCCATATTGCCAGGAGTTTCCGAATGTATTATGTCATCATTTGTGTGTTCAGGGCCCATGATTTGATCTGAAGAACAAGTAATGCATGGGATAGCAATGTACTTTATAATGAGTTTTTGCTATTGGAAACAATATGCTACATATATAATTTGAAGCAGTTTCCCAGTTAACTGGAAAACTTGTGGTTTAATAAAAATACACAATTTTCAAAATAAATAAATTCAAATTACCCTTTTCCCATTCCTTTTCTCTTTTAACATAATAACATTCAGTGTGTGTGTGTATATAATTGTTGCTGAGTTTGTCTCCCTTTGTTCAAATTTGATAATTTCCCAAAAGGCTGGATCAGGTTTCAGGGAGGTGAGTATCTTCTCCCTTTAATACCGTCCATAATCTCTTGTGCCATATCGTTGCTCAGCAAATATGAATTTAATTAAATGAAGTGAAGTTTGGTTTCCGGCATGAAAATGCAAATGACAGATTCTCTTTCTTTGTCACCTGTGTACTGGGTTCTTGGCGTGAACAATTGTCAGTTCAGACTTAGTGAAAAGGCAACCAAAACATATTTTTGACTTTTAATGCCTTCCAAACATCCATAGTTGGTTAGTTAGTTTATTTAAAAGATGTATGAGGGAGGATGCATGGGAATGCCATTTTTCCTGGGAAAGTGAGGACAAAGGACAATAATGTTTGCATGTCTGATGGTTTGCTTTGTGGAGGAGAAAGTAACCTATTTCCTCTTGCCGCAGAGGTCAGAACTAAGACCAGATGAGGGACTGGCAGGGAGGTAGATGTGATTCAAAGTCGATACAAACTCTGTCCCAGAGAGAACTGATCCCCTGAGGAATTGTGCTGCCTTGTTGAGCAGGGAGCTGGCTGGCATTGGTGGGACTCCCGCAAGGGTTGGGTGGCCATTTGGATGTTTTGTGTCCAGTGTATTCCGGCACTGACAGAAAGACTTGATAGGATTCAGAGTTCTTAAAGTAGCCTTCAGAATACTGGTGAGCCCTTGAATCTTGAATAACTGCCTTTGAGTAAGTGTGTGCACATGTGCGTGAGCAGGCTGTCCGGGGGGCAGACCCATACTTTTCATTGACTTCTCCTCAGAGTGTGTTATCCAACAAAAGTTAAGAAAGCCTGCTCACCGCAGCGGGAGGAGCCCCGCTTGCCGCACCTCAGAAAGCCCGTGCGCAGCAGCAGAGACCCAACGCAGCCAGTACACACATACATACATACATACATAGATAAAAAAAAGAATGCTTGGGCTAAATGGATTTTCCCACCTATTTTTAAAAGATTTGGGATTCTGTTTTGGGGGACACCCAGAGTTAGGCTGCTTCCAGTGTCCCAGGAGATTTGTTGTGTCTTCCGCAGCTTAGATTCTATGGATAAGTCAGTCATCTATGCCATGGAGTCTGCAGTGATTCAGTGGAGCCACCAAGTACAGGTGGTACTCAAGAGAGAGTCCTTCCAGCCGCTTCTACAGGGGGAGAACCCTACCCCGAAGGTGGAGTTGGACTTCTGGAAGAACAGGTAGGCACAGGCTCGAACCCTGGGGAGCAGATGTCTCACAGAGGATAGTGGGCCGGGGGAGGTAGCCGCTGTCTGGTCCCACCCCCAGATGTCTCTCATCACCCCTAGAGCAGAGAGCTCAGTGTCATTTGGATCAACACAGTTCTTTTGTGCACTGGGAGGTGATACTTTTGCCACGGTTCAATAGCCATGCCTCATTTCTTGGGCTACAGTCAGTGTATCTTCTGACATTTCTTCAAAGGCTCTTTCAACTACATGTAAAATTAATTAACTCTCTTTCATATTTTCTTCTACTTGTCTACTCCCTTCTCCTTGGACAGTCAGTACGCACACATTTTTTGTAAGGATCTGGAGAAAGAGAGGAGCTTTGGCAGTTCACCACTGAACAGCATCTCCTAGGTTCCAGGCAGCCATTAGTCCATCATCCACTGTGTTCCAGCCCCACGGGTTCCAGAAAGACCTCTTGCTCCTGCTCATCCCCCTGCTTCCTCCCCATTTCCCTGCTCCTGTTTATCATTGTGCTGATTAATCTTTTACTCAAAAGGAGACAGACAGGTGTTTGAGGGAGATGTCCCTGTCCTTGCATGTCACGTGACCAGGCGTGCCTGTAGGGCTCCAGCCCAGTTTGCGCCCTGTGCGGAGATGCCCCATCCTCTCCCCTGGTTTCTGGCCATTCTGCTGACCTACTGCAGGGCCTTTCTCCAGCAGTCTTCCTCTGACAGAACCTCTCTTGCCCCACCCCAAACCTTCCTGCAAGAGCTAATGACCTCCAGCTGCCAAGCTTTTGAGCCACCAGATGGTCACAGCAGTTCCCTGCTGCTGCCTCCCGGAGCTGCCCCTTTGAACCTGTGTTCCAGACTCAGGCTTTTGCCCTCGCTATTCTGGGAACAGAGGCCCCGGCTCTCCTGGCTGGAGCGCGGCCTCTGCAGAAGCACCCTAAGGCAGGCCCCCGCTCTCTGTCTGAGGGTGGGTCATCTCGGCGTGACTTGTGTTTCCTGATGTCCCCCTGGATTCACTCTTCCCCTGGTGTCGCAGGTCTGAGGATCTGGAATACATTTATAATCAACTGAGAGCGATAAAGGTGAGGGGCATGGCGGGCCTTCTGGACAAGCTTCAGAGCAGCTACTTCCCAGCTTTCCAAGCCATGTCCAGAGACGTTGTAGCAGGTGAGGACCCGCAAGTATTTTTATAAGTACGTTTGACTTAAATTTCTTATTTAGTGTTGAATTATCTTTCTCTCCGACTTCAGCAGCTTCCAGTCCTTATAGCCCTCCAACCTGAGACAGTCTAGCACAGTGGCATGAATACCAAATCTAGAAGCAGGAAAGCAGCTGCCCTGTGCTCTGTTTGCATTTCCAATGCTTTGTGACCTTGGCAGAGTCACCTAATCTCTCTGAGCTTTCGTGCGTACCACGGTTATAGTGCACACACGTGCCCCTACTTCCCCAGGCTGCTGTGAGGTGTTGTAGGTGGAAGTTCTTAACTGACTATACCACACTGTGCAAATGCATGTCGTAATCCCTCACCTCTGGAATTCACATCCTTCTGCCCCTGGCTCCTTGAGAAGTCTCTGTTCCATTTCTAGCCTCATTCTGCTTTTTCTGCTCCTACTGTCAGATGGGACTGCAATTTCCTGGCTATCTGAGCACCAGACAAGATCGGCCCTTGTCAAAACTGCAAATCCAGCAAAGTCTGTGATTAGAAGTAGGTACATTTTTTCAGGGCTCCCTCTCCCCTCCTTAGTGCACTTTGCTGCTTTCCTTTCTCCTATCAAACCTCCCCCCAGCTTTTCGGTATTATAGGTCAGAATGTGCTTTTAAAGGTGTTTGCAATTTCACATGATTTAATCTAAGCAGTGATTTCAAACTCTTTTTCTCTATCAGAACCCTTTCTTTAAACGCAATCTCCTGTGTAAGTCAGTCCAAAATGTAAAACTCGCCAGGGTGTATTCACTCTGCTGAAGAGGGCATGTCCTGTGTCCACAGCCCGTTGGTGGATCCCCTGTCCCACCTTCTTCCATTGGGTTTGGAAACCACTCAGATAAAGGAATAAAAGTTCCCATGGTGGAGTTTCTGACATGTGCTTTATAACAGAGAAGAACTGGCTTAAGTAGCTGGTCTTTGAGGTCCTTCTGGGTCCTAAAATCTCATCCCAGAGGTTGCTCTGCCAGCACGTGCAGCTGACTTAGAATGGGGTCTCTGTTGGGGCCCCAGTTTATTGCTTCTCTGAGAGAGTTTGTGTCTCAGAGAAATCAACTATTGTTCCCAGTTTATACTCCAAATCCAGTGAGATGGTGTCCCCCAAAGTGATACGTGTACCACTGTTAGCGTGAGAGATGGTTGTGGGAGGCATACAGACAGGTGTATTTTAAGATGTGAAAAGGGGTAACTTTTTTTTGGCACGTGATACAAGTTTTCCATTTATGGTAGAGATTTAAAGTTTCCATTTTATATAGTTTCATTTAGGTTAAAATGAGAGTCCATTTAGAGAAAAGAGTGAAGTAATTCTGTAGGTTGTAGGCAGTCATGACAAATATCATGAAGGAGGTATGCAGAGGACTGAAACTTGAAGCCCTGAGATAAAACATAGTATATTTATGAGTCAGTTATGTAGAGCACCAAATATAGTTTTCACATTAATAGATTATAATAGAGTACAAGCATTCACATTGATTAATAGTTATAAAAGATTTGGTTCCCTGGGCCAGCTTCTAATAGTTCTTTGCAGAAGAGTATATGACAGCAATGAAAAGAAATTAGAAAAAACGATATCATCATAATAGTCCCAGAGAAACGCCACTGTAAAAGTAGAAATCCTTGAAATATATAACTCAATGCCAATGATGGAAGAAAAGAAATTTTGATTAGAGTTGCCAGGCAGAGATTTGGTGAGAAACTTTGGTGGGATCTTTGGAAAATAAAAATATTTTAGAAGCTTGCAACTGATTCTGTCATTTCAGAGCATCTGTCTTTATCTGCACAGATATACTATGTGCATTGTTCTTATTAGTCCCCATCAGGGTAGTTCTTTGGCTCACAGATGGGCGGAAGAGGAGGAGTGGAAGAGATAGTCCTGGAGGAGTGGGCACATGGCAAGTAAAGAAGGAGGTTAAAAGGGCGTAGGAAAATGTGCAGGAACAAGATTGTCTGAAGTGGAATCCATTGGGCAATGAAGAACCTTGGAAACAGGAAGTAAAGGTACCCTGGAGGGGAAAGGACCAGGGCAGTGAAGACTAAGTAGGGAGTTCTCGCCTCTGGTCACTAGGGGGCAGGGGTGGCACAGTACAGCCCGGTTGCCAGTCCGGGATAATTTGTAGGCGGATATGTCTGGAGAGAAGTAAAGTCCAGGGGTTCTCTGGAGCTGACGTGGACTGGCTGGCGGTTTCCTTTAGGATGATTGCAGAGCTTCATCCACATGATATAACTCAAGACCATCTGCTGTCACATGACAGTGCCTGGTTATCTGCCCAGGAAAGAACCAGCCTTTATAAACCCTCCCTTTCAGTTCAGTTTATTCAGTGGACTTCTGCAGTCCCTGTAAGTGGCTCTGCAGAATTAGCACCCAGGGCTGCTGGTTTTCCTACCTCCCCCTGTCAGCCACCACAGGATGGCTGGTGGAAGCCGCTCTCTTTCCTTGGCTGCATTCAAAGGAAATGGCAAGAGACTTTCCTGGCTTTGAAAGCCAGCAGAACCTTGCCGTAATCGGCCTGTGCTATTTCTCTATTCCCTGTGACTTCTTCTCCGTAAGAGCTCTGTGAGATTCTTTATTAGCAAATATTTATCAGAGACATCACCACGTATGGAGCTCAGTGCCTGCCTTGGTTGAGGCGCTGAGCGAGCTGTGTGTGAAGCTTCTGTACGTGCTGCCTTCAGACCTTCACGAGAAAGCTTTGAATTTGTTACTGTGCAGCCTGTTGCTGGGTTCAGAGAGGCCAGACAAGCCAAGGGCACACATCTGATGTATCAGCAGTTGAACCTTCCTCTGTCGTCTGTCTGGTATTGCCTCGGAGGTGACAGCAGCATAGGAGACAGCAAACAGTTACAGGGCATCTTGTTCACACAGAGCACCAGGCTGGGGCTGGGAGGGTCAGGAAGAGGTTCAGATACAGAAATTTTGTAAGAGAGGCTCTTCAGACCGCTGTCCCAGCTGCCCAGGGCTCTTCTGATTTCAGTGTTTCCTTATAAGAGCTGGAAAGTTTTCGAGGACCAGCCCTCTCTGCCCCTTCAGTTCAGGAAGAGATTGCAGCCATTGCTTTGCAGATCCTTCACTCCCAGGACCCAGGGCTCTGTTCGCTGGGTTTAAGCCTCAAGCCAGGAAGGTGACTGTCATCTCCAATTCTTTCCAGCTCTGATGGAGGCACATGACATCCACATGCACCTGGTGCCACTGCACCGCCACCTGGAAACCCTCGAGAGCCTGGAGTTTCCCGAGGTGAAGCCACGGCTGCGGCCTCTGCTGCACGTGATCTGCCTGATCTGGGCCACGTGTGAGTCCTACCGCTGCCCCGGGCGCCTCACTGTGCTGCTGCAGGAGATCTGCAACCTTCTGGTCCAGCAGGTTGGCGCCCAGGACTCCCCAACCTCTCCCTGGGGGCTGGATGGCCCCAAGTCACAGGAAGAGTAAAGTGTACATTTTTTCAGGGCAGGGAAATAATTAGAGTCCCCAGGATTCTCAGACTTGAATTGTTTTATCATCACAGCCAGTAACTCACAAAGGTGTTCTCAGTCCTGCTGGGATACTTGGGAGGACCCAGGATCAGGCACAGGGTGGTTGGGGTGGTAAATTTCAACCTCCTGAAGGGATCTTAACAGCCTAGTACTGCAGCAAAGCCCAGCAGTTAAGAATGCTGCCTCTGGAGTCAGGCGTCCCTGTGCCACATCCTGCATCACTGCTTATTAGCTGTGTGTGCCTGGGTAAGGTGCTCACCTGCCCTGTGCCTCACTCTCCCTTTGTACAAGGATGGGAAAAAGAGGACCTGCCTTGGAGAGTTGCTGGGTGGCTGTGAGGCTCCAAGGCGATCCTGCAGAGCAAGGCTTACATTGTGCCCCCACGTACTGAGAACTCAGTACCTGTGAGCTGCATAGAAACAGCTTCTTGGATCACACACTCTGTGCTCCCCTTCCTTAGGGACCCCTGTAGCACCAACCAGGGCAGCGTAAACCTTGAGGAGGGCATCTGTGAACAGAGTGAGGCCTCAACAAGGTTTGGGTGATCTGCCCCCGCAATTGGCTTCTTTTACCTCTGAGGAGCTGGGACACTGAGAAAACAATGAGTGTGTTTAAAGAGTAACTAAAAATAAGTCACATCTGTGGAACACATTGCAGGCTGCAAAGTGTTGTGACATTCACAATCCCCGTCATTTAGAGATGAACCCTGTGAGGTGGGCAGGGAGAGCCTTGTTAATTTACTATTATTATTTAAAGAAGGGGGCTGTGGCTCAGGGGGGTTAACTGAGTCACCAAAGGTCACCCATCCCAGGGCTGGAAGCTAATTGTTTGAATCCTAGACCAGCGCTGTTCCGTCACTGCATGTTTGTCAGCCAGGGCTCTTATGATTGAAAGTCTAAGAAAACCCAGCCCAAACTGGCATCAACAAAAAGATAACTTATTGGCTCATGTACCTCAAAAGTCCAAGCCAAGGTAAGGCTGGCTTCAGCCCCGGATTACAATGAGGTCTTGATGAGGTCACCAGGACCCAGTTATTTCAGCCCCTTCCTGTGGTGGTAAGGATGGCTGTCCAGTGGGTTCAGACAGTTTTCCAGGTTCAAGTTTCTGGTTCAAAGAATTCTTGCACTCAGATTATTTTAGTATAGAAAGGCAATGAGTCCCAGCAACACTCCTGGAGAGGACACTTGCCCAGCCCAGCTGGCGCAAGGAAAGTCTCACTTTGTGTCCTTGTCTCTGGTTGGTCACTTGCCATCCTAGAGTAAATCACTGACTGTGGATCGGACCCAGGTCCCCATCCACCTGTGGAACTGAAGGTGTGGTCTGACGTTTCCTTTATTAGGCTTCTGAAGAATGTTGCTTGGGTAGTTACTCAGTTGGGGAGCTGTGGGCTGGGCAGAGTTGTGGGCTGTCCTGCACCTGCAGCCAGGCTTAGTGCCACTCTCCTGTCTGCCCTCCAGGCCTCTAATTACCTCAGTCCAGAAGACCTCCTGAGAAGTGAGGTGGAAGAAAGTCAGAGAAAACTGCAAGTGGTCATGGACACTTTGAGCTTCTTCAAGCAGGTGTTTCAGGACAGAAGGGAGAATCTGCACTCTTACTTCAAAGAGAACCAGAAAGTCCAGGAGTGGGATTTCCAGTCTTCTTTGGTCTTCGTGCGATTGGATGGCTTCCTGGGGCGACTGGGCATGGTGCAGGTGAGTGTTCTCATTCCGTCAGGCCCCAAACTCCCTGCAGCAGGGAGCCATCTAGGGATCCAAAAAGCAGAGTTAACAGCCATAACAAAGAATGAAATCATGCCATTTGCAACAACATGGAGGGACCTAGAGATCATCATACTAAGTGAAGTAAGTCAGACAGAGAAAGATAAATATCATGGGATATCACTTATATGTGGAATCTAAAAAAATAATACAAATGAACTTATTTACAAGACAGAAATAGACCCAGGGACATAGAAAACAAATTTGTGGTTACCAAAGGGGAGAGGTGGGTGGGAGGGATAAATTAGGAGTTTGGGAGTAAAATATACACACTGCTATATAAAAAATAGATAATCAACAAGGACCTACTGTATGGCACATGGAACTCTACTCAATATTTTGTAATGACCTATATGGGAAAAGAATCTAAAAAAGAATGGATATATGTATATGTATAACTGAATCACTTTGCTATACACCTGAAACTAACACAACATTGTAAATCCACTATACTTTAATTTTTTTAAAGTGTAGTATTTAAGATTTCAAGAAAAGAAAAAGTGAGGAAGAAACTTGAACGTTTATCAAATGAATTAATTTTAAGAGCAGCTGCCTTTCAAGATCTAAGTGGAAATCCTGTTTTATTCTCTAATGGCAATTAAATTTTCTTTCATCTCTACTTTTCGTTACATTTTGTGTATAGAGAATGCAGTAAGAGAATTATAATGTATCTGCAATTCCCATGCTATATTATTAGATCAAAATTTGGCCTTTCTTTTCTTTATTCCATGTCTGTGTCTGCCTAAAAGTAGGATGACCAAAGAAAAAAATGAAAGATTAAAAAACCAAAAACAAAAAACAGAGTAAGAAAAGATCCAAGACAACATGGTGGTCGGCCCCCCACTGGCTGGAAGAACCCATGATTCAATATTTTGATGGGTCACCATGTAACGGTAGTTCTGTTGTAGTAGAAGTTTAGGGAATTCTGATCGTAGACTCAGAAAGAAGGCCCAAGGAATCAGTCGACAGATTGAGTTGGTTTCAAATTACCCATAATCTTCTTGCTAGAAATCTCATGCAAAATACCGGGGAGCTGACCTGGATGCAGCTGGCCACTCCCACAAAGCCACTGCTTTGAACTTCACTCTCCCACCCTCAAGGGGGCTCCGAAAACTACGAGACTAGAATGAATCCCTGTGCAAAAGAAATATGACTTTTGCTCAAAGTTGTGGTCCCCCTCCCCCAGTTGTTTCAAAGTTAATATGAATGCTAGTGTAAGGACCAAGGTGAGAAGGCATGAGACTTTCTCTTTTGACTGTTTTCATCCTCAGAGTTTAGTGTGGTTAACAGGTGTTTTCACACTTTGCAGGTCTGTATTTGCTGATTGAGCTTTGCAGGGAGAGTAGTGGACATAATAAAACAAAATACACACTTGTCCTAAAACTAATTTGGGAAATTCAGGGTCAAGTTCAAGGTTAAGTCAATAGCCAAGGGGACTGAGAAGGAATTAGAATCATGTTTCTAGCCATGATCAGCAGAGATTTGGGATGCAGAGAGGGGCTATGCTGGGAGGAGGCTGTGATGAGTGGCACAAACCACGGGATTATGAGGGTGAGAGAGAATGAGGTTGAATCTGTTCGTTCCAGCCCCAAAAGCATAGGTCTAGCACTGCCACGTGCCAGGCACCAGGCACCAGGCACCACGCACCACGGACCAGGCACTGAGCTGGGACCTGGGGGAACGACAGTGGCTGATGTAAGGCTTTGACTGTAAGAAGCCCATGGCCCAGTAGCTGTGGCCCAGGAGAAGGTAGAGACTGATGGAGGAGATGCAGGGATGGAAGGCACAGAAGCAGGAGGCTTCGCTGAGGTGTATTAAGTGCCATGAAAAAAGCAAAGTTGACATGTTACTGGGAGCAAGAAGGAGGGGTCTCTAACCCAGGGGGGCTCTGAGAAAGGGGAGCACAAGAGGAAATAAATTTCGAAACTGGAGTAGGAATTCTCCAGGGAACTAAGACAGGCGAGAGAATAGAGACAGAGAAAATGTATAAGCGAGAAAGCCAGACGCTAGATCTTATGAAAGGCTCACCTTAAATCCTTCACCGGGATCGAGGAGGGTATAAATAATTGATATCTAGCTTTATCCTAAACGCCTCTTTTTTCCCACATCTGTTTCCACCACGGCTCTTGACGAGCAGCCTCCCCTCTCCCCCGCCTCCACTCCACCCCTTTCCTCTCCAGCACCAACCCCTTCACTCTCATTTAACCGGAGGTGACAGACACTTTCCTGCTCTAGCCTGCCCCTGGCCACCAGGGTGACCGTGGCGGACAACTGCTTTTACCGCTTTCCGGTTCTCCAGCCCCGAGGACAGTGCTGGCGGAAGCCAGGAAGCAGCACTCAAGTCTGCAAGGCTTCTGCTTCGGCCTCGGGCCTGCACACATGCTAATGATGGGACTTTGCATATAGACAGCTGTCCTAACACCAGGGCACCTAATCTGCTGGGTTTATTCAGTCAATACACGCAGCCACGGCCACCAGCCCCCCTGGAGTCATTACCCTCACAGTGGTCTGCTCTCTTTTTCTTTCTGAATCAAGGGCACAGATGCATAAAAAGCAGTTGCCCCAGTTCCATTGGAAGATGAGTTGAATGTCACTTGCTTTCTGTCTTCCTACTCCTTCCCCTCTTCCGTTTTTGGTCCCTAGCTCTGTTTCACTTCTCTGCTCTTGGACCAAATTCCTCCACTTCTTTTCTCCACTGATTTCCCTTCTGTCTCCTTTTTCCCTCTTGCTTCCCTTTCTGCTGGTCTCCCTTCCCCTGGCCTGTTTTCCTCTCTCTCTTTTTTAGTTTCCCTCAGCAGTTTGTCCAGCCTGCATTTCCCCAATTCTCCCTTTTCCTGTGGCTGCTCCTCTCCCTCGTCCTGATGTCTCTCCCCCTTTCATCTTTCATCACCCAAACATTTGCTCAGACTCACCCCTGCCTGGCTCCCCCATCTCTTCCCCACTCAGCTCGGCTCCAGGCATGTTTCATGTAGCCCTTTACTTAACATTCTGTGGGTCTCTGTGATCGATGCCTGTTTGAAATGGGATTAGTCTGCTTCTCTCCAGCAAGAATTAGCATGAACCCAGCCTTATTCATCTTGCTATTCTGTACATTTTTGTGGCCCATGAGATGTGGGCGGCTGCAATTAATAAATACATGAAGCCAAGTTAATGAAATGACATCAGTGCATTTCCCTCTCTGCCTGCTCATGTCCAGGGTTCGGTTGTTTAGGGCTGATTTTTAATCTCCATCGTTTTCTCTGATTTTTTTCCCTCTGATTTGTGTGGCTTTTGTTTCCCCTCATTTGCTCTTGCTCTTTGAAACAAAGTTTTATTGTGCAGATAGATGCTTCCCCTCTGAGCACCTGCTAAATGAAGCTGGGTGCAGGGACTGCTTGGCCAGAGGTGCTGTCCTGCTGAGCTGTCCTGCAGGTCTGTCTGCAGCGGCACATGGAGTAATCGTCTTCCCGAAAAACTGCAGTCCTCCTCCTCCTCCTCTTCCTCCTCACCATCCCCATGACGCAGCTAATCTCTTAGCCAACCCTTGGGAGGGAAAGGAAGAATAGGCCAAGAAAGAACTAACATCTTTCAAGAGCCGCTCTCGTGCCACAGGTGTAGTCTTACAACCTTCGTAAGAGCTGAGTATCAGTACCTTTACTTTAACAAATGAGCACCATGAAGTCTGACACATAAATGAACTTGCCCAGAGTCCCAGGCTCAGTGAGGTTTAGCTCGGATTGGTACCCGGCACCCAAGGGCACAGGGTTCCAAGTACTGTCTTCCCACCACTCAGCCATCTCCCAGCGATTCTAAAGGTCTGTTCTCCTCCCTCCCTCCCTCCCTTCCTCCCTCCCTTCCTCCCTCCCTCTTGAGGATCCCACACTGGTTTTCTGCCCTGACACACTCTGTTCTGCACTGGCACATACTATTTTTGCCACTTGATTTCTAGGTCTTTTTTTCTGAATAAGTCATTTGGGTAAAATTATAATTCCCATTCCATGAAAGGGCCTTACTAAGGAAATCCCAAAAGTATATAAAATCTTTGCAATTTGAAGGAACAGTCAAAAATCAAAGGGGAAAAGAGTCTTCAGCTGCCTCCTGATTCCTTCCCTTACCTTGCCTTCCTGCTCCAGGCTTCAGTGTGTGTGTGCAGGCATGCACACACACCACACATACGCGCACACACACACACACTACACACACCACACTCACATAGACATACACACATTACACACAACACTCACACACACACCACACACACACACACCACGCTCACACAGACATCACACACTGCACGCATGTGCACACTATACATACACACATCACACACACCACACTCACTCACACCAAGTACACTGCACGTACACAGACACACACACCACACACGTATGTACATACACTGTGCACACAACACCACATACGACACGTTCACACATCACACACACAGAGTTCATTTTTGTGCCATCATATTGCAGATTTTGCAGATGCCCTGTTTATATTTCTGCCCGCAGCCTCTACCCTCAAACAATGCAGTAAGTAAGGAGCTTGGAGAGAACCCCCATTTCTTTCATTATGAAATTGCTGTAAAGCTGTGATTCACTTGGAGACAAGATGATTTCCTGCTGAGGCTTCATGCGTGGTGATTAGCAGGCAGATAGGTAATAAGCTGACCTAATCTCAGCGCGTTTTCTTTGCTCTTTCCTCCATCTCCAGCCCCTCTGCTGCCTCCTTTTATTCAGGCCTAATTGGGCTGCTTCCCTTTCAGCCAGGCCTGAGCTCTTGGTCACATAGGAGGCCATTAGCTGCATAAGGTCGGCCGCCGTCCGAAGGTAAAGAAAACAGTCTTTTTCCCAATGACCTTTTGAGATTTTCATCTATGAATGTCTGCTTTGTGTTTGCCGTTAATGAATTCTGAAGACATTTCTTTTAAGATGTGCAGCCTCTCCTGAGAACAGGCTTGCTGTTTGTGGGGCCACAGCATAAATGGAACCCGCCCTCACTGCCCCCGCCCCCACCCCACGCCCACTGTAAAGGTTGCACAGTTTTTCATAAGAATAGGACCCAGTCAGTCCAGCCAGCTGCCTGGGACCCCATGCTCTTTGTAGCTTCTGTCTCAAAAGGAGCACCTGGGTATCAGCTATTATACATCTCTTAGCCACCAACCTGATCTGATGACACTGGGGTAATGATAATTAATACAGTGCCTACCGTTATTGAAGTCGTACAAAGTCACTTCCCCTGTAACTCCATAACCCATTTGCAGGTTAGAAAAAGGAAGCCTAAAAATTGTGTCTTGCTCTGTCATGTAGCTGGTTAATGGCGGACCAGCGCTGTGTGAACCCAGGGATCTGTGCCTACCTTACACTCTTTCCATGATGCCCTGTGTCCTACCCCTGAACTTGATATTTTCAGCCTGTATATAGCATAATGAATTTCATGTGTCTACAATGGTGATGGATAAAAATAGATATTTTAAAAATATAACTGAAACCTCTTATTGATTTAAATGGCCTTTTATCTGTTTTGTGAGGACTTCTAAATAAATAATGAAAAGAGCTTAAAGTATTTTAAGAATCAAAGATATGGTCACATGATTACTATAAATCTGTTTCTACTGTTGTAAGACAATTTCCTGCCTATTGCAGGCATCTTCGTTATGATACCTCAGTGATGTCAAGCTTCTAAAATCCACCCAGAGATGAGGAGCTCACTACCTCTCTTAGCAGCCCAGTCTAGGGTTGGGCCTTTCCAGGCATAAGATGGTTCTGTTTTATGGAGTGAAACCACATGAAATTGCCATTTCTTGTAGGTCAAAATAGTCAAATATAAGAAATTTTGTAAGTTCAACCTACAAATTGACACTAAATCTGCTCCTGGGTCCTGTTCACTCATTTGCTTTAGTTCTGCCCTCAGAGCAGGACTATGCAAGGTTCTGCCTTGCACTTGACCAAAGCCCTTCAAACATTTAAAGGCACAGTTTCGTTTTGATTTGTAATTCTCTGCTCTTGTCTAATTCTGCTTATTTTCTCCAATTGCTTGGAGTCCAATGTTCCTAGAGTCTCTACCACCCTGTCACCTTCTCCTGGAGGTGCTGTTGCTATGTCAAAGGTCAAAGATCACATCTTCATTCATTCAGCAAATATTTCTTCAGCATCTAGGACTCTTCTGGGGACTGAAAATACAGTAGAATCTCTGGGGTGTTTGCAACCTACTGAGAAAGATGGACAGAAAATAAACAATATGATATAATCCCAAATAGTATATTATAACACCAGAGTGTGATAAGAGTTTTGAAGAAAGGTTACACAGAGGAAGGGCACAGAGAGTGCAGGAGAAAAGTGGGGGGTGGAGTAAGAAAAGGTTTAAGACCTTGAATTGAACCCTAAGTAAAAGTATTGCCCATCTAGTGTGTTTGTTAAATAAAGCAATGTAAATATCCATTGTTTTTGGTGACCAGAGTTTCTCCAAAAATAGAATGATTATGTAAGTATTCCTCTAATACCTATGATTTGCCTGTTAGATTGGAGATAAAACACTTTTCAGTGACCACTCAGGACCATGTTTCAAGAATTCTTTAGAAATAAAGTAGTATAACAAAATTATCATCTAGTTTTCTGATATAATCAAACATATCAAGATGTATATGTCTTTTAAAATAGTTAGAGGGTATTTCCTAAAAATTGGAATTGACATCCACAGAACTATGAAAAATGTGTACCCAGGTGACATTCCACAGCACAAATACTTTTCTCCCATCACACTGATTGCAACTAAGCACTTTTTGAATGACTTGAATTACTATTTAAGTCCATTTCATTTAAATCAAATTGATTGCTGTTTTCAAAGTTGAACGTGTCTTTGAATAAAGACTGCCCCATTTCCCCACGGCTGACAAGATCTCCTCCTTTGGCTGTATGTCTTCCTTCCCTTGACTGGTCCTTCCTCCTTCTCTCCTCTCCCGCTTCAGCCACCTGCTGACAGCCACTCCTGAACAGAGCTGAGCAAAAAGACTTCTTAGATGGCTACCCAAGACTTCAAGGATGGGTACCTGCCCATCCTTGAAGTCAATGTGGGGAAAGTCAGCCACTTCTCACCACTTCCCAGTGCCTCTGTCTCTGCTGCTGGACTCGGTGTCCCAGCAACAGGAAGGAGATGGGCAGCTCTCTGCTCGCCTGATAGGTCAGCCCATAGCAGTGGCCAGGGGCAGTGGGAATTCCCTGGAATGATGTCAGGACCTGCTGGGTTTCCAGCCTCCTGTCAGTGTTCCCTCTTCTTGCCCTTCAAACTTCTGCAGGGTAGAGGACCACTTCCCAGGGTCCGCACCACGTGTCTGCCAAAATGACATGAAGGTACCCTAATCTCCCTCTTTCCTATTGAATAGGTAAGCACACAGATTGGAAGGTATAGCAGGGAAAACATGGGATTTTGGAGGTTTTGTGATTTTCAGTGGGTTCTCATGAGAGATAAATACAGTCTGTCACATTAGATGTGTTCTGAAGGCTCCCATCCTATCAGAGGTGAAGTGTCTTTGATGGGCTTGGACGGGGTCCTCCCCAAGGCTCTAGGTTGTATTGCTGCCTGTCACTTAATCCTGAGCACAGCTGGGACACTGCCACATCAGCGGTGACAGTAACGCACACTCACTGCCTGTTTACTGTGTGCCCCGCACTGGCCTAAATCCAAAGCCCGCATTCACCGGATTCACTCTCACTATTACTATCCCGACACAGAGCTGTCAGGTCATCACCCACCGCCACCCAGCTGGCCACTCGGTCTACCGCACCTCACACACTCGACAAGGGCACCTGCACATGTCTTTTCTTAGCAGAAGTCATTGCTGAGAAGGTTGGTGCCACCTCTGAGCTTGTCCTCGCTTTCCTGTCAGCATCCTCCAAGATAGCTGTCATTTTAGAACCGCATAACATGGTCTATTTGAAATTGATTTTTTAAATGGGTATAAAGCTACCAGCCATGTAAATAATGTTGTTCTTATTACATTTTATTATTTCTTAGAGAACACAGAAAGAGGCTGAAGCATAAACTTGATGTGTGTGTGTGTGAATTTTATTTACTGAAATTTTCTCTGTTACCGCGTTTTACCAAGGGCTATTTATACCAGCCCAATCTAATAATAAGGTTAGAAATCCAACCAAGCTTCACATTTTCCTAAGCAACCGCCACCCCTGTATCATTTCCAGCCCTTCCCATACTAATCTGAGCGTCATCTGCTGTTGTTATCATCGTTATTATTATTTTAACTGTATTGCATGTTGTCTTTTTAGGATCTTCTGAAGACAACTTTGGATTTCCACAAATTGGGAAAGCTTGAGTTTAGTGGCATCAGAGGGAGTGCCCTGAGCCAGCAGGCCCAGCAGCTGTACAGCGAGTTTCAAGAGATGTACAGGGTCTTCTCAGAGTCTTCCTACGACTGCTTGGACCCCCAGAGCGTGGTAGGGCTTGGAAGGGCTAACTTGCAAGCTTTGTCTCTTTCTCAGATGCCTGCAGCCTGTAGGGTCTGGGTATTCCCTTGCATTTTCCCTGTGCATTTTCTTTGGCTCTGTGTTCCCCATGGTTTTATCAGCAGAGACCACTCTTAATTATTCTTTGCGTCTTGAGAAAGATCAGGGGAGGGCCTTTTCCAAATGCTGACTTCTCTGGACCAATGATACCCAGGGTTTCAGAGATGCTGAGGTGGGGATGGGATGATGGTGGAGATTGTGGCCCCCGTGGCAGCTCCCAAAGCTTTAAGTTTGAGCAGTGACTGCTAGGTGAAGGCCAGGCACATGTGGGCAGAATTTCATTAGTGGTCTGAGGAGTAGCAGTAGCCTGGTTTTCTGATCAGACCCTGGTTCCCAAGGGAGTACTTAGGATGAGGAAAGGGCCAAAGTTGCATCTTCCAGGATGCGGACACAGGAGCCCACATCTCACTTGTAGCCCAGGAGAGCTGAGACCTGTGAGCCCAAGGCTGCAGGAAACAAAAAGCAACAGTACAGAAACAGGGTCAGTACAGAAACAGGAAATGGCGTTCCCTGAGAAGGGAGTGGCTGAATTACTGGAGAAGGAATTTTGAGTGTATTTGAGGGAAAAGGAGAAAGAAATTGAGCAAGAACCTGCTCTGAGGACCCTCGGATGTCTGGGGAGGTGGGGGGTCTTAGTTGGTCAAGACAAGGAAATGTCATTTTCTAAAAATTCCATTAGTCTAAAGTAGAAAAAAAGAGTTGGAGTACAAAGCAGGAATATACCATGTTTGCTACCATGTGATAAAACAAAGTAAGACAAAATCCTGTGCGCAGGGAAACATACTACGGTGCTAATATGGTTGGGTTTGGGAAGTAGAAAAATACTACTTTGTTTTCCTACTTTTCTTTGTCTTTTCATAAAAATATGCATAGCTACTGTAAGGCAATAATAAGAAATAATAATTCTACAAATTAGAGATTTAACAAATTTCCTCTGAAACTTGCTACATTCGAAGAAAGAGAGGACACTTTGGATTGCTGGATAAAATACAATAATTGGGACATTCTTATCCTAAAAAAAAAAAATACTCACTATTGATCTGAAATTTGTATTTAACTGGGTATCCTGTATTTTTATTTGCTAAATTTGGCAACCTTAGAAACAGTAGCCAGCTGCTGTCTTAAGCACTTAAAGTATAGTTAGAAGAAATAGTGTATATTAGTTTAATTAGCTTACTTTCCTCCTAAGGGCCAGATCAGTTTGTTTACACTGAAAAAAATAGGGTTTTCACTTGCGGAGGCAAAGGAAGTAGAGGGTAATGATGGAATAGCTCCATTGCTGGCACTGTTTCTGCTGAGGTGGCTTTCAGGGTAGCCTGAGCTGGCTCTGTGGGTGAGAGAGAAGGGGCTTCAGGAGGTGGAAGGTAGGGCATGGACGGGAGCGACAGGGTACCAACCTCACATCTGACTCTACCATTTTGCCTAGAGTGTCTTGGAAAATCATGCTGCAATAGCAGGGTACCTATCCATATGGATAAACACTAAGGCACACCATGGGTGAACTGCAGAAAATTAAAATAAATCCGTGGTATAAAAGATTTGAGTACACAGTTAATAGGAGAGAGCACAGCGGGATTGGCCTTCAGAAAATCACATTTTCTTATATCTATGTGATGTCTCTTCAGGAATTTGAAAGTGACATCTCTGAGTTTAATCAGAGAGTAGAAGACCTTGACCAGAGACTGGGGACTGTCTTTATTCAGGCCTTTGATGATGCCCCTGGTTTGGAGCATGCCTTCAAGGTTTGTAAAGTCAGGGGAGCCACCCCCATGCTTTATTCTCCCCGCCTTCTTCCAACTGTTCTGTTCCTGCAGAGAGCAATTGTTCCAGTTAGTCTAGTAGAGTAGTGTTGTGGGAGTCCCAGGGCGAGGGAGTGTGCAGAACTGGGCTTTCAAGATGACAGCTAATGCTTTTCTGCAAACATGACAACGTGAAAACACTTTGTAAATGAGTTTCTTCTGGAATGCCGTCTTTGGGCCTTATCAGTAGAGTACCCATTGAAAGTGAAGAAGCCTGCCGTGGCCACCATCCTGAAGCCACGGCTCTGCAACACCACAGCTGTTTAATAGATGCCATCAGGTTGATTCAGGCTGGAGCGAACCACTCAAGCACAAGTAACTAGAATAAGAAGATGCGGGCCCTTGCCCTGCATTGCCTAGATCAGAGGGTACAAGGATAACAGGAGGAGGAGGTTTAGGAGGAGGAGGTTTAGGACGATGAGTATATAAATGACTACAGAAATGAGAAATCTGGGTTGTGAGACCAGAAGACTTAGTGGAACAAAACAGATCTTCCATAAACTATGAAGAGGCTTATTGTGTAAAACCTGAAGGATTAGAACCAGGACTAATCAGGTTACAAGGAAGCAGATTTGGGCTCAGTAGAGGAAAGAAGTTTCTGTTAATGCTATTTAAAGATGGAGTAAACTTCCTTGAGACATAGTTAAGCTTCCAGGCACTGAACATGTCCAAACACAAACTGAGTGACTAGTGGGACAATTGCAGAAGAGGCTTAAACCCAGGATGGGTGAATCCATGCTGTTCTGGAACAATATATATAAATATATATATATTGCATTCATTCAAGAATATACATATGTATTCTTTAATAAATACCTGCCACTCCATAACTCACATAGGAAGAGTTTTAGAATTTCTCTCTCCAAGTATTGAATTCCAAGAGGAGGGTTTATATGTGTCTATAAAAGAATCCCATTTGCCATTAGCTGTCATGGCTAATTGAGATGTTATCACTCAGATAACTGGTGAAGCTGGAACCTCATTTCTGCCTTGAGGATGTCCAGCCCTATCCCTCCCATAAACCCCTGTGCACCATGGATTTCAGGGTGTCTCCAAGGGTCTCACATAGACTCTCAAGTTGCTCTGTCTTTGACATCATGGTGTCTTTGCTTCTTGTCTGCAGTCTCCCTTAAAAATGTCATCTGCCCAGAAAGATGCTTTCAGGGGCCTTACTTTTGCTCTTCTGATGGTTCCTACCATGACAGCATCTATGTTTATGCCAAGGGCATATCTCTCTGGGTTCTAAAGTCTGTAATCCTTCATTTCATGGTGGAGCAGGGTTCCGGGCAGAAGCAGAGAGAGACCTTTCCAACTTTGCATACCTTTTGCTACCAGGTCCTGAAGCAGCACTGCTCATACCCAGAATCTCAAAGGGCTCTCACGGAAGCAGACTCTTTTTCTTTGGGTTCCAAAACCTCTTCTCAACAAGTCTCCCCACCGAGCCCGTGGGACCTTTTAGGAAAACCATAACCATTCAGTCCCTTCTGCTTCCTCTTCTTGGTCATCTCACCAATAAGAAACCACAGTCCTTCCCTCCTCCTTCAGCCAAAACAAAAGCTCCAAAGTATATAATTTCATGCAAAGAAGTGCCTTTTCAGGTTGGGTAATAGGGACCAGAGAGATCCTCTGAGTCGATACCCCTGTTACTGCTGTAAGACCACTCGACCACTAGGTGTGCCTCAGTGGATGTGGCCAGAAGGGGTACGTCCAGGTGAGAGAACCTGAGTCCAGGAGTGCGGGCTGGCTGCACCGGTCCCTCAGCCCACACCTCTGTGCCTTCCAGCAGAACGTGTGAGCCAGAACTTGGTGGAGACCTGCTCTCTTGTGCCTCCATGGAGGGAGAGCTATTTCCTGCTGTCTCCAGAGATCTGCATGATTTGGGGTTGGAGGACAGGGTGGTCCTAGAAGTCATGTACTGTTATATCCTAAATATAACTAGAGTCTTCTACACAGCCTCATCTCAGGGCAGCGTCACAATCAGAGAAACACAGTCCAGAGACCAGGAGGTGATTAAAAGCATTTCACATTTCCATCCTGCTGTTTCCACCAACGGGTCAGGGCAGGTGTGATGCACAGGAACCTTCTCCAGAGTATCCTTGCAATCACTGCCTTCCAGGGGCAACTGCTCCCTGAAACTCTTTTCTTGCCCTCACTCTCAAATTTTAGCCCTCCGCATTCTCCACAACACCCAGCCCACTTAGCTGCTCTTTACTTCTCTGTCATCACCCCCCCTTCCCTGTCTCTGCATTGTCTTTATGATGTACATAAGCTTACCCTTTCTGACATCTTTCATTTTCTCGTTGTGTTACCCTCTACCCAGGTTCTTAAACGCGAGAGGGTCTGGTAGGTCATTCAGCACACAGGTATCCCTCCTTCAGAAACAGGTGAGAGGGACTGACCGAATATCTGGATTCATAATTACCCATTCAGTTGCACAGTAATGGTTTTTTGACCCTCTTACACGGGTGGACAGACGTATGTAGGAAAAACCAGGATACAAGATTAATATAACCTTGGAAAGATTGAATCTGTGACTTTTCCCCTTCTTCCCCTGCAGCTGCTAGACATAGCAGGACACCTCCTGGAGAGACCACTGATAGCGCGGGATGTGTTTGATAAATACCAGGTGCTCATCTGCATGTTCAGTGAGGACCTGGATGCCGTGAGGATGATCTACAGTCAGCGTGTCCAGGAGGAGGCGGAGCATGGTAAGTTTGTTGCTAGGAGATTTAGTAACATCTGTTACCAGAAAGGGTGCAGCTCCTCCTGTATATGTTACACGTCTGCTCTGGCTCTAGGACATTTTCCAAAAGCACAGGCTTCTTGCTTGAAACGCTAGACTGTCTTGGGTGATTGTAGAGTTCACAGCACTGTACATTTCCCTGTGTCCGGGGTGAGACTGGCAGGCTGACCCAGAGTGGTAAAGTCCTGCCCGCTGCCTCTGGTCAGTTGAGGCCTCAGTATAATGTAGGAGCGACCCTCGATCAATGTTGCTGCACAGATTAATCTTCAGCATACCTCAGTTCCACGGTAGGTTTGTACCTGCCCGAGGAAAGGTTCTCTTCCTTTCCAGTGCCTTATCAACCATGCTTTTGGAGGGAGTCTCACAAAAGGCAGTAACACACCGAGGTTATTACAGTTCATAGATGCCCTGTCTTACCTGTTTGAAAGTCAAACACAAGTTCAGTTCAGCTTTGCAAACGTTTCTTGAGCCCTTGCTGTAGGCAGGGTGCATGTATGGGCACTGCACACAGAGGCGGGCCAGGGTAAGGGAGAGAAATTAATCCTAAAAGGTGGTTCTTCAAGGAACGCAGTTGGCATGAACAGAATTATAAAGAACTGTAGCTAAACAAGATGAGTTCAGCTGGGGGGTGGGAGGGAGAGTTTATGGAGGTGGTGGCCTTGAGCTGGACCCGGAAAGATGGGGAGACGGACAGCCAGGGAGAAGATGCAGGAGAGAAAGTGGAAGGTGACCAGTTGGACCTGCCTGTAGCCACACGAGGTGTATAGAGGGAAATCAGGTCAGCCATTGAGTTTGGGGCCAGGTCGTGAAGTCCGCTGAGTGCCCTGTTAGGGAATCTGAAATTCATTATTCTGGCAGAATGGAAAATTTTCAAAAGTTTTTAAGTAATGGAATAACAAGACCACTATTTCTATAAAGAGGTTTCATAGTGAGGTCATTAAGAATGGCTTCCACTCAGGAAGTCATCCCAGAAAATCTGTTGGCCTCAGCTTTACATGGGACCGTCCTCCTAATTTCTCACAGCTGAATGAAGAGTTTGAAAACTCAGATGCCTTCAGAAGCATATTGCATTTCTGTTGTGCATAACAAATTATCACAACCTTAGTGGATTAAAACAACATCCGTCTTTTAGCTCACAGTTGTGTAGGTCAAAACCCCAGTTTGGTGTGCCTGGTTTCTTCATTAAGAGTATCTCAAGGCTGAAATCAGTCAACTGGGACAAGTTCTCATCCGGGGTCTCTGGGGGAACAATGCACTTCCCAGCTCATTTTTGTTGGTAGAATCCAGTTCCCTGTGACTGCAGGACTGAGGTCTCCATTTCCTTGTTGGCTGTCAGCCAGGGGCTGCTCTCAGAGGTTAGAAGCCCTCCTGTTCCTAACCACATAGCCACCTCCTTCTTCAAGCTAGTAATGGCATGTTGAATCCTTCTCATGTTTCAAATCCCTGACTTCCCCTTCTGCCAATAACCAGAGAAAACGCTTCTTTTAAAGGCCTCACCTGATTAAGTCAGGCCCACCAGGGTTATCCCCCATTTGCCAAATAATGTAATGTCATCACAGGAGTGACAACTCATCACATTCAGTTTCCACCTGTACTTAAAGGGGAGAGGGTCATGCAAGGTGGGGGTCATTGGGCGTCGTCTTAGAATTTTGCCTACCACAGAAGCCAAGTAGAAAATGATGGTGTTGGACTGGGACTGAGAGTAAGGCATTGGGGAGTGGTGTGGGCCATGGTCAACTAAAGGACAAGACCAGTATCCAGTTCCAGTGGTTAGTTAGAAGTGGGGGCTGATGGTTGCCAGATTTCCCAGTTTTATCAGAGAAGCTGGAAACTGAGGTTTTTTTTTTTAATCAAATCTTACAATTATTAATTTTGACAACTGATTATAAGCGAACAAACCCACTGAATGGACCAAAGTAAGAATATCCAGGCTGCTAACTCTGGTCCAGGGCTTCGTAACCCACATGGCCTGCCTCACCTGTGACCTTACTGAATTCTCACAGAAACACTGCAAGTTAAGCGAGGAAGATATTATCCCCATTTTATAAATGAAAAACCTGAGGGCCTGAGAGGTTAAGTTGTCTGATTAAGGCAGTGTGTCTTAACCCTGACTGTACAATTAGAATCATCTCGCATGCTTTTTAAAAATACTAATGACCAGGCCCTACACAGACCAATCAAATCAGAATGGCTTGGATGAGGCCCAGGCATCAGTGTTTTTAGAAGAGCCCTGGGTGATGCTGATGTGCAGCCAGGTTGAAAGTCACGGGTGTGCAGTCGGAAAGCCAGGGAGGGGCAGAGCCGGGCTGGGAACCGCTGTCCTCTGACGCTGTTTAGTGTCCTCCCCACGGTCACTCTTCCTTCCCCCTTAGCAGGACATAGTGATGTCCCAGGAACTTCCATCTCAGTGTGAGGCCAGGGTGACTTTAGCAGGTGGAGGTGAACGAGGCAAAAAGTGCAGTAAGTGGCAGGAGGTCGGGGGTGGGCTCAGGGCTGGAGCCTCGCTTCAGTCTGCTGTGCCCTCTTCCCAGGGTTCTCCTCCGTGCACAAGAACATGCCTGCTGTGGCTGGGGGGCTCCGCTGGGCGCGGGAGGTGAGGCAGCGCATCCAGGGTCCCTTCGACAACTTCAGACGCATGACACACCCGTGAGTATCCCAGTCCTGAAAGGCAGTTTCGTTTCAGCCTTCTGCTCCCACTCTGGACTTCGAGTTTGTAGCAATGCAGCTCACTTACTTGAGACACAAAAATCATCTTCCTTTCTTTGCATATCCAGCAGTCAGCCAGTATCTTAGTCCATTCAGGCTGCCATAACAGAATACTATAGACAGGGTGACATAAGAATATCAGAAATCTCTCTCACAGTTCTGGAGGCTGGGAAGTCCCAGGTCAAGGCGCTGGCAGATTGGGTGTCTGTCGAGGAGGACCTGCTTCCTGACTCACAGATGGCTGTCTTCCCACTGTGTCCTCAGAGGGACTCGAGAGCTGTCTGGGATCCCTTTTATAGGGGCACTCATCCCATTCTTGGGGGTTCCACCCTCATGACCTAATCTCCTCCCAAAGGCCCCACCGAGGACACAGACATTCATTTCATAGCAACCAGGTACTACTGGCCAAGCAGTAACGAGATTGATGCACTTGGACTGATGAGTGGGTCTCTTCGTGTTAAGTGGGGCTTACTGGACCACAGGCTGGCTCCTTTTGCTCCATCAGAGTCCCCATTTCCCAAGGAAAATGAGTCAGGGTGTTCAGGCTCTTTGGATTCCTCCATGTCTCCTCTGACATGATGGCTCTTTGCTACCAAGGCTGCTGGAGAGCAATGAAGCCAAGTTTCATGAAATGTGGTGTGAAGACCTCGTGTATTAGAAACCCCAGGTGCTTGCTAATGATGCAGATTCCCAGGTCTCACCCCCTACCCACTACATCCAAATCTCAGGGCAGGGTGGTGCCCATGAATCTGCTTCCTTGGCACTCTCTCCCCGTGATTCTGACGGTGACCAGGTTTAGAAACCATTGGCCTACCTCCCAGCTCTCGGAAGCCAAGCTAGTTAGAGGCATCTGGGCTGCTAGAAGTGAGAGGAGAGCTATTTGCAATACCTTGTTGAGGAAGCTGCCTGGGGAAGGGCAGGCTTTCTCTGACCCATCTTTCTAAAGACTCGATCTTGTTGAAAACACCCGGCTTTGGCTAACACAGCATGTTCACAGCAGCATTATTTACAGTAGCCAAGACACGGAGATAACCTTGTGTCCATTGATGGATGAATGGATGAAGAAGATGATAGATAAATCACATATAGAATGGAATATTATTCAGCTATAAAAACGAAGGAAATCCTACCATTTTCGACACGGATGGACCTTGAGGGCATTATGCTAAGTGAAATAAGGCAGAGAGAGGAAAACAAATATGTATGCTCTCACTTATATGTGGAATCTGGAAATAAGAAAACCAAACTCATAGTAAAAGAGATCAGATTTGTGTTTATCCAGTTATGTGGCAGGTGGGGTGGGGGAGTTGAAAAGGAGGGTGGGGGAAATGGATGAAGGTCAGAATTTATGAACTTCCTGTTAGAAGATGAATAAGTACTGAGGATATCATGTAATGTGTTGGCTGTAATTAGCACGGCTGTGTGGTATATATGAGTTGTTAAGCTAGTAGGTCCTAAAAGTTCTCATAGCAAGGAAAAAAAAAACATTTCTTCCTGTTTTCTTGTATCTATATCAGATGATGGGTGTTAACTAAACGAATTGTGGTGATCATTTTACAGTATACATAAGTGAAATCATTATGCTCTACTCTTAAACTTACACAGTGCTGCATGTCGATTACATCTCAATAAAACTGCAAACAATTTAAAAAAAAAAGACTAACCACTATCAAAGGCCAGAAAGATAATGGAAGATAGCCAGGATGTGGTCTGAAGGGAGCCTCCATCACATCACCCCGTGTTGCCCAGAGGAAGAATGACTCAATGTGAGAAATCTCCCTGCTGTTGGAGAGAAGCTGGAAATCTAGATTTGTATGTGAGATGCCCAACTTTAAAACCAGCACATATTCCTCTTTTCCTCAAACTGTGTACAAATCAAACAAATGTGCCTGTGGATCAGATCTGCCCAGTGGAAGATCCATGTGCAGCATCTACTCTGGGAGCTCTTTGTTTTGCAGAGGAAGAAACTGAGGCAGACAGAAATGAGGTGACCTGCCTGGAATCCAGAGAGTGCAAGGACAGAACTGGCCCAGGCGTCTGGGTCTCAGGGGTCCTCACCCAGAGCTCTCCTCAGGGACCCCCCAGCCATAGGAAGCTTGGCCTGGAGTCCAGCTGAGCCCCCATCTTCTTAAACATGCCCCCCCAGGGAGGGACAGAGAAGATATGAGAATGGGTGGGGAGGGTGGCAGGGCTGCTTCTAGGAATGTGGCCTGTGGGAGCTGTCCTGGTCCAGTTCCCCAGAGCAGACCTGAGGCACGCGTGCAGGAATTTACAGGGATGCTCTTGGGACCCAATCCTAAGAGGAAGAGTGGCCTGGATCAGGCAGAGGAGAAGCTGAGCTGCAGCACAGTTGCAAGTAGGCCTCACCCATCTGGTGGGGAAGTCTGGCCCTTTAGGATTGCCTGGCCTTTGTACCCCACATCAGCTGGTCATTGGAAGTGGGCTGTAGGGCAGGGAGAGGTGTGACCCCTGGGTGAGGAGACCGCTCTGTTTGTCTCGGGCTGTTCTCAAAGAGGGAGGCAGCTATGCTTCATCAGCATTCCTGGTGGAGGGAGATTGTGGGCGGGAGGCGGTCCCCAGAGGGATGGCACCCCCACCACACCCTCCACATTTCCCATGAAAATTCCCATTTGTTTTAAAAATGAACTCACGTGTATGTATGCTCTATAGTATTTCGTGAATAGGTTCGTAAAAGTAATTTTGATTCCTCGCCATGAAGTGAAGTAGAACCTACAGGGAGTTTGATGCACTTAATCCTGTCAATTCTCAAGACTTCCACGCGCATCTCAGTGGCCGAGGTGTAGAAACCGTTCTCTCCTCTAGCCTCGTTCTTTTCCAGATAGAAACTGAGATGTAGGGTCAGGGCTTGTGAGGGGAGGACTGACCTGAGCCCATCACCCGCCTCACTGCCCCGCAGATGCCTCTGCTCCTTCACTAGGAAAGGGGACCGAGTGACTGGGAAAAACGCCAGGAAATCCAGTGCTTTCTCTGCAGGTGTGAGGGCTTACATTGAAGCTCAAAACTCGGGGGAGCCCATAAAGAAACCCTGTGTTGGTTTAAAGAGCAAATGGACTTAAAGAATCTGCAGTAAGCTGCATTGTTTTGCTAGCAGAACAAACAGGATCCTTCAACACAGTTAGTGTGAAGGTTTCTGAAAATTACATACTTCACCAACTTTCCCAGGAGCTGGACTCTCATTTTGTGCTATAAAGAAGTGTCAAAACCGGGGAGCAGGGACTTCCTTGGTGGTGCAGTGGTTAAGAATCTGCCTGCCAATGCAGGGGACACGGGTTTGATCCCTGGTCCAGGAAGATCCCACATGCCGCAGAGCAGCTAAGCCCATGTGCCACAACTGCTGAGTCTGTACTCTAGAGCCCACAAGCCACAACTACTGAGCCTGCATGCTGCAACTACTGAAGCCCGCGCACCTAGAGCCCGTGCTCCGCAAGAGAAGCCACTGCAATGAAAAGCCAGCGCACCACAACGAAGAGCAGCCCCCACAACTAGAGAAAACCCGTGTGCAGCAACGAAGACCCAACACAGCCAAAAACAAACAAACAAAGAAACAAATAAAATAAATTCAAAATAAAACAAAACCCACCAGGGGGGCAGGTGTGGGCAGTGGTGCCTCCGTGGTCCTCAGTGGACCCAGGGGAGCCTCCAAACATGTGTCTGCGCATGTGAGCACATGAGTGTATGCATGTGTGTGTCTGTGTGCATGTATGTGCATTGCATGTGCTCAAGTTTGGGGACACAAGAGGTACGAGGGAACCTCATATAAACGTGGAAATGAGTAATGAGGCAGAATTTCTCATCACATGTCCTAGATGGATTTCAGAGAAGGGGAATATATACATGTATATTGTCATGTATGCAACATTGTTGATATATGTGTGTAGAATGTGTGTATCTATATATTGCTGTTTTGTATATGCATTGTTATATACGTACATACACATATATAATGTTATATAGTTTTTGTTATGATGTATAATATTATATACACTTTTGCTCTTAAATTCAGAAAACTGCAGCGCCTAGAATTTTTCTTTCAAGTCTCAATTTCCTTTCAGGGTTTTGAAGGACTTCAGTTTACCTGCGCAAGATTGGCTCGGCCCGGGGGAAGGGTTGGCGGAGCCCTGGCGGGTAAGGGCCGTCCTCCTGTCACCTGGGCGCTGCCTGCATTTAGGGAAGCGCAGATGCCCTCTAGCGGCCGGCGGAGGATTTCAGGAAGAGCGCAGGCTCATTTAGGAGCCTTTGGAGACTAGCCTGGGAAGCTGTTCAGCCTCCTCTTTATGGGCTGCAGTTTGTTACCTGGGTCATGGTTTTCACTTCTTCTAATTCGGTGTCATTTTCTTCCTCTCTTTTATACGGGCAGTTGCATGGAATCTGCTGAAGGAAAGCGCATGATACAAAAATATGAAGATATGGTCTTGTTGCTGGAAAAGTAAGCAGCTTCTGGGATTGGGTCGTTCTGCAAATTGCAGAGCCCCCACCGTGCCCCCTGCAGTTCCGAGTTTTTGCAGATTCCCCGGTGGCAGTGAAGTGTCACTCTGTGTTTTATGTTATAACCACGATATCTGTGAGTACAGTGCTTCAGGGTCGCAAACACCAGGTCTCCAAGGAATACAGCTCTGGTCTAGAAATGGGCACTTTTCCAGGGTAGTTTTGTTGGGAGCGTGACCTCGGCAGAGCTGGAAGGGGGGCGCTCCTTGTGGCACCCCGAGATCAGTGTCACAGAAAATCGCAGCAGCTGCTCGCTAAGCAGAAAGTGACAGTTGGTGCTGCACAAAAAGACAATAAGTTTAACACATACTTCGTGCACCCTTTTATGGAGAAAGCATAAGAACGAAGATTTTACATGGGTTCGTAGCTGTTCCCACTTTAAAGCTGCAGTCATTGTTTTGGGGGAGCAGGGTCCAGACAAAGCTCGTGTCTTGCCTCTTCCCTCCGGCATTTGCTCTTCTCCTGATTCAGGAGAGCAGTGCTGTAGACGTTATGATTATGACAGTTATGGTCACACTTAGCATTGTGGAGGCACATTAGCTGGCGGCCCATCCACCTGCCAGGTCCCCCAAGTTCTGACCTTTCATCTTCCCAAATACGAGCTTCCAATCAGTCGCCTCCTCTCTGTCCCCACCACCCACATCTTCACCAGAGACCAGAGCCTCTCAGTCCTGACCTCCTGGAGCGGCTTCCTAGGAGCCTCCCTGCTCCAGACCTGTGTCCCTCAGCGCCCACACCATCACCACACCCCCTGGCCGGGGAGCCTCTCCGTGCCCCACACCGTCTCCTTAACGTGACACGGAAAATGCTCCCTAATGTGGCCTTCGCCTCCCTCTCCAGCCTCAGCCCTCGCCCTCCCCTCCCTCAGATGTGCTATCTACCCACCGTTCCCAGCACGCTGCCCATGGTCCACTGTTCCTCACCTCCACCTTTGTCCATGCTGCTGCTCCTGCCAGGAACACGCCCTCCCCTGTCCCTGCCCAGCCGCTGCGCATCCTCTGAGACTCAGTCAAGCATCACTTTGGCCGCTCCTCCACGAGACCCTCCCTGGCATCCTCCTTATCACCCCCGCCCACCCGGCCACCCACCTCTGCCATTCGAAGCCTCTTGCCCTGCACATCCCCCTCGAGTTATGCTCGCTATGCTCGCTGTGCCCTCTGTTGACCCGTGGTTGCACCGCTAGCAGCATTTACCATGGGGTGTTTACTATCATTTTCTCTCGCAAGCCCGACACATCAGTGGGTGACGACTAAACAGTGAATGTCTGTGAGCTACGTGACGATTAGTGTGAGAACAGCTCTTACCCGATAACCCCTTCCAGTTTACTGAGACTAATCGCCACTTCCCTTATCCCCCCCAAAAGACTGCATGGAACCTTTCTTTCTACTCGCCTGTGATTTAAACTACGCAACCTTTAGGAAGTGAGGGGTTGCCTACAGGAGCTGCCATGCTGGGCTGAGTCAGTGACTCTGACTTAAGAATGTATTCAGGTATTTTACGAATAGCATCTTCAGTTCATGAGATATATGTATTAAAGATAGATAAAGAGGTGTTATTTATATATACACCTATCTGTATATGTATATAGATATATATAGATGTGTACATATATGTGTATGTAGGTGTATCTTCAGTTAATCATTGCCAGGCATTGGGAAGCTGAGAGGGTGCTTATGAGGTGACCATTGTCTCTAATCCTCACAGGTATGAGACAGGACTCTATGAGGACTGGTGTCAAACAGTATCAGAGAAGTCGCAGTACAACCTCTCCCGGCCACTTCTGAGACGTGACCCGGAGACAAAGCAGATCACTGTCAACTTTAGCCCGCAGGTAAGTCTGACTTACTTTTGGTTTCTGAAGAGTTTCATTTGACTCTGCTGGTTTCAAAGGCAAAAAGTGTTTTTATAAGAGTATGCAAGAAAAAAAAAAAAAAGAGTATGCAAAAGCTGCTCAAAAGAACTTGCACCCTGGATTCCTTTTTTGGGATGAATCCTAAGGTGTAGTATTTTCTTAAGTTGTCCACTGTTCCCATTTTTCTCCAGGGTCAGCAAGTATATTGGCTTTGATTTTGCACAACAGAAAATATTGCAGAATATCACTGACCATTGGTACCGGAGTTGACTGGGCCTACCTTGAATACACACTGTGGGTGAAGGCCATTGACTAGATGCTAGAGGGCCATCCATGTGTAAGACCTGGTTCCTGACCTCCTAGAGCCCACAAGCTAGTTAGAAGCCAGAATCTCAACGTGCAAAAGTCTGCTTTCATTAGGTAGCATATGCTGAATCTCCAAGGAGTAGCTTTGGAAATAAGACGAGATTAGCGGTTCTCAACCAAGGCAGTTTTGTCCCTCTGGAGACATTTTTGGTTTTCAGACACGGAGGGGGTGCCAGCGGCACATAGTGGGAAGATACCAGGGTTGCTCTACTAAACTTCCTGCAGTGAACAGGACTGCAGCCCACAATGAAGAGATTCTTGTCCAAAAATATCAATGGTGCCAAAGTTGAGAAACCCTGCTTTAAATGATTGAAAGGATGGAAGACCAGTGTGGGCTGTAGCAGCCATGGGAAGCTTAATGCTGGAGAAAGCTACAAGCAAAAGCAGGCCCATATCAGGATGTACGTCATTCAGCTTAAACATTTTAAAAAGGTATTGGCCACATCAAGCTAAGGGCGGTCTCCTACTTCTGTCTCGATGAGGTTCCAAAGGAATGCAGCATAGAAAGAGCTGAACGCTAAGCTGACAGGATATTGGTTTCTTTTGAGAAAATTCCAGTTTCAGTAGAACATCAATTCCCAGTGGAGTAAAAGTCAGCAAAGGGAGTTAAGGGTTCATTTCTTCACTTTGGCAAGACATGAGTCTGTGGTTTAACTCATTAACTCCTTGGAGTAATTTTATCAGCATTCACTGTGAGCAGTACTGAATATTAAATCCTCAGAGAGTTGAGTCTCTGGATTACCATCTAGGCCACGGTCTAGATGGTATGATTGCAGTAATTAAGTCCTTGGTGTAAGACAGTATTGAAGGTGGACCCTCCTCTATATGCTCTGAAGACAAGGATGCTGTCTGCCACACATGCAGCACATAGTGGGTGCTTTACAGGTGCCTGTGGGCGATAGAAAGGAAAAGAGGGAGAGGAAAGGAGGGAGAGAAGAAAAGAAAAGGGGAGTGGGGTACATAGCTGAATTATAATGTGAGCTGGGGGAGACAATACAAACACAAGTCAGAGGAGGGCTGCGCACATCCCTTGGCTTCCAGCCTTAAAGCCCAGCAGCAACAGCTGCACTGTTAAGAATGAACAGTAACACACTTGTCATTCCAGAGGGACATGAACAGTCAGAAATCTGCCCTTTGGGGCCAGGATAGGAATTGTATGGGTTAAAAAATATATATACTTATTAATTTATTATATGTTAAATAATTTATTTAAATTATTTAAAATTTTCTATTGGTCATTTAAATATTTTCTAGCTTCATCAATCTGTATTTCATTGATTCTAGAATACACATGGCTTTTTTATATTTTAATATCTCTGAAAATGGTATGTGTTTACAGTTTAATAAACCACATTTTTTTCTTCCTTAGGTGGACGTAAAATACTACTGAATCTTACCATTAATGTCATCTTATATTTGGATAAAATATCGTATAAATAATGCTACAATAAACATCATTAGTTATTATTGCAACCGCACTTCTTTGGAATAAATACCTAGAAAGGGGATTGCTGAGCTAAAGGGTGCTCACATTTTGAGAGTTTTAGTGTATATTATCAATTTGTTCTTCAGAAAGTTGGAACTCAGGCATTCTTTGGCCAGCAAGATATCATTCATTTCTTCAAATCACTTCTAACCTGTTGAACCAAAAAAAAAAAAAAAGTAATAGCTCAATTTTGTTTTAATTTGCATTTATTTGACCACTAGTAAAGTAGAAAGTTTTTCAGGTGTTCATTGGCCATTTATCTTTCTTCTCCTATGAATTGTTTGTTCATGTCTGTTGACCACTTTTGAGTGAAAGTGCTCTCTTTTCCTGTGAATTTGTCAGACTATTTTGGGAAATATTTGTCAGATATTAAGAAATCTGCTGCAAATATTTTTATTAGTTGAAGTGTGGCATTTTATTATGTGTATGATCTTATATGCATATAAATTTTATCTTTTATTTTGTGGTTGTACGTTTGGAATGGCCTTCTCTATTTCAATATTATATAAATAGTCCACATTTTTTTCACTTTTGTTTTCATTTCTTACACTTAAATTTTTAATATCTGTCTTGAGCTTATTTCAGTATAAACTAGGAGGCTAAGGTCATTTCGCACTAAAGGAGTAGCACTTGTCTTAGCCCTGAGTAGGGGTGTCTGGGCAGCGGGAAGAGCCAGCCCGGAGCCGCTGGAAGGAGAGCTGGGAGCCCAGGCGTCTTGATATGGAGGCGGGGGGTTGCAGCCGAGAGGGTGGCACGAGGACAATCTGTGGCTTGGTGTGTGTTTTGTCATCTGTACCAACATATATCAGTCCCCATAGGTTCAGAGATAACATGGTAAATAAGCAAGGGGTGAAGAACAGGGTGTCTGGAAACCCTGCTGGAGGCCTCTGTTTTTTCACAGGACCACGTCTGCTTGGCTTTTCCCTTCTGCAGTTGCCACTAAACTCAATGCCCCCCAGAAGTTCAGAGAGGCCTGCATAACTTCTATTTCCTGACCTCTCCGTATATTAAAGCAGAAAGACATACCAGCAAAGAGTTACAGAAATTAAGGGATATTTCAAATGATTATATTTAACAAAGTTGTACAGCAGGCATCTCCTCTCAGCCCTGCAGGTGTCTGTGACTGTGCCTGACCTCATTGGGCAGGGACACCACAAGTCTGAATTTGAGGCTCCTCATGCACGTGGGTGGCCCAGACCAGGTGCTCCTCCTCCTTCCCCCAACCACCCCTCCCAGGGACCTGACTCGGCCATCAGGAGCCTGCTGTCTTCATCATCCATGTGCCCAGAAGCATCAAGGCAGAGCCCTCTCCTACTGTCACTGGTTTTTTTCTCAGGTTTTCCTGAGTTTTACAGATTTGGTAAACCTTGGTGCTTCCTGATCATCTTCCTTTTGCCTAATACTCAGTTTTCCTCCTCAGAGAAGATTTAAGGAGCCGGTAGGAGCAGATGTTAAGAAGGGACCCAGAAGGCCCTCGGGCCCCTGGGATTTCCCAGTCCTGACCAATACTGCTGTTATTCGCTGCCACTGAACTACAGCCACATCTGTGGATTCTTTTCTCCAGCTGATTTCCGTGCTGAAAGAAATGAGTTACCTTCAGCCCCGGCAGATGACGCACATCCCTGAGACAGCAGCAGCTGTGTTCTCCGCCAGGGAGTTCTACCGGCAGCTTGTGGCTCATTTGGAGTTGATGGCAAATTGGTACAATAAGGTTATGAAAACTCTGCTAGAGGTGGAATTTCCATTAGTGCAGGAAGAGCTGCAAAATATCGATCTCTGCCTGAGAGCTGCAGAGGAGACTCTGAGCTGGAAAACAGAAGGTAACAGGGCACCACCTGGAGTCTGGGGAAGAGGTTGGGATTCTAATAAAGTTGGTAGAGCCTCATTTTACTCCCTGGGTAATCTGACTTGGGTTTGAAACACACGTCTGTCCTCCCAGATATGCATCCAAAGCAGAGAAGACAGGAGGAATGGCGTCCCTCTTCTGCCTCCTCTGTGTGGCTGGCAGGTTGAGACGTCTTTGCTGACACGCCCTGGGGAGTTTGTGTGTACTCTCCCAGTCTCCAGCATACACCAGGCACTCTGTGGAGGAGGATTTTTACTATAGTATCATTGTTACTTACTTTTCTTAACTGGACCATAAACATCTTAAATGAGGGAACTGTGCATTTACTTCTCTTGTATCCTCCATTCAGTTCAATAAACTTTCTTTGACTGATTAATATGTACAGGGCACCATGTGCAGGACTGTGAGGAGAACATGACATATAGGGGACGTGACCCCTACCCTCAGAGAGGTCGGTAATCAGGGTCGTGGTAAGGGGTGCCGTTTTGATACAGCTAGGAAGGAAAGGGCTCTGATGATTGCAAACTCACCTGTCAGAAAAGTCTTATAAAGCCCACCAGTATTAAATCCCCGCTTTCATAGCAACCGGACCTTTGGTCTTCCACTGTAAGCTATTTCAATTCATTCTGTCTCTTTTGGGGAGCAGGCATTTGGGATTATGTCATTCAGATTACCAGTCGTATTCATGATCTTGAGCAAAGAATTCAGAAAACGAAAGACAACGTGGAAGAGATTCAAAACATCATGAAAACATGGGTGTCGCCCATATTTAAGAGAAGAGATGGAAAAAAGGAATGCCTTCTCTCTGTGGATAACCAGCACGACCGAATGGAAAAATACTACAGTCTCATCAGAGACTCTGGCCTTAAGATTCATGCCCTTGTGCAGGTAATAACCAGCCTCTTAGACACACGTACCACCAGTACAGGGGAAAGGCATCAAGAAGTGTGTTTGCCTGCTAGAAGTGATTTGGAAATTAGAACAATCAATAGGTGCTGTGTCTTCTGCAGTCAGAGATGGAAGTTAAAACTGATAGCAGAAGAGCTAAAACTAATGGATGTGGAGCATGCCAAGTCACATTCTGGTATCTGTGTGTCACAGTTAATATGATCCTAATCGTGACACCACTTAGTCCTCACACAACTTAACGTCTCACACCAAACCCCTAGAGGGCAGAAGGAGATGCCAAGGACAGAATCCTAATTTAGCCACTGCACTAACCACCCCAAACTCGTCCACACAACCTGGTGTGGCCCTCCAGCATCATCTCCGTGACCTAGCTCTACAGAGCCTGGGGAGATGCAAGGTGACGCGCTGGGTAAAGAGAAGGAAAAAAGCAGCGCACTGGCCTTCCCATAGGATGGCTCTGCCCTGCGCTGTGATCAGGGCAACCTCGTGTCTCATCATCCAACACTGGACGAAGGAGGACAGCTATAACTGGCCACCAGCTCCAGCCTTGCTGGAGTAGCCGTGCGGCAGTGCTCATGGGTTGATCTCATGCACAGTCAGTAATGAATCGCAGTTGTCATCTCTGGGTTTTCTGTGGTTCGAAGCACAATCAAACGTTGTACTTTTGACCTTTGAAATTTTCTTTATCTTCTAGCTTATTAATTTCTGTTCTTTGTCATTTCTTTCTTTCTAGTTAATCTGGGGTTCATTTGCTCTTCCTTTTTGTCTCGTCTATAAGGGTAGAAACAGAATATTGATTTCAAGCCTTTCTTCCTATCTAATACAAGCATTTGAGAATATAAATCTCCCTCCTAGCAGTGCTTCAGTTGTAATCACAAATTTGATCTGCCTCATTTTCATTCTCATTCAGTTTTAATTTTTTTTCCCTTGTGATTTATTCTTTAACTCAGTGGTCGTTTAGAAGTCTGTTGTTTATTGTCCACATATCTGGGGCTTCTATGGATAGCCTAATGAAATTGATATCTAGTTTAATTCCATTGTAGGCAGAGAAAATACTCTGTAAAATTTCAGTTGTTTAGAATTCACCACCTCTTATTCTGTGACCTAGAGTACGGTCTGTCCTGTTGGCTGTTCCTTGTGCGATTGACAGCATGGGTGTGGTGTTCTATAAAACATCAATTAGTTCAAAGCGCTTGATAGTATCGTTCAGATCATCTATATGATTTCTCAGTTTTTTTGTCTGGTCTACCAATTACTGAAGGTAGAATGTTAAAATCTCCACCTGTGTTTTTGGATTTGTCTGTTTAATCCTTTAGCTCTGTCAGATTTTTCATCAAGTATTTGAAGCTCTTTTAGTAGGTACAAACACATTTATAATTACTGTAACTTCCTGATGAATTGGCCGTTTTAGCACTATGAAATTATTTTTATTTCTAATAATACTCCCTCGTCTTGAAGTCTTTTTTTTTCCTGATAATTCTATTGCCCGTTCTTCCAGATTCGCTATTCCTATTTTTTGCATTGTCCATCTTTTTCCACCCTTTTACATCCAACTTATTTTTCCTTTGGATTCAAGTTTCTTCTCTTACAGGCAGTAGATAGTAGAAACTTACTTTTCTGTATCTAACAACTCTGCCTGTTAGTTGAAATGGTTAGGCTGTTACACTTAATGTAATTATTGATAGGGCTGGATTTAGTGCCACTGTTTTGCTATTTGTTTTCCATTGGCATCATCTCTTTTTTGCTCCTCTGCTCTTCCTTTCCCACCTTCTTGTTATTAATTGTATATTTTCTAGTATTCTATTTTAATTTCTCAATTGGCTCTTCAACTTTACCTTGTTGCATCACATCTGCAGTGGTTGTTCTAGGTTTCAGTAGGTCTCGAACTAATCACAATCTTCTTAGAGTTTTCCTATGAAATATAGGAACCTAGCAACAATTCAAACTGCCCAGCCGTATTTTGTAGTGTTGGTGTGTGTGCATGTGTGTGTATGTGTGTGTGTATAAAATATACCCCACAATAGAGTGTTATAATTTTTTAATTTAAAAACTTTGGGGAAAATATTTATGGTGGTTTGTATTTACCCACATATTGACCATTTCCAGACTTGTTTTTCCTTTCTGTAGAGCTAAGCTACCATGTATGGTCATTTCTCTTCAGCCAGAAGAACTTCCTTTAGTACTTCTTGCAGTTCAGGTCTGCTGATGACACAGTCTCTCAGTTTTTGTTTATCTGAAAATGTCCTTATTTCACCTTTGTTTCTGAAGAAGAATTTCACAGAATATAAAATTCTGTGTAGACAGTTCTATTTTTCTTTTGGAAGTCATTTCATTGCATTCTATTCTCCAAGGTTTCTGTTGAGAAGCCAGTATAATGTGTATCTTTGTTCCTCTATATGTAATGTATTATTTTTATTAGGCTGCTTTTAATAGATTCTTTTAAAATAAATTCTTTTTCTTTCCATTCAACTATGATGTGCCTAGATAAATTTTCTTTATATTCAGCCTGCTTGGAGTTTGTGAGGTTTTAAATCCGTTTTCACCACATTTGGGGGGAGGGGTGGTTAATCAGATTACAACATTTTTATCTGATAATTCCAACATCTCTTTTATTTTCTGAGTTTTTTTTTTTTAATGTGAAGGAAGTTTATTTTTGTCCCTCATAAGTTGAAGGAATAGACATTCCAGGATTGGTATGGCAGCTATTTTCTGAGTCTGTTCTTAAGCGATTATTTTCTCTCTTGGTTAAATGTCACATTTTCCTGCTTCTTTGCATGTCTAGTAATTTTTTATTACGTTCTAGTCATGTTGGATGCCACTTTAGAATCTGGATTATTTTCCTTTAAAGAGTTTGTGGTTTTAGCAGGTAGTTAACTCACTGGTCACTGGTGGGTCAGCTTGATCCTGTTGAAGTTTTATTTTAAGCTTTGTTAGGGAGAGTTTAAAGAGGCCTTACTCTAGAGCTCTAATCCTAAAGCATTGCATTTCTGGGGTCTCAGCTGAGGCCCTGGGTTATCTGTGAGGTCTTTTCATTATTTCTGATAAAACACTAACATCTTCCAGCACTATATGACCTTCACAACTCCATTCAGCTTAGAGCCCCCAGAAACTGTTCTCTCTTGGCCTTGCAGAATCTTGCCCTAACTATGTACAGCTTAATGCTCAGTCAGAGACTCAAGAGGACTCAGCAACCTCAGTAGTCCCAAACCCCAATTTCTGTCTTTTCTGCCCAGCAGGAAGGATGCTGTAATTGAGGTTCACTTCCCTATGCCATGGTTTGGAAAGTGCCTCTAGGTAGAAAGTCAGGTGGTTGTGAAGCTCACCTTGAATACTTCCCTTCTCTTAGGGATCACATCCTGTACTGTTATCCAATTACCCAAAATAACTATTTCTTGTATCCAGTTCTATAGTTTTTTGCAGCAAAAGGGAAAGTCCAATCTCACTCCACTGTCTTGGCTAGAATCAGAAACTTGAGCTATTTCTTCTTAGTTTACAGAGAATTCTGACACGTTTGCTCCTTGTATCATAGTAGATTTGAGGTGAAAGGTATAGATAGCTATATTGATAGGGTGACAGCAGGAAAGAGATAAAACAACTACAAGGCAGTCATAAAAACTAAAAGTTTTTAACTATGGAAGCAAACAGACATACACATCTTGGTAACACCTAAGAGCATCTCTGGATTGTCCCTGTGTTATGATTTGCATGGTGATGGACTCTCATTAAATCTTTAATCTACTTAGGAAGGAAAGGTATAGGTAATGCACTTTAGAAATTTTAGAATTTTGACATTTAAAAGCAGAATCATGAGATTTACAATATGGCAGTGTTTCCTAAAGGGATAAGTGTAAGTCACCTCGAAAATTTACTTTCGCAAAGTGGTAACCACTTTCTTTGAAGATGTAAGATAAATGGAAAGTTGCTGTAAAAAGTCTGAATGATGAAAATGGTGAGTAAACGGGACATCTGCACTTGCCATACCACCAGGTTGGGGACTGTATCATGCAAAAGGAGGGCAAGAAAGCCTGTGCATTCCTTTCTGTGTGTGCGTTTTCTAAGGCACTCAGTATGATAAAGATTTTTAGTTAATATTAAATGCCAACAATGAAACACCCCAGCTCATTTCTTTTTTAAAAT
Organism: Hippopotamus amphibius kiboko; assembly: GCF_030028045.1. NCBI lineage: Eukaryota > Metazoa > Chordata > Mammalia > Artiodactyla > Hippopotamidae > Hippopotamus > Hippopotamus amphibius. The sequence continues at coordinate 5,593,547 of NC_080202.1, read as the reverse complement.
TTATTTTATGTAAGTGTAGTTGATTTACAATGTTGTGCTAATTTCTGCTGTTCAGCAAAGTGATTCATATATATATATATATATATATATATATTCTTTTTCATATTCTTTTCCGTTATGGTTTATTACAGGATATTATAGTTCCCTCTGCTATACAGTAGGACCTTGTTGTTTATCCATTCTATATATAATAATTTGCATCTGCTAATCCCAAACTCCCAGTCTATCCCTCCACCACCCCCTTCCCTCTTGGCAACCACTAGTCTGTTCTCTGTATCTGTCTGTGTCTGTTTCATAGATATGTTCATATGTGTCATATTTTAGATTCTACATTTAAGTGATATCATATGGTATTTGTGTTTGTCTTTATGGCTGACTTCACTTAGTATGGTAATCTCTTGCTGCTAATGGCATTATTTCATTCTTTTTTATGCCTGAGTAATATTCCATTGTATATGTGTACCACATCTTCTGTATCCATTCCTCTGTTGACTGTGGGCATTTAGGTTGTTTCCATGTCTTGGCTGCAGTGAGTAGTGCTGCTATGGACATAGGGGTGCATGGATCTTTTCCAATTAGAGTTTTGTCCAGATATAGGCCCAGGAGTGGGATTCTTTCCAGCTCATTTCTAAGGCTTATCCAGGAAACACTTTACTTGCTTGGACCCCAGATTTCCTATCTCTTGAATTATAATGCCCTCCACCCTTAGTGTTCCTTCTCGTGCCCACCCTATCTTCTGCTCTGATGCAGCTTCCTCCACAGCCATCAGTCAGCATCTGTGAAGCACACACTGCATCCATCAGCATCCCTCCTGAGAAGGCGGCCTGACCGCTCCTTCTTTCTCAGGGAGAGGATGAAACACCACATTTCCTTCATGGGTTAACTTTGTGTTCCTTTTAACCAAGGGTTATACCCGTTAGATAGAATGGGTTTGATACACACATACAAGCACACTTCATTTTAGTGTGCTTTGCTTTATTGTGCTTCACAGATATGGTGTTTTTTTTTTTAATTGAACCCTGCATCACAAGTCTACTCATGCCATTTTTCTTTCTGTCACGCCTTGGTAACTCTCACAGTATTGCTAACTCTTTCATTCTTGTTATACTTTTTGTTTGTTTGTTTTGTTTTGTTTGTTTGTTGTTTTCATTCTTGTTATACTTTTTATGGTGATCTGTGATCAGTGATCTTTGATACTACTGTGAAAAGATCATGACTTGCTGAAGGCTCAGATGATGGTTAAATTTTTTAGCAATGAAGTATTTTTTAATTTAAGTATGAACATTCTTTATTTTAGACATAATGCTGCACACTTAATAGACTACAGTGTAGTGCAAGCACAACTTGTATATGCACTGGGAAACCAGAAACTTTGTGTGACTGACTTTATTGCAATATTGGCTTTATTGCGGCAGTCTGGAACCAAACCTGCAGTATCTCCAAGGTCTGCCTGTAATAGAAAATTCTTCATAGCAGTGCAGTTTTTCTCCATGTGTTCTTTTCATTCCCATGAATGATGATAAGACCAGTCCTCCCATATTATTAAGTGTGGTTTATATCCCTTCTTCTTTATTTTGTAGGAAAACCTGGGTCTTTTTTCAGCAGACCCAGCCTCCAGTATTTGGAAGACTTACGTTAACTACGTTGATGATATGTTGGTGGATGGATTCTTTCTTGCCATTGAGTGCTCCCTCAAATACCTCCTGGAGAATACTGGTATTTACTGGCTTATGCATGTGTATTATTACTGGGACGGTAACAGGAACAGCATCTATTGAGTTGCAGTGAAGTGCAATTGAGTGTTCTTTGACTTTTCCCAAAACGTTGTAAACATTTTGTGAATTATACACAGTAAAATAACAAAGGTATTGCATTTCTAAGTTGTTCAAAGATAAAAGACTTCTCTCTCTTCAAAACTCAGATGAAACTCAGGCTTTAAGATAGTGAAGCCCATAGCAAAAGCAAAAGCATGAAAGCCAATTCAGTCTAAATGAAGCTCTGGTGAGGAGGAGTGAGTAAGCTGGAGTTAGTGACTGTGGCTCCACCTGGTCTTGACTCACGGCAGGGGGAGGGGACATTCCCTGTCTTTGAGCTGAATGTACTCTGTCTCCGTGGCCTTCTGCAAACACAGGGAAGTTGTAGTAGCCAGCTTACATGGAGGAAATGGAAGTTTTCCTGTGTGAAAAAGAGTCAGACAAGAAGCTGGGGATGAGGTAGCTTTCAGAAGGAAAAGGAATGTTAAAGAGGCAATGGGTATTCTCTGAAGCTGTTAAAAGATAGCCAGGGGCTTTGAATTTATGGTATATACAGAGTCAAAGATTTTATAGTAAAGGCTGATCTGGGTTAGTAAGTGATGGGATGGAAAGGACTGAAGAGTTCAGGGATAAAGTTGAATTAAACCTTTCGCATTCTGCTGGATTCTGAGGAGCTCAGCGAGGGTGAAGGATGAGGTGAGGATGAAGGTGAGAGGAGAGCTTAAGACATCAAGTCCAAACCCGAGGAAGGAAATCAAATGCAGAGTTAAAATAGGTGGGCTGAGACCCATGTCCAGATATCCAGCCCGTGGAAGAGGCTGACAGTGCAGAGAGGAGCAAGGCCAGCACTGGCTGTAGCTCAGATGAGCGACCCCCACCCCCACCCCAACCCCATGGTCCTGGTAGCTGGAGTGACTGAGGTCAGAGGCAAGGTCTTTGCTTTCATGGTGCAAGGTAGTCCAAGTCAAGGAGATACAGAAGCAGGAAATGGGCTCTGGCATAGTCAACAAGGTGGGAGGTCACCTTCTAGAACCTGGGGCATTGAACACAGGCACCGAGACTGGAGAATTGATTCCTAGGGACTAGCACCAACAGCACTCATCTTGTGAACTGACCAAACCTCCTCTGATGTTGGAGGTTGGAGATCCCGTCACTCAGCCCTCCTCTAGAAGATCTAGGAAGATCCCCCAGCCACACTTGAGTGCAGGCACTGCACAAGGGACTCAGCCTAGGCCAGCTCTCCTGATCTGGGCTGTCTGATGTGTCACTTGTCCTCCTCTCATAGGCAGGAGAGTGTGGAGCAAGAGGATGGGGCCAGGGGATGGTAGCCTGAGTCACCTTCCGTCCATGGAAATGCAGGGGAAGGAAACACATTTTCTTCACAATATAGAATGGGCAGGGGCCAGCCCTTGTAGCTGCCTGTTGAGTTGAGTGGAGGAGCTATAGATAAAGTTAAAACACACTGGTTATCAAGGGGAGGTGAAGAAGCCTAAAGAGAGTGGCCTCCAAGAGGAAAATCACCATGACACTTTGCAGTAGCCCCGCTGGACAATTGTATTCCCATGGCCCACCTTACGGTTTCCACCTCTTGTGTTTGGTCAAACCAATGCCATCCCTATGGCTTGGGCTGGGCTCTCAGCCATCTCTCAGAATCCAAACCCTGCCTGGGTTAAATGCTACCCACTCTATCCAGAAACACTCTTCCTCTTCTCAACTCTTAAAGCGATTTGCTTGTACCAAGGGTGTGGAACCCCCAGGACCATCTGGCTTGTACAGTAATTATGTTGCCATTGCATCTAACATAGGGATTAGGTTCTCAGGTCGGCACATAGGGCAGAATCTCATATAGTATCATGTTCTCAAATGTCTTTCAAAGCCTTTAAACTATATGCAACCCGACCTATTAAATTATAAACATCTAAAGCATGTAGGAATGCAGAATATATCATGAGTACATATGTAAAGCATAATTTTACAGATTTTTTTAAAAATTATTCTATGATACTAGTATAGTTATTATGATATTGGTAAACTTGTATCCCCTTAAGTTAAATATGCATTGGATGGGACACTCCTGAGTCTAATAATGCATATTTATCATCCTTACAGTTTTGAAGGCAAGACCTTAGTCTCACATACCTTTGAGGATCCCGTAGTTTTTTAGCTAGGGAGAATGGCTAAGCAGTGGTAACAAAAACTCCATCAATAATGTGGCTTAATGGACAAAGAAGTCTGTCCTCCAAGTACTAGCCCCAACCAGGTTAGTGGCAAGTTCCTTTCGTCCTGTGGTTCCACCACTCTCTAGGGCCTGGTCTTCATTCCCATAGTTGAGCCGGGTCACTGCCACATCCTGGCTCCAGCCTGTGCAAGGGAGAAAGAGAGCATAGAGGAGGCTTCCCTGCTGTCTCATGGACCCCAGCCCAGAGGTGGCACCTCTTCCCACATCCCACTGGTGAGGGAATCACGTTGCCACACCTAACTGCAAGCTGGGAAAAACTGCCTGCCCACTTATACCTGTGTTTCTAGGGAAGAAGGGATAATGGATGTCCGTGAGTAGTCCCCACCACCGTGATATCCAGCACGCAGCAGTCTCCTAAATACTCTCACAATCAAAAAATATGTGAAAATAAGTGGTTATTAATAAGAATCTAAGCATTTATCTTGTACTTGGAACATCTTGTTCCATATTATATTTTGATTTAAATTTAACAAGTTAGTCTAGCAAGTAATCAGGGATTTGTTAATTATTTATACTGTTTTTAAAAATCTTATCACTACAGGACTACAGAATTAAAATAAGTTCTGTTTTTACAGAAAAGGAGCAGAAGGGGCAGGATTGTGACTTCTCTTTTCTCACACCTACACAACCTTGGACAAGCACACCCTTGTTCCCCTTGTTGCCCTTGTTCCCCTAGTGACTGCCAATGGAATTACCTGTTTTGTGCCCAGGAAGACATCAGCTGGTTCCAAGAAATTGGCTTTGCAAAATCAACCTCTTCTCAACCAGAGGCTGTACTGCCCCCGAGGAGGCATTTGGGGCTGTGGAAGGGGACTGGCTTGGGTTGATCAGTCACTAGGACATGCTCTCTGAGGACAAGGAGAGTAAATGTCCTGCAATACCCAGGACAGCCCTGTACAAGAATTAGCCTGTTCAAAATGTCAGTGTTTCCCTGGTTGATAAACACTGCAGGACTGCCACCCTCGCCTTTTCTGAGGTGTTAGCAAATTTTACATTTCCATTTTCTTGTACCCAAATAGCTCATCTAAAGGAAAGAAATGCTCTGAGTGTTTTTAAAACAGTATCGCACTTTGCCTATGTTACCCATTCTCTTGTTTGTTTTCCTTGTTTTTCAGAATGTAAGGCAGGACTCACCCCAATATTTGAAGCACAACTCAGCTTAGGCATCCCAGAACTGGTTTTCTGTCCGTCTCTGGAGCCTGGAGCAAAGGGTGGCTTCTATGACATTGTCGAGGGTCTCGTCACCAGCATCTTTAGGATATCATCCTTGGTGCCACGGCTTTCCCCTCAGAATGGCTCTCCCCACTACCAGGTACTGGTCTGCAAGCACCCTGCCCTCCCACTTGGTCTGGAGGCCCCTGTGCAGCGCTGGTGTCACTGCCCACTGTCGTCTTGCTCCCCCAGGTTGACTTGGAGGCCATGCCTGACCTGGCAGGCATGCGGGGCGAGCTGATGGGGCGGGTGCAGGGCATGATGACCCTCTGCTGCGGCTACCGGAACACCCTCAGCCAGTATTCATGCCTCTACATGGAGGACCGGAAGGAGGCTCTGGGCCAGTTTCTGCGGTATGGACACGTGCTCACAGCGGAGGAGGTTGAAGCCCACTCAGAGGATGGCATCCCACAGAACCCGCCCCTCCTCCATCAGTTCAAAGCACAGATCGACTCCTACGAGAAGCTCCACGAAGACGTGTGCAGGCTGGAGCCCATCCAGGTGTTTGACAGCTGGATGAAGATTGATGTGCGGCCATTTAAAGCATCTCTGCTGAATATAATTAAGAAATGGAGCCTCATGTTCAAGCAGCACCTTGTGGATCACGTCACTCACAGGTAACATGGTCCTTCTAGGTTCCTTCCAGCTTCCCGGGCTGTCGGGGACACTGTGTTTTCAGTCTTCACATTTTCCCCCATAGGTTCGCTGGTTAAATTAAAAATTAAAACAGCTGGTTGGAGGTTCCAGGCTTTTGGACACCACCAGTAACTTTAGTCCTGCCCTCTCATTTGTTCATCAGACCTGGCCTGTTTCTGTTTTGTTTTCCATTTGGTGCCCAGTGTGCAAAAGGCACTCAGTAAGTGGTAAATAATGTTCGAGACAATAATAGCAGATCTAACCTCCCTTCACAACTCTGACTGTGAAATCTCTTTAAGCCTGAGAAGCAGAGGGGGTCTAATGGGCCTCTTAGATTTTATTTCTCCCACTTACTCCTTGTCTCAGATTATCCAGCTGTGCAGTGCGGAAGTCCCTAAATTCCCACCGCCCTGATGCCTATCAGTGCCACTCTAGTTGTGAAACAGATGAGATCTGAAACTCTGTTCTGCTGTGGACCTCGATCACCCAGCCCAGCACCAGCCTCACCAGGCCAGAGCATCAGCCTCCAGATAAATAATCGAGTTGGTCAGCAGTCTCTCAGTCACTTCACCTTAGCCTGGTCCTCACAGATCTGCCACAATCAGAAGCTCAGCTCCCAGCCCCTCCCCATGGAATCCTATGGAGTACCATGTCCCTCTGTTCAGTGCTCAGGCTTTGGTGTGTTCGCTGACGCTGCAGGGGTGCCCACCCGAGCCCTCCCCTGAGTCTGGTGCTGGTCGTGCTTGCTGCTCAGCTTTGTAGGAGGAGGCAGCCAAGTTGAGGATGCATCTATCTACAAATAAACTCTTAGAGACTTTGCAAGGGTGAGGGTTATCTACGCTAGAAAACCCGCAGGAAATCCTTGTGGGGTGTTTCAAACAGGGCTTTCCGAGTGTTCTTTAAGAAGCAGCAGCCAGTTTTCCACACTGGAGAGGCAAGAAAGGGAAGCAGTAGTGGCAGTTGGGGAGGTGGCAGTGATGCCCCTGAATGGAGTCCTGTTGGGGCGACAGCTCTGTGCTTTGAGGTCTCTCTCTGTCAGCAGGTCTGGTGACCCAAGGACATGGGGTCATGTTTCAAATGTAGATTTTATTATTTAGGTATGACGAGGCCAACAGATCAGGAAATGACTGCTATTGGAAAGATAATCTGTTAGACACATAGATCCCTAGAGGAGGGGCCACCCCACACCTCACAGGGCCACACAGGGAAGCACCAAGGCCGATCAGGAGGCAGATGCATGAGGGGAAGTGTGAGCGAGAGCTTTTATTGTGGCTTCTATGGAGGACGGTGGGCACGACGGGTAAGCACGTTTAGGACTGGCTTGTTTTCTTTTTAGTAATTTCAACAGTCTCTGGGTTGTAAGGGCTGTCTTTAGTTGTCTGGTACCTGGTCCTGGGACTCTGGGGTGGGTGGACTGTGGCCTGGAGTATGAGAGCCAGACGGAGGAGGTAGTTGGGGATATGGACTCTGGATTGTTTGGCTTGCGTGTGAAAGGCACACTCAAAGGCAAGTTGTTTCCTATCTCTAGGAACTGGCTAACCCTGGGAGGGTCAACCCAGGGTCGACAAAGCCCCAAATGTCAGAGCATCAGATACACAGGGTTGATGCAGGGCTTAGTGACAGCAGCAGCCCTGAATCTCTACCAAGTAAGGCTTCCCAGGATCTGACAGCTGGTTTAATAGGAAAACACATGACAGAGCACCGAGAAGGCCTGAGTTCTTCTCCTTGAACCCATTTCTTTGTCTCTAAGGCAGGAGTCCCCAACCCCCAGACCGTGGGCCAGTGCCGGTCCGTGGCCTGTTAGGACCCGGCTGCACAGCAGGGAGTGGGCATCAGGCCAGCAAGCGAAGCTTCGTCTGCACTCACAGCCGCTCCCCATCACTCGCATCACCACCTGAGCTCCACCTCCTGTCAGATCAGCGGCGGCATTAGATTCTCACAGGAGCTCAAACCCCACTGTGAACTGCCCGTGCGAGGGATCTAGGTTGCGCTCCTTTTGAGAACCTAATGCCTGAGGATCTGGGGTGGAGCTGAGGCAGTGATGGTAGTGCTGGGGAGTGGCTGCAAGCACAGATCTTCGTTAGCAGAGAGGTCTGACTGCACAGAGACCATACTGAGTCAGTTGCTCGCAGACATATCGAAACCCTATCCGTGAGTGGCAAGTGAAAACAAGCTCAGGGCTCCCACTGATTCTGCGTTATGGTGAGTTGTATAATTATCTCATTATCTATTACAATGTAATGATAATAGAAATAAAGTGCGCAATAAATGTAATGCACTTGAATCATCCCAAAACCATTGCCGCCCACCTGTCCTCACTCCTCCATGGAAAAGTTGTCTTCCACGAAACCGGTCTTTGGTGCCAAAAAGGTTGGGGATTGCTGCTCTAAGGTGCCTTCCTGTTTTATTAGTTGGTGATTCCATAAACTGACTGCTTTGCTACACTTTAGGAGAATGTCTCGTGTTCTCAAAGATTAGATTAAAAAATAGATAAGGACAATAAAACACATCTATTATTATCTACTTTATGCCTTGTAATTCTGTGATTTCACCTTCTCTTAGTAGGTGTCAGTATTAATCCCACCTTGCCTTACATAAATACTTCATTTACTGTCAGAAGTCCAATCCTTTGGTATCATCTGTCTTATTCGGCTTGGGCTGCTGTGATATTGTGATTTATAGTACGACATATATGTATTTGGTCTTTGTCCCTGTTTCTGGCAAAAGCTCCTTTCCTAAGTGATGAGAGCCATAAAGGTGTCTTGTGTTATGTTAATGGTGACTTTTGGACCTCACCTAAGGGTGGGAGGTGGTTGTCAGGACAACCAACCGTGTGATTAGAGATTGGAACTTTCAGTGTCACCCCCCGATCTCCAGGGAGGAGAGGGGTACTGGAGGTTGAATTAATCGCCAATGGTTTAATCAGTCATACCCGTGTAACAAAGCTTCCCAAAAGCCCCAAAAGGACAGAGTTTCTAGAACTTCCAGGTTGTGGATGCGTGGAGATTCAGAGGAGCAGTGCATTTGGAGAGAGATAGAAGCTCCACGCCCTTTCCACACACCTTGCCCTGTGCGTTTCTCCCATCTGGCTGCTCCTGAGTTATGTCCTTTTATAATAAACCAGTGATAACCAGTGATCTAGTGAGTAAACAGGTTCTCCAAGTTCCATGAGCCACTCCAGCAAATTAATCGAACCCAAGGAGGAGGTCATTGGAACCTCTGAGCTACAGCTGGTCAGTCAGAGGTAAGGTGACCACCTGGACTTGTGTTTGGGCCTGAAGAGTGTGGGGCAGTCTTGTAGGACTGAGCTCTTAACCTGTGGAATTTCCAGGTAAATAGTGTCAGAATTGAGTAGGACAAGCAGTTGGTGTGGAGAGTTGCTTGGAGATGTGCGGCACCCTGCTACCCACCCATAGGCGTTGGAACTGGTATTAGGATCCTGGTAGCTGCCATAACAAAATACCACTGACTGAGTGACCTGAACAACACAAATCTATTTCTCACAATTCAGGAGGCTAGGAGGTCCAAGATCAAGGTGCCAGGCAGTTTGATTCCTGGTAAGAGCTCTCTTCCTAGCTTGCAGACAGCCATCTTCTCGCTGTGTCCTCACGTGGCCTTTCCTTAGTTCCTGTGCACAGACAGAAAAAGAGAGACTCCCTCTTCCTCTTCTTATAAGGCCACTGATCCCTCGTGGGAGCCTCACTCTGATGACCTCGTCTAACCCTAATGACCTCCCCAGAGGCCTCAGCTCCAAATACCATCTCCGCTGGGGAGCTGGGGCTTCAACACGTGAATCTGTGGGGGACAGACATTGAGTCCATAGCATCATCTTAACTCCATCCCCCTTCAGCTCCTTATGCTCTGATCTTACACAGGCCCACTTTTGCCCTTGCAAGGCCCTCCCCTGTGCCCTTGCCCCCGGACCTCAGGATCTTGCATCAGCAAAAGCCACTGTCCCTTCATCTTTTCTCATCCTTTTTTTGCTGTAACTGAAACCCAGCTCTCTCCTGAGGATACTGCTTCCCTGCAGCCGTCCCTGGGCTGATCTTTCTCCTGTATCCATCTTACCACTGGGCCTGGAGGTAGATGAGATATTCTTGCTCTTCAGTACAGTGTCCAGACCATTCCACCCGGTCCTCCCTCAAAATCTCCAGCTCCCCTGGAGTGACTTCTATCAGACGGTACCAACTGCCACTTGTCCCTGATGCAGTCACCTGCCAAGCCCTTAGTCATTCCTCCCTTCACTGTGGGTCATGTCATCTGGCTCAGTCTCCCTCCCCATCCTTCTGCTGATAGTCATCCTCAGTGAGTCAGCATCCACACGGAGCCTTCGCTACACTGGCCTCTCGTTTTCTCCACCCCTCTCTCCATGGCCTTTCCCTCTGCCGTACCTCTGCTACCTAATTTCCAGGTCGTGCTCTCAGTGGAGTGGAGGGAAAGAAGAGCAAGTACTTGCTTCCCCTTCAAAATCTCGGGTTGAGGGATTCCATTCTCTGACCACCACCTGGTGTTTTGTTTTTTTTTTTTTTTTTGAGAACAGACAAATGCTGTTTATTCCGGGAGTTGGCCACCATCATTTACATTTGGCAGATGCTCAAAGGCAGACAGGGGGTGGGAAAGCTTGATGGTAAAAAGGGGAAGACTTCAGGTCTTTAGGTGTGCCCCATCGGAGGCTGTTGGCATGGGATGGCTGTAGATGGGCTAAGTAGGAGCAGGGCATCCTGCGTGATTGGTCAGGGGTACATATTTGCCTTTCTGTGGTTGGTCCTACCTTGGAAGTAGGGGCAAGAATTGATTAATTAAACTATCTGAAGCTGTCCTTTATTAACCAAACCCTGGCTGTCTGGGCCGATTGCTATGGAGGTTGTTTGATTTCCTGGATTAGTTACTGAGGGTAGCACCAACTGGTATCTTTCCAGCTCACTTCCTTGGCAACCCTGCCATGCAGAGTTCTTCAGGCCTATCAGGATTTCCAATCCATTGTTCCCGACACTTTATGGGGATAGCTCAGTGTTTATCACCCTTGCTCCCCACCTGTAAAACCCTGACTGTCTAAACTCAGTGCTCCACACCTACACCTGAGCAGTTCATCCTTGATGAAGGAAAAACAAACCAGTCTTCTGACCAGTCTCATATTAAATTCATGAACATAAATTTTTTATGAACATTTTCATTGATTCTTCCCAACTCCCCCAGACTCTTTTTTTCCCTCACTCTCCTTAAACCTCAAATATCTTCTCTGCCCTTATAGCCTTGCCTCTCATTTCACTGAAAAAATTAGAACCAATCACAAGAGAACTTACCATTTCACCAACAAATCTACCAGCCTACCTGCATTTGAAGCCATACGTTCAACTACCTCTCCTATGACAGTGAATGAGCTGCTTTTCTAAGTCCAGCCTCTTTCCTCTCATCTACTCAGGAACTTACCTCTTTAAATATTCCCTATCAATGACACCATCTATTTTTTCCCTTCATATATTCTCCACAGCATGCAAATATATTGTCATATCTGGTGTCTTATAAAAAAGGAAAGGAACACGGTCCCAGGAGTCCTTCCAGCTACAGCACCATTTCTGCGTGCCGTCCCCTCATAGCAAAATTCCTCAAAAGATGTGTCCATACTTGATCCCTTTACTTCTTCATCTTCCATTCTCTATCTGCAAGAAGTTTTATTATAAAATGTAGCATACATACGATTTAGAGAAAAATATTAAAACGATACTCATTTGCTTTATCCAGTGAAGAAACAGAACATTAGCTACATTTTAAAATTCCCTTATTTACTCTTCCCTAATTAAATCCCTCTTCCTCCCTGCCAGATGTCACCCCTGCCCTAAATGTGACATAATCCTTCCCATGCTTTTCTTCATGGCTTAGTGTATACACACACACACACACAGACAGATACATATATTGAGATTTTCATTTTAAAGCTATAAAAATGGAACAGTGGTGCATATTATATATCTCTCTGCGTCCCGTGTCTCTCACTCAGCGTTGTATTTGAGACCCGTCATCCACACTGGGAATGGAGCCGTAGCTCATCCGTTTCCACTGCTGTTGAGCATCCCATCATTGAATATGCCACGATTTATCTGCCCATTCTGTGGTTGATGTGGTTGTTTCACATGGTTTCACTGACATCACCAAGATTGCTCTGAGGTCTCTTGTACCGGTGTCGCAGTGTACATGAGCAAACACCCCTCTAGGGTGCATGCCTAAGAGTGGAATTGCTGGGTCGGTGCACGTACTGCCAGCTCTCTCCAAGGCGAATCAGCCACGTGTGAAGATTCCTGCCACCCCACATCCTCAGCACCTCTTGTTACTGACGAACTGTTCACTGCGGGCCGTTGTGGTGGGAGTTTAGTGGTATCTCGTTGTGATAAATATTTTACATCACTCTGACTGCGAATAAAGTGGCTCGTCTTTCTGTGTTTTTGAGTGAGTCGCTATGTTCCCTCTTCTGTGCTTATTCATAGCTCTTGCCCATTTTTTAATTGGACTTTATCTTTACCCTTTTTATATTTAGAAGCAACATATATTGTATATCTAATCCTTTGCTAGTTGTATATATTGCAAATTTAGTCTCCCTTTTCATGGCCTGTCTTCCTACTGCATTTATGGTACATTTTGATGACAGGTTCATTTCTGTGGAGCCAAATGTGTCCATCTTTTCCCTTGTGCTGTCTTCTTTTCTCTTGTTAAATAAATCCTTTCTTGTCCTGAGATCCTAATGATACTCTCCCATATCCTCTCCTAAAAGTTTTATCTTTCATATTAAATAGCTCTCTGTCCGTCACGGCATTAATATGGTGCGGTCCTAATCACTACAGCTCTGTAATAAATCTTGACATCTGGCAGGGCGAGTCCCTACCTTGTTCACTTTCATTAAGAATGCCTCAATAATTCTTGGCCCTTCCTTACTATTTTACATACATTTAAAAATCAGTTTGTAGAAGGAAAAAAATCCATTGAGATTTTGATTATATTTGCAATGACTGTAGATCAATTTGAGAACTGTCATCTGTGTAGTACTGAGTATTCCTAAGAACATGTTCTCTCTCCATTTATCTTCTTTAATGTCTTTCAGTGAAATTTTGTAGTCGTTAACTTTAAAATAATTTTTACATCTTTCTTAAGATTTGTTCCTTAATATTTTATTTTTTGTTTCCTAGTATAAATGATATTTGAAAATCATATTTTCCATGGGAATGAATTGATTTTTGTATATCGATTTTGTATCAAGCAACTCTACTAAATAACTTGTTAATTCTGATAATTCATCTGTGTGCTCCTTAGGGTTTGCTATGTACAGAGTTATCATCTACAAATTTATGATAATTTTATTTCTTCCTTCCCAGTCTTTTTTTAAAAATGCGTTTAATTGCTATTTCTTATCTGACCACACTTACTAGGACTGTCAGCATGACATCAAATACAGTGATGATAAGTATCCTTGTCTTGTCCCTGATCTTAAAAGGGATACTTTCAACATTTCATGACTTTTTTTTTTTTAAAGAGATCATTTAATGTTTTTCTTTCTTTTTTCTTTTTTCTTTTTTTTTTGGCTGTGTTGTGTTTTTGTTGCTACACATGGGCTCTCTCTAGTTGCGGCTAACGGGGGCTACTCTTTGTTGCAGTGCACAAGCTTCTCATGGTGGTGGCTTCTCTTGTTGCGGAGCACGGGCTCTAGGTGCCTGGGCTTCAGTAGTTGCAGCACACGGGCTCAGTAGTTGTGGCACAAGGGCTCTAGGTCACCTGGGCTTCAATAGTTGTGGCACGCAGGCTCTAAAGAGGACAGGCTCAGTAGTTGTGGTGCACGGGCTTCGTTGCTCCACGGCTTGTGGGATCTTCTCTGACCAGTGCTCGAACCCGTGTCCCCTGCATTGGCAAGCAGATTCCTAACCACTGCGCCACCAGGGAAGTCCCAGCATTTCATTACTTAGTGCAATATTCTGTGAGTTTTTATGGACGCTCTTTATCTGATTAAAGAAGTTCCCTTCTAGTCTTAACTTGTTAAGGGGATTTAGCAAAGATGGATATAACATTTTATCAAGCGCTTTTTCTAACTCCATTAAGATAATTCTGGGTTTTTTTTTCCCTCAATATGTTAAAGTTGTGACTATATTATTTGGTTTCCAGTATTAAACCAACCTAGCATTACTGAGTTAAGCCCAACATGAAATATTGTCTTTTTCAGTATATCCATTGGTTGATTTTGTTTGCAGATGTTTTATTTAGCGTTGATGTGCCTGTGTTTGCTGAAACTGGCTTTCAGTTTTTCCTTTCCATACCATCTTTGTCTGATCTTGCTCTGAGGTTTTGCTAGCTTCATAAAATGGGTTAAGAAGTAATCCTTGTTTATTCTCTGTAAGAGTTGGTGTAAGATTGAAATTCTCTGATCCTTGAAAGTTTGATTTAAATCTCCTGTTGAACCATCTGGCTTGGTATTTTCTTTGTGGCAAGATTTTTACCTGTAATTTCTTTAATGTTTATAGGAATATTAAGGTTTTCTATTCCTTAGTAAGTCATATTTTTCTAGAGGTGTATCCATTTCATGTAAATCTTCTAATTATTGTCATTAAATTTATATTATGCCCCAAATCTCTATGGATGTGTTCCTTTTTAGATTTCTGTTCATTTCTATTGTGCTTTCTGGCTTCTTTACTTAATTAATCTTCCAAGAGATTTAGAAAGAACAATCTTATGAACCCATGGATCCTCTTTATTATAATTTTATTTCTATTTTGATAATTTATTCTTTCATGTTTATTATTTCCTTCTACTTTCTTTGGGTTTATTTTCTGTCCTTTAGCTAACTTAAGATGTGTGCTTTGCTATTCACTTGACCTCTCTGTCTTTTTTAATGTAACACTTAAATTTATAAATTCCCTTCTAGGTACAATTTTACTTACATCTCACAAGTCTTAATATGTAATATTTTCATTATAATTAGGCTCTAAATATTTTTAATATCCATTATGATGCGCTTATATATTTTTTTAATCTTAAAATGTGGATTCTTCTAGTTACATTTCTGTTATTAATTTCTGACAATCACACTGTGGTCAGAGAATGTAATATGTATTAACAAGCTCCTGAAATGTGTTGAACATGGGCAGTTTTTATGGACGTTCCGTGCGTATTTGAAAACAATGTATATTCTATAAATGTTGGTTGTAATGTTCTGTGCATGCCTATTTGATCAAACTTGTTTTCTTCAAATCCACTATCGCCTTGCTGCCACTTTTTTGCCTACTTAATTTGTCAATTACTGAGATAGTTGTGATAAAAATCTTCCACTTTGATAGCAGAGTGTCAGTCTCTCCTTGTAATTCTGTCACTTTTTGTTTCATATTTTTAAGGTTATATTATATGAGCATACAGAGTTTGACTTTTTATACCTTCCTGGAAAATTGAATCTTTTAGCCACACATTAAAAATCTTTTATCACTAGCCATATTTCTTGTGTTAAAGTGTGTTTTGTCTTATATTAATATAACAAAACCAATTTCCTTTGTATGACATTTGCCTGGTGTCTCTTATTTTACCCTCTAGCTTTCAGTCTTTCTGAGCCTTTCTGTTAGAAGCAACCTTTGTAATTGGTGTAGAACTGAATGTTTTATCTACCTTAATATCTTTCTCTTGACTGGAGGGTTTTGTTCATTAATGTCTATTGTGCTATATTTTAATTCATTTGTACCCTTTTATTGTGTACTTTCTATTTGTTCTTCTTTTCTCTCTCTTTTTTTTTTTTTTCTTTCTTGCCTGCCTTTGGGTTGAATTTTTTTTAATTTTTCTCTTGTTTTTCCTTTTTCTTATTCCATTTTTCCCCTTCTGCTCATGTGGGTGTTGTTTTATCTAAATCTTCTATTCTAATAGTCAACCACAGCTATTTTAAAAAACATTCTTAAAAGGAATAAACTAATCAATACTGTTATTCTTTTTACAACCAATACAAGGACTTTAGAATAGTTTGATCTCAGCCGTTCATCCATTGAATCATATACTGTAATTCCAAGTCATTTCAATGTCTCTATTATTTATTGAAACTCCACAAACTATACTTTATTCACTGTTTATTTAAATTTACCTACGTATTTACCAGTGTCTTTGCTCATGCCATCTTCCTACATTACAGACTTGCTATCTGAAGTAGAACCATTAGAAGGCCTGTTAATAAGATTCTTTTGGTAAAACTCTCATTCTTTTCTTCTACAAATACATATATTTTGCCCTTGTTCTTGAAAGAAATCAATATGTGGAAGAGAGAGTTCTAGGACAACATATTTTCTGTAAGTCTATTGAAAATATTATTCCATTGTGTCCTGGCTTCATTTTTGGTGTTGAGTCATCAGCCATCAACTTGGGGGTTTTTTTTGTTTTTTGTTTTTTGTTTTTTTATTAATAGAAATCTGTCTTTTCCCTGCAGCTAATTTTAAGATTTTTTTTTCACTATTGATAATTTGCAGTTTCATATTGAAGTACTTACGGAAGGATTTCTTTATTTCACCTTGAATTTGTTGGGCTTCCTTGATCTTATCTGTGGCGTCTTTCATTAAAATTCTCAGCCGTGATCTCCTCAAAGGTTGCTTCTTGCCCATTCTCTCTATTACTTCCTCCTGGACCGCGTATTACATTTATGCACTTTTAAATATCCCCCATGTCTTTGAATGGTTTTCACTGTTTTCAGTTTTTTGCCTTTCTGCACTGCAGTTGAAGAATTTCTCCACTTTTATCAAACAACAGTCTAATTCTCTCTTTTAGTATTGTCTAAATCTCCTGTTTAATCCATTCAATGAGTTTTAAATTTTAATTATGCTTTCCATTTTTAGGTATTATGTTTGGTTATTTTACAATTTTGCTTACTCATTTTTTTTTAATTTATTTTTTTTATTTAAGCTCTTTATTGGAATATAATTGCTTTACAATGCTGTGCCCATTTTTAAGGTACACCAAAATGAATCAGCTGTATTTATCCCTATATCCCCACCCTCCCCTGACTCTCTTCTACCCTCCCTAGCCTGGCCCTCTAAGTCATCACCCATCATCGAGTTTGTCTCCTTATGTTATGCAGGAACTTCCCACGAGCTATCTGTTTTACATTTGGTGGTGTATATATGTCAAAGCTACTCTCTCACTTCATCCCAGCTTCCCCATTGCTCCCCCCCCCAACTCTGTGTCCTAAAGTCCATTCTCTACATCTGCATCTTTATTCTTGCCCTGTCACTGGGTTCATCAGTACTTTTTTTTTTTTTTTAGATTCCATATATATGAGTTAGCATAAGGTATTTGTTTCTCTCTTTCTGCCTTACTTCGCTCTGTATGACAGTCTCTAGGTCCATCCACCTCATTACAAATAAACTCAATTTCATTCTTTTTTATGGCTAAGTAATATTCCATTGTATATATGTGCCACATCTTCTTTATCCATTCATCTGTTGATGGGCATTTAGGTTGCTCCCACGTCCTGGCTATTGTAAACAGTACTGCAGTGGACATTATGGTTCATGTTTCTTTTTGGATTATGGTTTGCTTCAGGTATATGCCCGGTATTGGGATTGCTGGGTCTTATGGTAGTTCCATTTTTAGTTTTTTAAGGAACCTCCAAACTGTTTTCCATAGTGGCTGTACCAACTTACATTCCCACCAACAGTGCAGGAGGGTTCCCTTTTCTCCACACCCTTTCCAGCATTTATTGTTTTTAGTTTTTTTGATGATGGCCATTCTGACTGGTGTGAGGTGATACCTCATTGCGGCTTTGACGTGCATTTCTCTAATGATTAGTGATGTTGAGCATCTTTTCATGTGTTTGTTAGCCATCTGCATGTCTTCTTTGGAGAAATGTCTATTTAGGTCTTCCACTCATTTGTGGATTGAGTTATTTGCTTTCTTGGTATTAATCTGCATGAGCTGCTTGTATATTTTGGAGATTAATCCTTTGTCAGTTGCTTTGTTGGCAAATATTTTATACCCTCTCATTCTTTGCTCAAATTCATTCTTTTTTTATTTATTCACTTTTCAAGTTTTAGAATAC
Organism: Hippopotamus amphibius kiboko; assembly: GCF_030028045.1. Classification (NCBI taxonomy): domain Eukaryota; kingdom Metazoa; phylum Chordata; class Mammalia; order Artiodactyla; family Hippopotamidae; genus Hippopotamus; species Hippopotamus amphibius. Next base: position 5,575,666 of record NC_080202.1, on the reverse strand, counting down.
ATTTACTAGAGGATGATCTTAAGATAACTTTTGATTTGTCAGCCTAAAAATGGTTTGTTTCTTCTTGCCATAGATCAAAGTTAACGTAAAGGCCTATGGAAAATTATTAGCTTCTTTCTACTGGAATTTCCCACTAGTGTAACATGGTATGATCATTTTTGCATTGCGAGGACACATATTAAAAGCTTCTCTTCAGAAAACAATGCCATCACAGGCCATAATTTTCATGTTATCCACTTCAATAAGTTTTGTCACTTCTTGAATCTGACATTCAATACAAAGGTTCACACACTATCACAGATTCTGGGTGTATTTGGAAAGCCGCTAAAATCACCTCTGTTCCTGACTGTGAGACAGTGCAGAATTTATGCTTGAACTTGAAGGCAGGTTGGGGCCAGGTAGGGACATGGTGGCCCATTGAGAATGTGAGAGTTTATCTAGGCTTCTGAAGGGTGATCCATAAAGAAAGCATTTCTGTACAGACTGATACATCATGCTTAAAAGGATGAAGTTGTTTTTCTTGGTGAATCTCGAATAGATGACTGGGAAACTGCAGGGAAAGCACTTGCTCCTGGTATGTGGGTCAGAAGTGGTAAAACAAAGCACCTAAACAAGAATTCTTTTGTCCTTTGACATATTAAATATTGCTGTTTTATATTCTGCACCTGAATTCCAGTCTCTAAAGTTTTCGCAGGTTTAATTCCGCTGTTTCCTCTGGCTCCCACTCATGGTGACTTCTTTCCTTGTGTAGTTTGTGACTTTCAATTAGAAAATCATGTTCCTCAGAGTGTAATCCTTTGAGGACTGGATTCTTGTTACATTCCTCCAGAAAGGATTTTCATGTATTTCTGCCAGTCATCAAGGGACTCTTCCAACTGCAGGCCACCTGTACCTCAACTTACAGTAGTCCATCTAGTGGCAAGGTTAACCCAGGCCAGTTTCCATGCTGTCCCATGCTGTGCAGCCTGCTTATTTCTTGTTCACACACAGCTTCCTTATGGTGTTGCAACTTCACACACAGCTTCCTATGAGCTTCCTCACCTTGAGTGGGCCCTTAATCCCTCGTTCCCCATTTCTCATAAAGCATCAAAGTAGAAGCTGAAGGTCTCCAGGGTTCAGTAGAAACTATGCCGTGAAAACCAACTTTGAACCTTGCTTACCTCCCAGGGTTCTTGCCTTCACTACATTTTCAGCCTCTGGAGATCCCTTAATTTCATGCCACCTTAGTGATGCGCTTTTAAGTGATTCTGAAATATCTGTTTTCTTAGCAGAAGGGTCATTCATATTATCGTGCGCAGCATACAGCCTGAAACAGAAGTCCACACTCTCCAACTTTTCCTCCACTCAGGCTTTTATTAGACTGCTCTGCAGAAACCAGTCTTGTCTAGAGCACTGGTGATTTTCATATGGCCGCATCCAGTGGTGATTATCAGTCATCTTCTTACGTGTTCCTCTCCACAGTGCTTGACACAGCTGATCACTCCCTCTTTCCCAGACGGTTTCTTCAGGAGACCTCACTTTCTTGGTTTCCTCCTTCATGGTCTCCTTGGCTGGGCTCATCTCCTCCAGAACTCAACATATTAGAACTTCTGAAACCTCAGTCCTGGAGTTTCATTTCTAGCCACACCTGTATTCCAGGTGATATTTCATCTAACACTTTGAATACATCTGTGTGCTGATAACTACCAAATTTATATTTTTAGCCCCGTCTCTTAAGGAACTCTAGACTTAAATTCAACTGCCTGATAAGTATCTCCCTTCGGTGTCTAGTGTCTGGTAGGCATCTCAAACCTAACACTTTATTTATTTGGCTGCACTGGGAGGCTTTGGGATCTCAGTTCCCCAACCAGAGATGGAGCCCAGGCCCCGGCAGTGACGAACTGAGTCCTAACCACTGGACTGCCAGGGAACTCCCTAAACCCAACGCATTTAAAACTTGTCTGTTCCCCTCTTTTCCCTCCAAGTACCCACTCTTCCTTAATTCCTCCCCATCTCTTTAAATGGCATCACCATTTACCCCATTGCCAGGAGTCCTTACTGGTTTCTTCATTCCTTCACCCCCTCCCTGAACTCATCAGTGGGTCTTACCAGCTCTACATGCAAAACTGCCTTGAATCTGACCACTCCTCATGTCCATCATCTGGGTCAAAGCCAGAATCTTCTGTCACCCGGACAACCACCATAGTCCCTAAATGCTCCCCGCTGCCCTCACCCCCAGGCTTCTGTTCCTATCTCCCCACCCATGTCCCATCACCATCATCATCAACTCCAGCTGAAATCCATTCTCCAACATCTACATACAGACTTGTTCGAAAATAAATCAAATTATGCCATTGTCTTACTCAGAATTCTCACACTTAGTATAAAATCTGAACTTCTTATCATGGCCAGCAAGGCCTTGCAGTGTCTGGCCCCTTCTCTGACCTCCTCTCCCTCCATACTTCCTCCTCTTCTCCTTATGCTTCTGCTACCCTGACTCTCCTGAAACAAATCAAACTGAATCCCGCCTCAGCACCTTTACTCATGCCGCTCCCTCTCCCTGGAAAGCTCTTCTCCAGTTTCTTTCTGTGGCTCACTAGTTCATATCATTTACATTTCTGCTCAAACATCACCTCGGTAAAAAGGCCTTTACTGACCGCTCCATATAAAATCGTTCTGACCTTGGTCCCTATGCCCCTATCTCCTGGCACTCATCACCATGTGAAACTGTACCATTTATCTCATCGATCTGTCCCCTGTCTGTTTTTCCCACTAGAATGTAAGTTTCATAAGGACAGAGCCTTTGTTTATCTCACTTATCATCCTGTCCTCAGCACCTGGAAGCATGCTAAGGCTCATAACAGTTGCCCAATAAACATTTTTAAATTAAAGAATGAATTTCATTTATCTCTCACAGTAGTCAGTGAAAAAGAAATGATTTTTCCAATCTTATAGGTGAGGAAACTGAGACTCAGAGATGTTAAATGACTTGGCCATGGTTATACATCTAGTAAGTGTCAAAATTAAACCCGGCTGTGTTTGACCTTGGAGGCCATAGTATTTATTTTCAGTTTTTAAAAAACTAATTTCAGATTCACAGAATAATTTGTAATATATTCACTTTGAAATAATTTCTCTTTGAAATAATTTCACTTTGAAATAATTTCAGACTTACAAAAAAAGTTGTAAAAATAGTACGAAGAATTCTCTTTTACCTTCACTCAACTTTCCCAAATGATAACATCTTAGATAATTATGGTACAGTTATCAAGATAAGGAAGTTAGTATTGATGTAGAAGTAGTAACTAGTCTATAGACTTATTTACATTTCACCAGTTGTCCCTATAATGCCCCCTGTCTCCTGAGTCTCCTCCTGATGAGGAGAATCTGGAGTTTGTACACAGCCAGAAGATAGCTGTCTGCCTGCTCTGCTTCTGTAAGATAGCTTCTTGCTGCACTAGAGTGAGGACAAAATACTTTAACAATCAACTGGAACCTAAAAGATGATCGGATAAGTATGGACCGTTCTGTTCCTGCCCCTGCTCGCCTTTGTTTGAAAACCCTTTGCATGTAACCCCTAGCAACGCCATGCTCTGTAATCACCTGTAACCTATGGAAATTGAGTAGCCAATCAATTAATGCCAACTGTAGCCAGTCAATTAATGCCAACTGTAGCTATGTGTCTAAACCTATATAAGGAGAGAATTCACCTGGAATGGAGCCCAGAATTTTGGAGCGTTAGCTTGTCTGGGTCCGCCGGCTCAATAAACCTGAGTTCTCCAACCCTGCAAGTATGGTGCTTGGTTTCTCGTGGGATCGATTTCTGCAACACTACCTCGTGGAGGGCTCATTCTTTGTCCTTCATGACCTTGGCACTTCTGAAAAGGGTCAGATCTTACCATCAGAATATGGAGAGTTTTCCATAATAATCCCATAGGAGAGTTTTCCATAATAATAGCTATTCGTGTTGGGGAAATAAGTAAATCTTCCTTCAAGGAGTGGAAGGAGAATAGCTGCTCACGTTCTGTTTGTTTTGCTCAGCTTGGCCGACCTTGAAGCATTTATAAAAAACAGTGAGAATGGCTTGCTCAAGAAAGTCGAAAAAGGAGATTTCCAAGGATTGGTTGAGATTATGGGACACCTTATGGCTCTTAAAGAACGACAGAGCAGCACTGATGAGATGTTTGAACCTTTAAAGCAAACTATCGAATTGCTGAAGACCTATGGACAAGAATTGCCGGAAACGGTGTTCAAGCAGCTGGAGGTCAGTGCAAAGTTTATATTTTCCTAATAAAAGAAATAGAGGGAGGGTTTGGGGATTTCAGAGTGGGATGAGATGGGCTGAAGTAAATGAAAAACAGGGGTTGGTGATAACTCAGGACCCATGTTTGGGAACTATGTGTGTCGAATATGCATAATGTGTACCACTCTCTCAAAACGCAGTAAACATGAAACGCTGTGACACCGGAGAGACGTGGGAGAGCTAATGTGGATGAAGTGTTTGGGGTTTTCTTCCCCCAGAATTAAGCATGAGCCAAATTTTGATTGAGAGGGGAAGAAAAGCAGGTCTGATAAATGTTAAGATGGTATAAGAGATGAGGGCATAAAAGAAAATAACTTCAGAAACTGTAGAAAAGGGCAAGGGTGACCAGATTAGAAGTTGAGGTCAAGGACACTGTTGAGTCAGAAGTAGGTGGTTGTCCGGAGACTGGGCAGCCAGGGAGCCAAGTCAAGGAAGGGGCAGTTGCAGAGGACGGGAAACGATGCCACGACATCAGAGCCTGGCATCCGGGCAGAGATAGAGATGTCCGGGTGCGGGTAGCCTCAGGACTCTGGGGGAGGGTCTGACCACACCAAGGTCTCCTTCGCAGGAGCTGCCTGAGAAATGGAACAACACTAAAAAGATGGCCGTTACCGTGAGGCAGCAGGTGGCCCCCCTGCAGGCGAATGAGGTGACCCTCCTCCGCCAGAGGTGCGCGGCCTTCGACGCGGAGCAGCAGCGGTTCCGGGAGCGCTTCCGCAGAGAAGCCCCCTTCAGGTAGGGACCCAAGCTGCCACCACGCCTCCCGTCCGTCCTTTAAACACGGCAGCATCTTAAGTCACAGTGATCTCTGCTTTTAACAGGCGGAGACTACTTACTAGTCTTCCCTTCCATTTAGGTCCACTGGTTAGAACCTGGTGCTCATGTTCACAGAGTCCCAGCGTGGCCTGTGTGGGATGAACAAAGGCTGTTCAAATACTTTAAAAAAAAAGTCTAGAAGCTTCTATGTCTCCAGGTCTATAAAGGGATTGTGTGTGGTAAAATTATTAGGGTCTTACTAAACTGTTAGTATTCTAAGTTCTCTCAGACTCCTGTTCTTCTGGTTTAAAAAAGTGGCTGATAGAATTTTAAAATAATTTTGTAAGGCATTCAGTAGCCTGATGGCAGGATTTGAGGTGACAGATTTACTTCAAGGTGTACTTTCTCTGCTTAGCAGTTAGTGCTCAGACCCCTCCCTACTTGTGGTCAGGGGTCTTTACAGAAACAAAACAACTGTGGGATGGGCAGCACCACCCACACGTGCCCATGTGCACACGCGCACGCACACAGTCTCTTTCAGGGGCTCCCTCCCTCAGTGGAGAAGCCTATGGGGCCTGCTCCTGGGCCACTGCCCAGTGTCAGGGGCTCCAGCCAGGCAGACCAGCCAGTTCCTGCGGTCCTGTGTCTGCTGATGTGCCAGCTGACGTGGACGCACTCCCCTCAGTCCAGCTCCGGGGTTTGCTTTCTGTTTCCCTAACTGGGCTTCCTGCTGGGTATCTTCTGCAGTTTTGCATAGACAAGCTTGAAAGTCTCCAGACTGAAAAATGCCCTATGTAAGGCGGAAGGAAACTTTTTTATTTTCAAACATTACTTACAGAAATCTGACATTGAGTGATACACGCTAAAGCAACAAACAAAATAGAAAAAAAAATCCACAGTTTTTTTCGGGAGGAAAGACAACATAATGGTTAAGTACACGGACTCTGGATTTAGTAAGCTTTGTCTCTAACCCACTACTCACTGGCTAAGTGAGGGCATTCACTTAACATCTCTGTGCTTTAGTTTCCTCATCTGTAAAGTGGGGTTAATAACAATATCCACCTCATAAGGTTGCTGATAGGGTCTGGCACTAGGGTAACCAGCCATCCTGGTTTACCTGGGGCAGTTTTGGTGGGTTTTTTTTCCCCTCTCGTCTTTTTTTTTGTGTGTGTGATAAACAGCTTTTTTTTTTTTTTTTTTTTTTTTTTTTTTGGGGGGGTACACCAGGTTTAATCATCTGTTTTTATACACATATCCCCATATTCCCTCCCTTCCTTGACTCCCCCCCCTCGAGTCCCACCCACCCTCCCCGCCCCAGTCCTCTAAGGCATCTTCCATCCTCAAGTTGAACTCCCTTTGTTATACAACAACTTCCCACTGACTATTTTACAGTTGGTAGTATATATATGTCTGTGCTACTCTCTCGCTTTTTTAATTGAAGTATAGTTGATTTACAATGTTGTACTAATTGGGACAGTTTGGGTTTTAACACTGAAAGTCACACATCCAGGGAAGCCCCTCTGTTTCAGGCAAACTGAGACTCGTGGCCACCCCACCTGGCACACAGCAAGGGCCCACCTATTCCGTTATTCATTCATCAAACATTTATTAAGCAGCTACTGTCTCCCAAGCATTATACCTGGGGCTAGAGAGAATGAGGTGAGTATGTCAAGAGGCAGGAAAGAACAAGGCTGTAAAGCATAAAATCACGTGGGGTCTAGTCTTCCCCACAGACCAACTAAATCGGACTCTCTGGGGGTGAGACGGGGCAGCAGAAGTTTGGGATGCTCTCCAGGTGATTCCAGTGTACAGCCAAGGTAGAGACTGCCGCCCTGGGGGAGTAAGTAGTTCCCTTTGAAGCCATCATGCCAGGGCACATAACTCCAAATGAGTCTGTGTCCCTTTAGAAGAAGTGCCTCAGGAGCTATGCCCTTGTTCCAAAGGAGCATCTGCTGCTCATAACGTGTGGAACCCCTGTTGGGACTGCCCTTCCGAGTCTGAAGCCCATGCTTTTGGCTCTCCTTTGGGCATGTGGTAGAATTTCTGAAATTCGACGCTGATCACACAGGGCCAAAGCTGGTGAGGCAGGCGGGTAGTCACGCTGGGTATTTCTGCTCCATGCTAACAACATCCACACCTGAGGCCACAGCCGTAAAGGTAATGACACTGATATCTCTACATCATCTGTCTCTTTAAAAATTTTTCAAAAAAGGAATTCGGAAGATGTCTGGTGAAGTATCTTCCCAAGCAGACTCCTGAGACTGAACGGAACAGCACTCATTTGCTGATGTGTTTCTGTGTGTCTGTTGGAAATCTGGTAACCCTCCTTCCTAGGCACATCACGCATGTGTGTTGATCAGCTCTTGTTGTTTTTTAATTTGATTGCTGCATTGGTTTTTCTGTCTTAGCACCTGTATCTATCTGCTGGCTGTGAGGATATTGCTACCCTTAACTGGGTCTTCCAAATTCACATCTGTTACTTTAAGATGCAGATGAATCTTTGCAAGAGAATACATTGAAAAGAACTGCTCACAGCAGTGTGTAAAGCCGAACATGACTGCAGTTTTAATGTGTTTCACTTCTTGTCAAGAAAGCGATCAAGACTAGAATCGTGAATTTATTGCTGGAGGGAATTTTTGTGGGTGTCAATGCATGGGTTTGTTTCTTAGTTTCGTGTGCATGAGTGTGTGTTCAAGGTGTTCAGACACGGTGTAAGGCAGATGAGCTAAGTTCTGGTTCCTTCACTTTCTGATCGTGAGTTTCTAACATGCATCTCTGTGAAGGCAAGTTCCTGTTCCTGATTAGATTGTAGGCGAAGCTCACATGGATCTTGTCTTTGGGAGGAAAAAGAAAGTGTGTGTCTTGTTTGGCCCTCACAGTCTGATAGGTGCAGGATTAAGTCAGGTCGCTGGAGGGGGCGCTTTTTCTTCATGTTCAAGTTGAGTTTCTCTTCCTCCTTCTGTTCATGACTTGAAGCTGTATCAGCAGGTTCCTAGCTGAGCTCTTTACTTCTCAGTGATGGGCTAAACCATCGTAGCCAGATTCAAGCACTTCTCACAGCTCTGGAAATTGGGAACTCATTCTTCCCTTTGAGTGACAGGAATGCTCCAGGCTTCTAGTGCTCTCTTGCTCAGTGGTCCTATCCTTGAGCACAGGCTTCCTGGCTTTAAGGAATGATACCATGTCTTCCAGTCTCCTTACCCACATCAAGACCGGGATAATCCAGGGGTTTCTCAGTCAAAGCATCTGATCCCTATGAGCTCCAGCTCAATGGTGACCATCAGTGTTTCCAGCTGGCCAGTCACCAGATTCCATGAATGGTGGGGAGAACCTTCCCAAAGACACCCTCCTGTTGGGTGCTGTCCTACGTGACAACCGGCAAAGCATGGCTTTCCAAATAGCCCAGTGCAGCAAATGTGAGGAAAGAAGGGCCTTCCTCTTGTTTCTGTAAGGTCTCTTGTGTCTTCAAAAGTTGGAGAAAAGAGGAGTGTTATTAAATCTCTCAGGGACATATCAATATCCTCAGACATGTCATTAGTTCAGCTTCACCCTGTTCTGGCAGTTAATCTGACTCACACGCATGACTCAGGCTTCCATGGAGCAGAAGAGGTTGTGTTCTCAACAGTGGAGTAGCAGAAAATGATGTAAGTGCTAGGATTTTCAGATAATACAGATTCCCTGACCTCAAGGACTTACAGCCTCAGGGTCAATTTCAAAAATGAGTAACCAGGCATGTCCATTGGGGCCAACTTGAATGCCTACTGGGGAGGCAGTTCACACCCCCTGCGGAAGCCGGTGCTTCAGCCAGTGTGCAAATGAGAATTAGCCATTTGGAAAAAAGAGGAGTGGAAAGCCAGGATATTCCAGGCAAAGGAAGCAGAACATAGCCACAGAAGGGTGAAGACATGGCAAACAGCTAGAGGACTGAATGTGTGTGTGGTTGGGATGCGGGATGTGGGAGATGAGGATGGAGAGGTCCAGGTGACCAGGCCTTGACCATGAATGAGCACTGGGGAGTCCAAGCATGAGAACAACACACAACGTGGAAATACCACTCTCGTGGCTGCAGAGAGCAGAGTGGAGCGAGACGGACTCAAGGCAGGGGCTCCGTATGGGGGGTGGGGGGATTGCAACAGCCCAGGTAAGAAGCAGGAGGCCTGAGCTAAAGCCGTGGCAGTGAGCATGGAAAGAGGAGGATGGATGTGAGGGAGACTTAGGAAGGAGAATCAGCAGGATTGAGGGAACATGGGAGATGAGCAGGGAGAGAGCTGAGTAGAATTCTCCGTCTTCCGTCTGGACCAGTAAGTGGAAGGGGGTACGTTCTGCTGCTCCTGAGATGGGGCACAGGATGGGAGGAGCTGAAAGGCCACCAGCTCAGAGGGAACGTGCTGAGTTTTATGGTACCTGTGGGGTATCAAGCACAGGTGTGTCACTCTTCCTTGTATGTGCAGGAATGGAGCTGAGGTTGACATTTACCAGCCGTTCGCTTCCTGAGAGTTAAGTCACTTATTCCTCTTTCTCTTTGTGCCCATGTCTAGGGCAGGCCCAAACCTGTACTTTTTCCAAGATCACGCGCATGAGCACCGTATTTCCATTTCTCTTAATTATAGTTTTATTCATCCAGACTTTCCAGGCATTTCTCTTTTAGATTAAAATACTTTTGCATTACTATTTCAATTTCAAAGACTAACTACACCCTTTTCCCTCCTATTACTTTCTTGTTCTCACACTGTATCGTCCCCCAGGCTTTGGAGAACTGCTTCCAGTTTATTAGGCACATTAATCAGGTCTGTGAACATCCTGACAGTTTGCACTAGAGCTTTGAAACAGGAAGAGGGTTGCCTGCTCCCCTGTCTAGAGGTTCCTTTCACTACTTAGGTCAAATTACCTTTTATGTGTGCTCAGCTACAGGAAATGAATGCCCACAAATTTAAACCATAAACAAAAATCATGCCACGGGGCAGATGAAGTTTAGAATAGGTTTGACAAATGAGTGCCTCTTATTTGAGGAACCAGTATCGATTCAAGGATGTTCACATGCACTGAGGAAAAGAGTGAGGAAGATCCTTTATTACTTTCTGTGTCCACCCCCCTCCCCCACCAACACTCCAATAGCTCCTATGTTACCGAATATGCCTGAATTTTACTCCAGTAATAAATTAAATGGAATGTGGGCTTTTATAATTTGTCTGATTTATACTAACACTGAGAAGCTAAGTTCACTTTCCAAGTTCATTCTAATAAAAATAAAAAGTAGAACCAACACACCACATACTCCAACAGTTAGTCTGTGGAGAGAATATGCGGAAGGAACCTTCATGCTTGGTAATCTTTCCTGCTTATCCACTTGCCACGGGGATGTTACATTTCTCTGCTTCTAGTTCTTTCTCTACTGCTGTCATAGAACAGAAAGCTCCTTGCCTATTATATAGAGAAAGGGCCCCCTTCAACTCTGAGAACTCCAGCCTGTTCTGAAACACTTGGGGGCTGGAGAACAGTAAAGACACATCATGATGTTCAGTCTCGTTCTCTTATGACGAAAATCCACAACCAGAGCCCATGAGCCAAAACTATTTAGATGGAACAGGCGGGAATCAAACATAGCAAGCATCAAAGTTAATCTGACACTAATTTAATGGTATGCATAACTGTTATTGTGTTGCCTGGTAATTAGGCTTAAGTGGCGAGCAGTTCAGGTAAATGACTTTAATTAGGATTACTTTCCATCCGTCAAGTCAAATATTTCCAGAGACAACTGAAGAGAAGAGGCAGTTCAAGACAAGGAGTTTTTATGTCATCCTCTTCCTTTCCTTTTTCCCTTCCCTCTCTACCCCACCAGCCAACACACACACACACACGCACGCGCGCACGCACACACACACACGGGACTGGAGGAAACGGCCTATTCTCTAGTCACTCCTTTCCTCTCAACTTTCCCTTTATGTTTGCTCCCTGTGATACCCTGTGCTGATTTTAGAGAAAGATGGTATTCACACTTAAGTCATGGTATCCCCGCTATCGAGCCCTCCAAGCACACAGAAACAGGAAGACCTGAGACTGGTGATGGGAAAAAAGGATAAAGGGAAGATGGGGGAGGAAAGTGAGAGGCTCCCTGAACATTTCTCTGGGTGCTCCTGACTCCTATGGGTCCCTATGCACGTGCAGTTCTTACATTGGAGGAGAGGCTCTGCCGGGAATGCAGGTTGGAAGGGCCGCAGGGTAGAGGAGGTTCACAGCAGTGAGGACCAGGAGCAGCAGTGGGGGCCATGAGCACCCACCAGGGAGAAAAGGAGGAGGAAACGTGAACTCGAACTGTAAAGCTCCATGTAGTGCTTACAGGGGTCAAGCGCAGAACCAGAGGCTGCCGCAGGATGCAGGAGGAGATGGGGGGCAGCTTGAAGAAGGTACTTAGGAGACACAGAGTCTGACGGGAGGCGCACAGTGCAGGCAAGCCCGCGGGCCGCAGTGAGGGCTCTGTGCTCACACTGCCAGGTCCCTATCAGCGGGGCTCACATCTGGATGCACTTGTTCCCTGACGGTGATGCAGGCCGTTAGTGTGAGCCTCCTTTCAGAGAAGGATGGCAGCCTGGCACGTTGGAATCACCTGGGTGGTTTGAAAAATGTTGTTGCCTGGGTCTCGCCCCCAAAGATTCTAATTTAATGAGACCAGGGAGTAGCCTGGGCATAGAGATCATTTAAAGCTTCTGGGAGGTTCTAACACGCAGCCAAGACTGAGCCACTGCCCTAGAGGGAGCAATGCTAAAGTGGGTCAGGGCTGGTGTCTGTCACTTACAGACCACTCACCACGAGTATCTCCTGGTAGGAGCTTTGCCCTTATACCCTCTGCAGTAACAGGACAATGCTCTTTTGTGTCAAGTGGGCTGGACACCAGCAAAAGGAAGCAGAGTCTAAAGGGTGCTTGAACAAAGGGCTATTCCCCACTGCACCTGGGTCGGGGAGGTGGCCAGGTGAGGAGTGTTTCTGTTACCCTCTCAGATGTGAAGAACAGATCCAGACAGGGTGTTCCTCTTGAATGGCCCTTCCTCCAGCTGATTATGTTCACCCCACTCCAACCTACCCTGAATGTCTTTTTCTTCCCAGGCTTCGGTGAAAGTCCGTGCCCTTTGCTAAAATACTAACAATTTAAAGATTCTAGAAGATGGCCACTGTGTGCTCTACTTGTAAAGGGAAAACATTGTGTTTTGTAGGTTTGATAGCATCGACCCTCACCAGATGCTGGATGCCAGGCACGTGGAGATCCAGCAGATGGAGTCCACCATGGCCTCCATTTCTGAGTCGGCCAGCTTGTTCGAGGTCACAGTCCCTGACTATAAGCAGCTGAGGCAGTGCAGGAAGGAGGCGTGCCAGCTGAAGGGGCTCTGGGACACAATTGGGATGGTGACCTCCAGTATCCGTGCCTGGGAGACCACCATGTGGAGGGGTATCAACGTGGAGGCCATGGACCTGGAGTGCAAACGGTTTGCCAGGCACATCCGGAACCTCGACAAGGAGGTCAGGGCCTGGGATGCCTTCACAGGCCTGGAAAGCACTGTACTGAACACCCTGACCTCCCTGAGGGCTGTGGCCGAGCTGCAGAATCCGGCCATCCGGGAACGGCACTGGAGGCAGCTGATGCAGGCCACGGGCGTGACCTTCACCATGGACGAGGGAACCACCCTGGCACACCTCCTGCAGCTCCAGCTGCATCACTTTGAGGACGAGGTCCGGGGTATTGTAGACAGAGCTGTGAAAGAGATGGGCATGGAGAAGGTCTTGAAGGAGCTGCAGACCACCTGGGTCAGCATGGAATTCCAGTTTGAGCCCCACCCGCGGACCCATGTGCCCCTGCTGCGGTCCGATGAGGACCTCATCGAGGTTCTGGAGGATAACCAAGTCCAACTTCAGAACCTGATGATGTCCAAGTACATTGCCTTCTTCCTGGAGGAAGTGTCGGGCTGGCAGAAGAAGCTGTCCACTGCTGACGCTGTCATCTCCCTCTGGTTTGACGTGCAGCTCACATGGTCTCATCTAGAAAGTATATTCATCGGATCTGAGGACATCCGGGCTCAGCTGCCCCAGGTACCTGCTGTGTAAACCCTGCTCCCTCTGTTCCCATCCCCGAGTCAAGGGACGATCCCCCAGTTCCTGCATCCTCTAGACCTTTCCTTCTCTGTCTCCCTGCCTTGTCTTCACCCAGGGGCACCTCCAACAAATATTGACTTTCCAAGCCACCAAAAGTCAGGCAGAGGAAAAGAGAGAAAGTGAAATGCATGCCAGTCAGTTTGTTCTTAGATGGGTAAGAAAAAGAAAGGAGAACCTGGTTTTAAAAACAAAAACAAAGTATACAAGAGAAAGGAGGTCAAAAGTATGAGCTGCTCTTGGGTTGCTCCACACATAATTACAATGCAGGTATCGATTGGAAGTGAGCATCGTTTCCAGGCAAACTCAGGTTCCTTCTCTGCAGCAAGCTATTCTGTAAACCTCTGGCCTGTGCCAGCAGGCTAAATACCAGTCTTCAGCTAAATACTAAACGAGGAATTTCTCTAAAATATGCTTTCTTCTCATTGCTACCTTTCCTGTAGTGGCTCGCCCCTTATAATTTGTCCTAATTAATGTGCCATTAGTGTACCCCCCTCTCAGTGGACTCTAATTTATTTTTAAAAAGATCTTGCAGACTTCTTCCATATCCCTTGGCACAGCGAGTTCTTTGCTTACAAATTAGTTTGATTCCACAATGTCACATGTTGTCCAGACCTTGTTTCAAAGTTAAAGCACATTCTATCAAAACATGGTATTTTTCCAGCTCATCCCACAAAGGCATATTTAGTATAATAATGCAGATTAAAGATTGTACTTTTACAATGAAAAATAACAGAAAATAATTCTGCTGTAGCTTTTGTCATTAAGCAAAATCAAATAAGCCCAACTGTATTCATCTCCAGCGCTAATGATTGAAGAAGGGCAGGTATAATGAGAGGGGGGCGAGGATATAGGTAGAGACTTTCGTGGACATTTTAAAGGAGACATTTGAGAACTTTCAATTCAGCATAATAAAGAATTCGTATCATTAACTTCTCAGGTTTGCGTGTAAAACGTGAATACATTTATTTTCTTTGTATTAATATTAACAATACAGTAACAAAGACAACTCTGACATATAATAAATCAGTCATCATCTTACACCCTAACTAGTAAATATTTTCATTCATTTTGAATATTTCCCAACTTTCATTCACACACATACATGTTTTTACCCAGTTGCTCTCAGTGTAATTACAATTTTCTACTCAGCTCTTTTCATTCAGATATTTGTATTGAATGAAATGTATTCCCAATACTTCTATAACTTTGATACTTTTTCATTTTTAATTGGCATAAGACATCTCATTGAGGAATCATAATTTACTTCACCTCACCCTCTTTCTTGGGAAAGAGGCATGGCTCACATAGGTCCCCGCAGACTGGGGCAAGTGGCCTGGGCTTGAGTCCTCCCTCTCCTGCTTGCAGCTGCAGGACCTTGAGGAAGTTATTAAATTCTCTGTAAATCGGGACTACTGCTAGTTCCTACTTCAGGAAGTTAATTAAAGCAGCACACACAGCACATACCATTACGATTGTTGTTAGGTAATGATAACCACACAAGCTCTCACCGGGTGCCAGGTGTTGGGCTGAAATGCTTTGCATTTATTGTGTCTCAGTCATTTCAACAACACTGTGAAGATGGGTGTATTTGGGGGATATAATGATATCTAATTGACTTTGACATCATAGTAGCAGATTTGCTGCGGAAACACTTGCTTTGGTTATATAAACTTTTGTCTGGACCCAGAAAGAGCATTGGATCCACCATCTCCCTGACTGAGGAAGTATGTAATTTATGCCAACAGTTCTCAAAGTGTGGTCTGGTGACCCCTGGAGGCGGTACCTCAGACCTTCCCAGGGGATCCTCAAGGTCAAAACTATCTTAATAATAATAATAAAATGGTATTTGCCTTTTTTTACTCATTCTTCCGTGAGTGTACAGTGGAGTTTTCCAGAGGCTCTATGGTGTGATATCACAACAGATTGGATGCAGAAGCAGAGAAGAGAATCTGGCCATCTTCTAAGTCAGACGTTAAAGAGATTTGCCAAAAAAACAAAAGTGAAATGATGTTATGTTTTCTTCTAAGTTACATTGTTTTGGAAAATATAATTATTTTGGATAAAAATGTTATGTTAATATAATAGGCTTATTATTATTTTTAAATGAATTGATAAATATCAATATTTTTAAAAATTTCTCAACTTTAGCTTCCAGTATAGAATATACATTGATAGATATAATATTACCTACATAAACAAAAACTCTTTGCACTCCTCAGTAAGTTTTACAAGCATACAGGGATTTTAAGACCAAAATGTTTGAGAATCACTGTTTCAAGCTAAAGGCATTTCCTCCTCTGAGACTAATCTCTGTATTAGACAACCTAGGAGCAGTTTTCAAAAGCAGACTTAATGCGTAAGGGTAGCTTCTTGGAGTTGAGGGGAGTGGTAGTTAATTTTTTCCACATTTTTTTTTCATTTAGCAATTTATTATTTTTTGAAAGATGGCTTTCATTTATTTCTTTTTTTTTTAAGCTCTTTATTGGAATATAATTGCTTTACACTCTTGTGGCAGTTTTTGAGGTACACCAAAGTGAATCAGCTGTATTTATACATATATCCCCATATCCCCTCCCTCGCTATCCCAGCCCTCTAAGTCATCAGCCATCATCAAGTTTATCTCCCTGTGTTATGCAGCAGCTTCCCACTAGCTATCTATTTTACATTTGGTAGTGTATATATGTCAGTGCTACTCTCTCACTTCGTGCCAGCTTCCCCTTCGCCCCCTCCCAACCCTGTGTCCTTGAGTCCGTTCTCTACATCTGCATCTTTATTCTTGCCCTGTCACTGGGTTCATCAGTACCATTTTTTTAGATTCCATGTATATCAGTTAGCATACGGTATTTGTTTGGGCTTACTTCGCTCTGTATGACAGACTCTAGGTCTATCCACCTCATTACAAATCACTCAGTTTCATTCTTTTTATGGCTGAATAATATTCCATTGTATATATGTGCTACATCTTCTTTCCACATTTTTAATTGTAGGATTCTAAAAGATTTGAAGGCATCGACATTGACTTTAAAGAGTTAGCTTATGATGCTCAGAAAACTCCAAACGTAGTGGAAGCCACCAACAAATCAGGTCTTTATGAAAAGCTGGAAGATATTCAGAGCAGGTGATGGTCGACTTACAGCCCCTTCTGTAATGTATTTCCTTTCCCCACTCTGTCTCTCAGATGCTTTACCTTATAACTGCCCAAGTGAGAGAGTGAGTGTGTGTGTCTGGTTGTATATCTTGATTTTCCTGTGTGCTCAGGTAATATGGAGTATTACTAGAGGTGTTTATTCTGATGTTTGCAAATACCCATACATGTTCCATGCATACATGATTTCTGCATGTAATCCATGTGTCACGCTTGTTTGCATTTAAGTAACGTCTATGTACCTTGTGGATGTAGGCAAACCTAACTAGGAAATTCTTTGTGCCCTCAGACTATGCCTGTGTGAGAAGGCCCTGGCGGAATACCTGGACACCAAAAGGCTTGCCTTCCCTAGGTTTTACTTTCTCTCCTCTTCCGATCTGTTAGACATCCTTTCCAACGGCACAGCCCCACAACAGGTAAGCTGAGGAAGTGCCTGTAGAAACATTCAGAAGGACCAAGATGCTCCAGCAGGAGAGTTTCAGGCTCCCTGTTATGCCCCGTGGCGGGGGTGGGGGGGTGTATTTCAGACCTGTGTTGCCATCAGCATCATCCCTAACCTCAGAGTTTCCTTCATTTCCACCATTACTGCTTCTCAGGATGCCCCCCACCCATCAGTGGCTTTTACTCCCTAGCGTTGGAAAAGCTTTGAGGATGACAAAGATGGAAGAGGCTAAGCCTTTACAGAGAATGCCTTTGATGTCCTTCTGAAGAGAGAGGCAGTAAACAGTAGTCAGAAGTAACAGCTAAAATTTCCATGGAAAGATAAGATTGGAAGTTGTATTCATGGGACACTGGGGTGATTTATATGAGTGTGTATGAGGAATCCAAAATTTGGGATTCTAGCCACTAATTAGCCATCTAGTCTTGGATATATCACTTCTTTGTGACAGACTTTCCTCATCTGTAAAATAGAAGCATACTATGTTACAGTTTTTTACAATATTGAAGTACCTGTCTCTGTCTGACTTTTCTCACTTAACATTATACCCTCCAGGTTCATCCATGTTGTTGCAAATGGCAAGATTTCATTCTTTTCTATGGCTGAGTAATATTCCATTGTAGATGTATACCACATCTTCTCTATCTATTCATCTGTTTTTATTTACATGTGGAATCTAAAAAACAAAACAAATGAGCAAATATATAACAAAATAAAAACAGATTTACAGATATGGAAAACAGACTAGTGATTGCCAGAGGAGGGAGGGGATAGGGGGATGGGTGAAATAGATGAAAGGGATTAAGAGGTACAGACTACCAGCTACAGAATAAGTCACAGAGGTGTAATGTATAGCACAGGGAACACAGTCAGTAATGTTATAATAACTTTGTATAGTGCATGATCTATGAACATACGGATCACTATGTTGTACATCGGAAACTAATATAATATTGTAAACCAAATATATTTCAAGAAAAAAGAAAGTGTGTGTGTGTGTGTGTATTTCCTAATGGGTGGACTGTTGGTATTTTGAGCTGTAGACAATGGTTCTCAAACTTGAAAGTGCATCAGAATCACCTGGAAGGCTTCTTAAAATACAGATTCACAGACCCCACCCCCAGAGTTTCTGACTCATAGGTCTGGCTGGGGCCAGAGAATTTCCATTTCCAAGGATCTCCCAAGTGTTGCTGCTAGTCTGAGGACCACACTTTGAGGACCACTGCTAGAGACCAGAGAGTCTGAGTCTCAAAATGATGGACAGGAAGGAGAGATGATGTCTCTACTGTATGATCGTTTAGCTTCCCTCCCTTCTCACCCAAAGGAGATTGCAAGACTTGTTTATAGTTGTCTTATTTCCTTTCTTTTCTTTTTTTTTTTTTTAAGAAAAAATGTGGTATTTATTGGAAGTATCCACGGATATCTCACAGTCCCAAGGCTAGGCAAAAGAACTATTAGAACAAGAGACTCCAGTGCTGATGGGACAGTATCTTGTCTCTGCTTCTCTCTGTATACACCTTCATTCTTCTCTTTTACTGGAAGCCCATGACTTATACAAGGCAAAACCATGGCCTTTGACAGCTCCAGAATCATACATCTTAGAGCTTCAGCTAATGAGACAGGCTGAAAGAACTCTTTCTAACCCAAACCTAAAAATCACAAAGAATGGGCTCATTGGCCCAGAGTTCAAGTATCTGCCCCACTCACCCCTGCAGCTGGATCCTTGGGCGAAGTCACACTGGACTCCAGTGGCAGTGGCAGGTCCCATAGTAACGATGTGAGTGGAGTTGGAGGACAAGCAGGGACAGTCTCAGAGAACAACAGTGGTAGGCAGAAAATCCTCCAATGTCTGTTCTACAAAGCCACCAGAGATGTCCAGAAACCGTATTTATAGATGATCAGAGAAGAAAGGCAAAAATATTTCCAGTTGGGAAGATTGGTAGGAAACAGAATTCCATTTGGACCTGGAAGGATGGCTATGATTTGAGCATGTGGAGATGTGAGGGGAGGATGTAGTTCTCTTTATTTTCCTTTAGACTGAGGATATAAAGTCAAAACTGTGTTCGGAAGTTACTTCGATGAGTTCTTTTCCACCTTCTGTGTGATTTTGTTACTCATTTGAAGTACAGTTGGGTTCTTTTCTTTCTTTTTGCTTTCTCTTTGGGGAATTTCCAATCCTTGTTGGTTTAATTGTTTGAATACATAGAATTCTAAGAAGCTATGCACGAAGACTTGTGAGAAGTGTCATTCCTTCCCCTGTTCCTTCCAGGTCATCACTACCTCCTCTCCTCCCACTGTAGGTAACTAATTCCATTAGTTTCTGGTTTACCTTTCCTATGCTCTTTGCAAAAAATAGCAGATGTGCAATTTACATTTGTACGTGTGCATTTTTCTTATTTTCCTTCCTTTCTTACACAAAAGGTAGCGTGCTCTGTATACTTGTTTGTAGTTTGTTTTTTTTCCATCGTTATATATCCTGGAAATCATTCCGTGTCACTCCATATCAATTCAAAGGTATCTCCCTCACTTTTTTTATGTCTGCATCATATTCCGTGGACTAATATACCATAGTTTATCCATAGGTTGTTTATACTGTTTTGCAATTACAAATAATGTGGCATCGAATAACCTTAGGCTTTGTCTTGTTGGAGATGTGTCCCTAGAAGTGATGTTGCTGGGTCAGAGGGTAAACGCATGTGTGGTCTTATTAGATCCTGCCATATTTCTCCCCAAAAAAAGTTCACATCCTCTTGCAGCACCACCAGCGATGTATGAGAGCTTCTCGAACAGAGCCGAAAGATGGCATCCATGCCTAGGTTTTCTATCTTTGTCATTAACTTTCTTATTGAAATGATGACTTTGGTTTGTTGGTAAGAAACAAGTGCTAAAGAGACGTTATCCTTGATCATTAAAGCCCTTCTATTTTTCTATAGATTGAAGTATTTCCAAAGCCCAGATATGATGGAGTTGAAATATTTATTACATTGGCATTCTGTTTCATAACTATATCTTCATTAATTCTTTTTTTAAGCTCTTTATTGGAGTACAGTTGCTTTACACTGTTGTGCCAGTTTCTGCTGTACAACAAAGTGAATCAGCTGTATTTATATATATATCCCCATATCCCCTCCCTCCCGCGACTCCTTCCCACCCTCCCTATCCCAGCCCTCTAAGTCATCACCCATCATCAAGTTCATCTCCCTGTGCTATGCAGCAGCTTCCCACCAGCTATCTGTTTTACAGTTGGTGGTGTATATATGTCAATGCTACTCTCTCACTTCATCCCAGCTTCCCCATCGCCCCCCACCACCCCCACGCTCCGTGTCCTCAAGTCCATTCTCTGCATCTGCATCTTTGTTCTTGTCCTGTCACTGGGTTCATCAGTACCATTTTTTTAGATTCCATATATATGTGTTAGCTTACAATATTTGTTTTTCTCTTTCTGGCTTACTTCACTCTGTATGACAGACTCTGGGTCCATCCACCT
This sequence comes from Hippopotamus amphibius kiboko, assembly GCF_030028045.1. NCBI lineage: Eukaryota > Metazoa > Chordata > Mammalia > Artiodactyla > Hippopotamidae > Hippopotamus > Hippopotamus amphibius. Next base: position 5,555,415 of record NC_080202.1, on the reverse strand, counting down.
GTCTACAAATAACCCAATTTCATTCCTTTTTATGGCTGAATAATATTCCATTGTACATATGTGCCACATCTTCTTTATCCATTCATCTGTTGATGGGCATTTAGGTTGCTTCCATGTCCTGGCTATTGTAAATAGTGCTGCAATGAACATTGTGGTACATGTTTCTTTTTGGATTATGGTTTTCTCAGGGTATATGCTCAGTAGTGGGATTGCTGGGTCACATGATAATTTTATTTTTAGTTTTTTAAGGAACCTCCATACTGTTTTCCATAGTGGCTGTATTCATTAATTCTTATATAGGAGGGGTTAAAGATCATTGCCAGATCTTTTATACCTTTTATACATAATATACTCTTAAATATTTATTTTTATTTATTTTTCATATGGTTTGAGTAAATCTTTAAGCAATCCTTTCCCCTACCCCCCTGCCCCCAAAGATGAAGCATGACAGAATAATTCCCAATTCCTTGTGTATAGTTTTCATCTGTGAGTCTCTGTAGTTTTCATCTGTGAGTGATTGCATGGTTGGATTTATAAGTCATGGGTCACAGTAATTTCCATTCAAATCCCTGAAGACATAGCTCTGCTGTTCCCTGTTACAAAGAAGTCAATCTCTGGCACGCCTGCTTTTTTAAAGAACCTTTCTAGGTAACCCAGTTTCTTTCCCCTTGGATCTCTGTAGAGATCAAAATTTAAATTAAATATTAATTTTTGAAAATGTCTATATGTTTAGATACTTGCTTTATTTTGTTAATTTTTCTAATACATGATGAATTTTTTTTTCCCCTCTCTGAAAACCAGGGCTTTCGCTATCTTGGAAAAGTATTCTTCCAGTATGCTTTTACATAGTATTTCCATTCCAGTTATGTGGATAATTTTTTCCCTCAGGTTCACCATACTTCCATAAGTTGAGATTGTGACCTGCATATATTCATACACAGTTTTCTCTGAGTCCTCTCCCTGGTCTTCTCCCACAGGTTCCTGAATGTACCCCCATACATAATGTGTGTGTGTTAATGTGGTCCTTTTGTGTTGCTAGCATTGTGATAAACCATGCTGTGCCATTTGTTGATTTCTTTATTTCTGTACCTCTTTCTTCTTATCTTTTACCTCATATTTTATAGAGTTCATGTTTCTTTCATTTAACTGAAGTAAAGCAAGGTGATATTTTTCATCATTACTTCTGTTTCCTTTATTAAAGCCTCTAATATATATATACTCTTATTCTGTCTCTTGAGTCGGCTTTCTCCTTCTTTTAAGTTATGGGATAACTTCACAGGTCTCATGTTAGTTGTGGTTCTTGCTTTAATCCACTGTTTGTTCTTGGATAAAGAAAGGTCCATCCCATCATGATATCCCATCATGATATCCCATCACGATTCCATTGTGGATGGGATCTCCCCCAGTACCTTCACAGTTCACTTCAGTATCTTAGAATTTTCCCTCTCATCTCATAAGCTCTCTAGCTCATTGCTGTAAATGTAAGGGTTACAATTCAGGGTCCTAGTAGGCCCCTGTATTTCAAAACAGTCTACCAGGGGCAGCTTTCTCTTTGTTGTTTCTTCTTTACCTGCTGTTCCTCTCACTGCAGGACCACAGTGTGACTCTGTCTAGCATCCCTCCTAGAACTGCTGCCCAAGGCATCACTGTGAAGGGCCTCTGTATCATGAGACACCAGGCTAGAAAGAAGCTCCAGGACCACCAGGCTTTCTGCTTGGTGTGAGCACACTGGCCCTTGCTCTGGACCCTCCAGAGGGTGGTCTGCTGCACCATCATGGTTCCTACAACTGAGTGACTGCCTCCACAGGCCACTGTCACTACTGCCCCTGACCCTCCAGACTTGGGCATGGTAGCATTCTTCTGCAGACTATCCTGTGCCTATCCACTGCTGCACAGTAGTATTTTCTTAGGAAGAGGGCTTAGGAATTAACCATCACTTTTTGTTCTAGTCTCTTCCCATCTATAGTAGACAAGCAGAAATTAATCAAACTTTTGTGGCTTCATTGCTTTGTAGCTAATGCATGATGCCCACCAGATCTATATCCCTTTTATGCAATCCAGCTGGCTCCCATCCTCACATCCCCATCATTCCCTAGCTTCCTTCTAAAAGTTTGGTACCCAACACTAGTAGCTGTCACACGGTGGCCCTGTAAGCAATATTAACAAGTAACTTCCTGAACATGCTCTCTACTCCTTGGCATGGTTTCCTTCATAGGTTCAACGCCACCTTTCCAAACTCTTTGACAATATGGCCAAGATGCAGTTCCAGCTGGATACCAGTGAGAAACCCACCAAGATAAGTCTTGGCATGTACAGCAAGGAGGAAGAGTATGTGACATTCAGCGAGCCCTGTGACTGCAGTGGGCAGGTAGCATACGCCTTTCTCTCTCAAGTGTCTGCATTCAGGCATCAGCCTTCAGAATGGCCTTTGTGACCGTGGGCCAGGGCTGCTGTCTGTGCCCTGGGACAGCCAGTTCCTGTGACTTGAACTGACGTCGGAGCAGCTTCCAGTGCCCACTTTCCCTTTCTCTGGGAAGGACACATGTCAATATCCATATGTCTCCTTTAAGCAGAGCCCTGTGCAGAGAGGAATAAAATGCACATAAGCAACTACCTGAGTCAATGAGAAAACGATTTTCAAATGATTAGCAGCACCAGGAGACTTTAACATGACAAGCCCTGGAGCACCCCACAGGGGAGTGTAGGGCACTGACACCTTCCCCGGGAGAAAATGCCCTTTGAAATAAACCATATTCCTGAGCGGTCACTACTCTGTACACATACACATTTCAGAGCTCTACCTAATGGAGAGCCCACCACTGCTCTGCTCCAGAAACTACCATCTCCGCATCTGCCAGGTACGGTTCAAGAAACATGAAACATGAGACCATTCTCCCCTTAAACCTCCTTCCCACCCTTCACCATCACCTCTAGAGGATAAGCCCTGCTTTGTTCATTACCCTAAATGACCCAACAAAGCAGTGTCCCCAGGGTTCTAATCCAGTCCAGAGTAACACCTGGAGAAAATATCTTTTTCAGAGTTCCACATGTATCTTGGAAAGCAACTCTAGTATCTGAAAATAGTCAGACATTCTCAATTTTATGAAAGGGACCTTGGGGTTTGATTCAGACCTTGGGTGCTCTTTTTGTAGACCTAGAAAACATTTTAGTTGGAAAGTGTAACCCTGGCCTGTGGCTCCATACTCAACGTGGACAAGGCCATGAGGACCCACTGACCTATTCACAGCCAGCTCAACCCAGATTAAGATTTCCTCCTGAGAACTCTGGACGGCAACCCCGCATCCCCTGAACCTGCTCCTCCGCCCGGTTGGGCTCCCGTGGGCACATCCCCCTGTTGTTAATTGAGCCCCATCCTGCGTTACACAAACGAACTGACTCCCTGTTCCTTCTGGCAGCCCTTTGGGGTTGTACATGGTGCCTGGGCTCATTTTCTTCACTCCCTCAGGTTGAGTAGAAGAAAATGTGTATCACTGAGCACATCTTCTTAGGAACCCAGTGTCTAACCCCGACCTTCTTCTTCCAGGTGGAAATATGGCTGAACCATGTGCTCACTCACATGAAGGCTACTGTGAGACACGAGATGACAGAAGGTATAACTGCCTATGAAGAAAAGCCCAGGGAGCAGTGGCTCTTTGACTATCCAGCTCAGGTATTCTCCGAAGCGGGCCCTCCGTGGGCCCCCATCCTCCACTCGCTTTCTTCCTCAATGACCTCCATAAGCCTTCTGGGGCTGCCAGACTCACTCATGCTTCAGGGTCAGCAGCAGGGACCAGGGGAATTGTCGGCCATGACGCAGTTCAGCCGTTACCTTGGAGAAGTAAGGGTTGTCCGTGTTTACTCCACTGGCTGCAGTAGGGAGAAAACATAAACAGGTCAGCTCACTGAGCCAGCCCACTTTGTATGTGCCAAGCTCTTTGCTGAGTGCAAGAGACAACAGCAGGACGCAAGACAGTGAACCCTGCCCATACTGCCGTGGAAGTCAGTCACCTGCAAATGGGACCTGGTGTGATGATAGAGGGGGCTCAGGGTCCTCTGGGAGCATGTGTCTGGTGAGTGGGGTCTGGGGACCACCCTCCTGAGGATATGATGTCTGAGCTGAGATTTGAAATAGGAGTTAACATGTGAAAGATGGAGAGAAAGAGCTACCAAGCATGGGGAAGAACTTGGGCAGAAGCTCAGGAGCAAGGGAGAGTGTAATGTGTTTGAGGCATGAGAGTGGTTGAAGCAGGAGTAAAGGGAGGAGGGAGCAAGAGGCGGCAGGTGGATTCTGGAGAGGAGACGAGAAGACTGTTCTTATAGACCATGTTTGAGAGTCTGATTCGAGTCCAAGATATATCCAGATCCTTCACCGGGCTCTCAGGAGGGTAACAAGAGAAAGAGGAGAGCTAATGAGGTTATCTTTAATACTCTGGCTGCAATACACCACTCCTCCCTCCCCAGATAATGGCTAGTACTAGTGCTGGTGTATTTGGTAATTGAAGCCCTGGGAGTAGAAAAGCTTGCCCTTGGCAGATATGCAGTCTGAGATGAAGGTGCAGAACAAACCTCTGAGCATCACTCAAAGACTGAGTGGGCAAGGAGAGGCCAGTGCAGCAGAGTCAGAGACAGAGCCTTTTCTCATAGCAGGAACACCAGGCAATGGTCATCATGGAAACCAAAACAGAAGGTATTGATAGCAGGTAAGAAGTCAGTTACACCATGCACGTCTAAGAGACCAAGCAAAATAAAGAAGCTAAGGAACGTCCATGGACATGGTGAGGCCATTTCGGTGCAGTAGTAGAGAAGAAGCCACATTGCAGGAGGCTGCGAAGTGAGAAGAAGGTGGGAAAATGCTGACCTCGAGTGTAGACGGAGAAGAGAACGAAGCCAGTGCTTCAGAAGGGAAGACGTGTTGCTTTAACAGTTCAGTTGGCACACCACCACATTCAAACCTTCCCGGCAAGATCACACTGCAGGAGGAACTTCTTTAACAAAACCCAGTATGTCTAAATCCAAAGGCAAAAACTGATCAATTAGGGAATGGCACTTTTTACTACAACAGGATTCTCTACTTCACAAAGAGAATAACCCACAAGGATTCCTTGTTTACTTGAACCAAAATTTTGAGGCAAGTAAATGTGTTTTTTCCTGCAATGCGACAGACATCATTTAGAGCAGTATCTCCCGAATCCAGCGGTACCACAGATGATCAGTGTCTCTAAATTCTCCACCGTGGATAATCAAAATTATGCATTTTCCATATTTAGTTTCTCAGCAAACGGAAAAAATGTTCGTTTAAATCACTTTTTCCCTTTATTTATTTTGAACCTCTGAAGAATACAAATCGTGTTGACCACATCGAATTTCAGTGTAATTCGCCCTGACCTTCAAGAGTAGGCCTTTCAAAGTTATAGGTTTAAAGAGATAAAGAAAACTGTAGTGAAAGTGTTATGGACAAGAAAAAATATGCCACACATGATCAGCAGTGGCTCACTAAACTAGAATAATCTGACCATAAGCGGTTCCAGAAGAACAGAGCAAAGCCTGAGTATCTGAGTGTTGTTGAGATGTTCTGGCAACACTTTGCTATCCTCCCAAGCACAGGAAAGATGCCGTGGCCTGAGAAGCAAAAACAGAAAGGTGAGTTTAGCAATTTCTAAACACCACTGACGTTGACCAGAATGAGCCTTTGGTTGTTCTCAACCAAATGATGTGTTTTTCAGGAGCAGGAAGTGCTTTACCCGCTTGTGTTGTACCCGCTTCACACCTCTGAGGACTTAGAGGCATATGCTCAATGAAACACGTGTGCTGGTGGAAGAGAGGAGGGAAGGGGTGTCCGTCACCCACACAATTACATTCTCAGCCCCTGCTGTGGGGCGAGTGGGCTGGTTTGGGAGACAGTCCTGGTAATGGCTTTACTAAGCGACTCTTGGTGCCACAGGTGGCCCTGACCTGTACTCAGATCTGGTGGACCACGGAGGTGGGCATGGCCTTTGCCAGGCTGGAGGAAGGCTACGAGAATGCCATGAAGGATTATTACAAGAAGCAAGTGGCCCAGCTCAAAACCCTCATCACCATGCTGATCGGCCAGCTCTCCAAGGGGGACCGGCAGAAGATCATGACCATATGCACCATAGATGTGCACGCCCGCGACGTGGTGGCCAAGATGATTGCTCAGAAGGTGGGTCCCGGCCTCTTAGGGGTGTCCCTCTTTCTGGGCACCTACACCATGAATATTGGGGCTAGGGAGAAGCTCACATATGGCCAAAACACAGGGGCCCCAAACTCTGCACCTGCCAGGGGCCTGGGAGAGGATCACAGTGGCTGCTCCCACCTTTAAAACCCCCAGCGAAACAGCGCTAGCCGAGCGGCTCATGCTTTCTGTGTGGTGCGGGCAGTGTGCTGCTCTCCTGACTCATACACAGTACCCGGGTCATCCAGGGGCTGCCTGCCACCTGGTGAACCCTGTGATTCACCCGCCCACTCTGCCACACTCTCTCTAGGTGGACAACGCCCAGGCCTTCCTCTGGCTGTCCCAGCTGCGGCATCGCTGGGATGATGAGGCCAAACACTGCTTTGCCAACATCTGTGATGCCCAGTTTCTATACTCCTATGAGTACCTGGGAAATACATCTCGCCTGGTGATCACACCTTTGACAGACAGGTGAGTACCAGCATCAGCCCCTGACGGAGAGCCTCCTGCTGTCTGACTCATGCCGTCCAGTGGCCACCCAGGGTCACTTACTGTTTGTCCACAGAGCTGCAGGGGGAGGCCAGACTTAACCCAACAGATGTAAAATAAAACTGAAGGGTGTCGGGCAGAGCCCTTATCAGAACAAACCCCAGAACAAATGAGCCATGACTTTTTGAGGAATAACTAGGCAGTCCTACACACCTGGATTCTCATTCCAGCTGTCACACATACCAGCTGTTTGAGCATGAAAAACTTGACCTAATTCCTGGTTTCTTCATCTGTGAAATGGAGATAGTAACTCACACTTCACGAGAGTTTTGTAAGGATAAAAGACAGGAATGCTTGTAAGGAGTTCCGTGTATAATAAGTGCTCAGTAAGTAATTCCTACAACTATTTTCTTATCAATCAACTGGCACCTTTGTTTAGCACCCCTCACTCTGGGAATACAAAGATGAGAACAAGGTAGTCCCTGCCATTCAGGAGCTTACAATTTCTTTTACCATATTCTCTGTCATTCATAGTCATTTATAAATGAATTCGTGCCAAACACTGAACTACTCACTGGAAATACAAAGATGACTGAAAGTTAAACTCTATTGAGGGAATGAGACATATGTGGGTAAAAATTTAAATAGTACAAGGGGAAAATATGCAAGGCCATAGTACAAAATAGGGCACAAAGGCGTACACTGCAAATCTCCAAGTAAGTGACTTAGCACTAAGCCCTCTGAGCGCAGGGGTTCCCAGCCTCTGTGGGAAGAAGAGGACCAGGAATGCTTCAGGGAAGAGACAGTATCTGATCCGGACCTTGAAGGATATATTAATAGGAGTTCAGTCAATTGTAGAATGACTGGCAGAGTACCCATGAAATTGTACAGAAATCTATGCACGTGTCACTTTTTCTATTGAAAAGATCTGCAGCATTCATTAATTGGTAAAGTGGTCTGGGATCACCCAGAGTTAAAGAACTACTGATGAGCATTCTGCAAATTGGAATTTTGTGGGCAAAGGCATTGGTATGGGAAAGCTCAAGGCATGTTCCTTGGGGACTTTGGGGGAAGTAGTCAGTAATGAGCCTGGGAAGGTGGGTAAGAGTCAGACTGTAAAGTGTGAAAATTACATTCTTTATCCAGTAAGTAGTGATAAACTATTGAAAATTCCTTATCGGAGGAGTAAAATGATGAAAATTTACTTTATGAAGATTCGTTTGACAGAAGAGCATGGGCAGAGGAGAGAGAACGGGAGGATAAGGTCATGGTCCATGTGAGAAATGGTATATTAATTCTGCAGAGATTTCTATAAATTCTGTTAGATGCTGGTGCCCTTTCCCCTTGTAATTCCACTGAACATTAAATCTCTTCTTCTCCAAAAAGAGCTACATATCTGAATGACTGGCTCACCCTAAAGAAGTGACTCGTAGGTAATGAAGAGAGTGTCGTAAACTGTGATGGTTAAAATGGCCAAATAGAATCTGTGCCATCTTTTACTTAATTTTCTCTCTGCTTATTTTAAGTGTTATCGCCTGTATTCTGGCTAAATCCTCAGATATATTTCCAAATCACATTGAGTGAAATTGTAATTGCTGTGCTCACGGGATGAATAAGGATGTGGGAAATCCAAAGTAGCTGGAGATCCCAGCATCATCCACAGAGTAAGACCTCCTGCTTCATCTTCCCATCATGCTTCTCATTCCTTTAGTTCTTCTGCCCAGTCTGGAACGATCTTCCACCCAAAGTCCCACTCACACCACTCCCAGTTTACTCTTACTCCTTTGTGGGAGCCTGCAGACTAGCGGCTCTGGGCGCTCCCCACTGCATTTAGACTGAATCTGAATCCGCGTGGAGCCTAGTACTTCCTGCCAGCGCTCTGATGCCTCACCCGCTGCGGTCCAGCCATACAGGCCTCCCTTCTGGTCCTCCATCCCTTTCAGTTCATTTCAATGTACAGTCTTTCATACGTGTGGCTCCCCCTGCCTGGCATGCCCTCCCCACACTCTCTGTTCCACTGTCATCCTTTCTTGTTCCGCTCTAGTTCTGAGGAGACCTTCCATGGCCACCCTTGCTAAAAGAAAGCCTCTCCCACCTCTCTCTCTCTCTCTCTCTCTCTCCCCCCCTCCCCCCCCCCCACACACAGACACACACAGCAGTGACCCTGTGGACCCCTCTGTTTATCCTCTTCCTAACATTTCCCACATTCTGAATGAACTTGCCTTCTTGCTTATTGGTGGCAGTCCCCTTTGGAACGTAAACTTTTTGCTCTCACGGACTTTTGTCTGTCTTGTTTGTTGCTATTATCACCAATACCTAGTAGATGTTGAATTATTATCTATCAATGAATGAATGGTGGTTGTTATTGAAAACCCAGATCATAAGAACAACAGAATCAGGAAGGGGAGGTCGACTCAGAAGCGGGATCCACACAGGACTCCGTCTGTGCCTTGGCTCCCAAAGAAGCAGCAGCAGCTACGCTGTGTCCTGCTCTTAGCTGGGCGCTGAGCCTGCCCCTGGCCCCAGCTGAGGACAAAAGGCAGATAACGTCAGTTCAGAGGGAGCTGCAGGTTTCTCTGCAGCTGGCACAGTAAGGCGGCAGCACCCCTGGTGGTTTGAGCATCTCAGGGCTTTACTCGGGCTTTCCTGGGGTGCAGTCAGTTGGAGGGGCTCATTCACTGTGGGTGCAGGGAAAAGTTTTCCCACCTCCAGCTTCATTCACGGTGGACCCTCTCATGTGTCTTTGTCTTTATGGTGATTCTCAGCAAGGTGTCTTTCCTAAACAGGAAGGGCATTCATCGGGAAGAGTGTTCTCTTTTGCAATGAGTTTTTCTGCCTGCCTTGGACTATGAGCTAATTGTTTGGGAATTTATATCATTTGGAACAGAATAATGAAGCTATTATATATTTGAGCACTTGATTAATGTCTGTCTCTCACTCCAGACTACATGTTCCACAAAAACGTTAACTTTGATTTGCTCACTGCTCTGCCCTGGGACCCAGTACTGTGTCCAGCAAATAATAGGCCTTCAAGAAATACTCCTTGCATAAAAGCAGTGAAATGATTTCTGAGACTCAGGATAATATGCCCAGCTTCCCATATGATTCAGAATATTTCCTTCCTTCCCACCGGCATGTCAGACATTATCATTCCAAGTGATAAAAAATGCAAGACTTTTCTTTTCCCTGGGTCTTCACACCTGCCCCGGAGTTGAAGAAGATAATTACCTCTTTTGGATTTAGAGATCTCTAGTACTCGAATGCTGAATGCCTCATAGAGGGAAAGGGTAAAGTTTTGACAATGAATTATTTCTAAAATAGGCATTTATCACCTATCCTATGAAAGGATGCAAATAGGAACTTGAAAGGAAGATTTGCTGCAAAGAATGGCAAATACCATACAGACCTTGACCTTGTTCTGCACATGAGATGCTTTTCTGACAAAGTAGTATGTAGTGAATATTTATATGGCAAATTCCATTTTCTCATTGACTTTCATTATTATCTCAAGAAATGTTTTGCTCAGAAAAAAATTGGCCTCAACACAGATAATCACATTTTAAAGAGCATTCGGCTTTTGCTGGTGTGCAGCTTAAGTACATTTAATTCTCTCCTGCCAGAGGAATTAATCAAATGGACAGCTGATCCGTACAACCTCTGCACATTCATTAAAAGCACAACCGCATTGCAGTACGTCCGACTGACTATGCCTGTTTGTTTGGAATTTCCCACTGCCCGGGTGGGACCTGAATGTATAGGTAGGTACAGTGGCTCAGGCATTGTCACAGGACTTCGGCACAATGCTAAGCTGAGGGACTAAATGGAGATGATTTTTCAGGCTGAACAAAAGCCATTCTCCAAAGTCGTTTCTTAACCTCTGGATGACCTCCTCCCCATCTACCCGCCCTCCCTCACCTTCGCACACAAATGCCCCTTTCAGCCCCGAACTGAAAATACTGTCTTAATCAACTGTTTATCAATTCTGAGTACCTCTTAATTTCTCAGGCACTACTGCAAGTGGGTGAGATATAATTGATGCAAGAGTCTTCGAGGGTGATTTGCTGGATAGGACACAGCTAGCAAAGTCATATACTCTCTTTTAAGTTTTTTATTGAAATACAGTTGATCTACAGTGTTATATTAGTTTTGGGTATACAGGATAGTGGTACAGTGTTTTTAGAGATTTTACTCCATTTAAAGTCATTATAAAATATTGGTTGCATTCCCTGTGCTGTTACTTTACAAGCTTGTATCTTATTTATTTTATACGTAATAGTTCATACCTCTTAACTCCCTTTCCCTATCTTATCCCTCTCTCCAGTTCTCTCCCCACTGATAACCACTAGTTTCTTCTCTGTATCTGCGAGTTCGTTTTGTTATATTCGTTCATTTTATTTTTTGGATTCCACATATAAGTGAAAACATACAGTATGTGTCTTTCTCTGTTTGACTTAACTTCACTAAGCATAATGCCCTCCAGGACCATCCATGTTGTTGCAAATGGTAAAATGTTATACTTTTAAAAAGCTTTTGCACAGTGAAGGAAACTGTCAGCGAAACAGAAAGACAGCCTACTGAATGGGAGAAGATATTTGCAAATGATATGTGTGAGAAGGGAAGAGGTTAATATCCAAAAGAAATAAAAGAGCTCATACAGCTCAATCAAAAAAAAATCTGATTTTAAAATGTGCAGAAGACCTGAATAGACATTTTTCCAAAGAAGACATACACATGGCCAACAGGCACATGAAAAGATGCTCAGTATCACTAATCATCAGGAAAATGCAACTCAAAACCACAATGAGATTTCACTTCTCACCAGTTAGAATGACTGTCATCAAAATGAAAACAGATAATAAATGTGGGTGAGGATGTGGAGAAAAGGGGACACTAGTGCACTGCTGGTAGGAATGTAAATTGGTACAGCCACTATAGAAAACAGTATGGAGTTTCCTCAGAAATTGAAAATAGAACCAGCATATGATCCAGCAATTCTTTTTAAGTTTTTATATGATGCTTTTATTGAAAAACTTAGTAATCTGTAAACAAAATAAAAGTTACCAGGACATAACCATTGTAAATTTTCAGTCTGTTTTCTTCTCATGTAGATTTTGAAAAAATGAAATTGCAACTATATGCTGTATGTAAAATATCATAGACTTCTTAATGTAATGATATATCATGAGTATATTCTCTAAAGATTCTTCTAAAACACTCTTATAGCCGGGTTATCTTCTATTTACAAGTATCCCATAATTTATGTAACATAACCATATTATGCAATATTTAAGTTATATCTAAGCTTTTACTACTAAAAATAAAGCTGCTGTAAACTCATATATAAATTTTTACTGTATTTCTCATTATTTCCCCAGGAGGGATTCCAAGAGGCAGGATAATTAGATGATACATACTTTCAAATTATTCTTGAAGAAGATATTGTTCCCACTGTCACTAGCAGTTTATGAGATGGTCATCTCACACTATCCTCACCAGCCTTAAGTATTATTATTTAGAATATTATTAATTTTATAAGTCAAAATGGTATTTGGATCTTGATGTTCTAATTACTCACAGGCTTGAGCATTTTATGTGTTTATTGTCTATTAGATTTCCTTCTCCTGTGAATTCTTTGTTATTATCTTTGCCCATTTTATTACTTTTACACTTAGAAAGTTCCTGCCCATTTTAAAATCAGTTTAATATTTGCCTCTATTTTATTATAGTTTATGTTATTTTACTTTTTCCTTTAACCTTTTTTAATTCTTTGGTAAACTTTTTGACTATTAAGTGAGTGTTTTCATCAAAACATTTTTGGTTACAAGTGATAGAAGCCTAATTTAACTTAAAGTAACTCAAACTAACTTAAACAGAAAGAGGACTTGTTACCTCACATGTTTGGGGAAGGAGTCCAGCTTGCTGCAGTGTAACCAGCGCTAGAGCCTGAACAGGTAGCTATCAGGGCTTTACTCTCTCTCTCCTCTCATGGCTTTGTTTTCTTCTGAGTGCTGACTCTTTTTCTTGCATAGTCTTTCTTTATTTGGCTGGAAAGATGGCCCACGCCTGATCCAGGAGGAAGAGAGACCCTCTTTCCCAACACCACATATCAGATTCCTTGCAGGGACTCTGATTGGTCCTGTTTGGATCATGTGCCCATCTCTGAGCCAGTCACTGCAACCAATGAGATGGAGCATTTTGCCCAGCCGGAGCCTGTGCCCACCCCTGGGAACGTGGGAAATACTTTGATTGACAGCCCCATGGGACCACATAGTGTAAAGGAGAGATGGCTTTCCAAAGTGTGGAGTCCTGGGCAAGGAAAACCCATAGAAACTATTTTAGGGAGTATATAATTCAATTTTTTGTTGTCATTTCTAAGTAATCAGTAGGCCCAACACATGGGTCCTTTCCGTCAGTGGTTTGTGATGTTTGCTTGACCATGTTCAAAGTTTTGAGCCTATCAAACTGCCTCAAAATATCTATTCTTATTCTGTTTCATCAGTATGTTAATTCATCTATATGCAATACTCTTTAAGGATTATAGCTTTATTTTGAGTTGTAATATTTTTATAGTAAAGGTCTATACCATCTATTTTCATTTTCCTTTCCTTTTTTTTTTTTTTTTTTTAGCTCTTCTTTCAAATGAGCTTTAATCATTCTGTCAAGTTCCAAAATATAAATGATTAGGGTTTTGACTGGTGAGCCTTAAAACCTTCAAATTGATTTTGAAAGAATGGCCAGGCCGTTTTTACAATCTGTGATTTATTTCTCTTTGTTGATACCTTCAACTGTGTTTCTCAGGAAAGTTTGTAAGTATCTTCATATAGGTTTTGAGTGCTTCTTATTGTTATCTCTATGTAGTTTTTAATTATTTTTGGTTCCTATATAAGGTTGTTTTTTCATTTTATATATATATATATTTTGTTGTTGTTTGTTTGTTTTTTTGTTTTGTTTTGTTTGGCCGTGCCACATGGCATGAAGGATCTTAGTTCCTGGACCAGGGATTGAACCCATGCCCCCTGCAGTGAAAGTGTGGAGTCTTAACTACTGGACTGCCAGGAAAGACCCTATGTATATTTTTTAAAACAACCTGATTGAGCTTTATTTTATGTCAAAAATTTCCCCCATTCCAAGTGTACAATTCAGTGACTGTTAGTAACTTTATCAAGTAGTGTGACCATCACCATAAATCAATTGTGCAACATCTTAATGCCCCCCAGTAAGACCCCTCCTGCCCACTTACAGTTAATCCTCATTTCCACCCCAGCCCTGAGCAGCCACTAACCTACTTTCTGCCTCTATACATTTGCCTATTCCAGACATTTCTTATAAATGAAACCATACAACATGTGGTCTCTTGTGTCTGACTTATTTCATTTTGAGTCTTGTCTTGGGGTTCATCCATGATAGAACAGGTGTCAGTAGTTTGTTACTTGTTATTTCTGAATAATATTCCATTTTACAGCTATGACACATTTTGTCTATCCAGTCCTCTAGGTAATTTTCAGTTTGGGGCTATTATAAACCATGCTGCTTGTGAGTCTTTGTGGGGACATATGTTTTCATTTCTCTTGGGTGGATACGTTGGACAGGAATTGCAGGGTAGTATGGCAGTTTTATGTTTAACTTTTTGATTATTTTCCATAGTGGCTGGATCATCGTATATCCCCACCAGCAATGTATGAGGCTTCCCATTTCCCCACATCCTTGACATTTGTTATTATCTGTCTTGTTTATTGTAGCCATTCTAGTAGATGTGAAGTAGCATCTCATTTGAGTTTTAATTTGCATTTCTGTAATAACGATATTGAGCATATTCTGATGTATTCATTGGCCGTTTGTGTATCTTCTTTGCATAATTTCTGTTCATATCTTTTGTCTATTTTTTGATTGATCTGTTTGTACCTTTTTTGAGTTCTAAGACTTCTTTGTATATTCTGGATATATTGCATATGTGTTTGCAAGTATTTTATCCCACCCTGTTGTTTATCTTTTCATTTTCTTCATAGCACCTTTTGAAGTGCAAAAGTTTTTAATTTTGATGAGGTGTAGTTTGTCAGATTTTTCTTTTATGTACTATGCTTTTGGTGTTGTAACTAAGAAATCTTTGCTTAATTTCATTATATCTTTTCATTTACATATAGGAGAAAATTTTATTTTGTAAATTTACCTCCTATCCTGCCCATTTACTGCCCTGTATTAAAAATTCTAAGAGTTATGCTCTTGATTTTTTTTCTAAGTCACTTCTAGGATTTCTAATTATGTTTCAACCATACACATAATATGAAGCATGATTCAGCTATTCGAGTTTAGTTCACAGGTGTGTGTTATCCATGGTAGATCATATGTCAGTCATTGCTCTCAGTTCTTCCTGTCACATTTTGAGAAAGACATTTACCAACTGGTGCAGGCAAACGAAGATGAGCATTAGGTGATGAAGGACCTCATAACCACTCGGCATAAGGAATAGGTCTTAGAATCTGAGGCATTTATGCTGAGGACAATTTTAAATATTAAAATATTATAAGATGGACACATTTGTTTTAGGTTGATGCTAAGGACATTCTTCTATTAGTGCTATTTCTTATGTTGAGCTAGGAACCTGTCACAATCACTGGCCATCTAACCACATCGCCCCCATTCTGTGTACATGCAAGTGCTTGGAAGATTAATTTGTACTTGTTCTTCTTAATGTCACTTTGTTGGGTCTACCCCATCATTTTAAATTGCTAAAATTACTTTGAATTTTGGTCTACCTTCTATCTAATCAATTATTTCTTGCTTCAAGTTATCTGTGAATGTATTGAACATCAGGAGTGTATGTACTGGTGATGCCACTAGAGGCCTTCCTCCAGGTAGATATTGTTGCATCCATGTTAGGATTGCATCCATTCCTCAGTTATGATTATTGAACCACGTGGTGGGTGGAATTCTAGGAATGATCCCCAGTGACCTTTTCCCTTGTGTCATCTCTGCTTCTTTGAGTGTGGGTGAAAACTATAAACAGGAGGATATCATTCTCATGATTGTATTTTGCTTCATGGCAAAAAGGAAGTTATTCAGGTGGCCCAATATAATTATACAAGCCCTTGAATGTAGAGCCTTCCCCTGGCTGAGGACAGAGAGGAGGTCAGAGAGGCTTGAAGCATGAAGAGAATTTTTCATGCCATTACGATTTTGAAGATGGAGGGAGCCCTGTGCAAGGATGGTACAGTGGCCTCTAGGAGCTGAGAGATCCCCCAGCCTCAGCAACCACTGAGGTCCTCAGTCCTACAACTGGTAGACCTTAGTTCAGCCAAGAACTCAAATGAGCTTGGAAGCAGATTCTTCCCCCGAGTGTCCAGATAAGAGTTCAGCCAACTGTACCTCAATTTTGGCCCTGTGAGACCCTCGGTAGAGAAGCCACTTGGACTTCTGATGTACAGAAGTGAGATAATAATGCGTATTCTTTTAAAGCCCTTACTGTGTGGTAGCAATAGGAAATAAACACAAATCAACTGTGATTTCTCCAACTCTAAGATTAGCCAGACCACAGGTCTGGAATAGCTACAGTCTATTCATAGCTGAAATCAAGATACAGCATCTTTGATATTTTCTTTAATCTGCCAATTGAATGACTGTATCAAAAAAAAAAAAAAAGGAAAGCTACATTTCATATATTTATTATCTTAAGAAATAATAGCTTGAAAGTGGATCAGCTTTCTACTTTGCAAGGCACTTTCGTATCTCTTGTCTCATCTTGTCCTCACAAGAGCCTGGTGTGTCAGATAAGAACAAAGCCTATAGACATCATCTGCCCACAGAAAGCAAAACCGACTTCAGCTCAATATTAGGAAGGCCTTTCAAACAATTAGAACTGACCCACAGTGGAAGGGGCTGGCTTCTAAAATAATAAACCATGCCTTACTGGAGGAAAAGGCTACGATTGTATTCAAAGGATTTAACAGGAGACAGCCTGGCATGGTTAAAGAGCCAAGCTTCTGAGGTCTCTTCCAAAACCACAGGTCTGTCTTCTTAATAAGCAGTCAAACTAAATTGGTCCATATTCATGTTGGAATTGGTTGATTAAGGCAAGAGCTCTTCTTAAAGGATTCCTTGCCATTTTCACAATCGCAGTTGTTTTTGAGGCAGCAGATTTATCTAAATTCCTTTGTACAAAGAAAACACTGTGTGGTGGACCCCAGTGACACATTTTTTTAAGGCACCAAAGTTTAATAACCTGACTGAGTTTCACAAACACTTTGTAGTAGAGCCAAGATTTGAACGCAGTGTGTCTGACTCCTGAGTCCTTGCCTTAAACCACAATAGCGTAATCTGCCCCCCTCGCTAGGAAAGAGGAGCATATCGAAGCAGCCAGCTTAGATGTTTAAAGAGATGGACAATCTAACAAGACCACAGACGGAATCTTAGAGGAGGAGTGTGTGTCCCAAAGAACTAGGACATCCTGCTGACTCAGTGGCGCCACACAGAAGAGGGAAACACTCTTTCTTTTCTTTGTGTTTTTCTCATGGCCCAAGCTAAAGCCCCACTGTCCCAGCCTTGGTTATTAGAACTCCTTAGACAGCCAGCCCGCTTTCCCTCCCTGAACCTCAGTGTATCCATCTGTAGTTTAGGGGGATTGGATTAGTTGATCTCAGAAATTCCTTCCCACTCTAGAATTCTATTATTATGGGCATATATATATATTTGTATGTATGTATGTACATATATATGTATGTATGTATTTTGGCATTTCCCCCCAAGTGCTTCTTGTGGAGATAATCAGAAGCTCAGTAGATGCTCAAAAAGAGATTGACACCCAGTTCTCCTGAGGATTTCTTTTGGAAGATTCTAGAGCTCTCCATGAAAATTCTATTTTTGTGAAACCTTGTGCTTCTAGACTCTCAGATTCCTTGAGAGCCCTGCTGCTGCAGAGAGAATAGGTCTGGGTTTACCCTCCGGCTGGCAGAGAAGGCAGCCATGGGACGGAAAGGGGGCAGGAGAGAGAGTGGGGAGGAGAGTTGGCTAGGGGCCAGGATTCCACCCATCCAGGCAGCTTCCTTTCCTCCTGGGGGAAACAGGACTGCAGCAGGCCCTCCAAGTTCTGGAAGAAGCCTGAGGCTGGCCAAGGTACAGGTCTTGGGGCCAGTCTGGAGCCAGAACTCAGCCCATGAACGCACGTATGGTTAAGGCTGCACATGGAATTCTGAAGATCTAGCTACCAGTATTGGAGAGAAATATTGCCAAATGGTGACAGGAAACAAGCAAGGAGAGATGGGCCCTAGTTTTTCACCTTAACTCTGACTCACCTCACCTCGCGGCCCACCTAACAGATCAACAACTCTGACGTGAGCTTAGTCCACAGGGAAGAGTGAGGCGGCTGCGTGAGCCTGACTCACCAAGGGTTAAATGCAGCCAGCCCATGCCACCCCACCCCCCATTACACAGGAAAACTCCAGGTAGAATAATGATGGGCATACTCCTCCTTTCTGCCTGGGGAAACCGCCTTCCTGGGTTTCATTTTCAAAGGCTGAAGTAGCTATGGGAATTTCACACTCAATTAAAGGAGGATTCAGGAACTCCAAGTCTTTTCAAAACGATTTTGGTTGTAGTGGAGATGCAGTAACCATCTGGCAAGAAAGGTGTTAACTCAGAGTTTCTGGTCAACTGTAGCATCAGATTCAGAACCAAAGAGAGTTCATGTCAGAGGCCCCCTCAGACGGCCACTCCCCATCCAGCCTGCAAGTTGAGAGCCTCTGTATTGATTTTCTAGCTATTAAAACGTTGGGCCAATGGCCCAGTTTTAAAAGCTTTATTGAGATATAATTTACGTCTTAAAGTTCACCTATTACAAGTGTACAAATCAATGATTTTTAGCAAATTCTTAGACTTGTGCAGCCATTACCACGATCTAGTTTTAGAACACTGCTGTCACCTGGTTTGCAGTCAGGCCTCACCCTCACCTCCCTTCCTAGGCAGCTGCTGATCTGCTCTCTCTTTTTCCAGACATTTTGTAAATGAAGTAATGTCAGATCTTTTGCATCTGACTTCTTTCATTTAGCATAATGTGTTTGAGGTTCATCCATGTTGTAACATGAATCGGTACTTCATTCCATTATATTGCTAAATAGTATTCCATTGCATGGCTGTATCACATTTTGTTTATCTATTCACGGTTGATGGGCATTTGGGTTGTTTCCAGTTTCTTCGTATTGTGAATATTGATGCTTTGAACATTCCTGCATAAGTCTTTGTGTGAACATATGTTCATATTTCCCTTGGGTAAATTCCTAAAAGGGTAATTGTTGAATCATATGGTAAGCTTTACTTTTTAAGAAACTGTCAAACTGTCTTCCAAAGTAGCTGTACCATTTAACATTCCCATCAGCAATGTATGAGGTTTCCAATTTTTTCACTTCCTCACCAGCACTTGTTATTATCTGCCTTTTTGATTGTAGCCATCCTAGTGGATGTGTCATGGTATAACATTGTGGGTTTAATTTGTGTTTCCCTAATAACCAGTGATTTTTAGCATCTTTTCCTGGGCTTATTGCCCAAGGGTAATTTCATTTCATGATCATCTTATGAGGATATATGTGGAAGAGGTGTATGACATATATAGTTGGAGTTACAGTGGAGTGCAGTGCAGTGGAAGCACACCTGAGCCCACTCTACTCACTCACCCCAATGTTGAGGGGTCCAGGAATACTCATGGGTGACATCATGCCAAAAATGAGACCCAAGGGGTTAGTAGCCATCAGAGCACCAAAGACTAGGTGGCTTATTAACAACAGAAATGTATTTCTCACAATATAACTGGACGAGGCCGGTACTGAACCCAAGTTCAGCTGCTCGCCGCTCAGAAGGCCAATACTCAAGAGACAGGTGTTGGTGGAAAAGGAAAAGTTGCTTTATTCAGGAGGCCAGCAACCTGGGAAGATGGTGGACTAACGTCCTAAGACCATCTCCAAGTTGCCAGTTAGGAGACAAAGGTTTTAAGGGCAGCGTGAGGGTGAGGGAGGGGGCTACAGGGAGCCTGATGAGCTTGTGCTCCATTCTCAGATTGGTTGGCATCTAGGTGAAGTTTTGAGCATCACCAATCACCTGGTTTCAACTGGTCTGGGCTCTATGTGCTGGTGGTCAGCAGTTTCCATCTGGTAGGGATCTGCTTCCTGTAAAAACAACTTAGGAATGTGTGTCAAGCCTTTATCTATATCTTTTAGGGCACTGGGTGTTCGGTGACCTGCTCTGTGGCTGGTTTATAGTCTAAATTGTACCAGTTTCCGGTCCAACAAGTATTCTTTGTTTCTCCTTCTTCACATTTCCTAATCATTAACTCTTAAGCCAGGCCTTTGAGACTCAGGAGAGGCCTAGAAGACGAAAGCAAAAGCCTTTTATTTTAAAGGACAGGAACAAAGGGGCTTGTATTCAGTTTCAATCCCCCCTTTTCTTTGATACCCCTCGATTTTGAGGGGAACAGGTGTTGGATGAGAAAAGGAATAACATTTTGGTGGAGAGGTTAATCATTAACTTGGCAGAGGAGCTCAGTTTCAGGGAGACTTGACCTCAACAGTTGTGGAGGCTGGGAAAGTCCAAGATCAAGGTGCCAGCATGGTTCACAGCTGCTATCTTCTCACTGTGTTTTCATATGGTAGAAGGGGCAAGGGACCACTCTGGAGCCTCTTTAATAAGGCACTAAGTCCATGCATGAGGGCTCCACCTACATGACCTAATCACCTCCCAAAGGCCCTACCTCCTAATATCATAGTCTTTGGGGGTTAGCATTTCAACATATGAATTTAGCGGGGGCACAAATGTTCAGACCATAGCACTGGGCAAGTGAAAATAGCTCTTCATGAATGGACTTAAAACTACTGGGGCTGGGGGAAGGGGACCAATGAGAAATGGGCTGGAGAAGTAAGCAGGGACAAGGTCGGGAAGGTGCCCTTCAGGGAGGGAACATGCTGGTCAGATGATCCTTTAGAGAGGTCCTCCACAGAACAGAGGAGAACGGGGCGGCAGGGAGGGCAGGCTCTGGGCTTTTGTTCACAGAAACTGTGTCAAGCCTCTCGTGGCCTTGAACCTCAGCTCTATCTCACTAGGACCCAGCAGGGCCAGAGCTATTTGAGAATGACCTCCACCCTCCTGTGTTTGGCAGGTGCTATATCACCCTCACCCAGTCTCTGCACCTGACCATGAGCGGGGCTCCAGCAGGACCTGCAGGCACAGGCAAGACGGAGACCACCAAGGACCTGGGCCGAGCTCTGGGCATCATGGTCTACGTGTTTAACTGCTCCGAGCAGATGGACTACAAGGTACAGGCCCAGCCTCCGGAGAACTAGGAGCTGGGCGTCAGCTTTAGCCACACCACCCTGGCCCAGCTCAGAGGCCCAGGCAGGGAGGTCCCTGGTCCTTCACAGGAGACCTGAGGACGCTTGACCCCGAGCTTGTTGACCTCCCTGTAAATCTTAGCACCATGAAATCCACTTCCACTGATGAGCTTTGCAACCACAGGTAGGTGACTTCACCTCTGGGGTCTTCCTTTCATCATCTGTAAAATGAAGAAGCTAAACATATATCCAAAGGCCTAAATTCATTGTTTGACCCAGAACCACAGACAGGCTCCTAAGTGACTGATATAAAAATCTTCACATAAAAGTCATAAATGTGCCCTTGTGTAAAAGTGGGCATTTCCCCGGAATTCCTACAAGGGCAAAATATTCTAGGTTTAGCTTCTGAAGACAGACTAGAGTAACCTCAATTCTCCGCAAGAGATACACAAAAGACAAGTACGAGGGTATGTTCTTCACTCAAGCACACGTCGTTTGTACACTGTTTAATGTAGTCCAAGCTCTGTGTCACAGAGAAAGCCAAGAGAAGCCAGAGGCCCGTTAGGTCATTCCTCAGCTAGCAACACTGCTCACAGCGAGACCTTACTCAGATGCTGTTTTTAAACAAAGCATGATAACACATTGTCTCACTGTCTCATTTTTATTTTGTTTTATTGTATGTATTTTTGTAAACTGCCTTAAGTCCCTTTTGAAAATAAGATAGCAGGTAAATAAATTTAGGGTGGAAAAAGAAAACAATAGCATTAAATAGATTAAATATTTATGCGTATAAATGATGTGATATATTGACTGCAAAAAAATTTAATTTAAAAATAATTTTAGAGACTGCAAGATAACACTTGCAGTGACCACAGTATAGAACTCTTTAAATGAGATTGATCTGCTACAACTGTAATAATTTCTCTTGTATATAAGATTTTGCTGTGCAGAGTTACAGAATCCTATAGCACCATGTTTTCTCATAGAAAGCAAACAAAATGAGGATTCAGACCCAAAATAGCTGTCCTCTCATAGTCTACACCCTAAATTTTAATATGGTTGCCTTTATTGATGAACACGTAAAGATACTGTTTCTCTTTAAGGCAGGCTAGAAGAAGAAAGATTTTTTTTCCCCTTTAAAGAAACAAGCTAAGCTTTAAGGATTAAGTTTCTCCATTCTTCTAAAGTTAAGCAATGGCAGCATTGCTGAGATAAATATATTGTCCCAAAAGGAGCATTCTGGAGGACACACTCATTTCGAGGTAGAAGACCTGGGTATTGATTGAAGAAAATCAGCCAGATTTCTTCTAAGTCATGCTTAACATGGGAAACAGGAAGAGATGAGTTGACCTCATGGCCCGAAGTCACTAAGGTCATTTTACCCAATCCTCTCAAAAACTTATTACTGAACCCTAACCCCACCAATTCCTCTAAGAGTACAGGATGAGAGGAGGAGTCTGTCCTTAATTTGTTTGAACTGTGCAAAGCTTCGGTCATGTGCGTTTAGTCCAGACACAGATTAAGACCAGAACAGTAGGTATAGCCTTAGTGAGTGAGACACAGCAAAGGTAAGGTGATCCCTTCTTAGACACCAAACAGCCTTTGTAACCAAACAGCCTCACTAAGCAGTTTGCAAACCCCCTCTTCCCTTTGTTGTCCAGCCATTCAGAATTATTTTTATCTCAAAGTACATGCCAGCAATCAAGTAAATTTACTGAGCGTCACCATTGCTCAGCATGTGATGGGAATAATGGGAAGATATCAGAGATAAAGAGATAGATCGATAGATAGATCGATAGATAGGAGTGAGTGAGTATAGCCCAGTCCATCTGGAGAGACAAGAATGATATATGAAATAATCAGGGAAGATAACAGACAGCATTACCGTGAGTGCTCATGTGTGTTCTACAAACTCTAATCCCTGGAGTACTGCAGGGCAGGGGAGAGCCACCCAGTGCACTGGTCAGAAAAGGCCTCGTGAGGAGCAGAGAGCTGAGGTTGTTTAAGGTTTTTTGTTTGTTTGTTTGTTTGTTTGTTTGTTTTAAATTTTATTTATTTATTATTTTTGGGGGGGTACACCAAGTTCAATCATCTGTTTTTATACACATATCCCCGTATTCCCTCCCTTCCTTGACTCCCCCCACCCTCCCTCGAGTCCCCCCCACCCTCCCCATCCCAGTCCTCTAAGGCATCTTCCATCCTTGAGTTGAACTCCCTTTGTTATACAACAACTTCCCACTGGCTATCTATTTTACAGTTGGTAGTATATATATGTCTGTGCTACTCTCTCGCTTCATCTCAGCTTCCCCTTCACCCCCCACCCCCTCCCAAACCTCGAGTTCTCCAGTCCATTCTCTGCACCTGCGTCCTTGTTCTTGTTACTGAGTTCATCAGTACCATTTTTAGATTCCGTATGTGTGAGTTAGCATACAATATTTGTCTTTCTCTTTCTGACTTACTTCACTCTGTATGACAGATTGTAGGTCTATCCACCTCATTACATGTAGCTCCATCTCATCCCTTTTTATAGCTGAGTAATATTCCATTGTATATATATGCCACATCTTCTTTATCCATTCATTTGTTGATGGGCATTTAGGTTGCTTCCATGTCCTGGCTATTGTAAATAGTGCTGCAATAAATATTATGGTAAGGTTTGGATGAGCGCCAAACAGTGCGTGTGACATTTTAATGCAGCCCCACCCACTAAACGTCAGCTTCAAAGCCTGGAGTCGCTGTCCTTCCCCTGCTCCCCATGCTGATGTGCTGACGTCCCCCTGAGCTCTCTCACAGGGTGTGGGTGGGGCGAGGAGAGGAGAGGAGAGGAGTGAGGGTCAGAAGAGCCTTCACCAGCATCACTCACAGCAGCAAATTCTGTCTAAGTGTCTCCAGGGAACAAGCTAGAAACAAACATGGAACCACGCAGAGTCCATTCGAGTGGATTGGGCAACCGGGGAAGATAGGAGCAGGGGTTGAACAAGGAGGGGAGGGACGCAAGGCCACTGAGAGGTGCTGACCTTGAGGCATCGGGCCACCAGGACCCTGTGGGCTGCAGCACAGAAGCAGGAGCATGATGAAGACAAAGGGTCTTTAAGGAAAGCCTGGGCAGCCAGATGCAGGGTAACAGGAAGAGACTGGGAGGGAGAGAGGAACACTTCTGGTAAGAACATTGCAGTCGTCAAACTAGAGCGGGAGCTAAGCTGGATGATGGGGTAGCAGACACAGGAGAGAAAGATCGAGAGGCTAAAAAAAATTAAATGATACTTAGTGAGCATGGGGAGGGTGTGGGTGGGTGGTGAAGCAGAGGGAGGAGTTAAAAGAGGAGAGTTTGGGCTTCCTCAAGAACCCTCACAATCCCCTCTGCCTCAGGAATTTTGTAAGGAGGCGTCAGGTAATGGGGTGGACGCAAGAACTATGGGGAGACTTGGGGGAAAGGGGACGTTACCTCTTTATTAGTGCTGGTTGGAAAACCCATAAAACTAGCCACTTTCTCTGGAAATGGTTGCCATTTTAGTGCTAAGACATTCTTCATATTGTAGCAGCAATGCTTTTCCCATAGACCCCAATTTGGAGAGGCTACTGCTGAAGCATCTAGTGACTTTGAACCTGAAAGTATCTGGAATTCTTAATGACTTCTCCATGGCCTCGATGCTATAGAACACCTACTGCTTCTTGAGAAACCCTACTCTCTGTGCTTCTGAAACATCATACTCCCACAGTTCTCCTCTCTGATCTCGCCTTCTTGATCTCATTTTCTGACCCCCTTTCATCCTTTCAGGCTTTACTTTGATACAGATGACTCCTGAATCTGTTCTCCAGCTTCACACGTTCTGGTTGTCTGGGCTGCAGAGGCCTCCGTTTGGATGCCCTTCTCTCATATTTGGTCGACACTCTTCTTAGACAGTTCCTGCTGACTCCCTGTCTTCCTCCTGCTCAGGTTCCTCATCCCATCAATACTAATAATCTTATTTTTCCCCATGGGCCATAGTGGGCATCTTAAGACATCTTAATTGTTTCCTGTCCTTCCTTCTGTCATTCCAGCCATTCAGCAATGTTTATTCTTCCTTCAGCAAGGCTCTCACTTCCAGGCCTTTGACCTTATTCTTATAGCCCTTATCCTGTCCCCGAACCTCACCATCTTACAGCAAGGCAACACCACAGCCCAACTAATGGTACCATTGTACTGTCGTGGTGGGGTCAAAAAATGGGGCCATGTGGAGTCCTGGTACGAGGCCCTTGAGGGTGAGGTGTGAGGCAACAATTATCCCCCTATGGAAACTTTACTTTCTTCTGCTTTATATATTGGATTTCCATTTAATGAAAGGGATCCACAGCTTTCAGAACTTTTCAAAACCACTGTTATCTAGAGAAGCATGGATTTTGATTCTCAAAACTCCAACTTAGTGTTTGTAACCTTTGACAGTTGCTATATATATGTAATGTGTGTATGTGATATATATATATATGTATGTAATGTGTGTATGTGGTGTTTGACGGGTTGTTTTATATTTATATATATATATATATATATGTGTGGAAACCTGTCAAATGTCACATATACTAAGCAGGTCAGGAATATGTCATATATGTATGAAATATGAAATATATATTATGTTTTATTATATATAACGTGTATATACACATATGTATACACGCACTCATGAATATAATAATAGCCATATCCACCTGCAGGATTTGTTTTGAGCACACAAACACAATGCCTGGAACTTATGTCACCTCCTCATAGAGACTGTCTGTGACTTCTCAGTCTGAAATAGCTACTTGTCCATTACATCTCAGTAAAACAGAATGAATAAAGAAATAGCCACGTTACCCCACACCAGTGGGACGTATCACTGTCTGATAGTTTCTTATTTTTGTGTTTGTTGTCTGTTTCCCCCACTAGGACCCAAGACCCATGAGGATCAGGGCAATTCTCCCTTGTTCAGGGCTGAATCCACATGACCTAGGACAACCCCTGGCACATAGCACAGGCTCAGAGTATATCTATTGCGTAAATCGAGGAATCAGTTAATTCAAGGAACTTAGGAAAAGGTGGGGTTGATTCTTCCCTGCCTTTTCAAAGTCTGCCCCGCATCTGACCTAGCCTATATGGTGTTAGACTGGACCTCCTAAAATACCAGTTTAGTCATGCTTTTCTCGCTCCAAACCTCCAAAGATCTCTTATAATAAGTCAGGTCTTTTCAGAACCATGACCCCCTCTATTAAGTCAACTTCCAAGCCAAAATGACCCATTTACTTTTCTCTGTATGTACCGTGATTCTGCTCATCCTTTGTGCGTAATCCTCCTCCTCCCGGGAAGTCCTGCCCTTCTGTTATGCCTGCACAGACACTATTATCCTATTAAACCATCATTCCAATGTATGTTCTGAAGATACTGTGTAAGTTCTGTGAGATAGCAATACTCCAGATCTTCTGATTCTGTTCTTGTGTTCCTTCTACTACACTACTGTTTGCCAGAGTGCATTCTGAGAAAACCAGGAGGTCATGTGTGGAAGAAGAAAATTCTAGCTATATGACAAAGTTGAACTAATTTAATTTTTCCTTACTTCTCAGGGCCCTTAAAGTGCTAATATATGTTGTCAGGTGACTGACGTGGGTTATAGAATGTGTTTGTATACAGGCTGTGCAGTGTTTTCCAGACTTGATTTAGCAAAGAACCTTGTCTTTGGAGCATCTCCCAGCTTTGGCATTCCACGAAGTAAACTTTGGAAAGTGCTGTTGTCATAGTATATGAAATTCACTTCTTTGGCAAAACTGATCACTCTGGGGCACTTTGACCCACCTCTGTCTGAATTCCATAACATTTATGGTCCATATTATCTATTGGAACCACTGCTTGGGTAGCAGTTTACCTGTTTTATCTGTATACCTTATCTCTACAATCAATTTCTTAGAGGGGCTGAGCCTCTCTGGGTCTAGCACATGAGCTATGCATGGAGCTGATGGTCAGAAAATGCCCACCAAGTAAATGAATGGACTTTCTATTTGCATGTTCTTAGCACATCGGCAATGTTTCCTTGCCGACAGCCTTGAGTGTCTCCCAGTCGTCTCTCCCTTTATATGGCTTCATGGTTTACTAGTTCACGTTGGATGACAGAGCGGTTTTCATTCTTAGGACAGATATACCATCTTCCATCTGAAATTATTCCCTTGCTCTCATTTAAAAAGACTTACCTGTAGTTTATTTCTAATAGAGGTTATCCCTTCCTACCCCCATCTCCCAGCTTCCCATCATTCTGGGAAACCTAGGTATTTCACCTGAATTTAAAGATACAGACATAAACTTTTTCATCAGTACATGCCAAAGGCTGAGTGGAAGGATTTCTGTCTGTAAGGTGCAAGAAATATAATATTTTATTCATTTCCTGGGACTTTGAAAGTTACAGAATCAACAGTAATACAAGCCTGATGACATTTTAAAGGGATTTTGGTCCAAGTTTCTTGAAAAGGTTCTGTTTGATCCCATGACTTATGCTTGTACCCAAAGCCATCAAAATTTTAATTGTCCTTGAAATTTTAATACAGGCTTCTAACCAGTAGTCTTCAGGGAACTAGAAGTTCTGTAATAAAGGGGATGGGAAATTATTACTTAGATGTGTAATGGTAGGCCTGGTACAGATAGTGATTTAATCTTGGTACATTTTGTTACAGTCTTGTGGCAACATCTACAAGGGCCTCGCTCAGACTGGTGCCTGGGGCTGTTTTGATGAGTTTAATCGAATCTCCGTGGAGGTCTTGTCGGTGGTGGCTGTGCAGGTATGGGGGCTAGAACCTGATGGGAGCGCTGTGGTCTTCATGCCAAGCCCTGAGGACTTCTGCATCCTCTTGCTTTTACCCTCTCCTCACCCACTTGCCTCTCCCCTTCCCCCGCTGCATTTCCTGCCCTTTCCCTCATCTGCTAAAACCAGGCCTGGGTGCAGGGCCCTACCAAGGTGGGTCCATTCACTGGCCATGATCCTCCACTTCCTCCTGTAGAACGGGGAGAGAGAACATCCATGCACTTGCTTCATCGGAGTGAGGAAAAGATCCAAAAAGATGGCGAAGCCCAGCTCCTTAGAAAGGCATAGACTTGGGAAATTGTCAGACCAGGACTTAAAATTCAGCTCATCCATTTCCTAGCATTTCCTAGATCCAAAAGATGGCGGAAATTGTCAGACCAGGACTTAAAATTCAGCTCATCTTGGCCGGGTGCCCCACCTCTCTCAGCCTTATTCACTTGATCATATACAAAGTGAGGATGACAGCGTGAGTGTTGTTAAATGAAGAAAGTCATTTTTTTTGGTTAGAGTTTCCCTAAACGTGCCACTTATCTTCCAGGTCATCCAGGAAGCACTTACTAAACACCTACAGCATAGTCAGTGCTGTGCTCAAGGCCAGGCTGAAGGATTCCCAGTTGAATAGGACACTATTCCTAACTTCAAAAATCTTGAGTTCTGGAGACACTCTTGAATGTTCTAGATGTGACTTGATTTCTGACTCTCAGTATGGGACAAGACTACTAGAGACATTATCTTAAAGCCAGGCCTTGAAAAGATGGAGAGGATTTGGATTTGGGTTAGGACCCTGTATCAGTGGGAGCAGCAGAGAGAGGAGTTTAGAGAAAAGCGAATAAACTTTGGTTGAAAGTCTGTTCTGTACCAACTCGCTGACACTGGTCTGCACTGTTTCTTGGTGAAGCTCTTGAAAATTGCAGAACTGCAGGCTCTTCTCTTGTTCCCAGTGGAGATATATGGTCTTCTCTTTCCTTAGGGTTGTTTGATTCAGTAGGAAGGGGTAGAGGAAGTAAGTCAAATAGCTGCCTGAACACTCTCGGCTGAAAACCCTTGACTGGCTTGGTTCACAAGAGCTGATTGTGCTATCATGTTGGCAGCTTGAAACTGGCTCCCATGGAAATGGGCAAATCCTACTAACTGAGGCATTATGTTTTCCTGGAGAGCTGGTTGTTACATATTTACCAGCACACCTCTGCCTTGGGAGACTATCGGTGTTGCCAGATCTTTTGCATTTTTAAGGAGAAGCTGAGAGTCCATATTTTTTTTAAAAATCTCTAGATTTCTAAAAGTTGGCAATTTATTCAATTAAAAATAAAACCTGAGCTAAAGAAACAAAACATGTCTGCTGACTGCTTTCACCTTCAAGTAGTCACTTCACAGCTTGGAACCAGGAATGATGCTCCTGTAAAGACTGTTTGAATTTTGCAATATGTAATGTGGAATAGAACAAAAAAAAAAATAGACCTTTCTTGAAGTACTAATTCTAGGCCTAAAATGGTTCTGAAAATTAAGAGAGAAGCGTAAGCTTTTTGCCATGGTGTCTGTTGGGATCAATAACCACAATTATTTCTACCCGCTTCTATGTCCACCTCTTTCATCTTTGCTTTTATGGTTTTCTGCACCCTCTCCTGGCTGCTTGCCACAGCTTCCAGAGGGCACTTCTCGTCAGCTAGGCTGTGCTGCTCTCACTGCCTCACTTAAACCCAGGACCGCTCATCATAAGCAGTCACACCTGTGGTGTCCCGATGCAGCACTCAGTGCCGGGGGTTGCCAACGGGTTGTCTCCGTGTGTCCCGCAAGGAGCCCAGGGGAAGGGCAAAAGGTGGGGGCCACTCCAAGGGCAGCAGAGAGCTCTTCTTGGGCTCCAGAGGTGTGAACAAGTTCCACATGGAACTAGGCTTTTAAAAGAAGCAGGTTCTTGTAGAGTGGAGTTAGCCAGACAAGGCGGGGGAGAAGTGGTTATGTGTGTAGGCTCTGAAACCACACTGCCAGTGTTCAGCTTTGGTTCTGCCACTTACTAGCTATGTGACCTTGGGCAAGTCCATGTCTCAAGTTCCACATTTTGTAAAGGGGATTGATAACATTAATACCTACTTGATTCAGTTGTAGTAATTATTAAGCGAGTTAACATATGCAAAGCACTTAAAGCCCTGCACATAGTAGGCACACAATAAAGGTTAGTCTCTGTTATGATGAATGGTGGTGGTGGTGGTGGTGGTGGTTGTGGTGGTGGTGGTCGCGGTGTTGGTGGTGGTCGTGGTCGTGATGGTGGTGGTGGTGGTGGTCGTGGTGGTCATGGTGGTGGTGACGGTGGTGGTGGTGATGAAGTTGATGATTACTATCATTATTACATGAATCCTGCAGGAAATGGGTGGAAGAAAAGTAGAGGCTGGAACACACAGCGCAGGGAAGAAGGGTCTACTCCCTGGTCTCAACTGTCTCCTCTACACCCTTCACTCCTTCTCATCTGACCAGGCTCAGGCTATCTTAACAAACTTAACAGGGTCCTAACCAATGAGTGCCCGACAGCCACTGTTCCCAGGGCATAGTAGACAGATGCTGTGAATTTGCCTTACAGTATTTTGAAACTGCCCAACACAAGGTCAGTAATGAGTTCTCCAAGACCAGCTCCCTTTTGCTTCTGGAGTTAAATGAAATAAATTCAACCTAGAATTCCCTGATGCTTCCACACCTGTCGTCTAGGAATACATCATAGGAGACATTCTCAAGAAAGTGGTCTGACAACAACCTGGGCAAAATCTGAGCTAGTACCATTTAAAATCATAGACCCACCCAAGGAGAAAATTGCACTAACTGTTCACGCCGCAGTCCAGGCTGGCATATTGGTGCAGAAGCCACACCAGCTGTGACAGTTCTCCCCGCTCCTCCCCTGCCTCTCCCCCTCTCCTCTCCTCACATGTCTGTGCTCCTCTTCCCAGTAACTTCTACAAAAGTGAGCATGCCTCAGTGTCCTTGAAGGTGGAAATTTTCATGTCTCTGTCAGATTGGTCAAGCAGAATTGTATATCCAGTGTGGCAATTCCAAGAACAATTACTCTCTTTTTAAAATGTGTAAGATACTACTTACCTTTTTTTTTGGAATTTTGCCACTACTGTTGCAATCAGCCCCCTAGGCCTTGGGTTATGTGGTCCCGGGGACTGAGCCACTACCCTGCACCTCCAGCCCTTGGTCCCCCTCCACACTCCTGGCCAGGCCTCCCTGCCGCTTCCTCCCTTCCATAGATGCGAGCCCTGGCAGTGGGCTGGGCTGGGGCAGGAAGCGGCTAAAACAGCAGAGCAGCCAGCAGGGACTCAGGAGCCCACCACCGCAGTGTCCCAAGTACTCAAGGTGCTGAACAAGCGCCAGCGTCTCAGAGCCAAGGGAGCTTCCATGTAACACTCTTTATAGAGGGGCTTAAGCTCTAAGGTAAAAACACAGAAATATTTTTTAAAATGTAAGAAGTGATGAGTGGGTTGCACTTCCCAAAGGCAGCAGACTGCAGTCTGCCACTGCAGAGAGAAGCATGGAGTGAGCCAGGCAGGATTTTAATAACACCTGGCATTTGGGGGCAAAGGCTGGAGAAGAAAATGACCCCAGGGGACCATAGAATGAGTGGGCCACTTCCCTAGAACATAAGGGACAAGGTAGAAGGGTATAGAGCAAAAACTGAGAGGAGGTGCATAGCCTAGGGCTAGCTGATGACCACCTTAAAATATATCACCTGCAGGGAAGATGGGATGACTTTGATACTTCACCAGTGCATCTGATGCAAGTCCTTACCTGAGTGGGAGGATATAGGGGCAGAACCCTCCGTGATCACCAGCTTCCAGTCTTTGGAGGGAAAGATGTCATTCTTAAGATATCCAGTCAAGCCCCCGTGGTCAGGCAAGCACACGTGGCTTGTGCAGGTAACAGGACTGATCATTTGAAATCAGGGCTGGCCTGCAATATAGAGAAGTGAGACCTACACATGCACCTAAAATATAAGGCAGAAAGAAAGTTCCATTCAAGAGGTGCAATTAAAGGCTGTGGGGACTGGAAAGAAAGCAAGCCCAT
Source organism: Hippopotamus amphibius kiboko (assembly GCF_030028045.1). Classification (NCBI taxonomy): domain Eukaryota; kingdom Metazoa; phylum Chordata; class Mammalia; order Artiodactyla; family Hippopotamidae; genus Hippopotamus; species Hippopotamus amphibius. Next base: position 5,523,574 of record NC_080202.1, on the reverse strand, counting down.
CTGGTCAAGAGGCGGTGGAGGGTCATGAATTGGGATGGGGCAGTGTGCTTCAGTGGCAAGGACAATTAACTGGCCACCCAGTGTCCTGGAGGGAACAGTGGAGAGTGCCGGGTGGGGTGGCGGCGTCTAGCCCCGTGCTACTCCAGCGGTGGACCAGCAGCGTCAGCACCCCCTGGGAACTTATGAGAAACACAGACTCTCAGACCCACCACAGACCTGCAGTAACAGGATCTGCATTTTCAGAAGACCCCTGGAGTTTAGAGGCACCATGACGTTGGAGAAAAGCTGCCCTGGGGCAGTACTCTCCACCCTGGCTGCACATTAGAATTGCCTGGGGTTTCTGAAAAACAGCAATCCACAAATGCACAGTCTCCACCCCACAGATTCTGATTTCATTGGTTTAGGGCAGGATCCAGGCATCCAAGTTAAAACAACAAACAAACAGACAAGTAAAACCTTCCCACGTGGTTCTCATATTCAGCAAACCTTGAGAGCCAGAATTGAGAGTGAGACTGTAAAGTAAGGAAAATATTTTTGAGGGCTGTGGAGCTTGGGCTCACGTCAAGTCCCACAGGATCAAGCCTGCTGGTCCAGGTGAGTGGGCTGCAGGGATGCATCCTCTCCTCAGCAGGTGGAGCAGAAGGAGCAGAGGACTCAGGCTCATTGAGAGATGGAGGCGGGTGGTGGGGGGTCTTGAGTCTGCAGGTGTGAATGGAGACACCTGGGCAGAGGCAAGTAAGAGTGGAAATCCAAGAATTGAGTGGACTGCAGTGGTTCTTGAACTTCAGCATGCATCAGAATCACCCAGAGGGCCTCTTAAAAGATGCTTTGTTGGAGCGCACCCCCAGAATTTCTGGTTTGGTCATTCTGAGGTGGGGCTAAGGACGTGCATGGGAATTTGGTAGGACGCAGGGACACAAGGTGTGAAATGGTGGACAGGTCACATCTTCTCGGCTTCAGTTTCCTCATTGGTAAAATGTTTGGTCCCGATCATGGTTCTCTCAGCTTTGGCACTAAGGAGGTCTTGGGCGTGACAATTCTTTGTTGCAAGGATCTGTCTTGTGCATTGTAAGAAGTTTAGCTGCATCCCTGGCCTCTACCCGCTAGATGTGAGCAGCAACCTTCCCCCTAGTTGTGACAACAAACATGTCTCCAGACGTGGCCAAATGTACGCTGGGGAGGGCAGGTGCAAGATGACCCCCCGTTGAGGACTCCTAGCTTCCTGTTTTTGTTTGTTTTCTTAATGGGTCAGGAAAGCACCTTTTTTATTTCATGGAAACCTATGTCTCTAAATTATAACAAACATGATTATTTTCAGAGCAAAACAAATTTCTCTGAAATGGTATATGTTGGATGAGGAGCTGCGTGTGGCCGGCACAGTGTTCCTACCGGGAAAGTCCACGTGGGGAGGTGGCTAAACGTGTGTGCTTTGGCCCCGGATTGCCTGATTTTAACCCAAGTTGCCCCACTTACCAAGTGTTAGACATCTGGCAAGTTTTATTTTTCTTTTAACTTTTTATTTTGAATTTATTTTAGAATTGTAGGAAGTTATAGAAAACCAATTACAGAAAAGTTGCAAAATAGGATAGAATTCCCTCAGGCTTCCCCTAATGCCTGCATCTTCCATGATTGTCGTACCGTCTTCACTGCCTTCTGCCTCAGTTTCCCCATCTATGAAATGAGGATCCATCCATCTCCTACAGCTGCTGAAGGGACCGAATGGGTTAATTCACATAAAGTTCTCAGAAAAGTGAGCACTGATACATATCAAGTGCCCACCAAGGGGCTGTTATCGTTTTGTTACTATTCCCTGAAGCTTTAAGATCTCCAAAAGTGATGAGTCTTTAGTGGGGAAACAGACCCTCTTGAGTGAGGAGTGTACCTGGCACCTTAGATACAGTCCGTGCCTAGCTGTGTGTGCACCTCCACCTGGCTGGGCTGCAGTTTAATCTGTATGATCCCAGTCTCCCTGCTTCTACCCCCCCACCCCCCATGCCATTGCCTCCTGAAGGACTTCTGGACTTTACTAGCGCCCCCTGGACCCTGACCACTGTTACATTCCAGTGGCTTGTTCTGTGGACCTCGGCTGCTTCTAAGGCAACAAGGAAATGCCAGGCAGAGAGTCTCCTGTCCTGCACGAGCAGGGCTAACGGAACCTGCTGTCAGCACTGATGCTCCAACCTTAACTGCCTCCTCAGCGTCTGTTCAACACTCTCCCCCAAGAGGCCCCTACAGGACTTTACACAAAAGCACAGGTGCCAGCAGTCCTACAGTGCATCATAAATTCCCGCTGAGCATGAGGTTTCTGGGCCTCGGGGTTGCAGGAGGGAGTGCTGAGTTAGAGCGAATGGCAGAAAGGGTCCCGGGCTTTGGCCTTCGCCCAAAGGTATCAGAGCAATTTGTAAGTGGTAATTAAACTCGCTTCCCCACTCCATCACAAGGGGAGAGCTCTGTGTATTTCACAAGTGGGAGGACCAGGGCCGAAGGAGAGACCCCAGCCTTCCCCACTCATGCCTCCCGGGGTCGTGAGGGTTGTGAGAGACCCCATGGCCGGGCTGTGCTGTGAGCACCACGGGAACCAGCAGAGCCCGAGCTGTTTGGCCCTCATGCTGGGTGCTGGAGGCCATCTCTGCCAGGACGCATTGACATTCTGTGCGAGGAAAAGAAGTTTCAGTCTCAAACTAATTGCTGTGAGCTCAAATGCATTCTGTCATTAGAGCTTCGCTTGGGAAAGCAGCTGAATCCCAATTGTGGAACTACCGGGCGTTCTGGCAGATAGCGCCCTTCTAGGCACTGGAGAGAGCCTTGCCCGTGTGGATGGTCCAGCTGCTCCAGGCTCTTGCTCTCTCTCTCCATCTCTCTCTCTCTGTCTCTGTCTGTCTGTGTGTGTGTCTGTCTGGTCCGGCTGCCTCTCTGTCTCTGTCTCTTTTACAAGTGTTCCAGCGCTAATTCTCTCTGTCTGTTTCTGTCTCTGTCTGTCTGTGTGTCTCTTTTGTTTATGGTCCAGCTCTCTCTCTCTCCCCCTCTCCTTCTCTGTCTCTCTCTGTTTCTGTCTCTCTGGTACCTGGTCCAGCTGTCCCTCTGTCTCTCTCTTGTTTACGATCCAACTGTTACTCTCTCCTTCTCTCTTATATACACTCTAGCTGTTTTTCTTTGTGCCTCTCTGTCTCTCTCTGTCTGTCTGTCTGTCTCTCTCTCTCTCTCTCTCTCTCTCTCTCACACACACACACACCCCTGCAGCCCAGTCCCACGGAACCCTTGATTATTCTAAACATGCTCAGCAGAGCTGATACACACAAGTCTCATTCAAAACCTTGCACCGACCCCGGCTTCCCGATTTTGCTCTCGAGAGCCCTGAGAGGCTGGACACGCTCAGAGGCTCCGGGGCCTGGCTGGACACGCGAGCCCCTTTCGTCTTCCCTGCTGTTGCTGACCGTTATCACACACGCTTTTCCAAAGCATCGGGTATGACGATAAATGGGTGAATTTCGTTTCTGTCTCTCCTTCCACTGCTGTGAGAATGATCTAGAATCTACATCTGACCAGGTCAAGCATCAGCTTAAATCCCCTGCAGCTCCAGACCACATTTAAGGAAAAGTCTAATCTCTTTAGAAAGGTACAAATAGCCCCTGGGGATCCAGCCCAGCCTCCTTTCGCCGCTGTGGCGTTTTCCACTCCTCACCATATGCCGCATCCCTACCAGAGTCACCTGTGTTTTCCAGGTCTGATCTAGAGATGTAGACGGGAGTAACCGAGAGAGGTTAAACCCACCTGAGGACAACATTGCAGTGATGGCGGCGGCCACATCAACAGTTCCCACGTTAGCTGCTATTTTTGAGCATTTTCTGTGTGCTAAACTCCTTACAGACTTTGTTTCATCTACTCCTTAGAGCAAGACTAGGGGCGCAGGTCCTGGCAGTCTCTCCATCGTGTAGCAGCTAAGAGCCCAGGCTCCAGAATCCACATGCCTGGATGCCGGTGCTGATGCCGGCACTTAGCAGCTGTGTAGGGCTCAGCAAACTACTCCACCTCTTGGTGCTTACGGTTCTTTATGGAGAAAGGGGATGATGGTACCAAAGAGCCCCCCTCAGAGCATCCTGGCGAGGATCACATGAGTTAATACAGAATCGTGCTCAGCACAGCAGCCAGTGTGGAGGGGACTGACGCTCAGAGTTATTTGCTGTTCACCCCCAACCTCTCAGGCACCATGTGGTGAGCGTGGGTATGGGGACACGGGCAGCCAGATTTCTTTCAGACGTGCACCCAGTGCCCATCAGTAAAGGGCCCAGGGCACAGTCACTGGGCCTGTCCTTCCACGAGAGGGGGCCCAGAGCGAGTGTTTGTGTTGTGTGTGACCACGGGGTCCCAGCCTTAGCTACCACCCCACCTCTGGAATGCTCTGGGAGCATTTTCTGATGACTTGTTCACCAGGTAAAAAGCATTCAAGATGCAGTTCGAGATAAGAAGCAGCGTTTCAGCTTCCTTGGAGAGGAGATTAGCCTGAACCCTTCTGTGGGCATCTTCATCACCATGAACCCGGGCTACGCCGGCCGCACAGAGCTGCCAGAAAACCTCAAGGCTCTGTTCAGGTGAGCGTCTGCTCTGTCCCGTGCCAGGGCCCCAAAGAGAGACTTCTTTTATTTTTTCCACTGGTAATGTATGACATATATATTAAAAGAAATGTGGAACATATAAAAAGTAGATTTTACAAAACCACGTTTAATACCATCACCAGTAAAATTATTTTTTGCTTAATTATGTTCTGTTCTTCTTTACAGGCATATAAAGTCATGCATTTGTAGTCTGCGTGTGTAGTCTACACACAGTTTTGTATTGTTTCATTTTTTCATTTCATAGTCTATCAAAATCCTATCATAAATAGTTTCTTCTTCTGTTAGGTATTCTTAAGCAATCTCATTTCATGACTGCATTTTATTCTATCAAGTGCATAGTCCACAATGTAGTTAATTAGTCCCCCGTAGTTAAATATAACATTTAAAATAAATGTGTGCATCATTGTGTAATATACATAAGCATGTTTTGTATGCATAATTATTTTCTTTGGCTAGCTTCCCAGGAATGGAATCACTGAGTTAACAGGGAGGAACTTTTTTAAGGCTCTTGATACACTTGCCAAATTGCTTTCTACAAAGGGTAGTGCTGAATGACACTCCCAAGGGCGATGCATGGTAGCACCTTTTATTTCACCTTTGCCACCAGTGGATACTGCCTCGCTTTTAAATCTTCTTTATTGTGATAAGAAAACACAAAAGCATTTCCTAGCAGGGGCTGGAATCTTCGTTCCTTTTTCAGAAAAGAGAAGTCAGTCCAACAAAGAGAAAGCTGAAAGATGCTTCGTGGCTTCTGATCGTCTATCTATTGAACTGGTACCTGAGAGAAAGAGGCTGTGAGAGCGAAAACAAACCTGTCTGTCTTGTGTTTGGACTGAGACCTAGTCCTCTCTGTTGGAGACGTGGAGGCCTAGGAGGCCCCTGGAAAGCTCCCTGTGTCCTTCAGTGCCTCACTTTCACTGCTCCGGGGGTGATGCGGTTCCTCCTCCTTCAGGCAGGTCCCCACCTTAACCGAGAATGTCAGCAGGCTGTGTGACCTAGTGCCACAGACCACGACACTGATCGCTGTTTGCTTATGCAAAGTATTTATTGGATAAACCGTGTGCTATGAACAATACTGGACAGAGGTTATCACTCTGATAAGAATTATTCCTTACATTCTTTCCCTGAATTTAAAGGAAACATATAGCCATTGAAGAAAATTTGGGGGCAAAACAGAAAAGTATTTGTAAAAATAATACATACAAACATCTACTTTTACATTTGACTCTCACAAAAACCCTGTGAGGTGGATGCTATTAGGACCCCCCTTTGAACTGTGAGAAAACAGACTCAGCAGATTGCCCAGGGGGGTAACCCTAGTTACTAAGATTAGCTAGTAACCCAACTAGTAAGCAGCAGAACTAGAGTCTGAACCCAGGCAGCCTGACTCCAGACTCTGCTCCCCACCCCCCAGTCCTATCATCCAGAGAAAGTCAGTGTGACCCCTTGCCCCCTGCCTTCCAGCACCCTGTGGACAGAGGACTTCTCTTTCAAACTTGGGAGCAGACTGTCTATAGTGTAGTACCCTGACTTCATTAATTAATGTTTCCCATGTCATTAAGTAGTTTTTCTTCTACAGCGTTATTTTCCGTGGCTGCATTGCACTCCGTTGTATGGATGTATATTTAACCTTATTTTAGGTTGCAGATTAATTGTGAGAATCTGTGTATTTGCTCGCTCCTTTGAATCTGAATGCAATGTAAAATAATACAAAGGAAAAATGTACTTGAATGATATGTTTTTGAAAATTTTAAATTAGTGTAGGGAAAATGCAATCAAAGAAACGTAACAACTTTAGTCTCCTATCACATACCTAGTAAATTAATTTTAAATTTAAGTAATATTAAAATGTTTCCAGAGCTAGTGGGGGGGAAATCACAATAAATCCTTATATATAGACAAAAATCCCCTTCTATATTCTCATATTTGCCATTTTGTGGCAAAGTAGGGTTAGTAGGTGCCTACTTCAGATGTCAGCATTAGGTATTGACATTTGTATGCAAATAAGCATAGAATAAGTTTGAGCCTCTAAACTTGGAGGAGACAAGTTTGGAGGATGAGAAATAGTTTCTCATTTTCTTGCAAATACCGAGAGAGACTCAATTCCTCAACCTTAGCCCTTAATCTATGATAAAAGATCACTAATCTGTTATCTGCTAATTACTGAGGCTTTACTAATCTGTGCCTTGTGTAAGGCACACTGGATCCAAGTTACAAGACTTGCGTGTAGGCCCACCTCTGTCCCCATCTGCTCACATCATCCATCACCTTGAGCAGAGTTTACTCCCTTTATCCTTATTAATTCATCTTTACATTGAAAGTCTTCAATGAAAGAATTGCTAAGGTCTCGGTTTTCACACTCACACATGCCTCTGTCCGTGATCCCAGCCGGTGTCTCTTGTCGTACAAGCTCCCCTCCCCTGCGTGCTGGGGACTGTCTCAGCCCTCTGTCTCCCTTACACAGGCCTTGTGCAATGGTCGTTCCAGACTTCGAGTTGATCTGTGAAATTATGTTGGTGGCAGAAGGATTCATTGAAGCACGGTTACTAGCCAGGAAGTTCATCACCCTTTACCAGTTGTGCAAAGAGCTTCTCTCCAAACAGGTACAATCCCTAGTTAGACAGAGCGACCAGTCACATGTGGTTCTCCCAGCTCTGGACAGGTTCTGGGGCCAGTGTTAGGGAAACATTAGAACCTTCTCATAGAGAGTCACTGTGCCTATAAGTATATTAAAGCTCTGGAAGCTTCTATAATAAAGGCTCATGTTCATTTTCTTAGCTCAGCGTTAAAAAAAAAAAAACAAAACTAGCCACAGAACTCCATTTTTTAATAGAATACTTAGCCACACCACATAGATCACCAGTGTCCCATGAGAAACACTGCAGTGGCCAGTGAAAGTCCTTGGAGGGAGTGGTCTCTGCCTAAAGGAGCACGAGATGGGGAAGTTTGGGGAGAGAGAGTCAGGAGTTAGGTGGCCCCGTGCTGCTCACTGCTGCTGGGCCTTAAGTGCGGCTTCTGCCCAAGGCAGGTCCCCTCACAAGAAGAGACCTTACAACATGACCAAGGGCCTCCAAGGTTTATGCCTTAGATGGAGAAGTTCTTGATGTCATGGACAGCCAGTCAAGCTTCCTGGGCTGATCCCAATGACTCTCTCTTCCCTTTGGGGTGTTGCTTGGATCACCTTTGACGCCACAACACGAGCTCTCTCAGCCCTGTGAAATCTGTCCCAGATGCATTTAAAATAAACAAACAAACAAAAACACCTCTCACACTTCGCAGGCCCTGGCTCACTGCATCCTCTTTACATCAGTTCTTGACCACTGTTGGCTTCAGCCCAGTGACTCACTTTCCCATCTCTGTCCCAAACTTCTCTGTTGAACTCGAAGCCTGTATATTCGGTGGTCTGGGACACAGGCCCCCTGATTATCTAAAACGCACTTCCAGATCAACATCTAAAGCCAGTGGTCCTGCCAGCTCCACTCCAAGCCCACTTCTCCTGCGTTCAGGGCTTCAGCAGAACAATCAGTTACCCAGTTATCAAGAACACCCTCCTCCTCCTCAGCCCCACATCTAATCATGAATGAATGGCCGTTCTTTCTACCCTGTGGCTATTTCTCAGATACCTCTCATTTTCTTTCTATCACTTTTGTTCCAAGCACCTATGTCTGTTGCTTAGAACTTCCTCTCTACTAGTTTCTCCACCTCTACTCTAGTTCTTCAAGTCTGTTCTTTAGCCACCAGCTGGAGGAGTCATTTAAAAATGCTCCTCACTGTACTTAGGATAAAGACTAGCGTCCTTACAGCTGTCTGCCAAAGACCGTGTGCGGCCCTGTCTCCTGCCTCTTCAGCGGCATCAGGTCACAGCTCTAAGGAAGGATTTGCTGTGAAGCAAGTAGCAGAGCTGGGACTTGAACCAAGGTCTGTCTGAGCTCAGAGCCTGTGCTCTGAAGTGCACGCTCCACCCTTCCCCAGCATGCTGTTCTGAGCCCTGGTGTCAGCAGTGCGCCCCATTCTCCCATGGAGCCTGCTCTCAGAACTTGTGACCTCTGGGTTCCTGCTTAGACAAGAATTTTAAGGAACTACTTTTGTAACTCCTTTTCTCAGAGTTTGAAGGCTCACCTTTGGCCATCTCTGAGAGTTAACACATCTCCCTCCTTGACAACCCTTCCACCCTCTGAATGTTCCAGGAGTAACTAGATAGGTTTGGAAGTTGTCTGTTTACCCTCCCTGACCCCCAGCCCCCCATGTGCTCTGCGTCTGTTTTGTTGTCGTAACAGCCAGAAGAGTAACAAATGCCAGACCAGGAGGTAGGATCCCGAGATCATGATCTACTATGTCGTGAATCTTTTCCTTTGCCTCTCCCTTGGCCTCCAAAGTGACCTGGTACGGGTGTGATATCTAATTCTGCAGACGTGAGCCTGAGCCTGTGCGGTTCTGTATCCCAGCAGCTCTGGTCTAACGCGCTGCCTTCCCGCAGGATCACTATGACTGGGGCCTGAGGGCCATCAAGTCCGTGCTGGTGGTGGCCGGATCCCTGAAGCGAGGAGACCCTGACCGGCCTGAGGACCAGGTCCTGATGCGCTCCCTGCGAGACTTCAACATCCCCAAGATTGTGACCGACGACATGCCCGTGTTCATGGGCCTGATAGGGGACCTGTTTCCCGCCCTGGAGGTCCCTCGGAAGAGAGACCTCAACTTCGAAGCTTTAGTTAGGAAGGCGGTGGTGGAGCTGAAACTCCAGGCTGAGGACAGCTTTGTGCTCAAGGTACAGGGTTTTCCTCCTGAGATTTCCTTGTCTCTTAATTCTTTTCTTGGACAATGGGTAACATTTCATCCTTAATCCAAAGGGTTGCTTTAGATGTACAGATACTGACTTTGCAATAATGCAGTTCCTCTCAGTAGCTCTGTACAGGGACATCCACAGTGTGGAATGTGTGGTGAGGAAGACAAGAGAAGGCCAGAGCCCCTACCATCTGGGGGTTCACATTCTCATGGGAGGAATGAGACACGGGCTCTGCAACAGCACGTGTTCCTTTCATGTGAATTACTTCATGCACGATTATACAGGAATGACAGTCATGTAAAGTGGAAGCTGTGTTGGTTCATATGCATGTTTTTGAGCTTGAAAATGCTTTGAAGTGGTCAGGAGCAAGCTTTATACAATTAAAGAAAAACCTTAGCATGGTAGATAGAATAATACCTCCCCCATTCCACCAAAGATGTCCACATCCTAATCCCCAGAATCTGTGAACGTGTTACATTCCATGGCAGGGGGTAAGGTCACAGATGGAGTTACAGTTGCTAATCAGCTGACCAGGCTGTGGGGAGATGACCCAGGTTTATCCAGGTGGCCCAGGATAATCGCAACGGTCTGAGTGAAAGAGGGAGACAGGAGAGCGTCAGTGGCCCCACAGAGGACAACCCAGCCACCACAGCTGGCTTCGAGGGTGGAGGACGGGGCCATGAGCCAGGGAGTGTGGGCAGCCCCTAGATACTAGAATAGGCAAGAGAACCCAACCCACCCCCCCACCCTCCAGAGCTTTCAGAAGGAACCAGCCCTCAACACCTTGATTTCAGTCCAGTAAGACTTCTGACCACCTGAACTATAAGATAATAAATTTGTGTCATTTTAAGCCATTAAGTCTATAGTAATTTGTTACGGTAGCCATAGAAAATGAATACATTTAGCAATAGCCAGAGACTTTAAGAAAAAAACCCTGAAACTTTAGTGCAAGTATAACCAGTCTCATGGCTGTGGGAACCATGGTGGTTTGTGCTGTTTTCTGGGGAGGCTTAGGGTGGGTGAAAGTCACTTCCTCATGTGTTAAAACAGTGGGTTAGTGAAGAAGGCTCCATCCTCATCCGATCTTTAGTTGTGATTAAAATGGTCTTTATTTGAAATTCATATACCCATGATCTACCTCTTGAAAAAAGAAGCACAGGCCCCCAGATTTAAAGCTTTGAAGGATAAATAGACGTGAGGTAAGGTGCAGATGCTCTAGTGATGTCACTGCACTAGCGTTTTTAGTGGGATTAGGATGCACTTTTGAGTTTTGAGGGCCTTGGATACAACATTCTGTACATTTTGAGTGGTCTGCCCAATCTTGTTTTTCCATAAATCTGTTATTTTTACTGAGCAATTTTGCAGAAGGTAACGTTTTTAGGATGCATCAATGTTGTTACAGAAGTGCCTGCACACAAATAACTGTACCTGGGAGCAGGATGTGACAAGGGCCACAAGAGAGGATCCTGGGGTACAAGGACATGGACAGAATTTTTTTTCCTGTACAATTGCTTCTCCAGGATATGCCACTAAGCTGCTTCACAGGAGAGAAAGTGCTCCCCCTTGAGGAACTTACAGCCTGGCGGGCTGGTTCCTCCTCCACTGCAGGTGGCATCTCCAGCACGCAGTACTTGCACTGTTTGAGCTTAAGCTCTGGCTACAAATAAATAGAATTGGTGTCTGCTTTCATTTCCAAGATTACATTTTGCAGAAGAAAGCAAAGCATCACCTGGTCCTTTGCAGCTGTGATTGGTTTTGCCCGTGGAGCCATCCCCACTCCCAACCTCTCTCCCCGCAAGTTCAGTTGATAGACTTTTTAAAGGTAGGGATGGACAGGAAGGCCTCCCAGATAGAGGGAATAGGGTCAGCCTAGGGGTAGATGGGGAGACATAGAGATTGCACAAGCTGTGGCAAGAAGTCCAGTGTTGCTAGAGGAAAAGATATTGGGGTGGGGGAGGGAAGGGGAGGCAATAGGACCTGAACGATAATATTCGACCATGCTATAGAGGGCTTTGGATGCCAGACTGAGGGGTTTCCTCTTACAGGCTCTGATCCTAAGAGGCACCCTCATCCCAGAGATGCGTGAATCCAATAGGCTCCTGGAGTGCAGGCACTGAGGCTGACATCTTAGAATCCGTACAGTCCACATTTTCCCAACCTCTCTGAGAGTCTACTGAGGCATGTGACCCTCCTTCCCCATTTTCTGCACTTTTTCTTGCTCAGAATCTCTTTCTTTCTGTTTATTTGTCAGTTGCCCCACATTCTGTTTCCTTCTTTTTCTTCTCTTCTTTCATAACCAATTTCCGCTCCTCTGATAAGACAGATGCCATTTACAAAAGGTTTTTGCAATAGATGATGTTTTCTACCCACTTTTCACTTGCACTGTCTGTTTGACTTTTTTTTTTGAAATATAGTTGATTTACAATGTTGTGTTAATTTCTGCTGTATTGCACAGTGCTCTTGAACTTTTTAAAGTTAATTCATCAAAAACCTCTAGGGAAGCTCTGGTTTGAGAAGACATCCTGCAATCTTTTAAAAGGATAAAATTAACTTAAAAAAAAAAAGGAATAAGCCCATAGAAGTGTGAAAACTGGAAAGGGGATGCAACAACAAATTTCTGGAAAGATGGGAAGAGGATGAAAGCAGGTTGACAGAGGAAGCAAGGCAGGGGGGCTGCAGGCCTGAATATGCTAAGAAAGGGCTTCAGGGGAAGAGGAGCCAGGAGGTGGTTCTGCAAAGCAGAACCCTGGAGAAGCTCAGGGCTCAGAGAAGGAAGTGAAGGAGGTTAGAGATGGGGAAGAGAACTGAGAACAGCCGGGAGGAGAGACATCAAGTCTGTTTCCCTCATCATTTTACCACTCAGCTCCCCACACTCTTTTCCCAGCTCCCCCTCCTAGTCCAAAATTCCCAAGAATGCAGACCATGCACAGCCAAGCACATGACTACAGTCAAAAAGAAAAGTCTAAGGGAACTTAAACTCTTTGGAGAGTGCTCTAAGGGTTTGACTGTGACTGCTCTAAGGATTTGAAGCCTATCCATTCTGGGCGCCTCGGCCTGAAGGCCAGACCCTGCTCACTCACCCACAAATGGAAGGACAAAGACAAAGGCCAGGATCTGAGCAGGAGCACAGAGCTCCCTCTCGGTCCTCCCTCCCTGGAAGGAGACCCGCATATCCAACCCTGAACATCACCCACCCCAGCCTCCTAGAAAACACAGTACAGTTCTCCATTTAAACTTGAGGCTCACGAGATACTGGAGGAAACCAACCACACAAGAGACAGACAGACCCAGAGGTAATCAACCCAAATCAAGGTAGGAATTCCATGGTCTCTAAGAAAAAGGACCTCAAAAATAGATATACTGGAAGGAAGAATAGATAAACAAGATGAAATGTCTCACGTGTTTTATTGAACTTCTCAGTTATGGAAACTAAGGCGTATGTCTATTTTCTTTTAACAAAGAAAAAGAAAAGCAGTTAAAAACAGCAAGAGCAAAAAGTTTTTTCTTAAAGTAAATGTGAACCTGATATTGATCAATATAGAGAGTGTAAGAAAACAGTATCTGTTTGACCTTGAATTGATGCTCAGAACATCCTCTGTCAAGTTATGATACGAGGCCCCCAGACAACGTGATGTATTCCAGGCAACTGCTTTCTTCTATAGTGAAAGATATCTACAATCGTAAAAATATAAGCCACTGTCGGTCTTCAACTCTTAGAATCATGGAAAATAGAGAAGGTCTAAATCTAAGTATGAAACAATGTAAATATCATCAAGCATGGCAGTGTAAGACTGTAATGTGTATGGCAGAAGATAGGAGATGGAAAAGAGAAGAAAAGATAAAAGGAAAGACAGAGATAAATATATATTTATCTTACAAAAGATGCTGTCAAAAGATGGAGGGAACTCCCTAGCTGTCCAGTGGTTAGGACTCTGTGCTTTCACTGCCAAGAGCCCAGGTTTGATCCCTGGTTGGGGAACTAAGATCCCTCAAGTCGTACAGTGCAGCCAAAAAAAAAGTTGATGGATTCATAACAGTCAGAGTAGAAATAACCCCCTCATCAGTTGATAAATGGACACACAAAACGTGGTATACTTATGTAATGGAATATTATTCAGCTATAAAGAGGAATGAAGTACTGGTACATGCTACAGCGTAGATGAGCCTTGAAAACATTGTAAGTGAAAGAGGCCATTCACAAAATACCACATATTCTTTGAATCTAGTTCTCTGAAATGCCCAAAATAGTCAAATTTATAGAGGCAGAATGTGTATCAGGGGCTGCACAGGGATGAATTAGGGGTGGGGATGGGAAGTGACTACTGATAGGTCTGGTTTTTCCTTTTGGGGTGATGAAAATGTTCTAAAATTGGATAGTGGTGGGTTGTGTAATCCTGTGAATATGCTAAAAGCTACTGGAAAAAGGTGAATTTTAGGGTATGTGAATTATATCTCAATACAGCTGTTGAAATGAACAAAAAGAGGTTGATGGAACTAGAAAGCAATTTTGTCTTTCTGATATCAGGGAATCAGTCAGTAGTTGTTCCCAGAAAAAAACAAATCTAGGGATATAATACAGTCTGCATTCAGTAGCCAGAGAACCGTCCACTGCCACCACCTCTCCTCCTCCTCTTCCTCCAATTCCTCCTCCTCCTCCTTCATTTTTTTTTAATTGCAATGCCTTCAGATCAGTTTCATGCTTAAAATTTTCCAAATGCTTTCTATTGTACTTAGAATAAAATTCCAAGTACCAATTTCTGCATATCTGCCCCCTGCTTACCTCTCTTATCTCATCGTGTACTGCTCCCTCCTCCTTTTTTTTTTAAATTATTTTTTATTTTTTTCTGTTCTCTGAGCCCTCCAAGCTTGCTGCTGAGCATAAGGCTTTTGCACTCACCATCACTCTAGCTGGAATGCTCTTCCACTGGTCTTCACATGGCTGGCTCTTTTTCATTCATATGTTAGCTTAGATGTCAGCTCCTCAGAGACCCTTCCTGACCACTTCCCTCATTTTTATCTGGGAAGGTCCTGCATTGAGTCCCCGAAAGCTGAAAACAAGGGTCAGAATTGAGAATCTCCTTTGGGTGATTCTGGGTTCTGAATCAGAGCAACAAAAATAGCTTGGGATAGAGGGGGAAAATTACTGATGCTACGGAAAGCAAAACTCAGTATCCCAATAAATTCTCCTTCCACAGTGGAAGCTAATTGTCTTGCTCCCCAAAGAGCCATTTATCTGCTACTTTTATATTGCTCTCTTCATATTAGTGGTACTACGCGCCTTCTAATTCCCTTGGTGTACAATTCTAGAATTCTTTTTAACACTCCTATCAATTACATTTTTTAAAAAATATAGTCATTTTAAGTTAATTTTCTTTACTTTTTAAAATTTTATTGAAGTATAGTTGATTTACAATGTCATGTTAGCTTTAAGTGTACAGCACAGTGATTCAGATATATATATATATTCAGATATATATATCTACTCTTTTTCATATTCTTTTCCCTTATAAGCTATTACAAAATATTGAGTATTTTGTAACACTGTGCTATACAGTAGGTCCTTGTTGGTTATCTATTTTATATATAGTAGTGTAATTTTTTAACGTAGAATACATAAAATGTTTGAGGGGAAAACTTTCTGTTGTCCCACTACCCCATCAACATTTTAGTACGTTTCTTCTTCAGTCCACTTTCCTCAGCTATTAAGGATCTTATTGTATAAAATATGAGGAAACTTGATCTACAATAAATTTCAAATGTTTTAGCTCATGACATACAAGACCTTTCCTGATAGGGCTCATCCAACCTTTCCAGCCATCCTTCACATTTTCAGAAATTATTTCTTCAGTACTTGGTCTCTGCCAGATTCTCTGCTAGACACTGGAAATAGAGAAATAAAGGCCCAGTCCTGCCTGCCTTTGAGAAGCTGATAAGCTAATAGGCCCACAGAAAAGTAACCACTGCAGTACTGGATGCAGGATGTAGGTATGGGATACCCACCCCAGGCTGCGGGCGGGGTGTGTAGGCGCTGGCCAAGAAGGCAGGAGAAGGGATCACTTCTGAACAGAAGGCACGATGTGTTAAAGGCCCAGACGTGGGAAAGAGCATCACTAAAGAGCTCCAAGCAGTTGTCTAGCTGGTGTGTGTGTGTCGAGGGATGAGATAAGACTGGAAGCTGGTTTGGGCCAGGCTGCAAAAGGGCCTTGTAAACCAGTGTAAGGATTGGGGATTTTATCTCCAAAACTGTGGAGAACCGCTGAAGGGACAGTGTGACAGCAGTGACATGATCAGGTCTTCCTTCCAGTAAGTGTACAAGAGTGCAGAAAGGTGAGCCTGGAGGCAAACTAGAATAAGAGTGATGATACCTTCAATGTGACCATTGTCCCCAAGGAGCTCCTTGACTCCAGCCTCATCAAGCCATCTCACCAACCCGGGCACCAGAAGCCTTTGTTTGTGCTGTTTCCTCTGCCTGGAATATCCTTCCTGTTCATCTTTTTGGCAAACTCCTACTCATCTCTGAAGCCCCAGTTCAAAAGCCCCCTTCTCTGTGAAGCCTTTTGTGTTCCTTTTATCTGTACAAAATCAGTTGTTTCTTCCTGTCTTCTCCCATAGTTCTTAATAAATACATCAGCTACAGCAGTTATCACCTTACGTTATAATTATCTGTCAACATGACTTGTTTCTCCGTCAGACTCTGAAGTGAGGGAGGGCCGGAGAGTCATCTCTGAATCTCCCTCACCAGGCACACTCTCTAGCACTTAGTTGTGACTAATAAATATAGGCTGGAATGATAAATACACAAGTAAATGAATCGTGTTGCCCCTGTGTTTACGACCCCATCACACCTTGGGGGGACTAATGCCTCCTGTGTTGACCTCAGGTCTCACTCAGACACCAGCCTGGCCACAGAAGAGCAGCTGGGATGTGGGTAAGTGACAGGCTGGTCCCTCTGGCTGAATTCTGTGTCTCCCAGGTGGTCCAGCTGGAGGAGCTTCTGGCCGTGCGACACTCCGTGTTCGTGGTGGGCAGCGCGGGAACTGGCAAGTCGCAGGTGCTGAGGTCCTTGCACAAGACCTACCAGATCATGAAACGCCGCCCCGTCTGGACTGACCTCAACCCCAAAGCGGTCACCAACGATGAGCTCTTTGGCATCATCAATCCAGCCACACGAGAATGGAAGGATGGTAAGAGCGGGATACCGCTATCTCAGCCCCTCATGCAGACGAGAATGCAGTAGGGTGAATGCAGGGAGGGAACACTGGGCTGATCTGTTTGGCATGGGAGAAGGAGGTGAAGAGAATCAAAGAAAGGAAACCAATTTTGTCTTGGAGGGGAACCTCAGCCCTTGGGAGAGTCTCTTTACTTGGGGACTCTGCAGCAGCCTCTTGAGAGAGGGCACTTTAAAGAGGATAAAGCAGGGCAGACATTCTCAGCTGTAGTGTCGTGATTCTGGAACACAAGTCATGGAGTCCCTACATTGCCTGGCAGAGGGTCTAAGACATGGGTAGGACAGGGAAGCCCACCGCTGTTCCAAAGGAGCATTTCAGTCTAGCATCCCTCAGAGGGTATCTCCCTGTCAGCACTGCCCCAGGAGTGATGGGGAAGCTGCTGCAGAAAACTCATCTCAGGAGGATCCTGGAACAACAGTCCCTTGCACAGCAAACCCACGCCCACTCGGTGCTGACCTCAGCATCACCTTCAAAGATTTCAAAATCACTGGTAGATGTTGGAAAGGGTCTCCTGTCACTGGAGAGAGCAGAAAAGAAAATGGAGAAAACTCTTTGTGAACCGATAGGACCTCTTTCTAAAACCAGTGTGGCTTGTGGAATGAGGAAATCTCAGCTAACACCCCAGCGTTAGCAGTCATCCCAATCAGGGTTAAACTGCTTGGATTCCTCTAATTTAGGACCTTCCATCAGCAGCCTACAACAGTGGGATTTAATAAGCAGCCTCTCTAATTTTTATTTCACTATAAATGAGGCTTAGCATCCTTTCCTTCTTGTTGGTCTTAGTAATTGGCTCTTTTGTAATTTTATTCCTCCTCATTATTTTCTTATCAGTTTGTAAGAGTTTTTTTTTAATATACCAAAGACAGTAACCCTGTGTCTGTTATGTGCACCACTAATGGGTTTTCGCTGTCTGCCATTTGTCTACAGAACTTCATGGCCTGTTTACCACACACTTTTTAGAAAGGAAATATGTCTGTCTAGTCTTTTCAACATCTGGAATTCCTATTTAGTTTATAACTCTTTCTAACTTTAAGCTATATAGTATCATAAATTTGGTCTTAAAGGTTCTTTTCACATTAACATTTTTTATTCATCTGGAATTTATTTTGGGGCTTAGTATGAGGTAAGGTAGAGAATCAGCTTTATTTCCTTCCAGGTGGATAATTGATTGTTACAGCACTGTTTATTAAGAAACCGTACTTTCCCTCTGAATTTAAATTCCAGCTTGTCATCTATGCAGTTGCCCCTTGGTATCCATGGAACCTCCGTGGGTACCAACATCCGTGGATGCTCAAGACCTCACATAAAATGGCATCGTCTTTGCATCATCCTATGCACATCCTCCCGTATACTTCAGATCGTCTCTAGATTACTTAAAACCCCTAATACAATGTGAGTGTTGTGTAAATAGTTGTAACTACAACATAAATGCTGTGTAAACAGTTGCTAGTGTGTGGCCAATTCAAGTTTTATTTTTTGGAACTGTCTAGAATTTTTTTTTTTTTTCTGAATATTTTTGATCCATGGCTGGTTGAATGCACAGGTGCAAAACTCACAGATACAGAGGGCCAATTGTATTGACATCTGATTCTGGATTTTCTATTCTGTTCCACTCACCTACTTATCTAATCCTATACTAATGTCATTCTGTCTCGGTTATAATCATTTTATGTCATTTTCATATCTGATGGGCTAAATCCCCCCTCAATATTTTTCTATAATCTCTTGGCTAGTCTTAGGCACTTCTCATTCCACATTAAATTTAAGCTTACATAATATAATTCAAATTTCAAACACTGTTGGAATTTCAATTAAAGTTTTATTAAATATACACATTAAATATGGAGAAATTGACCAAGATTTATAATAATCATAAATCTGTATTTACTAAACAAGAGAACTTCCAAGTAAATGGAATATCTTTTTAAAAAATTTTAAGAGCACTTGATAAAACAGAAATATAGGGACTTCCCTGGTGATCCAGTGGATAAGACTCCGCACTCCCAATGCAGGGGGCCCAGGTCTGATCCCTGGTTGGGGAACTAGGTGCCACATGCATGCTACAACCAGGAAGTCCGCATGCTGCAACTAAGACCCAGTGCGGCCAAAATAAACAAATTAATTAATTTCTTAAATAGTTGAAATATAGTGGATTATATTAATACACCTTTTTCAAAATTAGAAATATTCAATAGACAGAAAAATAAGTACAGACATAGAAGAATTAGGAAATGCATCATCAAACTCAGTGTAACACACAGATATAGAACTTTGTGTCTTGTAAGTAGAAAATATTCCTTTCTTGGTAGGTTCATGGAACATTTCCCAAAATTTAAAGTTTAGTTGGGCACAGAAGACATTGTAAGGATTTCAAAAATATCAATTTTCAGGTCACACTGTCTGATACTAATACAACAGAATTAGAAACAAATAGCAAGAAAATGACAAAAAATAATTTTACTACTTGCAATCAAGAAACTCTAAGCCCCTGGATTAAAGGGAAAATTAAATTGCCACCCCTCTTGGAAGCAATATAAAGAAGAGTACTTCATGCAGAAACCTCTGGGACACATCTAAAGCCAGTAAGAAAAAACTCTCAACTCTCTTTATTACAGAAGGTAGGCTAGAAATAAAGGAAATCAGTATCCATCCTAGGAAATAATTCAAAGAGTAGTAAACTAGACCTGAAGAAAACTGTGAAGAAACTAATACAGATAAAAGCTGAAATTAGTGGGAAGGAACAAAAAAATATAGGAAGGATAAATACATCTAAAATATTGGTTCTTTGTAAAGATCAGTAAGTCTATGATTAATGGGGGGAAAGAGTAAAAATATATAAGATTATGAATTAGAAAGAAGATATAACAGTAGAGACAAGATTAAATAGAAGAGACACAATTAGATAATACATATTTGAAAAACTAAGAGAAATAGATGGTCCCCTAGCAAAATATAATTTTTAACAAAATTTACTTAATAAGAAATAGAAAAAGTAAACTATTGAAAAGGAAAATTTAAAAATAGTAGCTAAATAAAAAGATAATTCCAAAATCATATGAAGCCAAAATAATCTTGATATCAACCTTTGTGCAGAACCAGAAACAATGCCCAATTTCCATTAAAACTAGGAATAAGCCAAGGAGACCTATCACCAACATCATTATTCAGCTTTGCTTGGTGGGATCTGGAAAATGCAGTAAGACAAGAAAATGGAATACATGGTATAAATTGGAGGAAAGGAGAAAATTATTATTATAATTGATTATACAACTTTGTACCTAGAAAACTCAAGAGACACTATTGAAAAATCACAGGAATTAATAAGAAAATGTATTAAAGGTAACTAAGTATAAAATAAAGTACACCAAATTTGAAAGTTTGTCTCTATACCAGCAGTAGCCAACTAAAACTGAAAATACAGGGGGAAAAAATTCCATTCACAATAACAATAAAAACTGAAATGTTTAGGAATACATTTAGCCAAAGAGATACATTGAAATTGCTGTAAAAATTTATTATGGAACATAAAACAATATTTGAATAAATGAAAAGACATAGCATATTACTGATCGGGAAAGCTTAGTATTATAAAAAATCAATTCTATCCAAATTAAGATATAAATTTCATGTAACACCAACTAGAATCACATCAGGCCTTCTCTCAAAGCCTGCGTTTGGCAAGATTTTCCCGGGCTGCAGTTTCAAAGGATGAAAACCTTACCTATAAAGGTTTTATGTAGTTTCATCATGTCACAGTTGCTCGTTGAAATGATTCACTGGGTCCTTTGTCATTTAAAAAGCTAGTACCATCAAGTTTTCTTCTTGTTTTGCTGTTGTTGCTATTCTTACAAAAACTCAGGCTGGAGCACAGAGAGAGTAGAACCTTGGGCGTGGTCAGATTCTTGGTAGAGTAAGATACAAAGCCAGTTCTCACCTGCCTTTCCTATGTACACCTCCTTCTGAGTGTTGTACCTGATAGGGAAAGGCTATGTTAAGAGGAAGAAGACTGACGGTGACCTGGAAATTAAGACATCCGTGTTTCCCCTCAGGACTGTTCTCTTCCATCATGCGGGAGCTTGCCAACATCACCCATGATGGCCCCAAGTGGATTCTGCTGGATGGCGACATAGATCCCATGTGGATCGAGTCTCTGAACACTGTCATGGATGATAACAAGGTACCGAGGGGGGAGGGGGGTCCCCACGTCACCCCTAATCATCAGTGACACCCGTCCCCAGGCACCCTTGAAAACTTGATTCCACACAGCCCCGAGTAAGGAATCATTACTGGTATCTTTATTTATTTTTTTATTTTTTCCAGCTTTATTGAGATATCATTGACATATAATATTGTCAATATATAATCGATATATAACATTGTGTAAATTTGAGTACAACGTGATGATTTGAAATACTTATATATTGCAAAATGATTACCACAATAAGGTTAGTTAATACCTCCATCACCTCACATAATTACCTGTGTGTATGTGTGTGTGAGTGTGTGTGTGTGATGAAAACGTCTTAGATCTACTCTCTTAGCAACTTTCAAGTACACAATACAGTATTATTTTTTTTTTAATTTATTATTTTTTGGGGGGTACACCAAGTTCAGTCATCTGTTTTTATACACATATCCCCGTATTCCCTCCCTTCCTTTTGACTCCCCCCACCTCGAGTCCCCCCCACCCTCCTCACCCCAGTCCTCTAAGGCATCTTCCGTCCTCGAGCTGGACTCCCTTTGTTATACAACAACTTCCCACTGACTATCTATTTTACAGTTGGTAGCACAATACAGTATTATTAACAATAGTTACCATGCTGTACGTTACATTATTCATCTTATAACGGGAAGTTTGTACCCTTTGACCACCTTCACCCATTTCCTCTGCCCACCCCACACCCCCATCCCTGGCAACCAAAATATACTCTCTGTTTCTATGAGTTTGTTTTTCTAAGATTCCACATATAAGTGAGATCATATAGCATTTGTCTTTCTCTGTCTGATGTTTCACACACCGTAACACTCTCCGGGTCCATCCATGTTGTCACAAATAGCAGGATTTCCTTCTTTTTATGGCTGAATAGTATTCCATTCTGTGTGTGTGTGTGTCACATTTTCTTTACCCACTCATCCATCGACAGACACTTGGGTTGTTTCTACCTCTTGGCTGTTGTAAATAATGCTTCTATGAGCATGGAGTGCAGATAGCAGACAACTCTTCCAGATCCTGATTTCACTCACTGGTGTCTTTAGTAGACGTCTTAGGACGGATTCATCCCACAGAGAAACTTTCTTCAGTGGCACTGCCGTCGCTCACATGTTTTTAGATTGTTGTCATTTCCTTCGGAATGTTCTGCACGTAGATTAATTCAACATTTAGAGCGGAAAAGAATCTGAAATCATGTACTCAAATCTTTAAAAAAAGTTTTTCTTCTGTGTTTGTAAATGAGGAAACAGGATCAGAGTTATCCTGAGCCTGTTGTGCACCCTCAGTGGTGACCCATCTTTATCCATGGAGAGCATGTGTTATTTTTTGTAAACAGTGAAAACTGACTGAATGCCAATAAACTGGCTGTTAAGCTGGGAGCTGTTTCTAAACCTGTTCGGAAAGCATATCTAGGTTAGATGGTTTACGATGGTTTCAACATTTACAGAATCATTAGAATAAGTGTGTGCTCTTCCAGAGGGACTATTTTAAAAGAAACAGTAGTTGTATGATACCAGAGCTCTTTTCCTTTAATTATCCTATTTTTTCATTATGGTCTAGTTCATTCAAATCATTGACATCCACTTAAACTTTTTAGATAACTTTTTTCCTGATTCAGTACACACACAGGGTTGGAGGTAAAGGGGCTACAAAAGGGGAGAGAGAGGATTGTTGTAGAAAATTAAGAAAATACTTATAATGACAAAGAAGAAAATAATCATCCTAATTCCTATCAGGAATAATAGCCAGAGGTCCCCCGGCTGGCCACCACGCGACCTAACTCCTTACCACCTGCCATGTCCCTCCCCCTGTGTCCAGGTGCTGACCCTGGCGAGCAACGAGAGGATCCCCCTGAATCCCACCATGAGGCTCCTCTTTGAGATCAGCCACCTGCGCACGGCCACGCCAGCCACTGTCTCCAGAGCAGGTATGACCCCGGGAGAGCAGGAGAAAACCACACAGTTGCCCAGTTGAGAGTGGGTGCCTCTAGTGACACACATCATGTTGCCGGCTCTGAAGGCAGCTCCAAGCAGGAGCCAGACGCTGTTCCTCCCAGACCCCGGCCTGACTCAGCCCTGATCCACCCCACAAAGGTGAGCCAGTGCGCTGCAGCCAGGACCATGCGGGCGTCTCAGTTCAGAGATGCTGCAGTAACGGGAGGGGAATGGCCCCTGAGCCACATACATGTCCTCCGCACATACGTGCCTCGAATGAGGCTACTTTCAGGCCAGTTTTAGCCTCCATGAAGGCTAATGAGGATGACTGAGCTCTGCAGTTTCTCACCACATCCTGGTGGAAAATAGCAGGTTTACATCGCAGCTTTCCTGGGTGGGACATGGCTCCAGCCTTCTGGGCCACCAGGCAGCCTGCACCCTTCCTCACCTCATCAGCAAGTACTGCTAATCAGTCACCGCCTTCTTTCCTCCTGAGCCTAGACTTGGCCTCAGGGTCCTTCTCAGCACTGCTCTCCATCAGCTGTTATCATCAGCCAGTCGGAGTTGATTCCAATAGCAAACCCATTTGTCCCCTCAGACCTTGGCCAGATCTCTGTTCTTTTCAAGCCTGGCCTTCTGTACATTTTCTAAACAGAGGGAATAACTCTGTGGTGTGAAGAATATCCTGAGATGAACGGAAGTGCCGCTAAGCTGTATTCTCTATGCTCCCAGGGATCCTGTACATCAACCCGGCAGACCTGGGGTGGAGCCCTCCTGTGAGCAGCTGGATCGACAGGAGGGAGATCCAGGCCGAGAGGGCCAACCTCACCGTCCTGTTTGACAAGTATCTTCCATCCTGCTTAGACACACTCAGAACCAGGTGGGCCAAACAGCGGGGAGGGTGACAAGTCAGAGCAGCAGTAAAGAGCCTGTTGGCCCATACCTGCCGTCCCGCTGATGTTCTGTCCTGTCCGCAGTCAGCTGCCCCGAGGCACTCCCCCCAGGTGTGGCAGGTGCAGAGGGGGCCACGTTAGGGTGGCCTGGGATGCCTGTTGTCAGCTCAGGCGGGAAGTGAGGTGGTGAAGAGGAGGGAGGTTTAAGGGCCGTCTGTGAGTGCTGCACGGGGGTATCTGGAGGAGGCTGCAGGTGCAATAGCAAACAGCAATCCTGAACTCCTCCACTTTGCAGGGCACACAGCTGGCCCTCCTCCACGTGATACACAGGCCAGATTGACAGACCCAGAGGTGACGGTGATGCCTGTCGGTGACACGTGGGGCCCACCTCCTACTCCTGGCTGTGTGCATTTGTGGCCTAGATGATGGGAGATCGGGTATAGTGCATCATTTGAACAGTCCTGCCCCTCTGGACACTAAGATTTCACTTTTTCTCCAATGGGTTTGTAAAAGTAAAAGCAAGAAGCCCTGACCACTTACCACATACACAAAATATTAATTGCTCTTAACCAAAAGGATACTTATTATAGCAAGAATGTTGTATGTGTCTGCAGAGAAGGGGTCTGGCGTTTGGAATCTGCTTTTGTGTTACATTCTCTTTTTTTGCCATTCAATGCATCATTCAATGAATCAGGTCCCCAGCCCTGTTGTTCATCCCAGTTGCACCATCAGAAGCTGGTGCTATGAAGGCGTGTGACTCAGACATCCACAGTTCCTGAATGTGCAACACACAGGGTCAGGATAACGTTTCCCAGAAATTAAGTCCATCACTCAAAGTGATCCCCGACTCCTTATTCCTTGGCCTGTGAAGCACAGGATGGAGACTTGCCCTTAAGTGTGGAGCAGAGATGACCTGAGGCACTCTTACTTCATGTGCCCCACCACCCCCCTATCAAAATTCACCATGTTAAGAATGAATTTTATATAACTGAAAACTGAGCTGCAGGGAATCCCCTGGCTGTCCAGTGGTTAGGACTCTGCGCTCTCACTGCCAAGGGCCCGGATTCCATCCCTGGTCAGGGAACTAAGATCCCGCAAGCCGAGTGGCACAGCCAAAAAAAAAAAAAAAACCAACTGAGTTTCAGTTGAAGAGTTGACGCAGTTTGTTTTCAGATATTTAATTAAACCTTTATTAGTTTTGATTTTGTGATTTTTATACTTCGAAGTTAATGATTATTTTTCCAAACTTCAGCATTTTCATAAGCCTCTAAAAAGCCTTTAGCCCCTTGTGCCTTGGGATCTAAGGAGATAAAGCAGCCATGGCAGCAGGCAGAGTATGGAAGTGGGCAATTGTGGCTAGTATCTCAGATGGACAAGGGCTGCCAAGAGTTAAAACACCAGTGAGGGGAGAGGTTTTAGGAAAAAATGGTATCCCCTCTTCTTTAAGGTTTGCTGAGACACTCGTCCAGTTTATCTTTTGACTACAGATTAGGCCATTTCCCACTTTGGGCATTTAGAACAAGAGATGCCAAACTCCTGTGTGCGCGCTTGCACAGCCTCTGAAACAAGCTTTGAAGACCCTGACTGTATTGAGTTCATCCAGAGACAAATCCCCCCCTCAGTCTCCGAGCCCCATGGTTATCAAGGAAAAACCCATAGCTGTGGTTAAGAGGGCCCGCTCTGCGTTTCCTTCATGCAGTTCTCACGAGATCCCTACCAGGGCCGACGTCCTGCAGATGCGGAGCCGAGGTCCCATGGACCTCCCTCAGCACCTCGGCTGGTTAGTGACAAGGCACTCACGGCCAAGTCCTGCTTGTATTTTATTTGTCACCGTATTGTAACGCAGCTTTATGTGGTCCGTTACAACAAAGCGATGCCAACGCACAGTCATTTTTATATTGAACAAGCAGGCCTCCTAAAGGGTGATTATAAACAACTTTATTTTGTTCCCCTCTGTTCCTTCAGAATCATTGTATGTGTCTGGTTCTCCTTCTGCCCCTGGATGAAATCTAGGTCAACATCAATGATTTTTCTTGTCCTTCTTCAGTAATAAAAAGGCATTTCATCACTTCTAGTCACACAATCTCACATACACACACACGCACACACGTGTGCGTGCACATGTGAAAAATTTTGTTAAATGCAGTGAAAATTTTAAAAACATACAGACTCTCCCACTGCCCACATAGTCCTCCACCTGCGGTGGGAAAGGACAGTGTTCTTGACTTCTGTCCTTACTCTACTGGTCACCCCGCCACCAGCTGTAGCTTCTGACCTCTCAGGGCTGAAGGGGAAGACAGGGAAGAGAGTGAGGGGCAGGAAAGTCCTTAATGATGGATGGACCCAGCATGGCCTCAGTTATCCCAACTGTGGCGGGTTTGGAAATGACTCTCTTTGGAAGCTTTTGTGGGTTGCTTGGACCCCTCCCATCACTGGAGGCCCCCCATATGCCTTTCCTTGAAGCAAGTAAATGCCTCTCCACCAGCCAGTCGTGTACAGCTCCACACACAAAGCCCTCCAGGTGGACCCCTTCACCAGCATTTAAACAACCCCACACACTCCTGGCCCACACCTGGACTCCAGGGCTTAGTGCCCCAGCAAGCACCCTCCGACCCTGCACTGTGAGGTTAGCAGGTCTCCTCAGGGATTTCCTGGTACAGGTCCTAGGGGAGCCCCCTTCTGAGGGTCTCTGTTCAGGAAGAGCACCTGCCTTCCCTGTGG
Source organism: Hippopotamus amphibius kiboko (assembly GCF_030028045.1). Lineage (NCBI taxonomy): Eukaryota > Metazoa > Chordata > Mammalia > Artiodactyla > Hippopotamidae > Hippopotamus > Hippopotamus amphibius. The sequence goes on along the minus strand of NC_080202.1, from coordinate 5,497,191 downwards.
GAGGGGCACTTGTTGCACCCCCAGAACCCTCCCCAAAGTCTTGTGTGCTCATTTCTAGCCCTTTCAGCATCTATCACTTTGATCCTATAAACCCTTGAGAGGACCAGAGGCCAGGTGGTCTGGAATCTCAGTTTGGAGTTGGAGGAGTAGTTGGCCTGTATTGTGTTGGTGCGTCATCCAAAACGGAGCCTGAGGCAGTTCCATCGTGACATTCTGTTACAAATACACATGGAAGAAATGAAGGAAAGGCCTGCCAGGCACTCAGTTTCCTCATTACTTGTGGACATAATGCCTAGACTCTTAGGCCACTTCACAGCATTGTTGTAAGGATGGCAACCAGACTCAAAACCAACACAACACAAAACACTGAAGAGGATGGAACGTCATGAAACTCCGAGGCCCAGTGCCGGCAAATGACTTTTAAGATGCCCGTTGATGGCTTTCTTCATCGTGTAACAGTGTACCCTGCCTTGGTGCGGCTGTGAGCTCGTCCTCCCTGGGAGGTGGCGACGTGGGCATGAGGGGTTGCGCTCTGCATGTGCGTGTGGTGGGTTGAGAGTGCCCGTGTGTGTCTGTGTGTGTGTGTGCTCGCGTGTGTGTGCTCGCACGTGTGCACGTGCTCCTGCTCCCTCGGGTGTAGGTGCACCTTTGTGTATCTCGTGATATCTGCCTTTTAGCCAAGACCTCTAAACCAAGATTAAAAATACAAATTCAGGTCAAGACATAGTCACAAGCTTTATTTTTGAAAAAGAGAACTTCATCATGTAAATCATGATTGTATAAAATGACCTTCTGTCCTGGCCCACTCTGCCCCCCAGAAAAGACTCTGGCCCCAGAGAAGACATTTTCAATGTGTTTGCATTGAGGGCACTCCGCTGAGCACAAGGAGTGGAGGAACAGCCTCAGAATTGCACCCCATTGGCTCTTCAGGTGATTTTTGACAATTGAAAGAGTGACACTGAGATATTTACTCACTTTGTTGCAGCTGCCTACGTTCCCCAAGTACAGAGGGTCCTCAGTGTTCAGAGAAGGGAAGGGGGGAGGGCATCAAAGAAAAGGAAGATGAGAAAAGGAACCATCTCAGGAGGGCTCCGGGCCCTTCCTTCTTCGCAAAGGGAGCTGACCCCAAAACAGCTGATGAAAACAAAGTCTTAAGTAGCACCATGAGCCTCTATAATACCAAAGTTTTTGCTGCTGCAAAACAGCATGAACTTGACAAATCGTGAGTTCACAGAGACCAACAGGGTTCCATAGCTGTCCAACAACACCTCTAGGATGGAAAAATCCAGTGTTTTAGAGCATATCTGGGTCTCTCTTTGCAGATTTAAGAAGATAATTCCAATCCCAGAGCAGAGCATGGTTCAGATGCTGTGCCACCTTCTTGAGTGTCTGCTGACCGAGGAGGACATCCCTGCAGACTGCCCCAAGGAAACCTACGAGCTTTATTTTGTGTTTGCTGCCATTTGGGCTTTTGGCGGAGCAATGGTCCAAGATCAGGTAAGAGGGTGTGCTGAGGCTAACACCCCACTAACCAGCAAAGATTTGGAAGATGGAACAGCTAAATGTCAGAATTAACACAGAAGCGCCGAACTAGTTAGTGATCTCTCCCTCGCTCTGCTGGAGACGCCAGTCTCCTTAGGAGGGCTTCATGTAGTGAGACAGATGAGATTGGGCTATGTTTTGAAATGTTGCTTTTTGAGTTAGTGAACGTATCCCTAACTTTCTTGGATAGCTGCTGACTGAGTTTGAAAAACTGGAGGTATAAGTACCTTATTGTGCAAGGTGATGTGTGTTTTATAGGTGGGGTAGTGCTGTGCTGTAGAAGCTTGAGTGGGAGGAATCCCTTTAGCCTTCTTAAAAACCTTCCAGAACAAGCACTTACCACTCTGTACCAACCATCACATCTTCATACCCCTGAAATGCAGAGCTATCCATAGAAGGTTAGACCAAAAGTTAACTGACATGTAGGGGTAGGAAACTGGAGTTGTATTTATCTCATGGTGTTGGCTGCTGTTCATGCTGTTTGGAGGTATCTTGGCATCCTATTTTCTAAGTCTTGTGTATTCCCAACCTTTTTCTTTACTTAGTTTCCTCCAAGTAAAAGGAACTTTACCTAGAAACAACATATTCGAGGTGAGGCAGACCAGTCTTTTGCAACTGACTGTAGCTATCAGGCAAAATCATATAAAGGCTGAGAACATGGACTCTGGATTTGAGTTGTAACTCTGCTGCTTATTATGTGGGGACCCTGGACAAGTAATTTAACCTCTCTCTACCTTACTCTCCCCATGTGTGCAAAGGAGGTGAGAGTGATAACCGTGGTACCCAGTTCCTAGGATGGCTGTAAGGATTAAATGAAGGGGAGCTATTTTAATTGCCCACGTGTGAAGCTCTTAGAATAGTGTTTATTATTAATGTTCTCCTACCATAAATATTCAGTTTCACAGCAAATACGTGGTGCCTTTCTCACAACAGGGGATTAAACCAAGCTGCAAGTGTTAGAGAGTTATGATTTACTTTTCCTGGTCTGGGTTGATTATGGGCTCTTCCAAAGGAAAAGGTAAAAAGTTTCAGCTTCTCAGGGCAAACCATGTTCTAAGAATCCAAAAAGGAGGTGAGCTGGTAAAATTAACAATTAATTTAGAATTAACAGTGTATTCTTTAATGGGCTCTGATTGGAACATTTATCCTACCTCCCATCACCCCCTCCATGTTCTTGGTGCTCACAATTCAGAAAGCAGCTCTCAGAAGCGCCTGGAAGTCTGCAGGCTTTCCCCACCTCCCTCTGCAGGGCTAGATGCTGGTGGGGAAGGGGGATGCTTCGAGGGCAGGAGGATGCCTGGACTGGGAGTTTGGCGTCTGAGAATTTCATGCAGCCCATTCTGTGGCCCTTGGAGCTTCTCCAGGGGCTGCTTCTTTCCCAGCTTCACATTTCCTCTTTGAGGCAAGGAGCCAGCGTGTCCAGCAGGATGGATGAGAGCCTCGCTGAGTGTGCAGAGATCCAGAATGCAGAGGTTGTGGCTTTCCCTCAGTTGCAGTCCCTGGCCTTTCGGCTGCTGAAATGTCAGCCAGCAACCACCGCTGGGTTTCCCTCTCACGCTGGTGCGAGCAGGCAGTGGGGTATCAGGGTAAAGACACTTGGTCAATTTTTCTGTCTCCGTGTATAAAAATTTAAATCCGCTCAATTCTTTTTAAAAGCCCGGGAGAAAGCATCCCTCCAGGCTTCCCAGGCTCTGGAGCACTTGGAGCTGTCAGCAGCTGTGCTGGCATGTGGGGAGAGAACACAGGAGAAAGCTTTTAGCAGCAGGGACTCTGCAAGACTCCCACATAGCCTTCATTCAAGCCAAACACAAAATAATGCTGTAAATCAAAAAGTACTAAGTTGACCAAAATATTCACATCAGGAACACCAATGGTTTAAAAAGCTGTTATTAAAGCAAAGTAGAATATAATACAAAATACAGCCCATACCTGGGAAGAAGTTCCAGTAAAAAAGGGAGGGGCGGATCCTGGCTAAAACTTTGCAGCAATCACAGGAAATTATTCTCAGAAGCAAATGATCTCTCAGCACCGGATGGGCAACTGAGAACCTGGGTTCAACTCCCAGTTCTGCCATATGCTGCTAGAGGAGTAACCTTTGAGGTTTTGCGTTTTCATACATAAAATAGGAGTAATTTTCAGTAGTCAGGATGACTTAGAGCATTGTGAAGATCAAATGAGGTGATACTGTGTTCCAAACTCTGCTACATTGTACCACACTGTATGCCTCTACAGCCTTAGTGTTGTCATGTTCAAAGGGCAGGAGGGGGACCAGAGAATTGTCAGAATCTAAAGGAGATGAGGTTCAGAAGGGGCCTCTTCACTGAGGTCTTTGCTGAAGAGATGCTCAAAAAGAGTCAAAGTGAGAAAAGGCTGTTGGATGACTTAGCAGACAGAGGTGACCTTGTCTTTCTAGAGTCCAATTACAGTAGAAGGTGAGGTCAGACACCAGATTACAGGAAACCAGACAGTGTTGGTGTAGCCCAGCTAACACGTTGGCTGAGAAACTGACTGGGTAGCTCAAGGTGGAATTAGGAGTGAGAAAAGTGCTTAGGTGTTTTGTGGGGGAGCCCTGTTTTCCATAGTGTAATTCCATTTAAGAAGTTGTCTAAAAGTCAGTCTTTTTAATTTATAGGAAGATTTTAATCTCTGAGAGTACTCAAAGTTAAGGATATAAAGTTCCCACAACACCTTGCTGTTATGACAGATAAAAACACAGAAAGGATAACCCTTGAAATCATGTAACGTTGGTCATTTTAATTTTTTGTACCTCTTTTAAATTCTGTTAGTGTATTTACCTCATTGTAAATATTTCTGAGGGTACATTTGTATTTTGCTTTTGACCTTGATTCTGTGATTTGGATGTCAGCACCTTCCCTAAAAAGCACCAGTATGTTAATGGTATGTTTAATGTCATGATCCCAATTGGGTTATTCATTGTTAACCATGTTTTCAGTCTATATGTGTATCAGCAGTATTTTTAATGAAGAATTACAGAGAGAAAAAAAAAAAGAATTTTATCCATGAGTCAAAAATCAGGAGTTTTTCCTAAGGCTTCTGATTGCAGAGAACAAATATTGGGAAGACAGTGTCCCCTTAATATGAATTCAGATCAGAATAAGAACAGCAAACAAATCTGTCCATAAGGCCTGTTTCCATTCTCTTTTTAAGATGAAAAAATTCAATCCTACTTACCTAAGAGACAGCAAAGTAAGTTCCATTTCTTCTAAGTCCAGATGTGTTGCCATGCGCCCAGCTCCCTGGTCTGTCCTGCTCCCCAGGAACATTTCCTCAAATGCCCAGTCTGGATCTCTTCCCTTCTTAGGGTTTTTCCGAGGTCACTGTGCTCACAGAGTCGGTTTGCTCCCCCAGAGGGTTGCCAGTAGCAACGGGTGTGTTTGGGGGCGCGTGTGTGTGTGTTTCGGTTTGGACACAATAGCTTGAGTGCATGGGTGCATCACCCTGTCCTTAGGTCTCATGATGTAATATGTACACATGTAAATTATACATCTCTCCCTTTCCTTCTGTCAGAAGGACCTGCATAGCTTTGTCTCTACTGCTCCTAGATTTCAGAATTTTAGCTCTTGAAGGAAATTTAGCAATACCCTTTCCTAGAATCAGATGAGGAAACTGGGACATGGAAAGACTGATTTGTCAGTGATTATGTACTCAACTCCCCTGCTGAGGCTCTTCTCACCGCACCATCCTGTGCCCCCAGGTGTCACCATTTTATCCCTTCCATTGTTGCAGAAATCAGTCCATCGAGAAACCAAGCACCATGCTCGGAGGATTGGAGAACTCAGGTTTATTAAGCTGGCGGCCCCAGACGAGCGAGCTAACTAACGCTCTAAAGTTCTGGGCCCCAAGTTCAGGGTGAGCTTTACTTTTATAGGGGTCAGTGCACATGGTTACAGTTAGCATTGGTAGATTGGTTACTTGGTTTAAGGAGCGCGGAAGTTTCCAAACAGAAACTTAAAAGAGCAGGTGCAGAACAGTCCATATTTAGCAAAACATCCTATGGTTACATTTGATTGCTAGGCCATCCTGTTTTTGTTTTTCCTTTTCATTGCAGCAAGCATATTTTACAAAAGCAGAATGAGCATGGAGTTATTTTTAGCTGAGTGCAAGTTTCTAATTTTCCTCCTCACCATCCCTGACTGCCGTCCTGGAGGTTGCTCAGAGCCTTGGGAGTCTAGAGGGATAGGGGTGGATCTGTCTTGGTGCCATAGGCTCCTACTCTCCTCTGTGTTCTTACACCTCCCTCGCTCACCCTCCACCTGCCAGGGCTCTGAGATGCACGATGCCAAGGCAGCGCAGCCACCTGGACAAGCAGGGGCGCACGTACATGCTCAGGGGAAGCCCCTGCTTAGCTGGGCCTTGTTGGGGCTGATCCTCGGGGACCAGCAGGAGCCCTCTTTGCTCCCAGCTCTGGCCTTCTGCCCAATGAGGGCAGCCTGTCCAGGCTTCTTGTGCTCTGCAGAGCCTTGACTCCTGACCTGCTCTGTTTTGGCAGCTAGTGGACCACCGGGCGGAGTTCAGCAAATGGTGGCTGACCGAGTTCAAAACAGTCAAGTTTCCCTCCCAAGGAACCATCTTTGACTATTACATAGACCCAGAGACCAAGAAATTCGAGCCTTGGTCCAATCTCATCCCTCAGTTTGAATTTGACCCCGAGATGCCTTTGCAGGTGAGTGTGGCTGAGCGACCAAGGACGTGCAGTGTCCCCAGGATCTGCAGTGGCTCTAGTGGCAGCCCCTTATGGATATCTAAAGGGTTTAACCTCACTAGGAATTAGTCGTCCCCAGCTGCTTGTCTTCTCAGAGGAAATTAAAGGTGCAGTGAAGTCACGAGATCTCCTAAAGCCTAGATAACTTAATCACTAGACCCCCACAGGCATCCTCGCAAGAGAGGGAGGATCAGGCAGAAGGTTCTAACAGAGAGGCCACAGGGAGGTGGACAGCTGGCAGAGGGGAAGGGCCTGCTCTCTACACAGCGCATGCATTAGTAGGAGGGTCTCACTGGGTATTAGAGGGCCCTCCTGCCCAGGGTAGTGAGCTCACCGACCCCAGCGGAATTCCCTCTCCCGAAGTCTCTGGAACACTTTGCCAGCATCTGTTTCTCCCCCGAGCCCCTGCACCCTCGTCCTGTTCCCGCTCCAGGCCTGCCTGGTGCACACGAGCGAGACCATCCGGGTGTGCTACTTCCTGGAGCGGCTCCTGGCGCAGCAGCGGCCGGTCATGCTGGTGGGGACCGCGGGCACCGGCAAGTCGGTGCTGGTGGGGGCGACGCTGGCCAGCCTGGACACGGAGGAATACCTGGTGAAAAGCGTGCCCTTCAACTACTACACCACGGCAGCGATGCTGCAGGGTGAGTGTTACCGAACACATCAGAACATGGGGCGAATCCGGCCCGCTGCTCGCCGCTTACAAAGTCAGTTACGTCCTCACCAGTGGTAGAAGGAAAAGGTGCCTTTAATCAGAATGCCGGCAGTCTGGGGAGATGGTGGACACCTTGTGCCCGAAAGACCATCTCCTAAGATTCTCGTTGGCGATGAAACTTTTAAAGAGAATCAGAGAAGGGATCTCAGTTCATCGCTGAGATGGAGGGGTCAGAATCACCGTCATCCCCCACTGTGTGCAGGCTTGTCGACTCCTGGTGATCTTCCTCTAGACGTTATCTTGTTCATACAGTTTGGTCACACAGTGTTTTGCAAGATGACTGAAGGGGAAGTTAGGGAAGAGATCTGGTCATCTGTTAATTATTCTCCATTTCTACTTCTTTGATCTAAGGGAAGAACTGACAAGTTAGGCAAGGCATTCTGTGATTAAAAGATTTGAAAGGTGTGCTTGGGCCAGAGATGAGTAGTAGAGCATGGGGTGCCTGGTTTAAGAGTTAGTTACAATATCACTTTGCTAAAGTGACAGGAAAAGGGGTTTCCTGCTGAGGGCAGTTTCCTACAAGGAGCTGCTTACATAAGGGGCCCAGGGGATGTGGAGGAGGGGGTCAGGGTATCTGAGTGTCCACGTCCTGACGTCCCCTACTGGAGCTGGAGCTGGAACAGAGGTCAGGCACCTCCTGGGCTTGACGCCCAGGGGCAGCACTATGCATTCCCCTCCCACTCCCTTCTCGCCTCTCTCCTCCCTTCTCTGTCCCACTTTCCGGCACCCTTAACAAGGTCCCCTTTCCCGTCCTTTCTCCTTAAGTGCCTCCCTGGCCTGCTGAAGTCCTCCAGAGCAGGAGTTCAACACAGAATAGGTCAGCACCTTGATGACAATGAAAACAGAAAACCATTGGGAGATTTCCATGGGCTTGTAGACTCCCGGCACCAGGTGTACCTCTAGAGATCGTTTCATTCACCCCTCATACCTTATAGGTGGGGAAACTGAGGCTCTGGTAAAAATACACAGTTGCCCAAGGTCACCATCAAACGGCAAGGCTGGTGTGGCACGTCTAGTCTGCTGACCACATGGAGCCTGCATTTCACTGGGAGTTTACATGTTGGGCTTCCAGGGGTCTCCCCCTTGCCAGCCACTTTCTCCTTGACCTTCACTTACTGTTGGGTCTCCTTTTATATAGAAACACTCATCACATTTACCCTAGAAACAGCCTCCTTTTGAAGAAGTGCCCAAGCCAACCTCCCATGAAGATGAGGGGAGTGGCAGGGCTGGGGAGGAGCCCTGCTCTCACTCCTCACAGGGTAACAGCCTTGTCCCACTCTCTGTCCCTCGGCCTGGGCTTTTCCACGTGAGACCAGGCACATCCCCACCCCTAGAATGCACAGTCCACTAACAGTGAGGCTGTTTGCAGATTGGAAAGTTACAAGCCAGGCTTATACGTGGAAGTGAATCTGGTCTGGTCCTTCTGTGGCCCCTGCCCAGTGTGAACCCGAGAGTCAACCAGCATGGTGCTGCCAGTGCTGTGCTTTCCCCAATTCCCATGTGAGGGAACAGCTCACTTCCCACCTTCTTTCTGCACCATGTTGCCAGCTCTTCCAGGGTTGGAGTCCAGCCAGCAACTCATGCTAGTGGGGGCTGCAACTGTCTCTACCTTTCACAGCAGGTACGCACCTGAAGCTTGTGGATGGAAGTTAAGGTCCTCCACCATCCCCCACTCAACGACAGGGAGACTTCACCTCTTTGTCAAATCAGGCTTCATCCCATGCTGGGCTGGTAAAAGTTTCACACCTTCGGCCCCAATTTAACAATTGACTGTCATTCCCACCTGGATAACAAGTAAGACAAGCTGAAGTGATGGAGACTGTAGCAGTGTTACCAAGTCCAAGCTTGCTCTGCTCACCACAAAACAGGCCAGTGAATTGGAGACGAGGTGTTGAGGCAAGGAAAGTGACCTTACTTGGAAAGCTGGCAGACTGAGAACGTGGCAGACTAAAGTCTCAAAACTAACCATCTTATCTGGGTTTGGTTGCAGTTTCTTTTATAGAACAGAGGTGGAGAGGAGATGAGGAAGTAAAGTAAAAAGACCATAAGATTTGCAAATGTCCCCTGGAATGGCCAGCCTGAGGGAGGGGATGTGTGGTTTCTTCTTTCTTGCAGCCATCCACAGGTGCACAGGGTCAGGATGTTTCCCTGAACAAAGGCACTTTGGTTTAACATTCGGCAGAGGGGCAGGATTCCCCCAGGCAGGCCATTGTGTACAGACGGTATCCTTTTCGTGAACCAAAGTGACGGGAAGCAAAGGTTAAAGTAAAAGAAACAGATCCAACATGTAGTCAGATTTGGCTCTTCCCTGTTACATCAGAACTTCACTAGTCTGTCAATGATGTGAGCATCTTCTATTTGAGTACTGAAAGAACACTCCGATTTTTTTCTGCTCTTCACAATGTGAACAGTTATAGACATGATACACTTGTGAGTTTGTTTTCTTAACTCTGCACAATCAGTGAAACAAATCAAGCCCTGGTCTGTGTGTTTACCAGTTCCTGGAGTGTAAATACTCCCACCGTGACCAGTTTCAGGCCGCCCTCACCGTGTCCGTGAGCATGGAGTCAGGAAGAGAAGCACAGCAGAGCACTGTTCATCCTTCTGCTCTGCAGATTCAGTAGATGAACACAATCTCAAGAGCACAGATAATGGCAAAATGCAGTCAAATAATTTGCATGTGATGAGTTTTGAATATTCATTACCTTTGTTTTTAATATAATTTACTTAATTTTAAGTTTATCTAATTTATGTTTTTAAATAATGGCTGTGTTGAACCACCAGCTTACAAAGTTCCCCGTTTTGCAGTCAGCTCTCAAGAGGCAGCTCCAGTAAACCACTAGCTTCATCTTGACTCCGTGAGACCTCAGCCATCATCAAGCCACACAATGTCATAACCTTCCATCGTGGCCTGGCATTGTCACATCCAAACCTGGCAGTGGTCACGAGCAGACTTCACATGCCTGGCTGGTTTACATCCTAACGCTGTTTTGCTACTGAACATATATACCTCTACACTTACCTGCAAGCCTTGAGTCCAATGACTGATCGGATTATCAGCTCTGTCCATTCTTACTGCTACTATAACTACACTGATAATGGTAATAATAATAATAATAATGATATTATCAAACACTCACCAGGTATATGTTAGGAACTAACCTGAGATGAGACCTTTACACATTTTTAAATCATATAATCTTGTACAACCATGTAAAGTAAGTATTTGTATAATCCCCACATTACAGATGAGAAAACCAAGGCATGGAGAAGTTAAGCTACTTGAGGCTTAACTTAGTACACAGTAAGTGGTGGAGCCAGGATTTGAACCCAGACAGTCCAACTTCAGAGCCTGTGCTCTTAAGCATTAGGCTGTACTATCTCCCTGATAAGAAAATACTTTGGAAACTGAAATAAATATTTGATAGTATTACTCTTATCATTAGTGGTACTACTTGAGTAGTCTAGAGAAATTGTTGTCTAGAATCCTATTATAATGATTTTATAATGCAAAAAATACTTTAACTAGAGAGTGAAAATTCATAGCCAAGGAAAAGGAGGTGAGTTTCATACCCTTGACTCTGAAAAATGCTGGATTCCCTTACTTGGAACCTCCCACCCATTACTTTAGTCACAGTCCAAACAAGTTTTCTTAATAGGCTCCTTAGCTGAAAACATTTTAGAAGCAAGAAAACAGCAGGTAAAAAGGGTGCTACCAACGATTAGAAAAGTGGGAGCAAGGAACCTGGTATCCAACAAGAAATAGAAAACATAAGGAGATGGAGGAACCCACAGGGTAGCTGCTCTGGCATCAGAAAAGCGGCAAACTGTCCCACCCACATCAGAAGCCCATCACTCTTTTTGAAGCCCAACATTTTCATTGCTGTTTGTACTTAAGACCCTTGGAATTAAAAGAAGATTGAATGTGATGTGGTACAGTCTGCTTTAAAGGCCAGATAGTACACCCAGACAGATGTGCAAAATGTGTGTTTATAATGTGTCTGTCTGCACATTAAAAGATAGTACATAGCCTAATTATCCTATGATGGAATGCTAAGCATTATTACAGAGACTGAGGAAAGTCTGTATGAATTGAGCTGGAACCGTTTCCAAAATCTTTGTGGAGTGAGAAAAGCAAGACACAGAACAGAGTATAGTATGCTCCAAATCGTATCCTGTTTAAAAAGAAATACATAAAAATTTGCATATATATATATACATACACACACACACATATATATATATATACTCGTACATCTATGCTTACACATACTAAGAATATCTCCAGGAGGACACACAAGAAACAGCAGTTGCCCCTGGCAAGGGGAACTGGATGCTAAGAGTAGGATGGAGAATGACTTAAACTTTTTAAAAATTATGAAATACTTCAAGCATGCAGACAAGCACAGAAAATAGTATAACAGATGCCCATGTACCCACCACCCAGACTTCACAGATGTTAGCATTTTGTCATTCTGCTGTGGAGCTTAGCATTTTAAGTACAGCCAACACACCACCCCCCATCCCTTCCTCCGTCTTACCCCTCGTTAACCAGACTAGGACCACTAAAGTTGATGTGCATCGTTCCAAATTTACGCTCTTGATACATATATGTACCCACAGAATACACAGTGTTGTTGTGTGTGTTTAAACTTTGAATATACATCATACTGTAACTTCCTTTGGTAACTTGCTTTTTTCACCATCTTCTGCTTTAATGCATGCTAAGGGTTTCCATCGGTTTTCACTGCTGCATAGAATTCCCTTGGGTGAATGACTCACAGCTCATTTATCCATCTTCCTACTAAAAGGCAGCTCATTTTTTTTTAACATCTTCCCTTTTAAAAGAGCATTTTTGAGTTATAATTGACATACAATACATGGCACACATTAAAGTATACAACCTGATAAGTTTTGAAATATTTACCCACCATGAAACCATCACTACAATCGAAATAATGAACACATCCACCACCTCCAAGAGCCCCTCATCTCCCTTGATAATCCTTCCCTCCCCCCCAGTCCCCCCACCCTGGCCCATGCCTACAGCAACCACTGATCTGTTTCTGTCACAAAAGGTTAATTTGCATTTTCTAGAATTTTATATAATGGAATCATCATACAATAGGCCTCTTTTTTGTCCGTCTCCTTTCACTCAGCATGATTTTGAGATTTATCCATGTTGTTGAGGGCACAATAGTTCATTCTTTTCACTCCTGAATAGCAAGATAAAATGTGTAAAACACTCAGAATGATTCCTAGCATACAATAAGTGTTCAGTAAGTGGAAGCTGTTGTTCTAACAATATTAAAATCCTTCTCAAACTTAAGAATCTATAAATATTATACAATAATCTCTAAGTCCCAACTGCCAAAACAAAGGGAACACAAGCAAACCCATTTGCTTGAAAAAGGCATTTAACATAAACTATGCTAAAACAAAAATAATGTTTTTTGGAAAAAATGTTCCAGCTTTCAAATGGGCAATGACTTCACCCCCGCAGGTCAATTCACTGAGGTCTCCAGGGGGATATTTTGCAGCTCACTCATCCTGCTAGTCCATCGAATGCCATTTTCTCAAAAATCAGATGTTCTTTTATAGAGGAGGCAGCTGCTTCATCTTCCCTGCCTCTTTCCTCTCTTACTGCATCCAGCTCTGGGGGCTCCATTGAGCACTTTTGTAAACTCAGATTCAAAGCTCCTTTAAATGCAAGTGGGGGTTGTGTTTCAAGGCATTCACATTGCTAACCAGTGTGGATAGCACATGCTTTATTTGAAGTTTATACTATGCCAAACCACTGCATTATCAGTAATGCTTTTGACTACAAACAGCAGCAAATCCGATGATAGTGACATAAACAGAGTTTTTTTTTTCACACAACAAGAAGTCTTGAGGTAGGCAGTTGCTAATGCTGAATCAATGGTTCAATGATATTGAGGCTGTAATATCTATTATTCTCTTAGGTGCTCCCTCAGTGTAGCAGAGTGGCTGCTGCTCCAGCCATCACATGTGCATTCCAAATGGGAAAAAAAAGATACAGGGAAGAGTTAGTGCCCATGTCAGGAAATGATAGCTCTCCAGGAACCCCACTGACTTATGTGTGTGTCTTACTGTTCAGAACTGTGTCACATGGCCGCCCCAGCTGGAAAGTGACTAAGGAGATGGAAGTTGGAAATGGTGTCCATCACAGATCTGATGATGGTCTCTGTTTTCACAGGATGAGAAAATGAGGCTTAGAGGTGTTAAGTGACTTCCCTCAAAGTCACAGTGAGCTAATAGCCAAGCTGTCTTATTTCATTGAGCTACAGTGTCCATCCAGTTTGATAAGACAGTAAGTCATGCATCTAAATTTCCATAATAAAATGCCAACTTTGCTTCTGTTCATCTGATATCTGGAGCACATGGATGTCTCTGCCTTTGACAGTAAATAAAATAGGCCCTTCACTTGGTCTTTGAAACTCTCAGACTTCACTTGACCACTCAACCAGCAGCTGCACAAATCACAGGTTAATAACACTGACATCATGGCTGAGAGAGGCAAATCTCCATTCTTCCAGCTGCTCTAAATGCCACAGACCCAGCTGAACTGCTCTCTTCCCTTTGCTGGGTTAGCATTTAATGATCCACCCTTGGGTGCTGTTGAAAGTTAGGATGATAAAAGATAATTTTAAGTTTTTTTTATTATTATCTCCTGTAAAATCTCAGTTAAAGACCATGCCCATTTTGCAGCATGACACACCTTTGGTAAGTTTCCACGATATATACCTTTTAGAATTGGGTGCCTGAAAAGTTTTCTCGTACCAAAGTAGAGATGGGTTTGTACCAGTGATTTGGGATGACATGGTTACTATAATTAAAAACAGGTTTAGTTCTCAGCTTTCGAGGAGGCCATTCATAAAGGACAATGTGATCGTTTTTATTTGGTTACAGTAACTATGTCATCACTGATTACTGGTACAAATAAGTTTCTTGTGTGTTGTTTAGGAATCCCTTTTTAGTCTTTAGTTTAATTGGTCTATTTTATGTCTGTTGAAATAACTTAAGCCTTTTCTTATTCATTTTAAAAATATAATTTTTAAAACTAAAAGATTTGCAATGACCCATAAATAGGACAGTTTAGAAAAGGAGTAAAAACTGGGTCATGGCATAAATGGGCTTATATTTGCAGTATGAAGGGCGTGAGCCAAAACGATGCTCGTCACAGTCCTGAATTCTCCTGCCGTCCACCTGCGATCTCAAGTATTAGTTCAACAAATATTTGAGTGAGAAATTACACTAATTAGATAGGAGCTCAGGTGTCTGAGTCCTTGTGTAAAACAAATCTCCATCACCAATTCATTAAAAGTTTAAGGTTGGACAGAACCTTCAAAGATCTGATTAAACTCTCAACCTCAAAGGAGCATTACATTATCACAGGTAGGCAGCTCTCGCCACCTGCCTGAATGTCTTCCAAAAAGGAGATGATACAAAATTAAATCATCAAAGACCATCTAGTGGGCAAGACACTCTACTTGGAATAGGGGGAGAGGGTTTCAAAGTATAAGGAAATTGAAAACAACACATTTCAGATAATTAGGGAAACCGTTCTGTAAATTTCGGCACCTCCAAATTATGGAACACAATGCAACAACTAAAAATCATGTTTTAGGAGATGAGGTGTTATTATCTGAAGAGGTTTACAATACGTGAAATGAAAAAACATGTACAGTCAGAATATACAGTTATCATTCCAATTTTGTAAAGGAAAAAAATCTAACAGAGCAAATAGACTAGAATGAAACACACCAAAATATTGAAAGTAATGCTTACTGCTAGGTGATAGAATTATGGGCAATTTTCATTTCCATCATTATGAGTTTCTGTGCTTTTCAATCTTTATATAATGAATATGTGTTATTTTATAATCATGCAAAGTATGTTATTTTTTGAAAGAATAAATGAGCACCCGTTATAATATAACTGAAATGTCTTAACATGTGAAAAAATGGATAATATGAAAGGAAAATAGTTTGAACACAGATACACAAATCATGTTGGTACAAAGGTTAATTATTAATGATCTCTGTCAAAAACATCAGGCAATGAGTTAACTAAACCTGGGATTGCTGAAGGGCGGAAGCCAGGTCATAGGAAAGCTGAGGAGGTAGTTTGCTGTGGTGGTTACGTGAGGTGCCATAGTCAGGCAGACCTGGTTAGAATCCTGGCATTGCCCTCAGTAGCTGGATGACCTTGGATAAAGTCCCTTTATTTCCCTAAGCCTCAGTTTTCTCATTGGTTGAAAGATGTTTTTAAAGGTGACTGATGCAGGCCAGGGCTGCTCTGAGGGGTCACTGGTAAGGTACACGTCAAGTTCTCCATACGGAGCCAGGTCCCTAGTGATGCCCCGTGAATGAATGAGTGAATGAATGAATGCATGGCTCTGGTGCTCAGAGACTAGAGGAATCATGAGACTGCAGTGGTCGGGAAAGCCCTGGAGAGGGGTTGGGACATGACAGCTCACAAGGCCGCTCTTCCCCGGTGAAACGAAAGAAGCATTGAAAGCAGTATCGACAGCCCTGGGTTCTAATTCCAGCATGGCATTCAGCCTGCCTCTGTTTCCTCTGTTTCCTTAGTTACACAGGGGGGATGATACGTCTTTCTTTGTCTGTTCGTGGAGTTTGTTATCATAGTAAATCATTCATTCACTCATTCTTTAATAATTTTTGAACACCCTACTCTCTGCTAGGTAGTATTCTAGGTGCTGGGGTTATGACAATGAGAAAAACAGAGGAAGATTCCTGGCCTTATGGAGTTGCTAACGTGGAGGGTAGTGAGATTAATAAACAAGATGAATAAGAAGGATATAGAGGATGTTAAGTGGTAATAAGTGTTATGGAGAAAAATGAAGCAGGGGCAGGGAAGAGGAGGTGGGGGTTTTAATTCAGGCTTGAGTGGCAGGGAAGGGCTTCCTGAGAAGATGGCATTTGAGTAAATAAACACATTATGGAAGCGAAGAAGCAAACTTCTGGCATTTGGGAGAAAAGGATTGCAGATGGAGGAAGCAGTCAGAGCAAAGGCCCCAAGGCCTTGAGTGACTCGTGAGTCAGAAGCAGGATGGCTGGAGCAGAGGGAGTGAAGAGAGGAGCAGTAGGAAAGAAAAACCAAGATGCGAGGTTTGCCCAGGTAACCAGACTGGCTTTTGCTCCAAGCAAGAAGGGACGCCACCCGAGGGTTTTAAGCAGGGGACTGGCGCAGTCAGATTTATGTCTTACAAGGATACCCCTGTCTGCTGCCTTGAGAATATAGCGTAGGGATCTAGGGCAAAAAGCAGCAGGACCATTTGGAAGGATGTGGTAGTCACCAGGTGAGAGCCGATGGACAAGGATGGTAGCAGTGGAGACAGTGAAATGACGTAACAAACAGGAATGCACTTTGAAAATGAAGCAGCTCTTCAAATGCACGATGGTGGTGAAATGGTGCAAGAGGGATGGTGTGAATGAAAACGGGGCAGCTGCTGCTCCTCCAGATGGCGACAGGCTGGCTGCCCAGCCGTTCCCTGTGGAGAAATGCAGTAAGACTGCACAGGTCAGCTCCAGGGCTGGGTATGCCCTTGTGTGCAACAGTGCAGAACCCGGAAAGGTGGTGTGAGGGTCACATTTCTTGATACATCTCATTGGTTTAGTGCCTTCAACATAAACATTTTTGCTGAAATGTAAACCCACTTCTGCTCCCCCAGTTCTGCCTGGAAGCAGAACTCACTACATTCCATTCTCAGTGGGACTTGGAGCAGAGCTTGGCCAGGAAGAGATCCAGCATGTGTGTGCCTTTCCCGGGGAGACCTCTCTTTCCCTGGAGTGCTTAACATCATCCTTTTGAGATAATCCCATGCATCCCAAGCCCACTTCTTGCTAACCGGCGTGCTTTTCTCCTCAACAATCCTTGAGAAGTATAAAAAGCTTAATCAACCCAAATTACAGGGTCTGCTTAATTCCAGGAGTTGATTTGAATATCATTGCTTTGGGAGGAGGAGAAACAAGTCTTCCTAAAGAGAGAATCTCCTATTAGAAGGACAGTTCTCCAAAGCGTGTCCTTGGCAGCCCACTAATTATATTTCATTTTGACAGATCTCGTATATAGTTGTTATATCTTAAGGGGGGAAGAAGGTGTTGGGTGATTAATTGGTTGATAGTGTATGTTAATTGCATGCTAATTAAATTTAAATTTAATTCATATTTGGAACACTTAATTTAACTCAGGACCAGAAAATTAGAATATTCAAGCTTCTTGAAGGCACTTGTCTTTCTATCTGTCACCTTCATATGTCTGTTGACACGTCCTCCTTGTTTACAAACTTGTTTTTCAAGAAACGGGATCAGATGTTTCTTAGAGCTTCCAGCTATAATAGTATTGGTTCTTGCAATACATAAATATCTAATTGCTTTATTGAAAAAATGTACCTGTATCTCTACCCTATTACCTAAATTTGCTCTAAACAAGTCCTGTCAGGCTGGGAAACTGTACTCTTTGATTCCTTCCCTCTGGCTGGATAATTGAAGAAGCAACTCCAAGAGAGAGTCTGTACTTCCATTTCCAGAAAGGCACTGAGATTCTCTGATACCCGAAGGGGGGGTTGGGGGGGAGAGGCGTTCCTTGATACTGGAAGCTCATGGGAAATTCTCTGGGGCTGTTGTTTCTACTCTCCCTCAGGGAAAACCCCAGGAGGCGAACTCTCTGATAACACTGTTGACAAAATATCCAGTATTTCCTCTCTTATAGCCCAGGGGTGGAAGGGGCCTCCTCCCAGCCCTGGGTTGGGCTGCTCTTCTGCTGTCTTAGGTAGAGAGGGCAGGTCTACCCAGGATCTGGTTGTTTGCACATTTCCTTGGGGGTAGAGTACTAGGCCTTGGGACTTCTGTTTCTAGTCTACAAAAAAAACTGTGGACCGCAAGTGTGGTAGCAGGGACGTGGGCTATGAAGTGTAACTGGTTTGGATCTGTATCCTGGCTCTACGTTAGAAAAGTTAATTCATTCTTCCGAGTCAGTTCCGTCATCTGTAAAAGGGGTGATGGTTCTAATCTTGGTGTTGTAAGGATTCAATGAGACCATAAATGTCTATAAAAACCTAACACAGTGCACAGTCAGATGTCCAAAGCCTGGGCTCTGCTGTCACCACTCCTGCCTGGTCATCACCTGCCTCCCCTCCAGTCCTGTAGAACTGCCTGCCGCTGGGAGCAGCTCTTGTTTGCACGCTGCACCATGGCTTGTCCCTGACATCAGACTTGGCCTAGAACTGGCATCTGAGCTTTGAACTTCTTCCCTCACTAACTGGCTCTCTCCTCAGCTGTCCTGGAGAAGCCTCTGGAAAAGAAAGCTGGCAGGAATTTTGGCCCCCCGGGCAACAAGAAGCTTATCTATTTCATTGATGACATGAACATGCCTGAGGTGGATGCCTACGGGACGGTGCAGCCCCACACTGTCATCAGGCAGCACCTGGACTACGGCCACTGGTAAGAGCACACACAAAGGGACTTGGCCGGATGGGGACAGGTCCAAGGCCGATCGCTGTCCTGCTGGAGCTGCAGACCTCAGTGCAGCTCTGGCACGGTGGCAAATCATAGTCCTCAGGGGATTCTGTGTCCTGAGTGCTCTTCCTTCCAGCAGGGAATTAAGACCCATGGGAAGAGCTTGGTCAGAGAAGGTGCTGAGCTCTCATTTAAGGAAAAAGGGCTACTTTTTTCTTCAATATTTATCTCTAAAGTTGCCTTCTCCAAGCTCCCAAAGCAGAATTAACCAGTCCCCACCGCCACCCCATCTCACCCCACCCCTCTCCCCCGTGGTCCTGTCGCACTGAGCAGGGCCTTCACTGAGAGCAGCTGACACACTGTATAGCGCACATGTGTCTGCAGGTCTTAACAGCCTTTGTCTCTTCAGAACATCTCATAGGCTCATGCAACAGTAAAGCTTTTAATGGCAAAAGGTATAAACTTGCCAGGAAGAAAACAGCAAGTCAGTGATTTGAGATAACTCTGCCTCACCTTCCTACCTCACACTGAATCTACCGCTGCTGAGAAAGAGCAGGGAAGGCCAGCGGGGGATTCAGAGGGAGGCATTATGATTACGACGGTCACCCGAGTTGCCTTTCGTTCATCCCTAAGGTCTTTGTTGAACACCTGCCATGGACCACCACCCATAGCCTCCACACAAGTATTCAAGCAGCTGAAGTCTCCTGGGAAAATCAGGCTAATTATTGAATAGTTTTACTTTAGATTCACGGTCGCAAACCTTAAATGGGAAGTAAAAACTTCCTGGAAATTCTACTGTATTGCCTTCATATGTTTACATTTCTGCCCTACTTCAGGCCTTCTCCCACCCGACCTCAGCTGATGATCACACCTGCCATCTCCATTTCTAGCTTCCACACCTGTACAACTTATTTCCATCCCCATGTGTCTTTTTCTCCCTCCCCTTATTACATTTTCCCTGAGGCTTAACCACCCACCAGCATCCTGAGTCCACTCTCTCCACCTCCTGAAATCTCACTTCTACTAGTCCCCCTATCTCCTGATGGGCTCCTTCATATCAGTATCTAAATTTGCATAAATTTATCCTATTGTGTTAAAAAAATCATTTTCTAATTACTGCTCTGTCCCTCTCTGCATAACCAGAGTCTCTCCTCTGTCTCCAAACCCTCATCTGCCACTCACTCCTCCATGCACTATGATTAGGTTTCTCTTTCCTCCACTTTAACTGAACTATTGTTGCTCAACTACTGACTCTTTATCTGTGAAATCCAACAGACCCCGCTGGGTCACCATCTTTCTTATTTTTTCTGCAGCACTTGATGTGGTTGACTGCTCTGTCCTTTTGGAAATACTGGCTTCCTGTGCTTTCTGGGTACCACACACCCTTGATTTCCCCCTGCCTCTTTGACCATCTTTGTGGTCTCTTCTTCCTGTGCTACTTCCATAGATACTGTGTCCCATAGGAACCTGTCCTAAGCTCTTGTCTCTTCTCAGTTTCTACCAATGGGTCTAGACTTTTTTTTACCCCCCAAACACATGAATGATCAGGCACATCCCAACTCACCTTGACAACACACTCATCAGCCTGGACCCTCACTCATCTCTCACCCGTGGTTTCTGACTGTTCCAGGTATGATAGAAACAAACTGTCCCTAAAGGAGGTCAAGAATGTCCAGTACGTTTCCTGTATGAACCCCACTGCAGGCAGCTTCACCATCAACCCACGGCTTCAGGTACGGGAGGAACTGTGACCCTGGGGTCCTAAACACCACCTTCCAGGCTGATGTCACTGGACTATGAGTGATAACTGGACCCTCCCCTGTCCCGCCTCTTCAAGTGTTAAATCATACAGGATGTTGACTCACATTTCCCAGGAGACGGAAAAACTCCTAGACCCAGAGTTCTGAAGCTTTTTGAGCCAGAAGGAATCATAGGGTTCATCTAATTCAACTTGGTCTTCAGGATGAGAGAACTTCAGAGAGGTGAATGACCCTCCCAAGGTCATGTGCATTCTCAATATCACATTCAGATTTGGACTCAGATTCCGTTCTCTTCCTGCTACACCACGCTGATGTCTTTGATCAGAGGTCTAAAGCCCATTATTCATTTTAGATTCAACTTAAGTTTGGGTTTAATGTGAGAAATGTGGCCAGAGTGTAGAATTCAAAGCCCTTCTAAGACTTTTTCACTGAAGCGGTGATTTCTATTCCATGGCCACGGACGTCTAGCTTGTGGCCTCCTTCACCTACCTGTGTTTCCCTTGCAGCGTCACTTCAGCGTGTTCGTCCTCTCCTTCCCGGGAGCAGACGCCCTGTCCTCCATCTACAGCACCGTCCTGGCTCAGCACCTGAAGCTTGGAAACTTCCCGGCATCACTGCAGAAATGCATCTCCCAGCTCATCCATCTGGCCCTGACCTTCCACCAGAAAATCGCCACCACGTTCCTCCCCACAGCAATCAAATTCCACTACATCTTCAACCTCAGGGACTTTGCCAACATTTTCCAGGTGAGTCCATCCACTCCGAGACACCTTAGGAGGTTTAGTGATGACCCCATTTCCTCCATTCGTTGCCAAACTCTCAGGCAAAGGCACCGTTCATATGGAGTGATGAACGTGTAAGTAAACAAAGTGCTGTGGGGTCCGTGAGGGTCTATTCAACAAAACAGAGTTCTGTTTGCCTATTAAATTACTTCTTGGTAAGCAGAGTGCATTTCTGAGTTGTTTCCTTTGGGCTGGAGAAGGCTCAGCATTTTGGAGATAATGTTATATAACAATTCCAGCATGCCTAGGAAAGAAAGTGGCACAGAAGAGAGAGAAAACTATTTTACAGACCCTGATGGGACACCCATCATTCTAGGGATGAAAAATAATGTCCTCCCAAACCATGCAGGATAGCTCTGCTTCCTAAAGAAGCCGTGTGGTGCTATTCCTAGGACAGCAGCCACCAGCCACTGGGATGCCTCGGTCCTAAAAGTTCCAGGTTCTTTTCCAGGTCACAGCCATTTCAGATCCTCCCAGCTGCTCATCTGAATAGCGATGGTCTATGTCTGCCTGGTGCTTCCAGTTGCTTGGCCCTTCACTATCAAAACCTCTGGAGGGCAGTGCAGCAAACCCGGCCCCTGTTCCCCTTGGGCAGGTACCGCGTCCTCGCGTGATGTGTGCACAGCCCTCCCATCCTTGATGATAATCCGTAGAGACTGCTTTTCAGAGAGACCCTCTCCAGGATCGTTCTTAGCCACTGTTGAGGGAAAGTGCCTTTTATACCAAGCAGAGGCCACACCTAGAGGGAAATGTCAGCGTGATCAGGGAGGGAGGCATCACCCTCCAGGGAGAGCACATGTGTTAGCGGTTAATTACCCAGGGCACTACCTGCGCAGGAAGGACTCCAGGGAACTTCAGACTACAAAGGTCCAGACTCTGAGGCTGTAGGGCCTGCAGGTTCCGTGGTCATAAGAAGCAGAAACCCACTAAACATTAGTTCAAAGATCCAAGAGTGATGCTCCCAAAAGACTTACCCGGAGGGTGGACCTCAGCCCCACAGCCAGGTCAAGTCTCTGAGAGCCCCTGTGAGCTGGCTCAGGACGGCGCTTCTGGGTCTTGTGCCTCCCAAACATTAGGTCAGTTACAAATGAGGAAACAGACCCACAGAGCTTATACCGATTTGCCTAACAGCACACAGCCAGCGAGGGAAGGAATCGGAATAGAATCTAGGTCTTCAGATTCCTGGCCAGGACCCCTTTCCATCGCGCCATTCTGTCCTTCTCATCCATACCTCCTATGAGGATAAGACAGTGAAGGCAGCAAGAAAGACTCGGCTCCCAGCCTGTAAAACCCACAGCTCTGTGGCCCTCAGGCCTGGATGGTGGCAGAGTTTGTGTGTTCTCACCCTTACCTCCCACTTACTGAGTGGTCACTGAGAAAGACTTCTTTTTTCTAATCACACAAGCTGTCCCTTAAATCTCACTGTGGTAGGATGAGGTGGGGGTGTCGCCATCTGCATTTTCCAAATGAACAAAAAGGAGTTCAGTCGTTCGATCAAATTCGCGCCGCTTGTAGTGGCAGAACTAAAGGGAAGAGAGGCGTTCAGCCTCCCTCACACGAAGCGCCAGCCCAGCTCCTGCCTGGACCGCGCCTTGCCACCTGTGCCGCCTGAAATGCATGCTCACGGCAGCCCTTTGGGGTACACGTTATCATCCCAAGTTAACAGAGTCTCAGAGACCTTGCCTGCTCATAGATGACAGCATGAATGGTCATGGAGGTAGAAAAGTACACACAGTATTAGTGGAATAACAAGCAGGTGGGAACGGACAGCGACATGGAGAGGTCGCGAGTGATGAGATCGGGGAGGGAATTTGAGACCAGAGGGGATCCAACTCCAGTCTGTGATAAAGCTAGCGTTTATTGAGCCAGTCCTGCGCCCTCTGCATCCATCAGCTAATAATTCAGTCCTCACAACAACCACATCAGGTAGCATGCTGATCATTTCCAATTTAGAAATGACAGAACCGTGCCACAGACAGATCAAGTAGCTTGAGTATGTTCACATAACGGTAAACAGAAGCCACACATCCAAAAACTGGGGTGGGGGCGGGGGGGAAGCTCTCCCATGCCAGAAATTCAGGGCAGCAAAACTTCCTCAGGAAGGGGGATTCTAGTCCAGCATGTTTTAGTGGCAACCATGAAAACTCAAGGAGGAACCAGGTAGGGGAGGTATTGGCATGGGGGGCTAAGTCTGTTTCTTTTCCAGACTCAGGAAGCCTGAGAGGCAACCCCAGGGCCCTGTATCCCAGCCGGGCCTCCCTGCAGCCTGCCAGCTGTCATCCCCCTGCCCCGAATGCGGGAGAGTGCACCCCTGCTGGAGCGCCTGCCTCCCTCCAACCCCACCACCCCTCACCCTCCTCCTCCAGAGCCGAGTTTCAAGCCCACAGCTTGGCTACAACCTCCCCCTCCCGTCCCCCTCCCAGCCTGCTTGTCCAAAGGCCTGATGGAAGAGCATAAGGGAAGGTTGATGCCCCCAGTGGGGACAGGCGCTGCCTGAAGAACACGCTGTTTTCCTCCATCCAGCTTGATCCAAGGCTCAATCATTCAGACCTCCTCTGCGCTTCCCTCACGCTGTCCAGAATTCGGACATCAGGACAGAATTTGATAGTGCTCAGGGTAGCAGACATCATTAACTGTTCCCATCTCAGTGCTACACAGAACTGTCTAAGATGGTGCAGAGTTTGCCCTTGACATGCTCTCATGGACTCAGCCCTTAATTGTCAGTCAGCCTAAGCATTTGGCTGTAACAGGGCTTATAAATGTCAGCTGATAGCACACCTCACTGTAAAACCCAGTTCCGAAGTCAGCACTCCTGGCGGGCTTCTTCCTGCCATCCGTACCTCACACGGGGCTGGTACTTAGGAGACCTGGGAAGGATGGTTGGGGCCAGAGGGACCTAATGAGATTTTTTTTTTCTAAAATAAACTTTTGTTAAAATACAGCATCCAAGTAGAAAAGCACACAAGTCGTAAGCATACAGCTTGGTTAATTGTCAGAAGGTCATCACAGCTATGTAACCACGACTTAGATCAAGAGGTACAACATTCCAAGCATCCCTGGAACTCCCCCTGTTTCTTTCTTCCATTCACCCTTTTCATCTCCTCCCAGAGCTAAATACTGTCTGGACTTCTAACACCATAAGTTATTTTGGCCTATTTGGGGGCTTTATGTAAATGGAATCATACGGTAAATATCCTTTTGTATCTTTGTTCAATATTATGTTTGTACTTATATATACAATCATGTCATTGGTAAAAAATGAATCATAGTAACAATTTCTTTCTTTCCAACCCTTAAATCTTCTAATTTCTTTTTCTTACTGTGCTGGCTACAGCTGCCACTACAAGGAAGAGCAGTGGTGAGAGTGGCATTTTGCAGCATTCCTAATTTTAGGGGAAAGCTTTTAATAGTTGGCCATTAAGTGTGATGCTTACTATAGATTTTTGTGGATGCTCTTTACCAGTTTAAGAACATTTCTTTCTGTTTATAATCTGAGTTTTTTTATCATGAATATATGTTGAAACAAATGATTTTTCTATATCTGTTGAAATAATTATATCCATTTTTTTCTCTTTTTTTTTCTGGAAATGGGATATATTACATTGATTATTTTTGAATGTTCAATCAACCTTGCATTCCTGTAACCAACCGAACTTAATTGTTACATGGTGAACTTATTTTCTAGATTCCATTCACTATTTTTTTATATAATATTTGCATTAATAAGATTTTCCTATAATTTCCCTTTTTCTAGTATTCTAAGGTTATGAAGTCCTCATAAAGTGCATTGGGAAATGTTTCCTCTTTTTCTACTCTCTGAAAGATTTCTTAAAACACTGTATTGTGCCTTCCTTAAATGTCAGAAGAATTTAATGATGAAACCATCTGGAGTTTCTTTGTGAAAGATTTTAAATTTTAAATTCAATTTCTTTAGTACATATTAGACAATTCACATTTTCTCTTTCCTTATGTATCAGTTGTGGTAAGATGTCCATGTCATAAATTTCTAATTTATTGGCATAAAATTGTTTATAATATCCTGTTGTTATCTTTTAAGTACCTGTTTTATCTGACATATGTTCTCTTTTTTATTCTGGCTATTGATATGTGTGTCTTTTCTGTTTTTCTCTTTTTATCTTCTGTCAGCCCTACCAGGGAGTTATCAGCTGTGCAAGTCTTTTCAAAAGAAATTGAAAAAGAAAAGTATACCAGTATTATGTTTTGACTTTAATAGTTATCTCTGTTGATATGTTTTTTATTTTTTTTAAATTTGTTCGTTCTTTATAATGTCTTTCTTCCTACTTCCTCTGGGATTGGGGTTAGTTTATCCTTGTTTTTCTAACTTCTTGACATGGCTACTTAGATCGTTAATTGTCAGCCTTTCAGTCTTCTGAAATGTTTATTTTAAAGCTATAAATTTACCTCTAATTGTACCATTCGCTTCATCATGCAGGGTTTTATGTGTTATGTATTTTTTATCAGTCATTTCTTAGTATTTCTTAATTTTCCCTATGATTCCTTCTTTAACCCATAGGATATTTAGAAGTATATCACTTTATTTCCAAAATTTAGAGACACTCATCATGACCTGGAAGAAGCAAACCTGTACAAAGAAAAATAATTTTAGAAACTTATAATTCTTCTACAGCAGAGATTTATAGATAAAGGGTTGTGCAGGGCACATCAGAGGGGTGTTGTTGGGTGGGAGAGGAGATGCCGTGGGAAACTGCAGCAGAGAGACAGCAGTGGAGCTAGAGCTTGAAAGATGAGCGGAGCCAGTAAAGCCGGAGGCATGAAGGCACAGAGAGGCTTAGAGAATAATCTGCATTTCATGAAACTGAAATCTAGACTTTATAGGAAGTGATGGTAAGAGTGATGAGGAGGCAGACAGGTAGTCTTATTATGACCAGATATTTATGCCACGCGGATGAATCTGAGCATTATTCTGTCCATAGTGAGGAACAATGAAAGGACCCCTTTTCTTGTAAAACAAGAAAGGAAATAGTGAGGGCAAACAAGACATCACTGAGTTTGAAGTTATAGTATTTGAAGTCGTTGAGAGGCTCTAATCTCAGTGGTCTCCGTTTTTCCATGAAAAAGAGAGCTAGGACATTGGCTCTCTGGCAACAGAGAGGTGACAGAAATTTGAAAAGAACAGTAAATATTTGGAATGATCCCTGAGGTATATGGAAAGGAGAACTTACTAGAGATGAATAAATGGACTGCCAACCTGCAAAGGTTAGCCATATTTATCCCAGCCCTCTGTCATCATTCTGATCTTACATAAGCAATCCTCACCCAGATAAGTTCTCAAAATGGCTCTTGTAGAGTTGAAATACAGCAGAGGAGCCACCTTGCCCCTCGCTGTGGTGGTTTGGAAAGTAGTGGCTGAAATTCTAGGCTCTCAGTTCAGGCAGACCTGGTTTCAAAACTATGTGGTTTTGAACAAAGACCACTTACCCAATGACATTTGGCATGCTGTCTGTCTTTCTGAATTGCAACCTTCACATTACGCAGAACAACTGTTGTAAAAATTACTTTGTAGGATCATCACGATGGTTAAATGAGCTTTTTCTGGCAAAACATCTAGTTCAGTACCTGTCACATAACTGGCTTCAATAAATTGTAACTGTTGTGGTGTAAACTGTTATTCATGTTATTTTTTTGTTGCTGTTTATTCTCCTTAAAGGGCGTTCTCTTCTCCTCCGTGGAATGTATAAAATCCATACAGGACCTAGTAAAGCTCTATCTGCACGAATCAAATCGGGTTTATCGGGATAAGATGGTGGAAGAAAAGGACCTTGACCTTTTTGATAAGATCCAGGCAGAAGTGGTCAAGAAAATTTTCGATGTGAGTATTGCCCTGTGAATTTATATTTACATTTGAAAAATAATGATAATTATGAGGTGATCACCCCAATGATAAAAATCTAGCCCATAAATTGAAGAAAATTAGGATTAGATAAGGAAATAAAATGTCATTATTTTGCCAAAGTGAAAAATGCTGGGGAAGAAGAGACACAAGTTAATCATAGAATCTCAGTGTTGTGTGTGTCTGTGGAGACCATCTGATCCAATCGCCATCCTATGTTAATGCCTCCCAGTACCATTTCTCAGATTGGCTATCCCAGTTGACATGCCAGCATCCTTGGAAATGCACCATCTTGTCTTTCCAAAGGCGGCCACTTTGGGACGGCTAATGGCTGGAAATTTGGAACAAGTGTGAAATTTGGAACCTTTGGAACTTTAAGACTGGGGATTTATTTAGATAATAATCTGAAATTTATTTCCCTGTCCACTAATCCTAGGTCCAAATGACAAACCTTCAAATACTTTAAGACCGTTTATCTTGTCCTTCCTGGGTCTTCACTTTTCCAGGCCAGAGAGCCTCTGTTCTGTTAGCCATTTCTGACAAGACGTATTTCCAAACCCGGAGCAATTTGACATCATCTTTATTACTCTTCCATCAGCTCTCCCTTCTGAAATGATGGTGTCCAGCTTTCATCACAAAATCCAAGTGGAGTCTGACCAAAATCAAGATCATCATTCCCCTGTCCTTATATACTATAACTTTTGTTACTGTCTTTGCCAAAATGCGTCCTGCTAAACAGCTGTTCTACAGTATACTCCTTGGAAAGAAGGTATCAACGATGAAATAGGTTGAGAAAGTATTTCATAACTTCTTTAGCCCAATAACACTTAAAAAAATTTTTTTATTCTTTAGCTTTTTTTTAAGCTCTTTATTGGAATATAGTTGCTTTACACTCCTGCCAGTTTTTGTTGTACAACAAAGTGAATTAGCTGTATTTATACATATATCCCCTCCCTCCCACAACTCCCTCCCACCCTCCCTATCCCAGCCCTCTAAGTCATCACCCATCATCGACTTGATCTCCCTGTATTAAGCAGCAGCTTCCCAATAGCTATCTGTTTTTACATTTGGTAGTGTATATATGTCAAAGCTACTCTCTCACTTCGTCCCAACTTCCCCTTCGCCCCCCCCCCACTCCGTGTCCTCAAGTCCATTCTCTACATCTGTGTCTTTATTCTTGCCCTGTCACTGGGTTCATCAGTACCATTTTTTTTTTTAGATTCCATGTATATGAGTTAGCATACAGTATTTGTTTTTCTCTTTCTGTATGACAGACTCTATGTCCATCCACCTCACTACAGATAACCCAATTTCATTCCTTATTATGGCTGAGTACTATTCCATTGTATATATGTGCCACATCTTCTTTATCCATTCATCTGTTGATGGGCATTTAGGTTGCTTCCACGTCCTGGCTATTGTAAATAGTGCTGCAGTGGACATTGTGGTACGTGTTTCTTTTTGGATTATGGTTTTCTCTGGGTATATGCCCAGGAGTGGAATTGCTGGGTCATATGGTAGTTGTATCCTTAGTTTTTTAAGGAACCTCCATACAGTTTTCCATAGTGGCTGTACCAATTTACATTCCCACCAACAATGCAGGAAGGTTCCCTTTTCTCCACACCCTCTCCAGCATTTATTGTTTCTAGATTTTTTTGATGATGCCCATTCTGACCATTGTGAGGTGATACCTCACTGTGGCTTTGACTTGCATTTCTCTAATGATTAGTGATGTTGAGCATCTTTTCATGTGTTTGTTAGCCATCTGCATGTCTTCTTTGGAGAACTGTCTATTTAGGTCTTCTGCCCATTTTTGGATTTGGTTATTTGTTTTTTTGGTATTAAGCGTTTTTAAAAATTGAAATATATTTGATTTACAATGTTGTGTTAATTTCTGCTGGACAGCAAAGTAATTCAGTTATACATACATATACCTTCTTTTTTATATTCTTTTCCATTATGGTTTATCATAGGATATTGAATATAGTTCCCTGTGCTACACAGTAGGACCTTGTTGTTTATCCATTTTATAAATAAAAGCTTACATCTGCTGACCCCAACCTCCCAGTCCATCCCTCCTCACCCCTCTCCCCCTTGACAACCACAAGTCTGTTCTCTGTGTTCATGAGTCTGTTTCTGTTTTGTAAATAAGTTCATCTGTGTCATATTGTAGATTTCGCATATAAGTGATATCATATGGTATTTGTCTTTCTCTTCCTGACTTCCTTCACTTAGTATGATAATCTCTAGGTCCATCCATGTCGCTACAAATGACATTATTTCATTCTTTTTTGTGGGTGAGTCGTATTCCATTGTATATATGAGAAAGTACTTCATATTGTATCCCTCTCTTGGAAATGCACAGTACCTTTAGCACATTAAAGCCCTGAAAATCTTGAAAAGCCTGATTCACATATCATTTCCCAAACATATTAGACTCTAAATATGATTCCCTTCATAAAACACACTAATAATTTGAAAAAATGAATGGTTGATAGAATATGCGCAAGGAAGCACAGATACATTAACACAGTCTAAGATCGCATGACATTTCTTAGTGTCAGAATTACCCCACAACTAACACTGAGCCTTCTGTTGAACACAGCCCCATATTTTCCACACATAACTTAGCTGCACTCTCTTGAACTTAGAATAATCAAATCTTATATTTAAATACACCACGTTGTCCCTCTGCTCACCTTGATAGGTATAGTTCCATATTTCTTCCTGATAAGATTCTGGGTCCACCTCTGAAGATATGTATGTATAGTTTATTCCAACCTATATGACAACCTTTTGAATGTTTGGACAGCCTTTTAAGTAACTTATCTCAGTCTGCTCTTTGCTAGTCCAAACACCCTAAATTCCTCCACTCGTCCCATCCTTCTCAAATGGCCTGATGTTCCACACTCTCACATCTTAGCTGCCTCTCCATGAGCATCGTAGAATTTGCCAATTTGTGTGTTCATTGTTAGCTCTGCAGATGAGCCTTGACTGTCGTCTTAAGCTGGTCTGAGCTAGCACTTTAGAATAACGACATTCAGTCTTTGAAATAGAAGTTCCTATGTGGGTCTGTCTACTAAGAACACATCCGTTTGATCATAGACCCAGATATAATTAATACGCCATCATCCTTCCCCAAAACATTTAAAATGCCAACCTGAAGTACCCTGGCTATGCTAAATCTTGGTATTGGTATTAAAGAAAAGTTGCCACTACTCAGCCATAAAAAAGAATGAAATAATGCCACTTGCAGCAGCATGGATGGACCTAGATGTTATCATACTAAGTGAAGAAAGTCAGGAAGGGAAAGACAAATACCATATGGTATCACTTAAATGTGGAATCGAAAATAGGACACAAATGAACCTATCTATGAAACAGAAACAGAAATAGAATCATGGACAAGAGAACAAACTTGTGTTTACCAAGGAGAAGGGGGTTGGGGGAGGGGTGGAGTGGGAGTTAGGGGTTGGGGTGCAAACTGTTATATATAGGATGGATAAACAACAAGGTCCTACTGTGTAGCACAGGGAACTATATCCAATAACCTATGATAGACCATAATGGGAAAGAATATAAAAAAGAAAGTATATATATGCATAACTGAATTACTTTGCTGTCCAGCAGAAACTAACACAACATTGTAAATCAACTATACTTCAATTAAAAAAAAAGTTGCCAAATTTCCACCATGGAATTGATACAGTCCTGTTGCGACTGCTAAAAACTTAAAACTCTCTTATTTGTGGCCATTATGTGACACAGCATCGCTATTAAGAAATCTTGGATTCACTGGGTGGGTCGGTTTTGTCTCTTCCTTCTACACATCTGGCTCTGATCATGAAATCAGAGACTTGTTTTGTTCATCAAAGAGTCTTTGTAGACCAGGCTTTTCAGAACGGCACTTGCCTTGTTCTTCTGCCAGATCATTAGTGTGAATTGACTGCCATCAGGACTGCTTCCCAGTATAGGAGCGCATTTTCAAACTGGGTAGATATATCCCCACATTCCTTTCCCACATGTTTCCCTCAACCAGCAAGAATGGCTCTCCTGCATCGCATTAAATCTTATCTGAACGTCTGGACATTTGTTGTTACTGTCTAGCCAAGCCAGCAATAGTTTAACTGTTTTCTATGGCCCTGAAACCACCTTCAAAACATAACAACTCTGACAGTTAACTCTTTCTACCTCTTGCTTCTTATAGACAAGCAGCAGTCCTGGCCTCTTGCAGGTGTCACTGTCATGCTCACTCTCCCTGCCTCCAGGAGGTGTGATGCACCTGAACCTTAGGAGGAAAGAGGGGCAGGCGGAGACAACGGCTCATGCTGGCGTAAATTGCTTCTCATGCTTAGAAAACCTGTTCTTTCTTGGACTTGCTTCCTCTATGATCTCCACCCTTTGAAGTCTCAAATATTTGGGTTTTGATAAGTAAATAGTTCCTTTTCTGAATTTAGAGAAAAATTAGCTGCCTCTTCAAAACTTAAAGCATAGATTAGTAGTGAAGAGACAGAGACTCCCTGTCTTTTAAGTCAATTGAGTTGTATTGGGTATTTATTAAACATGGTAAGGTTTGACCTGTGGGTGAGAATTGACACACAGTAAGCCCCAATCTTTACAAATGTTTTGTAAGTAGAGGGTTCTGCTGTCAATGTTTTAATATGATCATTGTCTCCATGAACAGTCAGTCATCTAAGGACGGCTCATGGCACACTTCAGAAACCGAGCCCTCTGGGTTGAGCCTATAAAGCTGGGGCTAACGACCTACAGCGTGCAGTCTCACAGGAAACAGACAGGATGTTCCGTGGCATTGCTGTGGGTTGGGGAGCAAGGCCTGTCGGAGTGGATATGGGGGAGGTGAGGCCATTGGGCCAAGGACGGGTGGAACCAACCCCCATGAAAGAGCCCCTGCTGCGGGAAGCACACCCACGTGTCCCCTCCACGGCCCTGCTCAGACAGGGCTTTTACTGCACATGTGGGAAGGGTACCTCCCGCCTTCCATTCCCCATCCTCAGCCCCCAAGGAATAATCATCATCATCTGTGACTTCTTGGAGCTGGTAAATTAATGTTAAACCTCCACGTCTTAAGGGCTCCTCAAGAAAAAGGAAGTGTTGGAAGCAGCATGGATAATTTTTAGAGCAGGCTCAGAGAGAAAATGCAAATGAGGTATCTCATCAGAACTAAGAGTCAGTAAGGAAGGGTCCCTGTCCCTGTGTCTCATCACCAGGATCTCGAAGAGACCGTGGAGCAGACCCAAAGCCTGAACGTGTTTTGCCATTTTGCAAACGGTATCGGGGAGCCCAAGTACATGCCTGTACAATCGTGGGAACTCTTGACCCAGACGCTGGTGGAGGCCCTGGAGAACCACAACGAAGTCAATGCAGTGATGGACCTGGTCCTCTTCGAGGACGCCGTGCGCCACGTGTAAGTGTGCTTCTCTTCTCGCCTGTCCTCGCCGGTCTTCTCTTCCGCTAGTCTCATACGGGCGTTTGAGGACACGGACGAAACCGGGAAAGCAGCTACTGCTCCCGTCGTGAAGGTCAAGATGGCGGCTGGTGGGGCGGCATCAGCATCGTGCTGAACTCGCGAGGGACTGCATTTGTTTCCCTGTTTACTGTTTACAGT
Organism: Hippopotamus amphibius kiboko; assembly: GCF_030028045.1. NCBI lineage: Eukaryota > Metazoa > Chordata > Mammalia > Artiodactyla > Hippopotamidae > Hippopotamus > Hippopotamus amphibius. The sequence continues at coordinate 5,464,673 of NC_080202.1, read as the reverse complement.
CCTGGGCCTGACCCCGGGGACCCCAAGGGAGAGTGGGAGGTCATAAAATAAGGCACCAGCGCATCTCAGAACCTGCGTTCCCAAGCCCTGTGAGTCCAATGAGAGTGAAGGTTTTAAGGACACACGTATTTCAAAAATTAACTGTCCTTTTAAGTCATGCTGCTACCAAGTGAACCGTGGAAAGTAGTCACCAAGCCTCCCAGATAGTTTATACTCACGCCAATGCGAACCCTATACAGCTCTTTGCATTCCCCAATCTCAGTCGCCTTTACCACCCCTCCTGCCTTCTAAAATCTCTCTACCCTGCCCCCGGTTTCCAGGTCTCCAACAGCAAAATCTACTTTATTTTCAACTTCTCTGAACTTCCTTACTGATGATTCTGACTGAAACCTGACTGACCCAGGCGTTGAGGCAAGCGGTTTTTTTCTTCCCCATTCTATGCACCCCAGGGCCTAGCGAGAAGTTACGGACCCTCCTTCTCCCCACCCCACGCCAATGGCATATTTAAACCATTTCTCCTTTTATCTTTCACAAACCCCAGTTCTTTTGGAGCACAAGTACCTGGACATCCCTACTCATCACCTCTCCTTGTCACTGTCATCTGCTGACATCCCGTTACTCCCCATCATTCACCACCCACCTTTGTACTTGGACCACTTTTTCTCCTTAGCCACACCTTTCTTCACTCCTGGCACCTGTGCATCACCCGGTCTTCCTGTTCCTTGGCCTCCTTCACTCCAGCACTCTCCATCCCATCCCACCTCAGCCACTCACTCACATGTTCCTGCCCTAGAACTTCTGTCAGTAACGAACCCATCTCCAAAATCCCAGTTTCAGATGTCCCACTCACTTGTTGCTCCTACCTCTCCACTAACCTGCTCTAGTTTTCATTCTGGCTATTCCTATTTCCCAGTCTTACTGAGATACAATTGACTTATGACATTGTATAAGTTTAAGGTGTACAACATAATGATTTGTTATAAGTATGTATTGCAAAATGTTACCACCATAAGGTTAGCTAACAGCCATCAGCTCACATCATTATTTTCCTTGTCATGAGAACCTTTAAGATCAACTCTCAAATACACAAAACAGTATCGTTACCTACAGTCATCATGTTGTACATTTCATCCCCAGAATTTATTTATCTTAAAACTGGAAGCTTGTGCTTTTTCACTCCTTCACCTAATTCCTTCACCCACCTCTGGCAACCACAAATCCAACCTCTGTTTCTGTGTGTTTGGTTTTATTAGATGCCACATATAAGGAAGATCATACAGTATTTACTGTTCTCTGTCCTATCTCACTTAGCATAATGCCCTCAAGGTCCATCCATTTGGTTGCAAATAAATATATTCCAGCTATTCTCAAACTTCATCACAACTTCACTTCATGGAATCACCTACTTTCTTAAACTCTTTTATCCTTCTGTCCACCATGTCTTTACTTTCCTTGACCACCGTAGACTCCATCACCCAATACAAGTTCCCTTCACTTTCCTGTCGTTGCACCCATGTGACAAAGCCCTACTGTAGCTACGCCTCACTGTCTTCTTTTTCCACACCTGCCTCTAAGCATCTGGAGATTACTGAAGAAAAGCCATCACCATGCTGACTTTCTTTGCTTCAGGTTTTCAGCTGCAGGTATCAGATGGGCCCTCAACTTTGCTACAGACTCCCCTCCGCAACGCTGGGCAGGTTGCTGTCCTCCCCTTCAGGTGATGACTGCATCACATGTTTTCCTCCTCTTCTCAGGCTTCTAACATCTCTCCCCTCTCTTTATTCCCAGTTAACGAGCACATCTCTAACTTCAGTGAGATCATGGAAGCACCTCCCTGCCACCAAATCGAGCAGCCTAACTGTATCCCACCTGCATCCCACCCACAAATCCTGCCTGCCCTACTAGCAGCTAAGGAACCATCCCTGTGCCTACAGGAGGCCAGACCCTCACTGTGTGCCCTGGATCCCATCTCCTCTTACCTTCGCGGTGACTTTACTCCTTCCTGCAATGATCTCTCTCTCTCCCTCCCTCCCTCCCTCTCTCTCTCTCTCCCCCCGCCCCCCACCATTTCCCTACCTCTTCTCTCTCTCTTGTTTTTTTTTTTTTTTTGGCTGTGCTTCATGGCCTGTGGGGTTTTAGTTCCCTGACTAGGGATTGAACCGGGGCCCTCAGCCGTGAATGCACCAAGTGCTACCCACTGGACCGCCAGGGAATTCCCTCTCTCCTCTTTTCTCTTTCCTTCTCTTCCCCTTCCCCCATCATCAATTCATTCATTTCTGGATCCTGTGTATCAGCATACAGACATGCTGTGTTATCATTTATCAAAAAAGAATAAACTATTCCTTGACTCTTACCTTTCACCTCCTACCCCCGTTTTCTCGGCTCCTGTTCAAAGCAAAACTCATCAGAAGGATTGTCTATACTTTTCATATGTTCTCACTTTGCATCTGTTCCTTGGTCCATTTCTTACCACTTGAACAAAGGAGCTCTTGTCAAAGTCACTAGAGACCAAACTCTTGCTAAAGTCCATTGTCACTGCTGGGTCCTCACCTTATATTATTTGACTGCCCTGTGACATTTGTCATCATTAATCACTCTACTAATTTGTTTACACCAATCCATCACCCAACACATATTTATTGATTAGACGGTCTTAGTACAAGTGTAGGGATCTCTGTCTCATTCACAGCTAGATCCCCAATACCTAGGACAGTGTCTGGAACATAGCAGGTGCTCAGTAAAATTTCTTAGCACATCATATAGGATAAATGATACAGAGAAAAACAGGCAAAGGGAGAAGGTCCTGGGAGGTGAGTGCAGTTGTAAATAGGGTGGTGAGGGAGGCTTCCCCGAGGCGGCATCGGATCTGACACGAGATCCACACTGAACACGACTCCCCAGAGGTAGGCGCACAGTGCTCTGCGTACGTCAGTTCGCCTGGACTTCACAAACACCCTGAAGAAAGTCAGGTCTGCTGCTGTTCCTGTGTTATAAATAAGGGAGCTGATACCCAGAGAGATGAGGGAAGTGGCCTGACGTCACACACACCCCAGGAGGAGGTAAGCCAAGGCCTGCACTCGTGCAGAGCGTCTGCTCGCAACCACCCGCCGTGATGCTTCACACGTTCCCCCCATCCAGCGTAGGCCCTTGAACACACAGTCTGTCTTGCTCGCCCGCGTCCCCAGTACCTTGGACAGCGAATGGTGCAGTATAGATGGTCAGTAATGAGGGTTTTAGGGTTGTCTGTTTACTAACCTGGTAACTTCAGGAAGTATTTTCCCTCCTCTTTAAGAGCTACCCGAGCCTGTGTCATAGTCTTGGAATTGAAGCAAATCTTTGTCTTTTCAGAGTAAATGTAATTTGGGAGAAGAGCAAGTGATTCACTCAATGTGGTTTCCAGCATGGGTGATCAAACTGGCTAATATTGTTTTTAGGGGAAAAAAAAGGCTATGAAAACTGGCTTTTCTCCTGAGGCTCCTAAACAGACTCTGAAGATGGTTTCCAAGGAGAAGCCTGAGCTGCATTAGCAATGGCAGAATAGCTGGAATAATGAACACCTTGAGGGGACAATTCCGAAGAACACAGTGTATTTGGGTGTATAATTTCCTGTATGTTTGTTTTAAAATATCAATGTCCCATGACTTCCTTCTTGCACTGCCCTTCCCTCCCTCCCTGGAGCTCCAGTACAGTAAGAAACACAGATAGCTAAGCTGCCGGCATCGCTCCACACAGAGCCCAGGACAGAGTCTGCACCTCCTTTCCCAGGAACCCACAGGCCCAGCTGAGAGCTAGGCCCCAGTTCAAATCCTCGTTCTGCACTAATTGGCAGTGGTGCTTTGCAACGGACACAACTTCCCCCAGCCTCCGTTTCCTCCTCTGGAAAATGAGGACAGTGAGAATGCTGCGTGTCAAGTGCTCTGCCCTTAATAAGCCATCCCTGACGTTAGAGTCTGTGTCTTTCTGCTGTTGTTTTCATTCCCTGAAAGCACCATTTGCTCTCCTACTGACTTCCTTCACCATTTCAGCACATGCTTGTTCTTCTTCTTCTGAAAGCTTCACACTAGATCTTTTCCCCTGCTTTTGGCATAATCTTCGTCTATCTTTTTCTATGTTTTTTTACTCCCATGTGTGTTCTCCTGCCTCCTCTTTTTTTCTTTTAGAATCACTTCACGTTTATTAACAAAAAAAGGAACTTCAGATGCACTTCTCTTGTGCCCCTTCTTTTCGGTTCTCGTGTGTGTGTGTGTGTGTGTGTAGTCTTCAATAAGCCAGCTTCCTCCAGCTGTGCTGTGATACCTCTTCAGCTTTTGTTTTTAATCTCCCAGAAACTCAGTAATGGGCTTAACGCAGGCTGCCTTGGTTTTCTGGCCCAGGAATCCTTTAGAATATTGATCTTCTTTTTAGATTTTGTGATTTAAATGCAGAGTCCTTTGCCCTCGTCAGAGGTTGTTACTGAATCCCCAGCTGGAGTCCAGTGCTGACAGTTGCAGACTTAAACATTCTTCTTTGGAAACTTCAGCACTAATGATGCATTTCCATTTAGATATGGAATAGCGCGGACCACGCTAAGCTGAGTTCAGGCCTTCCAGAACAGAGCTGGGTGTTGGGCAGTCCGCGGAGCCCACTTGGACTTCTCCTCCCCCATGCCTGCCTCTCTCCTCGCTAATTCATTCCTTCCCCCTCTCTTTTTGAATCCGAAGAGAGGGCCTGGATATCTTAGCACCATAGTTTCTCCTTTTCTCACTGTAACCAGGCACCATCTCATGTAGACACAAAGCACCTACCCCACCCCAAATGCAAGGCTCAGTATAAGGTCTGGGGTGTTCTTCTTAAATTGAACAAAAATTTCTTGAATACCTTCAATGTGTTAGCACTGTAGAGAAAACAAGATGAGTATATACACTCTTCAGATGTCTGGAAACCATGGTTTAATAACGGAGCAAGAGAAGTGTACATCTGTCTGATACAAGACAGAGTATCACAACTAAATAATTATAAATGAAAAAGTAAAATCATAAAAAGAACTAAAAGTGGGTCAGTAAATAACTCCTGAATATTTAGGGGAATAAAATGTCACTACATAAATTTAGTGACATACGAGTGCTCCACAGCGGCTTCATCACTGAGCTACGTTATCCCCAAATACACTGGCTTAACTTTCATATCAACTAACACAGTCTAACATAGTCTCACCCTTCAATATAAAGAGTCAACTTTTATCACTTCAACCTAAGAAGAAATTGGTGCCACCATTCTGGAGGGGAGGGGCGGTTTTTCAGTATTTATCAAAAGCTGTGAGAATTGTCTTACTGGGAACTTATCCTGTGGACATAATTAGAGATACAAGCCCTGGTCCTTCCTATCACCATCATACATGCCCTCCAATGCTGCCTGGTGGCCTTGGGCTCTTCTTCTACCACCACTGCTTCACCAGAGGCTTTGGCTTAAAGCAGAGTAGGGCCACTTCAATCCACTCGGGCAAGAGGTGATTCCAGGTCTGGGGACACTTTAACTCCATCTTCCCCAGCTCAGCCCAGGATGTGCCTGTAAGGAGGCTTCCAGTCCTCACCTGGACCATTCCACCTGCTCCTCACAGGGGTAGGTCTCATCAAAGCCCTGTGCCTCTGCTTCCCTCTCTCAGCTGCCACATCAGTCGCATCTTGGAGTCCCCACGGGGAAATGCTCTGCTGGTCGGCGTCGGGGGGAGCGGCAAGCAGAGTCTGACGAGGCTCGCGGCTTTCATCAGCTCCATGGACGTGTTCCAGATCACGCTGCGGAAAGGTTACCAGATCGCTGACTTCAAGGTAGGGGGGCCGGGTGGCTGCGGGGAGGGGACTCAGCCTCTCCCCGACTGCCCACGACTCCCTGTCACCCTGCGTTAGCTCTTCAGCTCCCTTGCCCAGAACCTCCCTTTAAGTATCTGTCCACCTTCATCTTAGACTCTAGGCTGGTGACTGGAGGGGCTCTTTTCTCATTAAACCCTGAGAACACCAACCTGAGAACACTGAGCTTCCCAAGGTCTGCATCTGTGAGACCTTAGCTGCTTTAGATGCATCTGTAGAGCCTCAGCTCTTGCCCAAATCGGAAACACATCTGCATCAAATTCAGCACACAGCTCTCCAGCAGCCCTAGCAGATAGGAGGAATTCTGACAATTTTCCCAAGTTTTATAAGAAATGCATATTTTGGAGGACGGGTTCAGTAACCACCAGCCTCCAGGACCTTCAGTGACATTTCCTGGTTGGAGACATAAGGCACATAGGGGCCACAGTGCACGCCCTGGAAAGGGGAGAAAGACATTGAATCTGACCTTCAGAGGTCACCTTGTCCTTTGCCCCCTCCTTTGATCCATGGGTACAGTAGAGGCCCGATAGGGAGTCATGATGTCATTTCCATCAGGATGCTGCTCTTGCTGTCCCGGGGAGAATTCCAGCCAGCACAGAGCCAGATCTGCCCACCCGACTTCATAATCTCTCAACCAGGGATGCTAACTGCTGCTCTGAAACCACAGCTCAGCCTCTAGCGATTGGCTAAATCTAAGGTCATATTCTGGGTTTACATCAGGTCAATCTTTAGTGCTTCCAAAAAAGAAAAGACAAGATAGTGCTTATGAGAACCATGTGTTTGCAGAATGCTGTAAGACATGGTTCTCAGCCTTGGCCATATACTGGAATCCCCTTCAAATAATGGTGGTGCCTGCATCCTATCCCCCAGAAATCCTGACTTCACTGTTCTGGGGAGTGGCCTGGGCATCAGGACAGTTGAAAGTAGCCCCCTGGTAATTCTAATTAGACCTGGGAAACACTGTCTTAAGTGATTCTGTAAATGCGTTGGTTGAGAACCATGAATCTAAAAGGAAGTTTATTAACATCAAAGGGGAATTATTTGGACACAGAGGAAGCTCTGCTGTAAGGAAATGTATGAGGCTGATAGAGAATGAGCTTTGAGTTGTGTGAGAGAGACGAGGAAGATTAGGGACCAGTGGCTGAGCTTTAGGAAAGGGATACATCAAGGGAACCAGGAGTGACCAAGATGGAAAAACTTAGGGCCTGGCATCCTAGCCCCAAACTTGATCTACCTACACTTTTGAATGGATGTAATTTCCTACCAAATGACTGTGTGTGCGTTAAGTGTGTGTGTGTATGTTCCCCAATATATATATATATATATTTTTTTTTTATAGCAAAATTCTTTTCTTGGATCTAGCCATAGGAACACAAGACTCTGCTACCATAAGATATACTCATCCCGCAGGCCAGGAGGCCCAAGTACATGACTCTTCTGTCAGGACCGAGAGCAATCATTTGCTTCCTGGGACCAGTCATTCGCTTGTATAATGATATGAGTAACACAGATGAACAGGGCCCATCTTTGCCCTTTGGGAAGCTGTGACCTCTTTGCACAAAGATGAGCTCTAGAAGCTAATTCAGGAGGCACAGCGGTTGTATGAATCAAAGATCATCACTGTTTACTCTACTTGCCCACCTCTATTGGGATCAAGGCCTGGAATGTGGTGTATTTTCCAGCCTGTGAGTGCAAGGTAGCGCTCCTGCCTCTCTCCCTCCCGTTGCTGCTTGCTTTATCTCCCAGGAGAGCAGACAGGAAAATGGTCCCATTCCTAAAGAGTGCTGGGGGGTCTCTTATCAAGAAAGCCCTCCTCTCAGAGACCTCTGGCGTTGTTTCTGCAGGCGGACCTGGCCAGCCTGTGCCTGAAAGCCGGGGTAAAGAATCTCAGCACCGTGTTTCTCATGACTGATGCCCAGGTGGCTGACGAGAAGTTCCTTGTACTCATCAATGACCTCTTGGCATCTGGTAAGAGACTCTTTGCACTTAAATGTCTCCAATAAAGTCCTGCTGGAATCAGAGTCATTCCAAGATGGAGACCTGGTTCAGGGTCCGAAGAGTGAGGTCATAGAAATGAGGGAGAAAACTGATACAGCAGAGAACTGGTTCATCAAGGTCCTTCTAGGATTGCTGCTGGGCCTGCTGTCTTTTATTCACCTTACATTGCAAAACAGATAATAGTCTCGGGGCTTTCTTAGTGGGACCAGATATGACAATAGGAGGAAGAGCAGGTTAGGGCCTGATGATCTGCTGAGTCCAGAGAGAAGGTGCTGTTTGCTCCCCACACCCACGACAGAGAGAAACTAGAATGTGTTCAGTATTTCAGGGAGGCATCTTGCATTAGCAGCAAGATACACACACAGAGAACATGCGCACACAGAACTTACACGAGAGGGCAAGGTTAGGTTGCCAATTTAATTAATCAAGGATGCAGAACTTTATGACAGCAAAGTAGAAGTAGGAACAGATGGAGGATGATTTTCTTAGATTACATAGGACTCAACAAAGCCTGTCTCAACTTCCCTGTGATACTAAGTGCAAGATAGAACTTCAGTGGAACATTCAATTCTTGATACTTTGCTGCCCTTATTTATTTAGGGATTCAGCAGTTATGCCAACCATTCTAGAAAAAAAGTTTATATATATATATGTATATACATATATGTATATATAAATATATATATATAACCATACACAAGATATATATATGTATATGTATACCCAAGAAAATAAGACAATATAGTATAAAAATTACGTATTTTCAGAAATTTGGTATATGTGTATATTTGTATGTATATTAATGAAAAAGGAGAATATGATTTCCTGACACAACCCAAATTTAGCATCTACAAAACCACCTCTTCAGTCTGGGCTAATAAAATAGTCAGTGCACAGATGTTCTGAACAAAATCTCTGCCTCCAGATTTCCAGCATTTCAGAAAGCCTGTTTCTCTACAGTCCACCTCCTGGCTCTCTGTCTAAATACTCTTTAGTTTATGAAGTCCAAGGACCATGATCACTATATAATTCTCCAAAGTCTATTCCATGTCATATATATTTCAGGATGGCTCTTTCCATGCAATCTCTAGGAACGTCACTGCTTCAGAATCGTTGCCTGCTTCAAATTGTGTGCCCTTGTACCCAGGCCATCTTACTATCACCTCCATGAGGAACCACTGGTCCTTGGTCCAGACCATGCGCTAGCAGGCTCTGTCAGCCGCCTCTGGCTTCCTTCTGACGAGAACCAGAGTCCCAGGTTCTGTGCTCTGCTGGTTCCAACCACTGCACTGACCCCACACGCTCGTTCCTTTCCCAGCCTGCCCTACTTCAGTTAGTTTTATATCCAGGAATCTGCCTACTAACTCTTACACCTTTTCTCCTCTGATCCAGTAAATTGTCCTTTCCTTAAATACTGTCTTTTTAACATCCCACCACCTTCTACAACAGTATTTCACCTGCAACACTGCCTCGCCTTCTTTATTTTACCAAATAATGAGAGATGGGTCCAACTGTCCTCCCACCCTGAAGCTGTGCCCTAAAGTCTAATTTCTAAAACAATCAAAAAAGGTAAAATTGTGCTTCCAAAGACTTGCAGCGTTGGAGATGCCAGGCATGTTGCCAGCCTCACCCTGTATCTCATTTGGCTCCAATCCAGCCAGGTCACCTTCTCCTGTAATAATGTCTGAGACACAGAATATGTTACACTTCTACCAATTGAAATTTTATTCCTCAATTAAGTATTTTTAATTTTTAATTTAGAAGACAACTTGTTTCAAGTTCAAATGAATTTCTGAAACCCTGCCCAGTGAAAAGTTAATGCAATCCGTCTGCCCCAAAGTCATGGAATTTCAAGCTCACATTTTTAAGGCTTCTATACAAAAACAAGATTTACACACATGTGTTAAAATGGAGCTATTAGGAAAGTAATGCTTTTCTAATCTTCCTCCCTTTTTTCTGAACTATTTTGACACGGAGAATTGAGTGTATCTGAGTTCCAATTTTCCCTGTCAGATAATTTCTGGCTAGAAACTAACTGACTGCCAGTCCAGGCAGGGCTACAGAGGCTCCTCAGAGCCTCCCCAGCCCCTTATTTTTTCAGTTTTACGCGGTAGTGCGGTCACTCCATTCTTGGGTAACACAGTAGAGACCAGGAAACTATAGTTTCCATTAGCTCGTCCCTCTCTAGTTATCAACAGATCCTGTTAGGTTGGAGATAAAAGTACAGTGAGCGAATTCCACCGACTCAAAACTCCCCCAAAACATCTTCCACAATGACTTCACGATCTCATGCTGTAGGCTCTGTGCTTTCCTGCCACACTTCTTTAGCTCATTGTTTCATCCCATGGTTTCCTGACACCATTTCTGGAATCAAACTGTATTGGTAATTCAGCACATAAATCCCACTTCTGACGCCACCCAGACATTTCAGAACCCTTCATTATGCCAACTGCATCTCAGATTGGTTGCAGACCGACAGAAGTTTTACACAATTACATGAAATTTCTGATTCAATTAGTAAAAGCCACATAATTGTATAAGAAGCAGAGTGGCCGCCCAAATCAGAGCGAATGAAGCCTATCTTTCTGTCACTTTCTCTGGCTGCCAGAGCCCTTAATGGGGCTCATGAAGCTTCTGGTGAAACTGTGCATGAAATGTTGGCCTTTGCTGAGCCTGCAAAGTTCCATTCTTGCTGTGTCCTTGTTGCCCCATATAAGGATTCCTGAAGAATGTACACTGGCCATCAAACCCAAGTGTTTAAAAAACTCTTACAAAATTTGTTCTCTCTTGGTCCTTGAACCAAACTCAGCATCAGCATGGCCCCATCCTAATCTAAAGGGAGAAAATAGGATCCTCCTCTGGGTTTTTGCTACAGCACATCTGCCTCCAGGTTTCCAGCATTCCAGAAAGCCCATTTTACTGCAGTCCCAGCTAAGAAGGCCTAGTCTGCTTCAGGTTTTCCTTACTCTGCTAGATTTCATACTTCATTTTACTTTGGGATCTTATGTTGGAATTTCCTTTTTGCTTTTCAAAAGGCTTAATTGTTCACTCCAAAATTAGTATTTCTCTTCCCTGGCTCAGACTAGATCATTTTGCACCTATTCATATATTCAAGACCATTTCTTAACCTTGCATGTTTCAGTCAGTAGCCTCTATGTGGTCTATTGGAAGAGTTTATAACCAATTGAGTCCCCTCTCTTGTAGAGCATATGCCTCTCCATCTCTGAAACAGACTGTCCTTTGTACATTTGGGCCGAATCTCCTCTTAGAATATAAAACAAGAAAAGATCCTCTCATCTTCCAGGTGCTTTAGGATTAGATGCAAGATTGACATGTTAGTGGTCTGCACACATCACATGAGAATGTGGAGTCTGGAAATATTTGTAACAGTCTTGGCATTGAATTGTTCTCTTCCCGTGAGTATCTAGAACTGGATTTCCTGATGGGCGGTCTATGCTTTACACAAGTTGTTTCCTGGCCCAGTTTCCCTGAAAGGGAAAAAAGACAAACTGTGGGGCAAAAGAGAAGCCGACAAGCATGCATCAGGTCTCCTAAGCATGCTTTGTGGTCTCAGGGGATCTGTTTACCAGATGCGTCCCCAGACCATAAACCATGGAAATTTAAACCAGCACCTGGTGGTTTCCAGCTGCCAAACAGAAATGCCCGAAGAGTAATGCAAAAAGATGCTTGAGTAATCAGCCTTTCTTTTCTTCACATGGTACTAAATTCTCATACAAGTTATTTGAGACTGCGTCTCCATGCATTCGCCTAAGTTACTAACCTCTCCCTCACCACCTACATCCAGGAGATGATCAGTTGCCACCAATTTCACCCCGTGACTATTTCTGAACCCATTCTTGTCTGTGATAGCTGCCACTGATCTTTTCATCTTTTGCTTCAACAAACGCAGACACTTCTCTCTTTTTTTTATTTTATTGAAGTATAGTTGATTTCATTACTGCTGTACAGCAAAGTGATCCAGTTATATATACATTCTTTTATATATCTGTTCTTTTCCATTATGGTTTATCATAGGATATTGAATATATCAGTAGTTCTCTGTGCTATACAGTAGGACCTTGTAGTTTATCCATCATGTATATAAAAGCTTACATTGCAGACACTTCTTAACTCACCTCCCTACCTCCCAGGGAGCATCCTCCCCTTCACTTCTCCTCACTGCTTCCAAAAAGGTCTATCTAAACTATAATTCCATCATTTGTTCCTAACTGAATGCAGGATAAGCTCTTTTGTACAGAAAAAAAATGAAAACAAAAACAAAACTGTCTTTGACTTGCTTCTTTCCTTGCTTAGTAGCTTACCTCCCCCATTATGATCTAGTAATTCCTGCCTCCTTGAAATAACACACTGTACTGCATCCTGACATCCTTACTGACTCACAGTGTTCCTTTTGAACCTCATGCCCTTCTCCTTCTTTGTCTGGATTAACTTCTACCCATAGTACAAGACTTATCTTGGATGTTATCCTTCTGGGAAATCCTCACTAATCCACTGTCACCTGGAGGAACATCCCTCTGTGTTTCTCTAGCACTCAGTGGTTATACACACACCACCGTTATATTGAAATGACATTGTAAATTTATGAAAGGCAGAGACTGTGTTGTCTGTTGTTGGTCCATATTTTGCTATGAAATAATCCAGAGATACAAAAGATAAGGATTAAATACCTACCGCCCAGTTTAGGAAATAAAACAACACTGATATAATATAACCCTTTATAAAGATGGTGTTATTGTCAGCACTGAACGCATCTCCTGGCCCATAATTAGCATTCAAGAGGTGTCCGTCAAACTGAGGTGTGTGACATCATGAGAAAGCTGTGCCACCTTACGTATTAGACGTTACTGGTGGACATGGGCTTTGAGAACGTTTCCAGTCGTGAAGCGAGAGGGGCAGGGGTCCTGAGATCGTCACCACTCTCCCTGTCTTTTCTCCCTTGAGACCAGGGAAATATTTTTGAAAAAATGTTACTTCTGGGTGGGGTCAAAGCCCTTAAGCCAGTGTGAAGCTAACTAGTTCATGGAGAATAACCCTCAGCTTCGCCTTTTTTATCGCCAAGCTCCAACCAACCGAACCATCGCAAACTATCAGGATCCCCTCCCCACAAAGCAGCTGTGGCCTCTGAGGGCCGCGGACTGCACAGATAAGATGATGATGCATCTGTCTTGCAAAATATCAGGACATGTTAATGACCGCATGAAGCCTTTCCGCACTTGGCGGCAGAAATAGGGCTTCCCGACTTTAGATCTCAGGAGGAAACTTTTCAGATATTTAAATAGCCTCTGCCTCTGTTCACATCACAAAATCCCCTCCGGCAGTTCAGTCTCCTGCTTTCAGCATGACTACCTACTGCACAGTAAGTGACAGGTATGTTGTCAGGAGAAACTGGAGGAACAAACCTGAAAATGCAAAGTCTGCTCCCAGTTCAGAGGTGCTCAGTTCCATCTGGTGATCTTCTCTTTAAGGGATCTGGGGAATTGTGTGACAAGTACCTCCATCCTAAGCACATGGGAAAAGGCTCTAAATGGCCTGGGTGTCTTCAATATCTTGGCACTCAAAGATATCACATAAACCAGGGTGAGCACACTTTTTCTATGAAGGGTCAGAAAGTAAATATTTTCAGCTTTGCAGACCATACAGCCTCTGTCACAGCTACTCAGCTCTGTCACCGTGTTAGGGAAATAGCCATAGACAATATCTAAATGAATGAGTGTGGCTATGGCCAATAAAACTTTATTTATGGGCAATAAAATTTGAATGTCAATGTAATTTTGACGTTTCATTAAATATTATTATTTTAATTTTTTCAACCATTAAAAAATGTAAAAACCACGCTAACTTGCAGGCAGAGATAGAAGGCCAGATTTAGCCTGTAGATCATACTTTGCCTCCTCAGAGAACATAAATCCTACATATTTCAAAAAATAGAAAGGTGAAGAATGCAGACTCTGTTATTGCAAGTATTCTAAGACCAAAGGGGATTCAAGTTCTCACTGGAGGGCTCTAACATATTTATAGATAGGAAAATGCAGATTACCAGAGAGGCAAGGGGGAAGGGAATTGAGACCACTACAGGCAGTCAGCCCCAGAGGTGTGAGTAGGGCTCACATCAGTTCCATTTGAGTATTTCTCTTTAAAACTTCCCTGAACTCCTTAACTCCCAACACATGCTAAATATCGTTTCATTTTTCTAGCAGTTTTCTCTGACCCCCTATTTTTATCAAATAAGGCTGAAATGGATTATTCCACTAGTAAGACCTTGATTTTGACAGGTTATAGCACCAGGTATTTTATATGCATGCTATGAAATATCTTAATGAATGGAAATTAGATCAAGTTTGTCCAATTAAGGGAAGACAGTAAGTGATCATTTTCATGATAATTCGTTTTTTCATTTTGCCCACTTAAACGATTAAGTTTAATTAGTATAACGCTCTTACCCAACTCCTGGCTGGATTAGTGTTGTCAGACTATAAAGGCCAGAAATTTGTTGGAAAATGAGTTTCTTCCAGATAGAGTAATTCAAGGAAGTGCAGCAGCTTCCGTGGTGAATAGAATCATAGTTCCCATCACTCGGATTAGTTGCAGACCATTTGCCAAACCACCCATCTTGGAGGACCTCACCCAAGTCCACAAGGAAGTAGCACAGGTAGTGTCTCCAGTGGTTTCTTCCAACTCTAACATTTCTATGATGCTAACATTTGTGTTTTGGTTATGGAGGAGGGAAGAAGCACGTGGGTGTGGAGAACCTCAAAGGGGAGCTTGTAATGACCTCAGGTCCTTGTAGCTTCAATACCTACTTAAAGCCTTGTCCTGGAAATAGGAATGAGCTTTTCTGATAGCGATCGAGTATCCTGGAGTGAACCACATTCATCTTTACCTCCTATCCAGTGTTTCCAAGGTTTTAGCTGTACCAGTGCTTCCTTCATTCTTACTTCTCTCAAGCTCATTTCTCCCCTTGAAAAAAACTTAATGCCATTCAGTATCGGCCTCACAGATACCTTATTCCTCCTAGTCTGTCTGCATTTCTTTGCAGTTCTCCCCGTTCCTCCGATTTACCATTCCTCCTTTCCAAGGCAAACTCGTCCATATGGGCTAGGAGCCCACCAGCTGGTTCTTAATTCAGAATTTTGCTTTATTCTATCCCCTCTTTCAATTTCTGACTCTCCCTCACAGTTTTCACATTCTCACCACCCACATTTACTTTTTCCCCTGTATGTTTTCCTATATTTCTGTACAAAATATGTTGGGATACAGAAAGCAATAAAACAAACACCCATGGAATTATGAACGGTGTTACAAAATAGAAACATCTGATGTGCACGGGCAAGAGTTTCCTTACAGTAGATGCCCAAAGCATAGATTATTAAGTTGTCTGGCATGTGCATTTCAACTTTACTAAAAAGTGCCAGTTGCCCTCCTGAGGAGTTGTGCAAA
This sequence comes from Hippopotamus amphibius kiboko, assembly GCF_030028045.1. Classification (NCBI taxonomy): domain Eukaryota; kingdom Metazoa; phylum Chordata; class Mammalia; order Artiodactyla; family Hippopotamidae; genus Hippopotamus; species Hippopotamus amphibius. Next base: position 5,449,374 of record NC_080202.1, on the reverse strand, counting down.
TTTACTGAATACCTGTTTCCTCCTCACCTCACCAACACTGGCTTTATCTGACACACCAATTTTTGCCAAAGGGTATGAAATGGAATCTCATTTTTGTCCTTTCCCTTCTTACTTGTGACATTAGAGCATCTTTTCAAGTGTTTATTGGCTCTTCACCTTATGTTAGTTACCTTTTTATATAATTTGCCCTTTTGCTCTTCATTTCTTTCTTTTTCTTATGGATTTGTAAGAGCTCTTTGTGTATTCTGGATACTAACCCTTTGTTCACCATATAGGTTGTAAATGTCTTTATGAAGTCTGTATCTGACTTTTGTCATGCTGATTTTATTTAAATGTTGTAAAACTTAGTCTTTTGTATTTCGTGCTTTTTGTGCTCCATTTCAGAGATTGTGGCCAATCCAACACCATAAAAATAATTCTCTGTATTTTATCTTTAAAATATTACTGTTTCATATTCATGTCTTTAATCCACCTGCAATGTATTTTTGCACAGATTTTAATTTTATTTTTTATATTAGTATTGAATTATCCTGACATCACTTATTGATTTGTTCATCCCCTTTTAGCATACTGATTTTGGATACGAATTTCCTGTTTACATCTGGGTCCATTTCTAGGTGTTTTACTCACTGCTCTATTTACCCAAGTACCGATTTCACATTGTTTTAACTAACGGCTTTATAAGAGGCTTGACTTCTGATAGAACAGCCCCCTCCTTCCTGTTCTTCACAAGCGTCGTTGCCCTTCTTTACTCTTTGCTCTTCCATATAAATTTTAGAAAATGATTGTCAGGATTGAAAAAGAAACCCGTTCGACTTTTTATTGGAATTGCATCTTTGTGATCCTAGTAATACTGAGTCATCCACCCATGAACACAATATTTCTCTCCATTTATTTTGGGTTTTATTTATGCCCTTCAGTATTATGTTATAGTTTTTACATCAAGATCTTGCACATCTTTTTATATATTTATTACTGCCTGTCTTATAGTTTTTGCTGATATTCTAAATATCTTTTAAATTAACTCTTTTTTTTTTGAAGTGCAGAAGTGCAGTTTTATTTCCAATATTGATTTTGTATCCAGCAAGCTTGTTGCTTAACACACGAGTTCTGATTGTTTATGTGTATGTTCTCTTAGATTTCCTGTATACAAAATTAGATTTTGATGATAATAGCTTTATTATTTCCTTAACTATCCATATACACTTTGAGAAAATTGCGTTGGTGGTATAGTGGTGAGCATAGCTGCCTTCCATATACACTTTATTTCTTTTCCTTGACTTTTAGCCTAGGACTTCCATATGATGTTGAATAGAAAACATGAATAGCAGTCATGCTTGTCTTGTTCTTCATTCAAAAGAGAATATTTTAGTATTTCACCAGTAGACATATAACATTTGCTTTGGATCTGCAATAGATACCTGCGATCTGGTTAAAAGAAATCTCACTTATTTCTAGTTTGCTAACAAACTAAATTTTCAGAAATTTTGTGTTTTGATGGTCATATTGTGCTACTTCTTTAATCCATTAATGTAGTGAATTATTCTCATAAATTTTTCTGATATTTAATCATCCTTACATTTACAAGGTAAACTCTAATTGGTCATCATATATTTATTTTTATATATTTAGTTCAGATTTTTAAGGATTTTATCCATTATATACTGCCTCTTTAATATACTAGTTTATCTAACTTTCAGAACTTTGCCAATCTGGTAAAAAATAATAATTAGGCATCTATGCTCCGATTCTTCCCAGGAGAGATCCCAGACCTCTACCCTGACAATGAGGTTGAGAACATCATAAGCAACGTGAGGAACGAAGCCAAGACCCAAGGTCTGGTTGACAACAGAGAGAACTGCTGGCAGTTCTTCGTAGGGCGGGTCCGACGACAGCTGAAGGTACGAGGATTTGCTGCCTGGGGCAGGCAGGACCAGAGGCGGCCCACGGGAGCCTCCACGGATATTTTGGACACAGCTGTTCTTACTGTCTTGGGAGTGGGTAGTGAGGGTGCAGGGCCCTTCTCAGCCTGGGCACCTGTGCAAGGATGCCCTTCTCACATGCTTCAAGGGCAGCAGCCTCTCTTTTGCCTCCTGCTGCCCCAGCTTTCCTCATCCCTTGGCTGGAAAGGCTGGCTAGCATTTTCAGATTTTGTCTCTGTTGATATGCCTCCCAATTTCCTGGGAAATAAAGAATCCAAGGCCATGTCTGTCTCTCTGTAAGTACGTCTTTGATACCTTCTTGGTTCTCCCCACCCTTCTGCCTTCTCAGGTGGCTCTCTGTTTCTCCCCGGTGGGGACCAAGCTGAGGGTCCGCAGTAGGAAGTTCCCCGCCATCGTGAACTGCATGGCCATCGACTGGTTCCACGAGTGGCCGCAGCAGGCCCTGGAGTCTGTCAGCCTCCGCTTCCTGCAGAACACGGAGGGCATTGAGGTGAGAGGGCAAAGGAGACACCCCTCAAGCTCCTTTCCACCTCTGGGTGTGAGGAACCCCACATCTGGCATCTCCAGGCTGTTGGAGCACAGCTTTCCATGTGATGACACAACGAGCTGGATGGGCAGTCACCTGCCGTCTTCATGGCCAGATGACCTCTTTATTTCCTGCCCTTTGATTCTAGCCCTCAGTCAAGCCATCACTTAGCAAGTTCATGGCTTTTGTCCACACAAGTGTCAACCACACCTCCCAGTCCTATCTGAGCAATGAGCAGCGCTACAACTACACGACCCCCAAATCGTTCCTGGAGTTCATCAGACTCTACCAGAGCCTGCTGTGCAAGAACGGAAGGGAGCTCAGGTCCAGGACCGCGCGGCTGGAGAATGGGCTGCTGAAGCTCCACAGCACCTCCGCCCAGGTGAGCAGTGTCCTTCCAGGCCTCCTGCCTGCGGGGGGTTTCCGAGTGAGTCGGGGCGGCCCCTTTCCAGAGGACTGGAGGACGCAGTCATGCTCAAGGACCATGCACGGTTCTCCTGGGGCCCCGGGGCCATCAGAACAGTGCCAGTGGGTACCCAGAAAGCTTTATCAGAGTCCAGGTGCTTGTTCAGCTCACCCAAAAGAGTTTGGTCAATGAACACAAAACACGAAGGAAACACACACACACACACACCCCCCCTGCCGAGGAATAAAGGGAACAAAGAAGCAGTTTGTTCAGGGCAGAAGCAAAGATACACACTCAAAGAAGAGTTTGGGCGTCCTCAGAGTGAGGGGCACGCCACAGGGTTTTTTGATGCCCTGTTTATCCTATTTTTAGCCCTTTGAATGGGTGGGGTCTTTTTGATTAGGTGTGGGATATTCACTGGGGGAAGATTAAGGAGTGGCCTGGATTGCACCAGGTTGCATCAGCTCCTGGTCCTGCCCGTTCATCTCCTGAAGCCACCATACCTGCACTCTAAGAGCTGTTTTCCCTTAAATTCTACCTTGCTAGTCAAGTGCCGCACGTCAAAGGTCATACAGGGTCATCAGCAACCTGTGCAGTTGTATTGTACCTGCTCCATGGTTTTCCTGGTCAGAGTTTCTTGCTCAGATGCTGCAACATTTCTGTTTTAGACTCTATTCCTCCATGTGTCATGGCCTCATCAAGTGCAGAACAAGGAGGTAACCTGGCCCTCTGCCTAATGCCTGGCCCTGTTTCCTGCCTCACCAGAAGCCAGGGCAGAGCTCTCCAGTGGAAGAGCACATCCTCAGCTTCACTGTGGGCGGCCTCCTCTCACTGACACAGGAATCCCTTGAAGCCCCTCTTCTCTCTTTCTCTTTATTACCTCTTCCTCTGCTTTCTTTTCCTCTCCAACCGGAAGTCCTTTCATCTTCAAAACCCAAAGAAATGAGTGGTTGGGAGAAATGCTTGCAGGGTTATATCAATTTTCTTTTGTTTCTTGTGTCTTGCGATGTTATGTTCTGTCAAAGAGCCTTTGGAACCTAATTTCTTAAACAAACCCTGTCTCATATCATGCATTCCCTCGTATGCCCCTAAGTGGTTGGCCGTCAGGAGAAGGCCTCTGTCATCCTGTCCTTGTTTTGTTTTTCTACTTACGCTTCCAAATGGAACAAGTCTATTTCAGTTAATTTGCTATTCTTCCCTTGAGAACCGGGGACAACTTTAGCACCTTCTCCGCCCTGCTCACACCCATTGGCTATCGCTGTTCCCTCGATGGCCCCTTTCTGTGCTCTGTTTACCAGCCACAGAGCCGACCTCTCCTTAAGGTAGTGAAATTTCATGCATTTACACAATTAAACTAAAAGTATAATCAATTTAATTCTTGGGCATCACATGTTCCTATAGATTTCTAAGCCTTTCATTTACTGTCATTTTCTCAGAGCTCTGCCTTTGGGATAACTCTGTTGAACTTCCTCCTTCTGACTTGCCCTCTCTCCTCACCGCTGTTTCTTGATTCCTAGATGTCATGTATCTAAAGGATTTCAATTCATTTAGTGGGATGCAATAAACCCTCGCAAACTGCACACATAGAATCTCTTCTGCTCGGGAAGTGTTTCTTTTGTCAGGTTTTGCTTATCTGGTCAGGCCTCCTCCGGGAGCAGTGATGAGCTGCGTGGGGAGCTCGTGCTCTGCGTCTACTATCTGTTCACTCATTGCTTTCCACCCTTTGGCCTTTTCCTCTACATTCCAGGAGAGCTTCTCAAGTTTATTCTCAATAATACTAATAATCTCATCGTGCGCAATATTGCTTCTGCTTCTTACATTTCCAGTGAAGACTTCAATTATGCTATTACATTTTCAATATCCCCACAGACCTTCCTCATCTCATCCTCTTCCCTTTCCAACATTGCTTTTTTATTTCAGCCTGTTTCTCTGTAGCTGTATCACAGAAACCATTCTACTGATGATCCAAACAGCTTTCTTGATGTCTTTTCTAGATCCAGCAATGGGTCATCTTCAGAGTGCGTTGTTCCCCTTAGTCTTCTAGATGCTATTCCTTTCCTTGTCCTGTATTTATATAAAGACCTTTTTTTTCTTTTATTTACCTCCAGGCATGGTGAGATCTGTTCAGACTCGATGTTTGTCAATAAATGGCATGTGATGATGATCTGTGACGCTACTCTCTTTCCATGAGTGTCATGACTAAAACCCCTTCTTAGAGCTACAGTTCAGATCAAGTTGCAGTATACAGATCCCAGTCAAGGTCCCAGCATCTTACCTGGTGTATACCTTTGTTGCAGAAAAGTAGCATCTTCTTGCCCCAATCCCTTTCTTGTTCTCTCAATCTCTGAGCCTCTAGAAAAGAACAAAAGATAGGATCCCAGAATGCAGTAATACCAGATTTTTCTTTTACCATCTCTCAGCTCTTCCTCTTCCTGTCTCCCCCCAACCTACGGTGCCCTCAGAACATTCTGTATCCCCACCAGCCCCTGTTCTACCTCCTCCCCATTTATCCTCTGGGAATTGCTGGTCAGTCTGTGCAGAGAACAGTTGCCGGGAGCAAGCAATGGGAAAGGTACTCTGACACTCACAGAGCATCGCGCAGTATTCTGTCTTGTACAGACCCTGGGTCTTTGAGCAGATAATGAAGAGAGTCTGTTTTCCTATTTTAGGTAATCTCTATTTAACAAGGAGAAGCCTGGTTATACCGTTAGGTGAATCTAGCTCTATCTGCAGTGGAGAATCCTCCCAAGTCCTGGCATCCGTTTGTTTCTTCTCCTTCTATTTTCTCTACTTGAATGAATAATACGTCTATCTACCCAGTTACCCAGCCCGGAAACTGCAGTGTTATCTTAGACTCCCCGCCTCCCCTCACTTCCCATGTTTAAGCATTAACAAATTCTGTAAGTTTTCCAAGTACCTCTCAGAGGTACTCCTCTTCTGTGTCCTCCATTTCAGATGCTTCTTACCTGGATTATTTCAATAAATTGAACTCTCATGTCTCTCCCCCATCCCAAGCCCACTTTACCCACATCCTCTCGCATCACCCATCAGCCAAAATCCTTGAGGTCACCACTGACTCTGCTCATGCCTCTCTCTCTCTCACTACCTACACTCAGTCTGTCAGAAAATCACTGTTGGTTCTAACTGCAAACATGCCCATAATCCCACCACTTTGCATCTCCTACACAGCTACTACCCTGATCTGAGCCACTGACATCTTTTGCCTGCGTAGCTATGATACCCTTTAACTAGTTTGTCTGCTTCTACTTTTGCCCCCTGAATAGTCTGTTATCAACTGAGCAGCCAGACTGATCAATTTAAAACATAGATGTGTCACTTTTTTGCTCAAAATCCTGAGATGGCCCCCACTTCCCGTATTACAACGAGGCTCCTCCGCAGCCCTGTCCTGTTAACTCTCGTACCTCATCTCCTACTGCCCTGACTCTGTGGCATTCCTCTCGAACCTCACCGCTTCTTTGTTCTTTCCTCAGACACTCTAAGCCTTTGCACTGGCTGATCCTTTCCCTGGGATGCACTTCCCTCTAGGGCTCCCTCCCTCATCTCCTTCAATTCTTTGTTCAAATGTCACTTTCTCAAGGAATCCTACCCTGATTACCCCATTTTAAATTGCAGCCCCACACCACTCCTGATCCCCTGTTCTGCTCTACTTTATCTTTTCCTATAGGATTTACCCATCTAACATATTGTATAATTTACTTGTTGGTTATATTTATTTTTTGCTGTCTGTCTCCATCTGTTAGATACAAGCTCTATAAGAACAGGGATCCTGTCTGTTTTGTTTGCTGATGTATCCCAAGTGCCTGGACAAACAGGCACTCATTAAATATTTGTTGAATTAATTAACTAATCAATTAATAACATTCTAGTTAGTCTCCCTGACAGTATTCTGACAGCACACTAGACCAGCACTATCCAATAGAAATATCCTGCAAGTCAGAGATGCAAATTTAAATTTCCCAGTAGCTTCATCCAAAAAAAGTAAAAAAGAGGTGAATTTTATTTTAATCATATATTTTGATAGTATATAACTTTATCACATATTTTAATAACATTTTATTTAACCCAATATGCCCAAAATATTATCATTTTAACATACAATCAGTGTAATAAAAGTTGTTAATAAAATCTTGTCCCTTTTTTTCTACAAAGCTTCAAAAACTTGTGCGAATCATCATCCTTACAGCGCGTCTCAGTCAGGACAAGCCGTGTTCTGAGTGCTTGTGGCCTGGAGTACTGCCAGAGTGCAGACAGGCAGACAGGTAGAATGCCACATGTCAGGCCACGTTTTAAGGGCTCATTAACCACATGTGCTGGTGGCTGCCAAGCTAGACCGCACAGCTTCAGACCAACCTCTCTCCTGCTCTTAGAGTGATCTTTGCTCAAACCACAAGTCTGAATATTCTCTGCAGTAGGCCTTAATAATCTAGACATTGCAGTTCAGATTCTGTGAACTTTTCTGGAACTTTTTAAATTGCATATAGCTCCACTCTCTTCTTCCTTCCTCTTTTCTACCGCACTGAACCCTGAAGTCCAGCAGTACTGACTACTTGAAGTTCCCCGCAAAATCTGCAGCTTGTTCACCTCTCCGTGTCTTTATATATGTCCCACGTTGTCAGCTTGTCACTATCAGGACCTAAATGCTACCCTCCTGTCCAGAAGCGTTCTCTAAGCTCTGAGCAGTATACATTCCCTTCTCTATTTTCCTTGAATTATTCATCTTTTTTTTTAATTAAAGTATAGTTGGTTTACAATGTCGTGAATCATCCTTGAATTATGTTTCTTCTCTTGCATATATCATGCCATACTGTTATCAGTCCTTCAAGGGCAGAATTCAGGATTCATTGGCACATAGTAGGTGTTCTGTAAATGGGTGGATGGGTAAATGATAAATGGATAGGGAGATAAACAGATGAACAAGTTCTAAAATCACCTACACGCTCAGAGAGGGGGTGGAGGAAGGATCTTTTGCGTTACTGTTACACGATGTATATTCCATACTTATTGATGGTTATAATGATGTTGATTCTTGCAAAAGTGGTATCTGGGGTGCCTAACTCTGATATGAACCCTTCATCTGGAATTATCCCTTTGGTAGAAAAGGACTGAAGTACATCACCATAATCTTGCTATAAGGGTAATGACTTGAATTATATTCTATAGTATCCTTCTACCCAATTATGACATCTTTTGGTGTACATAATGTGGTAGGTGTAGGCTCAGTGGATCTCACAGCTCAGGCGCAGACAGACACCAAATTTATTTAGCAATAATTGTAGTATTAGAAGTATTAATAAAGGCAGTAACAATTGTATGGCAATCTAAAATTTGATAAACTTTAGACTTACAATTTCATGCTTTGATTCAGCTGGTCAGAATATAACTTTATTTTTCTGTAACTGAATTTCACTTAGCTCTGGGTCCATCTTTTTTCCCTGAAGAGTAGAAAGCTGTTAATCTTGCATTTCAGGTTGACTTGGTCACTTCAGGTTAAAAACTCAGTCTTTGGAGGGCAGTGAGTTCTCTCTCTTGACACAATCAGAGCCCCCCATCCTGACTGGGGTCTCACTTCATCTCTCACTGATCATCTCACTTCTGTGTCTAACTCAGGTGTGTTTGTGAGGAAGAGGGGCTGTTGGTTGGAAGAAATGTTCATAGAAGTGGCCTGTAGGCCACTGCCAGTTCCTGCGTATAGGATTTAATCCACAAGTCCATCAATCTGGAAAGTTTTAAATTCAGTTTATCTTGGGGTTTAAAGTAATCTCAGGCCACCTGAAGTTGACAGTTAATTTATGATGATGTATTTGTCAAGACCCTTTTGGTTGCAAGTAAAACAAACAAACAAACAAACAAAACCCAACTAACTCAAATTCACCCAAGAAAAAGAAAGATGAAAAGATGGAAAGTATAGGAAAGAGAAGAGGAGAGAAAATTTTGAGATTATATTAGATATTTATCAGGACCCTTTTGATGGCAGCTAATGAAAATCCAACTAAAGTTGGTTTAGACAAGACAACAAAACAAAATAAAAAGAATTGGATTGATTCATATAACTGAAAAGTGAGGGCTAGAGCTTCATCTGGATAGGACTGAAGCTAGGTACTCACTAGATGTCCCTGTTCAGGCAGGCAACCCCCCTGGCTCTGAAACCTCACATTAGTATTCTGTCTGCTTTGCTTCTTCACCAGTATTTTCAGCCAAGTTCCTGGGTTGGCTCTGATTGACCTCTGTGGGTAATTAGTTTGCCCATAGTTGAACCAATCTCTATGACTTGCATAATCTCACTGGCCAAGCCAGGATCTGTGACAGCCACCAAAGTCAGCCCCACCCAAAATACAAGGACTTGTGGAAGAGAGATCGACAAAGGAAAATCAAACTACATTACCAGAACAGTTTTATTTTGTTATTATTATTATTATTGGTCAGGCAAACCTAACAGGTGTCTACTATAGATGGAAAACATCTTTATCTAAGAGGAGACCCTGCTTGAAGTCCAAGTTCATATCAGATAGTGTTGGGTGACTATACAGATTGTGAGTCAAGAAGGAAGAGCTCTCTAGGCCTCCAGCCCTCAGTGGAGTGTTTTTGGCTACTGATGATCCTGGATTCCTTCTCCTTCTTCTGAAGCTCTGCGAGGAGGTCCTGGGAAGCTTGGCCTTTCTCTATAACATCATGTCCCTGGACCTCGAAGAAAGGAGGGTCTTCCACCACCATCCTGTCCTCACCAGACTGAGTCAGCATCCCACCACAGAGCACATACGCTCAATATTCATGGGGCCGGCAAGACTGAGAGAAAGGGCCTCATCAGTGTTGGTGACACTTTCCCTCTTAATCCTCCTATCCAGGTGTGGGAGTGTCTAAATAAGAAAAGACCAGAGTGTGGCTTGAATGCTTTGAATAAGGAAAAAAGGGAAGAGAAAAAAATTAAGTAACCTATCTCAATTTCCTGTTCTACTGCAGAAGAGCTGTGAAATGACCCTAAGTTGTGCTTTCTCTGTCGCTTTGTGGGGAGCAGCCTACTTCTTACTCGTGGGACCCTCGTGTCACTCCATGTCACAGCTCAAGAGCTATAAAGCTCCCATCCACAATGCCGGTGATTATTTACCACGGGCCTGAGGTCAGAAGCCAAATCTGCAATCCACAAAACAAACAATAATAACAACAGCAAAAAAAGCCCACTTCAATTTTCTCAAATCTCCCAAGATTTAAAAAGGAACAAGAAGTTACTGGTGTGTTTGCTGACTGGAGTGATTATGTGGTTCAATCATTTTGATTTACAATTGCATCTTTGTCCTTGTAGAAATAACTCTGCAGCTGAACAACGGGAGCTGGAAATGGATTAACCTTCCAACACAGGAACATAAGACGCGTACTAGGGAGCAGGCCTCCATTTGAGGTTAACGCAGAGTCTCCGGTTTCTATGAATACACAAAATTAAAGAGCATTCTTTTTTTCTCTTGCCTTCATTTTCTTTTCTTTTGATCTGCCACGAAAAGGGAGTTATCGGCAGCGTCTAAAGCCTCTGTTTTATTTTTGCATCATAAAGCATTTGAATCTGTTTGCCGTGTTCCAGGAACTCTGAAGTCATCTTTGGTTGTCATGTGAAACAGACTTCAGTAAAATAAGAGACAGGAGGTCATTCTGGAATGTAAACTTTATAGGCAGTATTGCAAATACAATTGGCTTTTTAACTTTCCAGAAGTAAATAGATCCGAGTCTTCTCTTTGCACGTGAAAGGGCCATGACTTAGGCCAGTGATTCTCAAAATCAGGTGGGCATCAGATTCACCCAGAGGGCCTGTTAAAACACAGATCACAGGGCCCCACCACCATAGGTCCAGCGTGGGCCTGAGAATTTGCATCCCTGACAAGTACCCAGGTGATGCTGATGCTGCTAGTCCAAGGACCACATTCTGGGAACCATCCCACTCTGCCGAACACATAGAAAACCATTCATCCCTCCCCAGCTGACCAGGGAAACAGAAGGTTTCCCAGGAGCCAATATTCCCATCACTTCATTACTGCCTCCAAATGCACATGAATACAGAAGCTGGGCAGGGAACCCAGCTGGTCTGGACCAGCGGAATCCTTGCTGTCCCATTTCAACCTGGTCGTCTGTTTCTTGAAAGGATGGTGGAAACAGATGAAGACCAACCAAACAAGAGCAAGCAAAGCCTCTTTATTCAGGGCTTGCTCTAGCAAGGGAGTCAGCCACTCTCATTTGCGCTTTGACAGAGACTCAAAGGCAGGCAGAGGGGTGGGAAAGCTTTATAGTGGGAAAAAAGGAACCTCCCAGGTGGAGGCTGCTGGCCCTCGGAAGCAGGAGGAGGGCTGACTGGAAGCGGGGCGCTCTGTGTGATCAGTTAGGGTTGTGTGTTTGAATTTCTCTCATTGGTTCTATGTTGGAAGCAGAGACAAAATTAAGAAAGTTGTCAGTTTTTCTAACGCAAACATTGCAAAACAATTATACTCCAATAAAAAAATAATAATATGGGTTAAAAAAAAAGTTGGCAGTTATTAATCAAGTCCTGGCCATTTGGGGCTGATTGTTACAGAGGTTATTGTCTGTCTTCCTGGACTATTACTTAGACAGTAGTCTGACTTCCTACAGGTATGCCTTACAGCAGGCTGGCTTCCTGAGCTGGTTGCTGTGGGTTCTGGGTCAGAGTTCTACTTTTACAGTCCAGTCACTGTTGATATATTCCATCTTTCAGGATACACAGTGGACACTCACTTTTTATAGTTTGCTAGATCCTTGGTGCATTACACATTGGCAAATTTCAATTAAAGAATGACTGGTTTTTATTAAGGACCTATGTGCAAAGTGTTATGTTAGGCACATGAGGTTTTATAAGCTATAGGCACCAATGTCAGTAAGAAGCAGCCTATGTCATTTGGGCATCAAGGAGAAAGAAAGGTCAGGGCATGTGAATCTTCCACCATGTTTACTGCAGAGGGGAGAAGAAGAGGGAAGCCAGGATTCCTTTCCTTTCCCAGGTCAGGGGGCTGGGTCACATCTGAGAGCTCAACTTTGCACCTTTGCATCAGGAGTTGGCATTCTTCTCTGCTCTGCAGGGTCAGACCCCCACGGTCATGTCTGAATAAACCCGATGCTTCTCTGCTGCAGGTGGATGATCTAAAAGCCAAGCTGGCCACCCAGGAAGTGGAGCTAAAACAGAAGAATGAAGATGCAGACAAGCTGATTCAGGTGGTGGGCGTAGAGACGGACAAGGTGAGCAGAGAGAAAGCCATCGCAGACGAGGAGGAGCAGAAGGTGGCCCTCATCATGCTAGAGGTGAAGCAGAAGCAGAAGGACTGTGAGGAAGACCTGGCCAAGGCAGAGCCAGCACTCACGGCAGCCCAGGCGGCCCTCAACACCCTCAATAAGGTAAGAGGAATGTCTATGAGCTTGCTTATCCCTCGGGGGAGGAGCAGCTCTCTGACCCAAAGACAACCCAGTACCCTGGTGTTCCAGAGAGATACAAGGACAAAGTCGGGAGGGCTTGGCTGGGACCAGCTGTCACTGGTTTATTCATTAAGCAAACAAACATTTATTTAAGCTGATTATATGTCAGGATCCACGAGCCACCAGTGAAACCCAAGAGATATGAGTGTGAGAACCAGTCGGAACAAGAGAGGCCAACTGGCCAGCCTCCTCACTTCACTGATGAGAAAGCCAGGGCCCAGAGAACTGACTTGTCCAGAGTCACAAACCTCAGTGTTAGAGCCAGACCTGAACTCACATCTTCAAAATCCAAGCCCTGAGATCTTCCAGCTATGTAGCCAATGGTCATTTTACCCATTATGTACTACAGGACACATGAGCCTTTTAGGACCCTTTGAAAACATTTAAGATATGAGATAAAATAAGATGCTCTCAACTAAATTCGGCTCATACACATGACCTTTTGGTAGAACAAACATGACTCTTGAGATGTATTCATAGGCAGTTTTATTTTGGTTCCATTCACATTTATTCTCTACGTTGGGAGGAGCATGTGGTTAGCTACTTCTTCCTTTTACAGTTTTCACAGTTAACCTTCTCTCCTATTTGGATGACCATGGCTGAGGGGGTAAAGGAGGAAGATGGAAGAGGGGGCAGACAGACTCATGTCACCAGGGGCTGGCATCAGAGAGGGACTGAAAAGCTGACCATTTATCGGGCTGCCCACATCAGCTCTTTAGAGACCCTCCACCAGGCACTGGGATCTTTCCCCTGCAGGTTGCTTTCTCTTCCTTCTCCTGAGAATCTAGCTATTCACTTGCCCTTCACATAGACCACTTGGCCAAAGTCTAAGACAGCCTGAGGTAGGTGTGCCATGCCACAGCTTGCCTCTGCTCCGTGGGAGACCCCTGTTCCTCTTTTCTTCAGCCAGGCTGTGAGAGCATTGGCCACCTGTGCAGTAAACGCCCCTAGTTCCACTGTCAGGGGAGTAGCCTGCTATTCTCATCCTGTAGATTTCTCAGGTATTAGCTAGACCCCAGTCCACTGTGTCACTCAAATTGCAGGGGAAGCATTTAGGCTCTCTGAGTGGTCTCCTTAAAGCCCCCATCTCTAGACTTGATGCCAAAGGAGCAGGTGCCCCCCATCTTCCTTTAAAGGCAGAATGGGTGGGACTCAGCAGCAGTTCTCACTAAACATTCTCTCTTAATCTTCCACCTCCTGACTCATTTATACCCTCAATGCAGGTGAAAGGTTTAAGAGTCAAAACACTGGTCCATTGAAACCTTCTTTTATGAGTTCTGTGTAGCCAACTCATACCTCACTTTGGAAGGTAGCATCTCTTGACTTAGGGCCCCAGCAAATCTGAGACTAAACTGGGGACATTGTTGTATAGTTATGTATAAATTGCATTTAATGTGAGATATGAGTGCATCTTAGTATTTTTTTATGATGTGGGGTAGAAAGTCCCTAAAAGAAAGGACCTATAAAGGTCTTAAGTGGACCTTTACCCTACATCAATAGAAAACATGAGATTTCTCCAGGAAACTTTGGGGTATTGTCAGGTGGACTGGGAATTGGAGGTGTAGCCCAATTATGCTACCACTTCCCAGCCTGAACCTTTTTTTTTTTTTAGAACTTTTATTGAGATACAGTTAACATACAATAAACTGCAATATATTTAGAGCGTACAATTTGGTATCCCAGTCTCCCAATTCATTCCCCCGCAACCCTCCCCGCTTTCCCCAGTTGGTGTCCATATGTTTGTTCTCTACATCTGTGTCTCTATTTCCGCCTTGCAAACCGGTTGATTTGTACCATTTTTCTATAGTCCGCATGTATGTGTTAATATATAGTATTTGTTTTTCTCTTTCTGACTCACTTTACTCCGTATGACAGTCTCCAAGTCCATCCACGTCTCTAGAAATGTCCCAGTTTCCTTGCTTTTTTACAGCTGAGTAATATTCCATTGTATATATATACCACATCTTTTTTATCCATTCATCTGTTGATGGACATTTAGGTTGCTTCCATGTCCTGGCTATTGTAAATAGTGCTGCAATGAACATTGGAGTGCATGTGTCTTTTTGAATTATGGTGTTCTCTGGGTATATGCCCAGCAGTGGGATTGCTGGGTCATATGGTAACTCTATTTTTAGTTTTGCAAGGAACCTCCATACTGTTCTCCACAGTGGCTGTATCAATTTACATTCCCACCAGCAGTGCAAGAGCGTTCCCTTTTCTCCACACCCTCTCCAGCATTTACTGTTTGTAGATTTTCTGATGATGCCCATTCTGACTGGGGTGAGCAAGCCTGAACCTTTTAATACTGCCAGGCCTGGGTCTCCCTGAGCCCCCCAAAGCAGCATCATTTCAACCACCAGGCCTTTGATTAGACAGCACTTCACTGCCACAACCTGGGGTCCCCTCTCCTTTCATCTTACTCTGTCTAAATAAGACCTTATTTCAAAATCAAACTTACATTCGCAATCAAGCTCTTTCTTTTCTGAGTTCCAGAGCACAAAAGAGAGACCACTTTATTTATGCACCCTCTTGTAGTGTTCAGTGATCATTTCTTGCCAAGAAGACTAACATCTTTCATAAGATCTTTTGACACATGGATTATATTTTCAAAGATGAGCTGAGTCCAAATCCTGGCTGAACTATTCACTGTGTGTGGCTCTAGGAAGGATTTTATCTTCTCTGAGCCTCCATTTCCTCACCTGTAACATGGAGATAATAGCAATATGGTCCCCATTAGGTTGTTATAAGAATTCAATGAGATAATGTATGAAAAGTAGCTAACGGATGGCAGCCATTCAATAAACGTTTGCTGTGGTTGATAATGTCATTTTAACAGTGTTATCCCGTCTATTTCCACAAGGCTGGAAACAGCAAAAGCCCATAAATACCCTTGGTTAATTTGTTGGCTGATTAGTTACTTGGTCATTGCTGATAGAAATAATCACATAAGAGATGTAACTCATGGAAGTGATGGGATAGGGTTCTGAAAATAGCACTGATTTGAAGTCTAGATATCTCTGCCACAAAGGAAGTGAGACTCATTTTTCATGAGTGCCTACTATGTACCAGGCAGCATGGTAGGTGCTTTCTTCTAACTAGCTGTGGAGCCTGGCACGACCCACTGAACTTCTTAATCCCTCACTTTCTTTTCTCTGTTACATAGAAAGGGGCAAATAGGAATTAATGGGCTCTTTATCTCACAATCCTGCCCAATCTATTAGCAAGTTCTATCCATTCTACTTTCAGACCATATGTAGAATTCAAATGCTTTGTATCACCTCTACTGCTGTCACCCTGGCCCAAGCCACCATCATTTCTTCATTGGACTCCTGCAGCAGCTTCTCAATTGGCCTCCCTGTTGACACCCTTGCTCCAGTGCTATCTTTGCCCATTGCAGCTGTCTGAATGACCTTTTTAAGAAATATGTTTGCCCACGTCATCCCTCTGTTCAGAATCTCCCATTGGCTTCCCATCATGCTCAAGATTAATTAATTGTAGGGATATGGCTTTATTTCCAGGCTCTCTATTCTGTTCCGTTGATCCATATGTCTGTTTTTGTGCCAATACCATGCTGTTTTGATTACCATAGCTTTGTAGTATTGTCTGAAGTCTGGGAGGGTTATGCCTCCTGCTTTGTTCTTTTTCTTCAGGAAAAGAATTGCTTGGGCAATTCTGGGTCTTTCATGGTTCCATATAAGTTTTAGGCTCCGTCATAAAATCCAAAGTCACCACCATGGCCCACAAGGCCCTACATGATTTTGCCTGGCCTATCTCTTCTACTACATCAGTTACTGCTCTTCCAGTTGTCACGCCACTCCACCCACACTGGCCTTCTCGCTGTGCCTAAGACACTGCCAGTGCCATCTCACCCCAGGGCCTTGGAAGGAGAAATTGCCCCTGTGTGGAATGTCTTCTCCCAAGGATCTCCATGCTTCCCTCCTCTTTCAGGTATTTGCCTGAAATTTTACCTTATGAGGAAATAAACTATGAACGTATGTATTAATTTCAGGAAAAAATTTAAGGTACACAAAGAAGAAAACATAACCCAAGGGAACCAATATTTATAATCATAGTCATGTACATACTGAACATGAACTAAAATTTTGATGTGACCATAACGGGGGGAGGACCTTAGGAGAGAAAAGAGGGTAATAAAAATAATCACACTCTACCATAGGAAGTCTCTCAATAGCATCTAAAATGAAGCACATAGCAGCACCAGTGTGTCCATTATCAATAAGACATGAAATCTAGGAGGAGTGATGAAGACGTTGTAAGCAGTGGCTTCTGGAGAGCTGAAGTTGGGGGGAGTACGCATGTGTCTTGTTTTCCGTGACTTGAGGGCACAGAAGAGGGTGTAGCTAACCACCTGGCCAGATAGGAACTAGAGAAGAGAAAGCCCGTGACACAAGGACCACAAAGATGGTTGTTTCACTAGATGGACAAGGAGGTAGAAAAGCCCATCTTCATTCGTTGAAATAAACACAGACTCTTACTATTATGCACAAGTTCTTGGTGCTAAGCATGTTGGATTTAAAGGTGAACATCCCAGAAAGGAACGATGTTTGTAAGACACGGGTGCACAAAAGGGTGTGGTGTGTCTGAGCCGAGGGTACACGGGTGATATGCAGATGAGTCTCGAAAGATGGCTTGAGCACAACCATTAACAGCCCCTGGCATCACTAAGAAGTTTAACTGTGGACCAGTGTTTACCATCCGCAGGTTACAACCCATTCATGGGTCTCAAACAGCATTTTTCAAATTGAGGTATAATTGATGTATAACTGTATACTAGTTTCAAGTGTACAACATAACGATTCGGTATATACAAGTGTATTGCAAAAGAATCACCATAGTAAGTCTAGTTAACGTCCATCACCACACATAGTTACAATTTTTTCTTGTTTTTTGTTTTTTCTTCTTTTAAGATTTACTCTCTTGGCAACTTTCAAATACACAGTACAGTGTTATTAACTGTACATGCTGTGCATGACATCCCTGGGACTTATTTACGTTATAACAGGAAGTTTGTACCTTTTGAACTGCCTTCACCCGTTCTCCCAGTCCCTACCCCACCCCGCCCAGTGAAGTAGAACGAATCAGACTGTGCCGTATGTAACAGGGGAGAACACAAGGACCCCGCGAGTATCCTCAAATTTTTCTGCATTCACAGGACTCTGGTATTTAAGGACCACATTCCTATTTTCTCATCATTTTCAAAGTTAACAATAAATCTTTAGTTAATACATAAAGAACATCAGTAAATCAGAGCATGGTAGTAAGTCTCTGTACATTTTAAGTCTCTGCTTTGGCAGTTTTATTTCACTTTTATAGCCAAACTGAAATAAATCGAGTATAACTTTTCCTGCCTTAGTTGAAGAATGGTTTCACTTGCAATTTCATGGCCTTTTTTTCCCTCCTTACAGAATTATTTGGAATTTTCTATTTATTTCCTATGCATTTTTACAGTAAACTTATTTTTTTATTATACAAATAACATAACGGCATTTTACAAATAATTCAAATAGTATAGAATGTATAGGGTAAATATGAAGTCACCCTTCTTTCCTCTCTAGCCTCAGTCCTCTCCCAAAAGAGAACTCCTGGAAGAATTTGAGCTGTATCTAGTCCAGCAATTTTTCTATGTATTTATATTTGTACAAATGCACATATAAAATATATCATATTTTAATACAAATGGATAATGGAAACTTACTTTTCTTCGTGAAATAAGTCTATTTCGTGCCAGTACATACATTGAAACCTTATTTATTTAATGCTTCATAATGTTCCAGACTATAATGGTACTGTATTTCATTTAGCTGTTTATCTACTGTCGAGTGTTTAGTTAGTTTCTCCCTTTTACTCCAATACAAATATCCTGTGCATACATCTTTATTGCATATGTGCAGATGTTTCTCTCGACCAAATAAGTACAGTTGTTTGGTAGAACAACATGGCAGGCTGAATCATGCCTCCTCCACCCCCAAAGATATTTACATCCTAACCTCTGAAACCTGTGAATTTTGCTGCATATGCTGACAGTGGCTCTGTAGGTGTGATTACGGCAAGGATCTTGCAGTGGGGAGATTACCCTGGATTATCCAGGTGGGTCCTAAATGCCATCACAGGGGTCCATAGAAGAGGGAGATGAGAAGGTTGGAAGAAGAAGGTGGTGATGTGATGGCAGGAGCAGAAGGGGTGGACACAGCTGATGTGATGTGGGGCCTTGAGCTAGGGAATGCAACTGACCTCTAGAAGCTGGGAACAGCAAGGAACAGAGTCTCCCCTCCGGCCTCCAGAAGGAACCAGCCCTGCCAGCACCTTCAGCTTAGGACTGCTGACCTCCAGAACTGTGAGATAATAAATTCATGTTGTTTTAAGTCACTACATTTGTGGTAATTTGTTATAGAAGCAATAGGAAACTGATATAAACAATATTCTCTTTTTTTATATAAATGATGCTCAGTTTCAGTCCAAAATAGCTATTCTCATTTGTAGTTATAAACACAGCTTTCCCCACATCCTTGCCAATCTTATTTTCAATCATTCTAATTTTTCTCAATAAGAGAGCAAAAAAGTTTTTCATTTAAAAAAAATTGTATAATGGCTTGATCCTAATGAGACTGGGCACCTTTTCAAATATTTAGATTTCTTCCTTTGTCCATTGTTTGTTCAGATTCTTTGTTCCTTTTCTTATGAGATAATTTCCCTTTTCCTTATTGACTTACAGGGTTTTTAAAATAAATTTTTACTATGTCTTAGTATATATGTTATAAATATTTTCTCCCTATCATTTGACTTTTATCTTAATGTTAAAAAGTTATATAAAAAGTAGATTTTTATAATCAAATGATTTTGAGAATTCTAGGGTTACAGAGTTTAACAGACTTCTTTCCTCCAGGACTTTTTAAGGCATTTATTATGTGATAAGCTTGATACTAAAAGTGATAGAGATAGCACAAGAAAATAAGACCTCAGCTCAATCGAATTTATGAATAGCGATGTAACACATCCATATAAAATGCTAGTGAATCAAATCCAGCAGTTTATTCAAACAACAACATTCTACCAGCTGATACATACCCAACCGTAGGTCAAAGAAGAAAAGCTCTTGTCGTCATTTTGAGAAATGTCAAGGTAGTGCTTAACACAATTCAACGTCCATTCCTATTAAAACTCTTAGTAAAACAGGAACAAAAGGATATTTGCATATTTTGCTAACACAAAGCAATCAATCCCAGTCCAAGAGCAAACCATCCTGTCTAATGGCAGAGCATTAGCGGAATTCCCATTAACATAGAGAAAGCACAGTAATGACCCCCTTCGCTACTATTATAACATAGTTGTCCTAGAATTTCTAGCCAGTGCAATAGGGAATGAAAAATGGTAATCACATAAATGTTGTAAAATACCAGACAAATGTATTATTATTCATAGATGTTATAAAAATATAATAAAACAAATAAAAGGGAAAGGTTAAGGGCCCATTACAAAATTTAATAGCCTTCCTAATGTCAGCAGTAGCCAGTTAGAAAATATATTTTCAAGATAGCAGCCAAAACACACTGTACAAATAAACATAAATAAATTTATTGAAACTATGTGAAGAAAACTACACATCTTTGTTGAGTAACATAAAATAAGATATGAATAGGGACTTCTTAGGTGGCTCAGTGGTTAAGAATCCACCTGCCAATGCAGGGGAAATGGGTTTGAGCCCTGGTCCGGGAAGATCCCACATGCCCTGGAGCAACTAAGCTCATGCACCACAACTACTGAACCTGCACCCTAGAGCCCGTGAGCCACAACTATTGAGCCCATGTGCTGCAACTACTGAAGCCCAAACGCCTAGAACCCGTGCTCCGCAACAAGAGAAGCCAGTGCAATGAGGAGCCTGCACAGCACAATAAAGGGTAGCTCCCACCTGCTGCAACTAGAGAAAGCCCGTGTATAGCAACGAAGACCCAACACAAACAATAAATAAATAAATAAATTTATAAATAAATAAATAAGATATGAATAGGCAATACCAAGTTAGTGTAAGGGAAGATTTAATATTATAAGGATGTCACTATTCCTCAAATAATTTATAAATTAAATGTAAGTCTAATTTAACTCCAATTTGATTTTTGGCTTATTTCTAATATCATTAAAAGTTCATATCATTTGAGCAGTTGCTAAAAATTTAATAAGCTAAATGCCCAACAATATGGAGTTGGATAAATAAATTGTGGCCCATCTAAATGAGAGAAAATTGTGCATACTTTATTTAAAATCATGTTTTGCAAAAATAGTTCATGACACAAAAAAGTTTGATACAATTTTCAGTGAAAGCCAGATTCAAAACATAGTGTAAGCAGTGATTGTTAGATGTATATGTGTGTGTACATATATACGTGTGTATAAAAGTGAATGAGCCAATATATACCACATTCACATATGTTCACGCATCTTTCTTTTCTGTGTCTCTCTGTTAGTCTATCTGTTAAGCACATATAATGAAACACACCAGCATGTAACTAATGTTTATCTCTGGGTAGTGAAGTTAGGAGTAATTCTGGCTTTCATCTTCATCTTTGCTAAATATTTCACAATAAATATTTATTCTTGGGGCTTCCTAGATGGCACAGTGGTTAAGAATCTGCCTGCCAATGCAGGGGACCCGGGTTCGATCCCTGCTCCAGGAAGATCCCACATGCTGCGGAGCAACTAAGCCCGTGTGCCACAACTATTGAGCCTGTGCTTTAGAGCCCGTGAGCCACAACTATTGAGCCCATGTGCTGCAACTACTGAAGCGCATGCACTTAGCCCATGCTCCGCAACAAGAGAAGCCACAGCAATGAGGAGCCCTCGCACCACAATGAAGAGTAGCCCCCACTCACCACAACTAAAGAAAGCCCGTGCACAGCAAAAAAAGACCCAACACAGCCAATAAAATTAATTAATTAATTAATTTTAAAATTTTTTTTAATTTTTCTTTTACTACAAGGACAAAACACTATTACCTTGTAAACCAGTGAACAGTAAGAAACAAACTGTAAAAGAACTAGATAAATTGTTATAAGTTCAGATCAATTCTAATATATATATATGAAAGACCCTTCTAAGCATAAAAACAAACGACGATAACATGATATCATCAGAAAAAGGATTATTCAGTTGGGCTACATGAAAACAATTTCTATATGCCACAAAATATCATAAACAAATTTTTTAAATTGAAAAAAAAAGAGCATCCTCATATACATGTGAAAAGCTCTTATAAATCGTGCTGGAGTCTGACATTTGCGCCTGCCCCCACCTGCCCATTTACTCTCTGCCCTTCCCCAACCTGAAATAGCAGCTTCTCTAAGTGGCCCCCCCACCCAGGTCTCCCTCCCTAGCCAAAGTGGCACCATCGCTCCTCAAAATTCCACTATCCCATTAGCCCTGTTTGTTTTTTCTTTCCAGAGCACTTCTCACTCTCCGGTATATCAAAGCTTGGCCTCTTTTTTGCCCATCTCCTCCACCTGCATGAGCAAAGGGACTTTGCCTTTCTCACTTATTGCTGTGTCCCCATTTGCCAAATGAAGGACTGCGCAGACACATTTATTCCCTCAGCAGAGACTCCCTGACTGCCCTGTGCACCAGGCACTGTTCTGGGTGCAGGTGGTGCACCCATGAACAGAGATCCTGCTTCTATGAAGACTATTCTAGCACAGGGGAGGGTGAGAGACAAGCAGCGGAATGAAAAGTAATTCCTACAATGCGTTAAAACATGACAGATGTTGCGGAAAAAAGAAAACTGTAGAGCAGAGTCGGGGGAGCTCTGAGGCCAGGGCAGCTGGGGAAGGGGTGGAGGAGGCGGGAGGATGCAGTAATAAAGAAGGTGATGGGCGTGGGCCTCCTTGAGAGGAAGAAGTTTGGGTAAAAACTTGGGGAAGAGTGACTTCATCAGTCAGGTACCTGGGAAGCGCAGTCAAGGCCAAGGCAGCAGCTGGAACAAGAGACCTAAGGCAGGGAGGGAGCGTGCCTGATGCCTGCCTTCTTCCGTGGGATGTCTCCTGCTTCCTATGTTCCAGTTAGTACCACATCACCTGCCCCGTGGTGATTGGCAACAGGGGCCCCACCTCACTGAACAAGATCATTTCCCAGGACTTTTTTATCTTGACTTGGAGGAAAATATCTTCTTCCCTTCTGGTTGCAAAGTGATGGATGTGAGGCTGGAGCTGCAGCACCCCTTTCCTCTCATTTGATTGTTCAACACACGTGTTGATGAGCACCTACTGTGTGCCAGTCTCTGTTCTAGGCCCTGGGGTTGCAGTGGTTAACAAGAGAGATGAGGTCCCTGTTCTTGTGAAGGAGGGGAGTATAGTAATTCCGGAAGGAAACAGTGGTAACCTTTTCCAATTGCCCTCAGTTCTATGAAGATCATTAGGGCACTCAGATAGGCAGTGACTAGGAAGGGGAGATTGGTGGGGAGAGTCTTTCTGCCTGAGTTGGGGGGGGGCGGTTCTTTTGAATTGCTGTCTGGACAGATGAGAAGGGATAAGTCAGGCAAATGTCACAGGAAGGAGGGTTGCAGGAAGAGGTCCTGAGGTAGGAGTGAGCTTGGCAATCAGTATGCTAGGAGGAGGTGACTGAGACTAGAGCTTAGAGAGAGATGGAGAAAGTGGCCCAGGTAGAGGCCAGAGAGGTCAGCCAGGTGCCTTGCAACACAAAGAAACTGGTTTGTAAAAACAAAAGAAGCCCGGCACAGGGAGAAGCAGAAACAAGAGAAGGTCCAGAGAATCCTGCTGATGTTCAAAATGCAGTTCCAGTGGTCCTCACAGCCCATCCTCCCCAGATACGTGAGCAAGAAAATCCCCCTCTGTGCTTCAGCTAGGTTTTCTGTCTCTGAAACCAGAAGAGTTGTGATTAATTTATAGATATACATGAATATATATGAATATTCAAAAAAACTGGAAGGAATTACCTTGACATACTAACAATGATGTATCTGGGTTATAGAATTCAATTTCATCTTTATACATTTTTATATTTTCTTAATATATGTTGAAAATGCTTAACAAACCATTTTAAAATTGTGGGGTTTTCGTTTCTGATTGTATTTTCACACTTTGCCCTCTTTCGCCCAGGGGAGACCCCTAGGACAGGTATGCGAGCACCTGTGCTGCCACATCTGTGCTGTCCTTCATTCCTGTCCCTGACAAGGTTGTCATGACCCAGAGTGCAAACAGGTGCAAGAATAAATGGAGCATCTTTCTAGGTGCTTCCGTTAGGTGCTAGAAATAATCCCCCTCCTGTTTTGATTTCCAGGCCCAAGAGCACCTCAACTTAATTAACAAGAATCTAATCTTTGAAAATAAGGTTTTCCCCCACTTCCAAAATCAGCCCCGAAAGCAAGCTTTGAGGTCATATGCTCCTCATTGACGGTCACAACAAACCTTAAATCAATTTTAAATGCATTTCTGACAAAATTTCACTTACAGATTTACTGCTCCCAACTTACAGCTGAAAACACCGAGCCCTGGGAAGTTCAAGTGGCTTTCTAAGGTCAGCTTTCAGCCCTGTCTTTCTAGAGCAAGTGAAACTTGGAGCAAAGGACAAACCCATGTCTAAGCAAGAGGCGGTGATGGCACAGGGTGTGCCTGGCTTTATGTCTGAATTATTTCTTGGCAGAAAATGCTGCTTTGCTATCAGGACATTCAAGTGTAGTTAGAACAAGCTCATGGAACAAAGCCGTTTAATTAAAGAAAAAAAATTAGTTGGGTTACAGTGCTATTCTCTTTGACCCAAGATGGAAATTAATTTATAATAACCTTATCTTTTATTCATGGCATGCTTCATATTTCAGAGTATGTTGGCATCCTTATATTTTTCAGTTGAATGCGAAGAAATTGCGTGTTTCTGATGGGTCATGAGTCAAAGCACTGAGAGAACCTAGCTAAGTCTGGGCTAAGCCTTCGGGGAAGTCTGAACCCAGTTGCTTGGTTCCCTTTTGATGAGTCACAATATTTAAAATTCCTAGGGCTGCTGCAGGCTTCAAAGCGGCCCTTCCAGATTGATCGCTCTGAGCCCGGCTCCATTAGTGGCCGAGGACAAAGAGAGCCCATTCGTTTTCTTCTGATGACCTGCCTCTCTCTTCCAGACCAACCTGACGGAGCTGAAGTCCTTTGGTTCCCCGCCGCCGGCCGTCAGCAACGTCACCGCGGCAGTGATGGCTCTCATGGCCCCTGGGGGCAAGGTGCCCAAGGACCGCAGCTGGAAGGCTGCCAAGGTCACCATGGCCAAGGTGGACAGCTTCCTGGACTCCCTTATCCACTTTGACAAAGAGAACATTCACGAGAACTGCCTCAAAGCCATCAGGCCGTATCTTCAAGACCCTGAGTTCAATCCCGAGTTCGTGGCCACCAAGTCCTATGCAGCCGCGGGCCTCTGCTCTTGGGTCATAAACATTGTGAGGTTCTACGAGGTGTTCTGTGATGTGGAACCCAAGCGCCAAGCGCTGAGCAAGGCCACCTCAGACCTCACTGCCGCCCAGGAGAAGCTGGCAGCCGTTAAAGCCAAAATCACTGTAAGTGACCCCCACCTGAGACAGACAGCACACTCCACCAGGCTCCAACACCTCGGGCCTGATTTTTAAAGAAAACCACATTGTTACCCCAAATCTCCTGATTTTTCAGTAGAGGCAACTTTTAAAATTTCTTTCTCAAACACTATATAGTCCAAACAAGACAGATCCACTGGACCATGGGTTTATG
Source organism: Hippopotamus amphibius kiboko (assembly GCF_030028045.1). Classification (NCBI taxonomy): domain Eukaryota; kingdom Metazoa; phylum Chordata; class Mammalia; order Artiodactyla; family Hippopotamidae; genus Hippopotamus; species Hippopotamus amphibius. Next base: position 5,424,270 of record NC_080202.1, on the reverse strand, counting down.
CTTTGGTCCTAAAATGTTTTTTACTTTTCCTCCGAGGAAAGAAAAGATAACAGATGGGTACGTATAATAAATGAACAGTATTATCCACAGAACCCGCAGCTATCTTATTAGCCACAAATGAATCGAATATATTTGTACATCTGATAGTTAAGAAAAAAAGGTCAAAAAATGGGAGATTCTGTTTGTTTTCATTTATTTTATTGAAGTATAGTTGGTTTACAATGCTGTGTTAGTTTCAGGTGTACAGCCAAGTGGTTCAGGTATACATATGCATATTCTTTTTCAGATTCTTTTCCATTACGGTTTATCACGGGATACTGAATATAGTTCCCTGTGCTACACAGTAGGACCTTGTTGTTTATCCATTCTATATATAATAGTTTGCATCTGCTCATCCCAACCTCCCAGTCCATCCTCCCCCACCCCCTCCCCTTTGGCAACCACAAGTCTGTTCTCTATGCCTGTGAGTCTGTTTCTGTTTTGTAGATAAATTTAAAAACGGGAGATTCTTTTTTCCCTTTGAAGTGTGGGTTTTTGCCACCTTTCCCCACCTTGTGCACCTTCCATTCTGGTCACTGTCCACCCCTCTCACTCTCAGGGGTGTGGATGTATGTGTGATGCTACCTGCAGCGCTTTATAGAAGCTTGTAAAAGCACATAGCATATTGTGGTTGTGGGGAGGGGGCGTGGGGAGATGGTCCCTTGGCCATAAATGTAAAATTATTAACCTTGTGTTGATGTTATGATTGTATGTCCCTCACCCAGGACTGGGGGATGGAGGTGATCTTGGATTCACACCTATTTGAGAGAGATTCCCCTTGAAATTCACCTTTGCCATTAAAACGGGTATCACCAAAGTGAGAGGTAGAAATGAGAATCCTGCAGGATGGCATAGCAGCTGAAAACCCATCAGCAGACCTTCCAGTCCACGCTGTCCTATTCACTGATGGGTGACCTTTAGAAAGGCCCTTCAAGTGCCCAGACTTCAGTTTCCTGAAGTAAAATGGACACGGTAACAGTCCACTTTGACTATTCATGAGTTTGCTGTGAGGATGAAAGGAGAGAAAGGATGAAAGCACAGGCCCAGAGCCCAGCCCATAGGGACACGGGGAGCTGCCACCACCACCAGGTTCCAGTGACCACTGACCCCTGCTTCACCTCCACTCTTCCTCCTCCTGCACGTGCCCCCGTATGCACGTCCAAGCCCTGATCATCGGTCACTACCGTGATCAAGTTCAAGCCAGAAAGTCCCCTGGATCCTTCATTTCTACAAGCGCGTTCCAGACAAACAAGGTTCTTACTGCAAGTTTCTCACGATGATAAAAAGGGCTTTACAAATTTTGAAAAGAGATTGCAGACATGCCGCATGCTTCAAGTTTCACGGGTTTATTGATGGATAGATTAAATTCTGTAGCTAAAGGCTGTAGTTAGACTCACTGTAAAGAAGAGATGCTTTGGCAAAGCAACTACTCTCTCTCGGTTTATGTTGGCTTCATAAATCCAGGTGTCCACAGGCCAGTTTACTGATAACCACCCTCACAACAGCTCTCTTGAAAAAACACTGAGAGCTGAACACTCTAACAGCCCTTGACTGCTTCTGGAGGGAAAGACCTTCTGATCATTTTCATATTTTTCAGTCTCTCCCGGAAAAGTGTTGTAAGAATTGCATTTTCAAAGATCTCTTTCTTACTCAAGTTATTTTAACTAAAGGAACATTTGGTGCAGAGGGAATGTTTTCAAAATGTTTATGCCTTTTCAGTAGCCAACATGCACATGATGGGCCCATTCAACCTGTGAAAGCAATCAGAATATTTTTAAAAATACTTGGCTACCTTAGGACGGCACTTCTCCTCTGCCAAAATATTTTTCGAAAAAAAAGCGTACTTGCTTTTAACAACCTCCTCTCTATCCTTTGCTTATCCACATGCCTGTCAACATCCCAGGAGTGCAGACGCTCTCCCACTAATAACGGAGGGGGCAGGCTAACACCCATCGCAAATACGGGAGCCCACCCAGGACAGGAAAGTGCCTCCCTCCCTGCCACTGAGGCCACTGCCAGCCCTCTCCAGTTGCACCCCCCCCCCCAAGCCTTATTTTTAGGATTTTAGGATAATTCCAAGTAAATAATTTAATACTCAAGATGCATAAAGTGAAAAAAAAGCATCTTTCAAAACAGATTCTACAAGGTAATTATTTTTTTGAGTTGTTCTTTGAGGGTAAACAATTTTTTTAATGTTTTATTTGTTTATTTATTTATTTGGCTGCCTCGGTCTTAGTTGCAGCACGTGGGCTCCTTAGTTATAGCATGCATGTGGGATCTAGTTTCCTGACCAGGGATTGAACTCGGGCCCCCTGCATTGGGAGCACAGAATCTTAAACACTGCACCACCAGGGAGGTCCCTACAAGGTGATTTAAACTTGATTATATATGTAATTAAAATACGCACAAATATGAACAGTGGTGGTTATCTCCAGATGGTAGATTTTGGATGGATTTTGTTTATCTGTATTTTCTTTTTTATCTACCATGAACACATATAAGTGTGACAATTTATAAAAATAATGACAGTAAAAGCAAGGAAGGCATCTTCATCAAGCGTTTACTCACACGTAAGTAAAATATCAGAGACTGGAGAAGAGCTTTGAATGAGAAATGACAGTCTCCTGCCCTTTTCCTTTTTTGTCTGTTTCTTCTGATTTGTTAATGCCGCTCAGAGCCTGCAGCATAACGTTTTATTTCGCCTGCACATAGTGTTTGCAAAAGATTTAATTAATTGCCAATATTTAAAACAAAAGTCTGATTTCTGGCCAGTCTTGTAATAATCAGAAGATTCCTGAATACCACTCACTGACCATGGAGTTAAGCAGTGGCTTCCCGCTCAAGCAGGCAGTTTTGCTGCATTTACTCATAGTCCCCACCAGCCCCTATTTTTTTTAACATTAGACCCAGCTGACTAGTTTACATCATCTGCCCAGTCTGCTCATCTGAATCTCTGATCCCTGTCTACATGCTGTGCTGGTGTCTCTGTTCTTGATGTATCTTCTTGAGGCAGTTGACTTTCTGCTACCTGAGGCTCGAAGACATTCATCGCCTGTCTTCTCGGTATCTTTATAGCAACTGTTTTGCTGACGTGACCTTTACTTCGTGTTCAGTCACGTGGAGGCCGCTTCCTTGGCTCCTTCAGTGTTCAAGATGAAGTTATCACCCTTTCCTTCAGCTCACCCCCCTCCCACCTCCCTCCAGCTTCCGTTATCATTACTTATCATTACTTTTGCTTCTGAGCCACCAGCACTAGAATGTATCTACATTGTGTCCTGTAACCAAAATTAATTGTCCCATGCTCTCTCTACTGACTGATTTGGAAAATCGAAAAATCAGTAAATTCCATTTGTAATATATGAACCTGTCTATATTGTTTCTAGAGGATCTCAGTGCAATTACACTTCCATTTTTAAATACCTTTTCGCCTGGACTTTCCTCTCTCTCTCTCTTCAATTAGTTCCTTTGGCACAGACTCATTTTTTAAAGCTCTCCAATCAATCCAGTGTTCTACTGTGTCCCCTTTTGCCCCCACGACCTTTCTCTCTTGTCCCCAGCTCAAATCTCTAAACAGTTTTGGAGAGTGATCATGTTCACTGCTCTCTTGGGTTCATTCCAGTGACTTCTGGACCCCATGGCTTCTTTCTTGATTTCTTCTCTTGTTTTGCTATGGCTCATTCTTAAGTAACTTTCTCAGAAATGTTACATAAGCGGTAAATTTTCTAATGTTCCAGTCTGGACAGATCTTTTTATTTTTAAACTGAATTGACAGTTTTGCTGAGTATTAAATTCTGATGCTAATTTTTTTCCCTGAGAACACCAAATGCTTTATCTTTTTGTCTGGTGAGAAGTCTGATGAACAGCCAGGATCCCATTCCTTTGTGGCTGCCCTGTGTTTCTGCCTTTCTGGAAGTCTTTCAATTTTTTCTTTATTCTTGGTGTCTGAAACTTTACATTGATGTGCATAGCTGCCATTCTTTTTTTTTTTTTTTTTTTTTTCTGCCATTCTTTTTTCACTCATTGGGCTTGGCACGTAGAGCCTTATCTTCTTCAGTTCCACAAGGTGATTTTGTATCTCTCTTCTGTTTCCTTTTTAATCTCAATTTCTGGAATGCATATTGGTTGGGTATTGGACCTTCTGATGGGTCCTCTATTTTCTCTTATCTTTTTGTCACTTTATGCTTTTCTATTCTATCTTGATTTCCTCAGAGTCATCTTTTAACCCTTCCCTTGAATTTATTATTTTTTGCATTAACAATAATATCATTTCCACAAGTTTTTTTTTGTCATTGTTGTTCTCTGTCCCTTTTATTGAGCATCCTCTTCTTGTTTTATGGATAAAACATCTTGAATCTCCCTGAGAAACTAATTATGAAAGGTTTTATGCTTTGTTGCTATTTTTTTGACTGAAGTTCTCTCTCCTTCCCAGGTCATTTTTTCCCTCTTGTTTACCTTTAATCTAGGCTTTAATCAAGTGTCTTCTTGTTCTTTCATGTTTACAGGAGTAGTGATCAAAAGCTGAGTATGGCTCGGCAGGCAAGGGCAGATCTGGCCAACTGGCAGAATTTGTTTTCTATATCAGATGAGTTATGGTGGATGTTTATTTCTGCTGTACAGCAAAGTGATTCAGTTGTGTGTATGTATATACATACTTTTTATATTCTTTTCCATTATGCTTCATCACAGGATATTGAACCTAGATCCCGATATACAGTAGGACCTTGTTTCTCCATCCTATATGTAATAGTTTGCAGGATGCATCCTAAATGCCAGAATGTGGTGTCTTTTCTCTGCCACGGTTGACTCTCCTGCTGCTGACACAGGTGCCTGGTGGCATTGCACACTGGGCAGGAGAATGGAGATGTAGGGTGGAGGATCAAAGGCTTCCAGCTGACCCTCTTATTTTCAACATCATCCCCCTCCGGCACACCTGACATTTCCGAGTCCACAGTGTGTATGAGGCTCTGCAGAGCTGATCAGCTTCCCCCTTGGTGTCCTGAGGTCTACTCCACGTTTCAGCCTCTTCCGCCCTGCTCCGGCCGTTTCTACTCCTCTGTCTGTGGTCTTCCATAGATCTATTGGACTCCCTCACGCTTCAGTGGCCCTCAACAGTTGCTTGATGTTATGGGTTTATGACTTTTTAAATTGCTTCATAATCATTTTAGAGAAGTTTCTGGAAGAAGAGGAAGTAAATGAGTATGGCCAGCCTGTCACCGTTAACTGGATGGCTCACCACCTACTTTTTAAGCTGCTTGGCTGTATAAACTCGGCCCTTCATTTCTCTCTCTCTGTGACTTGGTAATGACTGACAAAGCAGCCTGAAGCCCTGTTATTGCACAGACATGAGACACATCTGGAGGTGTCTGCCATGTGCCCAGTGTCTTTGTGTATGGAAATACACATTGCGGGGGCAACAAAGACTGTGTGCTGAAATTCTAAATTCTTAATAAATTTAGAAAAAATTGAAACTGTATCTTTTTGAAAAAAAATGTTCCTGTACTTTGGGATAATTGGAGAGAATATATAAGGTCAAGTGAAGTTGTATTGCCTTGCTGGGACTTTAGAGCAAGGGGAGGACCTAGGCTGCAGAAGCCCAACCCGAAAACCAGCCACAGCAGACAGTGTGTGCTCCTCCCAGCACCCCCACCCTGCGATCCTTCTGGCCATTTTCAGGCCTCCCCAGGCTTCCGTGAGCTTTTGCTTCTGAAAGCAGCACTTGCACTTTTTTGTCAGGCTACTGAACCCATTTTCCCCAGTACAGGGAGAGACAGAATTTAAGCCTCTCCCTCCTTGTTCATCACCCTTCCTGGTCCTGGACCAATGACTGAGGTGCTGGATAGGAAAGCTCAGTCCTCTCGCTTGAGTCGGGACCCTCTGGACTTCTACAAATGAGCCCTTAATTTACCTTCCTTCCCTTTTCCTGCCCACCTTCCCCAGTCCCTTACAGCTTCCTCCAGCGGGGGCCTTCCTTAAAAATCCCCTCCACGTGAACCCTCTCTCTGAAGCACTGGAATTACTGACAGACCTTGCGTTCCTTCCTAAACAGCACCTTAACGAAAACCTGGCCAAACTCACCACCAAGTTTGAGAAAGCAACAGCCGACAAACTCCAATGTAAGCAAGAAGCTGAAGCAACCGCAGGCACCATCTCCCTTGCAAACCGCCTGGTGAGTGTGGGCCTCCGCGGCGGGGCTTTCATTACATGAGCTGAGCTTGTCAGGTGCAAAGTAGATGAGCAGCTGAGCCTTGCTTTGAGTGGGGTGGGGGGAGTATTAAAATGCGCTGGGCTGCAGGAACTGACTCCCAAGAAAAGCATGAATGCACACCCAGTTCTGGTCAAAGGAGATTTCCTACAGGGACGGTCAGGAGGATGGGGCACTGGGCCCATCAGGCAGCTTACGAGCAGCGTGATTACAGGACAAAGCTAGCATCCGACAGGCACCCGGAAGCTCTGCCTGTGGGATATTTGATACTAAGGGTGTGGGCAGGACGAGGGCCTGAGACAGAAGCAGAAAAGAACGGGACAGATGGTTGACCCCGAGCTTTCCTGACGATGACCTCGGTCCCTCCAATGGGATAGTCACTTACACGGCCACTCAGGGCTCTCAGAGCCCGTGTTCCAAGGACAGGAAGTAGAAGGTCGCTCTCTCTAAGACCTGGGACCAAAAGCCAGCACAACCTCCTTCCTCTGTGTTCTGCTGGTCAGAGCAGGGACGAATGCAGGGAGCGGGAGCACAGACACCAGTTCCTGACGTCAGGAGCGTCAGAGGATTCGTAGCCTTTTCATCCCCCGTGGCTTATGTTTCTCATCATGAATCAGCTAAGAGCCTCCAAAGCAGTGTCCACTGGGTGGGATTTCTCTTTTCGAGAGCCCTTACAGCACCTTCCTCCCCAGTGAAGGGAAGTGGGATCGATTCCTTTTCACTTTTCTTCCAGCTGCTGTTTATGTATATAACAAAGCCAGGTTTCCTAGCTCAGGGAGAAATGAGTCATATCAGCCATTGAACCAGGCCGTGCTCCACTGACAAGAGGTGCAGCCTCAGGTGTGTCTGTGCCTTTGTGTGTTGAACCTGCTGCTGCAGAGCTCTGAGACGGTCGTCTTCACTGACCAGTGTGGTCTAGAGACAGCCGCTCCGCTCACGTGCAGGAAGCAGTCAGGACCTTCCCGCTGGCCTTTCTTCCGTTCAGTTCCCTGTTTAGGTTCCAGAATTTCACACGGCCTTTCTCTGCCTGGCTGGAGCCTTTTCTGCATTGGTCCTCACAGGGGCTCTGCTCTAGGACTCAGGATGGACGGGCTCTGAAGCCACCCCTGCCCCACCGACCCGGGGGTTCTGACGAGACACTTCCACTTTCTGGTCTTTATCTGTGTGATCTAAGATGGGGTGGGAATGGTGGGGTGGGCAAGTCCCTCGGCTCTCCCAGCTCTGACGTCCTAGGATGCCATCTTTCGAGGAAGTAAAAGGGGTCAGTCATAGCACAGAAGCCGAGCTTCACGGAACTGTCCACCCCACAGCCCTCTGCAGAGAGCGTGTCCCTCCTCCGGGAGACGGCGCCCCACCCCCCACCCCTAACAAGGGCCTGGCAGAGTCGGGCCCTGCTCTGCAGTCTTGCTACTTTGCACACGCCCGTGTTTCAGTGCTTCTGACTCTGTGTCTTAATCACCATGCCCAGCTCCCCGCCCACTGTGAATTATTTATAGTGCGGTTGATTTTATTTATTTTCATATCCCCAGCATTTGGACAGGAGAAGGGAGAGGTGCATGATTTTCTGTTACATTTTGAGGACCAGACAAGGTACCAAGTGATGAACACACACGGTCACACTAAATCCTCTTCAGAGCCCTTCGAGGTGGGCTTATTCATCTCCACACCTGTCAAGGGCAGAGCCTGGAAGCCGGCATTCAGGCCCTGTCTCTCCACAGCCCACATAATGCAGAGCAGAGAACAGGGGCTCATTTACTGCAGTGTTTGCTGCAGCCACTACAAACCCCCATTGATCAAAAGGGCCACATAAACGATGTCCTGAGGCATCTGCCGTGAAGTGTGTGCCATGCGTTCTCCGCGGCTGAATCGTGGCTCTGTGGCCTGTGGTATGACGTGTCCTCTCCCCTCTCTGCTCTTTGAAATGGTAGGTGGGAGGACTGGCCTCTGAAAACGTGAGGTGGGCGGAAGCTGTGCAGAACTTCAAGCAACAGGAAAGGAAATTATGTGGAGACATTTTACTTACTGCAGCTTTCATTTCATACCTGGGCTTCTTTACAAAGAAATACCGGCAGAGCCTCATGGACGGGACCTGGAGACCGTACCTGAGCCAGCTGCAGGTACATCCAGCCCGTATCTCTCCTGACCCCACCAGCCCGTGGGGACCAGCAAGCTCACGTGATAGTAATAGCCCACATCTCCAAGTCCCTTCTTGCGTTCTTCCTCCCACCCCCACCTGAGCATCCCCTGGTGACCGCTGGGACCCAGGAGGGAGACTTGTGCCCCCGTCCTTCCACACTGCCCTCCACTGCCCTCCAGGCCTCCTGGGGACGGCGTCTCTCCTCTTCCTGCGGTCTTCATGGGAACTCTGGTCCACCGCCCCCAGGCTGCCTCCTGACTCTCCTCAAAACTGTAAAACCCAAAAGGCACCACACGCATCCTGTGTTTCCCTCCAGCCTTCCTGCTCTTGTACCAAACTGCATAGCGGCAGTGGAGGGCAAGCCTCCTTCCCCAAAGGCTGCATCGCACCTTGTTACCAGGCCCCAAAGCTCCACCGTCTGTGTCTGTGACCCACAGACTCACCCTTAGGAAAGTGGTTTATCTACTTTGGTCGTGTGTGCTCAGCTCTCGGTGTGCAGGTGGATGTTAGCCCAGCACCTCCCTCTACACTGACATGATGAAATGGGGAAATGCTAATTCCCAGCTGAAGAGGATTCCAGGCATGTTACACCGCGACACGTTCACATCACTCACAGTCCACATCACTCACACTGAGACTTCAGCCCGCCCGACATGCCATTGGCAGGAGGTATGGAAGACACATGAGACCAGGATGTCGGCAGGACGGCCATAGTCCAGCGGACGAGATGAGAGTCATAAAAAGCAGCCGCAGTGAGAGTCAGCACAGAAAGTTCACCACGAACAGTAAGGCTCGTACTCCAGAATCCATGCGTAGGTGTTTCCTCAGAACACAAAGCCCATGCTGTCTAGCTGGCTTCCTAGATCAGCTCATAGAATCTCACTCACTGGTGATTTGCGGAATAGCGGTTTAAACGCTGTTACAGTGTGGGAAATAGACGCAAGGTAAAGCTGTTATTTATTCACCTTGAGCACTTGTGGAAAAGGGAATTGTTGAAAGGACGATCGCTAACTGAGTGAAGATGGGGAGCCCAGGGGCCGCTTAGCAAAGGTTTTTCTGGCTTTGTTTGGGGTCTTAAGCATTCTTATGCCAGGGACCCCTTCGGCAGTCTGGCAGAACCTATGAATTCCTGCTCACAATAGTGTTTTTTAACACAGAAAGTAGAATGCATATGATTACAAGGGAAAACAATTTTATTGAAATATATTTCTGGTCCCAGGATAAGAACATCCAGTGGCTGGTTTCCCTATTGAGATTTGCTCACAGGCATAGCACTGGCCGTTCGTACCCTTAGCAAATGTAATTAAAGGGAAGGGAGATGGTCTGGAGAGGTTTTCCTGAAATAACTAGGAAGACGAACTGCAGAGAAGGATGGAGAGGTTTCAGGGCATGTGTGCGAACCTCGAGAGCTTTCTTACATGAAAGCAGTCAGACACAAGAGGTCACATATTGTGTGATTCCCTTTCCGTGAAACATCCAGAGTAGGTAAATCCATGGAGACAGAAGGCAGATGAGCGACTCCTAAGAGGTGGGGTAGCAGGGAATGGGCTGTGACTGCTGACAGACCTGGGGCTTCCTTTTGGGGTGAAGAGAATGCCTTGGAACAAGACAGAGCTGATGGTTGCACAGCATTGTGAACTTACTAATGCCATTGACTCGTGCACTCTTAAACGGTCAAGCAATGTGAGTTTTACCCCAGTGTTTTAAAAGTATACGTGTTTCCAGTGAAAATGATTACTTGTAGAAGGATGAAATGAGCTGAGAGAGGTCAACAGAGAAGAAAAGGAAGGCTTCCCGAGGGGGATAGAGGCCAAGGGGCGGCCTCCCAGGGCCTGATGGTTTGTTCCCAGACCTCCCAGCATGCACCCGCGGACAGGTTTGCCAGGAGAAGTCCTCAAGCAGCCCGGGGTGGGGGGAGGTGGTGTCCATGACAGGGGGAGGGGAGTGTCTGCAGTCCTTTGCAAGCTGGGCATTGGTGGCAAGTGGTGACTCCAGTGAGAGGAAAGCGTGGTCAGTGCGCGCTGGCGTGGGGTCTGGTCCCTGACGCACAGAAATGCAGCGGGCAGTGACCTTGCTAGCCTGGGTAAGGGTGATAGAGGCTGTGGATTAACACACAAATGATCTATGGTAGACACCTGACTTAGGTGAATATACTGAAGAACAGAGGATGGCAGGGGCTGACTTTCTGCTGCTGTTCATCCATCACAAGAAAAAAGACCATCAGGATGCTAAGAAAACCTGCTTCCAGAAATATTCACGCAACCAGAAAAGCGGTCCTCAAGGGGGTTTTTGTCGTGCTTTTCAAGGAGTTCTGTCCCTTGGGTGAGCTGTGGACCCACCCCCAGCCAAGAGCGATGCTTCTGCTCTGAGCGCGTGTGGCCTTTCCTCACCACCAGGTTCCCATCCCAGTGACCCCCACCCTGGACCCCCTGAGGATGCTGACAGATGATGCTGACGAGGCCACCTGGCAGAACGAGGGCCTCCCCGCCGACCGCATGTCCATGGAGAACGCCACCATCCTCCTCAGCTGCGAGCGCTGGCCGCTCATGGTGGACCCTCAGCTACAAGGCATCAAGTGGATCAAGAACAAGTACGGCGAGGACCTCCGGGTCACCCAGGTTGGCCGGAAGGGGTAGGTGGCTGCGCACAAAGTCCCCCTGTGCACGTACGCAGAGGGGGAGACGTGCGGGTTGAGCGGGTTTCAAGCTGCCACGGACAGTTTCCGCCCTCCTGGTCCCTCCAGGAGTTTTCATTTTGCTTGGGTACGGAGTCTCTGCTTTCCTTTCTTTCTTTCTTTCTTTTTTTATTTTTGTTGGAATATAGTTGGTTTACAACGTTGTGTTAGTTTCTGCTGTACAGCAAAGTGATGCATATACACATATCCACTCTTTATTTTTTTAAGCTCTTTATTGGAATAACAAATCAAGCCTCGGTAAATTCAAGAAAGTTGAAATCGTATCAAGCATTTTCTCCACTCTTTTTTAGATTATTTTCCCACACAGGCCATTACAGAGTATTGAGCAGAGTTCCCTGTGCTGTACAGCAGGTCCTCATTAGCTATCTGTTTTATATGTAGTAGTGTGTGTGTCCATCCCAAGCTCCCAGTTCATCCCTCCCCACCTTTTCCCCTAGTAACCATACATCTATTTTCTGCATTTGTGACTCTGTTTCTGTTTTGTAAATAAGTTCATTTGTGCCTTTTTTTTTTTAGATTCCACACATAAGCGATACCGTATGCTATTTGTCTTTGTCCGTCTGACTTACTTTACTCAGTATGACATCTGCTTTTCTTTCTCATTAGAAATCTCATGCATCAACCTCCCGGCCCATTCCCAAGTCCTTTCTCCACCAGCCCAGGTGTTCAGCCTCCCATCTCTCCTGGAATACTTCCTGCTTCCCAAACATCCTATTCCACTGTCAGACAGCTCTGTGTCTTACAGAGTCTTTCTCACATTAGCCCAAAACTGCATCCCTTAGTGCTCTTCTACCCGTTGTTCCTACCTCTGCCCCAGAACCACAGAGAACAAACGTAAAGCCGCTCTCTTCTGAGGAACGATGGGACATTTGCAGTGGGGTGCATAGAAGCTGAGATAGTTACGGAACCTGCAGAGCCTTTGCACCTGCCACGTGGCTTTATCCATACACAGTGGGGGAGTTACTGCACAGAGGGACGTGAACAGCAGGAAGGATGTCCTTCCAGCACCCACCACACTTCACGGGCCTCAGCTTCTCTCACCCCACTGCTTCATTCACTCTGTTATAACTTAGCTTTGTAGTTTCAGTTCTCAATTCTTGTTCTGTGCCTCTAGGAGACATGAGAAAAATAGGATGGGGCGATGAGGGGGAGGGAGAGGGCCAGAGATCACTTCTTAGGTGGTTGATACGTGTGGGTCTTGGTGTTAGGAGCTTTACCTCAGATGCTTTCTGACCCATATGACCAATGAGGTTAGTATTATTGGTGCCATTTCACATTTGAGGAAATTGAGTTTCACAGAAGTTAAGTAATTTCCCCAAGAGCACACGGTTTTAAAAGCAATGGATATTTGCACACCGTGTTCAAAGCAGCGTTATTCACAATTGCCAAAAGGTAGAAGGCAATGCAAGTGACCAGCAACAGATGAACGGATGAACAGACTGTGGTGCATCAATACCGTGAAATATTCTTCAGCCTTAGAAAGGACAGAGATTCTGTCCTATGCTACAGCGTGGATGAGCCTCGCGATTTAGTGCCTTAAATAAGCCAGTCATAAAAGGACAGACACTGTACAGTTCCATTTATCTGAGGTACCTAGAGTCGTAAAATTCATAAGAGACAGAAAGTAGAATGGTGGGTCCGGGGGGTGGGGGAGGGGAATGGGGAGTTATTGCTTAAGAGGGGTAGAGTTTTAGTTTTGCAAGATAAACAGTTCTGGAGGTTGGTGATACTACTGTTAACAGAGCAATGAGATGGGCCTAATGCCAGAGAACCGTGCACTAGAAATGGTTGATGGTAGATTTTATGTTATGTATATTCTACCACAATTTAAAAATAATTAGTTAAAATTTTTAAAAGTTGAAGGAGGCAATATGTGAACCAAGGTGATCTTCACTTCGAAGCCCAAGTTTATCCACTCTAACGCACAACAACCACCAATGCGAGGCTTGCTGCCCTGGCCACACATCCCAAACATGCTTGTCCAGGGGTCCAGACCCCCCAGGGCTATTTAAATCAAACATGTGATGTTCGGAAAATAGTTAAAGCATGCATTGAATTCCAGAACGGATCCTTCCTTACAGAGAGGGTAGGTGAGAAATGAACGCGGAGCTCGGACATGACATATTTTTATCTGTGTCATTAGTCATGGTAATCTAATCCTGGCCTTCTCTTCAAACTTTGATTAAAATGTTTCTTTCTAATTCACCAATAACTGCATTTTAGACACGAGTATTTGTCCTTTTTGCTCATTCTTATATCCCTAGTACTGAAAATAGTGCCTGACACATAGTAATTAATCCTCTGTTCGTGTCCATTGACTACTTTTCTATTGAGCAGTTTTCTAGGTTTGTTGTGTATTATTTGAATGTAAGTATTGCATTATAAATAATACGTGTTAAGAGTATTAAGTCTAGTCTCCCTTCATCAGTGAATGGAAATGTGCTCAGGTGTGTCATTTGCCTTTTAATTTTGTGAGGTTTGACATACTATGACTTTTTTTTGGTCAGATGTGTCACATTTCTTCTATAAATCATGTTAAGAAAAGTCTTTTTTCTCTCCAGAAATTATATAAATATTCATATCATTTTTAGGAGTTTTTATGGTTTTCTTTTTACACTAAAATCCAATCATCTGAAATATATTTTCGGGGTATTATATAAGGTACAGACCTAATGTTCACTTTTCCAGTGGTTAGCCATTGTTCCAATACCATTTATTAAATTCTCCATCCTTTCTCTGGTTACTTAGAGATGACATTTTATTCTATATTAAGATATTTTATTAGCTTTTATTCTTTACTATTTATATACTATACCAGCCTTTAATTATTTAGTTTTATATTCAGTAACATTTATTGTGGCATTTCTCATTACAAAAGTAAAATATCATCATAGTAAAAAAGGGGGAGGGAAGTTACCCAAATAAATAAATAACTCCTATAATTCATCATCTTTTCCCAACACTGCCAACTTTTCATGTATGATATCCTTTAAGGATTCTTTCTACATATCTGTATTGTTGAAGTTATAGAACATATTATTAGCTAATGGGAGACCCTCCTCTTATTCTTTGTGATCTCTTTTTTTTTACCATTCTCATTGTTTTCTTTTAGATTAACTTTAGGATTTTTGATCAAGGTTTATAAAGTTATATTGTTATTTATTGTATTTGGAATCACATCAAAATTATAAATCTAGTTTTGATTAGGGAAGATCAAATTTTTAATGTGCTTACTAAACTCTACATAACATTGAAATATTGAAAAATTTAAAATAGCCTAGCTTTTGTTAATTGACTGTCAAATAAATGAAGGTGTATCAATACCGTCTGATACCCTGTCACATAAATATTGTTGTAGAAGAATATTTAATGACATGGGAAAATGTTTACAATACATTTTATGTACAAAAACCAGATTATAAAACAAATGAACTGCATGGATCAAATAATAAATAAACATGAATATAAATGCAGACAAATAAAAATACAAATAATATAAAATAAATAGAATTAGTAATAATAAACTTGAAAATATAACATATCCAAACATAAACAGTCAACACCAAAATGTAAATGATACAAGGATTTCAGTTAATTTTCATGTTCTTTTTTGCATTTTGTAATTTGTCCCCTTTTCTAAAAACATACCGGATCACATAAATGTCATTTTAAATAGAGAAAAATGTGCCACTGGGGTCATCCCTGATAGCTGTGTGTCCAAGTTTACCACCGTGCTTCAGAGGTCACAGCTGCCTTGTTTAATTACCTCTGAATCCACACCTTGCCACAGGCTCACCCTGCCTTTCTCCTCAGCTACCTTCAAACCATAGAGCATGCCCTGGAAGCCGGGGAGGTGGTGCTGATTGAAAACCTAGAAGAGTCCATCGACCCTGTGCTGGGACCCCTGCTTGGGAGAGAAGTCATTAAGAAAGGACGGTGAGATCCAGCTGTACTGCTGGCCCTGCCAAGGGACTAGTTTACGGCTCTCTCTTCCTAGAACTTCCTCTCCTCAGCTCACATCAAGTAGCTCCCCCAAAGCGCACCTTTCCTTCTGCTAGAAGAGGAATCCTTAGCTGCCCTCATGCCCTAGAGAAAGTTTCTGGAGTAACTTCCATCAGCCAACTCACAGTGCACTAGTCTGGAGGAACTTTAGAGGGAAAGTGGTGAAGAAGCAGGCTGACTTTTAACCATGAGCATTTCCCCTAAGCCAGTCATCTGAGTTCTGAGAACTCAGCTCTTTGTCGATTTGCTGAGCCCCTGTTGCTCTGGATGCTGATGGCTGATCAGGGCTTAGCAAGGGTCTGGGAGGAGGAGGAGGGAAGGAGAGGCAGGAGAAGGGCTACAGGCACATGGGGTTTGGGGGGATGAGAGTTATCGGAAGGGCTGCTGGACTCGGGAGCCTCACCCACTGCCCAGGCCACAAGCAGCCTTTGCATGTGCTTAGGCTGTGTACCTTTACTTAATTAACCATGGTCACCCGTAGAAGTAATGCTCCATCAGCATGAGACAAAGTAAGCCCTGCTGCCAGCCTGTAGGTCACCTTTGTGCAAACACTAAGAAGGTGCCCCTTCCTGCAAATGTTCTACTGCCATCTGCTGGAGGCGTTTCATAACACGCTCATGTACATGAACCATGAAGCGACTGGCTCTCCCTCCAGCTGTGCCCACAAAATCAAACGTGGTGGCCTTGGAAGAAGATCTGTCACCCTCCACCCCGTTCCCCACGTGAGGGCTCAATCTAGACATGCTGAGGAAGAGTCCATCTGAATGTGACAATATCGCTTGCTATGACCTTGCAAAAAAAGCCATCTAGGATTCTGTCTCTGACCAAAGCTCACAGGAGGGCACCTTCACATGAGCCTTTGTGTTCCAGGTTCATTAAAATCGGAGACAAAGAGTGTGAGTACAGTCCCCAGTTCCGGCTCATCCTTCATACCAAGCTGGCCAATCCTCACTACCAACCCGAACTGCAGGCGCAGACCACCTTGATCAACTTCACCGTGACCAGGGACGGCCTGGAGGACCAGCTGCTGGCCGCCGTGGTCAGCATGGAGAGGCCAGACCTGGAGCAACTGAAGGTGCGTCAGGTACCCAGCAAGGAAGGGAGGCAGAGATGCCCGCCACCCGACCCTGCTGCATACTGGCTCTGGGAGGGGCAGGGCTGCTCCTCCACAAGCTGAGCAGCCCGGTTCCACCAGCGCCCAGAGGAGCAGGCTGAAGGATAGAGGCAGGGCCGGCTGGGAACCCACACTCCGGTCCAAGGGCAGGCCTGGCACAGGCTGCACAGGAACACGCTTGGGCCTTTCATCCTGTGTGTCCAGAACTAAGTGGGGCAACAGAAATGGATTCAGCCACGTTGGGATAGCATCTCAGTCAGCTTGGGCTGCCATCACACAATACTGTAAACCAAGTGGCTTGAACAAGAGACACGTATTTCCTCACAGTCTGGAAGCTGGAAGTCTGAGATTGGGGTGAGACCTCTCTTCCTGGCTTGTAGGTGGCCCCTGTCTCACCGTGCACTCACAGGCTCTCTGATGTCTCTGTTTATAAGGGCACTAATCCCACCATGAGGACCTCACCCTCATGACCTTATTTAACCTTAATTACTCCTCCTCTAATTACTGCCATCTCCAGTACAGTCACGTGGAGGCTGTAGTTAGGGCTTCAACAGGTGAATGGGGGGGAGGCACAGTTTTGTCCACAGCAGGTAGTATCCTATCTCCCCCTCCTTAGAAGGGATTAGATTGTAAAGCAGGGGGATATTAGAGTGCCAGGGGCTAAGTTAAGTTGGGAAGGTCAGAAAAGGGTTCTATGAGGAGGTGGTGTGAGCCTTTGGCACAGAGCACTCAGCAGCAAGAAGAGTGAATCCTGGTTATAAGGCAAGATTGAAGCATGTGTTTTTAAGAAACAGAAGATAGGCCAGGGTGGCTGTGGCTGGAGTCTCCAACAGGAAGAGTGCTCTTTCCACAGACCCAAAAGCAATAATCCCAGGCCGTACAAGAGCAAAGAAACGGCAGCTGCCCAAGGTTACGTGAGCCCCCGCCCCTGCCCCAATAAGAGAGTGTCCAGTGCATTAGGACATAGAATCTCACAATCAGAAAGGGAGAGGGGGTAAGATCTGCTTGAATACCAATGCCCCACTCCAGCCCTAAGGAGGGTTCCTGCAGTCATCTTGTCTAAACTGTGTAAAACCATTTCCAGTTGTTTTTTTTTAAAGGTCATCTATAGGAGAGCTGTTCCCTTGGGGGGCAGCAAAGTGGTGATAGAGAAGCAAAACTTGACCCATCCTCTAACTACTCCCAGAAATAACTTCCATTTAATAAATAGACTGTGTACCAGCATTGCGCTAAGCATTGCACAGCACTCCTAGGAGTAGGGCCAGTGTTAACCCAGCTGAGGTTACAAAGTGTTAAGGAGTAACTCAGCCCAAGGTCACATCACTAGTAACTGGTATAGTTGGGGTTCAGTTCATCTGTTGATCTTGTCCACTCATGGTCCCGAGCACCCTGCTGTTCTGTCTCCAGTTTCCTAAGGGAAGGGACTCTGGCCCATAACCCCATATCTATTCAACCTACCCCAAGAACAGGAAGCTCTGGGCTCCTACACCTGACTCTCCTTTACGTTACATTTGCAGTCAGATCTCACGAAGCAGCAGAATGGATTCAAAATCACCCTCAAAACGTTAGAAGACAACCTGCTCTCTCGCCTCTCCTTGGCCTCCGGAAACTTCCTGGGAGAAACAGCCTTGGTGGAGAACCTTGAGATCACCAAGCAGACTGCCGCAGAAATTGAGAAAAAGGTAAGACCTGGCAGCCTAGGCTTGGGGGCAGAGGCCCTCCTACTGGTCCCTGAGTCCAACTTCTAGAGAAAAAAGAAGTCAGAGCGAGAGATGGCTCTTTCATCTCCCTGAGTTTCTCCTAGAAAGTCAGGCTAGGTGGGATTCCTGAAATGACTACCTCACATCCTGCATTACGGAGCCCCTGCCTCCCAGGAAGTGCTCTTGACAACTCCACTCTGCAAACATTTGATGGCATTTACGTCTGTGCACGGCCTCGTATTCTGTGCAGGAAATAGTCGCTCAAACTGAATACCTCAGTGAGTCCGTGGAATTGCCCTGAAGCTAAGGAATCACACTGTTGTACAAGTTGACTGGTTCAGGCATGATTGCACCCCGAGAAAACCCACAGCGTGCAAAAAACCTCACAAGTCTGATTTTAATGAGAAAACTTCAATGATGTCCAGGGAAACTCAGCCCCCCCAAGGGGGAGAAAAAAACAGTATCATCCTGAGAAACTACTTAACATATAGCTTCCTTCCTTTATTTCACAACATTCGGGAGACTTTTATTCCCCCTTATAGGGGACTGGAAGACAGGACTTGATGAGGCCCACCCCCTCACCCTTCCCCAGTAGGCTGCTGAACTGACAGGGGCCCTTTCGCATTCTTAGTCCTGCTCCTGGATCAGAAGAGTGACTAAGATACTGGTTCTGAGCAGGATAAGCGTGTCTGTACCAGTGCCCAGGAACAATGCACCTTTGAAGGAATACCTTTATTGTCAGGTTATTGGAATTTCTCCAAATATGAGAACTAAGACTTTGTTTGAGGTAGGAACAAGTTAGGAAAAATGAAAAGTGATGATGGGCAGGGCAGATAAACCAGGTCACACCCACTCTGGGATAACAGACAACTAAGGCTGGAGTGAGAGACGGAAAGGAGGAAGGTCCGGCCTCCCCACATCTTCACACATGGTGGCCGCTGTGTGACCACCAGGACTTGCTGCTGATTCTCGACAGCCTCATACCTCTAGAGAGGGGCACCCAGAGCTTGTAAAACATTTGCGTAGAAGTTCCACTGCCTTGGGCAGGAGAGATGGGGGCACAGACCCCAACTCACACAGAGGGAGAAGGTCAGAGATGGAATTGACCATGTTGGTCTCTTCTCCCTGCCTCCTCCTCTCTTTCTTTATCCTTCTCTTTAAAGTCAATGAACAATTGTTGAGCACGTGCTGTGTGCCGAGCATTGTGTGAAGCCTTTTATTCTTCTGTTGTTTCATTTCTTTTTGTCTTCTTTCTCTTTCTCATTCATTCAACCAATGAATACTTACTTGGAGGGTATTATGTTCCAAATTCCATGGCACAAGTTGAGGGTACAAGAAAGCCAAGAATCCTAGGCTTCTAGGACCTGGTCCTCTAAGGGAGAAAGACAGGCAATTACAAAACTGTGATGAAGGCTGTGGGAGAGGAAGTACCGGGAGTCATGAACACACAGAGGAAAAGCACTCAACCCATATTGGGTGAGAGCAACAGGGAGGTTTCTCTTTAGTGTGAGTGGAACATCAAGAGACTGTAGAGGGGACAGAAGTAGTCACTGGAGCCAAGGCATGAAATGTAGGCTGTTTCCATCACAAAGGGCTTTGTAGACCATGCTAGGAACTATGGGCTGTAGATGGGAGCTGGGGATCCTAAAAGAGGGATTTTTTTTCTTTTTAGACAAGAGAGCAACATGATCAGATCAGTGTTTTAGAAAGATCACTGCAGCTACAATCCAGAGGAGAGTTTGGCAAAACAGGAGGCAGAGAAAGCAGGAGGGGGTACAGTAATTCAAACTAGAGGTGAGGATATTCTGAATTAAGGTTGGCAGTGGTGGTGCAATGAAGTGGGCAAATTCAAGGAGATAGAGTTGAAAAACTTGTCAATTGATTGGATATACTTATATATATATAAAGGTATAGTCAAGGAAATGTCTCAGTTCCAGGAATAAACATCTAGGTAGGTATTGGTGCCAGCACCCGAGAGAAGAGAGCATAAGTGGACTTGGGATGAGAAGAAACAATGATTTTAGTTTATGTCATGTTGAGTTTGAAATGCCTCTGGGCCATTCATACGCGAACATCAGTTGGGTTTGGGGATATATGATCTTGGCTGGTGATAGAGCGCTGAGAGTTTTTAGCAAGTAGTTGATTGTTGAGACTTTAGGAGTGGATGAAGTCACCTGGGAGATGTGTGTGCAGTCATAAGAATGGGAGAAGAGCATTGAGGGATATTAATATATTTCAAAAGAGGTACAGAAGATGGAAAGCATGGAATAGAGCAGAGATGGGAGGAAAGGCAGGTAAATAAGGCATGATGAAAGAAAGCATTTCAGGAAGGGATGTCGGTGGTGTCAAATGATACTGAGAACCAAATAAGATACAGCTGAGATGTGTCCACTGACTTTGGCAAAAAGGAGTTATCAGTAGTCTTGAGGAAAATAGTTTCCATGAAATAGTGGAAGCAGAAGGCAGACCTCCTGAGAATGAAAGTAAATGGGAGTTGAGAAAGGGGACGTGAGTATAGACAACTCTTCAAAGAAGCCAAACTATAAAATGGTGGGGAGAGACAGGATTGTAACTTAAGGAGGACATAACATCCTTGGAGGCTTTTTCTCCAAGATGGCAGAGACTGAGCATGCTAAGATCCTAGCTGGACATGGGGGGATGCGTGGATTGTAAAGGGAAAGGAGCTGTTGAGAAGAGATGAATGTACGGAAATGAGAAGGAATGATTAATATGATGGGGTACATAAGAAATCAGAGGAAATATAATTCAGGTCACTGATGAGGAGCCTATCTGTAGAAATATGGAGAGTTAGTTCCAATATAATAGGGGAACGGGAGCAAACATGAGTCTAGAAATGGTCTGTGGGTCCATGTGAGCAGTGGGGGTAGAGGGTCAGAAAATTAGGGGAGTGGGAGGGAAGGCAGAAATTAAGGAAACCCCTTCCTGATGGTCCCTATACAATCTATGAAAGCATGAGTCATATTCAACAGCTTAGAGTGAGGGGATGGTGGTAAAATAGGGGGCTTGGGGAGAGGAGTGAAGGTTTGCGATAGTTGTTGCAGGAGATGGGAATGAAAGCTGACTAGGGACACAGATTAATGGACAGCATTAAAGACCTAGGTGAGCATGAAGGATATGAGTCTGTGATAATCCCAATCTGAGCAATTATGTGATTTCTATTCAGGTCCACTCCCTTATGAGAATCTTTGTCTTTTAGCTACTGAATTTAACCAATTTACATTTATTAACATTACTGATATAGTTGAATTTCTTTCTACTATCTTAATTTGTACTTTCTATTAACCATGCTTTTTGTTTATTTTTTCTCCTTTCTTGATTTTTCTTTATCCTCCTCTTTTATCCTTTGCTGATTTTAAAGTTATCTACTCTGTTTTATTTTATTAATTAACCTCAATTGTTTCATTTATATTTGAAAAATATATTTCACTTTATATGTGACTTAACAATACATGTATTGACTTAACAAAGTCTAAAGTTAAGCACAGTATCTTGCCTCTTCCAAAACAGTATTTGGACGTTAGAATACTTTGATCATTTTTTCCATCTTCTGTTACTGTTTTATAACAACTTAGTTCCACCTTGCTTTTGTCTACTACTTCCAAACTGATCATGTTTTTTATAGTCTTTGTTCTTCTGTATAATATTTTTTTTGGCCATGCTGCAGGGCACATAGAATCTTAGTTCCCCGAACAGGGGTCCAACCCATGCCCTCTACAGTGGAAGCACAGAGTCTTAACCACTGGACCACCAGGGAAGTCCCCAGTAGTCTTTGTTATTTAGATTGAGTGTATATTTAAGATATTGTTACATCTCATTTATTCCTTTTGGATTCAGTTTTCTTCTAATTGAAGCAAATAATTACTTCTTCAGCAGCCTGTGGATAGTAAGTTTTCTTTGACATTGACTGCTTCTTCAAAGTAAAACCTCTGGTCTTTAATCAACTTTGGAAAATTCTTAACTATTATAGCTCAAATATTGCCTCTCTCCCATTCTCTCTATTTTCTACTTATTTCTGTTAGATGTATTTTAAATCTTTTCATTTTATCTGCCAAGTCTCATAATCTCTTTTACATATTTTCCATCTTTAATTTCTCTCTGAGCTGCTTATGTAACAGCTCAGATTCTTTTAGTTTGCTTATTCTCTTTCAACTCAAGTCCATTGTTTAACCAATGCTCTGAGTTTTCCATTTAAATAACTGAATTCTTGTTTTTAGACGTTCTAGTTTTTTTTTTTTTTTCAGATAATGTCTGTTCTTTTTTATAATGTCCTGATTTCATGCATTCTTTTTATCTTTACTGCTTTTGAATAGAATTAGTGAATGGTGACTTTTAGGTAATTCAATCATCTTCAGCTCTTGCTAATCCTTCTGGGATTTGGGGGGGCAGGGGTCTTCTGATTGTCCCTGTAGGTAATGCTTCCTCCTGAAGTTTGTAATTGTTTATTATGAGCTCATCTTCAGTAGGGATCGTTGTTTTTTCCTGTGGGACTCTCATGAATTATTAGTACTTTCACTCTACCCTGGAGCACAAGGCAGGTCATACTAAGGCTGTATTTAATAGCATGTTCTCACAGAACCCCTCACTGATGTTTAGATCTCTTTTCTTATTCTTACCTCTGATAAGACCTTTTCTAAAAATAGACTAATCCATTGAAAGAGTTTTTTTTTTAATTTATATATTCACTCATAAAAATTAAGAAAACAATTAGATTGTGCTGCCTTTACTGGATTCCCGCTACCTGGAATTCTGGCTTATTTTTCAAGTTCTGTATACATACACACAGTGTGTGTGTGTGTGTGTGTGTGTGTGTGTGTGTTGTGTGTGTGTGTCTCCCGCATGTCCCCACTGGAGGGGCTGACACTCTCACCTTGTGAAGGACTAGGAGTGTGTCATCTCTTCCTCTCTCAAGCTCGCTTAAAGAAAACCACGGCAGCTTTCTACCCTCTAGCTGCTCCCTCCATCCCAGTCCACCCACCCCACACACAGACACAATATGCTTACACAGAGAGGTCACGTTGATTCTCAGGAAACCCTGGTTGGTTTGAACAATGGAAAACTATTGATTTTTCTAACAGGTGCAAGAGGCCAAGGTGACCGAGGTGAAAATCAACAAGGCCCGGGAGCATTATCGGCCAGCAGCTGCCCGGGCCTCTCTGCTCTACTTCATCATGAATGACCTCGGCAGGATCCACCCGATGTACCAGTTTTCTCTCAAGGTGACCTCCACCTGGAGTTTCTGCAGAGTCATAATTCAGCAGTGTAGTACAGCCGGCGCAGCCCTCCACGAGGGCTTATCCACGTGCTTCATTAGCTGTGGCAGCTCTTTAAGATCAAATCCAGGAGAGCAGCCACATTGCCTGACAGTCTGCGTCTCTTTAATTGGGTCTTTCATGACTCATTGGTTATTTGGCTGGAACAGAAGGAGAGGCCACGGCAGGTCTTGGCCTCACTCACTAAGTACATATGATACAGCAGGTACTGTGCTTACTGAACATGTGGAAGAGGATACCAGGGAACATCTGAAGTGACCCCTGCCCCAAAGAGCTTAAAATCTAATAGGGATGATCAAACGTGCATGTTATTTGTATCAGTTAAAACCCAAGCAGGCCATGATATTAGTCCAACTTTAAATTACTTTCCTTATTACCCTAATATCCTCAAAGCTACTGCTTTATGGTTGCTGAAATATTTCTAAAACCAAAGATGTTAGCAAATTGTAAGTGCTGACTAAGCTTAATCTTATTCATGAAAAAATTAAGACCTATAAATTTTAAGCACATCTCTGAACATATATCTTTCTCCCCTAAGGCATTTACCAAAAGACCACAATTGAAGAGGCCTTAGGGGGTGGTGGAGCATTTCTGAACAACTTCTCTGGTTTAACTCAACAAACAGAGAGGGCACGCGCGCGCGCGCACACACACACACACACACACACACACACACACACACACACACACACACACACATTCAGGGTACACACCTCATTCTGTGAAGCTCAGCTGCCTTATGGCGGCCAGGGTGTGGGGGTGAGGTGAGGGCCTCCTCTACCTGGAACTCATTCAACTGGAGATGGCATTTCATCCTGTCCCAATCTCCTTCCCTTAACCCAGAGCCTCAGCAGATTAAGTGAACTGTGTTCATAATATTTTATGTTTTTAAAAGAAGTCCAATACTTGGCAATATATTCAGGTCAAAGCAGCGTATGAAAGAATTACTAAAGATTGTAAACCAGTATAAAAGGTAGCATGATAAGCCTGGTAACTCACAGGATCACCTCCCTAGTTCTGAGAGCACTTGAAATCTACTGCAGTGACTCTTCCCGAAAAAAGGAAATTTGATGAAGCCCATGAAAATATATGTTCAAAAACAAACAAAAAAAAAACAGAAAACTGGAAATCTGCATAACCAAAAATTGAAAAGCCCCAGTTATATCTGATTTTTTAATTTTCTTTAATGATTCATTCTGTTCAGATCACATTCAAAATGCAGCATTCCTAATATTAATTTTTATAAGTAGTCTAAGTTTAAAACAATGGAAAATTGATTCATATGATTTTTATTTCATATTATACCCATGATGTATAGTTCGGAAGATGTAACTAAAGCAGGCTATGCTGCCACCATTGCAGGAAGGGCCCATGAAAAAAAAGCACATGTGAGAGGACTCACCAAATGACTGCACAGTTGCTAGGAAGAAAGACAAGGAACACCTGATATTCTGACCATTCCCAGAAGGAAAAGTAATTAATTAAAAATATTCTGAGTGCCTGTTATGTGCAAGGGTCTCTTTTAGACAGCAACGTTGTCCATGATACTGATTCTACCACCAGGAACTTTATAATCTAGGGGACAGAGTCATCCATCCCAACTGGTTATCGTTGACCATGTTTACTTTCCAACAGAACTTATTGGATTTAATTTGATTATTTTGGCCCCTGGACATTTATTTTTCACTGACCGCAACTGTAGGCTCTTCTCGTATGCCCCACAGCTTTGCCCACTTTGGGACAACCTAATAATTGATATGAGCAAATTAAGACAAGAGTTTTCTTGTTGCTACTGTCCCTCCTTGGCAGGCTATGCTGGGAAAATATTGTTGTGACTGGCACATTGTAGCACTCATCCCAGGAAAGACTAGTAGCTACATTCAGAGAGCTGTGTAAACTACCAGTGTCCTACCTCCTGTCCCCAGGCCTTCAGCATCGTCTTCCGGAAGGCTGTGGGGAAAGCTGCTCCTGGTGAGAGCCTCAAGGAACGGGTGGCCAATCTGATAGACAGCATCACCTTCTCTGTGTACCAGTACACCACCCGTGGGCTCTTCGAATGTGATAAGCTGACCTACCTTGCCCAGCTCACCTTTCAGGTAAAAGTGGATTGAGGAAATTTCCAGAAAACAGGTCACTGTACATGCCCAACCAGCAGGTGTAAAGAAACTTTCTTCTTTTAACAAAGTCTTGTGAAGACGTCTGCGCTCTAAGCAGAGGCATCGCACGAGAAGGTCCAGTGGGGTGCACACATGCTGCCCCCACCATCGTCCCACTCCAGGCAGACGTGCTTAATCAACCATTGTGCTTTTTCTTGGTGATCCTGGATGATCTAAGGTCCTCCTCAACAGAGCCCTCCAGCAGCCACTACCAGTCCATCCCAACTAGCACTGAGCATGAAACTGGATGGTCATACCAATAACTAGACACTTTTTGAGATGCAGTAAGAACTTTGTTGGAGTATTCCTCATTATTTGTTTACCTTCAAAGTTGCAAGTTTAATGTCCAAACCTCCCCCCAGAATAAGAAATTGCAAGTGTCCTTCTATAGCCATAGCAGTCTTGGCCTCAGAAAAGTCCTGAAGAACTCTGGTTCTCAAAGGCTTGGGAGCATCAGGGCTTCCAGTGTTAGTAAGAACCCCTTGCCTTCTACTTATTCTCAGCATCAAAAAAACATGGAAATTTAAGATGTAGAGAACAAACATAGGGACACCAAGTGGGGAAAGCGGGAAGGGTTGGGGGGGAATGAATTAGGAGATTGGGATTGCCATATATACATTACTAATAAGAAAAAAGATACCAAATTGTACACTCTAAAAAAAGAAATGGAAATTTATTTCCTTGTACCTATCTCTCTAATCATTTAGAATTGTTTTTTTTTTCCCCGTATATAAATTAGAAGCACAGACCAGATGATCTGTAGGCCTCTTCCAATTCTAAAAGTCAGATATTCTGTAATCCCTTCTGCACTGACTCTGTTTGCATGTTCCGGAGCCTAAATTCACGGGAGGAGTGTTAGTGGGGCTTGTCCCTCTCACCCTGTATGTTCCCCTCTCCAGCCCAGATGACAGCTTGGCCATCACAGAAGGAACCTGAGCCCCAGCATAGACGAATTTCCCTCCTGCCACTCATTTACCCCAAACCCTAAGGAGCTTGCAGCCCCAGCTTTCACTCTACTCCCCTCATAAATATTTCAGCCTCATTTTACAAGGGCTTCTTCACCTCATCTGCTATTTCTAGCCTGTTTTCTCCTTAAAGGCTTTTCCTCAAACTAACCAAATTGTTTTTTCTCTGTGAGTATCCCCATCTGTGACTTCCCAGCAGAGAATGGCATTGGAAGGGGGCAGAACAATTTCCTGAGAGCCCCTCAGCGTGAACTGTTTGTTCTAACCCAGCCCAGTGCTTTGCCCTCCCCTGCACACAGGTGCTAATTCCCTCCCAGGCCTCTGCACTTGCCACTGCCCCTGCCCCCGGAAAGCCTGTCTAAATCTTCCCATCACCTAGCGTCTCCAAAACCCAATTCAAAACCACGTACAGAAAGTTTAGCCAAGTGCATCCCCCACCCTGCTCGCTGGCCATCCCCCATTCTGGAATCCCGTTAGCAGTACTGATTCACACGTGCACTTTTATGTTGCATGTGTTCATCCATTCCTTTGACACTCTCCTCAAATCATGTCACTTAGGTGTCACCCTCTCTGTGAGATTGCAGGAATCTACTTCATGGCGCTTAGGATTGACCCATGAAGTCCTTGCTTACCAGGATATGCAGTCATTCACTGTGTGCATTTAAGCCATGCTGATATTTGGGGTGAAGTCAGATGCACCCACAGGTGATTTGCATAGATATACACTTTCTCCCACTTCACCTTCTTTCAACAACCAAAACTGACGGGCAAGCTCTAGTGTTAGAAGTCTCACTAGTTACCCTGAGTGGCAACCCCGAAGATCTCGGGGATGCGTGACTGCCACCAGCTAAAGACACGCGGCGCTGTCCTCCCCCGTTGCAGATCCTCCTCGTGAAGCAGGAAGTGAGTGCAGCAGAGTTGGACTTGCTGCTTCGATCTCCAGTGCAGACAGGCGTCACCAGTCCGGTGGAGTTCATCTCCCATCAGGCCTGGGGTGGCATCAAGGTCAGTACCAGCCCCTTGGGAAAGTCACATTCTCCTCTCCCGGAGTGTTTCCCTGACATTTGTACCCAGGAGGCCAGCAGGGCTGCCTTTGGGGGTTCACCATGAGCTGTGTTAAATATGGCTGCGTCCCTTTGCCTGCACCCCCATGGCAGCGCTCCCCCTTCCTGGGCCTACTGGAAAGGCTTTGCAGAGAAGCAGGTGCGTGCTTGTGTGCAGGCTCTGCCTCCAGGATGTCCGGGAACAGAAGGACTCTGTGAGTGTTTCTGACTCAGCTGAGCTGCCTTCCACCTGCCAGCGCTCAGGGCCGGAATGTGAGCTCCTCTGTGAGGCCGGGGCTGGCATAGAGATGCTGTGTTAGCACTTCCATGGAGTGGACAGATGCCAGGACACGTTCCAGCCTGGGTCTCTCAGTGGTTAATAATAGCTCATAGTTATTGAGCATCTCGGAAATTCACCCGTATTTTACTCTCACATTCACCTGGGCAGTAGGTATTATTTTTTCCCATTTAACGTGTAAGAGAAGTGAGATCATTCATCTTACAAGTAGCAGATCCAGGAATCGAGTTCTGGTCTGTCGGATGGCAAAGTCCATTTTCCTTCCATGTTATCCAGCTTAGTTTCATTGGGATTCTATGAACAGTGAAAAGATCACAAGCTCCTTTCAGTAGGGACCATGCCTGCAGTCACAGGCCCTGACATGCTGCCGAGTGGTAAGCGTGGGCCAGGTACACACCAGCCGCAGAGCCCAGACGCGCTCTGCAAGTGGGCGGCGGCCCAGTCCCCGTCTGTGGGGACCAGCACCTGCACAAATTGAGTCCTGTTAGTCATCTTCCGTGTCTGCTGCCTTTCCTACATGTTTTGTAGCACAAAGAAGTCCGAGTCTGAAGTAATATGATTGGCTCTCTCTCTCTTTGTATTTTTTACCAAAATTTTTTTGAGACAATGATTCAACGTGCAATTATAAGAAATCGCATAAATATGGGGATATGTGTATAAAAACAGATGATTGAACTTGGTGTACCCCCCAAAAAAATAATAATAAAAAATAAAAAAATTAAAAATTAAAAAAATAAAAAGAAATCACATAGAGATTCTTTGTACCCCATTCCCGCCAGTGGTCACATCTAGCTTTCCTCTAGCACAGCATCACATCCAGGAAGCTGCCGTTGATCCGATCCACTACTCTGTTCTGATCGCACCTGTTTTTCATGCATATGCGTGTGTATGTGTGTTTGTGTTTAGCTTTATCACACATGAAGATTCATGTAATTGCCACCACAGGCAAGACCCAGAAAATTCCATCTGGTGTGTATGTCACCCTGTTATAGAAACAGCAACCTCTTCCCTCCCCCAACTCCTAATGCCTGGCAACCACTAATCTATTCTCCATTTGTATAATTTTGTCATTTCAAGGATGTCATATAAATGGAATTATACAGTATGTAACCTTTGGGGACTGGCTTGATCACTCAGTGTCCCTTGAGATCCATCCAAGTTGATTTACTTTGTAACAAAGGCCCAGCACTTAATCATTTATGTGTGTGCTGTCCTCTTCAAAGGAGTGATCTTGGGAAATGCTGCCATTGCCCAGAATGTTTTTCTAACTTTTTATCAGAGTCTGTAGCTATTCTTTTGATCATCTTTAGGGCTATGTCTAAATCGAGAGTCATCAAACTTTTTCTGCACAGGGCTACACAGCAAACATCTAGGCTTTGAGGGCCATACTCTGTCACAACTATTCAACTCTGCCACAGTCACACACCATAGGTAAGCAAATGGAAATGGCTGAGTTCCAATAAAACTTTATTTACAAACACAGATGGTGGGCCAAATTGTCCCTGTGGGCCACAGTTTTCTGATCCCTGATCTAAACAATGAAGGTGTGGTTTGATTTTTATATATTAACTCCATTTGTCATTCTGAACCCTGTCTGGCAAATGTAAAGGGGAATAATATGTTGGAAAAGAAATAAGGGGGGAGCTCCATTCACAGCAGCAACCAAAATCACAAAGTTACAAAATGTCTAAGAATAATTATAATAAGTGCAGAGCATATGTGTGGAAAACCATCAGCTTTTCTAAGCTACGTGAGATATAAGTGAATAGACACAGTCTAGAGTAGCACTGTCCCAAAGAAATATAATGCACGTCGTGTGTCATTTAAATTTCTAGTAGCCACATTAAAAATGCAAAATGAAAAAAGCTGTAAAATGAAATCAATGAAAGTAATAATATAGTTTAATAATATATTTTCCTTAATCCAGTACAGCCAAAGTATTATCATCTTAATATGTAATTGTTACAAAAGTTATGAATGAGATATTTTATATTTTTGTACTGTCTAAATTTTGGTCTGTATTTTTTGCACTTGTAACATATCAATTCGGATGGTAAATCTTCATCAGAAATACTTGATTTGAATTTAGATTTTATAAAATTGAGTTAAAACATTTGATTCATATACTCAAGTTGTTTCAAACATACTTAAAAGTTCTCCAATTACTAAAGCAAGTTCCAGTTTCTAAATTAAAATTTAAAAATAATTAAAGTTAACAAAAAAAGGATAAATGTGTTAAAATTTGTAAAATAAGTAAGTAAATAATATGAAGGAAAAAAATCAACTGCACCAAAAAAAGAATAAATGTGTTAAATTTTTTTTAATTAAGGAATAAAATGCAAATAAAAATCCGATTCTTCAGTCACACTGGCCACATTTCATTTGCCCGGTACTCACATGTGGCCAGTGGCTACCTTGTCGAAAGTATGGCCCCAAAACTTGAGAATAATGACTCAGAGTCTGATGCCCTTATGGAAAGTAAATTCTGGAAAGCAGTTCTAAATGAGCCCATTTGCAGAACTGGAGCAATGATGGAGATGGACCAGTTAACCCGGGCTCTGGAGTCAGACATTCCTGGGTTCAGGTTCCAGTTTGAGTGTGTGTGGCCTTTGACAGGTTATCTCTGTTTCCGTATCTGTTGTGTCAGATGCATAAATGTTCAGTAAGTGGAAACTCATTATGGCTATGGCTATGGCTGTTGTATTTGTTTCCTGGTACAGCCATCACAAAGTGCCACAAGCTGGGTGGTATTCCTCCAGATTTCTGCAGGCTGGAAGTCTGAAATTAAGGTGTTGGCAGGCCATGCTCCCTCCAAGGCCTCAAGGAGAGGATCCTTTCTGACCTCTTTCAGCTTCTGGAAGCCAAGGCATTCCTTGGTTTGTGGCAGGACCACTCCAATCTCCGCCTCCATCTGCATGGTCCTCACATGGCCATCTTCCCTCTGTGTCTTTGCGCCTCTTCTCTTCTTATGAGAACATCAGTCATATTGGATTAGGGCCCACCCTCCTGACCTCATCTTAACTGCATCACATCTGCAAAGAGCCTATTTCCAAATAAGGTCACATTCAGAAATCTGGGAAGTTAGTTCTTCAACATATCTTTTGGGGGCATACCATTCACCTTATCACAGTTATGATTACTAATTACCCAGCTATGAGGTGTACATGTATGCTGTGGTTGACGTGGGTTGTGCCTGATAGAATTTGTCCATCGAAGGAAAACCTTTGAGGAATTGTGAGTTGCCCAGTTGGGCCCAGTCCAGTTGCCTTTTTCTCTGTTACCCCACAGAAGCCCTCTGCAGCAAAAGTCATAAAGAATAAGTGATTCAAAAGCACACTTTACTGCTTTCATTTTCCACAGCTCGACTCAAAAGCGACTGTGCAATTTGGTTCCGTTCCTCCTTTGTTTGGTTTGCTTTGCTTTACTTCACTTTGCTTTTTGGTTTTGTTTTGCGGGCTAAGCTCATCTGGCTGTCCAAAGGCTTCTGCAAATGAGTGCGGCTTTCTCTCTCTCTCCGAGATTTGTTACGGGAGCAGCCACGTCCAGCCCCATCCATCTCCAGCCCAGAGCAGAATGTGGGCAGGTGAAACAATGCCGTGTGCAACCTCTGATGAATGCTCTTTTTAAGTGTTCAGCTGGCTTTTAGCCCAAAGAAACAAAGGAAGTATAATTGAACAGGACATGATAAAACAAATTTTTTTAAACATCCTATCTGATGAGGAAGACTGATTGCCTTGTTTCCTCAGAGGAACTAATAAGCAGGCAGTGCATAGAATCTTTGTGATCTAATACTGCTCTTGTAAGCATCCTCTGTAAGGGTTTTTAAAGCCTCGTCAAATGTTGAACTTTCAGGTGAAGGGCATGTTCTCTTCTTCATTAGAGAATCTCATCTGTGGTACCCGGCGCTGTTAGCCTTTGAAAAGACCCCTCGCTACCTCTCCAGATGCCAATTGAGCACGGTTGTACTTTGCTACCCAGCCCAATGTAATTAGGTTAATTAGTCATTTCCATTTAGCTTATTAGAAGGCTAGAAATCCCTTTCCCTCATTTGGAAGATTAAACATTGCAGTTGTGTTCAACCCAGAGCTTCGAGAAAGCACGTTTCAGACCCAGCGATGGCAGCTGGGAGCCCTGATCACCATGTAATTTCCTCAGCTTTGTGGTGATGCCGGGCGGGGTGGGGGAGGGTGGTAATGGGACTGCAGAAGGGGTTAATGGCGATGCCAGCTGGGAAGAGGGGTGAAGTGGCCCCTGAAAGAAGAGGAAAGTTCAGTCCTTGGCACAGAGAGAAATAATTCCCGCAACTGCAGCTTTTCTCAGCCTGTCAAGGGCCCTCCCGCTGGCCACCCAGATGTCAAACGTTATTAATGGAGCACTTCCTAAGTGCCAGGCAGCCTGCTAGGCCTGAGGCATACAGAGAAGGCTCAGAAAGCTCTTGCCCGCAGGGAACTCATAATCTTGTGGGAGTCCCAGACAAGCAAACCAGCAATTGCAATTCCATAGCTGTAGGAGCCCCCAGAAAAGCACAAAGAGGGGCTTTACCGTCTTCAAAGAACCTGTATCTAGAGTATGAGCTATGCATACTGTGATTACTTGGCCTCATTTTCCAAATGAGAAAATCAAAGCCCACAAAGTTTTAAAAACAGGCTCCAAAATATGAGGCCCTTCAGAGGTGGCACCGAGACCACACCTCTCATCTACTGGTGCCTCCTCCACCATCCCCCATGCCACCCCCTCCTCCGCCATCGCACACCGCCATTCCACACCACTTCTCAGCACAGTGACAGGTACATTCCCTGTTCTGCACGGTCAGGGTGAAGTTGGGAAGCCACAGAGCAGACGTGAAAGGGCATCTAGATACAGGATAGGACATGTGTTCATCCACACGGGAGAAGAGCCTGGGCGAGCCCAGGTCACGTGCACATGTTCTTCTCCAGGCTGACCTTCCCATTGTCACCTGTAGACCCCTTCACCGCAGTCACACTGCCTTCCACCATGCCCTGCACCCTTGCGGCTTCAGACTTGGGCTCTGTGGACCATTCCCCACGAAGTGCCCTTCTCTCTCTCTATCTGTCTCTGCCCAGTAGAATTCTACATCCTTGCTAAGGCCTCCCTCATCTCTTTCTCTTTAATTCAAGATTGTAAGCTCCCCGAAGGCAAGTGTCTTTTTTTGATCCATGTTTGTATTCCCAAGTACCTGGCATGTAGCAGGCAAATAAATATCAAATGAATGAAAGAATGATTTCACATAACAAGAATGTGTGTGTTCCTTAAAATTCGTGGCACTGCAGTAGGTGCTTTCGACACAGTCTAGCTTTTAATCTCATTGGAGAGATCGAATACACAAGCAGAGTTGCATGACCATGGAAAGGCTGTAGGTAAGCAGCTGTCTGAGTGAGTAACATTTATGTGAGCACTCTGAAGAAACAGGATGGATGGACGCCCACCAAAATGCAGTTCCCGTGTCCAGACTGGTGACGCCTCACGCTTAGCTAGAAGGCATGAGTTTATTACTCTCATAATGAGACTTTCTGGGTAGAGCAGGGGAGCCCCCAAGCAGTCTGAAAACGGCTCGAGAGAACCAGGAAAGGAGGTATCTTGGGAGTCTTGTGGTCACTGGGGAGTGGGGAAGGGCCTGGCATGATATGACTTCCCTTCAGCACCAGAGCAGGGAGCACCCAGGCTTAGCTATCAGCTTGCCCCGGCATGGAACAGAAGAGGAAGAGGGAGGGTTAAGGCCTCAAAGTGATCAGCAGTCACACATCCTTTATTAAAAATGTCAGCTCAGTAAGTAGTTCTAAGCGGTCCACAAAAGAAGGGTGGAAGGGCTGTGTGTTCAGGTTAGAGAGGTGGACGTGACTGATTTTGGACTGGACTTCAACAACTTGTAGAACCTTGACAGATACTCATGACCAGGGCAAGAAAGGAGAGGAGTGGAATTTGGTGGAGAAGAGAACAGGGCCACTCCCGCGATGAAACTAGTGTGAAGAAGGTGCCGAGTTGGGAGAGCGTCTGGCACATTTCCAGGGTTGAGGGCAGACATGCGTGGACGGAGGAGGGGAGGAATGGGCTACCTGGTTAACTGGATGGATGGGAGAGACGCTCTAAATGAAGAGATTTGACTCACACGTTACGCATTCAGATTTAATGCCTCTGGAGGCAGGAGGCACATGAAAATTTTAGAGTTGGCATTAACACAAAGTCAGTGATTCTGGACACATTCTGAGAGAGGAATGGACAGGCGTTGCTGGCAGAGTGAGTATGGGAATGAGAGAGAAGGGTCACTGATTTCAAGTATCCGGGCTCCGTGAACAGAAAAATCACAGCATCCCTTCTTGTCCCTCTTCCCCTGCAGTACCCTCCAGGGAGGTGCTGCTCAGTCCCTACTGCTGATCACTCCCCAAAGGCTTTATGTGAGAAACCTTGCACATTATTGAAACAGTTTGCTGAAGGGAAGCTGATCAAAATCCTTCCTCTACCTCGAGTTTACTGGGGGGGAAGATTCAAGACTCCAGAAAGGAGTATAAATGAGACGGAATCATGTCTGTAATACCACCTTGCCCCCCGACCCCCAACACAATGCAAATGACAGCTTTCTGGAGAAACTGCATTTCAGAACAAGATTCCCTGAAATTTTTCAGGCACTTTCATCAATGGAAGAATTCTACAACCTGGATCGGGACATTGAGGGATCCACCAAGAGCTGGAAGAAGTTCGTGGAATCAGAATGTCCTGAGAAGGAGAAGCTCCCCCAGGAGTGGAAGAACAAGACAGCCCTGCAGCGCCTCTGCGTGATGAGAGCCGTGCGGCCAGACCGGATGACCTACGCCCTGCGGTAGGGGCGGGATGGCAGGGAAGCCAGGGCAGGCGTGGTCGGACCAGCAGGGCTGAGCACAAAGGGCCACGCGTTTATCGTGGTGGGAGCCTTTGTACCAGCGTCCAAAACCCCATGAGGCCCATTGCTCTGTGTTCACCATGTATTGTCTTAATATCTAAGTGGACCATTTGGGAAGAGGTGCTCATTGATATCAGCATTGGGAAGTATGTGGCAGGAGGTGTGGGATCCAGAGAACAGATGGAAGGATCATCCTTGGCAGGAAGAACATCCCTTTCCCCACAAAGGACAGAGAGAGATGGGTGTGGCTGTAGCAAAGGTGGTAAAAGCACGGCAGAAAATTGAGGAGGATTTTGTCTGATGACTTCTCCTCCCTCTGAGAAGTAGGAAGCAAGAACGGCATTGCATCTGTGTGAAAGGGGAGGTGGCGGGGTTGGAGATTAGAGGAGCGTGCAGAAGGTTTGAAACAGGATCTATGAAAATTGGGAGGAGGCGGATCAGGGAAACTCCAAGAATTCCAAGCGGCGTTGAGGGCCCACCTTCTAAGATCCTGCATCTGTAGGGGCACCAGTCTTCACCAGGGTGATTTTCTGCAGCAGCATCCATCATCCCTGGAGTAGATTCAGAGTTAAGCTCATCCAGAGCGGCATCATTGGTCAAATAAGAGTTAGGGGAAGGAGGTGTGTGGTATTGGCAAGAGAATGATTAGATGTCACAGGCCACGCATTCTATAGAGACCGCGGATTAGTAGCTATGTGGGGCTGGAGGGTAGGAATAGGAATTCTCTAAACAGGCCCAATGCAGGGGGTGCAGATTCGATCCCTGGTCAGGGAATAAAAAAATAATAATAATCTAGAGGATTGTCCACACGGATGCTGATGTCACTCAGGCTGGTGGGGAGACAGTCCATGAGCCAGAGTCCAAGTGATCAGTAAATGAGTAGAGGGACCAAAGGAGCAGTGGACAACATTGATGTGCGGGGGTAGTGGTGATACAGCCTCAGTGGAGCCATGCGAGTGGGGAGGAAGGGGTTTAGAAGTAACAGTCATCTGAGAGCAGGACCCTGATCCCACCTCGCAGTCCTGAGGATGAGCCCAGCTGAGAAGGCTACAGGGAAAATAGTGTCCTTGCAGGAGCGTTAAGACCAAGAGTTGGGCCGGATGTTCAGTAAAGTGGTTTGCAGCTGCAAGGCTTTGTTTAGCCTAAAATGAGACACGGAAAAAGGAACATTGGTAAGTGGAGTAAGATGAAAGGACACACAGAGTATGCTAGAACATGAGGGAATAGAAGTGTGGAGGGCCTTAAATCATGGGTCAGGATGGAGGGTCCCGGGGATGTGGCATACGGAGGTTTAACTGCCTGCAGGCTTTCAGAAGGCGTTGCTCCTGGCAGTCTTCTGATGGGTGGTGGTGATGTAGCAGGGCATCCAGGCTCCACAGAGGAGTCATCAGTGGCCTGGATGGACGGGGACCCAG
The DNA here is from genome assembly GCF_030028045.1 of Hippopotamus amphibius kiboko. Lineage (NCBI taxonomy): Eukaryota > Metazoa > Chordata > Mammalia > Artiodactyla > Hippopotamidae > Hippopotamus > Hippopotamus amphibius. Next base: position 5,388,318 of record NC_080202.1, on the reverse strand, counting down.
AAAGAGCCCTGATCTAGGTGAGCAGCACAGGTTGTGTGTCGATGTGGTAAACAGTGCTCGGCGTGGGCCCAGCTCTGTGACTCCCAAGCTATGATCCTGAGTACGTCCTTCCATTTACACAGACTTCTGTTGCTCAAATGGTATTATTTTTTTTTTATCTTGGCAGAGATTTTATTGAGGAAAAGTTAGGAAGCAAGTACGTGGTGGGAAGAGCACTGGACTTTGCAGTCTCTTTTGAAGAGTCGGGACCAGCCACTCCCATGTTTTTCATCCTGTCTCCAGGGGTGGACCCACTGAAAGATGTGGAAAGTCAAGGTAAGGAAACTTCATCTTGGAGCCAAGGCTGCACCAGCCCCATGCACTGTCACTCTGCTTCTGTCGGCTTCTCTTTTTATGATTCAAGACTCATTTTGCAATGCTTGATATTTGCTAACCATACAGAAATCAGGGGCATTGCTGAACCAATCCCAAGGGCTCACTGCCAGAGGGAGGACCGCTCTGGGCTATCTTGTAGAATCCACAGTGGCAGGTTCCTGAGGAGGCCTTGTCCCACCGCCCACCCACCCATCCTCCTTCCTGTAGTTGGAGCAGTCTTTCTGAATACAAGTACAGCCCTCTTATGGGCGTCTCAGGATGAAGTCCAAGCTCCTTAACGTGGCTTACAAGGGGCTTCGTCCCCTAGGCCCTCCCGCTCTCTCCAGCCTACGTCCCGTTACTAGTTTCCTCCTGTTGCTATAACAAGTGATCACAGACTTAAAGGCTTAAAATACCACTATTATTTTATAGTTCTGGAGGTCAGGAAGCATAATAGGTCTTACTGTCACCGCCTTTCCCTCATAAGGACTCTCGTGATTGTCAGGCCCACTCACATAACCCAGCGTAATCTCCCCATCACGAAGCCTTTAACCCCATCAGTAGAGTCTCTTTTGCCTTGTAAAGTCATACATATTCACAGAGTCTGGAAATCAGGACGTGGACATCTTTGGGTGCTCCTTATTCTGCCATTTCCCTACTCCCCTCTTTTTCACTGTACACGGAAGCCATTCTATTCTCCCAACATTCTGTTTCCCCTCTGGCATCCCTTCACCAGGTTACCTTCTACTCATCCTTCATATACCAATTTCAATGTCACCACCTCCAGGTAGCCCTACTTGACTTCCAAGGTGCTGGGTATCCCTCCCATGAGCTCTTAGAGCACACTTCTATCTGTATATTGCATTGTAATCGTCCAGTGACTACAGCGTCTTCATATGAGAGTGAGAGCTCCTTGGGAATAGATATCCTCTTCCCCACAGTGTTCAAGTTCCTAGTGCTGAGCTTTTCACGTGCTAGGCACTCAGTAAAAATAATATGTTCAATAAAGGGGTGAGCAAATAAATGACTTAATCAAAACAATAAACTAGCAAAACTAGGGAGTTCCCTGGCAATCCAGTGGTTAGAACTCCACACTTTCACTGCCATGGCCCCGGGTTCAACACCTGGTTGGGGAACTAAGACCCCACAAGCATCGCAGCTTGGCCAACGGGGGGAGAAAAAAACAGCAAAACTACAACATGTTGCAAAGCTAAATAAAGACTCAACAGGTTTTTACAGAGTCAGGTCTTTATAGATGAGAATCCAGACCAGGGAAAACATCTGCACGAACAGTCCATCATTCCGTGTGTAATGAAGGCATCTGCACCATGTGCCTGGCATTTGGCTCTAAAGAAGAGATGAGTTCTGTATAAGGAAGAGAATTCTCTTATTCACTAATTCAATGTATATTTTTGTGATCTCCTAAAAAGTTCAAGTAACACTTTTGAAATACCGCTAATAAAGAATTTAAGATGAAAAGCAGGGAGAAAAGATGGCGGCGAAGCAGAGAGACGTGGAGTGCATCCCTCTCCACAGATGCATTGGGAATGCACGGAAGGACGCAGTAATTCTCACGGAGAACTAGCTGAACACCAGCAGACGGCCTCGGAAACCAGAAAGGACTGCGGGGAGCCCGACATAGCCGGCAGGGAGGCATCTACGACGGCTCAAAGAGGGTGAAGCGGCGGAGCTGTGGCAGACGGGAAGGAGTGAGAAACATACGGAGGGTCCGCAGCGTAGCTCAGCGTTCCCCGACCGAGACATCGATCCGCGGCTGAACGGAGGGTCCAGGAGCGGGAGCGTGGGAACCGGAGAGCTGGTTCAGGGGGAGAAACATTGTTGCCGGTAGGGTGACGGACCGAGAGGACAGGAGGGAGGAGGTCCGCGGAGAGGAGTGCCCATCCCTGAGAGCTGCCCAGCCATGATGGCAGCTGGAGGCTGCAGGCTCACGGGTGGGGGGGGAGGAGCCGCGCGCATAGCCTCTCTCTCTCTTTCCCCGCCTCTGCAACAGGCAGTGGAAAGACGCCCCGTGGGCCACCTAAGGCGCTCAGGGATAACAAGCACCCTCAGGCGCTTGGGCGGGGCTAGATTAAAACCCCTTGCAACGGCCTTGCAGCAGGGAGGCTGCCGAGAGAAAAAAAAAACAACAACAACAGCAACAACAACAACAAAAAAACCCGAGAGAGGCCAAACTCTAAGACTTTCTGTTTACACCTGAGCCACCCGCGTCCCTCTGCAACAGGCACCTCCAAGCCCGACTGAAACAACAGTGCGCCACTGCTCACTCACTCCCAAGAGAAGGAGCCACTATTGTACCCTCTCCCTCCCCACACACCAACGCTTACAGATGAACAATAAAGGAACCTCTGCTGGTCACAGAATAATGCAAAAAAACCCAAGGCAAGGAGAAGGACACTTACAGCTGAGACGCTAAGGAAACAGAAATAGTAGTATCAATACCTATTGAACTGGTCCATTCTGGGATCAGTTCTGGATTTTTTTTTTTTCTTTTTCTCTCTCTTTTTTTTTTTTTCTTTATTAAATACGATCTTAGCCCTAAAGGATCTACAAGTTTTATAACATAATTTTTAATGATATTTTTTATTCTTTTTTTTTTTTGCCTTTTTATATACTTCTATATCTAGCTAAGTTTTTGGTAGTACAGACAATATATCTCTCATACTTTCCTTTCATCCTTATCTTTTATACACTTCTATTCCTTTCTTTTTATTTGCATATTTCCAACCACATTACGCTCTTCTGTTCCCCTTTCTTCCAGCCATTTTAAGTGTATTTTATCTTAACATACTTATAAGCAACACTATCAGTCTGCTCAGACTCCTTGCTCTATTCTCCAGATGACGCACTGCCTTGGTATTTAATATTAGGCTTTTGTCTTTATCTTAGTTCTTAGTACAGTTGTCTAATTACATTCTGAGAATCTCCATTCTCTCTGGTGGTACTCTGGCTCTTTTCTATATTGCATCCTAGCTTACAAAATCTCCCTGGATTAATGTTTGTATGTGTAGGGTGTTATTTGTTTGTTTGTTTGCTTTTGCTTTTGTCTCTGATTTGTTCTGTTTCAGTTGTCAATTTCTGTTGGGTTTCTCTTTGAATATCTGATAGCACACTGGGGTTCTGTCAGGTCTTTCTAGAGTCTTATGTCCTAATGGATTCAGTAATTGTGTGTCTTATACATGTATGTGTTTCCTAGACTTAATATTCGTTTAATCCAATACTTGGACATTAGTCTGAGGCTTGGACAGTCTTCTATACACACCTCTATCGCCAGGACAAGCAACCCCAAAAGTTTGGACAACCATGAGGAAACAAAGAAACACCATGCAGGCAAAGGAGCAGGAAAAAAACCCACAAGACCAAATAAATGAGGAGGAAATAGGAAAAATGCCTGAAAAAGAATTTAGAGTAATGATAGTAAAAATGATACAAAATCTCGATAACAAAATAGAGAAAGTACAAGAAACAGTTCATAAGAACTCAGAAAAACAAACAGCAATGGATAACAAAATAACTGAAATTAAAAATACTCTAGATGCTATAACCAGCAGAATGACTGAGGCAGGAGAACGAATAAGTGAGTTGGAAGATACAATGGGGGAAATAAACGCCACAGAGCAGGAAAAAGAAAAAAGAATGAAAAGAATAGAAGACAGTCTCAGAGACCTCAGTGATAACATTAAGCGTACCAACATTCGAATTATAGGCATCCCAGAAGAAGAAGAAAACAAGAAAGGGTCTGAGAAAATATTTGAAGAGGTTATAGTGGAAAACTTCCCCAACATGGGAAAGGAAATAATGAACCAAGTCCAAGAAGCACAGAGAGTCCCATACAGAATAAACCCAAGGAGGAATACACCAAGACACATATTAATCAAACTAACGACAATTAAACACAAAGAAAAACTATTAAAAGCAGCAAGAGAAAAGCAACAAACAACATATAAGGGAAAACCCATCAGGATAACAGCTGACCTTTCTACAGAAACTCTGCAGGCCAGAAGGGAATGGCAGGATATCCTGAAAGTCCTGAAAGAGAGAAACCTACAGCCAAGAATACTCTACCCAGCAAGAATCTCATTCAGATTTGAGGGAGAAATCAAAAGCTTTCCAGACAAGCAAAAGTTAAGAGAATTCAGCACCACCAAACCAGCCTTACAACAAGTGCTAAAGGAACTTCTCTAAGTAGGACACACAAGAAAAGGAAAACACCTACAAATACAAACCCAAAACAATTAAGAAAATGGGAATTGGAACACACATGTCAATAATCACTTTAAATGTAAATGGATTAAATGCTCCAACCAAAAGACACAGACTGGCTGAATGGATACAAAAACAAGACCCTTCTATATGCTGCCTACAAGAAACCCACTTCAGACCAAGGGATACATATAGACTGAAAGTAAAGGGATGGAAAAAGATATTCCATGCAAATGGAAGTCAAAAGAAAGCTGGAGTAGCAATACTCATATCAGACAAATTAGACTTGAAAGTAAAGACTATTAAATGAGACAAGGAAGGGCACTACATAATGATCAAGGGATCCATTCAAGAAGAACATATCACAATGGTAAATATCTATGCCCCCAATATAGGAGCACCTCAATACATAAGGGAAATGCTCACAGCCCTAAAAGGGGACATCGACAGTAACACAATAATAGTGGGAGACTTGAACACCCCACTTACATCAATGGACAGATCATCCAAACAGAAAATAAATAAAGACACACAAGCTTTAAATGACACATCAGACCATCTCGACTTAATTGATATTTATAGGACATTCCATCCAAAAACGGCAGACTATACTTTCTTCTCAAGTGCACACGGAACATTTTCCAGGATAGATCACATCTTGGGTCACAAATCAAACCTTGGCAAATTCAAGAAAATTGAAATCATATCAAGCATCTTCTCAGATCACAACGCCATGAGACTAGATATCAATTACAGGAAAAAAACTGCAAAAAATACAAACACATGGAGGCTAAACAATTCACTCCTAAACAACCAAGGAATCACTAAAGAAATCAAAGAGGAAATCAAAAAATATCTAGAAACAAATGACAACGAAAACACAACAACCCAAAACCTATGGGACGCAGCAAAAGCAGTTCTAAGAGGGAAGTTTATAGCAATACAGTGCTACCTTAAGAAACAAGAAAAGTATCGAATTAACAACCTAATCTTACACCTAAAACAACTAGAGAAAGAAGAACAAAGAAACCCCGAAGTGAGCAGAAGGAAAGAAATCATAAAGATCAGAGCAGAAATAAATGAAAAAGAAAGGAAAGAAACCATAAGAAAAATAAATAAAACTAAAAGCTGGTTCTTTGAGAAGATTAACAAAATTGATAAACCATTAGCCAGACTCATCAAGAAAAAAAGGGAGAAGATGCAAATCAACAGAATTAGAAATGAAAAAGGAGAAGTAACAACAGACACCTCAGAAATACAAAACATCATGAGAGACTACTACAAGCAACTATATGCCAATCAATTGTATAACCTGGAAGAAATGGATACATTCTTAGAAAAATACAATCTTCCAAGACTGAACCAGGAAGAAATAGAAACCATGAACAGACCAATCACAAGTACAGAAATTGAGGCAGTGATTAAAAATCTCCCAACACACAAAAGCCCAGGACCAGATGGGTTCACGGGCGAATTCTATCAAACATTTCGAGAAGAGCTAACACCTATCCTTCTCAAACTCTTCCAAAATATTGCAGAAGGCGGAACACTCCCAAACTCATTCTACGAGGCTACCATCACCCTGATACCAAAACCAGGCAAAGATGTCCCAAAAAAAGAAAACTACAGACCAATATCACTGATGAATATAGATGCAAAAATCCTCAACAAAATATTAGCTAACAGACTCCAACAGCACATTAAAAAAATCATACACCATGATCAAGTGGGGTTTATCCCTGGGATGCAAGGATTCTTCAATATACGCAAATCAATCAACGTGATACATCATATCAACGACTTGAAGGATAAAAACCATATGATCATTTCAATAGATGCAGAAAAAGCTTTTGACAAAGTGCAACATCCATTTATGATAAAAGCTCTCCAGAAAATGGGCCTAGAAGGAAATTACCTCAACATCATAAAAGCCATATATGAAAAACCAAAAGCCAACATCATTCTCAATGGGGAAAAACTGGAAGAATTCCCTCTAAGAACAGGAACAAGACAAGGGTGTCCACTCTCACCACTATTATTCAACATAGTTTTGGAAGTTTTAGCCACAGCAATCAGAGGAGAAAAAGAAATAAAAGGAATCCAAATTGGAAAAGAAGAAGTAAAATTGTCACTCTTTGCAGATGACATGATATTATATATAGAAAACCCTAAAGATGCTACCAGAAAACTGCTAGCACTCATTGATGAGTTTAGTAAAGTAGCAGGATACAAAATTAATGCACAGAAATCTCTTGCATTCCTATACACTAACAACGGAAGAGCAGAAAGAGAAATTAAGGAAACTCTTCCATTCACCATTGCAACCAAAAGAATAAAATACCTAGGAATAAACCTGCCTAAGGAGGCAAAAGATCTGTATGCAGAAAACTTTAAGACATTGATGAAAGAAATCAAAGATGACACAAACAGATGGAGGGACATACCATGTTCCTGGATTGGAAGAATCAACATCGTGAAAATGACTGTACTACCCAAAGCAATTTACAGATTCAATGCAATCCCAATCAAATTACCAATGGCATTTTTCACAGAACTAGAGCAAGAAATCTTACGATTTGTATGGAAACGCAAAAGACCCCGAATAGCCAAAGCAATCTTGAGAAGGAAAAATGGAGTTGGTGGAATCAGGCTTCCTGACTTCAAACTATACTACAAGGCCATAGTGATCAAGACAGTATGGTACTGGCACAAAAATAGAAAGGAAGATCAATGGAATAGAATAGAGAACTCAGAAGTAAGCCCAAACACATATGGGCACCTTATCTTTGACAAAGGAGGCACGAGTATACAATGGAAAAAAGACAGCCTTTTCAATAAGTGGTGCTGGGAAAATTGGACAGCAACATGTAAAAGAATGGAATTAGAACACTTCCTAACACCATACACAAAAATAAACTCCAAATGGATTAAAGACCTACATGTAAGGCCAGACACTATAAAACTCCTAGAGGAAAACATAGGCAGAACACTCTATGACATACATCAAAGCAAGATCCTTTTTGACCCACCTCCTAGAATCATGGAAATAAAATAAAGAATAAACAAATGGGACCTAATGAAACTTAAAAGCTTTTGGACAGCAAAAGAAACCATAAACAAGACTCAAAGGCAACCCTCAGAATGGGAAAACATAATTGCCTATGAAACAACGGACAAAGGATTAACCTCCAAAATATACAAGCAGCTCATGAAGCTTAACACCAAAAAAGCAAATAACCCAATCCACAAATGGGCAGAAGACCTAAATAGACATTTCTCCAAAGAAGACATACAGATGGCCAACAAACACATGAAAAGATGCTCAACATCACTAATCATCAGAGAAATGCAAGTCAAAGCCACAATGAGGTATCACCTCACACCAATCAGAATGGCCATCATCACAAAATCTGGAAACCACAAATGTTGGAGAGGGTGTGGAGAAAAGGGAACTCTCCTGCACTGTTGGTGAGACTGTAAGTTGGTACAGCCACTATGGAAAACAATTTGGAGGTTCCTTAAAAGACTACAAATAGAACTACCATATGATCCAGTAATCCCACTCCTGGGCATATACCCAAAGAAAACCATAATCCCAAAAGAAACTTGTACCATAATGTTTACTGCAGCACTATTTACAATAGCCAGGACATGGAAGCAACCTAAATGCCCATCGACAAATGAATGGATACAGAAGATGTGGCATATATATACAATGGAATATTACTCAGCTATAAAAAGGGATGAGATGGAGCTATATGTAATGAGGTGGATAGAACTACAATCTGTCATACAGAGTGAAGTAAGTCAGAAAGAGAAGGACAAATATTGTATGCTAACTCACATATACAGAATCTAAAAATGGTACTGATGAACTCAATGACAAGAACAAGGATGCAGATACAGAGAATGGACTGGAGAACTCGAGGTATGGGAGGGGGCGGGGGGTGAAGGGGAAACTGAGAAGAAGCGAGAGAGTAGCACAGACATATATATACTACCAACTGTAAAATAGTCAGTGGGAAGTTGTTGTATAACAAAGGGAGTCCAACTCGAGGATGGAAGATGCCTTAGAGGACTGGGGCGGGGAGGGTGGGGGGGACTCGGGGCGGGGGGAGTCAAGGAAGGGAGGGAATACGGGGATATGTGTATAAAAACAGATGATTGAACCTGGTGTACCCCCCCCCCAAAAAAAAAAAAAAAAAAGATGAAAAGCAGCCAGTCTCAGCTCCAGCCCTTCCCGTACCCAGGCCCCCTTCCCAGACACTGGGCTTTTGCCTATTTCTGAACTTACTCCCTCCGATAATTACTTCTCTGTTTCCTACTGATAATTTATGTCTCTATTTCTGAATTTATCAAGTTTCAGTATCTATTTATTCCCTGATATGAAAAATAAGAACTTAGCTCCCATTACTGCCAACCAATTGGTCTTATCCTAGTTTTGTTAGCATGAGGCATCAGGAGAAAAATCATGGAACGTAACATTTCTGAATCCTTGGGTGTCTAAAAAGACTTCAGTTTTGCCCATATACTTGTTCAATAGATCTGCTAGGTCCAAAATGATTTTTTACTCAGAATGTGTCCACACTGCTCGATTGTCTTCTAGAATTCAGTTTTATTCATCTGAGGCCGTATGCTAGTAGGCTGCTGTTCCTTCCTTGACCTGTTTTTATTCCCTGGAAACTTTAGGATCATCTTTCTACCTTGTGCTCTGACATTTCATGAGCTGAATCAGGTGTAGGTCTTTTTCATTCACCTGCTCAGCACTCAGCCTGCCTTTTCAAGTGGGCGCGTCACACCCCTCTTTATCTCTGGAAATTTTGCTCTGTCATTTTTGGTAAATATCACCACCATTCACCAAGCTGCTCATGCCAGAAACCTGGGAGTCAATCACCCTGGGCACCGCCTCCACCACCCACCACATTTAGTCCTATTGATGCCACCTCCTAAGTGTGTTTCAAGTGGGTCTAATTGTTTGATTGTGCCTACCTCGTCTGAGTCACCACAAGCCCTCGCTTGGACTGTCACAGGCGCCTCCTAACTCATCCCCGTTCTGCTCCCCTACTTGCAGTCTTTTGCCGCCCTGCAGCCAAACCCATCTTGCTAGATCTCAGACCTGATTGTATCACTCTCCCACTTACATCTCTCTAGTGGCTCCCCACTGTTCTCAAGATAAGGTCCAGTACCATGAACATGGTCTCTATGACCTACATGGCCTGGCCTTTCTGTCCAGCCTTGGATCTTACCTTCCCCCAAACTCATGCTACTCCAGCCACATGGCTCTTTTAGGCCCTCCATCATGAGCCCTCCTGGCCCAGGGCATTTTCACAAGCGATTCCTTTTATCTGAAATACTTCTCCCCAGCTCTTCAGTCCAATGCCTGCCCATCCTTCAGGGATCAGCGTCTCTTGACCTTCTCCCTGCAAGACCATTTGCTTCCCCTTTATACATATATTTGCTTCGGAAGACTTAATACAATTCTGATTAGACCCTACTTTTATAATTTTAACTTACGTTTGCCTACCTGCTTGTCACTAAGACCACGGAGGTCAAGGACCACGGCATCTTGTGCATCATTTTCCTACCAGAGCCTGAAAGTGTAACTAGCACAGAGGGGTGCTCAGTAAACATCGGCTGAACGAAGTAACAGACGGATGAATGGGTGAGCAGCACGAGGTAACAGACGGATGAATGGGTGAGCAGCACGAGGTAACAGACGGATGAATGGGTGAGCAGCACGAGGTAACAGACGGATGAATGGGTGAGCAGAACGAGGTAACAGACGGATGAATGGGTGAGCAGAACGAGGTAACAGACGGATGAATGGGTGAGCAGAACGAGGTAACAGACGGATGAATGGGTGAGCAGAACGAAGTAACAGACGGATGAATGGGTGAGCATGAGAACTGCTGTCATTGCTACATTACTCCCGACTTTCACTTTTTCAGAGAGTCCTGTATTCCTCCTGCCCCATGGAGGTTGTATTCCTTTCATACTGACAATTCTAGTCTCCTCATTTTCATTCAATAGTTTCCTTTTTTGGAAGTTTTCATATACCCTGTTTATGAGCAATTTCCTACTGTTCTTTGCCAATTGACCCCCAACTATTCCATCATGCAGTTTGAAGCTTTCTGTCATTTCAGGCAATCTGACCTGTCCCTGAACCATATTGGTTATTTGTTTCTGAATACATCATCTCAGCCCTGCCCTTGGCTTCATCTTAACGTGTATTTCCTTACCAGAGGCAATATTGCCGTTCATCAGCCAGAGATTACCTGGGCACCTGTGCCTCTTTCTCTCTCCCTCCCTCCCTGCATTCCGGGATGGTTTGATTCGTTTTCTCATGCATCCATTTAGAACACATACTGTGGTGACATCATGTGCTCCACATCTTGGATCTAATCATTTTGCGTGATGGACTCCTATCCTCAGGTTTGGAATCCACAGGACCGACTCACCTTCCCCTGTGTGCCCTGGGCGCTGGCTTATTCGGGAAACTTACTGTCTCTGTGCTTGGGAGGAGTTCTGTGCACCAGACTGTTCACTGTTCCACTCCATGTAGACTCTTACAAAGCTTGGCGTCCTTTCCCACCTTTGAGTATGTGATCTATTCTCTTAACTCCTTCGTTTCTCTATCCCCTTGTTTCTTCATGGCAGTTCTTAATATTGGGCAGGGTTTTGAACCGCTGAGAGTCAGACGAAAGATTTTGTTCCCCCATCATCACTCCAGCCCTTCTCCTGAAATGCATGAACCCCCAGACAGACAAAATTCTGTATATGATTTTGGGAGTTCTCTAAGCTTCTGAAGCTCATCCATTGACACTTGATTAAGAATCTGTGCTTTTCTAAGAATCTGAAAAAGATAGACATGTATATGTATAACTGAATTACTTTGCTGTACACCTAAAACTAACACAACGTTGTAAGTCAGCTATACTCCAATATAAAAAAGATTTTTTTGAAGAATCTATGCTTTTTCTGACACTTTTGTGCCTCAGTCTCCTCCAGGATTTTTCTTCCTCAGCAATTCTGAAGAAGGAGGAGGGAGAGGAGGAAATTCCATCTACTTTCTTTGGCCTCTGTTTTAACATGAACCCGCCACCACCCACCTGCATTGCATTCCTTCTTGCCTTCGCAGATTAATCCTATAACACTGGTTTAATTTCACCCTCCTTCTGTCTCTTCTCATCACCTTCTTCCTGAGCGAGCCACACTTCCTTATTCACACGATTATTTTTGCTTTTGCTTCATCTAAAAGCAATCACCCATTGTTTCCAATCACCCCTAATACCTTCCTCCCAGGGTTACTGTGAGGATAAAAAGAAAACCTCAGATGTGAAAAGGCGTTGAAACATTAGAAGTACAGTAGCACTGTACAGCATTATAATGACAAAGATGATGCATCTGTTCTTTGAGGCAGCTCGGTTTGCTCCTTCCTTTACATCCTTCTGTCACACCCTTTCAAAGCACAGCCTCATCCTGCCTTGTCCTCGGCCCTCGCAACAGAGAGCCTCCCCTTTCTGCCCTTACAAGGCGTCTCCTCTGGTCCTTCTTCCATTTGACTCTTGCATGATCTTGCTTGGTCTCCATCTTCCTTTGTCCAATTACCTGCTTTGACGAAGCGAAGCCTGTTATTTCCGTTTATCTACCACCTTGGCCTTCACTGCCTCCTCTTCCTCTTTCCCATGTGCTGGTCAGAACAGTGAGCTCCTTTAGATTTTTGTCAGCCTGCCACCAGGTTTGTTCAAAGAAACCATTTTCAGTGTGGTGTCTTTGCAGCTAGATTATCCACATTTTGCTTAGAGTCTCGTTTTCATTGTCCCCAAGCATCACTTTGACACTGGCTAGGCTGGAGCAAATACAGTCTTTACAGAGCAGCTTCGAGATGGGCAGAGTGTAGTTTCTGTGTGGAGAGACACGCATCTATCTGTTCATGTGCTGGGGGCGGGGGGGGGACACCTCTTCCGCTGAGAGGGGGCTGTGTGGGGGTGGGGGTGGAACAGGGATGTGCTCAGAGGCAGATACAATGCCAGCAGATGGAGGGTGTCCTCACAGATGGCAGATGTTTTCTCGGGTCGGGGGAGTGAAGCATAGCGCTGTGCATAAGAAGGGGGGGCCATTAGGAAGTTTAAAGGAAGAGAGGGGTGGGCAGCGTAGCAACGTGTGGACATGGAAAGATCAGCAGACAGTCTTCTGAGAGTGTCTTCAGTCTGCTGTGGTGCCAGCTCACCCAGGGTGTCATTTTCTCTCCTGCGTTAATGCTCAGACTTGCCCAAGGCTGTGGTTTTACAAAAGCTGGGTGACGCAGACAGGAGGAGCAATGGAGTGAAGAATTTCATAAGATCACAGCTCAAATTAAGGATTATTGGGTCCATCTTAAAATAAGAGGGAGGCAAAGACAAAGATTAAAAAAAACAGAGGAGACCATGGAGTGGACATTTTGCTGACGTAGAAGAATATGCGAGGGGGAGTAAGAGTAAACAAGCTGGACAGTAGGAAGTGACCGTTGTGAGTAAATATGAAGGAGTAACGTGTCAGACACGGGATAGTTCCCGGGGTAACACAGGCCTCAGTGCAGCTACTGGGAATGGGTAAAAGAAACGGAGTGAAGTTCTTTGAAGGTAAGGAGGCAGGAGGCTGCGTGCCGGCAGAGTCATCCATTGTGACCTTAGAGTTCACCACGATGATGAGGAAGCAGAAAATATGGAAGATTTTAAACCAAGCTCCAAAGCCCCTAATTAAAGTCACTCTCGCTGGGACGTTGATAGAAGGCAGAAACCATAAAAGTTATTGGGCAATATAGCCAATAGCATGCACTTTCAAAGAGAAAGGGTTTCATACAAGAGTGGAGAAGAAATAGCCTGCCAAGTAGTATGAGAAGGCTAGAAAAGTGTCCCCCCTTCCTCCCAGCCCCAGGGGTATGTGGAGCCAGGGAGAGGACCACACAAGTTGTAATGCCCTCGGAGACTGGAGTTTGCTGCCAGGATGTTCCCGGAGGTTTATGGCGGGGCACGGTTTCTGGTGACGCCCCCGCACAGAGAGCCGGGAGGGAGACCAGAAGGGGAAAGATGAGTTAAAGGTGGAGGCGGGGCAGAGGGCATGGAAGCCGTGGCACATAGTGTTCAAACTAAGCTTTATCTAAGCCCCTCTTTTCCTGTATCTTCTGTTTGGGAATAAAGAAAAGAAACAGGCTCTGAAATGTCATGGAGGCTATCTAATAATCCCGGCACCCTTATCCTGCTATTTTCTCCGAAATAAGTTGTTTATATTCCTGGCTCTAAAGCTGACATCAAATCTATTGCCAGCTAGGATTTATAGAGTTTAATAAGGGTATTTCTTGGGTTCAGCTCAGTTGAATCTGTAATAACTATTCCTCACCACAAAAAGTCATCATCTTGTTTTGTCTTGCACAAAGAAGACACTATACTTTTTTCAGTGCTTTAAAGACACATCCAATATTGACAGTGTTCTTTAAATTTTCTTGCACAAGTATCAAACTGCATCTTCAATTTTAGTTCCCCTGAAACTAAATTTGTTAAGTACAGATTTTATTCTTTTTTCTCTATTACATCTCTCCTCTTTTCTCTTGTGTACCTCACTGTCTTAGAAAAATTTCTCGACGGTTCCTTCGTGGTATTACACATTTTTATCATCCTTTTGTCTAAAGAATATTATGTAATTTCTCTGAACTTTATTGGATGGGGCAAATAGCTGGTGTCCAGGCAGAATTGGTCTCCTATAGTAAGGTCATTGCTTCGTGTGGTCTTTCTTGGGCTTGCAGAGCAACCCTTGAGCTTCGGCCTTGCCCTAGTGACACGGTTGTGACGTGTGTGTACGCCATTCCCGACCCTGAGACACAGAGCACCACTTGCCTTTCTTCACTCTAATTCATGCCAAGTGACGAGAGTAAATGTTCTATGTGGTGGGGATAACGGGGGGTGGGAGGGGGAGGGAAGAGGGGTTGGGGGGAGGTTCACACCGTGTGAAGTATGGGAAGCCTAACGACCTGAGTCCTGCCCCTCTTGGCCACACCTCCCAGGAAGCTTCCAGGGAAAATATGTATTCATATTGATATACTCAGGGGACAAAGCAAGTTAGACCCAGCTGTGCCCACGTGCTTGCTACTCTTTGAGCCTTTTCCCTCTCTCAGATGGCGGCCCAATGCCTGGTCTCCAAGTGGGGGCTGCACAGAAGGGCAGCAGCACATCCACCCACCCTTGGGGATGTCAACTGAAAAAAAATGCACAACGTGAGGGTTGTGCATTGTTTTATTTGGGGAAAAATGAGTACTATAGTCTGGGAGGCAGCATCTCGGACAGCTCTGAGAAACTGCTCCAAAGAGGTGGCGGGAAGCTCAGTGTTATATATGATTGTAGTGAAGGGGGACATGTGGTCAAGCACACATGTTGGCAGAGGCTGGCTGCTAGTCACAAGGAGCAGCTTGTCACCGTTAATTATTCTAGTGCTTTTCTAGATATGAGGAGATGCAAGAATTTGAGCTCACAAAATCGTCTCCTAAAAAAAAAAAAAATCATCTCCTGAAAATATCTAACTATCTGAAGACCTGTGCTGCTAGTTTTTCCCAGAGCACAGAGCGCCTCATTCCTGATCTCCACCCCGAACTCCTTTCAAGGGGTGTTGAAAGTCAGCGGCTCCGGTGGCCAGTGACTTCACCCTTGCAGAGGAGACAGCAAGTGCCAGTTCTTAGTTGGCAGGGATTACGTGAGGAGGGTGGGGTGAAGCGGTGTGTCTAGACAAGTGCTTTCTTCTATTTGGGAACAAAAAGCTGGAAGATGTAGCAACCCTGCCCCATGAAGGAAAAGTGTCCATGCGTGAGGTCGGGGTGCGTGGCTTCAGGCGGCCTGCGATGGGGGAGCCGTGCAGAGGAGTGCGTTTCCTTGTGAACACTCAACAGCATTAGAGGTGATCATGGCCCTTCCATGCTCCTTATAGGTAAAAAGCTCGGCTATACCTTCAACAACCGGAACTTTCACAACGTGTCTTTGGGGCAAGGACAGGAGGTGGTGGCTGAGGCCGCGCTGGACCTGGCTGCCAAGAAAGGCCACTGGGTTATTCTGCAGGTACGCCCCCTCTGCCCTGATGGGGGGTCACTCTAGACCCCATCCCTGTGTGGACCTCCACAGTGCCTGGGCCGCCTTTCCTTCCATGCCCTCGCTCCTAACTCCCCAGTCGTCTCCCTCCAGTTTTGCCCCTGTGTTCTGTTCCTCACCCCACCCCCAGTGCTCTCCTCCCCTCACCTCACCAGCTCCCCCCACTCTCTCTGGCTGGAATGGCTCCACCTCCAGGAGGAGGCCTGATGCTCAGGAGGCTGGCACTCACTGGGGCTGAATCCAGTGGCAGTGGGATTTTCCCAGCGGCTGACCTCTTCCCAGGCATCCCATGGAGCTCTCCTCTGCTCTGCCTCCCGCACATGTTACATGCTCCTCATTACATGTGTGACGTTCTAGTAACCAGAACGTAGCCTCTTCATTGGGAGTTCGTGTTGGCATCTGGAATCTGGAACACCTAGTGCTGAGTTTCATTAAACACTTACAGGATGTAAAGGCTACCCCTCTTCTGTCATGGCCTGTCCTCTTATTCCTGTTTATGCAACCTGCACGGATGCTGGGGCTGCAGCAGAGCAAGTGGCTGACTCCTCTTTTCTCCTGTAATGCTCTGCAGCCACCGCTATGAGAGCATCCATGGCTACGTGGAAATGATTTACTGTGTCCTTCACTGCGTTTTCTTTGGGGAAGAGATATTCCTTATTTACCTTTGGCATCCAGGACACTCCCATGAACACAGCAGACGCTCAACCAAAGCCTCTTGGGTAAAAGAATCAGTGAACAAGTCAATGAAGGAAGGACACATGGAAAAGCCAGTCACTCCCTTCCCATCTGGCTTTGATTAGTGAGAACTTCCTCTGTCTCCGGACAACTCTCTGTACACTTCGGGTCTTCAGCCTTAATTATCCCATTATTTATTTGGAGCCTAGCAGCAGAAGGATCTGCTATTCCCTGGGACTCCTTTTCCAGAAATAGTGGGAATCTAAGGGGGAAGGAGATTGACAGCAGGGGTTCCTGCTTCCTCCCACTGGATCCGCTTGGTGCTGGGAGGGTATGACCTCCCCAGCTGTCTCAGGCTCATTTGCCAAAGAGACCCCCTTCTGGGCACTAGTGCCTTCGGGAACCCAGCCCCTCAGACAGTGAACAGAGCGTGTTTCCTCCCCCTGGTACCTACCAGCTGCCCTGGACCATCACATCTTGTCCTGATGTGGTTTCTTGGTTTCCGAGAGATCTCCAAGATTAAACTCAGAAGCTGGGGTTCCTGAAGTGGTGGCAGAGTTCCTCACTGGGGGTGGCAGTGCTGCCTGGTTCACAGAGCCCTGGCTCTCTGGGCACCCAGCAGACTCTCCGCTCCGATAGAGTGATAATAGCTGAATTCTTTCATTTAACAAATTTTCATTTCACTACTAACTCTTGCATAGCATTTCACAGTATATAAAGCCCTTTCAAATCCATTACCTTTGGTTATTTGCAGCAACCCTGGGAAATAAGTATGGCAGATATTATTATTTCTCTTTTCATAGAAGAGAAAGGAGCACTCAGAGACAGACTGCTGTGGCCCAAGCACTGTGCTCCGTCCGATCTGTGTATTTAAGGCTCTGCAAGCAGGCTCCCTCAAATATTTATCAAGGAGCTTTTATCTGTGCATCATAATGAGACATATTGCAATGAAGCAAAGTGACTATCCTTGCAAAGTGAAAAGTGCATTCTGCCAGGTGGTGCTAAGAAATAAATGTCGTTTTACATAGACAGACAGACAGATAGCAATCTCACGTGGGGAGGAGAAGGGCTCAAAGACCAGGCAGAGGAGCCTGGGTTTGGAGCAGGAGCCTTCCCTGCTTCCCTTTGGAGCAGCAGAGTCTCAGTGTGTTTTAGGAAGATAAGTTTGGCAACAATTAGCAGAATGGTTTGGACAGGGGCGGGGGAGGAAGGAAAGCTAGCTAGCAGGAGTGTAAAGCATTGCTTTTCAAGTTTTAACGTGTATACAAGTCACTGGAGGATCTTATTAAAATGCACGAATTCAGTAAGTCTGAGTCTGCATTTCTAACTGGCTTCCAGGTAATGCCAACATCACTGGCCCACAGGCCCCACTTTTGAGTATCAAAGGTTCAAAACTCCAGGTGTCAGATCTGGGGATCTGGGGTTGGAAGGTAACCACATATTAGGCACTTGGCGTGTAGCCCCCAGACCGGCAGGGGCAGCAGCTTCACCGGAGACCTTGTGAGAAATGCAAGCGCTCAGGCCCGGCCCAGACCAGCTGCATCAGCCACCCTGGGGTGAGGCCCAAGAACCTTTGTTTCAACAAGCCCTCCAGGGGATTCCGGTGCCTTATCAAGTTGGAGATCATTGTGCTAGAGAGACTTAGGACATCAAGGGATAGGACTGAAAAGTGGGGTACAAGGTGTCCCCACTACTGGGAACACCAAGACTCGTACTGGGATGTGATTTGTTTGAAGCTAAGACCAGGTCCCTCCTCGAGCTGCCTTCCCGGTAACTGTTTAAGCAGATGCCTGCCTCAGGGGGTCTGTCCTTCCCACCAGAACATCCACCTAGTGGCCAAGTGGCTGGGTACCCTGGAGAAGAAGCTGGAGGAGCACAGTGAGAGCAGCCACCCGGAGTTCAGGGTCTTCATCAGCGCAGAGCCCGCACCCTCCCCTGAGGGCCACATCATCCCCCAGGGCATCCTGGAGAACTCCATTAAGATCACCAACGAGCCGCCCACGGGCATGCACGCCAACCTGCACAAGGCCCTGGACAACTTCACTCAGGTAGGGCCCTGGGAGGGAGGGGAGAAGGGCACCCCACCTCGCAGAGAGCGGATTCCCCGGGCAGGAGAGGAGCACGCAGCTGGGGTGGGGCGGGGGACCGACTGGGCCATGGAGCGATGCCCGACGTGGGCAAAATGTGTCCCCTTTGCAAGTGACCTCCAGCCAGTGCCCGCCAAGTGCAGCTCTCAATTCCCAGAGGCACCTGGGGAAGCCAAGCTTAGGTCTTTCTTTGGCAAGAGGAGTAGGGGAGCTTTCTGCACACCTCTGTGCTAACTAAATTCTCCATGACAGAGAAGGACAGAGAGCTGTAAATGTATTGATAGGGTACACTGGTCACACACTGGTTGGCTTCAAGCAGGGAGATGATGCTCTTGTTGGGATGCCATCTGCATGCATCTGGAGCCTCAGGAATTCAGATACTGCAGGCGTCAGGTGAGGGGATGGGACTGGAACGTGACCACGTGTCGGACTTACGAAGCGTGGCCCCCAGACCAGCAGCATCAGCACCGCCTGGGACCTTGATAGAAATGCAGAGTCTCAGGCCCCACCCCGGACCAACTGAATCAAACACTCTGGGGTGGGGCCCAGGACTCTGTGCACTCTCTAGCCCTCCAGCGGATTCCATCCAACCATCGACTTTGAGAGCAGTATGCAACAGTGAGACTCCAGGCGTAAGGTTCAAACGCAGGCTGCTACGTGACAGGAATCCCCATTACTGGGAATCCCAAGACTCGTGTGGTGGAGTGTTTATTTAAAGCCAAGGCCAGGCCCATGCGTCACTGACTCCGTATATAAAGTAGCACTTGCCAAGTCTGCAGCTCAGGCCTTCTGCGTCTTCTCAGGAAGGCATCCTTTCTGGTTGCTGCTTCTTTGGGGAGTTCTCCCTAGGAAAGAGAGTATGCAAAGGTGTGAATACCAGGAGGGTGGGGGCCACGGGGGCCACCTAACACCCATCCACCCCACTGGCCTTGGTGGAGTCCAAGGGCAGGGTTCTAGGATCCACCCTCCCTGACATCATCTTGTCATAACACCAGCAGGTCCCTAGCTTCACAGAACCCATGGGAAAGCTCACCACAAGTCCCAGGTGGGTCATCTAGCTAGCCCTGCATAAAGCACCAGGAGCAGCAGCCCTTTGGGGTTGAACTTAAAATGAGATGAAGACCATGTGTCAGCAGAGCCTCAGGAGATTTCACTGAGTGCTTGATACCCTGGCAGCAGCAGGCCAGCTTGGAGGGCAGCTTCCCCAAGATCTGAGAAGTGAAACTTATCCATCCCCCTCCTTTTCCATTGGCCTTCCCCACCCAGCTCCAAAACTCCCACAGAGTCTGGAGCAAAGAAGAGGGAAGCACTACCAGGAGCTCCCTGGGGTATTTTAGCTTGCCATTTTTGTTACAAAATACCTTCCCATTGCAACATGGTGCAAAAGGCAAGGTGCTTTCTTGGCCCCGGGGGCATTTTCTTTTCTTCTAAGTGTTTCCTAAATAGGTCTTGATTTCAAGGCACTCTGTACCAGAGGTCAAAACTTCTCAATTTTGTAGATTTTATATTCCATGTAGGGGAAATAGCCATTCTTAAGTTTGAAACCTACAGACTTCTTTACAGGGAGTTGTAGCTGGTTCCAAGCAAAGACATTTTGCCCTGAAAATGCATTGGGACCACAGCTCAACTGATGGGTGGATAAACAAAAGATGGTGAATCCATACACTGGAAGGGTATCTGGTGATATAAACAGAGCACTGATACAAGGTATAATATAACAGGCTAAACCTTGAAAACATTATGCTAAGTGAAAGCAGCCAGAGCAAAAGTTCTCATATCGTACAACACTATTTATATGAAATGTCCAGAACAGGCAGATCTATAGAGACAGAAAGTAGATCAGAGGTTGCCTGGGGCTAGGAAAGTGGGGGAGTGGAGAGTGGTTCCTTTTCGGGGTGATTAAATAGTCTAAGACTAGACTGTGGTGATGGTCACACAACCTGTGAATACACTGTAACCACGTAAGTGTATACCTTAACTAGATGAAATGCACCGTATGTGAATCATGTCTCAGTACAATTCGGTGGAAGAATCTTCTCAACTGCTGCTCGCCAGAAAAAAGAAAAATAAAAGGCATTGAGTAGCACAACAACACAAATGCATGTAATGCCACCGAACTGCACACTTAAGAACGGTTAAGATGGTGACGTTTATGACATGTATATTTTACCATAATTTTTTAAATTAAAAGTTAGGACGGGAGGAAGACATGAGGATGCAGTTAGCCTGCTCTGTTGAAGGACACAGTGGCAGGGCATCCCAAGCTCTCCTGCCTTGAGGGTCTTGGACAGAGCCAGGGAAGGGGGCCACAGCCGCTGCACATGGTCTAGCTCCTAACTATTAATATTAGGATTATTGTCACCTACAGCCATACCCGGCTTCACCTTCTCAGCCTCCCCATGGGCCCCCACGTCCCTGGGCTTCTTCCCCTGCAAGCCTGATGTCCAGTCTTGGTTATCAAGCAACTGGGAAATAAATCCCAAGAGATGCTGGCTTCTCCCGGAATGTCCCTTCCACAGCAGTTGGTGTCTGGGCCATCAACAGCCCTCCATAACTCGTTCTGAGGAAGAAGGATAGATTTATGAGTGGATTCATTGGTCACAAGAGTTTAATCATTCCATTCTGCGTTTACAAGCGCCCCAGAACAGCGGCCTGGTTTACACCCCCTGTGATTCACTCTGTGCCTCCAGAGCCCTAGCTTTACCATTTATAGGACAACTTGCAGAACCGAGTTCTTTTCATTCCTGCTTCCCTGACTGCCGTGCCGTTCGGGGATGATTATTCCGTTCTGACTTTCCTGTGAGTGTGCCACTGTCAACCAGCTCCAGCAAGTGTGACTTCTTGTCTTTGTGCTTAAAGGCATTGTTCAGCAGGACTCAATTTTTTCACATGTGTCAGAGGTAACAAAGGAAGCACCCTACATGTCTGCAGAGAACAGCGCTGTCCAAAAAAGCAGTTATTAAGTTCTTGCTTGCCTGAGGCAGTGACTTTGTCCTCTGTCCCACTTCTGACCTTTCACATCTGTACCTTCATGGCAAGCACGGTACGCAGTCAAGGCACCAGAGTGACCCCCACACATCCAGAAAGACAGAGAGACTGTGTCGCGGGCTCTCCATGGAGAAATCAGACCCACCAGAAGCTGAGTCTCCCCTGCCTCCTCTGCTCCTCCTCCCCACGTAAGCAAAGTCTAAGGACCACTTAGAAGAAATGCCAGGACTGAGCTCGGTCCAGCTCATGTGAGCTTTGAGAAGTGCCTCTCAGGGCTCCGCCTGCAACATCTTACTCCTTCCTGAACAGAGAGGAGCTCATTCACAGGACATGTTTAATTCCAAAGAATTCAGGGTTCTTGTCCTAACAGCCCTGCAAAATGCAGGTTTTCCCCTCCCCACCATCATCACCATCCCCCTTAAAATCTAAGCGCAATCCCACTGACTTCCTCTGGACTCTCTCCTGCTTCTCTCTGCTTCCATCTGCCCTGTCTTTTATCCCCTTTTATGAGCCACGCCATTCCCTGACCTTATGCTCTGTAGCCGGGACCCCTCAGAGCTCTTGACTCTGCAGCCACGTGTCCGATCACCCCGCTCCAGGTCAGGATGTAGAGGCAGGGCACCCCTCAGTTTCTTGTGGCTGCGATTCCCAGCCTCCCGCTGCTTCCCGCAGCTCCCTCGGCAGATGAGCCGTGGATTCTTCAGGCACACAGGCAGTAATCACACCTACTAAGGTTCCTTGATGGGCAAGAAAAGCGCGACAGGAAGGAGGGAAATCAGAGATGATGCTGTGGAGTCCCCACCCACACCCCAGCGCAAAGTGCTGTTAACAGGACAAATACGACACCCCCGTGGCCCCCGTCCCTTTTACCGTTAGCTATGCTTGGGAACCTCATTAGCACATCCATGTGCTAACTTTAACTGTAAACCAAACCCTGTTATAAGCTGAATCTAAACGTTAGCTCTGATTCTAAACTAAAAGGCAGCCCCTCTGCAAGGTCCCCTCAAACCCGACTCCATGCCTGTCCACAGTGCAACCCCCAGTCCTGCTGTAGCTCAGACCCTCACCAGGACACAGCAGCCCCGCCATCCTAACCCACACCGCAGCCTGCCCTGCGTAACGGCAGCTCTGTGCTAACACTGATCGACATTTCCTTTCAGGACACCCTGGAGATGTGCTCCCGGGAGATGGAGTTTAAGAGCATCCTCTTTGCACTTTGTTACTTTCACGCTGTGGTGGCAGAAAGACGGAAGTTTGGGCCCCAGGGCTGGAACCGCTCCTACCCCTTCAACACGGGGGACCTCACCATCTCTGTGAACGTGCTCTACAACTTCCTGGAGGCCAATGCAAAGGTAAAGTTTCCGGCCAGCTCAGCGTGGGTTGGGAGGGCCCCTGCAAGAAGGATGACGATGGAGCATCAGCACGGGGAGGAAGGGGTGCGCTCACCGGGACAGGCCTGCAGCCTCCCCAAGGGCAGTGAGGAAGGGCATGGCCAACCCCAGGACCAGCACGAGGCCGGGGAGTAAGTACCACCGTGAGGGCGGGTGGCCAAGAACGCTCAGGAAACCAAACTAGCGACTCACGCTTGGTATGAGCCATCCGTGGGCCAGCATCCCAGGGCCCCCGGCCCACTCTGTGCACTCCCAGCGCTGCAAGGGGGCAGTGATTGGCAGGAAGAGAGACCCCACGCTCACCTGATAAAGCTCCCAATGTAACTCACCAAGGACTCAGACCTTCTTGTGATGCATGTACCTCCTGGAATAAGCACGGTCTTGCCAAAGTTAAAGCAGCCAAATTCTTGCTACACCTCACCTCCTTTATTCTCTGTCTGATGTCTCTATCTTACAAGACACTTATAAGACTGACGACCCATGGCCTTCCAGTTAAGGGGATGTTCACACCATAAGGCTCTTGTGGTTCGTGGAAGGAGACCCTCTGCCCCGGGCTCCAAGGTCATGTGAAGCCCACCACTCAATACACCATCCCTTCACCTGCCACGTGGCCATGAGGCTTTCTCTAAGTGGCTTCCCTCCCTCACTCTAACATCCATGAACTTGTGTGCTGTGTTTCACTCACTGACCTTTCCAAGGAGATGATTAATTAATATGCTAATTAATAGCAGGAAATAAAAAAAGTACCCATGTCCTTGCTTTCCTCCATTTGACACTGGCGGGTTTAAAGGACCCTAGGTAGAGCCTGACTTTACTGCCACAGGTGATGACGGTGAAAGAGGGGAGGAGGCATGCGTGCAAGAGCTTCTTTGCTTCTTCTAGCTCTTTGATGTAATTCCTCCAGCGTTTAATGAGCTCCCCGCTGGGCACCAGAGGAGCGCGGGTGAATGAAACATTGCCCCTAATCTCGAGAACCACCCCATTTTGTGGCTCATGCGCTGCCCACACATCGGGCCAGCCCGAGGCCTGCGTGGAGATCTTCCTTCCTTCCTGTCTCTCAGGTCCCCTATGATGACTTGCGCTACCTCTTTGGTGAGATCATGTACGGAGGCCACATCACCGATGACTGGGACAGGAGACTCTGCAGAACCTACCTGGAGGAATTCATTAAACCAGAGATGCTGGAAGGAGAGCTGTCCCTGGCCCCAGGGTTCCCCCTCCCAGGCAACATGGACTACAGTGCTTACCACCAGGTAGGGCTCCACCCTTTCCTCCCCTGGACCTGGGTCTCCTTTCCGCGCTGCCCTGCAGGACTGGAGATGCGAGTGCAGGGCCAGGCTTAAAGAGCCAGCTCACATCGAGCGTGGCTCTCAACCTGTTCAATTTGAGAGCTACAGGATTTCTAGCCTCGAATTAATGATAAAATTGAACTTTTAGAGATCTTTTTATTCTTGATATTTGGTTCAATAACTCTATTTGTTGCTCTTTTCTGCAAATAACATCTCAGGCATTTATTTGATTGTTTTCACTCAGGATATTGACAAAACCATTAGGAGCAAAAATTCAGGTAAGAACTTAGCCAACTTTTGGTAAAGTTTATATTCGTGGTTCTAAGTATCTTCAGAGGGACGTGGTCCTGTGGGCAGATCACTCACCCCCCTCTTCTCTGTTGGTTGCTATGAACACAGACATAATGTACGCACACCAAGAAAACATTCTCATGGAACTTTCTTATACTGTGGCTTTGGGTTTTCATTTTCCTATTACTTCAGCTGTTTTTAAGGTGTGCATCTTTGCCTGTTTACCCCACCATGAAAATGTATTAAAAGGGAACTCAAACAAAAAAATTTTTTTGTTGCTTGACTTTTGAACCATTCCTAAAAGTACTCTTGAATACCAAACTTAAGGGGAATACTGGTCATAGGAACATTAACTACAAGTATGAAACAAATTTTTAATGCCTAAAAGTTGAAAAGGTAAGTCATAAAAGTCATTCGATCCAGAAAAACTAGGCCTATGAGAAGAAATTAAAAACAATAAGACTCTTGAAAGTAAATAAAAGGAATTTTTAAAATAAATGCTTTGAAGGCGTTAGGCAAGAAAGTTGTGCAAGAGCATCCCCTACTGTCTGTGGAACAATTTGACAAGAGGCTGAAGCAGGTGTTGGACAATGATAACATGGTTTGCACATTTCCAAATGACTTGTGTAGAGTTCCTTTTTCTCCATACCTCTCTTCAATCTGTCAGTTAATAGATGCTTATAGGGCATCTACCAAGAGTCCAGGAGTGTGCTGGGTGCTGGGAGAAATGCAAAAATAAGCACACAAATTTGCCTTTAAGGAATGAGCCATCTTTTACTTAGATTAGATGTCACTAACACCAAGAAATCATCAAAGCTAAACTTGAGGGACATTTTCTCACTGTGATGGAGAGAATTGGAATGGAGTGCTCAGAAACGTTCAGAGAAGGAAGTGAGCTTTACCGCTGGGGAGGATTTTTTAGGGATGGCAGTCTGTGGCCCACCATAACTGACCAGAGATGTGTTGCTTGGGAGACACAGTGTTTTACATGTTTTTAATTCGAATGCTTTCTGCCAGAAGCAAAGCTCACTACATCCTACAGCAGGAGTCACACATTTATTTTGCATACGTGGTCCCATGCTTGCATTCAGGATTATCATCCCTGACTTAAGCACACAAAGGAGGGGAAGGAGTTTAAGCAGGGAGGGCTGGGTAAAATTACCAGGCAGGAAAAGTATCTCTGAAGGACTCTGAGAAGTCCTGTTGTGTGTGGAGGGACAGGTGTAGATCAGGGCGCAGTGGGAGGGGCTGAAATTGGAGATGGATAAAGTCGGCTAAGCTTCCGCAAGAAGAATGAGCTCATGACTGTGGAAGCTGTGGAAAACCGGCCGGGCTCAGAAACACACGCTGTAAGGATGTGCCCTAACAGATGGGCAGCATGCTGAGGTCGGCCGGCATCGCTGAGCATCGTCCGCCTGGAGGGCTTCCACCTGCAGCAGCGTCCACTTGGAGGGCCCTGGCCTCTGAGGCCTGCTTCAGCCCACTCATCCCCCTGCAGAGGACGAGTCAGGTGGGAGATGGGAGATACGTCTGGTTGGTTTTCACGTGAGCTCGCCCTTGACTTTCAGTACATTGATGCGGAGCTGCCCCCAGAGTCGCCGTATCTCTACGGTCTCCACCCGAACGCGGAGATCGGCTTCCTGACCCAGACTTCGGAGAAGCTCTTTCGCACAGTCCTGGAGATGCAGCCCCGGGACAGCCAGCCCGGAGATGGAGCGGGGGCCGCAAGAGAAGAAAAGGTATATGGCGGGGGGGCAGGGGGAGCGGGTTGCTCGAGATATCCTGGGGAGCCCGGGACTGCCGCCTAGGGCGCCCCTTCTCCCGCCTGCTGCAGTGGGATCCACAGAGCAGACCGCAGGGCGCGCATCTTCCCTGAGCAAGGCTGGTCCAGCCTCGCTGCGCCAGACCTTCGCGTCTGAGGGCCCCGCCCCAGTCACGGGACCAGGAGAGCCCTCCAGGTACCTGGTAGGACTTCTCTGCCTCTGGGTATGGCAGTGCTTCGCTGGTCCACCCAAAGGTAGGTTTTTATTCCGTTTGTCAAAGTGAAGAAAGAGCAGGGCTGAACAATCCTGGCTTGGGAACCTTGAAACGGACCTTACAGTTCCTTTACCAAACTAAGTAACAGTGGGTGGGGAGCTGTCCCTAAACATCCCACCCTCACTCTTAACTTTAAGATGAAAATGCAGTCTTTTTGCAGGAATGACAGTTTCAGAGTCTCCTAACCCACAGCTAAGTGCCACTAAGCACAGGACTTCACGAAACATCAGGAAGGTGGAAGGAAATTGTTGGGTGGAAAGGCAGAGGAGGGTGCAGTATGGATTTAGGGTGACCAGAGGCAATCTGGGAGCTCTGTTCCTGGTGAGGGCGCTGCAGAGGGCAGAAAAGGAAGGGGCTCAAAGTGAAACTTCTCTGTGAAGCTTTCCTAAGACAAGGCAGTTCACTTTCCAAAAGATGCACCTGCTTCATCCCACCTCCCGTTCACAGTGCTACCCGGATTCCTTTAGTCAGAGATTCCCTTGTTACAAGGAAACATACTTGGAAGATTAAGAATTAAAAAAACCCTGGGGAGTTATCAAACTTTCAGGTTCCAGGGATAGATTTTAGGAAAACAAACGGACTGATAGTAAAGGAGCTGGATGTTTGTTTAAAGTTATGGAGTGATGTTATTAGAAGAAGTCTCAAACTTTAGTATGCCTCGGAATGAGCTAGGGAGCTTCTGCTTCTGGGGTCTGGGGTTAGGCCCAGGACTTTGCAGCCCAGTGATGGTGAGGCAGGTGAGCCTACTTTGAGAAAGCTGCTCTAAACCCCATTACTCAGCCTGTTTTACTCTTTGATGCATAGGATATAATTTGAGAGCAAAAGGAAGATAAGAAAGTTTATGTTGCCTAGAATCCAAACCACCTAGTATCAAAAATGTCCCTAGCTCAAAAATGAAAAGGCTGGGACTATGTGAGTAACAGGCTTAGGATTCTTCGGGCAGCATTAAAGGGAGCGTCTAGTTCTTGTCACTTCCTTATCCCCTTCTTCTAACCACTTAAGAAATGGTGTGCATGTGCGTGTGTCTGTGTGTACATGTGTGTCAGAGATGAATGAACTACGAGTGCTTGCCAAACTAGGAGAACCCAATTGCAACACAGATACCAGGAAGTGGGCAGGTTTTGCTAATATACAGAGTTATATACCTATGGAAGGAAAAAGAAGAGAGAGGAAGAGAGGAAAGGGGGAAAGGACACAAAAGAAATTCACGTAATAATACAGTTAGCCAACAGATATAGTAAAATAGTCTCAACAATACTCATAGCTAAATGGACTTAAGTGAGATATTATTTCTTACACATTGGTAAGATTTTTTAAATGTGAGGATATCCAGTGGTGAGAGCATAAGAAAACAGGCGCCTCCCCTCTCTGTTAGTAGAGGTTTAAATTGTAGAACAACTTGACAATAGCTACTTAAGTTTAAAATGTTCGTATATTTTACTCATAGTTCTATTCCTAGGAATTCAACCAGTGGAAATACTCAAAAGGGCACAGATTTTATGATACATCTTTATTGCAGGATTGTTTATAGTAGTAGAAATGATAAACAGACCAAATATCCATCAGTAGGGGAATGACAACAAATTACAGTATGCCAAAACAGTGAAATAATACATATGGCTAAAATGTACTAATGTATGTACTAATGTCCATATGTACTAATAAGGGAATGTGTTCAAGATTTATTATTAGGTGAAAAATGCAAACTGAGGGAACTTCCCTGGTGGTCCAGTTAAGACTCTGAGCTTCCACTGCAGGGGGCACAGATTTGATCTCTGGTCAGGGAACTAAGATCCCGCATGCCACGTGGTTTGGCCAAAAAGAAGAAAAAAAGAAACGGAAACAAAAAAACAAAAACAAACACACCAAAAAAGCAAGCTGAAAAAGCTGTGCAAATTATGATTCCATTAGTGAGACAGAAAGAGAAGGGGTGGAGAGGGAGAAGGAGTGATGGAAGGAAGAAGCAAGGCAGGAAGGAAGATGTGGCAGCCGTGGTAAATAAGGGGATGGATGGATGGATGGATGGATGGATGATGGATGGATGGATGGATGGATGACGGATAGATAGAGTCATATGCATAGAAGGACACCTTCAGAAATTAATACCAATAATTAACAGTGGATTTTTTCCCTTTTCCCTTTGAAGGGAGAGGCAAAATTGTGGGAGGATTTTGCTTCTAATACCTGAGGAATCTGTAATATTTAGATTTTTATGATATGCATTTATTACTTTTCCAAAAGGAACAAAAAAGAAGCAGAGGTGTTTGCTTGTGGAAGTGAAGTGGACCACATCCCTTGCACCCACTGCTCCCACCTCATGGCTCCTCTTTACTCCTGTGGATCTGCTCCCCCCTCAGGCAGGGTCTCCAAGTCCTCCACGGCCTGATCAGTGACAGAAGAGAACCCTGTTTCCCCACATTCAGTGTGTTTTGAAACAGTAAGCTCCGGACTATCTTTTCATTTGTTTGTGAATAATGTCCAAATGGCAGCTCACTGATATAGGGCTGTTTCTTCAAATTCAGCTCAAGAGACAGAACTATGACGTAGTTTTAGCCATTCGTCTTCTGCCCCAGCAGCAGCTTCCAGGTACCATTAAAATTCCATTCCAGTTTTTGCTGTGACAGCACCCGAGACCCATTTGTGACATGGTAATGAGTTTTTACTTTCTTTTCTCTAACATCAGCTCTTTTCCTAGAGACGTATTGTATGTTAACAATACAAGGCAAAGTGAGTATTAATAATCCTGTACATGCATAGAGTTCTTTATAGCTCTCAGATGCTGCCCCATTCATCACCTCTTTTGATTTGATCTCTTCACCAGCCCTGGGAGTTGGCGGGGGAGGGGGCAGTGGAGAAAGATGCTCTTGGAAAGTTTTAATAGATGAGAAAATTGAGGCCTAAATGACTTGTTTAAATTCACATGGGTAATACATAACAGCACCGTATTAATTCAGTCCAGGTTCGCTGGTTGCAAGCAACAGAGGCCAGGTCAGCTGAAATAGGCAAGAAATAGCTCACTGTATCAAAGGAATCCACTGAAGAAAGGATAGAAACCACAGTGATTCTGGGGTCCCAGGGAGAAAGAAGAGTGGACCAGCACACTTCTCTCCACTTTCTGCACCCGAATCCTGGGCTCCAGATTCAATTTTCATCTGATCGGCCTGCTTGAGTCACGGGAGGGCTGGGCCAGGTGACTGTGCCCCAGAACAGTGGGAAAGAGGTAATTTCACAAGAGACAGGGGCCTGTTATTAGAGGAAGGGGGATGAGATGAACGAACCAAGACAGCGTCCACCATGCATGTCCACCAGCTCTCCTGACTCCAGGAAGGGCTGGCTCTGGTGCCCTGGCTCCCTCCCTCCCTCCCTTCCGCCTGCCCCTCTGCCAGCCACATGTTCCAGTAAGTCTGCACTTTCTCATTTTTCTTTCTCGGCTGACAGAGCTCCTGGGCCTACTCCTTTACTTCAGAATGGCAGACTTAGCCTCCCAGTGCTTGCCCCCCACATAGGCCAGTATCTGGGTGCCTCAATTCCAGTTTTCCAGGAGAGAGGCCCTGATTGTTCTAGCTCCCCTGGTCTAGTTAGCTGGCAGTGTGTGTGATAACAGGATTCGTGGGGTCGGGGAGGAGGTTTATATGATGGATGGGATGCTTCTCCCAGGACCCAGGGGTAGGAACTGCAGTGCAGCCTCGTGGGAACTCCGAACGGAACGTGCACGTGTGTCCATCCCGGCTGCTCATCCCCGCGGCTTCCCCTGGGCCCAGGTGACCTCCCCAGGCCTTTCTAGCTCGGTTCCCACAGCTAACGGGGTCAGTCTCTGGGGTTTTCAACTCCCAGGTCTCAGAAGGGCCTCCATGTTCATCTTTTTAAGCTGGTGGCAGAAGTCACAGGGAGCTGGCCAGCCGACGGGGAGACCATGCTGTGGTTGGTCCGCAGCCCCTACCCCAGTTGACCTCAGCAAGCAGGCAAGAGTGTGCCCAGGGCACGGGTGACTGGCATCTTTCGTGCCACATCACAGGGGAACGGAGGCCTCCTGGGGAAGCTGAGCCCCATCTTAACCGTGTGTTTCCTGTTGCGGGGCAGGTCAAGGCCGTCCTGGAAGAAATACTGGAGCGGGTGATGGACGAGTTCAACATCGCGGAGCTGACGGCCAGAGCGGAGGAGCGCACCCCCTACGTGGTGGTGGCTCTGCAGGAGTGCGAGCGGATGAACATCCTCACCCGCGAGGTCCGGCGCTCCCTGCGGGAGCTGAGCCTCGGACTAAAGGTGGGCGAGGCCGGGGGCGGGGGCCTTGCCCGGGGACCCGCTTGTGGGCGGGGCGCCGGGGGAGCTGGAGAGCAGAGGTCACCGCAGCCTCGCCCCTAAGAAGGCGCCGCTCCCAGAAGCCGGAGCGCGACCGGGCCGCAGGGAGGGCGAGACGGGCCCCGGAGCGTGGAGCTGCGCGGGGAGGAGGAGCTGCGACCGACGGACGGGCGGGCCGCCGGGCGCCCTGCGTCTTCTGCTGCCGTGGGCGGCGCGGCTGGCACGGGGCTCCCGGGCGTGTGCCGCTGCTGAACCCCGGCTCCCGGCTCCCCCGCGGCCTCGCCCTGCGGCCTTAGAGCGCCGTGAGGCTCACCGCGTCTCCCGTCCTTCACCTGTAGAACGGGGAGAGTGGTCCTACTCCACAGGGCTGTGGGAAGGGTTCAGTAAATCGATGTGCGTAGGATGTTTGAAACAGTGCCCAGCACGCGGCCAGTACCCAGAAGTGTACGCCGACGGCATTCTTATTACCGCCAATGTTATAGACAGAGCAGTCTCCGCCTAAGAACGCCTTCATGAAAACTCGGTCTCCTTAAGACAGGGCCCCACCCTGGCCTGGTCATGGGACTCCCCAGGGGCTTCATCCCACTATGTGTTCCCGTCTCCACCCTCCAGTCCCACCAGCCTCTGGAGCTGGGGTCTGGGAACCTATGTTTTTAACCAGCAACCGGGTAATTCCTGTGGTGAGACAAGTTTGTGAATAGCGTTAAGGCAAGTAGGTAGAAGAAAAGATGGACAGATGTCTTCATGGAACAGTGAAGGTGCAAGGGGGTGGCGGCAGAGTTCAGAGAAGGAAAAGTTTCCACGTCTGGGGAAAAGGTTAAGCTGGGCTCAAAGAAACGGGAGTCAGAGAGGAAACAGCCGAAGAGAGCAGATGGAACAGGAGGGGCTCACAGGACAGCCTGGCATGTGCCGGTGATGTGAGGGCCCCACTGGACAGTCGCTGGTACGTGGAGCAGCGAGGAGCTCACATCCCAGCTCCCAGAGGAATGCATGATGGGAGGAGAGGAAATTGTGAGCGAGGTTTTCCTTCCGGTCCTTTCTTTCCCTCTAATAGTCACTTTGAAGTTCTAGGACCATTGTAGGTGGAACACAGGGAGACACGGGTAACTCACCCTACCCAGCTCATCAAACAGGCAAACCCCAATGCTCTGCCCAGACTGGACACCAAATTAGAAAATGTCCAACTTTTTAAGTCATTAAGTCAATACCCTTAGCATTATTTGATTAGATTTTTATTCATAGTTGGCTGGTTGGGAAACCATAATGCTACCCAAAAGGTACTGACTGAACTGAAAGGCTCAGTGCCTTAACCCCCGAGGACTGTGGAAGCCCACAGCACACAGAAGTGGCTGCCTGGGAGAGGTCTGCCAGCCACAACCATGTCCCCTTACACAATGCAGAACCAGGTCCTGTGAGCACCCCAGAGCTGATGGGTCAGAGGTACTGACTGCCACTAACCAAATGCACAAAGGCTGATGTACAAAACTCCCAAATGCCAGTTTATTCCTTTATAATCATTTATGACTAGATATAACTTTCAAAGAGCCATTGACTGGTGGCAGCCTCCCCAGAAAATTCTCTACCTATGTAGGAAAACAATAGGAGAAGCTAAATTCTTAATGCACTGTCCAGTATGGTAGCCACTAACAACAAGTTAACACTTGAAATGTAGCTAGTCCAAACTGAGATGTGTTGTAAATTTAAATTAAATGCCAGATTTCAAGATACAGGACCAAAACAAGGGAAAATATCCTATTAGTAATTGTTATATTGGATTAAATATTGAAATATTTGACATTTTAAATCTACTAATTAAATAACACATTATGAAAATTAAATTCATCTTTTTTTTTTAATGTGGCTACCAGAAAATGTAAAATTACACACATATAATTTTGTGAATTTTACATGTAAAGTTACCCACTCACAGCTTGCATTATATTTCATTTGGGCAGTGCTCTTTTAGATGGAGTCACGGCCAGCCCAGAATCTGGGGCTGGGAACTAGTTTCTATTATTCAGATGTTTGAGGGCATCAAACTCTTCCTACCTGTCCTTCAGTGGCTGATTGCCCCTCCTAACTGACAAATTCTGTTTTTCCAAACATATGAAAGATGTTCAGTCTTAAAGCCCCGCTCGCTGACTTGGGGAACCACTCTGGCTCTTTACTCTCATCCGTTGTGTGTTGATACAATAGTTCAGGTTTTGCTTTGTCTCTTTAGTGACTTACGGTCACCACCCCACAGGCAGCTGCCCTGGTTCACATGCTTGCCAGAGTGCACAGATGGACTGGCTGCTGTCACCCACAGTCTGGATGCCAGACTGGGAAGGGTGGAACCCACGTAATTCCACTTCCCTCCCCATCTTTTCACCTCTTGGGTTTCATACAAATGAAAGATGGTTGCAAAGACCACCTTCATAGGGAAGGAAAAGCAGACAGGGGCTGACCCCCTGGACAGGGTGCAGCCCGCAGCCCCTGGAGAAGGACGTACATGGCCGTTGCTGACCCCATGGGATGGACACTGGCCATGTGCCTGCGAGCCCAGAGCACCAGCCACTTCTGACCCTCCAGAGACACCCTTTACAGATGGACATTCCTGGCCATCCTGAGGCTGGAGTCCTTAGATTTGGAATGGAGCCTGTGAATCTGCTTTTAACAAGCTCATTGACTGAAAGCAATGAAGGCCTAGAGGACAAATCAGGTTTTTATTTTATATTATACCCAAGAAAGTCTATGAAAGCATTTATTTATAAGGACAAAAAAAGTGGTTAAGGCCACATCCAGGTAGCCCTCATACCCACGATAAAAGCGCCCGCAGTCTTCAGTTCTCCCCGGTTTCCCTGCAGTGTGGATGTGGAACAAGCCAGTCACAGGACCTGAACTACATCATCTTCTTAAGGATTTAGTGTTCTCTCTGTGAGTTTTCTTTTTCTTGACTCTTGACCTGTGAGCAAATAAGTGCAGATACTAATCAGTGTTCCACAGGACCCAGGCAGGAGGAGTTTGAGGAAGTCGGAGTTGAGTAGACGGAAGCGGGTTTCTCTACATGGGTGGCTGGAGTCTTTACGAAAGGCCTGCTTACCCACAGTGTGGCCCAGAAACTGCCCATCCAGCCACCCCACCTCCACCAATCTGGCAGCACCTGAGGAAACTAATTCTCTGAACACCTTTCAGGAAATGCTATCCCAGAGTCTGTAGGTTTATTCCTCTTCTCCTACGAAAGGGGCCCACACATTACAGGGAGTGAATTTGGCGTCGGGTTCTCTCTGGGTTCTTCTCAACCCCTCTTCTGAAAGTGAGTCATTTTTGCGTCCACTCAAGGTCATGGGCAGATCTGAGTTCAGAACTCTAACCACAAGGTGAATGACTTCTTCTTTTCCTCAATCGCTCCTGCTTCAGTCTCAAACAGGCAGAACCTAAGAGATAGCACATTCTTTACGGCTCCATCCCTCACACCTTCAAATAGTAAATGCAAAATCGTTGTCAGAATAACTTCCAAGCAGATGTGAGAAATTTTTAAGAAAGCCAAGTTACACATTTTATGCTTCCCTGCTGTCAAAATGATTTTAGATTTCTGAAGTGTTAAAAATTAAGTATTGCATATATACATTTTTTACTATCAGATTTTATTTTTTAGAGCAGTTTTAGGTTCACAGCAAAACTGAGCAGAAGGTAGAGTTCCCATATACTCCTGCCCCTCTACCCCCGCCACACCCAGCCTCCCCACCATCAACATCCCCCAGCAGAGCGGTCCATTTGTTACAACTGATAAATCTACCCTGACTCATCACAATCACCAGAGGCACCCACAGTTTACATTAGGGTTCCCTCCTGGGGGTGTACATTCTGTGGATTCAGACAAATGTGAAATGACATGGATCCACCGTTGTCATGTCTTAGAGGAGAGTTTCACTGCCCTAATAGTGCATATGTTTTAATTTAAGCACACGACTTCTTCTTACAAAGAATTTCAGAGAAACAGAGGTTTATAGGACCTCACTGTTTTCAGAAGTGGCACATCTCTGTGTCAGGCATGGTCGCACGGAGTAAGTGATGGAATTAGCTGGGGGAGATAACCAGGCAACAAAGGACTTCTCTGTACCAGCAAACGACTGTGGCTGGCAGAGTCTGGGGCTGCGTCTGAGTTCATCTCCATTTGTCTGTCTGCCACGGCCCTCAGAGATGTGCCAAAGGACCGGGACATTTTCCTCCCACTTCTTCCAGTACTGCTGACCCAGTTCTGTTAGGTCACGTTGTGGGATGATTCCAGCTGATGGGGAACCTTGCCTCCCCATCAACTCACATGGCCAACAACATTCGCAAGTACAGTATACTTCCGTAGACAAGCCCAGACTCAAAAGAACCCAAAACAATGTTGTGGGGAAGCAGGTTTAGTTGGTGTATTATTTATAAAAGCATTTTATAGTTATGTGAGTAAATTGGTGATTGGAAACGTAACATTTTTATTTTAAAAGGAAAAATAAACAGCTTATATCTTTTGTCTTCTGAGTCTATTGGACTTTATTTTTTTGTAATGGGTCTTGATTGGTCTGCATGTCTTATCCACAGTTTAGCAAGCGTGTACTACTGTATGCCCATAAACATGTTTTATTAAAACTGCAACATACAGAATTTTTAACACAACCCTGGCAAAACCACATACACTACAGTTTAATCACCAAACAGAAAACTAGGCCTTTCTGTTTAGAGCAGTGCTGTCCAATAGAACCCTCTGTAATGATGAGAATATTCCACATCTGTGCTGATAAGGGCACATGTGCCTGCTGGTGACATGAAGTGTAGCTAATGTGACCAAGGAACTGGTATTTATTTCATAACTTTAACTCACTTGTGCTTAAGTAGCTTCATAGGGCTGCTGGTCATCACATAAGACATGGCAAGCCTTATTGGGCTCCCAAACCCTGTGCAGAAACCACTGCAGTAGAGACGACACCTTCGAGAAATTGTAGATCTTTGGCAGAACTAAGGTTGCAAAGTTTAAAGATGGTTTTCAATGTAAATCTCCCTTGACAAATTTCGTCTAGCAATTGACAGAGGGTTTCTTAAAGTTGGCTATGTATCTAACAGCTTGATTTCTGAAGGAAATCCTTGATTTGGGGGATTATAGATCCTCCTGGCTTTGGCTTCTTATGTTTCTAAGCTGCATGCAGAAGCCTACAGGGCTGCTGCAGAGGCTGGAGGAGAACGGAGGAACCCAAGCTTTAGGGTAGGGTGGAATCAGCATGGAATCCACAGCCAGTTTGAGGTCCACAGCAGGCCTAAACTACTTTCAGTAGACAGGGTAGACTCTGATGTCACCAGAGTGGGGAGAGGACCAGCCTTCATGAGACAAACCTTGCAAATCAAGTACTAGACAGGGGCTGTCATTGTGTAACCCACCCCGGCAGTCATCTCCTGTCTTCCCAAAGATCTCCAAGGCCCGCTGTTTCCAGGGACTTGCTGCCCCTCACTCTTTCCCCTCTCACTTTCTGTCTTCAGGGGGAGCTGACCGTGACTAGCGACATGGAGAACTTACAGAACGCCCTGTACCTAAACACAGTGCCAGAGCCCTGGGCCAGGCTAGCCTACCCCTCCACGGCAGGCCTGGCAGCCTGGTTTTTGGACCTGCTCAACCGCATCAAGGAGTTGGAGGCCTGGACAGGCGACTTTGTGATGCCCTCCACTGTGTGGCTGACAGGCTTCTTCAATCCCCAGTCCTTCCTGACTGCCATCATGCAGTCCACAGCCCGCAAGAACGAGTGGCCCCTGGACCAGATGGCCCTGCAATGCGACGTGACAAAGAGGGACAGAGAGGCGTTCAGGAGCCCCCCTCGGGAAGGGGCCTACATCTATGGGCTCTTCATGGAAGGCGCACGCTGGGACGCACAGGTAAATCCTGAGCAGCCCCTGTGGGCTGATTACATACACATCCCCCACCCCCCACCCCGCCCCGCCCCGCCCCACCCCGTAAAGTACCATTGCTAAAAGGGATGCCCTGGCGCCTTCTGACCCAGATAACGTTTCCTTGAGGCTGCCAAATCATTTCTATGTAGCCGAGGATGACACAAAGAGCAAAGAGTGACTAGAGTGGTTAAAAGCAACAGACTGGCTGGATCTGAATCCCAGCACTACTGTTTACTAACTCTGTGAAAATCTCAGTTTACTCAGTTTTTTTTTAATATTTATTTAATTTATTTATTTGGCTATGTCAGGTCTTAGTTGTAGAACACGGGATCTTCGTTGCTGCGTGCAGGATCTTCGTTGCAGCATGCAGGATCTTTAGTTGCAGCATGTGGGATCTTTAGTTGCACCATGCAGGCTCTTAGTTGTGGCATGAGGATCTAGTTCCCTGACCAGGGATTGAACCCAGGCCCCCTGCATTGGGAGCATGGAGTCTTAACCACTGGACCACCAGGGGAGTCCCTACTCAGCTGTTAAATGGGAAGACAGAGTTGCTGTGATGATTAAATTAATGAACATGCGAGACACTTAGAACAGTGCCTGGTACACAGGGAGTGCTCAGGAATTGCTGTGTGACCTGGGGGTATCATTTCACCTCCCTGGTCCACTTTCCTCATTCATGAGCTCTTGGAGGGCAGGAATCCTTTCTACTTTTCACATTGCTACCTGTCAGCAAATAGGAGCCAGTAGATATCTTTTACGTGTGTGTGTGTGTGTGTGTGTGTGTGTGTGTGTGTGTGTATCAGAATCAAAGTTTTCAGAACTCTGGCAATTAACCAAAGGCTTTTGGCAATCCAGCTAATGTTTGTTGAAGGAAAATGGCTGAAGAAGAGCAAGCTCTGTGGCCTTTTAACTTTCTCTCTTTCCATTCTCTCTTCCCCAATTCCATGGTTGCCTTAAAAAATAATAGGCCACAGTCATAGTAAAAACAGCAGCCTGGCAGCCATTGAAGGGGACAAAATGGAGCTGAAATGCCTTCAAAGCCCAAATCCCAGAAAAACTGTCATTGTTTCCCTGTCTGGTGGCTCCCTGGAAGACCCTACTCACAAGTCTGTCTTTACTAGACCTGAATTGGAGCTCAGCCAGGACAACAGACTTTTCCCTAGGGGCATTTGCTGAAAGCAATCAAAGAGAACTGTTTAACACTGCATCTTGCCTGGGGCAGTAGAAAACAGTGAAACAAATAACAGGCTAGCCAAAAGGCTGAAAAAGATAAGCTGGAGAATGAGATGTTCACCAGAGGCTTTAGAAACCTCTGACATGTGCCTGGAAGCTTTAGACAGCGATGCCCGTGGACAGAGTTGTGCATGTGCTCCTGAAGACCTGTGACGGCCCTAAGCGCTCACCTCAAGCTAACCGTGAGGCTCTGTGCAAACAGGAAGTGAAGGCAAAGACAGAGTTTTAACTGTCTGGCTGAGCACTGAAGGCATGTCCCTCAGCGAAGATTGTGAGACTTACTGGTTCCAAGCATTTATGAAAACCTCTGTCCAGTTATTTGATGACTATTAGCTAACTGAGCAGGCCACGTCAGTGGTCATCCATGACAAAGAATACAGACTTTACAGATTCAGTTCACAAAAGTCACTAAACAAACAACAGCAACAAACCTATAGAGGGATAATATCTGAGTTCTAGAGTTGCCACCTTATACTACTTTAAATGTTCAGTTTTCAACAACAACAAAAATATGAGACATACCAAAGAAGAATGGCTCGTACACAGGGGAAAAAGTCAACAGAAACCATCCCTGAGGAAGAGCAGAAGCTGGGTATGTTAAACAAAGACTTTATATCAGCTATTTTAAATATGTTCAAAGAACTAAAGGAAACCATGTCTAAATAATATACGAACAATGTCTCATCAAATAGAGAATATTAATGAAAAGAATTTTTAAGTAGAAATTCTGGAGTTGAAAAGTATAATATCTGAAATAAAATTTCAATAGAGAAATTCAACAGGAGTTAGGAGTAGGCAGAAATCACCAAACTTGAAAATAGATTAATTGAGCTTAGCTAGTCTGAAATAGAGAAAGAAAAACGAATGAAGAAAAGTGAACTGCCTTAGAGATCTGTAGAACACCAACAAACATACCAACATATGCATAGTGGAAGTCCCAGGAAAGGAGAAAGAGCCAGAGAGAATATTTGAAGGGAAAAAAAATGGCCAAACCCTTTCTAAACTTGATGGAAAACATTAATCTGCACATCCAAGAAGATCAACAAAATCCAAATAGAATAAACATAGACATCCACACCTAGACATGTTATAATCAAACCATTTTTTGGTTTGTAACTTTTCTTTTCCTCCTATCTGATTTAAAGGACACCTGCCTAAAGCAATAATTATAAATCTGCGTTGACAGGCATCAGATGTATAAAGGTGTAATTTGTGTGATGAAAAGAGCACAAAGGAAAGGGAAAGAATGGAGCTGTATAAGAGTAAAGGTTTTGTATACTATCGAGATTAAGTTGATATTGATCTGAAGTAATTTTTATACATTAAGATGGTAACTGTAATCCCCAGAGCAACTCAGTTGTGGGGGATAGTGGGTCCTGTTTACCTTAGTTCTGTTATTTACGTGCCTCCCGTCACCTCGACCAGAACTGAAGAGGCACATCTTCCCTTTAAATACATTTCACGGGAATTAAACCAAATTCTGTCCACAGCCTAAGGGGCTCAGAGTCACCTAGACAGGCAAGGAGCCCAAGAGTCACACTGGATCATCATTTCCCAAAGTATATTCAAAACACTAGTGCCGTGGGGAATGACTAGGCTGCAAGAAGAGGGTCCTGTGGTCAAATGAGTTTGGGAAACACTGGGATAAATAAAGTTAAACTGTTCTCTTTCCTGCCATGACTTCCTGTCTCCAGTGTGCTAGCATGCACTGTAAAGCTTCAGGGCCGGGGTGTGGTAGGCACCATTTCCCAGCTCAGTTCACCAAGGCACCCTTTTGTTCCTCAGGATAGTTCTCAGGACTACTAGGAAAAACCTCCCGAGACAGCTCTACGGAGACGTCTCAGAGAACCAGAGAGAGGCCCCATCTGGAAAGCTGCAGAGCAGCCAGGGCCCTGTTACATGAGTAAAGACAGAACACAGCTCCCCCTGCTGATGAAGTCACAATGCTCTAGAGGGTGGATGACAGCACACGTGAAACTGGAACAGGACACAACTGAAGCCTTAGCATCTAAAGCGTTTGCTGGCAGGCACTGTCTTGCTCAGCTTCAGTGCCCAGCACCTAGCATGACATCTGGCAAATAGCTGCATTCAGCATGCTTACGAGATGACAAAATAAAACAGAGAGAGATTCAAGGCCCAAAGAAGATTAATTTGCATGTGATAAGTAACAGCTTTTGGAACTCTGCTTTGAGAAGATATTCAGGCTGAAAAGCCGTGGGAATATGTTGCCCACCCCTCCAGTGCACCCCAGCACGGGCTGTCGAGAGAACCTTGTAACGGGGTGGGCCTAGGGGCAGCCGGGTCTTCCCAGTCTCTCTCCTGGATCTTCTGACAGGGGCAAGGCTGGCTGGCTGGCTGGGCTCGGGGTCCGACCTGAGATGTTCTCATGTCCTTGTCCTCAGGCTGGGATCATCACCGAGGGAAAGCTGAAGGAGCTGACAGCCCCCATGCCCGTGATGTTCATCAAGGCCATCCCGGCAGATAAGCAGGATTGTCGCAGCGTCTATCCCTGTCCTGTGTACAAGACCTGTCAGCGGGGGCCCACCTACGTGTGGACTTTCCACCTGAAGACGAAGGAGAAGCCATCCAAGTGGGTTCTGGCTGGAGTAGCCTTGCTCCTCCAGGTGTAGCTTCCTGCAGAGCCACTGAGGAAACCAAGCAGGGCTGGAGGCTGCCCAGAGGGGCCAGTGGGTGCAGGCTGACCGCAGCCATAGAGAAAGATAAGAAATAGAAAGCACTCATAGTTCCAAAGAACTCCTTTGGGGAACTGGGAGAGAAGTACCTAAAGTGAGGCAGAGCTAGAGGAGTGTGGACCTGGGAACTAGGGGAGAAGAGTCTCATATAACACTGACCCTTTCCCAATAAAGTGATTTGTCCTTCAACTGTGTCTGGTCCAGGCTTTGATCGTTGCAGACTCATATAAGTTATCGTGAAGAGCCCAGGAGAAACAAGCCACACACACACGGCCCTACCCCCAGTGCCCTCGTTCCCAGCTCGTCCGTGCCCAGAGGCACGGGCGGCACCCACGAATCAGAGTCTGCATTTTAACAAGCTCCCCGGAGATGTGTGTGCACTTTATGGTTTGAGGAATGTTACTCTGGATCAGGCGGCCACCAAACTTTGTCTGTTAAGGATCCGATAGTACATATTTTAGGTTTCGCAGGGCATACTGCTGCTGCTGCAACCGCTCACCTCTGCCTGTAACCCCGAAGCAGCCACAGGGCACATCTAAATGAATGGGCATGGCCATGTTCCGATAAAACTTTATTTACAAAAACAGGTGGGGGGCTGAGTTTTACTGACCACTGCTCTAGAGAATGAGGAAGGTATATATGCAATATTTATCCTTCATTAATCCACACATCCATTTAACAAGTGTTTAATACCTACTCCTTGCTGAAGACAAAACTGCAAACAAGGTAGGTTGTTTCCTTCTTTCATCCTTCTGATTATTTAAGAGGGGCCCATGGAGAAACCCTTCACCTAAAGCTTTTTAACCTAAAAGTGTCCTAGACTTTCCTCTGTGGAAAGCATTTTCACTGGACACCCGAAGAGGTCTACAGTTTTAATGAGCTGTGAAGAACTCTATGGGGAGGCGTGTTTGTTAAGTCATCTGGGAGGGCTCACCATTCCTTCTAGGATCATTATTCCCACGTATCCTTGGAGAGACATTTCTGGATGAATTACTACTCAGAACAGTGGTTCTTCATCCTGAGCAGGCATCAGAATCCCGTTGGGCCCCACCCTTCAGAGCTTGATGCAGTAAGTCTAAGGAATCGCCAACACTGCAGGTGTGGGGACTTTGAGAACTCCTGATTCAAGACGTAAAATCCTGCCCTCCTACAAACCCCTGCTCTGAGAATATAGAATCTAATGCCAATTCCACCATGGTTTTCCTTCCTTCTGCCTTGCGGTTCCTGCATGCCCCAAAGAAGGGCCTTATTCCCCATCTTTATGCTCTAAGGGAGTTAACAAATTCCTCTGGAATCTGGGTATTCCAACTTGAGTGCCGTCTCTTCTCACATCAGCCAGAAATGTAGTTCCCATTGGTTGCAGTTTCTTGCCTACAGCTCATCTGTTTCCAGGGAGATAACTCTGTCCTCCTCATCCACGTCATCCTTCCTGATCCTCACCGGGAACAGTAGAGTAAGAGCAGGCAAAGGAGGACCAAGAGGGAAGGAAAGTGGTCTCACGGTATGAGAGCAGGACACTCTGGGTCACGTCACTTTTGAAGACAAGGACAAATGGACAGGTTAGATATATGTGTTAATAAACCTCTAGACACACTATAAATTGGATCAACACTATTGATTTCTTCCTAACACGTACAGATAAAATGAGATAAGGAAGATAATTTTACAGCCCAGGCCACTTTGGCAAAAATGATGGATGGCCTAAGGGGGACGCCAGGAGAAAGAGGGGCAACTTGAGGCCCCAGAGCAGGTGGGAGGCGGGCATGGAAAGAGGACACCAGAGCGCCCAGCAGTGGCCGAGCTCTCACCTGAGCACCAGGCTAGCATGTTCCCGTCACTGTTCCGCTAGCTGGTAAACTTGGTGGGTTGGTACGAGCTGATCTAGGAGCTCGGCCACCACTTGGGGTCTGTAAGTTCCAGTCAGCACACGTGAACGCTGCACACAGACGAGACAAGGAGTGACCACCAAGTTTATTGAAAACAAGGGACACTTGGAGTAAGCTCTGCACCCGTACAACAAAGACCACACTGAGCTCACTGGCCTCTACGCCCCCTCTTCTGGAACAGAAGACCTGCTCTAGGACCGCAGTTCTACGGGGTGGACCCAAGGCTCTCCCCAGCAGCAGCTGCAGCTAATCCAGTTAAACTCTTCCCAGAGAGCACTTCGAAAACAGGAGCTCCAAGTGACACATTTTCCCCAAGGGGTCTGAGAGAAGAGGCAAGCTGAAAGATGAAGACTTCTCTTTCTCCTGATGCAGAAGCAAGAAAGTCAACCTGCGCAAAATCCGATCCTGAGGCCGAGAGGTCCCCCCACCTAAGAGCAGGCTCCAGTCTCTGTTCTCCAATCCATGAAACAATGAGAGGACAAGGATATTTTCTAAGAGATGCAGTTTCTCCAGGTGGAGCCAAGTATTTTTAAACGGACCGGGAGACAGAAATGGGCTCAGAGAGCTCGGCTATTGAAAGGGCTTCTTTCCCAAATGGGATCGTTGATGTTTGTCAAGGCTTGAGCGCCAGCTGAAGCTCTTCCCGCAGCGGGAGCACTTATAGGGTTTCTCCCCTGTGTGAACCCTCTGATGTCTATTAAAGTTGGATCTTTGAATAAAACTTTTCTCACAGATGGGACACTTATAGGGCTTCTCTCCCGTGTGGATTTTCTCGTGGTAGCGCAGTCCCGAGAAGTCGCTAAAGCCCTTCCCACAGTAATCGCACTTGCAGGGCTTCTCTCCTGTGTGAATTCGCTGATGCTTCACGAAGTTTGAACTCCGCAGAAAGGCTTTTTTGCAGGTGGGGCACTGAAAGTATGTCTCTCCGCTGTGAGTTCTTTGGTGAAAAACCAGCTGGGAATTCCGGTAGAAGGTTTTCCCACACTCCCTGCAGGTAGGCAGTCTCTGGACCATAGGGGCTCTCGGCTGCCCCCGCGGGGAGGCCTCTCTCTTCTCCTCCAGCCACAGCGCAGACGGCTCTCCGGGAAGAGGCGGCGGCAGATGCTGACCTGGCTGCTTCCCGGAATTCCTCTCTCTCGGAGAGAGCTGTCCCCCTGGCCCCTCGCCCTGAAGGTTCTCCTGGGCCTCAGGGAGCGTC
This sequence comes from Hippopotamus amphibius kiboko, assembly GCF_030028045.1. Classification (NCBI taxonomy): domain Eukaryota; kingdom Metazoa; phylum Chordata; class Mammalia; order Artiodactyla; family Hippopotamidae; genus Hippopotamus; species Hippopotamus amphibius. Next base: position 5,344,661 of record NC_080202.1, on the reverse strand, counting down.
TCTCCTTCCCCAGAATGTCTCACCTCGTCCTCGCTGAAGAGGCCGCTCAAGGAAGCCTGAGAAGGAGGCTCTCCTGAGGCGCGAGGGTCCTGGTCCCTGTAGTTCTCCAAGTTTAAGTTCTCTTTGTCATTCTCCTGTCTGTCCCCTGAAAGGAGAAAGAAAACGCAGAACAGCTTAATCAGTGGTCTGCCCTGCTTTCCAAATCATGTTTCAGAGCAAGGGTCAACACAAAACATTAATTCTTTCTACCCAGAGGGCACCGGTGAGTGAAGAAGAAAAACATTGTCCAGCCTGAGCTCCTGGCACTCACTTCACATGTGTCCAGGCTTGGCACTCACTTCACATGTGTCCAGGCTGTGACTCAGCTCTGGAGCCACGGAGAACAAAGGACAGCAGAGGATGGCTCCCAGAGGCCGCGGCAGCCACCCAGCAAAGCAGCAACACGTATCTAAAGCCCAGGAAAAACAAGCCTAGTAGATGAGAGTACTACTCTAAAAAAGTATTGGTTTTTATCTAATTATACATAAAAGGTAAACATGACCACTAAAAACAATTTGGAAAGCACACAGAAGAAAACCAAGTCAACCTCATTCATACCACCAGCGGCAGCAGCTTTAACTTACACACATGTGTGTATGTACGGACACACGGATGTGCTTTTTTCTGACAACTGATATCACACTGTATTAACAGTTCTACACCTGGCTTTGTAGCTTTCAAGTTGTAAACGGCGACACATCAATTTCACATGGATTCCCCCTTTCACAGGTCACCCCAAAATCCATGAAATGCGATGATGCGTCACTTTACCGTGGCTGGGACACACAGGGAGGCTGCTGTGTAAAAGTGAACTCCTCAGTCTGCACCTGAGTCCAGCATTCACTTGTGCTTCATTAACTCACATGACAGTTAAATTCTGTTTTTCTCATCATAACTTGGGTTTTTGGTTATTCCTACTTAATGATGCATGCAGTAAAGATTTTTATCTTGCTGGTAGAATTTATATTCAACTTTCATAAATTTATTCCTGTAGATCTAAAGAAGCTGCTTGCTTTTCTCTTTCCTGTATCAGTGTCTTTCAAGTTATTGGCTAGAGACCCAGGAATCCGCTAGAGAACCAGGCCTGAACTTGTTAATTCAGAGCCTTAGAACATGCTCCTCTCAGATGGCAAAGGTGCTTTCTCTTGTCTTTGAAGAAGTCTTTATAAATATCATTTTAAAGAGCTGAATAATGGCCCACCATGGAGATGTTATACTAAACACATAAGAGTAAACAGATAATTTACTTAAGAGTTCTCCTTAAGTTGTTTATTATATGTTGCTACTATAAATAATGTGATAAGCCTTTTTCTTCACAAATTCTGCCCACATTTCTGATCAATACTTTAAAAAAGGTTCCTCAAAGTGGAATTATGGTGTCAACGGGCATGAATGGTTTTATCAAGGCTGCTGACACCTACTGGCAAATTGATTTCCAGAACGACTCCGCCATCCTCCAGTCAGAGGCTGGAAGAGTGAAGGCGAGTGTTCAGTACCTCCGTATTGACTGTGTCTCCCGTATCTGCCATTTAGGCTGGTGGAAGATGCTTTCTCATTGGTATAAATTCTAATTCTTTAGTTATTAAAGGATCAATTTTTTCACATTTATGAGTTATTTTTCATACTCTAAGACTGCTGTCCATTTGTTCACTGGGAAAGTCACTTTTTTTCTTATCAACTTGCATTAGCTCTTTCTATATTAAGAAAAATAATCATTTATCTGTCATGTTCATGAAAAGAGTTTTTCATCAGTTTAGTTACTACTTTCATTTTGTTTGGGGTTATTTTTACATATAGAAGTTGTAGTTTCTTTCTTTTTAAATACACTCGTCTATTAATCTTTTCCTTAATGATTTTTTCTACTGCTTTTATACTTACAAAAATCTTCCCCAGTTGACATGAGTCAAACGTCTACCCATTTTCTTCTCTGTTATTATTTTATTTTCATATTTTGTCTTTTTCATGTGTTTCCAACTTATTTTGGTACATGACACACATAGAATTTAAGCTGATTCCTCTCCCCGTTCTTTCCTCCTGGTTCTGCTCATGGCATGGATTTGTGCTGCTTCTTCCTTCCTCACACGTTAAAGTCCTTTACAGACCAGCCTCTGTTCCCAGGCTCTCCCTCCTGTTCCACTGTCTGTGCATCTATTGTTATATCCGTATCCCACTGTGTTAATGAGTTTACCTTTTTAAAATGACATACTCTGAATATTCACAGACCCAACACTAATGAAACGTTCTTCCTTCAGACCTTTTTACTGTTCTTGAAATATTCTCCCCGATGATTACGTCAGAATCATTTTTCCAAATACAGTTGACCCCTGAACAACAAGGGGGGTTGGGTGCGCCCCCCCGCCCCCCCGAGTGCAGTCAAATTCTGAGTGTAACTTTACAGTCAGCCCGCAGTATCCAGGATTCAACCAAATGCAGATCACGTATGAATATTTTGAAAAAAATTTGAGCATAAGTGTTCCTGCACAGTTCAAACCTTTGCTATACAAGGGTCAACTGTATAGATTATATATAATTTTAATCCTTTGGGATTTTGATTAGAGGTATAAGGCTTTTTGAGACTTACTCCCCTGCTGACCTGCTTTAACTGTGAGCTGTTTTTCCATGTGGTCAAACAAAATAGCATAACCACTCTGCACCCTGGGACGTCTGCCCCCTGCTCTGAGTCCACATCTGGCAGACTGCTCACTCTTGTACCTTTGAGACGGGACCAGTCCTTTCCTGTCTTGTTATCACGGTCTCGTCCCTGCACACCTGGACTCCTGCGTCAGCTGCCCACAGGGCTCCCCTCCTCCACGGGGCCCCTCCCGGGCTGTCCTGCACACAGCTGCTTCCTCAGCCTCTCTCCCCGCAAATCTTCTCGCAAGAACCTGCAATGGCGTTTCTTTGCCTTATCGAGGCAGGCTGGCTTTATACACTCTCCACAGGCTGGTTCAAGGTAAGATCTCATGGGACCATGTCAGCAGGTGGGATGAAGGGAAAGGGGAAAAAAAAAAAAGAATGAGTGGTCATATGGAGATAAGAGTGAGCTAGGTACCACAGATAAAATCCTATTCCACAGGAGTACAGGGGCAATCCCTGTACCTTCCTCTCAATTTTGCTGTGAACTGAAACTGCTCTAAAAATAAAGTCTATTAAAACAAAAATCCCACTGCAACAACCTCGAAAGCAGCATTTTCAAACTTTTTGTCTGCTACCCATGGTAAAAAATACTTTTATATCAAAATATAGTATAGACACACAGCTATAGAATAAAAATGTCCTGAAACACTACCTACCCTGACATCTGGTATTTCCTATTTGCATTCTGATATTTTCTATTCAGTATTATCATTTCATTTTTTTAAATGCTGGTTGCAACCCTATAAAATATATTCACATCCTGCTAATTGGTCATGAAATGCAGTTTTAAAAATACTGCTCCGAAGGAATCCTTATGAAGTAGTATTATGGTAAATATATTGCTGAAAATTGAAACCGTGTGTCTCATGTGATGCTTGCTCTCCCTGAGGTATATTCGCAAAGGAAATAATCAGAGCCCACCAGGGAGAAAGGATGACTTGTCATACAGCTCCCATCCTTGGTCCTTTTATTCCTCCGTGGTTCTGGGATCTTTTGTAGACGTGAAAGAGAGTGAGAGAGAGTGTGTGTGCACGCGCGTGTGTGTGTGCATGCGTGCGTGCAGGTAGGTTTGACAATTGATTTTACATAACTGCAGTGTTTTTAAAAGAATGCAGAAGGCAAAGGGTGATTGCTGTTTCACAGCAGAACAAGTTCATATTTCTCTGTGCCAGTCTTAAGATACATGATTTATATGATGTATTTGTTATTGGTGCTGTTTAGTGAAACTTAGGTGCATGGAGATAGCTAAATCATGTTTTTCTGTTTGTCTTGTTTATTTTGCTGAGGGCAGGTCAGTTACCATTCACCATAACCAGAGTAAGAAAAATCTAGTTACTTTGAACTTTCTCACTAGGAAGGATAATAGTGGCCTGTTACCATCTTTTTTTATAACAGAATTCAACCCATATCTGTTTTGGTCTCAGTCTGTACTAATCTTAATTCTGTCTGAGAAAGAAAGCTGTCACAACAGGCAAGAGTAAGGCAGCAGGTCAGAGGCAGGTCCTTCTTCTGTGATTGAATATGTGTGTCAACAGCCCAAGAGCCAGAGACGAGACCCACCTCAGTGCTCTAATCGGACTGACCAGATCACCGTTACTTATAACCAGTGTAATAGAAGCCAAGTCCTACTATCGCCCCACCACCTCCAATATAATGACCGGAGGTCAGAAATGGCTCTGGACCAATGGAGGGTCACTCACCTATGCAGATGGGTCTTGGGGTCTTCTCGCTGATGTGTAGATGCGGTCCTGCCAGCTCTGTCCCATACCCAGTTGGGTCAGTCAGGTCAGGCTTGGGATTGGAAATACCTGGTACAGAGAGAGAACCTGTGGGCCTGAATGAATGGGGAGGACGCGAGACCAAGCTGTGTTGCTCAGAGGAGGGCCCTGAGTGGAAAGGGAAATAGGACAGCTCTGGAGACCACTGAGGATGTGTGGAGCTTCTAAGACACCAGCACTCACAAGACAGCCAGGATGTATGGTGAAGGCCACAAAAAGAAGATTCTGGGCGGGAGGAGGCAGACCACCTGGCAGGCTGGTGCGAAGGCTGTAATGGGACCCCACGCACGGTGGGCTGGGACTGTGACTGGTAGAGGAGAGCAGGCACGGTCGGCCCCTACTGAGCCCCACTGTAACTCAGCACCTACGAGCTGCGTAACAGTGGGCAAGTGACTTGATCTGGCGCTCACGTTCATCACCTTAAACTGGGAATCCCATCACCCGTTTCTCAGATGAGAGAAGTTCCTGCACGTGAGGAGCCACGACCGTGCCAAATGCACAGAGCACATGCACTATGAGGGACTGTCACTCCAGCGCCCACCTCCAGCTCCCCACCCCCAGCCGTGTCTCTAAGCATCTCCTTCACCCGGAGGACGTCAAGCAGAGTGGCCGACTCTAAAGTACAGGGAGACGTCTCCCTCCGTCAGGCTGCCCCACGCCCGCACCTCCTGAGACCATTTTCCCGTACGTCTCCAGCATGAGATCCCAGTACTGCTCCTTCTGAGTGGAATCCAGGTGCCTCCACTGCTCCTAGAGAAAAACACAGTGCCGTGAGTCCAGGGAAGGTTCTGAACCCTTCTTCCCTGCCGGTGGGAGGCTTAGGATCCCAGCCACCAGAAGGTCTGCGAAAGCACGGGAGGTGGTTCAAGGGGAAATCGACAGGCCCTGCCTCAGTGTTTCTTGCCACAGTTAGAAAACGTTTACGTTTTAAGTTCTGTATTTTCTTTTAAGTTGCCTGTTTTTGCGAGTGGAGAACAGAGAGAAGGCAGGAGCCCTTTCTCCACTCTCCTTCTGCTGAGCTCTCAGTGCTTATCAGGGGAGTCTCTGAGCAGCAGGGGCCCAATGTTCCCAATATTTCACTAAAGTCTGGAAATTCAAGAGGGAAAGGAAAGCAATTTTAAAATGTATTTGTTGGAAAAGCAAGTGCAAATCAGCGAAGAGGTGGGAAGGGTAAACAATGACGTCAGGCAAGGTGTGAGTCTCACCCTGAGACAGACTGTGCCTGCGGACCAGAGGTACTGCAGCCACACGCTTGGAACTCCCGACAGTTCTGAGTTTAGGGTCTCACAGCAGATCAGTTTTCTTCCCAGCGAGTGGGAAATGGACGGGTTTACACCCAAAACATGCCCTTCTTATCCTGTGGGACTGAGACTGGAGACGCAGCGCTGGGATGGCCGGCAAGCAAGGGTCGACCTCCGGGAAGTCAAATGTCAGTCTCCCCACCAGGGGGTGGGCAGCTAGACACTCAGTACAGCAGAGCGATTAACAGCACAGCCTCTGGAGCCGGACACACTGGGATTCAAGTCCCAGGTCTGCCATTTCCAGCTGCGTGATCTCAAGCAAGTTATTAAGCCTTTCGGGGCCTCAGCCCTCACCTAATGATAGTACTGGACTCAAAGAGCTGCCCAGAGGTTTAACAGAAATAACCAAGTGTGATCTAGTTTCACAGCACCCGCTACTTTTTGTTCACAGCACTCATCACAGGTTATTAAATATTTATGTATAGGTACACACACCCATGGAGAAGTATTTAGTGAAGAGCTGCCTCTATAACAAACACACGTGGAAAGGACCCTCCGCGGCTCTTTCTCAGCCCCAGACCATGCACAGGATAGAGCAGGCACTCAGTCAGCACAAGCTGTCCGGGTGAAACACAGCCCCTAGAGGACAAGTCCTCGGTAGGTGGCAGACATTCTCACCATCACCACCACACACAGCCTATGGGACACCCGCCTCCCCGAGCCACCCAAGGGCTCGCGGGGAGAGTGAAGGGAACCCCGAAGTTGATAGCCATCCATTATCGTCAGGAACAGCCAGCCAGGCCACAGGCAGCAGAAGTGAGGAGAGGAAGACAGAGAAGTCATCCTCCATCACACCTGTCCTGCATGAACTCTGCCCCCAGGACATCAAGGGGCGGGGAAATGGCTAAGAGAGAGTGGAGACCCTGAAGAGTCTTTAATCAGCAGATGTGAAGTTTAAAAAAACAAGAAGAGAAGGAGTTAAATTTTTTAAGGTGAAAAAAGTGAAAAGGTATAAAGTGGAAAAGTGACCTCTATATGTTTAACTATTAACTATAACCACATTTTAAATATGGATTTTAATTTTAAAATTTATTTTTAAAGTAGGAAGTCTTAGCACCTTACTTTGTTAATATTCTGTGAAGGAAGCCACTTTAACACCCTCCTCAAAATAACCAGCTTGAGCCAACACTGCTGAACACAGGAGCCCTCGGTCCTCCCGGTCAGAACACACAGACCCTTGCTTTAGCGCCAGCGCAGGACATCCACAGTACAAGGTGGACAAGAATACAGCCACTGAACCCCCAAGGGCCACCACCAGCCCCTCCAAAGCCCACCACCAGCCCTTCCAAAGCCCAGAAAAGAGGCTTCAGGAGTCTCTGGAAGGCATACCTCCAGCTCAAAGCCACAAGTGTACTCGAGGAATTGCCAAGAAGCTAGGATGCATGAATGAAACCCTTTACTTAAGAGGCAAGACACCAACTGCAGCCATCTTCTATTTCTCTCGTTTTTAAAGGAGGAGAAAAAAAAGTCCAAATTCCTATTCTGGGAGCATGGAAGTATGAGAGTTGATGCGGAAATGATCTGGCGTTCGTGTGGGGACAGCGCCATCTTGTGGGCTTGTGGGACACTGCCACAGCCGACTCGCACAGATGCATCTGGACTGTTCCTTTCCTGAGGTCTGGGCACCCAGGAACAGGCACCAGTGCATCCCCGAGTCTGTGAGACTCAGTCTCTGACTCAGGCACAGTGTCCACCAGTGTGGACTTCATACCCTGATGTTGTTCTCGAGGTTCCTGACTTAGGGAAGAGATTAGAGGACACAATTCCTTATACTGTATTTAAACGTTCCCTTCAGTTAGTTAGGAAAGACGCCATTACACGTTGAAGTCCTTCTGATGCAAATAGTCATTCATAGTTTGGGGGAGGGATCTTGGGATTGGGTAGGGATGGTTTTTGTTTGTTAGGGTGGCTGTTAAGCAGTTATCGGCCATATATAGGGGACTTATATACTATATATATTTATATACATACATTTATATTTATATGGTGCTGCTGGTGAGCACCTGGAATCCTTTGATTTCAGGCTGTCCAGAACAGGTCATGATTAATGTCGTCATGTAACACAGAGCTACTGTTTAACTCCACTAGCTAAAATATGTTAATAAATTGTATATACCTTTCATAGGGATACTCTGTATTTACCATAGAAGCAATACTAGTCCTCCAAGTCTGCTTGAAATATTTGGCAGAATACCCAAGTCTTTTTCACCAAGAAGCCTCCTGCCTGACAGTTTGGTTTCTGAGTACCTCGGAAGCAGAAGATGGGCACCCTTGAGTCACTAAAAAGGTATATCCCTCTCCTGCCCCCTCCCCACCCTCTGCACAGGGTAAACTGGGAAGCTGGGACTCTGGTTTCTAAATCTTTGAGCCTGGCAAGCTGAAGTTCAGACACTTCTGCACCCGGCTTCCCTATCCTTATCTTCACTCTCAAGTACACCACGAGGAAAGTCCCAAGAAGAGTTCCCCAAAGGTTTGGAACAACCTTTCTCTGCTTTCTCTGATTAAGGTCTATAGGTGCCTGAAAAAGTTGACTTTTATCAAATGCAACTTTTCAGAGTGGTTCACCACATAATCAAGATAAATCTGTTCTTGAGACTTCTGTTTACAGCCAAGATGGAGAAACAGGAGTGGATTTACCTTCCTGCTGAAACAACTAAAAACGGGGACAAGATATATGAAACTATGATTTCCAGACGATATACTTTAGGAAGAGCAGTACAGAGATCCCTGTGTGCCCTATAGCTGCCCAAACTTACTGCCTGGAGAGGACATCCAGAGCAGCAGAAGGAGCTCAGGGTCTGGGGAGGCCAAGGGGATTACAGAGTTGTTAGCAGGGCAGAAGACCAGACCAGGGGAGCTGCACAAAGAGAGAGCTCCAGACATCTGCAGAGGGTCCCCCACGAGGCAAGGAAAGATCCCCCAAGAGAAGCCAAAGGCACAGTTCCCAGACCTCACACAGTGCTGGAAACACTTCATATTTCCAGCAGCCAGGGTGGAAAACATTGTACATCAAGAAGCATCAAGTAGAGTATTACCTCAGTACATGGGAAGTTAGCCCTAGACTAAAGGCTTCACTGGTGCCACGTAACAAACTGTATCCAAGCAACCTGGCTGCATCCCAGAGCAGAGCTCAGGAACATTCACGGGAATGCAAAAGTATGAAGCCCCCAGCAGTATAAGATGCACAATGCCTGACATGCAATCAAAGATTACTGGGCATACAAAGAAGTAGGAAAGCACATCTCATAATGAGGAGACCAAACCACCCATCAAAACTGACTCAGAACTGATACATTAGCAGACAACGACATTAATACAGATATTATAAACATATTCCATATATTCAAGGAGTTGGAGGAAAGACTGAACACATTAAGTACAGACGTGAGAGATATGATAAAGCCAAGTTCAAACTTCTAGAGATGAAAATTACATCTGAGATGCAAAATACACTGGATGGGATTAAAAGCAGATAAAACACTACAGAAGAAAAGCTTAATGAGCTTGAAGACATAAAAATAGAAACTGCACAAAATAAAACACAGAGATTAAAGAGAGAGAGAGAACAGAGCATCAGTCAGCTGTGGGTCAACTTGAAGAGATCGAACGTGTATATACACACGTTAAGATTATACACGTCCCGTGTGTGTGCTATTCTCACAGTTCCCAGAGAAGCAGAGAAGGCAGGGAGACAGCAAAAGCAGTTGACATAACGGCCATAATTTTTCCAAATTTGATGAAAACTGCAATCCAACAGATCTGAGAAGCTTGGTGAACCCCAAGGAAAAGAGACAGGAAGAAAATGCCTCCAAGGCCCATCATGGCCAACGTGGCTACAATCAAAGAGAGAAGATGTTAAAAGCAAGAAAAATACACTGTGCATAGGACAGACGTGGCATGAAGAACAAAGAAGTCCATGTGGCATGATTCCATTTTGTATAAAATTCCAGAAAATGCAAACTACTGGATGGTGACAGAAAACAGATCAGCAGCTGCCTGAGGACTGGGGGCGCGTCGGGGGGCAGCAGGGAGGGATTACAAAAGGAAACCTTCGGGGTGACACGTGTTTACTATCCTGACTGCGGTCATGGTTTCACGTTTGTATATATCATGTCCAAGAACGTATCAAATTGTACACTTTAAACGTGTACTTTATAGTTTGTCGATTACACCTCCATCGTGAGTCGGGGGGAGAGGTTAACCTGTCCCACATTAGATATAACATTCAGAATCACAAACCAATTCCCATGTGAGAGGCCTAGACTAGGAAATGAAATAATGGTCTTTTCTTAGCATAACCCAAAGATAATAAAAAAGGGAGACAAGATTGCTTCATCCCAGCAACTTCTTCCAGGGCCCAGATTCTACTCTTAAAGATGACAATTAGCAAACATTCTGCCTTAAAAGAAATACTGAAACTCGGGCTGCATTCCACATGTATGGCTGTCATCCTTCCTAGGCCTTCCCCTCGCCTCTGCTTCTGAGAATGCTTCCCTTCCCAACCCGCAGACTGACAGACCCTCGGAGCGAGGTTCTGGCGTATGAGAAGCAGGGGAACCCCCCTCACCTGAGGCACTGTGTGGAGGAGGGAGCCTCCGAAGTCCTGGTCTCCGATGAGCCTGTCCTCGGGTCGGGTAGGAGGCGGGGAGGCAGCCACTGCTGAAGGCAGAGACAGGAAGACGGGAGAGTCCAGAGGCCCTGTCAACCACTGGCCCGACGACACAGACGCACGCTTCCACGCATCGGGACCAACACCTGTGCCGCCAGCCGTCCGTGACCTCAGATCTATGTTCACCTCCCTAACCAACGACGACTCCTCCTACCTTCCCAGCAGCCTCACCCATGTTTCATCCCGCCTCCCTCCTCAGAACACAACTCCGAAAGGCCTGGTCCTTCACAGAGTGGTTTAAATTGCAGACTTTGAATCCCCAAATCAGAGTGATTCCTGTACGTCCACCTTGCTTCTGAACTTCCCAGAAACACCAGGACCTGAGCGGCACACGTCTGTCCACTCTTAGGCCTACTGACCACAATTCTGCAATCTCTCCAAGACGGCGCCACCGCACCACCTGCCCCTCACCTAGTCCTTGCTCCGCGTCAGACTCCTCTTTCACAATGCAGCTCAGTGGCTCCCCAGACCCGCAGGCTGAGTTCTGAAGTCCCAGCTCCTGAGGCACTTCAACACGGGACTCCGCTTCCCCTGCTGGGCAGCTTGCAGGTTCCACCTTCTCGGAGGAGACTTCCTGTCCCAGAACTTGGATGCTGATCTAGAGACCACACGGCACTAATTACTGAAAGATCCAGAGTGAGGGTTTCTGAAAGATACAAAGCTAACCTTCTAGAACACATCGTAAGGCAGTCCTTGGGGACATGGGGCAGGGAAAGAAAAAGCCAGCGTTTACTTCTGGCCCAGCAGGAACCAGGGAGGGAAAGATCCTGAGAGAGGCCAAACGCCGAGGCGTGAAGCAGGCCTGGGAGCCCTTCAGACAGGCCACTGGTGTTGTGTTTCTACTGGACAGTCTCCACCAAGTAAAATACAGGCATCTTTGGAACAGCTTCTCAAACATTCTAAAGATAGAATGGGATGGGAGATTTTATCTTCAATCCCTACTGGCTGAGAAGTGTGGAGAGTCCCAGGGAGCCTTAGAATTAGGTGGGTCTGGGGACACGCTGAGACGGCGTAATGAGAAACACACATTTGGTCTTCGACCCAGGTTCCTGGCACAGAGCTCCTGAAACCCTGAATTTCCTGAAGGACAGCAGTGCCAGAAGCAACTTCTGTTATTCAGAAGGAGCCCCTTTCAACCCTCCCTGAGTTGATGCTGATGAGGTGACCCTTGGTGGCCCCTGGACAGCTTCAGGATGGAGGCCAGTCCCCAGAGGAACTGATCAGGTGATGAGAGGGATGGAACTTTCAGCCCCACCCCTCAGCCTCTGGGGAAGGGAGGGGGCCTGGAGGTTTTCAACCACTAATGGCCAGTGATGAGCAATCATGCCTAAGTAATGGAACCTCCACAACAACTCCTAAACGGTGGGGTTCAGGGAGCTTCTGAGCTGGTGAATGCACACAAGTGCAGGAAGACGGGGTGCCAAGAGCAGGGCCTGGGTGCCCTGTGCCACCCCCATCTCCTCCGTCTGGCTGTTTCTCAGTCATACCCTTTATAACAAACTGGAAAATATAAGTAAAGGGGATCTGAGTCATTCTAGCAAACTATCAAACCTGAGGAGGGGGTTGTGGGAACCTTCACATTTGTAGCCAGTGGGTCACAAGTACGGGTGGCCCCTGCAGCTCGTGACTGGTGTCTGAAATGGGGGCAGTCTTAGGGGACTAGCCCTTATCCTTTGGGGTCAGAGCCAACCAGACAGTTAGTGTCACAAGTGAACTGAATTGTAGGACACCGAGCTGGTTTCAGAGATTTGGAGAATTGGTTGTTGGTGTGGAAAACCCCATGTTTGGTTCCAGAAAAAAGACAACACCCCTGCGAAGACCCCAGAGGAGCCCAGTGCTTCACTCAGAGATCACAGTACTCTTGCTTACCCACTGCCACAGCCTCTGGGGGTCTCCCCTCAAGCTCTCCACAAGGGTCACTGCCTCCTCCCCACTGCCTGGACACTGCTTCCGCACCCACATCTGGATCTCCCCGGGCAGGATGGTCAGGAACTGCTCCAACATCAGGATCTCTAGAATCTGCTCCTTGGTGTGAACCTCTGGCTGCAGCCACTGGAAACAGAGCTTCCGAAGCTGTCGCAGGGTTTCGTGGGGCCCGGACATGACCTGGTAGGGAAACTGCCTGAAAAGCTGGCGTGCAGTCTCAGGGCTAGAGGGCTCCCCTCGAGGGGCGGCATCTGGTCCAGAGAAGGCGGACTCCTCAGCCTTGGCCAGGAGCGGCAGCAGGACTGAAGCCTGCCCCAGCTCCACGGGCATCGTCTGGCTTGGCAGGTCCTTTTAGGTGATGTGCTTCTGGGACGGAGCTGTCCCTGGGAGAACCAGGTCTTCACAGAGCCTCTCACTGGGACACTGGAGGGGGAGTGAGAGCGACGATATGTGGAGGAGAGGGATGCACTTTCAGAAAGAACAAATTCACACACCCTGCCTGAGAAGCCTCAGAGGCAACCGTGGATCTTCTGAAATCAATGGATATACTCTTCTATTTCGAAAGATGGTAAACTTGAAGCCACAAAGCAAACCACTAATACCATATCTAAACTGTCACCATCACCCTGACCATTTTTACAACATTCTCTCTCGGTCTTCAAATGGCCAGACCAAATAGAAGAATGAAATGCACCACATCAAGTGTTTTCACTGTGGGTTTCCAGCTAAACACTCTTCCGCAAAACACTCCAATATCTGCATCCATATGTCTGCAGGACAAAAAATAAAGCTAAACAAAGATATCGATGCCCTAGGAATAAAGACTATAGTTGAAATAATCAGATGCTTCCAAAATAAATATGAGGTGGAAGAGAACTCTTCCCCAAAAGGTGGAATGAAATTTCTAAGTGACCTCTTTTGAATGCCACGTTGACAACTGGGAATTTATGAAAAACCTGTAACACTGAAATTTTCAACCCTGGACTGAAAGAAGGTTTAGAATAAACAATGACTACCTCAAACACATTCCCACAGACCTGAAGCAAGTAATCACTGTTTTATAGCGAGTGGTATCAAAATTCAGAAGGCAGCAACTAACACAGTGAAAAGAAAACTATTAAATGTCAAAGCTGATAGTAAGATATTTTAAAAGGAGCATGCACGATTCTAGCTAGCTTTCTTGCATATAATCTTAATACTGGATTATTGGGTTTATCTTTAAATATTATGAAGGAGCTAGAGGTCATCATTTCTCCATAACATTAACCACAACAACCAAAAAACACCCAGTCACTTGGGTGTCTGGCTTAATCAGAGGTCAGCACAACACTCTAGCCTTTGATGGCTGCTTTTCCCTTGAGGTGTAAAAGCAATGTTCTCATCCCCAGCACTTCACCCAAACAATTCACCCTATATCACAACATCATTTAAAAATAAAACAAACAGGGGCTTCCCAGGTGGTGCAGTGGTTAAGAATCCGCCTGCCAATGCAGGGGACACGGGTTTGAGCCCTGATCCAGGAAGATCCCACATGCCGTGGAACAACTAAGCCTGTGCGCCACAACTACTGAGCCTGTGCTCTAGAGCCCGTGAACCACAACTATTGAGCCCACATGCTGCGACTACTGAAGCCCGTGCGCCTAGAGCGCGTGTGCCCGAACAAGAGAAGCCATCGCAATGAGAAGTCCCCGCACCGCAATGAAGAGTAGCCCCCACTCTCCTCAACTAGAGAAAGCCTGCATGCAGCATCGAAGACCCAACACAGCCAAAAATAATTAAAAATAAATAAATAAAACTAAAAATAAAACAAACAGAAAAAGAAAGCAATTGTTTTCAAGGGTACAAAAACAGGAGGAGTAAGGTAAAGAGGATCGATCCACTATTATGTTTCCTGTGTGGGCCTCCCTGTATTTTTGTTTGTGAAGAGACCCACCCAGAGTGCTGCAGCAACGTATGTGCTCAAGAATCCAGGCATTCTGTGTCTGGTCATGGCAGCCCACCCACCGGAAACAACGACAAAACTGGAGAAAATCTAAGGGGCCACTGTTTTCAAGCACTGGCCAACTGGCAGGCAAGAATGGAACCCCGAGAGAAGAAAAGGCATGAGTAGGGCCCCGCGATCATCCCAGCGGTCTGCATGGAGACGATTTCCCACCCCTAGTGCAGGAAGCTGGAGCTCAGGCGGAGGCCGGGGGTCTCACTAAACTGGGGAAGCAGCGATCACCATCTGGAGCTGCTGCAGTGACTGGAGGGTGGGCCGTGGGGAGGAGGGAGCTATGGGGGCAGAAGCAGAAGTGTGTGTGGGGTTTCCCTGTGAGTCCTGGCCAAGAGTTGGACTGCACTCAGCAGGGTGAAACTAGGCAAGGTTCAACAGAGAGCAGCTGCTACCAGGCTGAAAGAGCAAAGGAAGGACACAAAAGGCCAATCAGCGATGAGAGACATTTGAGTTTCTGACCCTGAGAGTAGAGAGAGCTTATTAACACTCAAGGCATCCTGCGAAACCAGAAAGGCCACATGTGAGGAGGAAGGACCATTGTCTAGAATAAGACCTACTCTAAACCTGCCCTAAAAAACCTAAAGCCAAGTTTCAACAAGATCCACAGAGGAGGCCCAGTCTACTGGTCTATTCTGATCCAGTTAGAAGAAGTTGGGGAAATTCCCTGGTGGTCCAGTGGTTAGGACTCCATGCTTTCACTGCCAAGGGCCCAGGCTGAATCCCTGATCAGGGAACTAAGATCCCAGAAGCCAGGCAGTGCAGCACCCCCATCAAAAAAAAAAAAGAAAAAAAAAAAAAAAGAATTTGGGAAACACCTTGTGCTTTCCAAAGATCTGCCCTAAAACCAAGCCAACATAGGTCAAAGGAGATCAGTCAGTAACTGAACTGACTTCTAGAATAAAAATCAACACTCTTCAGAGGAAGATAACAGAATCCTTAGTGTCTACAATGTGCTATCCACAATATCCAGGATGCAATCCAAAATGACTAGACATGTAAAGAAACAGGAAAATGTGACCCCAAATCAAGGGAAAAGCAGTCAAGAGAAACCAATACCAGATGGCCTGAGAGCTGAAAAACAATATCATTTTAATGAGAGAAGAGATAGTGACTTTTCACAGAGAAACAGAAATTATAAAAAGAAACAAATGAAAAATTCTAGAAAATGAACCATCAACCCAGAATTCCACATCCCACAAAAACACCTTTCAAAGAAAGAATTAAAATAAAGACATTTTTCAGATAAATAAGCTAAGAGGATTTTTCACCAATGACTTGTACTATAAGAAATGCTAAAGGACATTCAGTTAAAGGGAAACTCATCTACAGAAAGGAATGAAGATCACCAAAAATGATAAACACATAGTGAATAAGTATAAGATACTATGCTTTGATTTCTTCTAACTTCCTTAAAAGGCAACTGACTGTTAAGGCAAAATTAACAATAGTATACGTAGAACATAAGCTAAGTACAAGTAAAAGATAAAAACAGCACAAAGGAGGGGGTAAATGGAATTAAACTGTTGTTAGGTTATTACATTTATGAAATGCTAATTTAGAAATAGAAAACTGGCAGTAAGAAGCAGTGTCAGGTGAGGTGACAGACGGGAAATGTAAGCATGTTAAGTGAGGGGCAGGAAATGAGAAATGTGAATTATAAAGTGGTACAACATTAAAGTACACTCTGATGTTAAACTTTGATAATTTAAGGATGCATACTGCTAGCTATAAAAATATTATACAAAGAGGTACAGCTAAAAAGCCAACAGATGAACACTAAAAAACAGTCAATAATATACAGGAACGGATCAAGAGAAGAATAAAAACCAGAAAGATCAAATGGAAAAAAAGACAATATGACAGACTAATATCCATCCATATCAATAAAATATAAATGGACTAAATACTTGAATTATAAGGTAGTGATTTAAAAAAGCAAGGCCCAACCATATGTTGTCTACAAGAGACATTTTTATATACAAAGACACAGACAGTTTGGAAATAAAATGGTGGGGGAAAGACATTCCGTGCAAACAGCAAGTACATGAAAACTTATATAGCTATATTAGTATCTGACCAAAAGGCTTCATGACAAAGAGAAAAAGAGGGACATTTCATTATAATAAATGGGTCAAGTCACCTAGAACACAAAGCAACCTAAATATGTATGCACCTAACATCAGGTCTGAAGGGACAAATCTTCAATCATAGTTGGAGATTTTAACACCATTCTCTCAGTAATTGATAGAAAAAATAGGCCAAAAAAATTGGTGAGGATATAGAAAATGTGAGCAACACCATCACCCAAGCTGATCTCACTGACATTTAAACCAACTGCAGAATACACATTCAAGTGCATACAAAGCATTTGCCAAAACAGACCATATGTATAATTAAGTTTCAAAACACTGGAATCCTAAACTATAGATTCTCCAACCACAGTGTAATTAAACTAGAAATCAGTAACAATAAAATACCTAGACTATCCCAATATATGGAAACTGTTAAATAACAATATTAAATTACCTACAGTCAAAGAAACAAACAAAAAAACCACAAGAGATTAAAATATATATTTTATATTGAATAATAATGAAAACAAAACATCAAAATTTGTAGGAAACGGCTACAGCACTGCTTAGAGAGAAACGAACAGCTTTAAATAAATGTGTTAAAAATTTTAATAAATGTACATGCACCCTTCACTATCTAGATCTATTTGGCTCCTGAGTTTCAAATAACAGCAAGACAGTGATCAGTAGATGTATTGGTGTTTACTTAGTTCCTGAATTAAGATAGCAGTTTAAATAACGCTTAGGGGAAGTGACTTTAGGGAAAACTTAGATCTTATTAAATATTAAATCTTATTTCAGCAATTATACTCTCACATAATGGTAGGAAAAATGCCTCCATTATTCATAATGAAATGACTTTATATATGGTTTATAGGTTGGTATCCCAATGACTTCATGAGAATCTGCTCCTGTTGGTTATGAAAAAAAAATTTAAAGTTATCCCAAATGTATAGTTGTTATACTTATTAAAGCTATAACAAATAAGAATGAATTTTTAAATGAACATCTAGGTAAGGATACTTACTATACATTCATAATCAGTAACCATTCGCAAAGCACCTACTGTTGACAAAGGCTGTCTCCTTCATCAAACTTCAGTCAAGCTCCTGAGTCATCTTTTTGACTAGGACTGGCCCTTGGACTCTGTCCTCGGCCCTTCCAGTCCAGTTTAGCAAGAGTCTTCGGTTCAGGGAAAATCCCTTACTTCTGATCATTTGATCAAATTCAACATCGCTTGACCACGCCTGATACCTGACCAACCTCCTTATTCCCCCCGCCTGCCTTCAGCAACACTGCGGTCAGGTTGGCTCAGCCTGAATCCCCCCCGGACCTCGTGTTTCCTCTTAGTGATTTTCCATCCACTGACCCTCCAGCCCCCCACACCCCCTGGCTATAAATCTCCGGCTCTCCTTCTTTGTATTCAATCTCTCTCTCTCTCTCCAACCCCCCAAAACCCCACGGCAGTGCCCCTGTACAGTCGGCCTCACTGGTTTAACGTGTGTCTGGGTACCTTTTCCTTTAACACTGCGCCTCGGCTCCTGGGGGGCCCGCTTCGAGTCGCTCCCGCTCCTCACAATGACGCGGCAAGGCGGGTACCCCAGGGGCGGCCAAGTGCAAACCCAGGCAGCCCGCAGGCCGGCGCTGCGGGGAGGAGAGCGGCGGGCCTTGGGTGATGCGGGGGG
The DNA here is from genome assembly GCF_030028045.1 of Hippopotamus amphibius kiboko. Classification (NCBI taxonomy): domain Eukaryota; kingdom Metazoa; phylum Chordata; class Mammalia; order Artiodactyla; family Hippopotamidae; genus Hippopotamus; species Hippopotamus amphibius. Next base: position 5,326,558 of record NC_080202.1, on the reverse strand, counting down.
CGGGCTGGGGGGCCGTCACACCCGGCCGGAAGGGAGGAGCAGCGCCTGCAGGCGCTCCGCGCCCCGGAGGCCGCGGGGGCGTGTGTCCAGCCGCGCCGGGCGCCAGGCAGCGGCCCATCCGGGCGGCCTCCCCCCGAGGCTCACGCGCGGCCCCCGCGGACAGGCAGGAGGGAGGGGCCCTTTTCGGTCCCCGTCCGGAGACGTGGCCGGGGCGGGGGAGGGGGTCCGGCGGGGCCCGCCGGCTCGGGGGCGCAGAGCCCGGGGCGACGCCCCCTCCCGCGCTCCCGGGCACGCGGCCGCCGGCCCGACCGCCGCTCCCGGAGGCCCGGACGCAGGCGGCGCCAGGCCAGACCCCGGGCGGCCGCGTGCCGGGCCCGCCCAGCCCGCGCGCGCTCACCTCGGCCCGCGGCGCCGGCTCCGGGCGCACTTCCGGGAGACGGGCGACTGCGCGCGCCTCTGGGGCGGGGCGGGGCGGGGCTGAGGCGCGGGAGCTGGGCCGAGGCGCGGGGCGGGGCGCGGCGGGGGCGGGGCTGAGGCGCGGGCTCCAATTGGCCGTCCGGGTTGCCCCGCCCCGCCCGCGCCTCCGCGGCGCCCAGGCGGCGGTTCTGTCTTTCGTTGGAGCATCCCGCGGTTGCTCCGTCCTCTAAAGGACGGGTCGTGAGCCCCGGGTCTGGGCCGGGCCCTGGGCCAAGCACTGCCAGGGCTGCAGAGGTCGTTCCCGAGTCTCTCCCAAACCCCTCTGCCAGTCCCACACCCAGCGCCGGCGCTCTCGTCCCTTCCCCCTTGGGGGTCTCACCTCTCTCGGCCTCCCGGGCGCGTAGGATGCGCCCCGACCTCCCTCTGTGCCGCTTCGCCCGCTCTCACCTAGGCCGCATTTCGCGGGCGCTCTCCCTCCACTTCTCTCGCAGGGTTGGAGTGCCGTGGACGCCAACCTCTGCTCCCACCTGCCTCCCTCCGCCTGCCCGGCCCTCCACTCCTTCGATACGAGGTCTTCCTCGCCTTCTTCCTCCCCTTCTTCCCTTTCCCACGTGCTAAGGGTCGCCGAGCCCTATGGTTTTACCGCCCTGTCAGTCTCTCCGACACCTCCCCTCTGTCCAGTCTCTACCCCTACCTCCTTCCATGTCGTTTCTAACCGTGATAACGGCTGAAGCCCTCAGCAGTTTCAGAACTTCTAGTTTTGTCCATTTCCAGCCACACTGCGCCGGACCACACAGTCGTCTTGTGCGCCCAAGCTGTGCCGGTGTCAGGTCCAAATCTGGGAGACAGGAGTTACGCGTGTGTCATAGATGTTCGGTCTTGGGCAATCGGCAAACCGTAGAGCAGTCAAAAAAGGAGTTGCCATTTGGAGAAGCAACCCGGCCAGTGTTAGGAGGAACTGGAGACAGCTCCTCCGCGGAAACAAAGCTTCGGGCGAAAAAGATGACGGGTGGGTCATGATGCCTTCACACATCTGAAAAACTGACCAGTGGGAAAGGGATTGGGCATGTTTTTCTAGGTCCCGAGACCCACTGTGTGAAAACTACTATTTCAGCTTAACCCAGGTGGAAGTTTCCGAAGGGGACTTACATAACAATGCTGCTTCATGAGTTCCTGAGCAGAGGGAGGGGAACAATTTGTCAGAAACGTTTAGAGAGACACTTGCAGAGGGTGTTACGTCCAACACCAAGGGGCTTTGCTTCTAAGTCAAGAGGTGACCTGGTTTGGGAAGAGGAGATGATGAGTTTTTATCTTCATGATATTGGTTTTTACCTGATCAACATCCAAGGAAGATACCAGTAATTTGAAAGCTTTAATTGGGCCCACAGACCCCTCTGTGAATCTGAAGGAAGCTATAAATCTTTTCACAAGGAAAATGCACATACATATCTACACACAAAATTTTGCAAGCACGTTCAGGGAGTTCACAGAGCCCTGAAATGTGCATCTTTGGGACCCATGAACTTCAGATTGAAAACTCTAACTCTGGTAGATGGTGACACTTGGCAGTTTAATAATTTCTTTCTGAACTGGCAACTTGAGACCAAGCACGAAACTTCCCTTCTTTCTGAACAGGCTGAACGACCGAAAAAGAAACTTGAAAAGTTGGGAGATGCACCTAAGCTTAGGAAATAATGGAAAGATGTCATCTATTTCCATTTATTTATTCACCCACTCACTCAATAAGTGTTTATCAGACGCCTCCTCTGTGCCCAGTGTTGGTCCAATTGTAAACTAAACTGATAAACTCCCTGCCCTCATGGGACCTACATTTCGTGGGGAAGCCTAACCAAAAAAAAAAAAAAAAATACACAAGTAATAGTAAGTATGTTGGGTAATGATAAGTGTGGTGGAGAAAATTAAATCAAGGTAAGGAGGGGACAGGTAGTGTTAGAGATGGAGTATAATTTATGGTCAGGGAAAGTCTAACTGATAAAACAATCTTGAACCCAGACCTGGATGAAGGGACAAGGGATGTGGATAATTGGGGGAGCTTTCCAAGCAGAAGAAATAACAAATGCCAAAGCCCTGAGACAATGAGTGAAAATAAAGAACAGAAGAAGTATGAAGAGGGAGCCCTGGGACACACCTATATACATATATTCAATATATATACATTGAATATATATACATATCTATCTATATATGTATATCCAGAACACGACTGTAATTTTCAGCGATGCTTAAGGTCATACAATAGCCTACCAGGTACTTTATAGAATTTCTTAGTAGGCACATTTCATCAAAAATTGCTTAATTAGCAGATGGTATTGAAAAATGAATATGTTCTGCCAATGATGTACTTTTCCATTTGGAGGATTTGTGAAGTTTCTTTTTTCATTTATGACAACCATTAAAACTAAATGTTGGGGGAGAAAAAGAAAAAGAAAACTAAAGTTAGAACCAGACCTGAAAAAATTTCAGTATAATGAGAGTATTAAACCAAGATTTGCTCAAATAATGAGGCCTATTCAATCTCATTTTAAGTGGGAACTTTATTCAATAAGTAGAATAAATATTTTGAAATATTTTTTCATCCTTACCTTAGTGTTTTTTAACTTTTATATTCACATGTTTTTTTCCACATTTTATTATATAGAATACGTAGACAAAAAAAATGTATATTATTTATTAATAAATACATATACAAATACAGTAGTGCCTCTCTAGCCTCGAAATAGTTTTAAAGAGTGCTTGATCAAAAAAATATAGTGGGGACTTCCTAGGTGGCACAGTGGTTAAGAATCCTCCTGCCAATGTAGGGGACACGGGTTAGATCCCTGCTGCAGGAAGATCCCACATGACACAGAGCAACTAAACCCATGCGCCACAACTACTAAGCCCACGAGCCACAGCTATGGAGCCCATGTGCTGCAATTACTGAAGCCCGCGCACCTAGAGCCTGTGCTCCACAACAAGAAAAGCCACCGAAATGAAGCCTGCGCACCACAATGAAGAATAGCCCCCGCTCACCACAACTAGAGAAAGCCCATGTGCAACAACGAAGACCCAACACAGCCAATAAATAAATAAATTTTTTCTTTTTTAAAAGAAGTGTAGTGACCACTGCTCTAATTCAGGGCTTCTGAAATGTGGCTGCACATCAGACTCACACAGAAGGGTATGTTAAGCCCAGATTTTTTGCTTTCTCCTCTGATCAGATTCTCTGAGAAGTGGGGCCTGGAAATATGATTTTTTAACAAATTTCCGAAGTGATGCTTTTGGCATTGATCTGAGCATTACAACGCAAGGTGAATAATGAATCTAAAATCTTGTTAGTTGCCAAAACTTATGGGCAGGAATGATGATCACACACTTGACTGGTAACCGGGATGCTTTTGGAAGAAGCTGAAACAAAACAAGCTTTCAGTGCTGACTTTTATCCATGAACTCAGCACAGAAATTCCTTTAATATAATAGCTCAGTCACCTTTCCATGCCTCTTTAGCTATCTCAGCAGTAAATGAGAGATGTAGTATCACCTACTTCTTAAGATTGTTAAAAGAACTGAGTGAGATAATGTATGTAAAATGCCCAGAACAGTTTCCTAGCACATAGTAACATTACACTGCTACTAATATCATAGTTTCTAAATACCATCCATTTTAGGATACAGATTCTGGGCGAGAATGTTTATAAAAAATTATTATATCTGAGCATAAACGTTGTTTTTACCACACTGTTTTTGCCAGTGTGTTTCAACATAATGTTCAGCTATCCAAGAAGAAAGAAATAATTTGTAACTATTAGAAATGTGACAAAAGTCTCAACTAAATGAATTTAGTTATATAAAATGTGACCCATTCTGCAATCATTTAATAAATATTTATGTATAATATATATATATTTTTTTCAGATTAAAAGTTAACGCAGAGGAAAACTATGGACATTATCTCACAGAGATACCTATCTACTACTGATGTAGCTTTCTATGATGGGCCAATCTTTATTTTCTTCCTGCCTTTTAGGGTCTGCCTGTGTCTCTGAGCTTAATCTCTGTGCTTGCAGATATCAAGATTCCAGCTTCCCCCTTCAAGAAGGACATTAGGGTTTTAAGCACAGAGCCTAAAGTTTACTGAATGCTGGGATCTCACCTCGTGAGTACTTTCCTTAAATGTTGATGCGTCTCTCTTCCGTGCCAGAAAAAAAGCTCTTGCCTCCAGGTACAGATTTGGAAAACTTCTAAACTCTGTAGATGGTTCTTTTTATTTTCTTTTGTTTTTAAATTAATTTATTTATTATTTTATTGGCTGTGTTGGGTCTTTTTTTGCTGTGCGCGGGCTTTCTTTTTTTTGGTTGTGGTGAGCGGGGGCTACTCTTCGTTGTGGTGCGTGGGCTCCTCATTGCCTTGGCTTCTCTTGTTGCGGAGCACGGGCTCTAGGCACGTGGGCTTCAGTAGTTGCAGCACGTGGGCTCAATTGTTGTGGCTCACGGGCTCTAAAGCACAGGCTCAATAGTTGTGGCCCACGGGCTTAGTTGCTCCGCGGCATGTGGGATCTTCCTGCAGCAGGGATCTAACCCGTGTCCCCTGCATTGGTAGGCGGATTCTCAACCACTGCGCCACCTAGGAAGCCCTCTTTTCTTTTTTTTAATTTTACTGAAGTATAGTTGCTTTACAATGTTGTGTCTGCTGTCCCGCAAAGTGATCGGATATACATATATATACATTCTTTTTCATATTCTTTTCCATTATGGTTTATCACAGAATATTGAATATAGTTTCCTGTGCTATACAGTAGGACCTTGTTGTTTATTCATTTCATATATAATAGTTTACGTCTGCTAACCCCAAACTCCCAATCCATCCTTTCCCCATCTCCCTGCCCCTTGGCAACCACAAGTTTGTTCTCTATGTCTGTGAGTCTGTTTCTGTTTCATAGATATGTTCATGTGTGTCACATTTTAGACTCCACATATAAGTAATACCATGTAGTATTTGTTCTCTTTCCACTTTGCTTAGTATGATACATAGATGATTTTGTGTGTGTGTGAGCAAAAACACTGTTGAATGAATTCTAGAGATGTATATACATAGGCTATGTACATTTACACATATTTGTAAGTAAAGGAAGGTTTTCATCACATTGTTGACAAGAGCATAAGACTGAAAATAAGCTGAATATCCATCACGAGGAACATGATTACATTAGAACACATTCAATTTATTTAAAAAAACAATCTTGTGTAAAGGGGGACAAGAAATCAAGTTTGATACATAGATGATTCGTCATCCCATTAACTGACCAGGGGTCCTGTAAAGCTTGGAGAGTTCTATTTGGTTAGCCATTTTAGAGAGAACAAGAGGCCTCAGACTCCCTTAACATTCCATCACCCAGAATTCTCCTTCTTTGGTCCCTTAGGGGCCTCATCTTGACCCTTGTTACTGACTTCTGCTTTCCACACGGTCACTTGTGCCTTCCCCTCCGGCCTCCTTCACTTCAAGCTGCTTGATCCCTTGCTGAGCGGACGACCCTGCCGGCTTTGGACAGCCAGCCCCTGCCCTTGCTGAGTCTCTGACATTTCCCTCTTCTTGACGGCCAGGGCTCCTGAAAACCCCATCATCATCAAGCAGTGGGAGGCCCATCTGTCCCTGCTGTCGGATGCGAGGGATGGCTGGACCACTGCCCGAGCTGAGCTTCTGCTTGCTCTGGGTTTTTCCGATTGAACTTTCCGCCCTCTGACAGAAGCTTCCAGGAGCATGTGGTGACTCTTGAAGGGCTCGAGATCAGTAAAACAAGCAAGCTTTTTCTTCCTCTGTGGAGCCAGCAAGACGGGTGCGTCATCTGTCCCTGCTAATTAGCAAAAAGGGTCTGAAGGTGGGGAACACCCAGAGAGAAAGGGATTGGGATTAACCAGACACCGGGGTTTAAAAGAAGACACACAAAAAAACTATTTTCCAGAATGTAGTCTATTCATTATGTGGTATTAGGAGACCAGGGAGTAAGTTAATTGGCAGCAGTAGTCTGTCTTGGGAGGTCTTGGTGGGCCACTGCAGAGAGATTGAGGCTGCCCGTGGAGACGGGCAGAAGAAACAGCACTTGGCCAAAGGCACAGACCATAATCTCAGCTTGGAAGAAGCTGGGTTACCGAGAGTTAGGCAGAGAGTGCACTCATTCAAGCTCGCAGAATTTTACCCACGAGCACTCCTTGCCTTTGCTGCTGTGGTGGACCCTCCAAACCAGGAGCTGGAAAGTGGCAGTGTGTGTTTCGTTTGGCAAGCACAAGGTTTTAAACTCTTATTTTGAATGTGAACGCCTTTTATGGTATGTGGTATATCTTGACCATCTCTGTATATCAAGTCTCTTTCCGTTTTCCAGGACTTTAACCTGGACTCTGAAGGAGTTTGAACAGAATTGCTCAGTAAGATTCTCCAGAAGTCAGAGGAGATGATAGCGTGGTGATGCCCACCTTGGATTCTGGGATTCTGGAGCTCACTGGGGATGCCCGAGGGCTCAGCATTCAGGGGAAGAGGCAAGGCTGACCACTGCTGCCTGGGGAGGGCGCTGCCCCTCCACCCCCAGAGCACTTGTCCTGTGCTTGTCAGTCTGTCTCCACCAGGCACCAGCATCTAGGAACTGTCCTTCCCCAGGTCCCCGTTATTCAGGGCAGCTCCCAAGAGAGAAATATGAAGGAATCAGTCAAGAACCATGGACAAGAATTTAGCCTAGGTGTATTGTAACTGTGTTTTCAGGACCAAAATTCAGATCTCATGGTCCAAAACTGGGAACATAGTGTTTGAATCATTACTGTCCTGGAAGATTCATGATTTATGAGCACTAGAGCTGTCTAGAACTCATCCAGAGTCCTCCGGAGTGGGTGGGGGCAGAGAGAAAGAAGGAGTTAGAATCTCAAGTCCTACCTGGGAGAGTAAGACCCTTGTCTTATGGATACACTCTCTTATAAACTGGACTTCTTTCTCCATGAAGAATGATCTTGGATTTCCTCCACGTACCTGAAAACATGTGTATTCAAGGAGACATGGTCTGGTGTAGACAACCTTGTCTGTGAGCCTGTGTGTCCCTCCAGGGCTACCCCTAGAACTACCCAGACCATGCATGGATGCAGGAGGACAGTTGCGTTCAGGGCAACTACATCCAATTAGTATCATTTGGACCTCGTGAAACAGTGATGTGAGTCCTCCTGAAGTCCCCGTAGTGTCCTGTGGTCCTCCATGACCAGATGCTACCAGCTCTGTGTCATCATACATTCCTGAGCATTTAAGATCATGTCTCCTTGCTCCAGCCTGGCTGAGAGGGAGAAGAAACATGAAATCCCTTAACTTGGCTTCCTGAAAACCACTGAACTACACCAAACTGTCTAAAAATATATTCCCAGATTCTAACACACAGACTTGTGAGATGGGAGGGGGAAAAAATCTGCTAAAATGTGGCTTATATATGTAACATCAGGAGAGAGTAGTTTAGAAATGACTAAAAGAATTTCATTTTTCTTTGACTGCACATGTGGCTTGGGTTTAATTATAGACCAAAAATAGTGTGAAAGTTCTACAGTAGCACCTGTCGAGAATAGGTTAGAATAGACAGAGAGAAATGGGAAGGGTAGCTTAACAAAACTTTATTTTCAGGCTTAAAGATAACCAATAAAGACTTTTAAGTAAAAAAAGTACTATCAAAAATTTTACTCTATTGGTCTAGTAATGAATATTCACTGAACAAATTCTTACAGGATTATCATCTATGTATCTTGCAATTCGTTGCTGTTCAAGTAGAATCTGAGCAGAGAATAGAAATTCAGTACATTTATTTTCTGTTCAATAAAGAGAAAAAAAGAAAAACATTTTGGTAAGGAAAATAGAATATATAAAAAAACATATTTTTATAAAACAGGCTTCAAAAATAATTTGTTTCTGATTAATTTTTAAATGGAACTGCTTAAAAACATAAATATATGGTAAGAAATACTTTGTAACTCATAAAAGAATGCTTGTTGCAACAACAAAAGGACAGCTATCATTCTTGATTTAGCTACATATTAAATGATTTTCATTAGGTATTACATTCACAATATTCACAATTCATAAACTACCAAAGGTTTATTATCAAAAGATTTTCTCTAAATCCTGTTGCCCAATCACCTACACGGAGAACGGAAAGATGCATAAAACAGACAGGAAGTGGTAAAATTCTAGTTCTTTATGAAATTGTAGTTCTTTATAACAAATTTTGATGCAGTAGTATGTGAAAATCTTACAACTCTAAGTTGGTGCTGGAATGTACCTATGTGTTTTGAGCTATCAGGAGCTGTCTTTATCTAAGAGCTAAGACAGCATCAGGGAGAGGATGACTTTAGATGAACGAACTGAGGTTAAAGACGACCTTTCTTCAAACTAATGGGAGCTTGTGTATGAGATAATTCATATGTTAGAAATGTCAACAGAAAAATATATGTATCAGTTTTTAAAGGAAAATATATACCATTATTATTTAAATGCATACTACTCTAATTATGAATGAGACTTGGAATCATTGGTTTAGAAGCCATTTATATTTATTTGTTTTTTACTCATTTTTTTTTCTATTGCATTGTTGGTGTTCATTTATTGGTTAATAGGTTCTTTAGAGATATAAATAAATATACCTTTATGTATTACAGAGAAACATATGAAGTACTGCTAGGGTACAATGAGGTACAGTTTTCAGAGATGTATTTCTGACTAATATAAGGTAAGTTATATTTTTCCTAAGTGTCTACTTAATCTTTTTGTAAAACCCAATTCAGACATTTTGTTCTTGTGACATCTTCTCTCCTGCTCATTAATATTTTTGTGCTGTGTATAGAGTATAATTTTATTGTTAATTCCTATTATTAATTCAATTTTTTTTCAATATTCTAAAAATAGAGAATTTCCTATGTGTCCAGCATTAATTTTTTTGTTAACCTATGTTGCTGATAAAATGCTTCATCCACTACCAATAGAATTTAGTTACTGATTTCTGATGGTTAGAATAGGCCAACAAATTTGTTTGTACCTCTTAGAAAAGGGCACAACTTCCTTGAGCTCTGATTGGTAGATTTGATGTGGACTAATGTACCAAAAGTGAGTGATCTATGGTCACAGGAGTTTATGTTGTGGTGGTTCCTCTTGAAATGAACACGTTTAATTTTTAGTTTATAAAATATGCAGTCTGCCAATGTCTAATTCAGTGGCTACTATAGATGAAATGAAATGCTGTAATAAAAAAGATAATAAGTGTTGCCTAAGAGGTGGAGAAACTAGGACACTCATACACTGCTGGTGGAAATGTAAAATGGTATAGGCCACTTTGGAGAAGAGTCTGGCAGTTCCTTAAGTAGTTAAACATAGAGTTACTGTATGACCCAACAATTCTACTTTTAGGCATGTACACAAGAAATTTGAAAACATATGTGCACGCAAAAACCTGTACACCCATGATCATAACAGCACCATTCGTAGCAGCCAAAAAAGTAGAAACAACCCAAGATGTCCATCAGTGGGCAAATGAATAAACAAAATGTGGTATACCCATCCAATGGCATCTTATCCAGCCATGAAAAGGAGTGAAGTTCTTTTTTTTAAATTCATTAATTAATTTGCTGCATTGGGGTCTTCATTGCTGCACGCGGGCTTTCTCTAGTTGTGGTGAGCAGGGGCTACTCTTTGTTGTGGTGCACGGGCTTCTCATTGTGGTGACTGCTCTTGTTGATTAGCACAGGCTCTAGGTGTGCAGGCTTCGGTAGTTGTGGCATGCAGGCTCAATAGTTGTGGCTTGCGGGCTTAGTTTGCTCTGTGGCATGCGGGATCTTCCCCAGACCAGGGATCAAACCTGTGTCCCCTGCGTTGGCAGGTGGATTCTTAACCACTGTGCCATCTGGGAAGCCCCAGGAGTGACGTTCCAATACAAGCTACGACATGGGTGAACCTTAAAAATATCATGCCAGGTGGAAGTAGCAGGATATGAAAAGCCATGTGTTATATCACCATCTAGGATAGGCAAATCTATGAGAACAGAAAGCCGTGTCGATTAGTGGTTGCCTAGAGCTGGAGGTAGGGGTGGTCAGGGCCAATTGAAAGGGACTGCAAATAGTATGGAGTTTCTTTTAGGGGTGGCAAAAATGATCCAACTTAGATTATTGCTATGGTTGCATAAGTGTCTATATACTAAAAACTACTGAATGGTACATTTCAAATGGGTGAATTTTATAATATGTGGGTTATAGCTCAATAAATCTGTTACCAAAAAACCCGCAAAATGAAACAAAAGCAATGTTATTAAATTCAAGCCAGATATTGTTACTTAATCTAAAAAGCAAAAACAAAAATGAAACAAAAACCACAATATCCTCCCTTAAGTAATTATTAATCGCTACAATCTTGAGTGAGCCAGGTTGCCTGCTGTGGTCTCATCTAAGTCCACAATTGACATGTGCCCCTGCACAAGAGGACCCTGCATGGCTTTACCCTAGGAGATTCCTTTCTTTTGGATGAGAGGTTTCAATCTGATTTTTATAAGATACCTACTCTATTGGATTAAATTAGTTAGACATTAATACTTAGTTTACTTTCTTTATAATTTTGCTCTAGGGCAGTATAATTTACCAATGTGTTTAATTTTTGTGTGTTTTTTATTGTGTTTTTTTCATTTTCCCATAATATTTTATGAAAAATGTCACACATACAGTTGAAAAAATTTGTAGTTAACCTCAGTCTACCCACTACTTCAATTTGAGCCTTAACATTCCACTCTGCTTGTTTTAGCACATATCTATCCATCCATCCATCCCTCCAAGCTTCCATTCACCCATATTTTTTTTCCTGACGCATTTCAAAGAAAATCGCAGGTATCAGTACATGTCCTCTTGAAGACTTCAACATTCAGCTCAGTAGCCTGAGTTCAGTGTTTGGTTACTGTTTCTTCTTTTGATATATAATTTACATACATTGAAATGCACAAATCTTGTGCATATATTTGCTGCATTTTGACAAATGCATAAACTCATGTAACCCAAGCAGTTATCAGAGCATAGAACGTGACCATCACCTTGGAAAATTTTCCTCTGGCCCCTTCCCAGCCAATCGCGCTGAATTTCCTGTTCTCCCCCACAAAAGTGCCCACCGTCCTCCCTCTCTCTATCTCTTTTTTCCCTTTTAGTTTCATCTTGTTTTTTAAAAAGCAGTGACGACAGATCTACAGAACACATAAGATGAGGACAGGCTCTGGGTGTAGCCCTGGCAGATGAGAACTGTATCATCCTGGATGAGAACTGTATCATCCTGGATGAGAACTGTATCATCCCGGACTATATTTGTACCTGGTCAGACCATTGCTGACATTTACTATCAATAATACCCCTCACAGTGGTAGTGACTTAGAATGAGGTATCTCCATGTTTCAAAAAATTCTTACAAATAATGTTGTGATGAACATTTGCCTATAAGTCTTCATATGCATGTATGATTATTAATAGTCAAATTCATATTTCCTTTTACCTGAAGCAGACTGAACCTTGGTTCTTTTGATGGAATGAACTTCTCACATTCCTTTCATTTCCAATTAAGTGCGATGTTCACCTGATATCCAGAAACCTGCACAGAGGCAACATGGGTCATTGGATGGACTGGTCCTGAACCCCCAGTGATCTGGGGATGGATAGGAGGTGGCTTTTGCTCAAAGCCGAGTGCTGAGCCCCCATACGGACTATCAGGTGCTTGTTACAGCCAAAGAGAGGTGCCTGACCCTTCTTCTAACTTTCTCAGAGACTGAAATTGGGGTTCTAAGGTGAAATGCAATTGCAACTCACTTTTGCCTTATTTGGAATGTGAAGAGAAAACTGCCCTCTTAATGTAACCGTTGAAACATGTGTTAAGAACAAGCAAGCTACTGATACATTTCTAAGCAAAGGTGCTCTAAGCAGGGGTACGCAGATGTCCCTCTGACCTCCTCATACGTTGCTCATAGCAGCGGTCTTACTCTGTCATTCCCGTCCTCTTCAGTGGGAGGGAAACGTCATTACATGGAAAAGTCAAGGACTTCAGGCCCATGTGGGGGTTTTCTCAAGAAGCTCTTATAAATGTGAATTTGCTGGTTATGCCTAATTACCTTCTCCTCTCCCCAAGGATTATGCCAGCTACTAGCATATTACCGAAAAGGCTGCACTTCTTTTAAGTGATTCATTATTTTGAACCATGTATGGGTTTGTTACAGCTGTCATGACAACGTACCCCAGACTGGGAGGCTTAACTCATAGAAACGTATTTTCTTACAGTCCTGGAGGCTGAAAGTCCAGATCAACGTGTCAGCAGGGGTGCTTCCTTCTGAGGCCTCTCTCCTTGGCTTGTAGACGGCCGTCTTCACACAGTCTTCTCTCAGTGTGTCCTGTTCTCCTTATAAGGACACCAGTCATATTGGATTAGGGCCCAATGTGACCTCATTTTACCTTAATTACCGCTTTAAAGACTTGTCTCCAAATACAGTCACATTCTGAGGTCCTGTGGGTTACGACTTCAACATGTGAATTCGTGGGCGGCACAATTCCGTCTACAACAAACCATAAAACACAAAAAATATACCAGAAAAATACGAGCATAAGAGAAAGTAAGAAGCTCACAGCTTCATCAATTTGAACAAATCAAGATCCTTTCTTGTTTTCGCCCAAATGTAGATCTAGTTGATGGTTCTTAGCCCAGGTTCTTGTGCACTAGTTCACAGTGCTAACAGCAATCCAAGTATACTGTCAGTTTTATTACAAACTCACCATTAGGCATTATTAAACACAATTAGTTACATATTACTCTTTTTTTTTTTTTTTGGTCTGAAAGCATCCTTTATTTCTGCTTTCATTAGACACTTTTTTTGTCCCATTTTATCTTATTTTCTTAATTAAAAAAATTTTTTTCATCAGGCTGCAGATGTAGGATTACCAGACATCAAATAGTTCTATTTGAGCACTTTCAGGTTTTTCATTGAATTATAGTTGATTTACAATGTTGTATTAGTTTCTGGTGTACAGTAAAGTGATTCAGTTTTATATATGTGTATATATATTCTTTTTCATGTTCTTTTACATTATGGTTTATTACAGGATATTGAATCTAGTTCCCTGTGCTACACAGTAGGACCTTGTTGTTAATCCACTTTATATATAATAGTTTGTATCTGCCAATCCCAAACTGCTCATTTATTCCTCCCCTACTCCCTTTCCCCTTTGATAACCATGCCTATGAGTCTGTTTCTGTTTTGTAAATAAGCTCATTTGTATCATATTTTAGATTCCACAGTATATTTACTCTTTTAGTTCAGCTTTCCTGAATGAATTTCCTAGGTTGAACGTTTTCCTTTAGGTTTATTTGTTACGTGTATTTTTAATTCAAGTTCATTAAACTGTATTGGGTCAATGTTTTTCTTTCTTGATTAAACTCTTTTTGAACCATCTTAAATGTAACCTATACAATCTAAAATAATATTGGAAAACTATATGGTTTAAAACATTTTTTTTCCTAGTAGTTGCCTAATCTCTAGTATTGCTTCTAGGATTTCTATTAAATAATAAGTTTCTATTAAAGAAATATCTATGGTTGGAAAAGGGGGCTAGTAGCACTTTACGTAAGACTGTAAGTATATCAATTGTGCACATCAAAGAATGGGGGAGGGATGCTTATGGTACTTATGGGCGTGGGTAGACTAGAAGTCCTCCAAGCCATTTCTTGGTACCACTCCAAAACCCAGGGAACTGCAAATGAGAAATGAGATGACATACACAACAGTGACATTTAGACAACAGGAACTGGTTGCTAAACCTACTGGCAGGTACTGGAATAAAGTGTCAGACAATTGATCAAATAGAACTATTTGGTGTCTGGTAATCCTGCATCTGGAGCTTGATAATGACATTTGGTTTGTTTGCCAGAAAACTGTGAGGTTGTTGATGCCTTTTCCCAGTACATTAAAGTGCCAAAGGCAGTGGAAATGCAAAACTATTACATAGGGGTGGAGGGGAAGGGTCCCTCTTTTTTTCCATCAATCTTTGCTAATCACTGGCAAGTTGTGTTGATGTTTTGAGAGAAGAATTTCATTTGACTTTTGATACTAACCCATCCAGGCACTAAAATATAAACCTCAGAGAAAAGAAAGTCATCTTCCAATCTGTACCTCCAAAGAAGGGAATTTAGGGAGCCTCAACGCCTCCTCTTCTCTGTCATTTGTTGCTTCTCTTCCCGTCAGCCTCATGCCAAAGGTGTCTGTACTCTGGGCTGGACAGCCTGGACGGGAAACTTTCCTTCCGGGTTCTGATTAGGATTTCCCAGGACCAGCAAGAGCAAGCTGGGACATTGATTCCCAGATGGGAATTTGGCAATGTTTACAATGACCTGGAATTGGAGATACAGCTCTGCCAGCCAGGCCCTCAGAGGAGAGTTCTGGCAGGCTGGAATGTGAGGCCCTCCACTTAAGCACACCTGCCTGCTCGCACCTTCAATTTACCTTCACTTTACTTTCCCTAATCCCTGTCTCTAGGCACTGAGAGCAATCAAGATGACAGCTGAGGTTGGTTTTGGAGCAAGAAGGCAGGTTTCTGTTGATGGAGGACACATCCGCAACATGCTACAAGGAAGTTTCAGCATAGATAAGGTCTGTGTGCAAGGATGTACTGGTATAGATTGCTCAATGCTTCCAAAGGGCAAGAAACATCCAGCTCCATGGTTTAGACTACTTGGCATGGTGTATAGCTGGTCATTCTATATATAAATGAGACTTACCTCTGCCATTAGAGAGCCATACCTTACCATCACATTTCTATTGGTCCACAAACCCCTAGCCTCACAGAGGACTTTTTTTTTTTCTTTTAGCTGCTGCTTAAGAGAAAGAAAAAAAAAATCAGTCTCTTTGCCAAGCACTGGAAGAAAACTGATTTTGTTCTATGAGGTTGCCATCTTATATAATTCATATATAAATTATATAATTCACATGGCTGGTCTTACAAGGTGTAGAGGAGGTGGAAGAGAATCCGGTGTGTATTTAGGGGAAGACAGTGATGTAGATAATGTATTTTGGTAGGCCAGGGAGCTTGGGTGCTTAAGACACTGTTTTTCAAATTTCACGTGCATACAGATTACTTGGGGATGTTACTAAAATGCAGTTTCTGATTCAGTCCTCTTGGGATGATGGGTCCACTGACGGTACTTTCAGTAGCATTCCTTAGGACCTTCCAGTGCCGTGCAGAGGCTTGGGGTGTTCGGCAGGGCCTAACAGGAGCTCCAGGTGGAACCACAGCTAGAGCCATTTCCCCTCGGGAAGTGCCGTGTCGGAGACTGGACGAGAAGCACGACCTCTGCGACCGTTTCAGTGTTACGATTCTGGTTTTGGGTTCTGAGATTCCAACAAGGGGCTTCTTAAACTTTTGGGGTCACGGACCTCTGTAGGAATGATAAAAGCTATGTACCCTCCTATGCCCCAAATGCACACACTGCTCACCCAGCAAACCGCTTTAGGGCCGGCCGCGGGCCCGCAGTCCCGGGGCAGGGCTCCTACCGGCCTCTCGGGTCGGACACCGGCGACCCGAGCGGCCCCGCATCTGGCGAGGGCGGGGGCGTGTCCAGGGCGTGTCCGGAGGCGTGTCCGGGGCGGGCCCGAGGCGGGCGCCGGCCCCGCCCCCCGGCCCCGCGAGAGGCCGAGCTTGCTGCATTGCAGCCGCCGCGGCGCCGCTCGGCTCCTCACTCCCAACAATGGCGGCTCCGAGCCCGAGCGGCGGCGGCGGCGGCTCCGGGGGCGGCAGCGGCACCCCGGGCCCCGTGGGGTCCCCGGCGCCCGGCCACCCGGCCGTCAGCAGCATGCAGGGTAAGGAAGGCGGCGGCGCCGAGACCCCGGCCCGCCCCGGCGCGGCCGCCGGCGGCGTCGCGGCCTGTCCCCGCGGCCGCCCCCGGGCCCGGCTGAGGGAGCCGCCGAGCTGCCCGCGCCGGCCCGCCGCCCGCCCGCCGCCCGCCCGCGCGGCTTCCCCGCTTCCCGCCCCGGCCCGGGCTCGGCCTGGCTCCGGGCGGCGGGCCGCGCAGGCCCGGGCCGAGGCCTCCGCCCGCGCTCGGCCCCCGGGGCCCACCTGGCGCGGGCCCGCCCCCGCCGCCGCGGCCGTCGCTCACCTGGCGCGCCCCGCCCGCCTTTCCGGGAACCGCGGCCGGGCGGGGGCGGGAGGCGGGAGGCGCCCGGGGCCTGGCCCGCGAGTCCGGGGCGGCGAGGGCGGCGGCGGCAGCGTCCGGGCCCCGCGCCCCCCGGCCCTGCCGCCCTCGCCGCCGCCGCGGGGCCGGCTCAGGGCCGTCTCGGTTCCCCGCGGCCCCGCCGGGCCCGGCCGCCGTGCTGACCTCTGGGCGGCCCCGCCGGGCCCTAGGCGCCCAGGCTTCGGCGGGGGGGGGGCCCTCTGCGCGCGGGGCGGGGCGGGCGGGGGGCGCTCGGGCCCGCGCCGCCCGCGAGGCGAGGAAGGGGGCGGCCCGCGGCCGGGGCGGGGGGCGGGGGCGGCGTGCTCGGGCCGGGCGTGCCCGCGGCAGGTAGCGTCGCATGCCGACCGAATAAATAATGAAATAAAGCAGAGGGAATTCGGTGTGAACGGAGAGCTGCGGGGCGTCGAAAGGCAGGGAGGGGCCGGAGCGGGCCTGGGTGGGGGCCGGACGCGTGAAGCCCTTCGAAGTCCTGCCTTTCCTCTCCGGCACGGCTTCTCATTAGCTCGGGGTGGCTCTCGACACGGGGTGGTCGGGGGGTGTTGTGAAAATACCAGGCCCCAACCCATTAGGAACCGTTTCTCTGAGTTTCCTGGGGAATTTTGAGTAGTGATGTTATTTCTGAAAACAGGGAATCTCAGACATCCGTTGACAACTTTCGCAAAGTGCTTGCGTTGAATTATTAGCAGCATCAGTTGGGGTACCTTTCCTGGTCCCTGTGACCGTGGTTGCTCTTTGATTAAAATCTTCCGACAGGGCTCTGAGGTCTATCTTAACCGTGTGGCTGGTGAGGTTTGACGTTTATGGAGTATTTCGGGTTGATGAGAGTGTGATTCAGGAAGCAGAGACAGGGTTCATTCATTTCTGTATCCCTGTCCCCTCCGCATGGAGGATACGTGAAGAACAGTGATAGATATACAGACAGGGTGATGTCAGAGCTCAGAGGACACTTTCTGTGCAGGCCCTCAGATAATTAATTCACATTGAATTAGTTATTGGATGCCACCGTGTTGCATAACATACAGATGAAGTACAGGATGGGTTTCCTGATCTTCCAGCTCTACAGTCTGGTTTGTCTTATGGTGTTAGAGTCCAGCCTCCCTTAATTCACCTACCAGATCTTTGGCTTTGGATCAGACTTCACATCCTTAGAAGATGTTTGTAAATACCACTCCCCCCCACCCCCCAACGCGGTCACCTGCCACCCCGGAGCACCGTCTCTCTGGGATTGTTAATGGCCAGGCTCTTTCCGGTAGCAGCGTTCACCTGTGGGACGGGTAGAATACGTGTCAGGTAACAGACGTTGGCAGTCCTTCCGTGTGAGAAGCACTGTGGCGGGCACTGGATCACCCTGCACACATTCTTGCCTTGAGGTTTGTGGTCTAATAATGGTCTCAGTAGAGAATTATTGTTATTATTATTTTTTAGTTTCATAATGCTTGAGTTAAGTCAGAGCTCTGAAGTCTTGGATTTGAATCCCCTCACTGGGACTTAAGAATTTTGTGACAGGAATTTGTGGCAAGATACTTAAGCTCTCCAAGCCTGAGTTTCTCAGTTGGAAAGTAGGAGTACTGCTTACCTTACAGCAGCTTTGAGAATGCACGTAAACTGTGGGCTTGACACACAGTAAGGATGTGATGGGTACGTGTTAGTTATCATCAGGGTTAATGGCACCAGTACTCTTATTTGTAATGGTCTAATTAATTGTTTCATTATTAGCAGATGAGTCCGTAACCCCTCATGATCCGTCAACACAGTTTCTTTAACTTCGTTATGACTGGGTCCTACCCTTTTCTCTAACCTGTTTACTTCCATTTTTCATTATTGAGCGTTTCTGTTCAGAATATTCTTTTAAAAAAAAAATTGTATTTGTTTAAAAACGTTTTTGGCCACACCATGCAGCTTGTATGACCTTAGTCCCCCAACCAGGGATTGAACCCAAGCCCTTGGCAGTGAGAGCATGGAGTCCTAACCACTGGACTGCCAGGGAACTCCCTGTTCAGAATATTCTTGCTGAGTCTTTATTCTACCTGGGCTGTGCCATGTACAAGCTCTGTGACCTTGGGGGAAGTTTCCGACCTTTTCCGAACTCATCTGTTGCTAATTTGTTAAAATAGGGATGATAGTTACCTTGCAGGGGCGTCCTGAGAGTCACAGTGTTAGGTTACTGTGCACGCAGTGCTCTGGAGACTGTAAAATCTATACGTATGTAAGGACTGCTATTAGGTATGGTTATTTAAATGCTTTAGTTAGTAGTCCCTTAAAATGTAATAGATTTAAAAAAAAAGTAATAGATTAAAAAAATCTGATAGAACACAAGAAGTTAAATTTATTATAGAAGACATAAAGCAGGGAAAAATAAAACTTTTCCTTAAACTTTCCTTGGGTAGCTGAGAAATGTCAGTTTTTAAAAAAATGGTTAGAACAGTTAAAATCTATAATTGAGTCTGAAGAACAGGGAGGCATTTGTAAAATACTTGTTACAGGAAATAGTTATAATCTATATGTTGTAGATGCCTCTGATTCTCTGATCTAGGTGGTGGTGTTTGTTGTTTTTTTCTTTTTGAGTCTCAAATATAGATGTATAACAGAAAACTTATGGACTGGTCCATTCCCTACCCATTTACGCTCAGCTGAACATTTTATAAATGTCAATTTAAGTGAACAGATGATAGCTTGATTCTACTTTTAACAAATATAAAAAATAATGTACAGCATAGAAACTATAGTTAATAATAGTGTATTGCATATGAAAGTTGCTAAGAGAGTAGATCTTAAAAGTCTCCCCACAAGAAAAAAAGTATTCAACTATGTTGGTGACAGATGTTAACTAGACTTACTGTGTGGTGATCATTTTGCTATATGTGCAAATAGCCAATAAAGTTGTACACCTGCAGCTAATATAATGTATGTCAAATAAAAAAATTTACAAAATAAAAGAAAACCCACACACAGAGCTTTCAAGTGTAATGAAATATATCTCTTAAGAAAAAGTGAAGATTTAAAATCACTATACTTTTTTCTCCCAATAATATTTGAATATACAAAATTAGTATGAAATGCCCTATTTGTACTTATATCTTACTGTCTATTTTTACCATTTAGTCTGTGGTTTTCAAAAACTGTAGAAGGGTGCCCTTATGCTAATTTAAAGACTGAATTGTGTGGACAGTGGGTAAGTTTCCAAACCCTAGAATTGCTTTCCTTTCCCAGTATGTTGCACACTGTTTCTTTCACCATTTATTTGACATAACCTAATAAACTCCAGCTCAAGAAATTGGTCCCCCCTCAAAGCACATATTGCATTTCTCTATGTTCCCTTAAAAAGGAGAGCAACCCTAGTATTAAAAGTAAAAAAGGTGAAAAAATACTTTCAGGATACTTATTTTCTCATTTTCCTTTAATGTCCCTTATCAGAGTGAGCATGCTTTGAGACTTATTTAAGATGGGATATTAGTAAACCCTGTATTTTGAGTCATGTTTCTTTTTTTGTAAATTTCCCTTTTTCTCACTCCATTTCTATTACCTAATTTGAGAAGCTGGATTGACTTGGACCCATAGAATTTTTCTTATTTTTAGGGGTCTGGAGATCAAAATCAACTCCATCTCACATGATTCAGGTCAGTCTCCATCTCTAGGCGGCAGAGGCAGCTCACATGATACAACCTGAGGAAGTTTAATTCAGATTGAAAATTAAGAAGGGAAACTAATAGTTAACACAGGTCTGTTTTCACTGTCTTTACTCAATTTGATGCTCATAACTGCTCTTTAAGGGTAGATGGGCGTGATCCCCTTTCACAGATTAGGGAACTGACATTTAAGTTAAGGAATTTGCCCTAGTTGTGGTGGGTTTTAATCCACCTGGTGACAGGCAGCCTTTGCTCTTCTTTCTACCCAGGTTCACACGGCTTCTCCAAGCTCTAAGTCATTTCCGCCACTGAGGTCTGAGAGAAGAATCTTTGCCAGAAGTGATGCAGATTCAGGAATAGAAGGAAGAGATTATTTTAGGTTTCAGTCAGCGGGTGGAAGCTGTACGCATCCAGCCATGTTTGCGTTGATTTTGGAGCCTCAGGGCTTCCCGATGCCCCTTTGTGTTGCAGAGTTGTGAACTTGCTGGGGAGTTTACCCTGGCACTTTGAATTTGGGGGCATTTTGATTGGGAATCTGCAAGTAAGTAGAAAACTTTAATTAGTTGTCGGCCCAGGAGGCCAGTATCCATTTGAAAGGTAATAGAACTCTTTCAACACTAAACATAATGTAGAAGAGGCACACATTTAGCGTAAGAGTTAATAGCATGTGTTGCCATCATGGCTGAATCCGTCATCTGGGCAACTTACAGTCCTGCTAGTGGGTGTGGGTTAGCTTCTAGCCCTTTCTTCTTCCCCCCAGCCCCAGAAAGTCTTCACGTGTCGCTTCACACTCTTGGCAAGGTTGAGAATTTACATGAACCTGTAGAAAGGATTCAAGGGCAAGAGAAAGGAGATTGGCCTGACTTCTGGGCACGCGATGAGAGGGAGCCTTGGCCAGTAGTTGCCACAGCTCGGGATTGGCCTTTCGAAGAAGCTGGCAGTCCCTTCACGCATGGCTTGATTCTTGAAGAACAGCGCGTCATTCCCCACCACGGGGAAGGATGGTGGAAGTGGACACTACAGCAGCTCTTTCAAGCCTTATTACATTGCATCTCACCAACAGTCACCCAAAGTTTTCAAAAGGGGGAAGCTAGAAAAGTGTTGCCAGATACATCTCTGTTACATATCTGAGTCTATTTGTGCCTGACTTTGCTAAAAAGTAAGCGACATTAAAAGCCTCCCTTGATGCATTTGCCAGGGTCCCTGACATTGGGTTAGGTTCCTGCCAGGAGACAGTACCCACTCCGGAATTAGTCCTCAGGACACCAGGCTGAGTGTAGGAAAGGCTGCAGTGGGGAGGTAGAGTGTAAAATCCTTTGCTTTTACCTCTCTAGGTCACTGGGAGTGAAAGGAGAGGGACTGGTATTGTGTGGCTTAAGCTGGTCTGGTAGGGAAGGTGCCACAATCGTTGCTGACCTGAGGGAGAGGCCAGGAATAATAATGACTGATAACATTAACCTGCGGCATCCGAAGCTCTGTGTTGGACTTATTACCTTATTTAATCATTACAGAACACTTTTGGATATTATTATTCTGTTTTACAGATGAGAAGATTGAGGCTGATAGAGGTTAGTTACTTTCCCACAGTCACACGGTTAATGAATTGCTCTCCCAGATGTACTAGGCTTCCTTGAACTGGCTGGGTGGTAATACAGCGCTTAGTTACAAAACCGAAGAGTGACTAAGGTGGTCATCCGCCACGGGGAGGAAAGGAACCGGCTTGCCAGGACCCGCAAGATCCGGGATTTTAAAAAATGTGGAAAGGATTAGTAGTCACAGAATCATGAGTGGTTCTGAGTGATGCAAATAACCTGGAATTACTAAATTAAGGTGGATCCCTTTTATGTTGAGAAAGGTGAAGTCGGGAAAGCTCAAGGAAGTAACACAGCAGGAAATCTTGTGGAACTCAGAATGAAAATACAAAGTCTGGATAAGCTTAGATAGATGCTGAGATGTTAGAGCCATGATGGTATACTGTGAGTAACTTTCCAGTTGAAGGCACAGGGCAGAATTTTGTGGTTGAAGTTGGAAGGTGGCAAACTGCTGGCCTCTTTGTGTTTGTGGCAGAAGGAAGAGTTGGGAGCTTGGTCTATGGGCCTGACCCAGTAAGGCAGGCAGCTGTGACTTTCTTTATATCAGTGTGGCTTCCTACTGTAGTTCATTACCCCTTTTCAGCTTTGCTAGAATCCAGGGTGTCCAGGAAACTGTAAGGCACTGCTGAGGGAGTGGGAAACTACTCACGGCCCTGCCTTCCCCCCATCCCCCCGTTATACCCTCAGCCTAGAAGAAGGGGAGTGGGAATGTTTGCTGTGCCCCATGAGGGCCATTAGACCAGCAAGATTACACCTGGACATGCTATTTCAAGTTCTCAGATTACTTGATATTATTCTTGATTTTATATATAAATGAAGAAACGGGGGTTCAAGTGAGATAACTCGTTTGAGTTTCACAGTTGGAACTAGAACCCTGGTCTGACATTCTTCATTTTGTTTTCTACTTTCTCAAATACTGTTTGCCTTTGGTTTTAATATACAGTTATACACATCCTAAACAGCCTTTTAAACTGATACAGACAAGCTCACTTTATTTGGTAAAGACCGTAAATTGTAGGTTTCCAGTTATGGCCAGTTAAGGGCTCTCAGGATTGAGGTTAGAGGGTGAGAATGAGGGGGGAATGAGGGGGAAATGTGGTGGGAGAGGCCTGGTGAGAAAAAGGAGGGGAAAAAAGCCCCACAGAGCTTTATTTCCTTGGTAGGCCTGCTAGCACCCTGCCCTGTACACCTCGATGTTTTTTCTTGGGGGGTCTGAGAGTTAATGAAAAGAAACTTGGTTTGGGCCATGCAAAATGAAAAGGACTCAAATTTGAAGTGGGAGATTATGTAAAATTAAGGCCCAAGGTACAGCTACCAAGGTTAAAAAAAAATGAGGCACCTAAGATTTGAAAATGTAACCTGTTACTAGCAACAGATTCAGCTGTTATCTAGTACTCCTGGAAAGGCAGGACTTAGAGTATGTGCATGGAAAAACAGAATTTAGACAGAATTTGTGAGACAAGTGAGACCTCAAAAATTGAACATATGTTAATGAATATTAATGGACTAATAACAGTTGCAAACTTGCTTTTTGTAAAGTTGAGGATATTGGAAGTTTTCCTCCACATTTCTTTCTCACCATCTTTCTCTTGTACAAGATTGCTGGTGGCCCCCTGAGTCCCTCCCTGCCCTTTGAGTGTAATGAGCTAGGGGAGCTGTTTGTTACTGTCCACATCTTTACTGTAAGCACCAACTCTCTAACCTTTGCGGGTTCTTTTCCATATATATAATCTCTCTATATAGTCTCTCTTTCTCCGTGTGTGTGTGTGTGTGTGTGTGTGTGTGTAGTCTTTTAGAGGTCTAGAAAGATTTAGCTAATAGCTTTTTGTCTAATTTAATTGATATGATTACATGGAATTCCAAGGAAAAGGGGAGCCATTCTGTTCCAGTTACTTTAGCCTGTAATTGCCCATAAACGCTAGGTCAGTTAGCAAGTCTTTTCCAAGTGAGAAATAATGCAGAGATGATGTAGATGTGAGTCCTTAGAATCTGTTCACCTGGTCACTTCATCCATAATTAGCTAAAAAGAGCAAGTCTGTAGTTGTGCTTTGAGAATTTCACCCCCTCCCTTCTAACTACATGCATGGATTCTGTGCTGATGACAGAACTTCAAGTTTTGAGAATTTTTTAGCATTTAAAAGTGGACTTAACGTCTAATGTGTTAGAGGAGTAATTGGTGACATTCTAACATTCCCAGTTATATATTCCTTAAATTTTTTCCTTTTAATTATACTTTTATCCTCTAACCTGTTTTTACACAACTATACAGGTCCAACTAATTCTTTTTCACATACCTTTCAAATTTATTTTTCTTGCTTCTTTCCCCATTCATCTTGCTATTCAGTTCACCTCTGCTCACCTTTGAGAGCTACCTAGTAGCAACTATTAACTATTTAGAGCTAACAAGAGAACAGTAACTTTGGCTTGGAAGTTGTTTCCGTGTTTCACCAGCTTGCTCTCCAGTCTCCAGGTGAGTTTTCCCTTCCCTCTTCCAGTGGAGGAGGTGGAAGCCCGGCTTCTGCGCTTTCCCTAGGCTCCTCCGGGTTCCCTGTTCCACTGCTGCTTCTACAGTGCCAGCTGCCAGCTCCCTTTCCTCCTGACTTGTGCCAGCTCGTTTTGCCTGGTGGGAGGATGGCTGGTTTTTAGTTGCTTAGGCTTATGAGACCCACAGAATCCATTTGTGTTGTTGTTGTTGTTTGTGTTTCCTTCTGAAGTCTGTTCCTGCTGCACATCTGGGAAGGGGGAGGGGCTGCACATGGAGCCCCAGCAGTAGAGACTCCAGTAGTGTCAGGGCACTGCCTCCAGTTTGCCCTCAAAACTTCTGTCCCGTGACGTCTCCACTCCTACTTCCTTGCACTTTGCCATCGGGTAGTAGGCAGTGGCTTACTTTTGTGCCCCAAAGGTACTTTCATGTCAGAGAAGCTACAGTAGCCATTTTTCAGGTTTTGTGCATAGTAGGTACTATATCTTCTTAAAATCCTAGGAATTTCGATAGCTGGCTGGGAAAGACTACTTAAACATATCCTTTTTAGTCCTGGCTTTTTTTCCTACGAGTTTTGATTGAATTTGTATAAATACAACTTGACTAATACTCATTCTAAATTTGCTTTCCCCATTTTGTTCCCCAAAGTAATAATAAACACAAGCGTAGGTAGACCACTGAGAAAACCAGAAATTCACCCAGTAGACTGTGATAGCAAATGAATATTTTGGGAAGGCTTTTGTTTCGAACAGCTTATTTTACTGGGTGCATTTTACAAAATTACATCTGTGTAAATGTATACATAAGGTATAACCAGACCCAGTTGAATTTGGAAAATATGTTTACGTTTCTAAGGATAATTCACAGGTTTTCTTCCTGTAACTGCTACAGTCCTATGTACCATTTCTAGGATGTGGTCCATTTTCAGGCCTACTTTAGAGGAATTTCAGTGCCTCTTTGGTAGCTCACTGTCTTATCATTTGAGGTTAGCTTATTGGCAGAATGTTGCTGTGTGTGTTTAGCTTGCACAGTTTATCAGCTATCAAAGTTTTCTAATCAGGGGTAGTAGTTCATCGAGTAGCTCCAAATCAGTATTTTGAGCTAATAAAATAGCTTGTGATATGTTCTGAACTTGTAGATTGAAAAAATTGACAAAACTGTCTTAAAAGTTATTCTTAACTTCTAAGGGCTAATAGCTATACTTTTTATTGAATAGATGTGAAAAATAACAGTAAAGACAATGTAACACTTATGATTTAAACTTGATTTCAGTTCCATAAATAAAGTGCATCTACATCAGAAAGAGCTGAGTTTTTAAAGAAAGCTCATGTATTATATTTTTTCTGTGATGGTGGAGGTTGTGTGATTTGAACTGTTCTTGAAAGTAATATAAAAATGCAATGTCATGTTCTAATTTTGGTTTGTTTGATTTACAGTAAATGAACTGGAACTTATCTCTTTTACTTTAGGCTTTCAGATAAGCTTCTGTGAAAAGGCACAAAGTAAGCTACAAATTTTATGATATTATGCTACTTATTTTTTTATATTCATCTTGGTATTGGGAGTGTGTCCACTGTTGTTTCAGCTAACCAACCATGGCAATTTTGCTTTAAAAGAGCTTCCATTTTTCATTCGTTTTCCAAATACAAAAACGAAACAAAACAAACAAAAAAAGTGTTATATTCTTGCTTTCACTTGCAGTTGAAATAGGAGAAACATATATGTTTCAGTGTATATAAGTATAGAAATGTGGATATAGATACAGATACAGATAGATATGCTAGATTTAGAAAGATGTGTACAGGTATAGAAAGACATATATATTCATATGTATATGGTTATATAGAAAGATGTACATTGATATTTGCACTTAGCCATAATTTAAATCACAAGTTGAGGAAAGTTCACTTTTAAGATCGGAGTGTAAAAAGTATGCAATGTTACTGTACTCTGAGACCTCATGCTTTAAAATTGATTTAGTTTAAAGCACACATTTAATGAATTTTAATTTTTTTCTTTAAAACAGAGCTTTTTTCTTCCTCCTCCCCACCTCCCAATATAGATTAGGGTTGTGTATTAGGACACCAGTCTTCATAGACTACAGAATAGGTTTTCTATAAGAAAAGCAAAATTTATAAAGCTAAAACAAATGTATTTTAAACTTAAATGTCATTTGTATAAAATGCAGTTTAAAAAATTCCAACTCAAGAAGACTATTCTCCAGTTAACATAAATATATCCCAAAACATAATGTATTCTTCTTCTGCTTGTTGACTCATAGAGTGGGAAGAATAACGACCACTACCGCCCTGCCCTCCGCTGCACCCGAGGCTTGCGAGATTGAACCCGGGCCACGGCAGTGAAAGCCTGCAATCCTAACCACTAGGCCACCAGGGAACTCCCACAATTGCTTTTTGATACACATCATTCTCTTTTCCCTCAGCTTTATGAGATGTAATTGACATGTGACATTGTGTAAGTTTAAGATATACGCATGATGATTGGATGCACTTACATACTGTGAAATGATTACTACAGTAGGGTTAGTTAACACCTCCATCACCTCACATAATTAATATTTTTTTTGTGGTAAGAACCTTTAAGATTAAGTCTCTTAGCAACTTTCAAGTCTATAATACTGTGTTGTTAATTATAGTCACCATGCTGTACATTTTTGATCCTCTGGTATGTATCATTAAGTAAGTTAGTTCAAACGAAATTAAGTTTAACCTGGAGAAAACATGTCTGCTGTGTTAAAATTTTCTGATGGAATCAAGATGCTTAATTTCCATTGGTTGAACATTGTGACTTCCTTTGAAAAGTAGTTAACAAAAATTTATTTCTCGAACGGTTTATCCATGATATAAATATATAATGAGTCGTAGAGCAGAGCGGCTAGATCCTAGGGTAACAATTTTTAATTGGTCTGTTATTGTCATCCTTCTCTTACCTGAAGCTAAAAATAGTATGATTTCCTGCTCATAGTGAACCTACATGTAATGAAGTTACAACTTCTATTTTATGCTATATATTAATTTTAACACATTTACTATGACAGTTTTTAGCTTTCTGTTAAGTATTTCTGTTTGCTATTTAATATAATTTTTAGTTTTTATTTAAGTATTGACATAAAATCTAATTAAGAAAAATGCTGACGTTTTAAAATTTTAAAACTGCATTTGCATTGTTGCTTTTTCCTCTTAGTATTATGAACATAAAACAAGAGAAATATTGATTTTATTAAGTTTCAAATTGTGTGTACAGTGACTATAGATAGCTCCGTAGGTAGGTGTAAAATGCCTGTAGACCTTCTAAATGATGCTGTCCCTTTCCCATTGTTACAGAAATGATAGTTTGCAGTGCTGCCTGCTTTACTGCTCGAGGCAGAAGCTAACAAGGAAGTATGTATATTCCCACTCGGTGCCCGCTGTGGTTGCCTTCACTGCCTCTTCACACTGTGACTGCTCTCTCCTGTCTCCCTTTTTATTTCTCCCTCTCTCTTTGGGAGGTCCTCCTCTTCATGTTCCAGCTTTTGGAATTCAGTACAGTTTTATACATTCATTCACAAAGCACATGTTGGGCACTTAGGTACCATCAAGTGAGGGAGATTATTGGGGCAGAAGTGAATAGAAAAGGTCTCTGCCCTTGTGGGATCGTGGCGCAGTGGGCTAGCGCTGCTCCTGCGCTGATTGCGAGTGTTCAGTTACTGATGCTGGGATTGATCCGTGGCTGAACCGAGGATGAGGTGGTGCAGGAGCGCATGTGCCCCGGGCACCTTTGCTCCCACTGTTCTGTCATGAGAGAGACCAAGCCATGAGGGCTGCTCTGGGGTCTCATGATAGGTGCTTTCCTGATGGGAGACCACGGCACAGAGATCCAGCGATGGGCTGTCCTGCTCTGGAGTCAAGCAAGGGTGTCTATGCTGGCTGGGACCTCCGTGGAAGTCCCGGGGAAAAGGAGGGTTGGAGCTGGAGGGATGATGTGGAAGGCCAGCTCTGAGGGGACGGCACTTATTTCTGTGCTATTGGTACCTATGTTTTAGGGTAAGTGTTCAGTTGCTTACATGTATTAACACGTTTTCCCTAGACTGGTCCTGTGATTTGCATGGCTTAAAAATTATAAGTGCAGTTTGATGATGTTTGCAGAAAATCAGTCTTCCAGTTTGCTCTGGAATATAGCCATTAACTATGTTAAAAATAGCCACTCATTTCTTTGAAAATAAAGGACTTGAAATCACCAAAGCAGTGTTTTCTTACCTATTAGGGCATACTCTAGTGCCAGAATGTCCAGTTTTATTCTAAGGGTGTTTCAAAATTGTCAGATAAACTACAGTTTAATTCATTAAAAATAATTATATAGCATACAGGAGTTGTAGGAGGGGATGGAGTGCAAAGAACACAAAAGTGCATATTGTTAAAAGCACTAAATTTGAATCCTGCTTCAAATGCTCAATTCTCCATCATAAATCAGAAAGGCTTGTAAGATGATTCTGATGACTAATGGAAGCTCTGAAGGATTAATTTTTCCCCATTGTTTGGCTTACACATAGTTTTTGTTTTTTATGTTGTTGTATCACTGTTCCAATCAGTTTATTACAATTGCCTGTTATGAGTTATTGGCGTTTTATTGGTGATGTGTGTGTAGGTTTTTAACATACACACAGACAACTAGTGTGAGATTGCGTTTTTAATTTTGGAACCAGATTTTTATAGAAATTCAATAAAAATCCACTTTGCATCTTATCTTTTTTTTAAATCAATTATAGTTTCTGCATTTATTTACTTTTTGGTTTTCTAAATATATATAAGATAATATATATTTAAGATAAATAAAATTGTTTTGTGAGACGACAGTGTTATATTTCTTTTAACACTTGGATTATTGAATTTTTCTAAGTTTTGAATGTAAGACTACATCAGGGGAAAATATTTTTTTTCCAATGTAGAGCTTCTACATTTAGAAGGTTGATTAGTTTGTCATTTACCATTTGGAAATAATGATTTTGTACTTGTAAGTATGCGTATGTTATTTATGACTGAGTTTGAATGATCATATCTCAATGGCTTTAATGAGCTAACTTGAAAACATAGTTCTTTAGAATATGATTTGCTTTGCTTTATAAAATCAACTTTTTTTTTTTGGAGTGGGGGCAGGAGATATGCTTAGAAACAAAGTTTTTGAGATACGGTTTTGTAAATGTCTCATTTACCTTAGGTGTATCAGCATTTTGACTTTTTGCTTGTATGAGCATTGTGACCCATTAAAGATCCCAGGGCACAGGGATTTTCCTCAGAAAGTGCCTAATAGAATCCTGTGCTGATCAAGGTGAGAGAAGTTAGAAATTTGGCAAATACTCTTAATAATTTAGTTTTCATGCAAGGGCACTTTGAACAGCCCCACCCCCACCCCCCAACCCTCTGTACTGCAGTGTATTTTCAGCCCATGGCTGTTCAGTTCTTGAGTTCTAAAGACAAGTTTTGGTAGTGTTGAGTTTCTGTAGCTTTGCCTTTTATACTTTTGACAGCTCTAAAAAGATTTAGTGGCTTTAAAAAGTTGTTTTACTTGAGAATGTTTGCATAGCAACAGGATCTGTATTTAGAAAATTACATGTTTCAGAAATCACTAATAGAAGTTAGATTACAGGTATTGACTGCTTTTGGTAACACTGCACATCAGAGTATTTGGGAGAAAAATGGAAGTATCCTAATTACAAATTTTCATTTCATTGTGAAACTATTCTTTTAAAATAAGAACCCCAATTGTTTTAAAATTGGTAATAATAAAAATGAAACAATAAAAAGGAGGAAGGATGTTTTGTGACTCTTTCCAGAAGTTTGAGGAAGTCATTAATAAGTTCACTGACCTGGTAAGTTCTGTATAAGATGATGTTTCACTCAAGAGATGCTTGACTTTATTGGAGGTAGAGTATAGAAAACCACAGTAAGGAAGGAGTAAAGGGAGGGTCAAGCCATCCTGAGTTTAAAACTAAGAGCTTAGAACATTCAACTAATTAAACTTCTAATTTCCCATTTTATGTAGCAAAAATCTACACCCAGTGACTAAAATTTTATTGTTTGGAATCCGTTAAACTCAGCTAAGTTTTTCAGCAATCCTAAGAAACAGAATGATCACGTTTGCTACTACTGGAGGTTAATACGGTTTATTTAAATTTATATACATGCTGAAGTTAGTAGAAAAATGAGAGTTTTGTAGAATTTGCCATAAGCCCTTAGCACTAAGCATCTAGTGTATTCATCACTGCCTTTGTGGACCATGTTGAACTGCCAGTGGAAAGCCCTTCTGCCTGGAAACAGCTTGTATACTAATTAAAACCCAAGAATTGTAGTATAGGCAGAGTCAAGGTTCACGTACGCTACCCAATTATCTTTGATTTTGGAAGTGGTGGGAACATTAATTCTTCCTGAAAATTGGTTTTGTTGCTAGAAGAAGGAAGGTTACATATATGTCTTGCACCTTAAAAATCATTTGGAGAAGCTTACTGTGTGGTGTTTTTGAATGAGAAAAAAAAATTAGTGATTCTCCTAGAAAGTTTCCCGGCATCTGCCAGTTGGACTTTACTATGAGCAATGAAAGGATATTTGACAAAACTTCTGTAAGAAGTTTCCAGAAAGTAGTTCCCAACTAACTCTCCAGTTAAACAAAGTGGTTTTCAGTGTAGCTTATAAATTTAGGGTGATAGTTTTCAAACAAGGTGTAGTAAATACTTGAATTCTTACTACATGATTTTATGAGTGCTTTCAAAATCTAGACACAAGTGTCTAGATGAGAAGATGTTCTAGAAGAAATTTGCAACTGCCATGTTGGTGTTCATCTTCTCATTAGGTAGAATTCAGTGAACATTAATCAGAAATGAAGATCAAGTATATACATATTTACTCCCCTTTGGAGAACCTCTTAATAGGTTACATAAACAGAGGCACAAATATTTAACAAATCATCTATACCACTGATGGTGAGAGGCACTGGGGTCTTTAAAGATGGATTAAATCTAGAGCCTACTCCAAAGAAGTTTATGTTCTTTGAGCAATTGAACATGTATAGACAGACTATGTGGTAGAAATAATAACAGCAGATAACTCTCATTTACTGTGTGCCAAACCCTGGTCTAAGCTTTTTATTTATCTAATCTTATCTATGATTTTATTTAAATTATCTAAGTTATTAGCTCTTTATTTCTTCCAGCAATCTTATGAAGTAGGTATAATAATTATAGATGAGGAAACTGAAGCACAGAAAGGTTAAGGAATTTTCCAAAGTCATACAACTAAGGAGTAGCAGACTGTGTAACCTTGGTTTGGTGACAGATTACATGCTATAAACCGTAGTGTTTTATTGGTTCTTGAAAGAAAGCAGTGAGCACTTATAGGAATGCTTTTCTAAACCAGATTGCTTTTGAAGTGTCCTCACTTGAAAATAGTCATGAGATCTGGACATATATTTATATCATTTTTGATTTTGGGCCCTGGAGAGTTTCAAACTGTTATCTAGTAAGCCTGAATGAACATTAAGTGGAAAGATTCCTTCTGGTGGCTCTGAAGCTCGGGACAGAGGAATCTACCACTAGGGAGAAAGTGTTTAATAAAAAATCAAGCTTATTCTGGCCTAGGCACATGCAGAGAATGGACTGCTTTGGGATTCTCAGACGCCACCCGTGTGTCTGGGAAAGAGCCCACCCACATGAGTAGGTCAGGAGCCTGGGGAGTCAGTGACAAGGTGGCACAGCCATGCGGTGCCTGAGGACAGGTTTGCATACGGGCTCTTAGACATGAGTTGAGGCTTTCAGCAAAAGATTTATGTCCTTCCTACTTTCTTATCGTTAGCGGTGGAAGAAGGAACATTTTTTAATTTTTAAAAAACTTAATGATAGGAGTTTTCAAACTTAGAATAGTATATTGAACCCCATGTACCCATTACATAGCTTCAACAGTTACCAACATATGGTCAGTTTTATTTCATTTGTTCCTCCTGCCTCTACCTATCTAAACTAAAAAATTTTAAAGCTAATTATGATTATCATTATTTCATCCACAAATGTCAGTCATGTATCTTCTAAGTGAGAAGGACTCTTAAATGTATAACTTTAATGCCATCATCACACTGTTAAATAAACAAAACGATATTATCAGATAGCCACTCAATGCTCAGGTTTCCTCAGATACTTTGCAGATGCCTGACTTGCCGTTGATTTGTTCCAACTCGAGGTCTCAGCAAGGTCCACACACATACTGCATTTGGTTCATGGGTCCCTTAAATTTCTTTATAGTAGTTCCCTCTTCTCTCCTTTGTTCTTACCATTTATTCATTGAAAAAAAATGGGTCTTTTTTTTTGTAGCATTTTGCGCATTTTGGATTTGGCTGATTATATCCTTTTAGTAATTAGTGTTTCACACATTCCTCGTTGCGCTGTATTTCCTGTTAATTTGTAGTTAGAAATAGGGGCTTTGATCACACAGAGATTTAGATTTTTGGCAGGAACACTTGGTAGGTAGTGCTGTGTACTTTTTGTTGCATCACATCAGGAGGCATATGATTTCTGGTTGCAGCTCTTGTTAAGATTGATCAGTGGGTTTTGCTGCCGTCAGTGTGTCTCATATGGAATAAAGTTCCCCATCAGCCTTTCACCTGATGGTTCTGGCTACCATCAGTGATTTTTGTTTAGATTAATTCTTTCATTTGGGACTGGTTAACTTGTGTTTCTAAACATTTGTGGGCTCTGCAAATAGTTGCTTTTGTCAACCAAGAAACAAAGTTTGTTTGGGGGGCATGCTATCAAATGCAGATTATTGCATTGATCATCTGTGACTTAACTGCACCAGTGCTGAAGGAGGTGAAGTATATGACTGAACAGGAATAGTGAAATGGGAGAGTTGCTTAAGAAATTGTCGGTACTGAAAGGTGAATAATGATACCTGTTGGACAAGAACATACCAGTCACCGAGAAGGTAATTGCCAACTGGAACACAAGCAGTTCACGGGTTTTTTTATGCCTTGGGTGAGAACTCCTATTTACTTCTGTTCTCACCAAACTGCCTTTTGATGACTAATTGTGGTTTCCAAGTACTGGGAAGGTAATGCCTGAAGGACCTGAGCATTCTAATCACTGAAAATAAATTAATGAGCAAAGTTGGAATCCGGTTTGGGACTGATCTTAATTTGGCAAAACTGGTCTCACATACCCACTGGTTCTTCAGCTTCACTAGAGATCAAGAGATCTTTAAAAGTCCCAAACCAGATTCCAACTTTCTCAAGCAACTCTCCCCTTTAACTCTCCCTGTTGAGTCACCCATCTTGTAACTACACTATTAAAGTCTCCCTGTGGTGATGTCCTAACACTGATTTGACCTTGTACAATTTGTAAATAACAAACCAGAGACATTTCAGTCAGGATACTCTTGTGTGCTATATATTCAGGAAGTAGATAGGGTGCAGTGTATCTTCTTTGAGTGCCACTTAACTCTCTTGATTATGCTGCTTTATGCTAACCTTTTAAAAACCTTAATTTATAGAATACATTTTGGGCAATAAGTAGTACTTAATTGTGTCCACTAAGAAGTGAAAATGTTAGTTATATCTTAATGTTTTTTAAATTGGGAAGGATTATTCTGTGGAGTACAGAGCAGCTGTTTGGATGTTGGTGAGAGGAGTATGGTAGTGCTGTAGTTATTGCTTATACACAGACAGTATGAGCTTTGTGTGGAAGATGCTGATTCACTTCCCACCCCTGGTACTTGCTTTGGGAGTAACACAGTTGGATTTGAATTTAAATTTGGATTGTGAATTATTACTTAAAATTTCTTTAAAAAGAGGTATAGGGTTAGGCAGCACTGAAATGGAAAAAGTTGGTTGAGTGTATGAAAGATCACAAGTCATGCAACTCAAGGCAGTTAAAAATGCCAGCTATCTTTTTTTTTTTTTGGCACACGGGCTTAGTTGCTCCGTGGCATGTGGGATCTTCCTGGAGCAGGGATCGAACCCATGTCCTCTGCGTTGGCAGGCAGATTCTTAACCACTGCGCCACCTAGGAAGCCCCAGCTATCATTTTTTAAAGCCAGAGGATGGCCAGCTGACCCATGAGTCGTGAAGTTATGTCATTTGGAGCATTTCTCTCGTTAAAGCTTGCTGGCTAACTTTTTCAGAGAACCTACTTAACTTCTAGTTATGCATCTTTTGATTAATGAGAACAAAAGAAGCAACTAATTACATGTATCAGGAAGTATGGGTAAAACCACCAGTCAAGATGTCTGAGTGAAACTATTTGTCCTAAAGGTGTTAAATCAAAACTTGAGTTTGGATTATTCATTTATTCAGTAGATATTTGGGTTCCTGTGATACGCAGGTGCTTTTTTTTATGAAAAGTCACTGGAGTGGTAAATCTAATTTCTAGTGGTCAGAAGTCATCCAGATGAGTATGTAGGTTCTGAATGTGAGAATGCTTATGTTGACTGTGTTTCCCTAGAAGCAGGGGGTTGTTGGATGATAAATGTGGTATGCTCTTGATGACTAGTTGAAAATCATATAGTGTGGGCCTTTTTGCCCCTCCTCTGCAGTTATTAAATTATTACTAAACTATTGATGGTGTTTTAGAATTGAAGTCATCTTTGAAGTAAAGCTTCCCTTCTGCTTTAAGTAGTGCAAGCTGCCGGCTTGCTTATAGGTTTACATAGCATAAAAAATCAATTACAAGTATTAATGGAAATAAGGAGAGATTTATTTCTTAAAACTAACTTCTTTTGCCTTTAGGAAATCTTAATAGTCCTCACTTTTCAGCGTTTCACATTTTGACACCCTGAGGTGTTTTCTGACCCCAAGCAATTTTCCAGCGTCAACTGGTGTCCAACAATTCAATTCAATTCTGACACTGTCTACCAGGAGTTAGCATCAGACCTCACAAGTTAAAGGGTTCAGCTCCGTAAAGCTGCCCTGACTTCAGATCCAGCTGCAAATGGGGTGCCCAGGCTACTCACGCCTCTGCTTGGCCGACTGCAGGTTACAGGGTTCCTTAACCCCACCCCCCAGGTTCACTTATTTGCTAGAACAGCTCAGAGAACTCAGGAAAACACTTTATTATGTTTACCAATTTATTATAAGCATATAACTCAGGAGCAGCCAAATAGATGTATGGGGCAAGATGTGTAGAGAGAGGAGGTGCAGAACTTCCATGCCTTCTCTGCGCTTGTCACCCTTCTAGCACTTTGATGTGTTTACCAACCAGGAAGCTCCCCAAGCTCATTTGTAGGAGTTTTTATGAAACTTTCATTACACAGGTATAATTGATTAAATCGTTGGTCATTGGGGATAGAACTCAATATCCAGTCCTGCTCCCTTCCATGGATGTTAGTGGGTGGGGCTGAAAGTTGTAACCCTCTGATCACTTGACTGGTTTTTCTGGAGATCAGCCACCCCATTCTGAAGTTCTGTAGTTTTTCCCCGCCCCTACCTAATAAGGAAAAACTCTGATATAGTGGGAAGAGGCTTGTTATGAATAGTAAAAGAGGAGCATCACTTAGGAAATTCCGAGGGTTGTGGGAGCTCTGTGCCAGGAACCTCAGACAAATATCAAAAAAATACAGCTTTCTTTATCCTAATCTACTTTATAACTTATAGGGTTGAGTCTAGAAGAGTTCATTGTTTATAACTGTGGGAAGGCTTATTGGTATTTTGAGCAGATAAGGAAAGAAATTAGATAAGGGAAGATATTAACATTTGACAAAAATCTGGCTTTGTTTTGTGGTTAATAATATTATTCTAAGTAAACTCTTTAAGAAGAAGTCAGATCTAGTGGTTTTATTAGCTCCCCAATTTGGGCACTGCTGTCGGCTGAAATACTCATCTCTTTAGCCCTGTGGCCTGGAGCCGCTCACTAGAGCTCCAGGCCAGTGGCGCTTAGCCAAGAACAGCCTTGTTTTTCCTTCGTTGGGTTGTGCATATGTTCTTTTCTTCACACCGTGGCACATATAAAAAGGGTTTGAAGCACTGATTGAAAAAATACTGATAGTATTAGTAGGAAATATGGTTCATGTGCTTCTTTCGTTCATGGGGGGTGGGAAGTTAAGATGGTGATGGGAAACTACATGTGGTATAAGACCAGCGGGCACTTTGGTGCCTTGTCAGAGCTCAGGCGAGCCATTGGGAGAACGCCTGCATGTGATGTGTGCCTCTTCCTCCACAGGGAGGTAGGTGGGAGCCTCTGCATGGGCTCGAGGTGTTGATGAAACCAGAGCAAGCCCCGTGACTTTTCTTGACACAGTTTTCCTGAGTTTGCATATTACGTGCCTTGTCCCCCTAGAAGGAGGGCTACCGGCACGTAAGAGTCCGTTATGTGGATGGTTTCCAAAAATGTTGACATCTTGCCATGGGTGAGTAGTGAGACGGTGAGTTAACGTTGGGGAGGTGAGGAGGACTTCCGTTAGAGCGTTGAGGGGTCTGATTGGGAGGCCTGCCTGTCACAGGCGAGGGGGTCACTGACCCTCTACATAGAAAGGTGTGTTGGAATTGGTCACCCCAGTGTTTGTGAGTCACTTATCTCTGTGGGGCCCCTGTTGATATGTTCACAAATTTGAAGCTTAGGAACACAAGTGCCCTGTGGATTTGGCTGAGTTTGGGGCATTACACGGATTTAAAGTGTTCTGAGCACCTGGCCTCACACTTTACTGACTCACTGTGCTGTAAACATTCCCCTCCCTGACTAGGATTCTCACCACCAAGTGTGGCCATCGAGCTTCTCTGTGAAGGGAAGTAGTGCAGGAGTGTAGTGGGTTAGGCCTTTCATACAAGGACTATGAAGGATGGTGGCATAAAAGAGAGCGCTTTACAAGCTGGGGACACATGAAGGACTCAGAATTATTAGCACATCTTCCTCTTCTCCCCTCAACTGCGAGTGGAGGTGTGCTGACAGTATGGCTGTCACCTTTTGAGTATCCATTTGGGACCTTCTCAAGGTGCGTGTGTAACTGGAATTCCCACTCTGAGATTCCCGCGGAGGCTGTGCTTGCACAGTCATTGGAACATAGCATGGGAGGGGGGCATGGATTGTGTTGGATAGCTTTTCCTGTTTTGTTGGAGATTGAAATATTGTTAATTTGGCTGATTCATATACCTTCAGAAATTTCAAATGATACCATTTATGAAATATTACAAGATGGCAGCGACATAGAAGTGTCCAAGTTGTATTAGCAGGTGTATAAAAGTGCCTATGCGTACTTGTATTTTTAAGGCCATTTTTTTACTTGTTCTCTAGGGCTCAGTAAGATTAGGTCTAGAGAACAGACTGGTCCCTTTTAGAAAGCTCTGATGTGAGGAGCAAGGAGATTATAATTAAAACAGAGACAAAAAACGCTGAGTGTAGAAAAACTGAAACACAGAAAAGTAGAAAAAGAAAAAAAATCACCGCTGATTCTAACACTTTGAATTCATCACCAGTGCTATTCTGAAGAATGGGCTGTGTGTGTCTTATAAATTATCATATGCACATGTGTTTTACTAAAATGGCAATTTATTAGACACATTACTTATTACCTGACCAAAAAAGACAACTCACTGTTATCTTTAGTTCTGATGTCAGTAGTCTTTATGGTGTGTTTTCTTGGTGGTAATGAAGTGTTCCAGTTACAGGTGCGCCATAACCCTTGTAATTAATCTAACACAAATAGCTCTGCTCTGAATGACTTTCTTTGCACAGTCTTTAACTTCCTCAAGGATAAAGTCTTAGGAGTGGGTTAGCCCTAAGGACATTTTGAGATGTTTGCTAGGTGTTGCCCTCTAGAAAGTGGACCAGTTTATATTCACGGCAGTGCTTTGTTCGTTCGTTTGTCTCGTTCATTTGTTTACTGAAGAAGTGCTAAGGATTTACGTGTCCAGTGTAATTCTAGGCATCGAAGCATATGAGAAATAGTTTCTGCACTCCTGGAACTTAGGCTGTGGAACTTCGACGTCACCTAACCACAGATGGGTGTAAAATTACAGCTCTGATAAGTTCTGAAGGGACTGCTGCATCCCATACCCTTGTTAACGTTGCTATTAGGACTCTTTTTATTATGTGTGGTATTAAAGGCAAAAGCTGAATTTTAATTTTTTGGATAACTGGAAGAATTTGATAATTTTTTCATGTTAATGGTGTCTCTCTCTCCTATGTGTATTCTTTCTTTGTTAACCGCCTCGTCACGCTCTCTGTGTATTTTCTAATTGGGATGTTTGCTGTCATATTGATCAGTGAGGCCCTTCTGTTCGCTCCCAGTTTCAGAAGGTAGTGACTTTAGCTGGGGTTCGTAATGCAGACAGAGGGAGTTCCTCTTTGCCCTTCAGTGAACCTGGGGACCTCACAGGAGAGCTTGGGGCCATGGAGACCCAAAGCCGAGACTCTGCTCGACAGAATGTTTGATTCTGTCAGTGTGACTGTGTGGACAGGTATCTCAAGTCCTGTTTACCTCAGTAAAGCCTGCCATTTGTGCTGTGTTGGTCATCCCAGGAGGGTATTTTTGAGGAGTCTGGACTAATCAGGACTTGTCCAGTTTAGCCTGAGGAGTTATATTTGTTTGCTGGTAATAGACACCTGGCTCATGTTAGTCCTTACCACAGTAGTTCTGCCACGTGAGGGATGGTTTTTATCTTGATTTTACAGATGCGTGAATTACTAGACCACAGAAATATCCCTCTTTTTATCTTTATTAGTGTTTCGTTGGTGATCATTTAGCATCTAGCAGAAAGTCCTTTTTTCCCTCTATTCCTACCCTTTAACTTCCTCCCATCACGTTCCTTTTTAATTTTGGCAGGATGCTAAACAAAGTAGTCTTTATGGTTAGCTCACTACCTTGTCTGTCCTTTTGTCCCTACTGCCTAGCAAACCACCTTGTGCTTGAGTGTGATATGTCTGTACCTGTGGTATGTAACACATTACACTGGACTTCCCCCACATCCATCTTACACAGAAGTGTTAAAATGTGCTAAAGGGGCTTTTGGTTTCTTAAACAAACTCAGCACAGTCTAGTTTTCAAAACGTTTAGCTGCATGTATGAATGACAGTGTTTTACTTTACTGATGAGAGTTCAGAGTTTTAAGAGAGATTTTGTGAATTTTTGGAAATTGCTTACCCTTATGTACCAAAGGCTGGAGGAGGAGGAGACAATATAATATTAGCTGGTAGTAGCTCATTTAGTATTTGGAATGTCTGAGAATGCAAGTCTAGAATGGACAAAGTTGCCCATTTCTCCTAATTCCAAGTCAACATCCTTCCTCTCTTATTCTCTTGAGCTTATGAAATAAGTTAGGGCACTCATTATAGTAGCAATTTAGGCAGAAAAGGGAATGAAAGTAAGTTCTTGTCTACTACTTTATTTCCTCATTTCTGAAATAGTTTGAGGTTGCATAGTTGGAATTGTCTTCCTCTTTTCTGGTGATTACAGATAATTTAAAAAGTTATTCTGAATACTCTTTCTGCTTTGAAAATGAAGTAGTCAGAATAAGAGCCAAGGGAGAAATGAGAATTTAAGGCAATTCTTTTTCCTCACCCCTGGTGGGATGCCTTGAATACTTGTAGATGGATCACCGGTATTCTTGAAGGTATAATGTGAGTGATTTGTCCATTGTAGTTCAAGTCCCCGCTTTCTCCTGTGCTTGGTTCTGGGGAGTCCCCTTGGTGGCGGTGGGCGTTCCTTCAGAGGGACTGATTCTGATCGCTTCTTCGTTGTTCCTGCCCAGCTCCTTTGGCATGTGAGTAGTGGCTTAAAAGAGCAACTGTTTAATTTTTCATGATTCTGGTTGTTACGCACATCTGCATTCAGCTGGTTGGTCTGCTGCGGCAGCCTCAGCTCAGCAGGGGTGGCTGTGACTTCTGGGCCTCTCGCTCCATGTGCTCATTCATCATCAAGGAAGCTTGACTGAACTACTTTCCCTTTAGACTCGGTAGCTTTCCAAGAGGGTGAGAGTGGAAACTGCAAGGCCTCATGAGGCTTAGCTTTGGAAGTCATATAGCATCCATTCTGCTCTGTTCTTCTGGTCAAAGCAAGTCCCAAGGCCTGCCCAGATTCAAGGGGGAGGGAAATGGATGCCACCTGTTGACGGGAAGAGCTGCAAAGTCACATTGCAAAGAGGCATGGACACAGGGTGCTGTGATTCATTGGTGGCTATTTTTGTAACCATCTACCACATAATCCATCTGAAAGCTGAAAGATGTCTTCCTTTCAGCTTCAATATTCTGTGAGTCTGAGTTGTTCTGTGGTCAGAATTGGAGCAAAAGATATTCCTAGGCCGTAGCGAGTGTGGATATACTTGGCCAAATCCTTCTTCTTCAGAATCATAGTTCTGAATGTTCTTGAAGATCCCATGCTTAGGAATGCTCTTCTCATGAGAACTGTGAGGAAGAAATTGTATATAGATGATATGGAAAAGGTTGTGTAAATATTACTGGTGTTCTGTTAAGGCAGAACTCTGAAACCAAAATTTTGAGAGTAGTGTAGAAAGATCAACCTTTCAGTCCTTGGAATGGCTGAGTAGGGCCTGAGGCTGCTGAACCACCTCCGCCAGCTTTTGGGCCGGCTATGATTTTGATTTTCTCACTGTGTTGAACAAATGTCCTCATTTTCTACGTAAGCTATGGCGTGAAAAAAGTTAGACAGTATTGCCCTAAAAGATACAACAGCGATTTGGAAAAGTGATGGGATGAGGACAAATACCGTTTTCCTTATTAGTCAGGGTTCTTGGGTGCAAACAACAGAAACTTATTCCAACTACTTTAACCCACACTTTAGTTGTCTGGGTCTGTCTGTGTCAAATTTATTCCCAGATCAATAAACATTTGAAAGTATTTTCTATATCAGGCACTGAACTTGGGTTTTAAGTATACAAAGACAGTCTTCTCTGTGGGAAACTCCTTCATTATAAATAATTTAAGGTGTTTGACATACTTGTTTCTATCCCACTGTAGATAAAGGGGAGGGTCTGTTTATCCCTGTTGACTGGTTGGGAATTGATTTTTTGATGACAGTCTTACCAAAGGGAAAATTATAATCACAATTTATAGTCTTTCTTGATAATTACTTGTACAAATATTTTAATCCCTGTTAGCTTCTAAAAATCTCCATCAGCCATTTATAGTATCACTTATTTCCTTATACTCTTTTCTCCCTGTGGAAGTTGTTTCAGGCTTTTGAAAAAACCCATATTGATCTAATTCCTATTTGTTTGTAGTTTTGTCATTAAAAATATCTGAATACATGGTGACAGTTGCCTGTAGGGTTTAGCTTTTTGGGGCCCTTGAGAAAGAGAAGTAAAGATGAGAAAGACAAGAACTAATAGAGGTTCTGACTTGGAGAAGGTGAATGGGAGAGGAAGAGATGCTTAAACAAACAAGCAAAAAGGCTCATCCTACACAGATTGAGAAATAGCCTTGAAGGTATTGTAAGAGCTGCCTCTTTCTACCTTTCCCGGAATCTCACCTCTGATGGGCTTTCTGGGGCGCTCCTTCGCCTCCTCTGGACTGACGGCCTTATGAGTTCCTCTTAAACTGACCATCGTTTGGGCAGTTGGGGTGCACTACTGAGAACAGGCCACGTAACTCCATCTCAGGCTCTGCGTCGTCGCTGCTTATAGAGGCTTTGAACTTTTTATAGAATTCTTTAGTATATTTTGTTGGTGAAAGATCAGAATACATATTTGGACTGTTTTCAGGATAGCTGCAGATGTTCTGAGGATAGAGTGTGTTTAAAGCTGACTTACGTAAGTTATGTCACATTCTGTTACGTGTGCTTGTTCATTTATGCAGTGAATGTCCTTAAAGACCTCATTATTTCTTTTTAAATGTGAATACAGTGTGAAAAGGAATCTCTGTGTGTGTATTCTGTAGAAATATTTACTTTCAAAAGAATAGTTTGAGTAAGTTTTAACTGTAGTAACATTTTATTTGCCTGTGGAAGTTGCTACTGTCCTGTTAAATTGGGCTTTTGAAGAGAGGGCCAACTTTGGTATTTTTCTTTGGATAGTTTCACAATAATTCTGTGTTCTGTTATTGTCCTTAGCATTTGATCTCAGTTTTCTATCACTTTTCACTGTATAGAGAACACAGATGATGTACCAGGCAGCTTCAAACACACACACGACAGATGATGTTCAGCTTTTGATTTGTGGAGGTTTTTTTTTTTCTTTTTTCCTGGGGACACTGGATGTTTTGCTCATTGCCCTTAAAATGGGACACATGGTTGCTGCTCCTTAAGCAACGCTGCCTCCAGCTGAAGTCAGGACCTCCCCCAGTGATTTGTGGAGTTTTTTAAGTGTTGAGCTCA
The DNA here is from genome assembly GCF_030028045.1 of Hippopotamus amphibius kiboko. Classification (NCBI taxonomy): domain Eukaryota; kingdom Metazoa; phylum Chordata; class Mammalia; order Artiodactyla; family Hippopotamidae; genus Hippopotamus; species Hippopotamus amphibius. The sequence continues at coordinate 5,283,906 of NC_080202.1, read as the reverse complement.
TTCAAATTTGTGATCGCAAAGGTTCTTAATCTTATCTCCAGAAACTTTGCCATATAAAGTAACATTCGTAGGTTCTGGTACTTTGGGGGCTACCTTTTCAGTCCACTACAGTCTGCCTTCTGGCCCCCATATAGCCCCACATGCAAAATACATTCACCCTCCTCCAACATCCCCAGAAGTCTTAACTCATTACATCATCAGCTTAGATGTAGACCTCGTCTAGACATCTTCAGCTCACCTCATCATCAAAAGCATCTAAATCAAGTATGGGTGAGACTCTTGAGTGTGATCCATTGTGACGCAAAATTCTTCTCCGTCTGTGAACCTAGTAACTATGAGATGAATTATCTGCTTCCAAAATACCGTGGTAGGTCAGGCATTGGATAACATTTACGGATATTCCCATTCAAAAAGGGAGAAAACTGAAGGAAGAAAGGAGTGAGCAAGCAGTCCTGAGTGATTTCAGAATCTAGTAGGGACTGCGAATAGTCCTCTGCTTTAAATATTTCTTAGACAAATTTCCAAGAAGTGAAAGAACTTATTCACTTAAAGCTTCTTGTGTATTGCTGAACTTCTTGCCAGAGGTTACTTTTCTACCAGCAGTGTATTTTGCTAGTTCTTTTATCTGGTCACTCTGATCACCATGTTATCATTTAAAAAGTAAATAAGTATTTGTGTACAAAATAAAACCTCTAAACTTTCCCAGTTTCACATGAACAAAAATTTTAACTGTTTTTGGTGTTGAGTACCTTTCGTAATTTTTTCTCAGTTTTCTTAACTTTTCCTACCCTTGCCAGTTTTTCTGTTTTTTTCCTTGATTTGTGTGATGGCTTTATATAGAGTTTTTGATTTTGTATTGCAAGGATTTCCCCAAGTTTTTATTTAATTTTTTAAAGTTTTTTTTAGTAAATACAGAGTTTGCTTTTTTTATACAGTCAAATCTGCTTTTTTTTGTAGAGTACCTTTTGTGTGTATAGTTTGAATGTCCTTTCTCTACTTGCGGTCAAATGAAAATTATTTTAAAAAAATTTGGTACCCAAGGGCAGCTCATGTGGAAAATTCATGTTGTACTATGGTTATGTCTGACGGTGGGCTTCTTGGGAACTGCCATTATCCTGTAGAAAGGCCCATCCCTGAGAGCGGGTCCAGGAGCCCCCCAGGAGCCCCGTGCCCTTGTCCTGCAGTCCTGTGCGCCTAGCGCGGCACGCTCAGCCTTCCGTATCTCGTGAACGCACCGGCCTGAGCAGGTTGAGCCCTCTGATCTGTCTTCTGAGTGCTGGAAGAAGCATCCTTTCTGTGTACGTGAAACCAGGGTATACCAAAAATGCAGAAAACCCAGCTCTGTTACCAGAGTTCCATATATCAGACCCTGTAGCAATAGTTTTATAAGATTTATTGACATAGAAAAACATATGGTCAGTGAGTAACGCATATTACAAAACAGTATTGTAGTCTGATTTTAATGGTAGAGGAAAAAAGTAATGTCTCTATGTATAGAAGATAGTCTGCACCAATGAATATTTTGGGGTAGTTGGACTTTCAAGTGTATATGCAAGTTTTTAAAACCCTATGTATTTATATGTGTATATATAATATTTTGTATATTTTCGCTTCTTTATCTTTTCTGTATTTTCTTTCTTTTCTGTAAAGGACATTTTTTGCAGTATAATATAAAATATCAATACTTCCCCCTTCCCACACCAAAGAAATTGCCCCCCCCCCCCCAAAATGATTGTTTGGCATACCTATGTTATTGACTTGAAGTTGACTGTACCATGATGCTTTTAGCCCATTATGGTTGCAGAATGCTTCGTATCTTCATTCAGTTATTTATATTACATTTGAGGGAAAATGTTTTTTGTTAAACTAAGGAATTAAAATGTAACACTGGAAAGGTGCTAATATTTTAATATTTTTCAATATATCTGCTGAGGGGAATGATTTTTATAATGGTGTTTTTACTTACAAAAGCCTTAGCATCTCTGAACAATATAAACTGGAAGAACTGAGCATTCTTTTCTGTTGTTTTGGAGATAATGAGTGATTTGTGTTTAGTAACATCTTTAGATCATTGTTATTTACTTTTCCTTAATGCTGAGAAATTCTTTGCCAGCTTTCAAAATATTATATTAACTATATGTTAAAGCAAAATTTTCTGCCTTTTGGTGTGAATTTCTTATGCCCTCAGAATCCTACCTGTTTTATAGTACTTGAAACTTCTACTTTTTATTTGTTATTTCTTAGGTAAACGCAAAGCACTGAAGTTGAATTTTGCAAATCCACCTTTCAAATCTACAGCAAGGTTTACTCTGAATCCCAATCCTGCAGGAGTTCAAAACCCACACATGTGAGTATTCCTGGTAATCAAATAAAAGACTCAACTCAAGCAAGAGTTTAAAATTATTGTATTTTATGAATTTTTTTAAGTTGAGGGGTTGATATTTCTCTTATCTAATGGGCCATTTGAAATATTACTATTTGAACTTAAATAGAAAGCTGTTGATTCTGTAGTCTGAAGTAGGCAGACAGTTACAATTTTCCTTTTTAAAGTTTATTTCAAGGGAATAAAAGAGCCAAAGATCCAGATACATTTAAATCGTTTTAATTTCTCTCTTATTGAATTCTGAGAATATTATTTATACCTTTCCTTCTGGATTTCCAGTTAAGTGTAAGCAGTATTTAGAAAACTTACTCTCTCCTGTAGATCTGCACAAACCATCCCCACCTACTAGGTGACAAAATAGATTTCCATTCGTAATATACTGAGTGCTTGTAAGATTTCCATGTCATAGTAAATTGAAAGAATATGTACGTGTCAGTGATTTTTTTTTTAAGTTGATTCCCTTAATATTTTTAAATTAACAAATAGAAATGATATTGTAGCATTTCACTGCAGAGTATTAGAAATATATTAGTTAATTTAAAACAATCTCATCACAATAATATTTTACAGAAATCTTTGAATCAAAATGAATTAAATAATTATGTCTTCTCAAACTTGGCGAGAACATGAAGAGTCAAAGCCAGTGGATTTATGTTCTTACTCATGTCCAGAAAAATAATTTTCACCTAGTTCTAGTATTGAGAACTATAAAGCAAGTGGAAGGTGTGGTTTAAAAAAACTGTCAGAATCCACTATTTAATAGTTTTGTAGTAATTCCTCAACAATTTGTATTCAAACTTTTTTAGACTACGAATATTCTTCCCAAAGAGGCACATTTATTGCTATTTTCTTTTGACATTTGGTATGCATTGTATTTGCAAACAGTAACACATTGGTAGAAGGTAGTGTCTTGCAACAGGAATGCTGAAGATACCTTATTTTTGAAACATCAGTGTCTAGAAGGAACAGTGTGTCCGTGTGTCTGTATGCTCTTAGGCTTGCACCTGTCGCCTTAAGGGGAGTGAAAGAAATTGTAAATGAAAGCTGAGTAGCAGTTTATTTGGCTGGGAGTGGTGTCTGTCAGCTTTATCAGACTGCTGTTCACAAGGAGATCTCTTGTCAGAGCTCAACCTTTTTACCTTCTCTGAAACACACTGAGGAAGGAAATTCTTAGTACTGCTTAATTAGTCAGAGCTCCAGCAGCAAGGAAACACTCTTAAAAGAACCTCCTTCCTCATTTCCTAGAATTTCTAGTGAAAGCTGGTACAAAACTAATTCTTGAACATAGTCCATTTCTGTTACCTTGGTTGCTAGCTGAACCACATATTTGAAGTCTAAAAAAGAAGGATATGTAAGTGATTGCCAAACTTAACAAATCTTTCTCTTTCTTTTTTTTAAAGCCCCCTTTGACAAAGAGAAAGACAACCTGATTTGCATCCAGAACTAAAAAACTTCCACATATTTATACTCTTTTCCCTCAAGACTTGCTTGATGTCGAGGGGAATTCATGGACAAAATCTTTTTTTTTTTTTTTTTTAAACTGTAAACAGGATGAAGAAAAGCTTTCTTTCAAAATTTGAGTCAGTCAGGTTTGTTTCTCTTTCTCTCTTTCTTCTCTCTCTCTCTCTGTCTCTCTCTCTTTTAAACTACTTCATAATAATCCGGTAACCAGCTAGGCTTTTTATTTGTCTCTTTCCAGCAGGTGTTACAAGTTTGAGAGGAGACAGTAATAGCCATCTTTACTTTGTGATAGAATCTTTGGAATTTGATTCTAGTGGGTAAAAATTTCCTACCCTGCCTTTGAGTTGTATTATTGCACTGGTGTGTTATCTGGGTCAGGAATAGGCAACTACTAGTAATGATGCTTGTCAGAGACAGTTGTTTCCCTGCTGGGGCGGCATGTCTCCTCTGCCTCCCCACCCGTGTCCTCAGGCGTGTTTTTCCTGTGTATTGAATACTAGTAGGCACTCAAAAACCAGTGTTGATCACTGCTTAGGATAAATTTACAAACAGAAGATATAACTTGCAGTAGTAGTTGGGGGCTTTGAAAAAGATACCTCTATGCCATTTATGTTTCCTCCTTCTAAAATTTCCTTGCATTCAGTTTTCTTTGAACTTTAGTTATAGATGTAAATATAAAACTTTTTAAATGAATTTAGGAAAATATAAGATGAAATATAAGCAACTAATGAAGTTAAGATATGTCCCAGGGGTTAGTTTCAGATCCATCTGGCATTTGATGTCTCCTGGGTGCAGGATTCTGTGGAAGATTAAAAAAAAAATTGTCAGTGTCCTTATTTTCCGAGAAATAGCAGTTTAAATAAAATGTCAAGAAGACAGAAATCCAAGAAGTAAGGCATAAGGTAATACAGATCAAATGTCAAATGAATGGTGCAGGAGGGGTAAACACTTTCGATAAACAACTCAGTGAAAAATTTCACGAAGGAACAAGGTTTGAACTGGATTTTGAAAGCCCTGTAGAGGAGGTTAGGTAGAGAGAGGGGAGAATGGCATTCTGGTGAGTGTCAGCGCAAGATAAATTTTGGGGACCATATATGAATCTGTTTTGTTGCAGTGGAGATGTTACTTGTAGACTACCTATTTCTCTCTCACTTTCAGCATTTTGCCTTTTCGCGTTCTGTGATCATATGAGAATATGCTTAGGCTTTGATCATCTTTCTGTGTACCGGGTGAGTTGTTTTAGTTTGAAGATTTGTGTATCTGTTTCTGAGTTTCTCCTGCTTTTCTTTTGATAGACTCCTTCATGTTTTTCCTATTCTCTCTTCCTGAAATGTGTGTTATTTAGTTTTTGTATCTCAAAATTCCCTGCGTCTTTGACTTTTCTTTTATATTTTCTATCTCTTTGTTTTCTTGCTTTATATCCTAGGAGATTTCCTTTATTTTCTGACCCTTCTATAGAATATTCTATTTTGGCAATTAATTTTTTATTTCTAAGAGTTGATTCTGGCTTTTTCTTAGTATCCTATTCTTAATTTATGGATGTAAAATCTGGAATTTAAAAATTCTTTTCTATCCTATAGGTAATCTGTTCCCTCAAGGATTACTTTTTCTTTTATCTTCGTCTTCCTCCTTTGTGTTAGCTTTTTTCCACATGTCTAGTAATTCTTGGTGGTCCATTGATAGTTGAGGATGAGGAGATTAGAAGACTTATTGGAAACTCTGGTTATAGGTGGCCAGCTGGTGGGCTTGACTTGACTTTTCTGTGAATGGTTTGAGTGCTGGCTGTTAGGCCAGGAATACTTCAGATGCCACAATGAGCAGGCTAACATTTGCCCTAGGAGGCATTGTTTTTTACAGATAGGTTGCTTATTTTCTTTAGAGACATGCTGTCTTCATTTTTGGGGGAGGTGGAAGGGAAAGGAGGAGCCGAGTAAACCTTTCTTCTAGAAAGAATTTTAATGGCTCTTCCATTTCCAGGCCTTCGTGCTGTCCACCCTGGACCCTCTCGGAGGCCCTGTTGGGGTCCTCCCTCTCGCCTCAGCTGCATGCTCCACCCCCCCCCCCCCCCCCCCCCCCCCGTGTGTTATGGGTGGTAGTTTTCTCTGTTTCTATTTTTTTAACCCCTTATTGTGGAAAGTTGCAAATATATCCAAAACTAGAGAGTGGTAGATGAATCTCTATGTATTTATCAGTCAGTTTCAGCAGCTTCAACAGTTATTATGGCCGATATTATTTTTGTCTATTTGTCTGCCCTTCCTAGTTTTAGCCACACCTCAGACATATTATTCCATCTGTAAATATTTCAGGATGTGCTTCTAAAAGTCAAAGACTCCTTTTTAAAAACACAATCATAATAGTACCATTATACCTAGTAGGATAAATAATTCTTTAATATCATCAAATAAGTATTATAGATTACTTCACTTTTTTTGTTAATAGTTTGAAGCAAGAGCTAAACAAGGTTTTGCACTGCACTTGGTTGACAAGTTTTTGAAACTGTAGAGTCCTTTCTCTTGGAATTTATTAGTTTTGCTTTGTCTACATATTTTTGTCTGCTTTTAGATATTCAGAAATTTATCTAAATCTGTTTCTTTATTTTTTATTTCCTTAAAAAGAAAATCATTCTTTTCATGAGTCCTTAGAGAGTGAGGAGACAACCTGAACAAGAAACCTTAGTTTTTAATTATCGTTGGTTAAAATTATAAGTATTTCCAACACACAAAAATGACTGTTACAATAGAGACTCTTGCACCTACTACCTAGATGTAACAGATGTTAATATGTTGCCATTTGGCTCTTTAAATGAAAGATTAAGCTGTAAACTGAAGAGTGCAAAGGAAAATGAAAGGGAAAAATTAGTGGCTACCTTTTGCCTTTCATCAGGATTGGATTATATGAGGCACTATACGTCTTTTTGATACCCCAAGGGTATTCTTATAAATGTGGTAGGCTTGTGCCAAAATCACATTCTGTATGTATACTTTGACATCCACTGCTGTGTTTTGTGCTTTCATCATGCTGAGTGATGTGTGAGTGCTCTCAGGGGGCCGAATCATTTAGAATGTACCAAATAAGATGGTTATTTGGAAAGAACAGCCCTTTTATCTTCACAGAGTATCAGGATTGTACAAGAAGAAACACTGGCTTAAGAGCTAACATTGGGAATAAATAATGATGAATGAAGATACATTTGAGGGCTGAAGCTGAACGTCTTAGAACCACGTGTTGTGAATTTAAGGGGCTCCTTTGTCGAGACAAGAGGATCTGTAGGATCCCATTCATCTTTATTATATTTGAGCAGAAAAAGGCTCAGTTGTACCATGGAACATCTAGGAAGTAGTGTTAAAAAGAAGTTTTGAAGTCCCCAGGTAATCACTACTATTCTTAATTCCATGGTGAGCCTACTCAGTGGAGCTTCATCTTAGAGCTTAGAACAGTAATTGTAAGTTATGTAGGCACTTACTGCTGGTTAAATTGTAGAAGCTTTCTCTTTTACACTTGTTATCTTGGATTAACTGTTTTGTTAATATTGGAGTCCTGGTTTCTGTCGGAGCATCATCTTGGTCTCTGTGACCTTCAGTGTGTCACTTAACTCTGATTTTTAGTTCAGGCGTTGATTTAGGATAGTAACTTTCATTATTTTATACAGTAAATGGCGGGGGTGGGGGAGATAACGTGAGTATGATATAAATGAATAGGAATCAAGCTAGTTTTGTGCTCCTTTCTTCAAATAAAATCTTATGCATGAGCCTGACAGGCTGTGTGTGGAGGTGGGAGAGGGCTCTGTGGTCTTGTCTACCTTCATTCCCCAGAATAGTCCCAGGACATCTCTGGTCAGTTCCTGAGTGTGAAAACCATTAGTCTACATGAGTTTAAATTTTTTTTTTTTCCATCTCTGAAATTTTTTATGTAATCATAGTCATTTGGAATCTCTACTTTTCTCTGGTGGAGCCCTTTCACATAGTGGCAGTAATATTTATGGTAGAAATATTTATAGGTACAAATTAGTACCCCAAATTAAAAAATGCCAGGTGTGTCAAGTTCTGTAGGGTAATCTACTTATTTTTGGCTGGTTTAGATTTACTGCAGCAAACTTTTTTTTTCTAACTGTAGCAAAATATGCATAACATAAAATTTACCATCTTAACCATTTCTTAGTGTACAGCTTAGTGGCATTAAATACCTTCATGTTGTATCCATTGCTACCATTCATCTCCAGAACTCTTATTTTCTCAAAGTGAAACTCTCCTAACTTCCCATTCCTCTGTCTTCTGGCCCCTGTTAACCATCATTCTACTTTATGTTTCTATGAATTTGATTACTCTAGATACCTCATATAAGTGGAATTATAAAATATCTGGTCTTTTGTGTCTGGCTTATTTTACTCAACATGTCTTCATACTCCGTCTGTGTTCTGGTATGTGTCAGAATTTCCTTTTTAAGGCTGAATAATATTTTATTCTATGTATATAAGACATTTTGTTATCCATTTATCCATTGGTGGGCATTTCGGTGGTTCTGACTTTTGACTATGGTGAATAATGCTGCTGTGTGAGATCGTCTTTCAAAAACTTGCATTGCTGTACTTCTTAAACTTAGAGGTCTTTAATCTTCCCTCAGTCCCACACTCTACCTCTGCCTCAGTGCACCTGATGGTTGTGGTACTTGGAGGGTAGTGGTACCAGGTATGGCTGAGCTGATTCTCTGTGTGGCCCTCCACCCTTGGAGAGTCACTAGTATATTCTCCTTAAGCTGGATGTTTATAGCTCAGGTATTGGATGTTAATTCTGAAATATTTATTTAAAGAAATTAATGTGATAAATGCTGTTAAGTTGCTTGTTTCCTGAAAATGAATTTAGTTTTGGTGTTTTAAATCATCTTGATTCTTGAATCAGAGAGTTAGACATTAAAAATAATCTCTGGTTCTTTACCTATAGTACTGCAAAGTTATGCTCATTAAAGAAATGTCTTGTTGCTTTGCTTTAGATGAATTTTCCAACCATTTGTAATCAGGCAGCAAGTTTTTGAGGGTTTTTTTTTCTTTCCATCTTTATTGGAGTATAATAGCTTTACACTGTTGTGCCAATTTCTACTGTATACCAAAGTGAATCAGCTGTATGTATACATATATCCCCATATCCCCTCCCTCTTGAGCCTCCCTCCCACCCTACGTATCCCACGCCTCTAGGTCATCACCAGTTATTGAGTTGATCTCCCTTGTTATGCAGTTGCTTCCCACTAGCTATCTGTTTTACATTTAGTAGTGTATAAATGTCAGTGCTACTCTTTTACTTTGTCCCAGCTTCTCCTCCCCGCCCCCCCGCCGTGTCCTCAAGTCTGTTCTCTACCTCTGTGTCTTTATTCTTCCTCTGCCACTGAGTTTCTCAGTACCATTTTTTTTAAGATTCCATATATATGTGTTAGCATACGGTATTTGTTTTTCTCTTTCTGACTTACTTCACTCTGTATTGAGTTCTGATTTACTTCATAATGTTATAGGAGTGCTTTGCCTTTGTAGTGCAGGCATGTTTCTGCAAACTTCTGTCTACTAATGAGAATTCTGTTTAAAGTAGTACGCGTCTTTTCAGAGTATTCTTTCTTCTTCTTATTTAAAATTGAGTCACAAGATAATTACATTACTGTTCTTGAGCAAACGTGTTTGCCCCAGAGTTAATAATTGCTTCATTTAATGGTTCTCTGTGAATCTCCTCTCCACACGATTAACTACTTAGGTGATCACTCAGTTCTTTTCTTCTAGAGTTGTCTGTTTGTGCAGTACTCTTGCTGTGATCTGGAGTGGCTGCACTTTTGTGGCTGCTGCCATTGTTTTGTGAATGGCTATATTACTCTCCTGAATTTGATTCTTTGTTTCTAGGATTTCATGTTTTCTTTCTATCTCTTTCTTTCTCTCTCTTCCTTTTTCCCCCTTCCTTCCTGTTATTCTCTCACATTTTTGGGGGAGTGTATCTTCTAATGGCTTCCTGAGATTAGTGTTTTTTCTTAGTAAGTGAGGTTTTTGGTTTTTTACATGTCTGAAAATGCCATCTAACCCTCTTAATAGATTAGTACTTTTATTGGCTATAGAATGCTGGGGTGGACATTTTTCTTCAGAGTTTGGAAAGTGTTGCTCTGATGTTTCCAGTGTTCAAGGGTTACTGTTAAAAACTTATATGCCATTGTGATTCCTGAACTTTGGGATATGACCTGTTCTTTTCTTTGTGGATGATTGTAGGGTTTTGTCTTTCCCCCAGTGTCTGAAATCTGTTTTGGTTTTATTTTCCTTTTCACCTCTCCTTCCTTTCTTCTTTCCTTTCACTGAGCTCTTAGTGGACTCAAACTAGAAACCACTATCTTTCATTCTAGGATATATGCTTTATTTTTCTTTTATTCTTTTGATTTTCTATTTTCTAGTGGCTCTCCTACTGAAACTGCACTTTAGGTTTTGGATCTCTTAGTTTGAGTCCCTATTTTTCTTAACCTTTTTTCCCCTTCAACTCCGATGTATTTTCACTTTTTGTCTTTGGTTGATCCTTGGTTGTCTCTCACACACATGCATAAAAGAGGTAACCAAAAGGTGATTGGAAACTTTGTGATTTGATTGGTGACACTCACAGTGAGGTGAAGGAGAGTTGCCTGGTTTTTTCCTTTGGAGAATTACCCAATTTTTTTTTTTTTAAAGAAATGGGCATGAATTAAACTCAGTTGAGAGAATGATTATAGATTCTAAATGAATCAGAAAGAAAGAAAAAGTGTTATAATATTGTTCCTAAATATTTAAATGCCTAGGCAAGGCACAAACACAGAATCACTAGAAAGAGTAATGAATAACAGTAAGGAGCTAGGAAAAGAAGAGCAAATTAAATCCAAAGTAAGTAGAAGAAAGGAAATAATAAAGATAACTGAAATTAATGAGAAAGAAAATGGACAGATAATAGAGAATGTCACAAATTCAAAAGTTGTTTCTTGGGACTATCAATAAAAGTGATGAGCCGCTAACAAGACAGATCAAAGAGAAGAAGCAGCCCAAGTTATTGTCAGGAATGAAAGAGAGGCTATCACTACAGATCCCACAGACAGTAAGAGCACACTAAGGAAATATACTAAGTAACTTTATGCCAATAAATTCAATAACCTGAATGATATGGACAGATTCCTTGAAAGACGTACATAATCAAAACTAACCCAAGAAGAAATGGAAAACCTGAATACCCCTGTATCTATTACAAACGGGATTTAGAGCGAAAAACTTTCAAAGGAAACTTGGAGCCCGAGAAGGTTTCCTGGCAAATGTTATCAGATATTAAAGGAAGAAATAAGACTAAGCTTCCACAAACTTTTTCAGCAAATAGAAGAGTGGGGAGCATTTCCCAACTCATTTTATGAGGTTAGCATAATGCTGATATCAAAACTAGACAGGGATATTATTTAAAAAAAAAAAAAACTACAGACCACTATCCCTCATGAACATATGCTTGAAAGTCCTCAACAAAATATTAGCAAATTGAATCCAACAATATATAGAAAGGACAATATGTCATGACCAAGTGGGATTTATCTTAATTTGACTTTTAAAAATTATCAATATAATTCAGTGCATTAATAAAATAAGGAAAAAAATGGCATAATCATTTTGGTAGATGGAGGAAAAACATTTAACAACATTCAGTATCCATTCATTATAGACATTCTCATTAGACTAAGAAAAGAAGGGGAGTTTTCTCAGCTGTTCAAAGGACATCTGAGAAAAACCTATAGCTAATATCATACTTAATGACAAAAGACAATGCTTTCTCCAAGGTTAGTAATAAGATAAGAATGTCTGTACTCACCAATTCTATTTAGTATTATATTAGACGTCTTAGCCAGTGCAATAAGGTAAAAAGAAGAATTAAGACACAGAGATTGGAAAGAAAGAAGCAAGCCAGTCTTTTTTTGGGGGAGCAGATGATATGTATATGTAGAAAATCCTAGTTAATTTACAGAATATTATTAGAATTATTAAGTGACTTTTAGCAAGGTCGCAGAACACATGATCTTTATTCCAAAATCAATTAAAAAAATATTAGTAGAGGAACACCTGAAAAGTGAAATTGAAAAAATGATTGTAGGAGCATGAAAAAGTATAAAATACTTAGTGATAAATTTAGTGAAAAATGCATAAGGCTTCTACATTGAAACTACAGACACATATAATATTAACTATATTAAATTGCTGAGAGAACTTAAAGACCTAAAATACATGGAATTTATATGGAAATGCAAAGGACCTAGAGTAGCCAAAAACAATTTTAAAAAAGAATAAGTTGGAGGACTTAAACTTCAGTGTTTGCTATAAATCTACAGTAATTAGGGCTTTGTGAAAGGACATTAAGGATAGACAAATAGATCAACAGAATAGAGTAGAAAGTCCAGTAGACAAACATAAAATCCATTAAAAAATTTTTTTTATTGGAATATGATTGATTTACAATGTTGTGTTAACTTCTGGTGTACAGCAAAGTGAATCAGTTATGCGTATATCAGTACATGTGTCCACTCTTTAGATTCTTTTCCCATATAGGCCATTACAGAGTATTGAGTAGAGTTTCTACTCAATTGAGTATTGAGCACCTGCTGTGCTGTACAGCAGGTTCTTACTATTTATCTGTTTTATATATAGTTGTGTGTATATGTCAGTCCCAATCTCCCAATGTATCCCTGCCCCGCTTATCCCCTGGTAACCGTAAGTTTGATTTCGACATCCATGACTCTACTTCTGTTTTGTAAATAAGTGTATTAGTACCTTTTTTTTTGAATAAGCAATATCATGTGATATTTGCCTTTCTGTGTCTGACTTACTTCACTCAATATGACACTCTCTAGGTCCATCCATATTACTGCAAATGGCATTATTTTGTTCTTTTTTATAGCTGAGTAATAGTCCACTGTGTATATGTACCACATCTTCTATTTACAATAACCAGGACATGGAAGCAACCTAAATGTCCATCAACAGAGGAATGGATAAAATCCATTGCTTTTTTTTTTTTAAATCAGACTGCCTATATAGTTCATTGGGGAAAAAAGGAGAGACTTTCCATGGTGATGGAACAACTGGAAAAAGGAATGGAACAGAATAAATCTTGATTCCTACTTCATGCCATATGTAAAAATTAGTTTGAGATGGATCATAGATCTATGAGAAAAAATTCTATAAGGCTTCTGAAAGAAAATATCCAAATCAGTTTGTGATCTGGCATAAGTGAAGATTTCTTTTTCTTTGACAGGACAAAGAAATAACTACTAAAAAATAATAAATTGGATTTTAGCAGAATTTAAAATTTTGCTCATCAGAAGCTTCTTAAGAAAATAAAAAGGCAAGCTACATACTGGGAGAAAACAGTCACAGTTAATATATCTGGAAAAGACCATTACTAAATACAATGAAGTACAACACAAAACAAAGAAACATATGGGTTAAAGACTTGACAGACATTTCACAAAAGAGTATAGGAATGGATAATAAGTACGTGAACACCTTGCTCAACAACATCACTGATTTGGGAAATGCAAATTAAAACCACAAGGAAATACCATTGCATACCACCAGAATGCATAAAATTTAAAAGACCATGCAGTATATTGGCAAACATAGGGTGTAATTGGAATTCTCACATGTTGTCGGGGAGGTAGAAAGTGGTACAATGACTTTAGAAAACTCTTTGATGGTTTCTTATAAAGTTAAACATACATCTACCCCATGACTCAGGAATTTTACTCCTTATTATTTACCCAAAATGAAAATGTCCTCAGGAAGACTTGCATACCAGTGTTCACTAAAAACTTTATTGGTAATTGCCCTCAAACTAGAGACAACCCAGATGTCTAATAATGGAAGAGTGGATAAACAAGTTGTGGTATATAATTCAGTGAAATTCTCAATGGTAAAAAAGAACAGTCCTGATGCCCACAGTCACATTGATGAATCACAGAAAATCCTGAGCAGAGGAGGCCAGACACAGGAGGAGGACACGCTCTTTGATTGTATGTGTGAAATTCTGAAGGAGGCAAAACTAATTTATGGTGGCTGAACTCAGCGTGTATCTCTGGAGGGGACGGACAAGCATGGCTAAAGAGAACTTTCCGGAGTGATGGAATGTCGTATATCTTGTGAGGGTTGTGAGACATAAGGGTGTATGTGTTTATTAACTCCTCAAACTCAGTGCTTAATGATTTATGCATTTCACTACATGAAAGTGACACTTCAATTACAGAAAGGCCAGATGGTGACAATAGCAATTAAGAGCCTACTGTTTACTCTCACTAAACAGTACTTGTGGTTTTCTGTTCTTGTTCTCAAAGCACCTGTGTGTTTCATCAGTCACTTGATAAGTGTATGAACCCTGTGTTTTTATTGAATTCAGCTCTTATGCATGTGACAAATTTTGTTTGTTCCCAATTGGATTCCCTTGTCATGATATTTGAAAGAAACCTAGAGTGAAAAGTTAAAGAAGTTTATCAGGTATCTTTTGAGGATTAATCTAGAACATTCATCAAGTCCCATGGGGTATTGTGTACCCCTAATTAGTTATATTCTCCTAAAAGAAGTGTGGAGACATGTTGTCTTTACTGTGCTTTTAAAAGCACATTTACCAGTGGTTTTTTCTTTCCTCCCTCCCTTTCTTTTCTCTCTATTTTTAAATACAGAGAAGTGTAAAGAAGAAAACCAAAATGGCCCATAATTTTACTGTCCAGATAATTGAAGTTACCCTTTAAAAAATGAGTCATTTATGCTTCTAGTAAGAGAATTTAATTGATATAGAAAGCTCCATGTCCTTAATATTTCTCTCTGAAGATACAACTCTATTAAGTGTAATGTCCTTGCAGAAAAACTTGTTCATATATCAAAATATGTGGCAATTTGCATAAAACCATGAAAATGTTTGTACAAAAAGTAGTTTTGTACACTGCTTTGTAGCTTTTTTTGTCACATAGTACATCTTGAAGATATTTCTAAATTAGCGCATACCCTGTTTTTCAGTCAGTTGTGTATCTTTCATTGCCTTTTATAGGCAATTTATTTTCACTTTTTAATTAAAAATGATGTTTTAAAGAATAACTGTGTTAGTGAAATGTTGCACTTTTTTTTTAATTAAAAAATATTTAATGTTTATAGATTGACAGTTTTTGGCTGTTCTATCTTAGGAGACTTGGATGTAGCCGCTGTGTCTTCTCAGCCTTGGCACTGTTGACGGTTTAGGCTGGGTAGCTCTTTGCTGTGGGGGCTGTTCTGTGTGTTGTAGGGTGTTTGGCAGCACCTCTGGACTCTACTCACAAGATGCCATAGCACCCCCTTCCTCAGCTGTAACAGCGACAAGTGTCTCTGGACCTTGGGGTGCAAAGTAGCCCCTGGTTGAGGACCGCTGACACAGAGAGCACTGCAGGTACCCGCATGGTTGCTATTGCCTCTCCTGATTGGGGAGCCATGGAAGTCACATGCAAGAGGCGTGTTCCTCCTTAGCTTGGGGTGTCAGCACGTGCAAAAAAGGGGAGTGTAGGGGAAGGGTATAGGGATATCGCATAGAGCCCAGGAAGTGCATCAGAGTTGTGTGAGCAACTGACAGCTGTGAGAAATCAAAGCAACCAGGTAGGTGTTCTGTCATGTATTCGGCAGCTGTTTGCTGAATGCCTGCCATCTACTAGGTACTGTGGCGGGCACTCGCTATTTCATGTTGAAAAAAGAGATGTGAGTGCTGCTTCGTGAAGCTTAAGGCTTAGAGGTAGACACAGACATTCAGCGAGTGAATGAATGAATGAATGAATGGAATTATAAATATTATATCTGCTGTTGGAGGACAAGAACCAGATGCCGTGAGAGAGTAGAAGACGGGCCTATTTGGAGTGGAGGTGGTGAGGAGATGGCCGTGGAAGGCTTCTCTAGCTGGGCAGGTTTTACTAGACTCGGGGAAGGGCCTGATAAGAGTGGTCCAAGTGGAGGGAATAGCATGTGTTTGAAGTTTCAAGATACCAAGGTGGGGAAGATTCAGCTTTTTATGGCCCTGAAAGAATGCCAGTTTGAGTGGAGAATGATTGGATGAGGAAGGAGAAGTGGGTTTAAGGGTAGAGATAGTCACGGGCCAGATGATGCTGGGCCTTGCAGGTAGAGTTGGGGTGAGGTACAAAGTGTAGTGGGAAGCCGTGGCAGGTTGTAGTGTAAGTAGGTGAGTGACATGATCTGATTTACGTTCTAAAGTGATGATTCTGGCTACTGTGTGGGGTACGTATTGGAGAAAGGCAAGAATAGAATTAGGAAGACCCAGCAAGGCTGTGGTAGTGTAGCTGAAGTATAATGGGTGATAATGATACTAGGTTGAGGACAGGGGAGGTGGAAGGAAATGGACAGATTCCAGAGATTTTTGGAGGTAGTGTTAATGAAAATTGGTAGTAATTTGAATGTGGGTTGTGAAGAGAGGAAGGCATTCATAGTGACTTCCAGAATTCTGTCTTGAATGTTGCATTCAGTTGCCATTACTGAGATGGGGACCACTGCGTCTGGAGTTTCAGTGGGTGAGGGAGCACAGAAGAGCAAGAGTTCAGCTTTAGATGTGTTAAGTATGAGATGCCTGTGAAATATTTTATCAGAGATAGCAAGGAGGTAAACATGAGACATAATCTGGTGTTGAAATATAAGAATCTGGTGCCCAGAGGAAAGGGTACAGATTGCAGATAAAAAGTTGAGTTGTCAGCATATAGATGATAATGTTGTCTAGGAAGAGAGTGTATCTTGATGAGACCATTGGGTCCAGGGCTGAACCCCGAGGGAATCTGACATTGAGAGGTTGGATACGAGCGGACCAACAGGCTGAGACAGGAAAGACGCTTGAGAGGTAGGAAGCAAACCCGAAGAATGTGATGTCATGGGAACTGCGTATCGTTTCCGAGGGCGGGAGGGGTCAGCTAGGTCTAATGTTCTGAGAGTGCTAGTTCGGCTGCTTTGCTGGTGATGACACCTGAGATGCCCTTTTAAACTGCTCTGATTTCTCATAGTACTTTGGGGGATGGGATTTTAGCTACCAGTGGAGATTGGAGCCCAAATAGGGAAAGGATCTTATGAAAACTTGTAACCTGTTGGTTTAGGGCAGCTTTCCTAACCTTTTCTATAAGAAGCACAGCCCAGAAAAACCATTGCAGTGGATAAGCTTTGAGTACAACTGACAGACGATCAGCTCTTAGGGAATGTGCAGCAGGATGTAAATGTGGACATTTGTTCTATGACTGTCTTCCTTGGTGATTTAAAAAACAGTGCTTTCTACTTCATAAATCAGTTAATACCTTCTGTTCACTGAATATGGATGTCAGAGTTTGAATGTTTGTCTTTGGAGTCTTTGAGTGATTCTTCTAGAAATCTTTTCAGTTTTTCTTTTTGCCTCATCTTAGATCTTAGCAAAGATACTCATTTTGTTAGTAGTGCCAGGAAGCAGGCAGTTTCCATGGCAACTGACAGATTGCGTTTACCGTGGAAATTTCCGGAATTAACAGAGCTGCATTGCAGAAGGATGCATACAGCAGTATTCATCTAGTGGTCCTAGCAGAATGGATACAGAAGAACAGTTGCAGTGCTGTGCAGGGTATGTGCTATGTTTATTTTCCTGTCTAAGGATTATGAGTTGTATCTATATATATTCTGAGGAGAGAGTAAAACAGCTTGAGGCATTTTAGTATATGCTGGCTTGCTAAAATCAGAGAAGCTTTGGGGAAAAGGAGGAAGAAATAATTTGGGAAGAAACATATGTTTGATAGCATTGGGAGGAAATCAAGATAAAGATAAATGAGGTAGAAGAATGTGATAATGAAATAAGGAGAAAACACACTTCAGACTGATTAGATAATGAAGGGGTCTTATGGATGGTAGTTCCAGACACAAGAAGACATTTATTTATCAAAGGAGAAGTAGCAGGCTTTGGCAGGCTTAGGGAATCACGTTCTCCTGTACAGGAAGGAGAACGCTGGTGAGGTAATGAGCTGTTGCTTGCTGAAGGATACACAGCTGCGAGGGCTGCTGCAGGTGTGGGGAGGTTTGCTGCTGCCTTGTGTACTCACTTCCCTGCACATGGGGGGAGTCAGGGGAGGACCAATCTGTCCTACTCCCTGTGGATTTGTGGAGAGTATTTAAGAAAAAGCCTGAAATGTATATCGAGATTAAATTCTGGAAATAAAACTATAGGACTTGGGTAGATAATTAGAATTTCTTATCCTCCAGAGCATAATTGTAAATTTGAAAGAGAAATGATATGAAAAATGAATAGATAGAATTTAGGTCATTTAAATGATAGGTGATACTTAGCTGACTAGGTGTCATGTAGATTATATAGTCAGCAAACTAGAGCTCGTGAGCCAAATGTGGCCTGCTGCTAGTTTTTGAAAATAAAGTTTCATTGGATTGTAGCCACACCCATTTGGTTGCATACTTTCCACAGAGACTTGTGTAGATGGCAAAGCCTAAAATATTTATTGTCTGTCCCTTTACAGAAAAAGTTTGATGACTTGCGATTTAGATGGTGTATTGGATTCCTGTGCTGCTGTAACAAATTACCATAGACTTGGTGACTTAAAGCAACAGAAATTTATTCTCTTGGGTTTGGCAGGCCAGAAATTGGAAGTCAAGGTGTTGGCAGGGCCATGCTTCTCCCGAAGGCTCTAGAGGAGGAGCCTCCTGTCCTGTTTCTAGCTCTGGTAGCTCCTGGCGTCTCTTGGGTTTTGGTAGCATAACTGCAGTTACTGACTGTACTTGCCTGTGTCTCTCTGTGTGTGTCTGTCTCTTTTAGGGACACTTATCGTTGTATTTAGGGTCCATCCTAATCCAGGATGGTCTGTTCTTGAAACTGTTTTCTTAATTGTATCTGTAAAGATAAAGTCACTTTCTGAGGTTCCAGATGGACATGTCTTTTGTTGGGACCACAGTTCAGTCCGCTGCACATGGTATTGAAGAACTGGGTTTTGGCTTCTTAGACTACATTCTGTGTTGAGAAAAGCCAGTTTCTGGCAAGTTTCCTTTGGAAACCTATGAGGCATGTACTCTGAAGTATACTTGGTGACCTCCTGGAGAGGATGTTAAACTTACTTTTCAAGGACTGTACATACTGGTGTAGTTAAAATCATAGCAGATGGCCTCTGTGATGCAAACAGAAGCAGCTGTGTAGGGGTAGCACTGGAATATTCGCAGGAGAAAAGTTACTAAAATATTCACAGGAAATCATGAGTATTGTCTAATGTTACATGTCTCCATCAGCCTCTCCTCAACTCCCACCCCCTAAAAAATAACAATGTGAATCTGGAAATTTAATGAAGGGTAGTTGGAACCGAAGTAAGAATCAGAATTTGGAGAGATTAAACTCATGACTAGAGTATGATAATGGGAAATACGTATATGATTTAAAATAAGTAGATTGCATACATGGGTGGAGTGAATAGAGCCATAAGTTTGAGACTTGCTCTGGTTGGAGAGCTTTTGTATCATTATGAGAGCGTATAGACTAAGCAGGAGAGGTCTGTGATGTTTCCTTTACTTTCTGAGCACATTTATAAGCCATAGTAATGATAGTAGATCTCTATCCCTGCATCCCGTGAAAGTTTCATTTAGCATATTTGGGTATATTTGGAAATTTGTAAGGGTGACATATGCCTGTGGTGAAGAATCAAATGGTAGATGGGATTCCAGTGTGGGTGCTGGAGCTGCAGAGAAAACCCTCCTCACTCTGTGATCTCAGGGACCCCAGCCTAGTACCTGTATCCTTACCCGTGCTCCTGAAAATGAAGCCTCTGCTGTGGACTTGATGGAGATAATCATGAGAAGAATTAAACAAAGATGGTTAGAAGTGGATGCAAATTTGGGTTCAATAAGAATAAGCAGTACCAAATTAGTCTGCTATACTTTCAAAACATGTCACTGGGACTGCAGATCAGGCATTTGCCGTGGGCTGGGTGTTTCTTGGTTTCACCATATGCGGGTACAGAGGGGGAATATTAAGCCTGATCCAGGGTTTTCAGGCACAGCTTCCTGAAGAGCAGGCCTGGATGAAGGTTGTGTTTTCTTTCTAACTGAATTCTGTAGTCTGTGACTGTGTATCTTGACCACCAAACTGAGACTTTAGGAAGCAGCAGGAATAGAAATTTTCTTCTCTTCTTCCTTTAACAAGATATGTTGTATATTACGTTGAATTGTGTGCTTAAGCTTAAATAGCTTCAGAGGAAGATTCAAATCCAACAACAATCACTTTAACTTTTAATTTTTTTATTGGCATCTGGAGTATACATAAGGAAATAGAATGAGATAAGGTTTAAAGCATAGATTGGGATTAAATTAAGCTGGTTGATCATAGTTCATACCAGCTAAAATTTAAGCACTATAGGGAATTCAAAAATACACTAGATTTCAAGTAGATATATAAAATACATGCATAACTAAATGTTTGTTAATAAAATTTATTTCCATAGAATCTTTTTCTTTCATTGACTTATTTGGATAAATATCCCCCCCCAATAATAAAAGCTTGAGAGTTGTTGTTTCATAGATATGCGTTTAAACGGCAATTCACATACTAATAGTGTTAAAATTAGCTACAGTTTAGGAATGAAAAGTGGTTCAGACTCTTGGTTCTTATTTGCTTGAGGGAGAGGGAGTAAAGTGCTGATTTTAATTTCATATTTGTAGTACATATTTGTAGTACAAAATGTTGTGTGAGTAGCAGCCGCCTGCTAAAATATTTAAGAAACAAAGGTGAAAACATGAAACAGAGAAAATTGAGACAACTTAATGCTACATGCTGGATCTGATTGCTAATGAGAATAACAGTCAGGGTAACGGAAAGAAACGTACCCAGGGTTCGTCTCCCAGCATTCCCGCAGAGACCGCCTGGGGTAAGGGCGCCCCTTCTGTGCCTCTGGTCTCCAAGACCGAGCATCTTCATTCCCTTTCATGCCCTCCTGCCTCACTGGTAACTACAGAAAATAACTGGAGAGGGATGGGAGGAGGAGGAGAAATGGATGCAGACATTCTGCTGTATAGTGTGGTCGTCCTGAGAAGTGTTGTAGGTGGATGCAGGGAAGGATTGTGGCAGCAAAGTAGACTGAGAGTTGTATTTTTATATCTGCTGCTGTCAGCTGAGAGCACAGTGTTAGAGAGCTAGGAGACTGGGGGTGGGAGCATTTGCCTTTGGAGCAGTGCGTGCTTTGAGTGCACTTTGAGCCCAGGATGCCTCACACCGTCCACGTGCTTTCATCTCTAGATGTGCGACAGGCAGAGCCCTTACACACAGAGTGGGGCCCAAGGAAAACCAGTCTCTCTTTCTTAACAGTTTTGATGTGTAATTGGCACGCGTGTATTTGAAGTGTACACTTGCTGAGTTTTGATATATGTATACACCTGTGAAACCAGCACCACAGGCAACGTAGCGAAAGTGTCCATCATCCCCGGAGTTTCCTCCTGCCGCCTTGTAGCTTTTGTATCCAGACGATTGCTTTGGTCCTTCTCTCCGTCCTTCAGTTTCTTGACGTGTGGAATGCAGTCGTCAGCACTGTTAGGCTGTCCTCGTCTACTGGTTCTAGCAGCTGTGTCATCTCTGGGTCACTCTCAGTTGATTGCTTTTTCTCTTCATGGTGGGTCCTAGTATCTTGCTTCTTTGCACACTTAATGGTTTTAGATTGCATTGGGTGCTGGCTGTTTTTGTATCTTGTAAATATTTTTGAGCTTTATTCTCTGGTTAAGTTCCTTGGAAATAGTTTTATCCTTTCAATTCTTGGTTTTTAGCTTTGGTAGGTGAGACCAGATACTTCTGGTGCTTTCCTGAATTCCCCATGAATTGTGGAGCTTTCTCCTCTTGTGGGCAGGAATAAGAATTGTTGTATGAGCCTGGGTGTCGTTCCCTCAGATACTCTTGGGTGGTTCTTTCCTCTGGCTTGTGTAGGTTCCTTATAAGCTGGTGCTGATCCAGGGGGCCCCCTGTGTCTGTGGGACTCTCCTTCTGTGCAGCTCTGTCTTATCCAGCACTCTGTCTTGAGATCTCGGTCTCCCCAGACAGACTCCCAGATCCATCGCCTCCACGTGAGGAGCTGCCTGATCTGCCCTCCCTGTGTTGCAGTCTGTGAAGTCTCTTCAGGCAGGAAGCTGGGGTGGTTGTAAGGTCACCTTGTGTGTGCCCTGTCTCTCGGTGCTCACTGCTCTTTGTTGCATGCTGTCCAGGGTCTTCAAGGCCTTCCTGTAGATATTGTCCGTTTTTCAGTTGTTTCAGGTGTAAGCGTCACTCTGCCTCCTGATGTTGCATCGTAGCCCGAGTGCAGGTGCTGCAGACGCGCATTGTGAGATGGGCGGAGAGCTGTGGAATTAGGCCATGATGTCTTCAGTGCTCTGAGAAGGAGCATCTCCGAATATGATATTTTGCAACATTCAGAATCGTGTTTTACAAGAATGATTAGCATTTGTAATAAGGTAGAAGAAATCATGGCATTTATAAAAAAGGATTGGAAAATATTGAGGAGAGAACAAATTTGGATAATAGGCAGCAGAATTACTGAAAAGGGAGGTAGATGAGAAAAAAAGACATTTGCTAGGAGACTGAAAATGCAGTGGCGGAATGAAGTCCGTACTGCATGTGGACGTGAACTTAAATGATGCTGCATGATGGCAAAAGAAAAGAATGGGATGAGAATGATTGATTTGAAAGCATACAAATTGCCGTATTTTTTACATATATAAATTCATAAATACAATCGAAAGGCAAAGAACACCCTGGAGAAATGTTTGCAACACAGGACAAAGGGTTGATAGGTATGTTGATAGAAAAAGAACTTTTTAGCAGAAGCAGCTACAACAAAACAAACCTGTTTAGGAGGACTCTGGCTAAAGGGGTGTCATCTCAGGCGGTTAAGTAGAGAAGAAACGCTGTTTACCAAATAGCTCAGAACACCCAGCTCTAAGAGTAATCGTCAAAATGCCGCTTAAGAGTGATCGAACCCTAATCACCTTTCAGGATGGTCTGAGGGAAAGGGTGCTGTGCGCTGGGCACACGGGCTCTTGCTGCTGCTGCTGCTGCTTAGCGCACACGCTCCAGGCAGCGTTACGCAACCATCTGGACCCTGTGGTGGCTGGTCCGTCAACAGTGTGCTCAGTGAAGTCTGTAAATTCGCATGCGTGGCAGGTCATCGTGTAACCTGTCCACATAGTGCAGATGTGCAAAGGATCTGTACTGAATTAATAGTGCTTTTCTCTGGATTATGATTGATTATTCTTTTTAAATTTCTTTTCTACCTGTGTAGCTGTAGGAGGGATTTAGGATTTGGTAATCTGGTTGGAAAAAGAGGTTCTGGTACTTATCCTACTGCTGAATTTGCACAGCAAAACCCTGTGTTTAGTAGGGGTGGGGGTGGGGCGTGGGGCTAGAGCTGTTCTAGGTAACCTTAGCCGTGCCACTCTATTTCTTCAGAAAAAAAAAAAGTCCCCCACGTATATACAAAGCCGTGGGCAGCTTTATTAGACACGTTAGATAGAAATAAAGCTTTTCTCAGTGCCCAGACTGATTCATGTTCTGAAACATTATGTCACAGTTTTTTGAGGTTTTTTTTGGAATCAGTAGGATTTCAGGAATTCATAGATTAGTCTGGGTCAATGAAGGGATGATAATTAAAATAAAATAGTGATAATTCAGTATTAAATAGTAGATGGACAGGTTGCTCATTTTGATCCAGAAAATCGGTTATCAAAGAAAATACTCAGACATACAGATGGCCAACAGGCACTTGAAAAGATGCTCAACATCACTAATTATTAGAGAGATGCAAATCAGAGCTACAATGAGGTATCCACCTCACACTGGTCAGAATAGCCATCATTAAAAAACCTAGAAACAATAAATGCTGGAGAGGGTGTGGAGAACAAGGAACCCTCCTACACTGTTGGTGGGAATGTAAAATGGTACAGCACTGTGGAAAACAGTATGGAGATTCCTTAAAAAACTAAAAATAAAGCTACCGTATAATTCAGCAGTCCCACTCCTGGGTATATATCTGGAAAAAACCAAAATCTCTAATTTGAAAAGATACATGCACCTCAAGGTTCATAGCAGCACTATTTACAATAGCCAAGACATGGAGACAACCCAAGTGCCCGTCAACAGTTGGCTTAAGAAGATGCTTTATATTTATATTTTACATATATAAATATGTATATGGATATTACTCAGCCATGAAAAAGAATGAACTATTGCCATTTGCAGCAACATGGCTGGGTCTAGAGAGTATTATATTTAGTGAAGTAAGTCAGACAGAGAAAGACAAATACTATATATCACATTTGTGGAATCTAAAAAGTGATATAAATGAATCTATATACAAAACAAAAGCAAACTCACAGACAGAAAATGACTTATGGCGCTAACTCCTCCTGCCCTCAAATAATTAGATTTACCCACCCTGTGAGTGGCATGAGTGGCTGGTATAAGGCATGAGAGAGACACGGTGAGAGCACATGCACCCTCTCTGTAGGCAGGTTAGCTTTGGGAGAGGAATGGAGCTGACTGTGTTTAGTTTCTTCTTTACATTTGCTGGTCATCAGTAAGGGTTCAGGTGAGAGACTAGATGTCTCAGCGTGAAACAGTGAGGAGTGGGAGGAATAAGTGTTCCCTTGAAACAGTTGGGAGAAGTAAGCCCTAAAATCTTTGATATTTTCCCGTCATTCATGTGACATCCTTTTGTAAAGCCAGGGAGTGTTGTCTTCTGAAAAGGAACATGAAGATATTGACCACATGGGACATAACACCCAGTCTATTTATATTAGTCATTGACTGTCTGTTGGTAAGATATGGCATGTCCATGAATTGATTTTTCAATTTGATTTAAATCAATAAGATAGATTTTTTTTTTTTTTAGGTTTTATTCCTTTGTATTGGTGGTGTCTGTTGATTTCACCAAAGTCTGTTATTGCCACTAAAATTCAACTCACCTTTATAGAGGAGAAAATATATTAATGATAACGTCAGTCTATACCTAAACAACTTCCCTGGTGCTGCTAATATCTATCCAAAACTGTATACTGTTTGAAATACTGTGTTTAAGAGATACAGCATGTTTAACTCAGGTTTGTGATCTGTAAGGCATTAAAAAAATGTAAATGCGTAGCTGATTTTTTACCTGGAATGTGTATCATTTGATAATCTAATTACAGGTCCTAATACAACAAAGACTGCTAAAACTTGTTTTCCTATTAAAGACCTCTAAATCCAGAGGAGAATATTACTGATCTTTCTGTGGACTTTTTTCTAATGGACTTTTCTATGTAGAAGGCTACAAAGGGGGCCAGGATTGTATTCCTGTCTGAGACTTGGGTTAATTTGAAATTTGGAACCTCAGTCCTTTGCTTGTTTCTTGAGTGGACCCAACAAAGACAATGGTGGGATGTCCTGTTTAAGTATTGCCTGTGTAGAGCACTTAACCTACTTTAGAAGGAATATACGAGTAAGTAACTTGTTTACTGATACGGCAAAGGCATTGAGGATAGCTTACAGGTTTGTGGAACTGAGTCAAACTAATTTCCAGGTAAAAAATTATTAATGAAAAGACTGGGAGTTCTTGATACTGTCTAGTAGAAGTAACACTTAGATCTTGTTTGATACATTTGCCTAAAGTTAAAAAAACTGTAACTAGGGTTTTGGCCTCTTGGTACAGTTGCCTCAGTGATTGACTGCTAGAGTTCCGTGGTAAAGGTTCAGGTCAGGCTTCCAGGTCTGTTTACTGCAGTGCTTTATCTACCTTTGGAAACAATCGTGGTTGGACTAACTCTTATAACAGTAGCTGTGAAATTGACTCAGTTTTATTGGAACGATTGCCAGCCTAGTATGAAGGAAGCCTCTGTGAACATGCCTTGCTGATGGCATGACAGTAGCATGTTTTTCTGTGGTTTTTACAACTCCTTTCCTAAGTGAGAAAATGGAATGCTGGGTAGTATCACATTCTTCTCTTCATCCTTTTCTTTTTAGCAGAGATACCATTCATACACCATACAACTCACCCATTTAAACTGTATAATTCTATTGCTTTTAGTATATTCAGAGTTACACATCTGTCACCTTACTCAATTTTTGAACATTTTCATTAGCCTAAGAAGATAATCCACATCCCTTAGCTCAAACTGTTTACTTTTGCAAAGAAAAAAGGGTCTTATCCAGAAACCATACAAAAGGCTAAGCTATCAGCAGAGGTATTTCCTAACTCTCAAATTCGATCTTTAATGTAATAGATGATATTATAGCTTGTTTTTGTCTGGCTTTATGTAGTAATGAAATACTCACTTCATTTCTCGGGAATGCTAGCAACAAATGGTATATGACACAGTGTCATCGTGAATGATAGCCTCTGCCGTGTTCTGTTGGCAGGTCCCGTCCACGTTCAGACAGAGGAGCCCACGCAGACGTGTCTGTACCAGGGGAGGGGAGGCCACGGGCACCACCTTACCCTCAGCGGTAGGCTAGTGCTGTATAGTCCACCAGTGAGTAAATGGAGCCGTAGAGATGGTGCTGTCTAGCCAGTGATCATAGAACAGTAGTCATTATATGTGGAACTTCTTTATGTTAGACTGTTTCCTGGCTTAATCTGTCTACCTTGTGAGAAAGGTTACTGAGGAAATTAGTCACTGGGCTTGATCTGCTTGCCTAGATCTGATTTCCATCGTAGCCGGTTCAGGCTTCACCTCCGTACCTGAATGATCACCTACGCCACTGATTTCTGGGCTTCCTGTGACTCCAGATGCTAGCATATATATAATATTGGTGAAAGTATTTTGTAAACTGAAAAGAACTTGTTTGAATGAAAGCTGGTATTATGACTTATTACAGTTATGATTTGAGAATCTGGCACTTGGAAGGCTGGTTCACTAAGTTGTTATTTAGACAAAACGTATTACCCTTTTAACTATAACCTTGACTCTTGGTTATTATTAATACTAGTATAAATGATTATTCTGGAGGAGTGATTTTAAAATTCTAAATATATGAGAACCTTAAAAATAACTACAAAAAACAGTTCTACTAATCTGATAAAACGTTTCCTAAATTTTGGAAGAAGGAGCAGATAAACAATCATGTTCTTGCTTGTATCACGAGATCAGATTTTAAAGGCGATTCTGATCATTTAATATGAAATTGAAAAAAAAGTAGAACTCTCTTGTTTGATACAGTCCATTCCTACACATTGGTACGTATGTGAGAGAGAGACAGGCAAACAAGATTGAGTTTACATTTCTCGTTAGATTTGCTTTTTTACAAAGTATGGTTAGAAGTTAATACTTTGATCTCCGGGTTGACATTTTGGAGATGTTTTTTTTCTTTAATGAAAATGTGTAACAAGTGAGCTCATCTGTCCATGAATCATTCTTTTTTCTTAACCCCATTGCTCTATTTATTGATCAAGGGCTGAGAGGCTCAATTTTGAATGGCACATTGCGGTTTTCCTCCTAGAGCCAGCTGGCTAGTTGTTTAACTGTTCTTCCACCTCAGCGCGGCATTAACACGAACAGGGAAATGCCCTAAGGTGCTAGTTCCCAAACTTTGCTAGAATCACAGGGGATCTTAAATATAGCTTTCTGACCCCTACCCCCACACACTCCGATAAAATAGCCATATGATGATGTCTGGGCATTGGGATTTAGTAGATATCCCCAGGTGATTCTGATGAACAGCAGAGTTTGTGAACAGCTGTATTAAGGATTGAGGACCTGGAATAATTAATGTTGGGTAAGGTAGGATAAGAACTTCTTGGAAATGAGGTTTGTAGCACTGGGATTCTGCATTTGATAATGCAGTTTTGCAAAGTTTGGATAAGATCTTGTATTTGGAAATGAAACTGGTCTGCAGTATTAGTTTCTTCAGTAAATGGAAGTTTGGTTTTATGAATCCCATTAAAGCTATGTTTATCGACTACCTAAATTTAGGCCTTTCTTAATTCACTCAGTGTGTTAAAAATCAAGATGACACAAACAAACAAAAAAATTCCCAGAAACCTGGAGCTCAGACTGTTTTAGTAACTGATGAGAAAACAAAATTTCCCACGCATTAATCAGTGCTAGCTAAAAGAAAAAAGTCAAAACCTATTTAAAATGTGGCAAAATTGCTTCCCAATATTTTAACAGAGAGAGACTGAGAACACACAGCATTGAATCGTCAGGAAAACTGAAGATCTCCCCTGAGCAACACTGGGATTTCACTGCAGAGGACTTGAAAGACCTTGGAGAAATTGGACGAGGAGCTTATGGTTCTGTCAACAAAATGGTCCACAAACCAAGTGGGCAAATAATGGCAGTTAAAGTAGGTGATGCCCATAATTATTTTTGGTACTTTAATCCATGAGGTGCAATTTCTTGGTGCAGTAAAAACACTGTTGTTCTGTTCTCTTACTGTTGTGGTAAATATGGGTGTTTATAAAATTGTCTCTCCGAATTCTTTGGAGGGTGTTTTGTACAGAGGTTGTCTTCCTGGTGGCATGTTTTCTACCTCTGGAAACATGAGTTGTGAAGTGTGCATGTTGCCTGCACTTTTGGCATGACGCATTAACGTGTTTTAAACTTCAGGCCCTTCCACTGCCAAGGTGAGTTCTGGTCGGG
Organism: Hippopotamus amphibius kiboko; assembly: GCF_030028045.1. Lineage (NCBI taxonomy): Eukaryota > Metazoa > Chordata > Mammalia > Artiodactyla > Hippopotamidae > Hippopotamus > Hippopotamus amphibius. The sequence continues at coordinate 5,255,440 of NC_080202.1, read as the reverse complement.
TGGCCGCATCCCTGGGGGCAGGGCAGCGCTGCGCTGCACCACAGGCGGGAGCTGGACGAAGAGGCGGCACACTGGGTTGGGCAGGGTGCGGGGCTAGGGCTAACAGCAGGCTCGCTGACGGTTTCCTGGAAACCACGCACATGCTGTTGCCACTAACCTCAACCTTACTCGGTCCTGACCGGCTCGGCTTCTCTGTTTATTTCACCTCCACTCAGTACTGCCCTGTGCCCTGGTTCCAAGGTTGTACTGAAACGCATACTTCGTGATACTGCTGTCACATTCTGTCATTACTGTGACTGCCATGAATGGCCAGAAGTGGAGATTGGCCCCTAGACTGTACCTGGCAGGCTTATGTTGGTACCTTTGAGGAACTGATGGTTTCCATCTGGCTCCCAGTGGGCCCATGTCATTGTAATTTGTTCATGTGTTTGTTCAGATGTTTAACGAATATTTGCTCTGTGTAAGATCTTTCAGGAAAATCGACAGTGGGGGGCAGGGCAATTTAAAAGGGAAAAACGAGTTACGGTCACACTCTCATTGAACTTAAAATTCTTATGGGAGCAAATACTTCCCTAGTTTGCAAGAATTGAGGTTGGGTTTGCAGACTGTCTCAGCTAATCGTCTTCCTGTTAGCCCCCTACTTTGAGAGTTTACCAAGACGGCTTGATGAGAGGAGTAGCCTGTTTCCTACTTGACTTTTGGAAGTGGATTTGTGTGACATTAATATAAAATGCTACCTGTGTTGAAGTTTATTGTGAGCAAAATATTACTCTATTTTAGCCTCCTTCACTATTGAGCATTTCTCTTTGCTGGGTTGTATAAAACTAATGAAAAATTAATGGTGGGAGGAAACCTTAGGATTCTCTCTGTGGGTTCTTAACCTGTTTTTGGTCGTACTTCTTTTGCAGTGTGGTGAGAACTGTAGACTTTTCTTGGGAAGATGTGTACATATACAAAATTTTGCATATAACCACAGACCTCTAAAGATGCACAGGCTAAGGCCACTGCTTTGGATTATCTGTTGAAATAAAGTGTTGTTTTTCTTGGACTGTAAAATAATTTCTCTCTTTTTACGTTGTTCACTGTAGTGTGAATAGAAAGTCAATTTGTTTATTAGACTTTTCCGCACGAGTGTTGCGTTGCCCTTGTGTACTGCCTGTGCATGACACTCACATTTACTTTGCTGGGGCTCAAGGGGAAGGTGTGCTCTGTAACTAAAGTTCTAGATGTTTCTCCCAGATAGCAGGAGAGGTGCTTTTAGATGATTGTGTGCCTGTTGTTCAGCCTGTGCTGTGCATGCTTTACTGTGTTGATCAGCCTTGTTATGTGTTTTGGTAATCGGAATAGACTTTAGTCATGGTTAGTAGGTTTTAAAGGTAAATAAAGAAGTTCCTTCATTTTGATGTTAAAGGTTTTCTTAATTTGCTAACATTTGGAACTGTATAATGCTTACTCAAGGTTTGAAAGAATTTAAGAGTGAAAATAGGAAATTGTCTGCCATTTGTAACCTGCTCTTACTTTGAGATCCTCTGTTGGAATGCTATTAAAAGCCCCAACTCTTAAGAAGTACTTCTAAGGTGGTCGTGGGACCTACAGAATGATAACTGTCACGTCTGTGCTCACCAGCTGATGCTGTCTATCTTTTGTTTATCACCTTGAATTCCTGCGCAAGCATGATAGTTTAGCATGGGGAGTGGTGGGAGGACAATTTAAAAAGAAAAAGGGGAAAATGAGACATGGCCACACATTCATTGAACCTGGTCATGTGACATTCCAGTTAACATCTTGGTGGGGTGTAAGCATTGGATTCCACTAGTTCATATAATGTTGGAAGAGTAAGTGTTTGTGCATTAATATACATTAAAATTTGATACCAATTTGATGACTGAGGTATGCCACCTACCACGCATTTTAAAATGTATTGTCGTCGGTCTCTTTGAAAACACTTAGCCTTCATCACACCTGAGAGGGTTTGTTCGCCCCTCACTTAGGCACACAGACCAGAGTGACAGGTGCAGATACACAGGCATTTGCAGTCAGGGACTCTGATTTGACATTTTACATGTAGATGGCTGTGTTCCTGAGCGCCCACTGGGTTTAGCTCTGAGAGCAGGACTGTGGAGATTTGAAGGGACTGTGAGACAGCGGTTCACGTTCCTGTAAGTGTCCCTTGGTGCTAGTGAAATGAGAACCCACTTGAAGCAGTGCTGTACTGTGTCTTATTATGCACTTTGGGAATATAGAAGGATTCCTTTATTAAACATTAAACTTATCCTGGAAATTATCCTAAGATTTGCTTGCAGTATCTGTGCCAAAGTGAAGTGTGGTATTAGCCTGAATTTTTAAAATTATTATTTCTCAGTTTTAGTTTTGAGGGAGCCCTTCCCCAAATTTATTTTGCTGCATGTAAGAAATGTTTGAAAAGGTGACTTCTTAGTTACCGGAAATAATTATCTTCAAGACTTAGTCGAAAAATCAGTTACGATATAATAATTCAGATTCAGCAAGATAACACACAGTATATGTAAGAGTTATACTTAGAGTAATTTCTTGACCTTTGGTCTGAGGACGTTTTCCCAAGCTGCCAGGGAGGTTCTCTGTTAGACCTAAGATGTGGGAAACTAATCCTTCATTTTCAATTGCACATGCTTAGGGAATCAGGTCTTACTCTTATGTGAGTGGGAGTAATATTACTGGTTTGTTTAACTGCCAGAGTGACTTGAGTCACAGGACTGCTGAGGGCAAAGCCATTGTTGCTTGCTGCAGGGTCTTTTAAAGCTCAGGAAGGCCGTCCTTTGATGCTGGCTGGTACTTCAGGCTTGGATCAGTATCCTCTGCAGATAACATTTATTTCATGCCCCATTTTGCATGATGGTGGATTAACCATTGAATGTAAAGATTAGACATGCACAGTCACCAGCCTGGGAGAGTGAAGCCGGCGTCTGCTTAGCTCTCTGGACGGCCGCTCCCTGGTTGTTAATTAGGTCCAGGTTGACTTCTTGAAGGAGCACACAGTCTTCCTGTTTGTAGGCTATGAGAGGAAAACAGGGCAGAGCAGGAAAGAAGACAATGGGAAGGAGAGGGAGTGAAAGGGAATGAAATTGCTGTCCCTAAAGACAGAAGGCAGTGGAGTGGGTGTTGGAGGGTTAACGTGGGAGTACAGCTCCTGTCTCATTGGAGACTGGAGCTGACAGGGACCACTAGACGGGGTAGGACGGCACTGAGGGCGTCACTGTTGATCATTATGATGAGCTTTGAGTCTTCTAATTGAGAATTTATCTGAGTTAATCAGAAAAACAGATGGGCTGTTTGAAGTTTGGTGCTTAGGCCATGCTGAGTTAGTAATGTGACCTTGTATTTAAGGGTTTCAGGTGTTTTCCTGTTCGTGGTGATCTGCCTAACTTGTCTTACTCCTTCCACCCTCAGTGTTTTTCTCTGCTCTTCCAACCCTCCTGTTGCACTGATTTAAGTTTTCCTGATCCCAGGCTGGTAACCTGATCTCGAGATTCGTGCATTCTTGCCTCTCCCTGGTATTTGGATCTTGATGTCAGTGCCCCCGAGCTGGAATTGAGACCTAAGTTACTCCCATGCCTGGTGGGAAGGACCAGAGCCCTCTGCCTGACAGTGTCAGCACCCACAGCTCAGCCCTCCCTGCACAGCGTGGGGCTTCGATCTGCACGCTGGATAGGCCTTCTGTGCAGACCGTGCTGTGGGTGTTGGGGGGCAGGGGTCGGCAGAGCATGGCTGGGCAGTGGGGCCCTTGCCGTTTGTCAGAAGTTTCACGGCTGAGTAATTTGTGTGGAGACCGAGAGCATTGTCAGAGGAGGGTCATTGTAGTCTCGAGCATTGGTCTTGCACAGTGTTCTGAAAGCAGTAGAATGATATTTGACGGGCGTGGCCTTAAATTTGAAAAACTCCTTTCTGATGGTATAGAGTGCTTTGTTGGCAGTTTTGTTGAGTTTCAAATGTCCAGAGTGCTAGTGTTTGGTTATCTGGATCACTTGTGGGATACAGAAGCCATGGCTGTCTTGTCTGGAATTGAGACTGGATTTCAGTGTTGTAGGCTCTCATTTGATTGGCTAGATCAGAGGGCTTATTAAGAAATCCACAGTTGATTGTCCCATATCATTTTATGTTGCTAATGTTGCTTGAATGTTGTGTTGCAAATGAAAAGTGTACGTGAAAGGATGACTTCCAGGAGTGGGCAGATCCCAAGGGCTTGGCAGGGCTGCCCCGGGTCCCTTATGTAGTGGGGGTTGGAACTCCTAGTGTGTATGTGTTTTTTTTTGCTGTTGCTCCTAGTGGTTTGCTGACTATGGATTCTTTCTGTTAATAGAATCGTGTGTAAACCCAACAAATAAAGTAGACAAAATTAGTGCTATCCTGGTTGATGCACTGAGTGGGAGGTGCCTACCCACATCAGAAGCCCTTAGGGCATGAGCTCTGAGGAACCTTTGGGGTCCACATGGACAGTTTGGAAATGGTTGCTCTCGGTGAACTTTAATCAACCATTATGTGTTTCTGAACATTCTGGATACTTAGTTCCTGAAGCCTTCTACGTTCACCTGGCTGACCTGACTGAATTGTGACATATGACTATATCCCAACTTATGTAGTTATTTGGAGAAGAGCTTCTTATCACATCCCACTCTAAATGAGGATCATCTGGAACAATATTTGATGTACCTCCTGCATATTTTCTATCATTCTTTGTTGTCTTATAGCCATGCCTCCGAAATTGCTTGAGTATCAGATTTCTCTCTTATCTCACTGTATTGTCGTGGGTACCGAAGTCCTGATCTGTCATTAATGATCTTTAGGCCCTTGAATATTTCAGTGCTGAGATTAACATTGTGCTCTTTATATGTGGGTGATGTAAATAGTGAAGAGGAAGAAGATGATACCACCCTTGCCAATACGTATCAAGCTTGTCATTTTACTTTGTCCTCAGGGCGGGTCTTCCCATGATGTGATATCACATAAGTTGTTGGAACTGACCTTGCACGTTCTCTGGTGATGCACAGCAGAAGATATGTAGAAGGAATTAATTGGGCCTCGGTATCCTCAGTGAGAAGAAGGGGAGGTCCTACTGTTAATTCATTAATTTGACCAAGGTACAATTGAGAGTTCATTAAATTGATTCTAAAGACTTGGATGGTTTTGCAATTAAGAGTTAGTATCCTTTCTTCCTGCCTTAGTAAAAGCATGTGTTTTCATAATGTAAAACAACTGATTTAACAGACACTTAAAATTTGTTACTCTTCGACATGAAAAACAGTTTTACATCTGTGATCAGCATTCCAAATACTTTGTGCTCCCCCCCCCCCTTTTTTTTTACTGTTTGTTTTGGCTCATGTTGCCATCTGCTTTGACCTTGTCAGTGATAGTATTGTGAGGTATCATGGATATTTTTGTGTGTGATCTGTTTAGGAGACTCTTTAGCAGCTAAGGTTAAGAATCTTGCTGCATCTGTGGGATATAGAATTTTTGTTTTGAAATTAGGAAAATAAGAATGCCTAGGGTTTCCTGTAGCTCAGAGGAAGGGGCTAGCTCATTGATGTGCTGCAGTGGTTTCTGGGGTTTTCCAACTTTGTATTAGAGCTGAATTCTGGACATTTCTGCTGGAAAAGCAGCATATTTGTTTGTAAGGGTCGAATATTTGCAAGAATCCAAGGGGACACTTGGGGATCTGAGTATGATCCTTGCTCTCCTGTCCCCTACCTCACTGGCTTAGGTTGATCTGAAGTCAACCACTGACTAGCAGTGGATTCGCGCTTGTATTTTATTCTCAGATACTAACCTTAGGAGGAGTCTTTGGCAGGGAATGATTAATGGACAGGGTTCACTTCTGCCATGGCAGTATTGGTGCTTGTGGATCCTAGGAACTGGACACTTTCAAAATATCTTTATTACAGTTATATCAGTTAAGAAATCCCTGTCCTCTTCCTCGTTTGATTTTAAATGAAATGCTGTCAGACCTTTACTCTACCCCTGTCTATTTTCTGTGGAGAGGAGTCCACTCGGGATTCCACGTGCTGTGTTTGCTCAGGTGCCAGCATTAGGATTCCTGCACGGGTGATGTTTATCAGTGTCCACTCGGTACTGAAGCTTGACACAGGGAGCTTTTGACCTCGTTCTTGTCCTGTGAGTGGTTGTTCAAATTTTCATACCTTTTTGGCAAGACATTTGGCAACCACTTGAGCATAGCATACAAATACTGTTGGTCACATTAGATGGTGAGAGGTGCTCAGGTAGAGGGATGCCACCACGGCCACAGAAAGATGAGTTCGAGCTACCTGCAGGGGATAGCAGATCCCACACGACTTTGCTGAAGGGCAGAGACCTTCTGGTGTTCTGATTTTGGTTGACAGTAAATTGAAAGTAGCACTTTGCCTAATGGCCCCGATACTAATAGCTTGCATCACTTTATTCCGTGTTAAATTGTTTTAGTCAGTGCCTAGGATAATCTTTAAAGCCATACACTGATTTCCTCTATAGATGTTGAATATATCACCTTGCTGAGTTTTGTTGTGTCCATGCCCAAATTCCTGATCTGGGAACTCACCCCTCTTTCACATTTGAATACTCCCACCTTATTCCTCACTTACTCTGAGCAGCCACAGTTGAACACGGGCACCTTGTCACACTGCCCTCTCGACCCTCGGCTGAGCCCTTCAAAGACTCGGCAGAGACCTTACCTGCCAGGACTAGCGGTCATGCCCTTTTACATTACTTTTCCCATTTATTCTGTTCCCCACATCTCATTCCCCATGTGTTTTCTCCATTTCAAAACAAAAACACAGAAGGAGTATCAGTTAGAATTGATAGACATTTTGTAAGTTTATTTGACTGTGTTGCTGTTTTCATGTCTGTCTTTCTAAAGTCAGTTCCTGGACTTCTCAGTTCTTGGTTCCCGATATGTTTGCAGATGACTTGTATCTTCTTTGCCTGAAACTCCCAGATCCTAGAATCATCTGTCCTACACATTGTGGAACTACTGTTTTTAATCAAGAGCATGTGTGACTTGTCATTAATCTTCTTTACTCTGAGTCTTTTGAGTATATGATGACCTATTTTCTCCTTCTCTAAACACGAATGGGATCAGGTGACCCAGAGGGCCTTCTCCACACACATATTATCCAACAGATAGAGCTGGTCATTGGCCTGGGCTTTTCTGATAGCTTGAGTTTGTAGGTAGAACAACTCTGGGATTTTGGTGAGAGTCAGGAGTTCTCACATAGGACATAGGGAGACACAGACCGGGGTCATTTTGAGAAGGGCCCCAGTCCTTTGGTGTGTGCCTGGCCTCTCTAGCCATTGAGATAGCTCTGAGAACTCTGACACGGAGATGTGGGTTAACTCTGAATCAGAGTGGGTAGCAAGGACACTGCCGGAATCAGCTAGGTGTTCATTTAGCCCCCAGGCCACGTGTCCCTTGGAGACAGTGCTTCTGAGGACCTGCTCTGTGGGCCTTTTTTCCTTTTCCCTTTGCCACAGTCGAGCCATCCTAGTGATTGGGTCATCATCATACTCTTTCCCTTTACCCCCTCTCCATGTCGTTCCCAACCCCTGAAAGTAAATTCAGGAAAGGAAGAGAAACTGAACAGTGACACTAGTGCAGTCAGGGTATCTCAGTCAGGAGGGGTGGTCGGTTTCCTTCCGAGTGTGTATTGCCTGTTTCCATCCTTTCTCTTGGCTTCTTTCACTGTGCCCATTCCACGCCAGGCCTTCAGTGAATTTAGTTTTAGTAGTTCTCCCAATCCCTTTCCATCCTAATAATATATCTCAATCAACTTGAAAGTCCTTCATACTTACTTAGCATCAGTTAGTTTTGTCCCCAGCCATTCCTCCTTGATGAGTACCAACAAGTTGTGTGGGGGGTCAGATTGGCAGTGTTTGGAGAAAAGATGAGAGAATCGTGTGTATGAAGATCCCAGTGAAAGATTAAAGGACATCTGGAGCTGTGCTTCGTTTAATTAAATAGCTGTTCATATCAGCAAAGGAGTATTTATAGTTTAAATACAAATTGTTAAAAATTGAGGCATTCCAGATGAGGCCAGGTATAAGCTGTCAATATTTAAATTTATCAGTGACTTTAAAATGCCACATTGCAAAGGAAGAAGGAAAGCAAACTTTCAACATGTTGCTGGTATCTCTGTATGATTGGGACTGTTCTCAAAGTAGACATTGCTGTGTTCTGTGCATGAAGTAGGAGAGGGCAAGAGGGCAATTTCTAACTTAATTTTCTTAGCTTGTCTGTGGAACTTGTTAACTTTCTATTACTGGAGCTTGATCCAGACAGAATTCTAGTAACTTTATTTGTGGCTGCTTCAGCCAATGACATGAGTTGAATTGGCTGTTTGTTTTATTTATTTATTTATTTTTAAATTTTTTTATTGGATTATAGTTGATTTACAATGTTGTGTTAGCTTCAGGTTGTTTTGAAAAAGTGAAGCTCTTTGGAGTTTTTTTTTTTTTAATTGCACAAGAACCATGTATAGCACTAATGGTCCTACAGCCAGGGAACTGGGAATTTGATTTATCCTTTTTTCCCTGTGTCTCTACTAAGCATCTATTAAATAGGCATTATTTTGGTATTGATGATCTGTAGCTACTTGCTTTTTTTTATTGCATTTACCTGCTTTTAAAGCTTTATTAGGAGTATAAAACAGCTTTGAATACAGATTCAGATAACAATTTTAAAAATATTTTTTTAGCTTCAGGTATATAAATTTCTTCACTGTAGAAACCTGTGTATATAAGCAGGGTAGTAATTCTTGTTTTGCTTTCAAGTGTTTTCTCTATATTGTTTTCCAAATAAAGTCAAATGGTGATAATTTGAAAATACTTCATTGTTGGAAATGCAATGTGGAGTGATTTTCAAAAAGTATAATTTTGTCCTGAGAGCATGTGATAACTTAACCTAGGTTAATAAAACAGTGACAAGTAAAAGAGCTCAGTAGCCCCATAATGAAGAAACAAGAGTGATTTTAATGATATTTGGGTGAAAGTAAAACTTTTTTTTTTTAATTTAAGGTCCTTGAGATGATCTTCTTAAATACTTAAATATTTTGTAGTCTTGTGTGGGCTTTTCATCCTCATTCTTGAAAAAAAAGAGAAGGGTTGCTTAGCCCAAATAAACATTAACCTTAAATTTATGATACCAATAAATGAAGATTTCCTGTAATTCAAGGCATTTATCAACACATTTGATTTCTGAACATTTAAATGACAAGAGAATTTCAACTGGTATAATTGGCTTCCTCTTGTGCTTGCATTTGCCGGTGCCCTCACTAAGGACACCTCTGTGAGGGGAAGGCAGGTGTGTTCTCAGCGATGTGTTCCGTTCTTAGTGACCATGCTCCCTTTATTAGGGGAGCTGAGCCTTACTTACTTCATATGGCAGGAATCTTTTCCATGCACATCGCTTCAATGGTCGATTAGAAACTGTACCTGGGGGTGACTTTATTACTAAGTACTTTGTCGTTTGACTCATCAGTTATTTGTGTTCAACTTGAATCCTTTATTGAATTAAAATCATTAATTTGAAGCTACTGTCATTGTAGGAGATGTATGCTTATAGTTAATCCCCTCTTTGAGTTCTTTAGGCCTTTTGAATTAGTTTATTAATTGCTTCCATAGTAAATGTTGTAGTACAACCCTAAAACTTTAGTATAATTAAGAGCAAGCTGTACTTGCTCAGTTTCAAACAATTGAGATGCAGTACCAAGCAGCTACTCTTCCATTGCCTGTCACTTGGACGAGATGTTCAGAAAGCGTGAGGAGGTGGTGACAAGCATTGATTAGAGCAGTAGGCCATCCAGCAGTAGGCCCATGTTCTATTTTGTGCCAGCAGTGGCATTAAAGAATATTTTACAGGTGAATAGATTTTCCTACCATGCTGACGATCTCAACGATTACAGCTGTGCCAGGAGCTTTCTCTCCAGTCTGGTTAGTAATAATCCTATTACAGTCAGTCATATCCTGGGGCTTCAGCTAGGCCTCCAGTTCATGTAGTAACACGTATCCTTTCTGTAGCAACAGCAATGTTTTTAGAAATTGGTCCCCCAGAGTCAGTTATTGATGTTAACTATTGAGGCTTATTGCAAATTTAGAAAACCATCTAACCAGTGTAGGGAAACAAAAAATAAACCAGCAAGGAGGACATCTTTTAAAACTGTTTTATAAGTGTGTGTGAGTATATTTACACTTGTAAATATAGAAAAGTAGAAAAAAATAGTAAAAGTAGGAAAAAAAATTTTAATCTATTAATAGAATTCTTTAGTAGGTAGAAATCTTTCCCAACCAGAGGGTCATTTGCTTTTTCTTCCCCGTTTGTCTCTAATTATCAGTTCTTTGTCTTTTCAATTTAGAAACATAGGGTTATTAAGTCTTTTTAAAAAAGAATTGCTTTCCAAAATTAGTATTTTCACAGCTACACTTTTAAAGTTATATTTTTAAAATAGGAGTTAATGCAATTAAAATGCCTATAAAAATTATCAGTGTCATGTTTTGAACAAATACAAATTACATCTTTGGGCTAATTTGACTTTTTAAAAATAACCTTTTTGAGCTAACATTATGCCAGTGTTGATTTAAAAGCAAAATTATTAATCTCCAAACTATGAAAATATAGAAATGAGAGGGGGGAATTTTCTTAATTTTAAAAGTACTAGTCTTGTTTTTATTTTTCATTCTTCTTTTTTTCTTACTTATCTGGGCAGGATATTCAATGTGAGAGTTTAAAATAAATCAGTATATGCAAGATGGATACCAGTTCCTAAATTTTATTTGGTGTGAGGTACTGTAGCTAGCAGGCTATAAATTTTAAGTTGCAAAATAAAATTTGTTTGTATTTGGAATCTGTGAAATTCCTCATTTACTGTGGAAAAATGAAAATGAGAGACCTACTTCTATTCCTGCTTTATTGTCATGTCATGTGAAATACATCTTCTGTATCTGTCTGTGCCTCTGGCTTCTCTTCTGTAAAATGGGCTCAAGGATTTAATTGACTGCCTTCACCCCTTTCAAGAACATTGAGGACAGATACCTTGAAGTCTTTGGAAGACAAAATGCCACCTTGTGTGTTTTTTCATACTAACTTGCCTTGTAAGTATGTGCTACGTACTGTACACAGTGGCGTGGTGTGACACTGTGAACTTTTTTTTATGAGAACAAGAGCTGTTTGCATGCCTTGAGATTAAACTATAACTTCCTTATTAATGTTTTACACTTTCTGAACTTGATTCTTTCCTGTTTCTAGTGCAGTGGGAACTGTCCCTCTGAACCATCTCCATGTTCTGTACAGTGCCTGGGTGGGCGGCGGGAGATGGGGTCCTGAACTTTCTTGGCAGTCGTTTAGAATTGCGCAGAGTCGTTGTTGTGCAGGTGGGTTGGGGATATACCCCAGGTCTGCAGTGTACAGCGGAGGGCCTTATCATCTGAGGAGCAGACAAACAGCCCTCTATTCCCTCATTTTTAGATTCTCTTCCACGTTTATGCTGCCCTGCAATTCTGATTTACGGGTTGGAGAGTCAGGTAGAACTTTTTGTTTGTAACCTACAGGAGGTGTGGTGAAGGGGAAAATACCAGTTTAGGATTTGGGAGACACGGATTGTAGTCAGTGCTGCCCCGATGCCAGTTCTCACTTTTACCTGTTCTGGGCTGTTTTCCATCTCTAAAGAAGGAGGATGGCTGAGGCATAAGGATGCCAGGGAGTGAAGAGAGCTGTTCTTGAGTTGAATGCCTAGATTCCATACATTTCTGAAATGGTGATTAAAAGTATGTATGAAACTACTGATGATCGTTCAGTGTAAACTGTTTAAAGGATTTTCTTTATATTTGCATGTAGGGGCTGATTTTCACTGCCCAAGGACTTTGTTGCGTTCCTTCCAACATCATCAGTGAATGCTTGTGGTTAAAAAGCCCTGTGTCCCTCAAAAGAGTTCCTAAGTGCTGTTTTGTTAAAACATTTTTTTCTAATTGCTATTTTGTTTTTCTGTGATAAAACTGTTCTTGTAAAGTATCAGGAAGATGATAAATTTCTGTGTCTGGTTTTAGTATTTGTGAAGTTTGCTTGGAAATTTTCAGTCTTGTGGGAGTGGTTTTTCTCCAGTTTCTACAGTTGTCTTATGTTTTTGTGACGTCTTTTGTCATTCTTTTCCAGAGAATTCGGTCAACAGTGGATGAAAAGGAGCAGAAACAGCTTCTCATGGATTTGGATGTAGTGATGCGGAGCAGTGACTGCCCGTACATTGTTCAGTTTTATGGCGCACTCTTCAGAGAGGTAGGGATGAGCCGTTGGGGCTGCGCTCACGAGGGAACCTCTGCTGGGGATAAGTAAGAGGGCAGCAGGGCTGGATGCAAATCTTCAGTTAGATGCCGTGCATCAGTAATACGCTCATTTCTCAACATTTTCGTCATATCGCTATGATAATTTACACGTTCATTTCTACCATTCATATTCTTTTGGTTAAGGGGTGAATTTCATTTTAATTTCAATTTAATTAAATTATTATTTAATTTCACTTTATTGGCTTGAGTGTTCATTTTTATGACCACATCTGGTCAATTTATTAACTTTCTTCCCCATTTCACATAGTATTACATCACATCAGTACACATAGTCATGTGTTCAGGCACATAACTGTATCCTGGACTGAAGTACTGTATACTGTTATTCTGTTTGTAAGATGATGAATCTGGAACTTTCTTCATGTTGCAGAGGAATCTTGTCATCTCCTCCTCCCTTTTCCCCCAAACCATGAATTTCTTCATAATTGCTAAATCCCCTGGCCACACTACTCTTCAGATCTCATGCAAAGCAGGAGTTACCTGGAATGGACTAGATTTTCTGTCCTAACTGGATTCCACAGTCAGCTTTTCCGTGCTGTGCTCACTGTCTCCGTAGACTCGCACGGGCTCTACCTCAGCCCTCATTCACCTCCGTGGTGCTCGAATATGCCAGTTTATTTCTCATGTCCATTTATTTGATAATTCATTTCAGCAACATTTAAATATATAGCCCCAGGCTAGGCACTGTGAAGTCTTGATTTTATGAAGAGAAGGCAGAGTAAATGATATTCATGATTGAAAAGTTACTAGAAACAAAACAAAAAGCTTGAAATAGTATCTGGACAGGATCCTTATGAAATCTTATGAATAGCTGGGTAAAGTTCAGTTTCCTATCTCAGGAAGGTTGATGGGAGTTGAGATATGCATCTATAAGCACTAACATCTATTGAATGCCCTATAGGTTCCACATTTATTATTTTCACAACAGTCTCGGGGTGGGGTTTGGGGGTGTTAGCAACCCTTTTCTAGGGAGGAAACTGAGATTTGAATACTAATTTGATAAAAGTCACATAGCCAGTGAGTGGCATGGATGGGACTTAAGAGACAAAAATCTCACTGTCCTTTCTTTTATACCGCAAATGGTCCAGGGATGAAGAACTTGAGCTTCATTTAAGAAATAACCTGCCTTTTAAACATTACAGGTTTTGCGTATAAGATGAAGGCTCAGGAGCTATACAGTTAAGTTGTGTAAAGTCACAAAATGCCTAAATAGACTGAACGCAAAGCCACCTCCATCCCCTTTAAATCTTAGAATAGAGGAAATAATAGGTACGTTCTGAATAATGAAGTTTTAGAGGTAGAAAATTCACCTTTAAGAGTGCATATGTTTAGTCAAAGTGTGTTTCCTGAAGGTATAATGGCTAAAATTAATAAACATATTTAATAAGGGTTTAGAGAAACTTTTTTGAGATAGATCACTGAAAAGAAAAGGATCTTTTTTTGGTGGCATGACCTTTAGTTTTGATAATAGACACAGAATTCTGGGTTTCTGAAAGGAAAGCCTGGGTGTGAATGAATGCATTCAGGTCTTTTTACCTTAAACCACTGTTGTGAGAGACAAAAACCTGTAACTCTCATCCCTGTGAGAAGCCTCCAGAGTGTTTCATTTCACATAATTTATGTGACTACAGGACATCAGCTCTCGGTCTGGTTCACTCAGCCGACAGTCAAGGAGCCCAGAGATGTTATTTTTCTTCTTTTTGCAACAACAATGTAGAGGGTAACCTTGCCGTTGGGTAATATTGAGCCTCTGAATGTTCCGTAACTTTATTTGGAGCAGTGACGTTTAATGCTGAAGTTGGTAACTCCTTGTCTCCAACCACGTATGTACTTCTTTCTAGGATGAAACTAAATGAGAATAAGAAGTCCAGAGTACAACCTGTATTTTATTTTATTTAGATAATTTGTGGAGACTTCTAGTTGCACAGATTTCTAAATTCATTTTCAGACTTTTGTAGACAGGAAAAAAAGAGCTTGACAGTATTGAGTAACAAAAGTGACTTTTAGCCTATAGCTTACAGAAAGACCAGACCTACCACTTGTCAATACTGAAACTTAGAATCACTTTTAAAATGCCTTTTAATATATATATTTTCAGAATTTAATGGCAAGGAAGCCCTTATTTCCAATATCTTTTGAGGTTGGGGAAATTCTGGTGTAGGAAATACTGTTCTGAGTAACCTGTGATTATAGGCATTCATCTGGTTATATAAGAGTCAGTGATAATCGCTGAGGTCAGATTGACATGCAGTCAGCTGCACATATTTAAAATGCACCATGTGATAGGTTTGAACAAACGTACAGCTGTGGGGTTATCACCACCGTCAAGGCCATGAGCATAGCCACCTCTCATGGGGAGCTGCTTTGTGCCCCGTGAGTGATACACACTCCTCTCTGCTGTCACCTTCCTCAGGCAACTGCAGGTCTGCCTTTTGCCATTACAGATGAATCTGCATTGTCTGGAATTTTATGTAAATGGAATCATACAGCATGTACTCCCCCTTGCCCTTTCTTTGTCGCCTTTTACAAAGCGTCATTATTTTGCAGTTCAGTTTCTTTCAGATGATTCTATTTAGGTTATTTGTTTCTGCTTGAATGATACTTGGTAGTTTGATTTCGTTTTTAGAAACTTGTGCCTTTTATCTAAACTGTCAAATTAATTGGCATAAAGTTATTCACAATAGCCCTGTATTATCATTGTAATATCTGTAGAATCTACAGTGATGTTACCTCCGTCTCTCTCTCATTCCTGATATAATTTGTACCTTCTCTGTTTTTTTTCCTGATTCGTCTGGCTAGATGTTTGCCTCATTTATTAGATGTATTCCTAGGTGCATTTTTTCTTTGTACTGTGAGTGGTATCTTTTTAAACATTTTATTTTCTAAGCGATTCCTATTGATATAAAAGTTATGTTATTGGTTCTATCTGGATGTTGTCTCTGAAACCCTTATTTTGATCTTAGTAGTTCAGTTTCATTATCCTCCACGTTCCTTTTCAGTAAATCCTTATTCAGTCATTTTTATTTTTCTATTTTGGTCATGGGTCGTCCTGTCTTTTGCTTGAACGGGAAAGTAATGTTGCTGTCACTGCTTTTTGAGGCAGCTCAGACCATTCCTTTCTTTTCTTTTCTTTTTTTCTTTTTTTTTAAACGCAGCTCGTTGTTGTCTGTGCTCGGTTATGGCCAAAAGGAGCTGCCAGAAGAGATGAGTTTACAGGAGGTTACGTGCTTTGGAAACTACCAAGATTTCCGTGCCCAGAGCTCATTGCTCCTTTGCACCTGCCCTTCTCATCTCGGTTTACTTCTCACCTTTATCTCCCTTGTTCCCTTGTCTTTCTTTCTCTTTTGGTTGCATTCCTATTTTTCCATTCTTTCCCCTTCTCCCCTCATTTTTTATTTTATTTTGTTTTTTACTTTTTTAAAATTGTGGCATAGCTGTTTTACAGTGTTGTGTTAGTTTCTACTGTACAGCAAAGTGGAATTCCCTGTGCTATACAGCAGGTTCTCATTCATTATCTGTTTTATACATGTTAGTGTATATATGTCAGTCCCAATCTCCCAGTTCGTCCCACCCCCAGTCCCTGCCCCTTGGTGTCCATACATTTGTTCTCTACATTTGTGTCTCTATTTCTGCCTTGCAAACTGGTTCATCTGTACCATTTTTCTAGATTCCACATATATGCATTAATATACGATATTTTTCTCTTTCTGACTTACTTCCCTCTATATGACAGTCTCTAGGTCCATTCATGTCTCTACAGTGACCCAATTTCGTTCCTCTTTATGGCTGAGTAATATTCCATTGTATATATGTATACCACATCTTCTTTATCCATTCGTCTGTCGAGGGACATTTAGGTTGCTTCCTTGACCTGGCTGTTGTAAATAGTGCTGCAGTGAACATTGGGGTGCAGGTGTCTTTTTCTTAACTTTAGTTTTTAGCACCTGCCAGGGACTTGACTTTGTGCTTTACATATGTTGACTCATAGTCCATTGAAGATTGTGAGGCATCGTTTCATAGATGAGGAGTTGATGAGGCCCAAGCTTATATAAGTAGAAAGTGGGAGAGCCTGGATGAGTACATCAGGCCTTCACACTGTAGTCAGTGATTTTCCACTTTGCAGTATTACTGGAGTGAAGTTCTTTCCTCACTGTTTTTCCAAGTAGGTGAGTTAAATGCACTATCTTTTTCTCTAATTAAAAAATTCTAGTAAATCTATTGAGACAGTGTCTTTAGATTAAAATAAATTCAAGTGTGTGTTTTGGGTTAATAGTGTTAGTCTTTTGTGAAGGTTATTCTGCAAGAGCACTCAAAAGAAAAAGAGACCTAAGGAGAAAGATTGAAATAACTATACGTGAAAGTTCACTGTGTCACATATGCTTTACAAATCAGTGTTGTGTGAAGCCATGGATCCACAAGAATGCTGTCGCAGGTGGTTCTATTTTAAGAGTGAGATTATTCATCCCAGCAGTCATCACAGCCTGTGCTGTTTCTACATATAAGTGAAGCATCCTTGCATTGGAGGTGTGGATAGGAGAAAGGAGTTATGTAAACTCTGTCGCTAATTATAGCAGCATTGTTCTAAACAAGCCATTTTACTTCAGCAGGCATTGATCTGTCATATATATTAATCAACCCAGGTCTGTCGTTAGGGATAGGAGGTTAGTGGTAGAAAATCTCTGAGGATACAGCTGGGCCCATAAATTAGTCACCACATTCAGAATGTTTTAAAGATGACTTTGTCATCACCCCCATACTCTTTTCACTCTCACAGAGTACTTCGTAGTCCTTGTTTGTATGTGCACATACTTTTACAGCGTTACCAACACAGAATCTGTATAGTCTGTTTCCTCATACGTACCTCGTGAACTGTATAGTTTTCAAAATAATTTCATTTTAGGTAATCCTTTTAATAATGTACCATTTCTTCTTGTGAGATAGTTCAGAGGTTTCTAGTTTGTTTTTGTTTTTTCTTTCTGTAATTTGTGAACTATTTGTTATATTCCCAGTCATGGGATGACTCTATCAAAGGTTATAGGCACTCTTTAAAAAAATTTTATTTATTTTATTTTGGCTACGCTGGGTCTTAGTTGCAGCATGCGGACTTCTTAATTGCGGCACACATGTGGGATCTAGTTCCCTGGCCAGGGATCGAACCTGGGCCCCCTGCATTGGGAGTGTGGAGTCCCACACACTGGACCACCAGGGAAGTCCCTGTATATGCACTTTTATTTCTCTTGTTTTATTGTCAAATTGCCTTCAGATTGTTTAAAAACACTATAATGCTGCCAGTAGTTTCTGAATGATTTGATTTAATTATAGCCAGCATTTGTTCATTTAAAGAATGTTTTTTGAGCCCCTGTCCTGGTGCCGTATATGTTCTAACAGGGACAATCAATGAAAACCGTAATAAATAAGTAAATTATATTTCATATTAGAGGGTGACAAGGGCTCTACAGAGTAGAGCAGTTAAGGGGCTGCTGAGAGGGGATGACTTGCATTTTGAATCAGGCATTTTCAGTGTTGGCCACTGAGAAGGTGGCATTTTAGCAAGGACTTTAGGCATTGAGTATGCTTTATGTTTTTTTTTGTTTACTAATTTAAGAAGTTTATATAGTATCTCAAGATTACTGTAGTCCATTTCCTTTGTTAGTGACAATGAACAGTTTCCCACATATTTTCTATTTTTATATTTAATTATGGCAACGTTTGAAAATTTTTATGAAAGTCCAAAGATTTCCTGTGTAAGACTGCGCCTGTCCTTACAGTTAAGAGTCGGGAAGATTGGGATACGAAGCTTGTGTTTGAGCATGAGGAGAATATTCTGTCCAGGGCTTTAATGAGGAACAGAAGTTCAGAAAGAAAAAGAAGATGAAGAAGTGCTTCTTCTCTCGTATTTCTACCTTAAGTAAAGGAAAGGTGGTACTTAATATTAAGATGTATAAGAATAACCGATATTTTTTTTTATAGGGTGACTGTTGGATCTGTATGGAACTCATGTCTACCTCGTTTGATAAGTTTTACAAATATGTATATAGTGTATTAGATGATGTTATTCCAGAAGAAATTTTAGGCAAAATCACTTTAGCAGTAAGTACCAGGTTTTCAAGTTGTTCCTTCTGTATATACTTATATAAAGATGATGCTGGAGTTTTGAACACACACATGTGAATGCCCTTCACAGAATGTTACTGTCCTTCCTGGAAAATCATTTATAATAGGAAAAGAGACAAAAATCACTTCTGTAGGGTAATTAACACAACAGGTAGTAAGAACAATTTTCAAAATATACTGCATTGATACTTTTCATTATTGAAAAGTATATATTGAAATCACACATTTCAGTAATAAATACTACAGTATTCTTTCCATTAAAAACAGAGTGAACCGTGTAGATTGTGCTGTAAATAAGACTAGAAAAGGCAATTTTCTGTTCCTCTTTCCCTCGTTACTTTAACTATTTTCCAGTAGGTTATATTATCACAGTTCCCCTTACATTAATCAGAGTCGCAGTAGTCTCCTTTAAGTCCCTTGATTGAAACTCTTAGACAAAGTATGTTTCCTGTGGTTTAAGATTTGGGCTATTCTGTCTAAACTGCTTTACACTGTTGACCAGCAGTTTCAGCAATCAGCATTACTACTAAACTGGTCAAATCACTTTTACCACAGTACCGGAAAAGAAAAGAGGTACTGTTTTGCTTAACTGTTTATAGTTTTAAAATGAACTCATGATCATTTTCTTTCTTGTTCTTCTAGCTAACAAAGGTCATTCACAATGTTTTCACAAAAAGAAAAGCAAATTATTTTGATAGAGTAAAATTAGTAAGATTCTTAGAAACCCCTGAGAATCTGGACTAATGACAGGACCTGGGTTAGTGGATGTGTCAACTAAATTTGATAGGAAGTTGTAAGATAGATATGCTGATTGCATGTAATTTCCTCTTTCTTCACTACATCCTCCACATTCAATATAGTCTGCCTGTTAATTGTCAGTTTATCCTGTTTAATCATTAAGGGTTAATATTAAAATATGTAGACAGTTTCTGAACTGTATTTTAGTTGTAAGAGATGTGTGTATAATTGGGATTTTAAAAGTCATATTGAACTCTAGTCATTATAATCTTAAAATTCATAGGTCTCGTTAATATTTTAAATTATTTTCCTGAATTAATGCTTAATTTAAATGTTTTATGAGCTAAATGTTAAGATATATACCCTCTCATATAATTTTATAAAAAGAAGCTGTCTAGTATAAACAAGTTTTACTAGAAACTTGTTCATTATTCAGACAGGTGTATGAAATTTTATGTTGATCAACTTAGTTGTCTCTCTCCAGTATACCAAACCTAGCTTTATCTTGAAACTTGTTACTATTCATAATAATCATAATGGAACAATAGTAGAATAATGATAATAGCTAATGGTTATTGAGTATTTGTTTGTGTCAGGCCAAGATCTCATGACATTTTATGTTCATAGTAGCTCTCAGTGGTAAATAGTGTAACCCTTTTCTACAGATGACAAATCTAAAGCATGGAGAGGTTAGCTAATTAATTTGCTTTGAAATTCATACATTTGTAAGTGTAAATGATGTAAGCCCAGGCAGTCTGATCCTAGAATCCAGCTATTAACCACTCCATGACAGGGTGATCATGGAGTTGGAAAACACAGATAAAATTATTTTATCCTATATTGCAATATATATAATGTATACTAATAAATCATTTCCTATATATTTGCCTGTGTTTCTAGACTTGGTGATCATCCTTTGTATTAAGCACAGCATTTAAAATTGCTTTGTGTTAAATCCCTTCTTGCTAATTCATAACCCCATGAGGAAGCCTGGGTATTTGGAACATTGCGAGTTTGTGTTCCACACCCAGCAGCTTGCTGGCAGCGGGGATGGGATCTTTCTAATGGCTGGGCTGTTCTTCACTTCTCTCTTAGTTTGAGGTGGTAGAAATTTTAGTTCAAGTCTCTGTTTCCTCTCTTCCTGGAGACATCTTTGGTCTCCTGATCACAAGCAGTGGTCATACAGTAGGATAAATTCTGCCTCCGCAAAAATTACTTTGCAGGCTCCACATCCAGTGTGGGTGAATGATTGTGAAACACTGAGAATTTGGAAAAACGTATTAAACTAGGGTTGATAATGGAACCAGACCTTTTTGTACTAAATATATCTGTTCTTGGAAAGTTCAGTGGTATGAGAAAGATTTTACAACTTTTTAATGACTTACTTAAAAAATTGTAAGCGACCTGTTTTTTTAGCTGACAGGGAACGGCATGTAAAGACAACTAAGTTTTCAGGTCTAAAATCGTAATTTAGCATCTTCAGTTAACATAAAAAATGGACAGCATATTGAAGTATTAACCTCTAAAGAATGTGAAAAGCTGCCTGCGCTGTTGCTTTAGGATGAGCTGTTGTACTGTTTGACTGGAAGGAGATTGGTTGCTTATCCCACTTGTCTCTGCTTTTTCTCCCCAGACTGTGAAAGCACTAAACCACTTAAAAGAAAACTTGAAAATCATTCACAGAGGTGGGTATGAATTGGTTTTTTTTAGACTAGAAATTAACATTTTTCCTTCATAGGAAAAATAATTGTTACAGTGCACTGTAGAGGTTTCCTTGAAATATTTGTATTTTTAGCAGAACATACTATATGTACCCTAAAACTTTATTATTAATTTAGGATTTTTTTCCCCTTTGGGATTCTATAAATTTCAGTCTAACTTATTAGAATGTTGGGGCTTAGTTGAAAAATAATTATTCATTTTCCTTATAATTAATGTTTCTCTGTCTATACAAATGAGGCAGGAAGGTGAACCTGTGGACCTTCAAAGAAGAATCTGCAGGATAGCACCCTTGAGCATTTTAAAGGCATGCTACTGTCCCTATCAAGTGTCTCTTTAGTTGAGAAAGATTCTTTAATTATTTTTACATTGAAATTCCTCTAAAGCATTTGTATTTGTGAAAGCAGTGATCTTGGCCTTATGAGACACAGGTCCAAATTCAAACATTTGGTGTCTATCTGTTGGAAGACGGTGGGAATCCTGAATTTAAGTTAGCAGATAGGTTAAGTAGTTGCTCTATCTGATTACTATGCCAGACTTGGGGTAGTGAGGTGGTGGCTTTAAAGAGGTACACCAGCTCTCTGTCCTCAGTGGATTTGTAATGGACAAACCTAAGACAACACGTCACAGTGTGTGATTCAGCCTGACAGTAAATAGGACAGAAAGGAAAAGGCTGTATTCAGAGATGTGAAAAACCTTGAATTCTAAGGTAAAAGGATTCTAAGGTTGTAATTAAAGAAATCAGTAATTAGGGCATTTATGTAGCTAATTTGTATTTGAGGTTGACCCTGGACCACTGAAATTAGTTAACCTTGAACAGCAGAATATTTAATTTTGCCTGGCTTAATGCTTGTTAAAAATGATATTGGGTAGAAAAATAAATTAATTAATTAAAAAAATAATATTGGGTAGGCTTCTTATTTTCTCTTTTGGCCTAAAATCATGTAGGATTAGGTCCCTAAACAAAATTATTTTGTTTCTTTTGTACTTCATCTTGTTCTTGTTTTGGATTTTTCCAATTTTTGGCTATATTTTGTAATTATAGGAGTATTACCTTTAGGGCATCTGACAGTTACCTTAGAGATTCTCACCAATTGCAGTAAAGCACTAAGACATTGTCTGAGGTTAAATAAAAGGGAAAGGCTTAGAAAATAACTTTAGTTTTCCTGTTACTAAGTAAAATGATGTGTTTATATCAATCTTTTTACCAACTGGGATCAGTTAGCTTTTTCGCTGCAAGTAGAGTGCTTTTGATTACAAGTAGTAGAAAATCCTGTTAACTGGCTTGAACTACAAGGAAACTCATTATCTGTCCTAGTGAGTGCAGAGATGGGGTGGCTCCAAGCACGGTGTGATTAGGGCTCAAACCCCCCTGTTTTTGGCTCTGCTCTCCGTAACATGTCAGCTCCATCCTCAGGGTGGTAACAGCTAAAGCAAGTCCTGTGTCACGTCTAGACATGACAGCCTCTTGAGGAGCAACTCTGGCTTATTGTGTGGCTGTCTCAGGAGCAGGGAAATCTCCCTTACGTGTCTCTAATGTTTTCTCTTGTCTCATTCACCAGAATGGCCTCCTGTCCTAACCTAAATGAGTCCCTCACGAGGGGCATGAGGCCACCCTGATAAGCTTAGACCCGTCAGGACCCAGTGTTTGGAGGTGTGGGTAGCTTTCCACAGAGGAGGGTGGATATCTCAATAAAGTGAAGGTTCCACTAGAAAGGATGGTGTGGTTAGGAGTGGATGTTTGATAGGCAGTCAGCGTGTCGGTGATGGTAAGAGCTCTTTTCTGGACTTTTTTGTAGATCACCTTCTGAGTTATAGACAGATATTTTTGTATCCTATATTTTTATCCTTTTTATTCATGGAGCCATGACAGTGACAATGAAATGGATCGAAGGATTGAGATAGAGACAGAGAATTAATGAGCAAGGGGGGAGAATTAGCTCGCTAGCTGATTTGCACACACTGGCAGAGAGTTAGTTGATGGTCATTGAGGAGGAGGTGATAACGTAGGGGCCAGCGAGGCCAAACTGTATAAGACCTGGAGAAGCAAATGGAAGAGATTCAGCTTTCTCAAGTGTGCATTGCAGGAAAGCACGTACACTCTGAGAATGGTAAAAATGAATCCGTTTTCTCCAGGGTGACTCTTAAGATCAGAAAAATCTCTCAAGGAGAAGTAATTATTAAGTGGATGCATTTAAAGAGTACTGACAATGTTCAGTTTTTGTAATAGGTGTTTTCATTTCCACAACCCTGTAAGTTAGGAATTATTACTTATATTTTGTAGATAAGGAAATTGTGGTTGCTGAGTGGATTAGATACTTTCCTAAGTCGGATCAAGCTCTCCTTTAACTAAATTGTGGATTTATAATTTGTACACTTTGTATTTAGTCATATAATCTTTGATATGCATTGTAAAGTAGCTTATTATATACTCTTACAGATTAAATTCATTCTACATGTTATGTCTTTTAAGTAATGAATTTGAAACAAGTAAATGAATGTCTCGATAAAAACAAAGAAAATTTTATAGAATGCCTAAATTTAATATGAGGCATTTTTTGATAATGCGTTTTTAGCATTCAGAAAATTTTCTCATCTTCTTATCTGTCTGAATTTTAAGGACTTGATCACTTATGTTTTCTAAGGTTTTTCCGTATTTTTCCTTAAGATACTTATTGTAGCTCATTTGATTGGTTACTTGAACATTGAGTGACATCTGTGTCTTGCAGATATCAAACCTTCCAATATTCTTCTGGATAGAAGTGGAAATATTAAACTCTGTGACTTTGGCATCAGTGGACAGCTTGTGGACTCCATTGCCAAGACAAGGGATGCTGGGTGCAGGCCGTACATGGCAGTAAGTGCAAAGGCCAAACCTTTCTCCTTGACAGTCATTGCATGGAGAGCCTGCGCCCTTTAGTGCTGTGCTTCTAAGGAGTCTGCTTTGGTCCTGTAGTCTCACCAGACTATTTTCCTCTTCTGTGAAGACCAGACTCGGTTCTAGCTTCTCTATGAAACTTGGCGGAACTATCCCAATGAACTCCTATTTCATTATCTTGCTTTATTCCTCTTGCCTGGGACTTAGCATTTATGGCCTTTTCTGATTATTAGTTTTTCATTATATTCTAGTTAGTTCTCAGAAGGCTTCTTTGTGTTTCTAAAGCCCCATATGCTGTCTTGACTACAGGAGGTAATATTGTAGTAGACACATTGATAACGTAGGTGGTGCTGTTTCCAGTTAGAGAAGAACAGGAAGACAAGTTCTTCATAGAACTCAGTATGTCTTGTAGAGTCTTTAGAGGTGGAAGAAACTCACTGACACATCAAGGGTAGAGGCCTTAGGTATTTCCCAACCTGGAGCATCATAATAACTGCGGATACATAGGAAAGCTACTTATACTGGTATATTTATTTTATAAGCAGCCAAAGTACCGATCTACCTCTTTTTTGAACAGGTTTCAGATGGTACTCAAGGTACTATTCTGCAGATAATTTTTGCCTTGGCCTTCCTCATACTTATTGATCTTTCTCATATCTATCTATCTATCTATCTATCTGTAATCATATATCTTTCTTTTTTTTAATTTTTCTCATGTTTGTTTTTGTTGCTTTGCCTAGAACTAGATGTGTTGAACAGTATTGATAGGATTCTTATGTTGCTTGACTTAAAAGCAAACATCTTTTTCTGGTTTACTAAGTGTATGTATGTGTATCTGTGTGTGAGAGAGAAGAAGAGTGAATCAGGAAGGGCTATTAAATGTTATTAAATGCCTTTTTGGTGTTGGTCAGTATATGATGAAATGTTTCTGTGCAGCTGTTGATAGGATACATCATAGCAACATACATTTCCTATGGCTGAACCATTCTGGCATTCCAGAAGTAATCCTTATGTGGCTCGTGGTTTATATGTTTAATATATTTTTACATGTGCTATGTTAATATTTACGATGGCTACATAAAAATGTTTGAGATTGGTTCATAGTGTACATTGGAAAGGTTTTAGACAGGTTATGCTAGCTTAAAAAATAAAATTGGGAAAATTTTCATCTTTATTTTATTCATTTAGTAAAAAAGTATTGATCCTTTGGGGTGATCAGAAACATAATTTTGGCCTCCTCGAGCTCAGAAAATTTTCCCCAGAGCTCAGAACAGTTGTGATAGTATAGTTTTCTGTTCCTTGAGGTTGAAATCCATCTTGGACAGGAGTCTTTGGGGAAAGATACATAATTCTTTGAAAACTGCAGTTTTACTGTTTCCTTACCATCACATACCCGTGTGGGTGGGTGTGCAGGTGTGTACATATACATACTTTCCTTTTCTTAGCTGTTTTACATGTTGGGTGTAAGAGCTGTTTACTGCAGTGTTTTAAGTACCAAGTACGTGGTAGTTTTAAAATCTGTCCAATCTCTTTAATACACCTCCTTTCAAAAGGCAATGACTAAGCACACCCTTGAGTGTGGACTGAGTTTAGCGACTCACTTCCCCTGAATAGCATGGGGCAGGAATGACATGCATCCCTCTGGAGTGGGTCATAAAGAGGCACGTGGCTTCTCTTCTTGTTTTCTTTCTTGGTTTGCTCACTTTGGGGGAGGCCAGGTGCTGTGAAGACACTCAGGCAGCTTTACAGAGAGACTCGTGTGCTGAGAACAGAGGCCTTCTGCAGGAACTGTGTGAGTGAGTCCGGTGACGAGGCCTCCTGCCCCAGGGGGGCCAGCAGCCCTGGCTGACATCTCAGCTGAAGCCTCATGGGAGGCCCTGAGTCACAGCCACCGTCAGAAATGCTCCCTGAAGCCTGACTCAGAGACCTGAAATAATAAATGTCTGTTGGGTCAGCTCTTAAGTTTTGGGATGCTTTATTATACAAATAGCTAACCAGTACAAAGTGATTCATGTTAATCTTATTACTTACTTTCAAAGCATTTTAGCCTGTATGTTTCTGCCTTTTGAGACATATTAAAATTCTTCTTTTAGCATGATAAATGGTCAGTTAAAAAATGAAATATTGGAAAAGGTCTGTTCTGTGTTAATTACATTTATTCAGCACTTCTTTTTTGCCTCCTTAATATAAAAGAAATCGAGGAGTTCAGAATCTGCTAACGTTGCAGTTGTCAGTTTCTCCTTATCCCTTGGTTTTTATTTTATACTTCAATACAAAGTAACTTGAATTGTGTATTTATTATAAATTATAGGTTTTGGATATAAAATTGTTTTATCTATTACTTTTTTTTGCTGTTTTTGTTAATGTTACAGACCCTAGTCTCTAAGTTGATATTTTCCTCCTGTAGTTAGTTTTAAGAAGCTTTTTGTTTCCAAAAGTTATGATTTAGATTTAGGATATAGGGTCTTTAATTAGTTTCATGGATCTTAAATCTCTACTCCTCTCAAAGAATACTTCTCAAAATGTCAAAAATATTACACATACAAATAAAGAATGAACATGTGTCAAAACTGTATTTAACTCAGTAATGAGAAAACTGGACAAACAGGTGGGTGAAACTGGCTGAAAGAACGTTTGCATAGTTTTGTATTTACAGTCACTAAAGAAAGAATATTGGAATGAGAGGGCTCATCGCAATATAAACTTGCTAAGTATCTCCAGGTCAATGAAATAATAACTTTGGGGGCTGTCGGACAGAAGTCACTTGCATCCCTGCCAGACGAAAATGTGTAGGTTATTGTGTTGCTTACGCGTCTGGGCCCTAACGAAACAGGTACACTTACGTAGCCCATGGGCGGGTTTGCTGGCGCTACACTGTGACACTGAAAGGAAGTGGAATCCTTTTTGGGATTTATTTCCCGGTGTTGGATAAGTTTTCCTAACACACACATGCTAGAAATTCCAGCTGTTTGTGACATAAACATACTTAGAATGACATCACCACCATAACCACGAATGATTGGTGCCCATTTTAAGTGTACAGTTTGAATTTTGACAAAATGTCGTCAGTCATGTAATCACCACATCAATCAAGATGTAAAATATGCCTGTCACCTGAGAAAGATCACTGGTTCTATTTTCTGTCACTGTCAGTTTGGTTTGCTTTGCTTTTCCTCGGGTTCTGTAGAAGTGCCATCCTACAGTGTGTGCTGGTTTGTGCCTGCTTTCTTTTGAAGATGTATCCAGGCAGTCCTGTGTATTAGTAGTTCAGTCTCCTTTATTGCAGAGAAGCTGTACATTGTATTAACAGACCATAATTTATTTATCTATTCCCATGTGAATATCTTGACTTTGCCAAGTTTTTTAGTACCTGTTATACTTCTGCAATGATTTAGGTCTTGCTGCCTCTCAGCGATGTTTTACAGTTTTCAGTGTGGATCTCTTGAGCACCTTTTGAATTTATTCCTGAGGAATTCATGTTTTTTGATACTAATATTGTAAATAGGATTTTTAAATTTTTCCCAATATTTTGCTCTTATTATAGAAAAGTAGAACTGATTTGCATATTTTGACATTGTGTCTTATGACCTTCCTGGTTTCACCGTTAATTTTAGTAGGGATTTTCTAAGTAAACAGCTGTAGAAATTCAAATGTTTGTGAGTAAAAGCCGTGCTTCCTCCCCACCCTCCCCCACCTGCTTGCCTTTTTGTACTGGCTGGACCTCCAGTATAATGCTGCATAGGAGCAGTGCCTTGTTCCCAATGTTAATCAGGAAGAGCTTGTTCTGTATTTCACCACTAAATGTGATATTAGCTGAAGGTTGTTTTACATTCCTTTTATGAAATAAGAGTTATGCTAACAGTTGTTATTGTTGAATTTTATCAGATACTAATCCTACATCTATTGAGATAATCATACGATTTTCACTCAGAATGGTTCTGTACATACTGTGCGTTATGTTGATTTTCAAGTATGAAGCCCATAGTATATTCCTGAGATAAATTCCACTTGGTTATGATATATTACCACTTAATATGTTGCTGGATTACATTTGCTCATACTTTAACAATTTTCGTGTCTGTATTTACAAGGAATATTAATTGTCTTGTAATGTTTTCATCAGGTTTTCATAAATGGTTTTTCTGGCTTCGTAAAAGGAATTGAGAGGAATACCCTCCTTCTCTGTGTTTTGAAAATAATTTGAATAAGGGTGGTGTTATTTCTCCCTTGAATGTTTGAAAGAGTTCGCCAGTAAACTTATCTGGGTCTGGACTTTGTGGAAAGGTTTTTAATAACAGATTCATTTAATACTACTTTTGCAGTTATTCAAATTTCTATATTATCTTTGTAGGTTTTCATCTTCAAAGAATGTCTATTTCATCTGTTTCTGTAAGATCAATAGTAATGTCCCCTCATTCATTCTGATTTTAGTAATTTGAGTCTTCTCTCTCTTTCTCTTGGTTGGTGTAGCTAGCAGTTTGCCAATTTTGTTAATCTTTCCAAAGAATCAACTTCTAGTTTTGTTGATGTTTTTGTATTGATTTTTATTCTGCATTTCACTTACTTCCGCTTTACATTTTATTACTTCTTTCCTTCTCCTCGCTTTGAGTTTAGTTTGGTCTTCTTTTTCTAATTCCTTCTTTTTCTAAGCTATCAAGGTAGGCTATTTATTTGCAATCTGTCTTCTCCTAATATATGCAATTAGTGCCATAAATCTCCCTCTGAGCACTACTTTCACTGCAACCCACAAACTTTGGATAATTTCATTTTGGTGATCTCATTTTCATTGAAATTAAACATGAGTACTATGAAATAATTTACTGAAATTATTTCAGTAAGTAATTTCATTGATTACTTCACTTTGTAATTTCATTTTATTAATATTTATCTCAGAATATTTAAAAACTTTTTCTTGAGACTTCTGTGACCCACGTGTTATTTAGGAATGTGTTGTTTAATCTCCAAATATTTGGGGATTTTCTAGGTATCTTTCTGTTATTGATTTCTACTGTAAGTACTTTGTGGTCTGAGCACATGCCTTGCATGATTTCAGTTTCTTAACTTTGATAAAGTGTGTTTTATGGCCCAGAACATAGATTAGTTAATGCCTGTTCCATATAAGCTGGAGAAGAGTGTGTGTTTTGCTGTCGTTGGATGGAGCAGTTTCTCTCCTGGTTGACTGTCTGGGATTTTTATGTGATGTGTATCTTATCAGGTAAATAAGTATATTTACAACTAAAAGTGAAAGTGAATAAAAATAGCTTCCAGCGAATATTTATGCAACACAGTACTCATGTTTAAAACAAAATGCATAGGTCTCCAACCTGATTGTTACTGACAGGCAGAGTACATAACACAGGGACTACTATGCTTCTCTGGACATTTCTTTCAACAGCAGTTACTGTCAGTCTTAGCTAAGGATCCATTGTCAGCTCTGTGCTACTGATACCCTCTCTCTCTCCTTCTCCATCCCTGACACACTGTGTAAATACTGGTCCCTTATTTCAAGGAAATGTAAAGATGTTCCCTTCATAGAAATTACTAAAAATGATTTTTGCTGTTTTTATGATAGGATAATATGTTATGATACTGGCAGTGCCTTAATTTGGCTAACAGTTAGACTAATTGACAAGTATCTTTAAAGATACAGATGTAAATCTGTATCTTTAAAGGTATAGATATAAATTTAGCTTTATGATAAAGAGTGAGTGGAGCAATTATAATAAATTTAGCTCGTATTTGCTTTTGTGTCTCAGATATACTGTGGTATGTCCTTATTCACTGAAGCAAAGAGTGATAAGATCTGAAGACTTAGTCCTTTTTTTCCTTCTTTTTACCATCACTTGGTACTAATCTGGCCCTGTAATTCTTTTTTTTTAATTAATTAATTAATTTATTGGCTGCATTGGGTCTTTGTTGCTGCATTCGGACTTTCTCTAGTTGTGGCGAGTGGGGGCTACTCTTCATTGTGGTGTGCGGGCTCCTCATTGCGGTGGCTTCTCTTGTTGCAGTGCACAGGCTCTAGGTGCATGGGCTTCAGTAGTTGTGGCACATGGGCTCTGTGGTTGTGGCTCGTGGGCTCTAGAGCACAGGCTAAATAGTGGTGGCATGTGGGCTTAGTTGCTCCACGACATGTGGGCTCTTCCTGGAGCAGGGATCAAACCCGTGTCCCCTGCATTGGCAAGCAGATTCTTAACCACTGTGCCACCTACCAAGTCCCTGGCCCTGTAATTCTTTATTTTTTCCTTCTTCCTCTCCTTTTCTCCCTTTGTCTGTTCTCAGCTTCATTTTTGTAAACCCTCGTGAGTCCTTAGGGGGGAAAATTAGGCTTGTATTCCCTTTATGGAGGAAACCATTGAGTCGGGTCTTTCCTTGTTGTTCGTTTTCAGTATAATACTGGCTTCCTGTTACTCCCAGTCTGTCCCTAGACGTGGATCCCTGTAGGAGTGTGCTGGCATTCTGGCTGCCTGCCCAGCTTCTGCTTCCATTACCTGCTCCTGGAGGGTATGTGTAATGAATGACTATGATCTCTCTTTGTGTTTCAGCCTGAAAGAATAGACCCAAGTGCATCACGACAAGGATATGATGTCCGCTCTGATGTCTGGAGTTTGGGGATCACATTGGTATGTTCATGTTGACTCAACCTTCTCATAATCATGTTACAAGAAATTTAGAAAGGAAAGAAAATTTAACCAGTCTTTCACCACTCATAAGAACATACTCTGTCTCTTCTAGTCTTTGATTTTATATACCTGTTTCTCCCTGCCCCCCAAGTGTTGAAAAACGAGTGTTTACCTTAAAAATCAAGCTAGAGTTGATTATTTCCATGGTGGCTTGGTGAAGTGCTTAGGGCTCTTTAATGTAATTGCTCTGGATCTCTCAGCCACAGATACTAGGAGTCAGAACTGTGCTCAGAGCAGGAACAGGGAGGCCAGTTCACCTGCCGTCAGTGCAGCAGTGCAGGTGCATAGGCGCCTCGTCTCCAGCAGGAGGCGTACGTCCAGTCATGCTGTGGACAGTGTGCGTATTGGGTGCACGTGTTTATATGTAAGAAGATGGTTATATACTACTTGGAATCTTCTATTCACTGAATAGAAGAGGCACAAATGCTGAAAGTAATTCCGTTGTTGAGGATCAAGAACTACCGAGGAGACAATTCTCAATGAAAGTTCTGCCTCAGGACAACACTGAGAGAGGATAGTATGAAGACTACTTAGTTCGTAACAAGCACAGTGAAATAAATGTTCTCATCTATGGACTGTACTGAAATTCTGGTTCTATTTTAAAAATAGATTGTTTTACCAGAGCTGAATGGCATTTTTCTAATTTCAGACAGAGCAGCTTCTTCCACACTGGATGTGAATTTTCCGTCACTAGGTGGGGCTGTGTCCTGTTTGGTAGGCAGCCCAAAACTTTTCCTCCCATTTTCCTCCCATCTTCAGTAAGACCCCAGAGCCCCGAGGCAACAGGTTCAGAGCAATGAGCTTTTCCTGTAGTGTATTAAGTACTGTCCGTTTGTTCATTGGCATTGTATGGCACTCAGATCCTCGTTCTGAGGCTCACACACCCTTGTGAGCTGTGCTTGGTGAGTCATGGTGCCACACGTCTGGAGACGTGAAGGCTGATAGCTCAGTTCTGCAGAAGACTCCATCTGGTTTCCCTTGTGACCAGACATGGGAGACACCTCATGGAGTCTTTTCTCAGCGTGAAGCCACTGACGACAGGGGATTCCTTCTCGATTAATCAGGAGAGAACATGAAACTTGGGCATCTTTTAGGTCTGGTGACTGAAGCAAGACCTATAGCTTCCAACAGAGAAAACTATTTGCATATAAGGGATATTCATGATTCAGAAATACCAGTCTATGCCCAAACCAGTTATGTTTAAGAAGCAAGTTTTTACTTTATTGTAAAAACAAAATTTTGTGCTGTGAAAGGTTTTAACATAGGAATTTCTTTTTTGCAATTTCCTTTAGTACATCTGGCTAAACTTTGTTTAAAAGCAGGGCATGCAGTACTTATAATTGCTTTGTAATTTATTTTTCATATAGACATTACTTTCCTATAATTTTATAAAAATTATGAGATGTGTGAAATTGACTTCTAAGATCCTAAGTCTTTCACCTTATGATGTGTATCCTACTGTTTCCTTCTCTTATTAAAACCTGTTCTCAAGAATGAATCTAATGAAGTAATTCCCATTGCTGTGAGTAATCAGTGAGGTTTACTTCTTCCCAAGCATTTATATTGTTTTCAAAAAGAAACCTCAGCCAAGGGAGTGGATTTCTGTGTGTGTGTGGGGGGGGGGTGGGTGTGTGGTGTGGGTGGGTGTGCGTGCCTATGTGCGTGCCGCCTGCTTTCCCACAGGCGCGTGTGCAAGTGGAAACTGTGCTGAGCTGGTGGAGGCATCTTTTGGGGAAGAAGGCCTTCCTATACCCACTTCCTGGCAGAGAATGGCTTTATGTTTGCTCGATTGCCTTCCTTTCATTGTGTAAGCTAGTGCTTTAGTGTTTGACTAAACCGACAAAATCAAATCTCAGCAGAAGCAGCTCTGAAACCCTCTTCTCAGATAGTGCTCTGTCTCTCATGTGCCGCCTCTGATACGTTTGGGGTCATCCTCACATATCCATCACCTGTCATTGCACATAAAATGGGGTTCATGCAGGCCATGCTGCAGATTTAAACCTAGCTCTTGGGAAAAGCACCATTTCTAGGTTTCCGTTATCCTCAAAACAGAGTGGGAGAAAAATGAGAATACCGTACACAAATATATTTGACCTGTGACAGATAAGGACATACTATCCTGATTTCTAAATATCATTTCCACTTAGCCTTAATAATTCTGAAGATTGCATCTCAACCCGATCTTGATTTGGTTCAAGGCTTTTTGAAGAGTTTTGCTTGGAGTTTAGGTTTACAGTGTGGTCTTTCCAGAAAGGAGTAGTAAATAATGCCCAGTGTATTTTGCTTTTTCCTCTGTGTTCTTTTTAGTACGAATTGGCCACAGGCCGATTTCCTTATCCAAAGTGGAATAGTGTATTTGATCAACTAACACAAGTCGTGAAAGGAGATCCGCCGCAGCTGAGTAATTCTGAGGAAAGGGAATTTTCCCCAAGTTTCATCAACTTTGTCAACTTGTGGTGAGTATTTGATTTGTGAATACTCAAAAACATACGGTGAGAGGACAGTGAGGTAGTTACTTAATCTTAACAACGTTGGTACTTTGTACTGGGGAAGGGGGCCTTCTTCATGTCACTGTGCCCTCTGAGCTGGGACTGTGGCCACTTGGAAGGTTCCAGCTAGCCTGGAGAGGCGCCACTTTCTTATTCTGCTACTCAGGTGCTGATGAAAAACAGATGTAGGTGGTGGAGTCCAGATTTCTAGTACCTTGTACAAGAAATACAGCCTCGGTGAGACTGATCATCTTGTTCCGATGTGGTTCTGACAATGAAATTGGACCAGCATCACTTGGAAGCTTTTACTAAATTAAGATCCTACCAGATCAGACTTTCGGGGGTGGATCTCTGCTCTGACATAACACATAACGTAGTTGGGTGTATGTAGTAGAGTCAGGCCCAGAGCTCAGTTGGTAGAACCATATATTGGCTCACTGAGATCTTATTCCAAGGAAGGTATGAACCCTATGCCTGATGTTGTTTGTTCACCTTTAACAGGTGTGTGTGTGTGTGTAGCATGTAAGAATAAATACATGCTGATATGGCAACAGTACAGCCGTGCCTTATACTATTTCAATCTATATTTTAAATAAAACCTGTTTTGTTATCATTTGAATATTTTTGATAATTATTCTGTTTATCCAACATGATTTAAAAGTAAGATGTTTGCGAGCAAAAAGCCAGAGCGTTTTGTGTATTCTTCTTTTCATTTTTGAAAATGCTTTTCTTTTTTCTCAATTTTTTCTTTCCAGGAATGCTGTTTCTCTCTGTTCTTTTGATCCTAGAAGACTAAGACTTAATGTTTCATGGTCTAGCAT
The DNA here is from genome assembly GCF_030028045.1 of Hippopotamus amphibius kiboko. Classification (NCBI taxonomy): domain Eukaryota; kingdom Metazoa; phylum Chordata; class Mammalia; order Artiodactyla; family Hippopotamidae; genus Hippopotamus; species Hippopotamus amphibius. The sequence goes on along the minus strand of NC_080202.1, from coordinate 5,221,644 downwards.
TGCCCTCTTTTTGAATATGTAGAAAGCATTCTTTGACTCCAGTTTTCAAGTCCCTTTCGTCTTCTCTAACCAAATTCTACTTTTGTGTTAGTTTTCAGAGGGGAGAGGAATACCTCAAGATGTTCCAGATAAGAGAGGGACATAAAGATGACTCAAATAGGCTGCTTCTTCCTTTTAAAGAAAAGTCTACTTTTACCTATTTGTACACGTATATACAGTAATTACAAAATGTGATCATTTTATATATTCCACTTCAATGAAATATTTGGTTAAAAGAATCTGTGTGAGTCATAGAGCATAATATCTAAAATGATCACCTGGGAGCACTCCACCAGGATTGTTTTCTTCTTAATTGATGATCTGTTTATTGGCTTTGTTATATATAATGTATGTGTATATTTTTTACCTGTTTACTTCTGTGTCCCGCGGTGCAGGTTCTCTCCTGTAATAATGGTTATAGGCTTCGATCTCTCATTGTTTTCCCTGAGCAGGCACATAGTTCCGTCTTGTTCCAGGTCGTTAGGATCCGCAGTTGAAGTATTGCCTGTTTTTGTGATACGCTCGTACCAGCGCTCTGTATTTGTCCATTTTCCCTTCTGCTGTCCCTGAGCATTTTCTCTTATCTAACCTGGATCGTTCAGATTCCTGTTTGGTTTCCTCATAATCCAGTATCAGCTTGTTCCAAGCCATTTTCCTTCTTTTTGTCACAGTTGTATTTTTTTATAATGCATAGCTATCTCATCATTACTTCTCTGTTGAAAACTGTCTAGAAAAAAACCAAATAGCAACAGTCTAGAACATTCATTCTTAATGGAGTGGTATCACCCTCAAGGGTCAAAAATTTGTTCCGGGGAGACAGAAAATCTTGGATAGTATAATGGTTTGCGTCAGATATACAGTAGTTAACGTTCACGGGAAGGAAGGGTAGTAATGAAAAAACGATCAAGAAACATGAAGTCTAATGCTAAAAAAAGCAACAAATGAGAACCTACTATATAGCTCCGGGAACTCTCCTCACTGCTCTGTGGTGACCTATATGGGAAGGAAATCCAAAAAAGAGTGGATATATGTATATGTATAGCTGATTCATTTTGCTGTACAGAAGAAACTAACACGATATTGTGAAGCAACTACAATAAAAATTAATTTAAAAAAAAGAAAAACAACAGACTAGAACATAAATCTGCTTTTAATCGAGATGGGATTATGGAATAGTCTAAAATACACTTAAAAATAAAATAAGTATATTTAAGATGCCCAAGGAAATAAAGGTGTAAGTTTCATTAAAACTGAGGAAGAAGTAAACAGAAATGAAACAGTTCGTTATGTAAACTCTTTAATTAGAAGGCTTGGAAATGAAAAACCATAGCTATTGATACAAAGATACAACAGATGTAATGTACTCTGGACTGGAAACACTTGAAGACAGAGTTGGGGAACTAGAAGATGAACTTGAGGGGTTTCTCCGACATGACATAGACTAAAATGTATGAAAGAAAATAGTTAAGGATCAGGGAGAAGAGAATGAGTAATTCTAAGATGTATATAATGGAAATGACAGAAAACAACCCTGACAGTGGAGAAACAATATTTAAGGAGTTAATAATGGAAAACATTTGAGAATTGATTTAGCATAGGTGCGCAAATTAAAATTAAAGTCTCTGTATCATGTAGGATAACTAGAGGTAAATTTATACCCAAATGCACTGAAACAGAATGGAGAACAGTGATGAAGTGAGAGTTGCAGAGGGAGAACTTAGAGGACCGGCAAACATGAATGAATCAGGCTGACAGGACTCGTCGTCGGCAGCGGTAATTGCCAGAAAACAGTGGAGCCATGGCTCCAGAGTGTCGAGGGAAGATAACTGTCAGCCTCATCCCCAAGTTTTATAACTGGGCACTCAGGTATCATTCAACATAAGAAGGAAATATAGAGTTGTTTTTCTTCCCCCCAGGAATGGAAAGCCCAAGAGTTTACCACTTATAGATTGTTTTGAAAAGATATATTTGACCAAGAAGAAAAGTAAGCTCAGCAAAAGGGTACTGCAGGTTGGTTCCCTGGAAAGCAGACTTTGGGAGTAGTAATAAGTGTCCAGGAAGTTGGTTAAGTGGTAGTGATCTTTGGATCGACAACCAGCAGAGGGAGGGAGTGCAGAATTAGGTAGAAAGGGGAGTTGGGGCTGCAGTGCAGCCTCAGCAAAGGCCTCCACAGGCCCTGTAGGAAACTGTGAAGCTGGGCTGGCCCTCCAGGGTTGACTGGGGCAGGAGAAGGGTCTTGGACTTTTATGCCCCTCTGTGGGTCAGTCATTCGATTCAGGCTGGCCACGGAAGGCCAAGGTGGCTCTCTTCAGCTGACGCCATCCCTTGGAGGCAACAGCTGAGGGTTCTCTGCTGGCAGCGCTCTCGGCAGTGGAGGAGTTCAGGCCTTCACTCCTGCAGGGGGCGTCTGTGCGGCATCCACTGCTGTGGGTGCGGGATGCGAAGAACAGCACTGAGTTTAGAAACAGGGGACCTGTGTTGCCCGGATTCAATTAATTCATTTATTTATTTATTTTTGGCTGCATTGGGTCTTCGTTGCTGCACACGGGCTTTCTCTAGTTGCAGCAGGCCGGGGCTACCCTTCATTGTGGTGCGCAGGCTCCTTATTGGGGTGGCTTCTCTTGTTGCGGAGCACAGGCTCTAAGCACATGAGCTTCAGCAGTTGCGGCACATGGGCTCAGTAGTTGTGGCTCACGGGCTCTAGAGCACAGGCTCAGTAGTTGTGGCGCACGGGCTTAGTTGCTCCGCAGCAAGTGGGATCTCCCTGGAGCAGGGCTTGAACCCGTGTCCCCTGCATTGGCAGGCGGATTCTTAACCACTGCTCCACCTAGGAAGTCCCCAGATTCACTTCTGATAGTAAAAAATGAATTTCATTGAAGTTGGAGGAGATGGTGATTAAGGTATGGTCCAAGATAGATCAGGTAAATGCAAACAAAATGAAAGCACTTATGGCAACATTAATTAGACAAGGTAGAATTCAAGGGCAGAGGTTTTTACTATATTAATATAGTTCCTTAGTGAAGTTGTAAATTTTTAGAACAAAGAACACAGGATTAAGATACAGAGTGCAAAATGTTTAAACTCTAAGGATAAGTTTATAAAATTAATATATAGTTTACCTCCCAGGCTTGCTGAATTACAAGGTTCTCTCAGGGTAGTGTCTGTATAAATGTATGTATATATGTGTAGAAACACACAGGCACACAGACACATACACTTACAATTTCATACTTACATATACATTCACACATTTAACTACATAGTATTCTAACATGTAGCTATGCCATGGTTTATCCAGTTTTCACCAGTTAACTGGTTTCTAATTTTTCGCTAATGCTCCTGCACTGAATATCTTAAAGACAAATCCTTAGATTGTAGATTGCCTAATTTTTTTGTGTGTTTTTTAATGTTTGGCAGGTTGTCTACTTTGTAACTTTGTATCTGAAGGAAAAAAAACTACTTATTTGATTGTAATATTTTGTTTGTGAAAATAAAAACACTTGGGTAACTGTCTCCATTTTAATGATGTTATTTTTTGTGTTATTTTAGCCTTACGAAGGATGAATCCAAAAGGCCAAAGTATAAAGAACTTCTGGTGAGTCTGAGACTTTGGGAACTGGAGGTGTTTCCTCACCTGCGAAGCCTCCGCATGCTGGTTCACTAAGCTGGCAGCTGAGCTCTCTGTCACAGACAGCTTGACCTTATTGAGTGTTTTTAAAGATGTTTTAAAACAAAGAGATTTGGAAAGAGAAAATTTGTAGGTCTGATTTTTCTACTAATTTACTAGCTAGATTCTCATGGAAAATTTTAGCCTTTACATGTTATAAAAACTACCCCAAGGAACTTGGACATTCACTTTTAGGAGCCGTTTTCCACTGCATGGTCTGTGTGTGTGTAATGCAAGCATAAGAATTTATTGTGCTTATTCTGTCTTTATGAAAAGCTCTCACACAAATTTATATCATATGACCAATTCCCATTTCTTTGGAAGTTCTCTCCCTTCCATGGAACTTGGGCTTTTTAAGCAGTGTACCAGATCTGGCCCTGGTCTTGGCAGTGAAGAAAGTACTGTGACCTAATAATATGGGAGTACTTTAGGAAAAGACCTGCTTGTCGCACTTAGCTTCTAGCTCTCCAAGGATGTTAGGTAAAACCCCAGTCAGCCCCAGCACTGACTGAACGTCTTCAGTGGGTGTACTTAGCGAAGCTCTGAGAGAAAAGTATCGCTGGGGAGGGAGGATGGAAAACTGGGTTTGCGAGGCAGACATGGAGCCTTCGGAGAGTACGGCACACATGCTCATGGGAGACGTTTCTGTTGAGCCTCTTTGGAGCAGGGGTCAGAAGGGTCGAACACGAAACCCCTTTGGAAGGTCCTTGTGCTCTCCGCCGGGAGACGTGGGAGGCTGGAGTCTGTGCACAGGCATGGCGACTGGGATCCATGCAGTTCTGGGCTCTCAGGTGGCGTCAGAGGCTGCAGCTCTGCTTCATGCTGAGGAACATGCACGCCCTGGTACCCACATGGGTGTCAGGCCTCACAGCCAGTGGCTCCTCCAGAGCCTGACACTGCGTGTCGCGTCCGGGCAGCTCACACCCACGAACACGCCTGCGTGGAGCACAGGCTGTGCTTGCCGTGCTGCCGTCGTTTATGGCGCGCCCTGCTGGAGCCTGCTGTTCTGTGCTGTGTCGTAATTGGGAAAAGTTCCACGTGAGCTTTGATGTGAATCTTGATAATTTATTTTCTTCTTTTTTCAATATTCATGCAGAAACATCCCTTTATTTTGATGTATGAAGAGCGCGCTGTCGAGGTCGCATGCTATGTTTGTAAAATCCTGGATCAGATGCCCGCTACTCCCAGCTCTCCCATGTATGTCGATTGATATCGCTGCTACGTCAGACTCTAGGCAAAAGGGCTGAGAGGAAGCAAGACGTAACGAATCTTCATCCCGCACCACAGTGTTTTTATTGCTCGCCCAGACACCACGTGCAGTAAGATTGGTGTTTGTTTCCATCATGTCTGTATACTCCCGTCACCTAGAACGTGCATCCCGTAATACCTGAGAGATCACGCAGTGTTAATGCCGGTCAGAGAGACCTCATCCTGCTCTTTCGTGATGAACGTATTCATGAAATGTGGAAGTTAGTACGATCAATTTGTTGACTGTGATTAGATCACATTTTAAATTCATTTCTAGACTCGAAACCTGGAGACGCAGCTACTGGAGTGGTGTTTTGTCAGGACGTGATGATGGATGCGCTGTGTCTGAACACAGGCTCGGGCTGGAGTGAGGAGAGCGGGCACAGCCAACGAGAGACACTGCCTTCTGGAGCTGGGAGACGGAGGAGGGGTTTACTTTCTTCACCAAGTGCAATAGATTTACTGATGTGACGTTCTGTTGCTTTACGGCCACCGTCGATGTCTGGGGAGTGATGTGCCCAGCCGGATTCCCTGTCTGAGATATCATGTTCAATCAAAGGGACTTTATCTTTACCAAAAATCATGTTGTGATCAGAGAGGTGAGCATTGAAAGATGGAGACAGGACAGAATGTGTTCTTTCCTCCTTCCCCGTCCTCTGCTCTTCACTGGGAGACTCAGGAGTCTGCCGCTTGTCAGAGAAGGTGCTGACCTGAAGCACATTCGTGCTCAGAATCTGGTGTGCTGCCTGCTGGATGCTCCACCTGCCACAAACCACCTGGACTGAGAGAAGAAAACAGTGCGGAGGGCAAAGTTTACAGAGGTTTTTAACCGTAGAATCTTATCTGGAACAACTTGTAGCAGCTATATATTTCCCCTTGGTCCCAAGCCTGATACTTTAGCCATCATAACTCACTAACAGGGAGAAGTAGCTGGTAGCAATGTGCCTTGATTGATTGATACAGATTTCTTCTAGGCAGCAAAAGACCAAATCTCAGTTGTTTGACATCACTGGTCCAGGTCTTCAGTTTCTGCATCTCTTTCCTCACCTGTGTGGTCTATTGCCGCTATGTGACTTTTGCTTAACCCAATATTTTGCCTTTTTTTTCCTGTATCAGAAACTTTTATAATTACCAGGGATGTTCCTTACCAAGGACTTTTAGCCCCCAATCTCTCACATGCTCTAATGTTTAAAAGGCCTAGAAGCGTGGGGCCAAGCTGATGTGGTAGGTGATAAAGGAGCATCTTTTCTAGAGAGAACACTTGGCAAGAGGAGGATGTGAAGTGGCAGCCTTGTAGGTAAGCTCGTCACCTGCGAGAATCTCTAGCAGGTCACCACCATCTCTTGGAATTGGAATTCTACAAAAACAAACAAACAACAACAGTAACAACAGAAAAACAAACCCCCCCCCCCCCAAAGAACCCAGAATAGTTCTAAGAGGCCATTTAAATCTGCCATCTTCTGCTGTCCTTCCTCCCTTCCCCTGAGCCAGGTCTCCGTGGTTTTGCTCTGGCCTCCCTGGCAGCACCGAGTGCTGTGTGACAGTTGGTCAGGCAGCACAGTGAGTGAGTGGCTCTCGCACACTGGAGTACAAAGCAGCCTGGTCTGAGACACAGATGGTGCCGTGACAGAACCAAATAGTGGTAGGCTGTGTCTCCTCCCAGGTGACGGTCACAAACACTTCTCAACAATAAAGGGAGAATGGTGCTGTTTACAGTTACATCCCTGTAAATTTCAGAATTCACCAGTGGTTTATCGCTTTGGTCCACTTGCCTGACTTTCCTATTTTCTCCCCCGTGGCATCTAAAGCCCCAAGACTTGCCAGTGTTGTACAGCAAGCCCTGCAGTGTCTGCCTCCAGCCACACCAAGCCATCCTCCTCCTCCGCTCCCGGGACTCGATGAATCTGTGTCTCTGCTGTCACCCTTCCGTTCGGCTCAGCATAGGGTCACTTTGCCATATACAGATGGAGATAAAAGCAATTCTGACTGTCCAGGAGCTAATCTGACCGTTCTATCGTGTGGATGACCACATAAAAAGGCAATTTTAGTGTATTAATCATAGATTATTATAAACTATAAACTTAAGGGCAAGGAGTTTATTACAATGTATCTTTATTAAAACAAAAAGGTGTATAGTGTTCACAAACTGTGAAAATAGTGTAAGAACTGTACATTGTGAGCTCTGGTTATTTTTCTCTTGTACCATAGAAAAATGTATAAAAATTATCAAAAAGCTAATGTGCAGGGATGTTGCCTTATTTGTCTGTAAAAATGGAGCTCAGTAACATAACTGCTTCTTGGAGCTTTGGAATATTTTATCCTGTATTCTTGTTTGAATTCTTCCTCTATTTAAGATACATACATGGACTCGAATTGTTTATGTGATGGCTCTACCCTTTTGCCTGCAGGTCGGTTGTAATAAATCTAGGATGTGATGATGGCTTTGTGACTTGATTTCCTGAAGTGAGACCCTGAGGGGGAAAGTCAAGTACATTCCATTAAATTATCCGTGCATTTCACACTGGGAAAAATTCTCTTCTTCCGGAAGTGTTTATGACTTCTTTCTTTTTCTCCCCCCTTCTTGTGGTTGCTATTTCTCTGCTTATTCTTCTTGGAAGAAAGCTTCGCTTTCTGTTTGAGTGGGTGTGACGGGGTCTCCAGATTCGTTTCTTTGTTGGTCGCCCTGACCTGACCCAGCATTTCCAACTGCTGAAGGAGGAGGGTGCTGTCCTGTATCCCGTGTCGTGGTGGGCAGACAGCCTGTAAGAACCCAGCCTGCCTTGGCCCGCCATGTGACCACCAGCCGTGCTCTCTGCTCCCGGTGCTGTGGCTGCCAGGCAGGCGTCAGATGTCAGCTCAGATGCAGTCACTCACTGCTGCCCAAGAGACGGGGGTAGGAAGGAGATGGGTGGGTCACAGCCCTGCGGAGGTCAGACCTGGGAGGCTTATGGATGGAGGACAGTGGAAGTGAGCAAAAAACCACGGAGGCCTGGGAACCATTGCAGAGAAGAACCTGAGCTCTGGCCCCGGACTGATCGACCGCCGGTCGCTTATTCATGACATCCGGACCCGTTGAACATAGACTAATCCAGCACCTTACCCTTTTCCTGTGCCTGCTAACCTGATCTGAGATGCAGGAGGCGCCGTTACAGAGGCAGGTGTGGTAAGTATCGAGCACTGTCCAAGGAAGGGTGTGGCCAGAGGAACCCTGGCTCCTGCGGCGAAGCCTTCGCTGCTGCCGGGGAACAGAGACCCAGTGGAGTTTCCAGATCCCAGCTGAGCACCAGCTGTGTACAGGACAGGGTGTTGTAGGTGGACCATGCGCTGCATGCTTCGTGGACACTACCTGTGTTTGCTAACCTCAGCATATCCTGACTGCGACCTTCCAGTGTCAGGTCGCGGAGGCCCTTTGCAGAGATTAGAAAAAAACGAGGCTCAGAGAAGTGAAGTTCTGGCTCTGAAAGCAGTAGAGAGGAGAGCTGAGATTCGCATCCAAGGCTGTCACACCTACCACGAGAAATTACATGTGTTGAGCTGAGTGCTGGGAGAGTGAACTATGGGGATACCTTTCCAAGACCTGCTTTGCTGTCTTGAAGTCCAAGGTTCTGTGGCCACAATAGGGCTTGGTAGCTGCTGTGAAGGCAGCTGTGTAGAAGGTAGTTACTTAGAACCAACCAGAGAACTCTAGGTCTAATTCTTAAGCGCAGCATCTGGGGCTTCAGTATGGAAGCCTGGCGGTCCCCATTCCATTAGCGTGGTGATGGAATGTGCCAGTCACTGAGGCAGGAAGAGGACTGGAGGTGGCTCTTTTAGTATTAAAATGCCCTTTCATTTCTTGATTGCATCTGTCTGTCTTACCTGCAGGAGGGTAAATGAAGGACACACAAACGCCAGCTGCCCGTCTCGGAGGTCCAGAGGTGGCCAGAGCCGTATGCTCCAGTCACATCCACAGCATCTGTGCTTCTTATTTGAGATGTGAGGGGTAGAGAACCTAAAAACTGTTGGTCTCGAACTTGTTGGCTCCCTTAAATACCTCATCAAGTGGTTTGAGGGAAAATCCAGTCAGCAACGGTGACTCCCTTCGAGGGTCCACTGTAAGATAGGGGTTATGGGAGGCTGGGATTCGACCATGTGGTGTAAGGAGTGCCTTTAATCTGTGAAACATCAGCTTGCGTTACCTTCTGGGATTTACTATAGACTAAAGTGAGGTATTGTTTGGTCTTCCCCATCTTTCACATAAATGAATATCCAGGAATTCTCATCTCAACCCTGGGCGTCATTATATGGGTTAGTAATTCAATATCTGCGATAACAGTTTTTTTCTGATGACATGCCAGAGTGTATTTATATTTCTTAAATGTAAAATGTGATTCTGTTGGGGCTTCCTAGGTGGTGCAGTGGTTAAGAATCCGCCTGCCAATGCAGGGGACACGGGTTCCATCCCTGCGCCAGGAAGATCCCACATTGCCGTGGAGCAACTAAGCCCGTGCGCCACAAATATTGAGCCTGTGCTTTAGAGCCCGTGAGCCACAACTGTTGAGCCCATGTGCTGCAACTACTGAAGCCCACGCGCCTAGAGCCCGTGCTCTGCAACAAGAGAAGCCACGGCAATGAAGAGCCCGCATTCCACAACGAAGAGTAGCCCCCACTCACTGCAACTAAAGAAAGCCTGCGCACAGCAAAAAAAGACCCAATGTGGCAAAATACATACACACATACATACATACATACATACATACATACATTTATTTAAAAAATGTGATTCTGCTATTTAAAATTGTGTCTATATGTACATAGTATAAAGTCAAAATTGAGTCACAATATGTAATGAGTCAAATTTCTGTTTGCATTTGAAATTTCTCTCTACATACACATTTCGCTGAAGAACTATGAAACAGGACTTGTTTTTCATATAGCACTTACACATTGACTTAATATGAAGACAGCTCTCTTGAGGTAGGAAGGGTATTATTGCCTCAGTCTTACAGGGTACTGGTCTTAAATAGTTAGGAAGTTTGCTTCAAGTCATAGTCATATAGGGAATTGTACATCATGCCAAGGATGGACTTTATCTCCTAAGTGCTGGAGAACCAGATGAGATTTTAAGCAAGGAAGTGGTTTGATCTGATTTATACTTTGGAAAAATCATTTCAGTGACTATGTAGGCTGGAATGGAAGTGGGGATATCTGAAGTTAAGAAACTTGGAATATTCTAGGTGAAAGTTGGGGGGGTGAAGTAGTGGAATGGAGAAGAGAGGATTTAAGAGACAGCTCGGGCTGGAATTAGCTAACTGGCTCCTGATGAGAGGAAGAGGGGTGGGGGGCCTGGAAGAAAGCTGCTTCCCAGCTTGAGTGATTCAGGTTGTGTACAGAGTCTGTGTGCCAGTCACAGCCTTTCGTGGTTTACCAAACCTGCTCTGCTCTGTTATGCCTTCTTGGTGCTGCAGCTGGTTCCTTCCATTTGGAATTGTTTTCCTCACTTGTCTTTTGAAAGCACCTGCTTATTCTTTAAGACCTGGGTTAAATGTCACACCCTCTGGGAAGCCTTTCCCAATTCTGTCCTCTTAGCTCTGATCACTTTTTTAAAAACATATGTCTGTGCAGCATTTAATCAAGTTTCATTAGTCGTTTGTCTCTTGCCTTACTTGCTTGTGAGTTTGAGGTCAGCCTCAGTCATCTTGATGGTGCAGTGCTGTCCTCAGCATAGCTGTCCAACAGTGATAGTGCTTTTCAGTTAAAAAGGACATATAGCCTGATTTTTCACATTTGAAGATAGCACTTCATCCTGTTGAAGCTAGGTGATTTTTTCCTAGAACAACACAAAGTAAATTGGATTTGCATATCCACGGCGTGTTTCTGCTAAAATCAAGGAAGTGAGCACGGACTGTGGTTGGGGCACCACACGTGCAGTCATTAACAACCCAGTTTCAGGGCCTTTGTAAACAGAAGTAGTTACATATCATTAACAAAGTACTAGTGACTTCTGTTTCTGACAGGACATTAGCTCAAACACCATGAACAGTACTCCTAACCGGAGTAACTACATTGGTAATTACAAAACACAATTATTTATTTTAAAATGCTTTCCCCAGTTGGCCCAAAAGTGAGGAATCTCCGAAGCCTCCCCATGAATAGAAGAAGCAGAAACTCTTGATCCCAACCTGCTTTTTTCTATTTCTAGAAAGTAAATCCATTTTCAAAGTGTGAAGAGTTGCTTCTGTGGAGGACAGAAAAAAGTGTTAAGAACTTGCCATGAGCAACCTTTGTTCCTGAAGATGTGAGGGCCTTTTGAAAGTGGGCTAACCAAGTGCTGACAGGTAAGTCTTTTGTGCTGAGAGTTCCTGCTGAACTTGGTAACCTTGAGCTTTTGCATTTAAAATTACGCAGGGTTCAGGGCTCAGGCAGTAAGGTGTGGTGCCTGCCCGATGTGGCACATCTACTAGGAAATCCTCCAGTAAGGCTGGGGCCTCCAAGGGCTACGTACAGGGTACACTATAAGGTGGACAACGAAATCTGCCAAGTAGTGGGAGGTGGGATGGAAACAGGCTTGCCTCCATCTTGGCACTGGATGGGGGAAAACTTTTAAAATCTCCCAAGAATCCATAACCACGTGTCCACTTCCCTGTGGGTTCATGGTCTGAATTCACACTCCCTCTGTGGTCCAGAAGCCGCGAGCAGAGAGTTTAAACCGACCTAGGTTAGTACCGTCCCCAGGTGATTGGCAGAAGCAAATCAAAATCATCTTTGGAGGAAATCTTCAACTCAGGCTCAAAGAATTTCCACAGGTAAGGCGCAAAGGAAAATGAATAGCTCACAGTCAAAAATCACAAACACACAAGTAACATGCTGAATGAGAACCAGCGGAGACCACAAGCAGTAACAGTGACTTGACTTATCAGATAAAGAATATAAAATAAATGTTTAATATGTTAAATCAGGTGGGAAGCTTGAAAATGTGAGCCCAGGAATAAGAGACTATTCAGTCTATTAAGAAGAAGTGAGGGACTTCCCTGGTGGCGCAGTGGTTAAGAATCCGCCTGCCAGTGCAGGGGACACGGGTTCAATCCCTGGTCCACGAAGATCCCACATGCCGCAGAGCAACTAAGCCCGTGCACCACAACTACTGAAGCCCGTGTGCCTAGAGCCCGTGCTCCACAACAAGAGAAGCCACTGCGATGAGAAGCCCGCGCACTGCAAAGAAGAGTAGCCCCCACTCGCCATAACTAGAGAAAGCCTGTGCGCAGCAACAAAGACCCAACTCAGCCAGTAAAATAAATACATTGATAAAAAAAAAGTGAAAATGATCAAATAAAACTTCTCGAATTGAACAATATAGAGATGGAAGGAATAAAGTGAGTGGTGCGGTGGAGACTGCAGTTCCTCCTTCCCCCGCCCCACACACCCAGAATCTATTCTCCTTTCCTTCCTTTTAGCAATAGAAACAAGTTTTGTCTGGGCATGTAGTGGCCTAGCTAGTGACTATCTTCTCCCTCTCTTTTATTTAGATGATTGGTTGTTAACTGATAGAAATACAAGGAACACGTGTGAAAACAAAAGTCACAACTCTAACAATAAGCTGTACCTGACTACACAGTGTACCTACTGCCACATTTCCCTGCCTTTCCTGACACAGGGCACTCCTCCTGAATCCTGCTGGTGGTCATTCACTTGCTTTTCTTTCTAACTATTGTATCTTTTTTATTTTCCTGCCTCCCTCCCTTCCTTCCAGGGAGAGAGAGAGTATATGTTTGAGTTTTTGTTCTTCTGTTTTATCTAAAAGTCATGCTGTCTCTACTGTTTGGGGATTTTTCCTCTTGATATCGTGTTGCATCCATATTTGCATTTTGATTGCTGTGTACTGTTCCATTGCATTAAAAAACCCATCCTCCCATCCGTGGGCATTTTGGCTATTTCCAGATGTTTCTTGCGTGAACAGCACCACGGTGAATATTCTTACCTATGTGTCCTGTTTCAGGGGTGCTAGAATTTCCTCTGGATCCATGCTTGAGTCAAACACTGAATGTTCAGCTTTAAGAGAGGATTCCAAACTGTTTTCCAAGCAATTGCACCAATTTACTCTCTATATCTTCCCCAGCATCTGGTATTTCAGACTTTCATTTTTTTTTTTCCAATTGAAGACGTTTGAAAGGGAATCCCACTGCCGTCTTGCTATGACTTCCCCTAATCATCTATGATAAGCAGCCCACATACGTGTGTATCGGCCAGATGTGTTTTGTTGTTCGTTTTTCTGCTCATTTTCTCATTAGGTTACTTATGGTTTATTTACTAATTTGTTATTGTCATTTACATATTATTGATCCAGATTGTTCAGGGGTATGTATATTAAAAACACCTTCTTTCAGTTACTTATCTTTTTACTTTTTAAAGGGTATCTTTTGATGAACAAATGTTAGGAACATCGGTTATTCAAACAGACATCAGTATTGTATAACTCACGGTTTTTGGGTCTTATTTAAAAGACAATATAATATTTTATCCTAAGATTTAAAAATATCCACTGTATTTTATACTAAAAGTTTTAAAGTTTTATTTCTGACATTCAAGTTCTAAATCCAACTAGAATTGATTTTTGTAAATGGTGTGAGGTAGAAATACAATTTCCACTTTTCCATGTGATGATCATTTTTTTCAGCTGTGTTTATTAAAGTCAGTTCCTCCTTTCTGTGCTGATCAGACATTCCACCTTTATCATATAAAAAGCTTTAAACATGCATGGGATTTTAGACTCTCAATATTTTCCCAGTGGTCGCTTTTTCCCTCCCTCACCAATACCCAGTTGTCTTTATTACAGCTCCATCATAAACCCTTGGATCTGATATCCCCTCCCGGCTCTTCTTTTTAACAAGTGTCTTGCCTATTCTTTACCCTTTCCTCTTCTATATACATTAAAAAAAAACAACCACCCAGCTCTGTTGAGCTATAATTCACAAACCATACAAAGAGGAATCAGTATTTCATTCCTCTTTATGGCTGAATAATATTCCATTTATGAATCTACCACATTTTGTGTATCCATTTAAAGTGTACAATTCTGTGGTTTTTACTACATTCACAGATGCGTGCAGCCATCACTGCTGTAGATTTTAGCACACTTCCATCACCTCAAAAACACCCGCACCCTTGAGCTATGACCCCGCCACCAATCCTGCACCTCAGCCCTAAGCAGCTGCTCATCTGCATGAGGTCTCTGGAGATTCCCTACTTTTGGGGTGGAATCACATAATGTGGACTTTATGACTGGCTTCTTCTACTTAGTATGTTTTCAGGGTTTATCCAAGTTCATCCCAGTAGCGTGTATCAATACTTCACTCCTCTTTATGGCTAAAGAATATTCCACCATATGCACCTGCCACATTTTGTTTATCCATTCATTTGTTGAACATTTGAGTTGTGTCCACCTTCCGGCTGTTAAGAATAGAGCTGCTGTAAATTTTTGTGTGGATGTATGTTTCTGTTTCTCTCATGCATATTCATCAGATTGGATTTGCTGGGTCATACAGCAAACTCTGTGTAATCATTTGAGAAGCTGCCAGACTGTCTTTCAAATTAGCTGCACCATTTTTACATTTCCACTGGCGATGCATGAGAGTTCCAGTTTTTCCACAACCTTTTTTTTTTTTCTCCTGAGAGTTCCATGGTTTTTTAACTCTTACATTTGAGACAGTCTTCACTTATGGTGGGAGGTGAGAGTCCAACTTCATTCTTCTGCGTGTAGCTATTCAGTTGTCCTGGCATCACCTGTTGAAAAGACTGTTCTTTCTCCCAATGAATAGACTTGGCACCCTTGTTGAAAATCAGTTTGCTATAGATATATAGGTTTATTTCCAGACTCTCAATTCTATTCCATTTTCCTATATGTCTGTCCTTGTGCCTTGGTAATCATTGTTTTGTGGCAAGTTTCAAAACTGGGAGGCATATGTTGTCCTACTTTATCCTTTTTCAGGGTTGTTTGTTCCAGATCACTTGCGATTTCATATGGATTCCAGAACCAACCTTTCAGTTTCTGCAAAGAGGTCAGCTAGGATTCCTAGAGGGACTGTGCTGAATCTGCAGGTCAGCTTGGGGGTCAGTTTACCATGTTAACAGTTATGTCTTTGAACCCATGAGCCTAGGGTGTTTTTCCATTTATTTAGCTCTTCTTTAATGTCTTTCACCAATGTTTTGTAGTTTTCAGGATGTAAGATTGGCACTTCTTTTGTTAAATTTATTCCTAAGTATTTTTTTGATGCCATTGTGAGCAGAATTGGTTTCCTAATTTCATATTTGGATTGTTCAATGCAGGTGTATAGAAATACAATTGATTTTTTGTGCAGATCTTGTATCCTTACAACCTCGCTGAACTCATGTATTCGTTTTAATAGTTTTTGGATTCCTGTGGATTTTCTATATACAAGGTCATTATCATCTGCAAATAGACATAGTTGCACTTCTTCGTTTTCAGTCTGGGTGACTTTTGTTTCCTTTCCTTTGTCTAACCTCCCTGGCTAGACTCTCCAGTACAGTTAGAGCCATCAGGGCCCAATGTTCTCAGTGCCCCAGGCCCACTGCAGCCTCCTTCCCCTGAGTGGGGGATGGGGAAAAGGAGCCCAGCCCTCTAGATCACACTCACCTGGGACGTGGCCTCGGCCACCGATGACTGGAGGCAGCATGAGAAATGCTGAAGTCCTGTGCCTTTGGAGAGAAAGCCGTCTAACTGGAGGCCAGGGAAGAAGAGTGGAGTCTCTCCCTTGTTGAACTGGGAAGGAGCAAGCAGGTCTTGGTTCAAAAACCACAGACTCACTTTTCTTACTGAAGTTTTGTAGGTTTTTCTTGAATAGATGTTTGTTTGTTCTTTGCCTTTAGAAGCATTTGCAAAGGCTTAAAATTAAAAAAAAATTTTTTTTTTCCCACCAGTTTCGCTGGGGTGGGGGTCAGTGGAGCCCCTCTTGATGTTGTGCCAGATATGGATCTCTTTTTGCTGATTTTAGAATAATCTCAAGTTCTTTGAAAATTCTGTTTTAGTTTTTATTGGAATTGCAGTGAACGTACAGATCATTCTTGAACTTTAACATATATCAGAATCACCTGGAGGGATTGTTAAGCCAGGAATTGCTGGGCCTTACCCCTAGAGTTTCTGATTCTTAGGTCTTGGGTGGGGCCTCAAAATCTGAACTTGTTAAAACAGGTTCCCAGGTGGTGCTGATGCTGCTGGCCCATGAGCCATGCTCTGAGAACCGCTGCTAGAGATCAATGTGGGCAGAATTGACGCGTTTACCATATTATGCCCTCCTGTCACAAACATGATATATCTTTCCATTTATTTAAATCTTCTTTAATAGCCCAAGAAAATCATGTTTTCTATAGAGGTCTAGTACATTTTGGTAAGATTATTACTAGGTAATTGATATCATCTGGGAATATTACAGTATGATCTTTAATTATATTTTTTCTTGTATATGGAAATTAATTAAATTTTGATATGTTAGTCTTACACCCATCCCATTGCTAAACTCCCTTTCTTTCCTCTGATCATTGGCCTGTAGTTTGTTTTGGGTTTTCTGTTTAAGCAGTTATATCATCTGCAAATAATGAATGTCTGATTTCCTTTTTTTCCTTAAACCTTAATTTTGTTTTTGTTATCATATTATGCTGGCTGTGGCCTCTAATCCCGCAGTAAATAGAAGGGGGATGAAAGGCATGTTTGTCTTATTCGTTATCGTAATGAGAGTGGGTCTAACATTTTCCTTTTTAGCATGATGTTTGCCCTGTTTGTTTTGTTTTAGTAGATATTCTTTCACCAAGTGAGGACGTTTCCTTTTATCTTCAATTATGAAGTTTGTTTT
The DNA here is from genome assembly GCF_030028045.1 of Hippopotamus amphibius kiboko. NCBI lineage: Eukaryota > Metazoa > Chordata > Mammalia > Artiodactyla > Hippopotamidae > Hippopotamus > Hippopotamus amphibius. The sequence continues at coordinate 5,204,847 of NC_080202.1, read as the reverse complement.
GTTTTTAGTGAATGAGGTTAAAGCTTATCAAATGATTTGTTTGCATCTGAGAAGAGCAGTATATGGTTTTTCTTATTTAATCTGTTACTATGGTGAACTACTTATGGATTTTTCTAACATTCAACCATCCCTTAAACCATTCTTTAATTACTAGAATAACTACAGTTGTGTTTAAAGCTTTCACGTCCGTAATCCTGAGTGATATAGGCCTGTACTTTTCCTTTTTTTTTTTTTTGGAAATCAGGTTATGTTTGCCTGACAGAATGAACTGGGGAGTTTTTCCTCCTTTCTCAAACTCTACACTCAGACTGCCGCAGTTTGAATCCTGGACCATCACTTACTGTTGCCACCTTGAATCCTGTGTCTCAGTTTCCTAATCTATGAGCTAGAAATAAAAGCAGTAACTGCCTCACAGTGTTTTAGTGAAAGTTTAATGAGAAAATGTATCCAAAATGGAAACCACCATGGAGCTCATTTATTAACAATTATGGCCTAAAACGCAAGTTGCATTTGTGCCATGGACCACTTGAGGGCGCCATATCGCTGAAAAACAAACGCGTTTCCCGCAATGTTGAGTGGAGATTCTAGCCTCTGAGAGGGAGAGTTAAAGGTCATTCTCTCGTTTTTTGCATTTGGGGAAATAGATGCTCAGAGAGGAGAAGTGACTTGCTCACAGTCATGCAAGTAACTGGTAATCTAAAGACTAGAGCCTTTTTATTCCCCAGTTCATTAACACATAACTTGAAAAAAATCAAGTTTAGTTACAAGACTGCGAGGTTCCAAGCATGGCTAAAGTTACTACTGCTCCTTGTATGGCTGTGCAGAGTTGAAAATCATCCTACCCTTCTCAAGTTCTCGGCTGATGAATGTGTACTTTTTATTTCGTTGCAATTTGTGCTTTAAAAGGAGTAGATTAACAGATATTGTTTAATACAGCTCATGCCTTGACACATGTACACAGTTCTTATAAAATACAGGTGACAGGCATTGCTTTCAAGAAACTTACTGACACACAGGAATCTCACACACACACACACACACACACTCACTTGGCGAGCTCATCCAATTTCAAAGCTTAAATATTCCCTATACATAAATAATTCTCAACTTAATATTTCCAGCTAGATTTACCCCCTGGACTTCAGGCTCATTTATCTAACTTCCTACACAACATTTCCACTTGGAAGCCTGTGAGACATCTAATTTTGTTGTTGTTTAAAACTGAGCTCCTTATCTTCTCCTGTCCTTTTCCTCCCACAGACCCTTATTGCAGTTCAGGGAAACTCCATCCTTCTGTTTGCTTAGTTGCCTTTAAACCCTTTCCCTCATTCTCCACATTGAATTCACCAGCAAACGTGTTGACCGTGATCTTCAGGATAAATCCAGAATCCCGCCACTTCTTTTGCCTCCACAGTTCCCATCATGGTCCAAGGCACCATCATATCTCTGGTTGTTGCCATGGCTCCTAACTGATCGCCCTGCATCCACCCTTCTGTAGCTTACTCTCTGCAGAGTGGCAGAGGGATGCTTTAAAAATCTCAGTTGTGTCACTCAGTCCTCCAGTGGTGTCCCATCTCACTCACATCCTTGTAACCACCCTTCCGGTGCTGTCTCCAAATATCTCTGTTCTTGTCTCCTGCTCTTTCCCCACCTGGCCTCTCAGCTTAGCCACACTGACCTCCTTGCTGTTCACTGACTATTCCAGGAAGCTTCCCACCTTAGCACCTGTTGCCCTTGCTTGCCCTGCTCTGACCCCAGACACCTAAGGAACTCCCCCTCACCTCCTTCCTTCCTGTCTGTACCCACACGTCACCGCTCACCGCTTTTGTCAAAATTGCAACACCCCCCCCCCACCCAAACGTCCTTTCCTTCTTCCATAGCACGTATCACCCCAGATTCTATGTATGCCATTTATTTTGCTTAATGTCTATCTCCCTCCTGGAGAGTGTTAGCTCCATGAGGGCAGGGCTCTCTGTTATTTATTGCTGCATCTCCAGTACAGAGAGCAACGCCTAGCACGTCATCGGAATGAAAAATACAGACCTCAGAAGCTAGTCCATGTGGGGCAAGAGGTGCTAGGAAAGGAGTAAAACAATTTTGGCCTGCTTTTCCCTGTTTGATTTGGAGCAAGTTACTGAATCCCTCTTGGTGTGGGCAATCATCTCGCCCGGTCCTTTATCTTAGATATGAGGGTGTGAGGGTCATTTTCTGGCTCTAAAATGTTCATGGGGGTGAGTTAAGACCCTGCAGAAGTTGATGTACTGCACTTAGACCCTGCAAGTCCTCTAGTTCTTATGAGGCAGGAGGCCGTGCTTCTTGGCTGGAAAAGCCACTGGTCACGAGTTGGGTAGGATGTGATGAGGCAGACAGCGATCCTACGTGCAGGGAGCGTCTGGGGATGGGTGGAGACAGGTCAGACAGTGACAGGAGGGTCCTGAAAAGATAGGTGGAAGCCACGTTTGCAGAGATCTGTCTCCAGGTCAAAGTCCAAACGCCTCAGTTTGGAATTTCGTGGGTGAGGCGTAAATGATTTCGAGCAGGAAAGGATCCAAATGGTAGTTTAGCAAGATTCACCTGTGCAGGCTGGATGCGAGGGAGGTGATTCTGGCGTCAGAAAGCTGTTGGAGTTTTCGCCTTGGCTGGTAAGGGCATGGACTCGTGTGGGGGTCAGGAGGGTTAGAGCTGGAAGAACAAACGAGATGCGTTGTGAGGGAACACGGAAAGGAGACTTGGAACTGGAAAGCTGGAAATACAGAAAAGGGAAAAGAGAAAAGTCACTTAGGTACATAGACAAAGAAGGAAAGGAGGAAGAGGAAGGTCAGAGAGGAAGCTAAACTGTGGAGGAAGATGAGAGCTGCAGGCACTGTCTTAGGGAGTCTGGGGGGACATCAACAACAAACATTTGTGTCTCACAGTTCTGGAGGCTGGGAAGTCCAAGATCAAGGTGCCGGCAGATCTGGCGTCTGGTGGAAGCTGATTCCTGGCTTGTAATGGCCACCTTCTCACTGTGTCCTTACGTGGCAGAGAGAGAATGTCTCTTGCCCGTCCACTAATCCCATCATGGGGGCCCCACCCTCATGACCTCCTCTAACCCCAGTTACCTCCCAAAGGCCACCTCAAAATTCTATCCCACTGGGGATGAGGGTTTCCATGTGTGACATTTGGGCAGACAGCACCATCATTCCACAGCACAGACTCCCAGTACTTCCCAGGTGAGGGGACTCGGGGTTGAGGTCCCTTTCTGGGTGTTCCGGAGCAAAGCACCGCAGCTCAAGAGAATATTCTTTTCCACATGGGAAGATCTGTGTTGTCTGAAGGCAAGAGGGAAGAAAGCAGGAGAGTGAGGAGAAGATCAAACACCCTGGGTTAGGAGCAAGATGGAGAGGTTGTCCTTTGCAAGGAGAGAGGTCTCTCCTTTGCTCAAAGACCTGTAGGCAGGCTGGAGAAAGAAAAAGCACCTGGAGGCAGAGATAAGGGAACGTGAAGGGGCTTATTGCTAGGTGATGCTTCCCAGGGAAGAAGGAAGCAGTTATCTGGCAAGGGCGGGACAAGACGCAGAAGTGGGATGGGGCTCGTTAAAGAGGCCGAGGAATCCGGCAGAGGACGGCGATTGCCGAGCTGGCGCCCGAGCTCCGAGTCTTCCGTGACCAGCGAGGTGATGCAGCCCTCACCTCTGCCGTGACTCTCCATGCCCATACCTGCCTCCTAGGCCTGCCTGCACTTAGCACCATGTAAAGTCATCTTATTTGTTATTTGAATACGCGTCGATGTCTTTCCCTTTAGAATGGAAACAAGGGGAACCTAATATGTGAATTAGAAGTTACTGGCCCGGGGCAAAGCCTGGGTGCCAAATGCATTGGGATCCCAGGGACCCTTCCATCCCCTGATCTTACCATCTCTTCCTCACCCCTCTCCTGTCCTTGCTTCCTTCGTAGCCTGCTTAAAATCCAGGGTCCCGGACTGAAACCATTTTCTTGCCCCTCTTCATTGATGTTGTGGTTCCCAAACCATAACCCTGATGTGTAATCATTTCACTCTTTACCCAACCCTGCTCTTCACCTGTTCTGCACCCACACAAGCTTGCGTGACACAGCAATCCTGTGCACAACAGAAAATGCACTCCCACTTTCTGCAGGAGAGGATGCAGAGTCCCTGGGTGCTGTTCACTCTTCCTGATATGCTGTAACTTAAATAATGCGATGTAAAGTGCACTACTATTCATAATACGTACATCTATATTAGATGATAAGGGGAAACGAGAAGGCAATAAGAATATTTGATACGTACACACAGAGAGAGACATGTTCGTGACAAAATAAGGGAGAAATACTTATAACAGTGAGAGTCCTCGCTGGTCATGTGATTGTAGCTGATATTTTGTAACTGCCTTCTTCCACTTTTCTTTCCATATTTCCTCAGCAAGCACCTGACCTAGTCATGGTTCTCTGCCTGGTGAGGTGATCCAAACCAACATCCCTGAAAGGACGGGTCCTGCCTGAATTGGTTGGTAGTTTTCCACTGAGTAGGGCGGTTCTGAGACCCTAAAGGATCTCCCGTATTCCAGACATCCTCTTCCTCATCTCCACTGTGCAGCAGAGTCCAATTTCCTCTTGGGAGTCAGGATCAACCACCCCAGCCAACTCTGCCTGTCAATTCAGAGGCGTGAGTGTCTCAAAGTGTCCAGGCGGCAATAGTCTTAACTTCCGGTGTAATGGAATCACTGTTGTATCTCCTGGTGAAAGCATTCCTGCCTTAGGAACTCAGGCCTCTAGACCAGCAGAGCATGAGGTCATGGGAACAGGAAGCACAATTTTTGCTAGTAGATCAGTGTGGGTAAGAGTGAGTGGCACTACTGCCATTTCCACCTCTTACTTCCTGGACCCGTGAATCTCGGCTGCGGGGGAAAGAGCAGCATAGTTCAGGTGCTGAGCTAGAGCATCTACGGACTCCTGAGAACAGCTCCCCAGCCCTGCAGGGTCAGGGAACCACGGGGGGAATTTTCCAAGCTGCTAAGTAGATCTATTCCAATTTTGCTTTTCAGACTGGGTGAGATAATCACAGGCTGGATCCAGAGATGCACTGGACCCACTGTGAGATGTACCTGAACTAAAACTCCACTGATCACCTGACCTCCATAAGCCCCTACTCATGGACCACAGGGACATTTTGGGTCTCCTGGAATTAGTGTCATTCAGAGCTGTCCAGTAATTTCCCAAAAGTCTGATTATTTCCCTTTCTCCGGCGCACAGTCATTGGTGAAAGGCTGTAAGTGCCTTTGGGGGAAGGCTCAGAGAAAGATTAAGAGTATAAATTTTTGGCCGTGTACTGGGGTCTTTCCTCATGGAGACATGGTCTTCCCTTCACGCAAGGGGTTCTGATTCTGTAAACTGGCTCAAGGTGGGGAACTGATTAAGGAGCCTTGACTCTTTATTCTGGTGATTCAAGGTAGGCTTCCTTCAGCCTAGAGCTCCTCTGCTTATACAGATCAAGTAAGGATTTAGTAGACTGCCCATCCCTTTCTCTTCTGGGGACACCATGATCCCCTAGCCAGTGCCGTAGGTCTCTGTGACTCAGACTATTCTGATGGCATATTTGACTCCTCTATCCATTGTGGTCATCACACATACCGTGTCTTCAGCAAGTCAGCGCCAACATTTGGTCCCTGCCCATCCAAGACCCAGTGGTCCTTCTTGTATTGAAGGATCCCAGCTCAGTGGCAGCCGTGTCCATGGTAATCTCTCACCTTCAGAGATGAAAAAGCACAGAGCGAGTCAAGGATGCTGGGCTCCCCTCGTTGGTCGTGGTGATGGGTGTGTCCTCTGGACCCTCCTGAAGTAGGTGAGCAGGTCTCACATGACAAATCTACTGGAAGATTCCAATCTCCTTAAGCCTTTGGCTGCCTTCCTCTATGGTAGTACAGCAAGGCAGCTCTGATTTTCACCTTCATTTAGTCCAAGTTTCGGCCACCACCGTTTGGTCCATGTTTTAGCCACCAACCACCAAAAAACCCATGAGAACCCTTTCAAAACCCCTTTAGCTACAACATCAAGTCCAGAATCTCTGTTTAATGGGTCCGCGTCAGCAAATTCAACCTTATACAACTGCACATTCCTTCCACCATTATCTCTGGGCTTTTCTTTGTGGGAAATTTTCTGATTCCTAATTCAATCTTTTTATTTGTATTGGGCTATATATGTTTACCATTTCTTCTTCTGTCAGTTTTGTGTAGCTTGCATTTTTCTAGGAATTTGCCTGTTTCACCCAAATTGTTTTTTTGGCATATGGTTGCTCAGTTTTCACTTACAATCCTTTTGAAAAATTTTGGTAACGCCATTAGTGATGTTGCTTCTTTTATTCCTGATTTTAATTCAAGCCTCTTCTCCTTTACCCTTGGTCAGTCCAGCTAAAGATTCGTCAACTGTGTTGAACGTTCATTGATTTTCTCTATCGTTGTTCTTCTCTTCTCTTGCCCAGAGTTCCCGACACAGCTCTATGAGCAGCCTTGACGGCTGAAGCTCGGGATGATGGAAGACGGCCTGCAGGTGAGGACCCTTTGCTATCCCTGACTTCTGTCCCTACTGAAGGTGCAGATTAACAGCACCGAAACCACCTGGGAGCTTGTTAGCCCTGCAGAGGCGAGGCCCCCCGCCGTCCCAGATCCTGATGGTACTAAGCAAGCCGCAAGCTGTATGTTAACCACAGCCTCTGGGGGAATCATTTGCACATTCGAGTTTGAGAAGCACTTGGTCTGACACCTTCACCTTGCAGGTGAGAAAATAAAGGGCTTGAGAGGTAAAGTACCCTGGACTATGCGCCAGAAGGGGGTTCTCGTGGGAAAATTAAGAGATGGTTGCGGGGAGGAAGGGAGAAGGGAAGCCAAGGGGGTGGGAGATGAGAAAGCATGAACAGGGAGCTGGGATGGGGAGGAATCTTCACCCGGGCAGGGAGGGCATTGCTCATCTAAGGCCAGCCTCTGGACGTGCTGTGTAGCCAGGAGACGTGTTATTCACAGAGCACAAGTGTGTCTCAGTGCTCTGGGTATCAGACTTGAATGTGCCTGTCAGAAAACACAGCCAGATTTCCATAAGCCTCTCATTCTTTTTCTGGCAGTAAAAGTCACCGCTGGAAAAAAAAAAAAAAAAGCTAGAAAATGGAAACATCTGTTACACGGCTCTCGAGGTGCCCAGGTGTCACCGCCCTGGGACCAGCCACCCCGTGGTGTTTGCTGCTTGGACCTCCCACAGTCCGCAGGCCCCCGCCCTGGGCCCTGGCGCGCCCGCTGCCGTAAATCTGCAGTGACCCTGCCCTGTCTGCGCACAGAGCTCCTTTCCAGGGACATCGGGGCTTATTTATGGCAGCCCATAGACATCTCTGTAAGGCCTCAGCCCCAGATGCGGGAGATGCATGTTCTATTTCTGTTTGACATCCCATGTCAGGAGTGAGCTCTGGACGAGGCGTACGTAATTCAGCATTATATACAGAGGGTGAAGGTATGTGGTTATATATCAACACCAGGCCCTGGAAGTCCTTGGAAATCAGGAGAGTATAATTTTAGAATGAACGTAATGAAGATGCTGAGAGGAGATCCATTTTCCTCCTCTGCTGAGTTGGGCTAGCAAATAATCGGGAGCCTTTTCTGAGGGTGGATGAATGCCTTCTGCTGGAGTGGTTCCCTGGAGGAGGACGTTGAGCTGGGAGAAGGGGCCTCCCTCTCACCAGCCCTGACCTCTCTGGGGTTCCAAGACCAGAATTTCCCACTGCTTCTCAGACATCTTCCCAAGAACGCCCTGCCAATAGCAACTCAGACTTACTGTGTTCGAAACGAAACTCATTCCTCTCCTTCCAAATTCCTCCCCCGTCTCTACTTCGCATCTAGCTTATTGACCCATTCAGCTCCCTGTTGCCTCAGCTCCGAGAAGTTGTCCTCCTTGACGTCTCCCAGTCCCTGGCTCCTCCCATCCAGGTTCCCGGATCCATCCCCTTCCCCTTCCAACCACAGCTGTCCTAGTTCAGTCCTCCGTCTTTTGTTGGGATTATTGTAATTACTTCCAAAGGGCCTCTAGCCTCTGCCCACACTGTCCTCAGGTTTACCTTCTGAAAGTCCCCAACAGACCATATCTGCCTCACCAGAGAACGTCCCTCTCTCTGGCAGAATAAAGGACACACTTGAGGGCACTGGAAACAGTCTCCCTGTGAGCTGGTCCCACCTACCTTCTTCACTTCCTTTGCTTTGGCCTCATCAGCCTACCTCATATCCCCTCTCCTGGACCCTCTTCCAGGCCCAGAATGCCTTCCCCTCCTCCTCCACACCAAACAACTGCTGCTTTAACAATTTTATCCTTTCCCCTCAACTCTCTGGGGAGAATGTCTCCTCCGCACATGGATGAAATCCTGGGCCATCAACAGAGCTGGCGAGCTCGTTCTTGGGAATTAAAGAGCCTTCGGGTCATTTTTAGCTTCAAGAATATTCTCATTTTAGTAATTAATATATCCAGTCCCACGCAGTGCTTTTTTTTTTTTTTTTAAAAAGGCCTTCAGCTTTATTAGAGGTTAAATTTTCTGTCCCCTCTCCTATCTCCTATTCCAGAGACGCCTATTATGGGAGTTATGGTGTGTGTGTGTGTGTGTCTGCACTGAGTGGGTGTGAACGGGAAGCTTCTCTCTGTTTTTCCCCTGTACTTCTCTTCCTGTTGCCCTGCCCCAAGCTTACTAGTTGAAATTTCTGACCCTCTAGGTCTTAATTAGGGGAGGGAGGACAGGTGGGGGACAGGAAAGGTCTGGCATGACTGGTATTCATGTCATCGAGTGTTGACTACTTCTGACCATGGCAAGTTGGTAGATGGGCAAATCTGACTCTGTTTCTTGGGGTGCATTTGTGGTCCTCTGGGGTCTGCACTGGGAATAGCCAGCTTGCTTGTAGCATATGGGATACGTTCTCCTCCGGTGGCCACTCCCATCTCCTCCCTCTGCCCTTAGGAATCCAGGTCTAGGCACCCACCTCTGGTTGGGGTCATCACGCCTCCCCAGACAGATCTCTTGGGCAGATTCTAAGTAGTCCCACGGAAATCCTTTCTCTCCCATGGCCCACATCTGACCCATTGGACACGTTCTTTGTCCATATGGATGGACATGTCTTCCTCTTCAGGCTGAAAGCCATGGCTTCTTTTATTTAGAAAGAGGCACCACTATCAGAAGGTGGAAAATTCCTGAACACAGCCCACAGAGTCCTCCGAACTCCAGGAGATGTGAGGGAAGCCCTCCAGATGGTCCCATGACACCACTAGGCTTAGAGGAAGAGAAAATGCCCTCCCAGCCTCACCACCCACTGAGACAGTTTCTCCCTGATGTCCGACTTCACCTGTTTTTAGCTTTTAGGGAGGTCGAGGTGGGCCACAGGTCACAGAATCATTCAGTGTTTTCCTCTGTGAGTCCTGCAGAGTCAGCTGAGTTCCTCACTCTGGAGAGTGGGAGTACTTGCTTCCAGCTCTCTTGGGGCATCTGCTGAAACTGACTCAGCCCTTTGACCTCCATCCACACGGTCATTCAAGATTTTGCTCAAATGTCCATTCCTTAGGGAAGCGAGGCTTCCATTATCCCCAAGTAGACGTGCTAGTGGTGGGGGGTTCCCTGGCAAGAACCAGAAGTAACTTGTGCCTTAAAAGAGCCTGGGAACTGCAGAGTGGTGCCTCTGACAGGCTGACCTATAGCCTGTCTTTTTATAATTATTCACTGGTGCCCAGAAAGACACCAATGTGCTGGGTGTGCCCACCCGGGAATGGTTCTCTGCATCTCACCTCTGTGTTCCTTCCAGCCACACTCTGAAGGATCAGGGCTGCCACCTGGATATCCAAGCAAAAGTGGAGAGATTTGTCACAGATGGCAGGCCCCTCTTGGGGCAAACAGGGAAAGTGATCCAGACAGCCATTCAACAAAGACTCAGGCACCGAGCGTCCCGGGCCCTGGGCTACATGCTGGGGCTTCCATGATGAAGAGAAAACACCAAGGCAGAACCAGCTTCTGCCTTCCTGGAAGCTGTGAGTCCCCCTCCCCCTCCTTGCCCTCTGATGCAAAACTACTATCATTCCTAGTATTTTCCAGACCAGAGCTAGTTAGTGACCTGCAAGCAAATCCTGGTCATTGATGTGCTTTTGTAACCAGACACTATTCGAAAGTAAAAGGAATTAGCTGATGACATTTAATACTTGAGGCCTTTAATGTAAAACTGTTTTTCTGGTTTCTTTTGAAAATGGGTGGCTCTGGCAGCACCAGGTTCTCAGTCCCTTAGCCCTCCAGCCTGTTGGAGTCATGGAGCAGTGGCAGCTTACAGGATGGAGGTATTCTCCCGTTTGCCGCAGTCCCCACCACTCCCCTTCATTCACTTTCCCCTCTTCTTCCCTTGTTTATGTTACCTGCCTGCCTCTGTAGAGGCCTGACTTTGGGGTGTAGCTCTGAACTAGTCATTTTCAAATTGTTTTAAAAAGAAAATGCTTTAAAACAAAACAATGAAATCTTGTGCAAACCTGAATATATATTATATGGAAGGCAGAGAGAGTAGCCGGGAGCCCCATGTGCCCTCCTGTTCACGGTGGGGGCCTTGACGCTCTGCTTGGTGTCGTCTGAAAAGCCCAACCCCAGTGTAGACAGGCTTTTCAGTCTGTCTGCACTCTGACCCTGCAGCCACCTGCTGATTCTGGCCTGACCGCCTGTAACCATGAGGAGCAGCCCACCAGGCCTTCAGATCTGCCCGCGCCTTCTTCCCCCACCCCAGCCCCGTCCAGCACGTGACGCTCTCTTTCCTCTGCCGATCTGATCACAGCCCTGTGTGTCTGGGTCTGTGTGGCCTCGTGGTTGATGAGGTCAGCAAGGAACTTGCAGGGGACACTTCTGCAGAACGCTCCACTGCTGTTGATATTTCTTCCAGCATTTTACAAAACTGTTGGGTTTCATGGGTGCTTCAGTCCTTGTCAGATGAATTTAAACAAATGAGGCAAATATGAATCAAATACTCAATGAAATGAAAACACTACGTGAGGAGGGCCCTTGGTCTGTCTGTAGAATAGTCCCCATCCTCTTGTTTCCTAAATATCTGTGCTTCTGCATGCCAAAGGGTGAGCACACGGATGAAGAATGTGAGTTTGGAGAGTAAGAAAATTGTCTTTAAGATGCTTTTAAGATGTGTTGAGACCATTCCCCCCCACCCCCTCCACCCGCCAGCGTGAGGATTTGGGCGCGGATGATGGGTATTTGTCTGCTCTGTACTTCAGCTCTGCCTTTGTCTTCCTAAGGTTCTATCTCAGGAGGACAGATGGCTCTTTTGCTCCATCTGACACCATATGTGCATCTCTTTAGGAGGTCCGAGGCTAGTCCAGTGGTCCTTCTTGTCCTCATCTTCCTCCCAGCTTGGCTTGGAGGCTGTGGGAGTGCAAAATCATGTCACTACTTTGGAAAAGAGTTTGGAAGCTCTTTTAAACATTCTCCTACCCTATGAACAGGTATTCATATTCAAGTGAGAAGAAAACGTGTCCACTCAAGGACCTGTACTCAAATATTCACCGCAGCTTGATTCACGGTAACCCCAAAGTAAATAATCGAAGCGTTCACATGTGAGCAGGTTAAGAAACTGGTTTGTGTATACCACAGAATGCCACTCAGCCATAAAAAAGAACAAACTTCAGAAATGTGCAAGAATGGGAATACATCTCAAGTCTGCTATGCTATTACTTATAGCAGCCAAGACAGGGAAGTAACCTAAGTGTCCATCGACAGAAGAATGGACAAAGAAGTTGTGATGCGTGATGGAATACTATTCAGCCATAAAGAGGGGGAACACCTGCCATTTGCCACAATGTGGACAGACCTAGAAGACATTAAGCAAGTAAGAGAGAAGTAAATTAGAGAAGGACAACTTCTGTATGATTTCACTTACATATGGACTTTGAAAAACGAAGAAAAACACCAAACTCATAGCAAAAGAGATCAGATTTGTGGTTACCAGGGGCTGGGGGATGGGGGAAGGAGAATTGCATGAGGGTGGTCAAAAGATACAAACTTCCTGTTATAGGGTAAATAACTGCTAGGGAATCTAATGTACACGTGAGGACTGTCGTTAACACTGCTGTGAGGTGTAAGTGAAAGTTGTAAAGAATAGATCCTGAGAGTTCTCACACAAGGAAAAATGTTTTTTCTTTTCTTTTTTTTGTCTCTATGTGAGATGATGTCTGTTCCCTAAACCTACTGGGATAATCATTCCATAATGTAAGTAAGACAAGTCATTAGGCTATACACCTTAAATTTATACAGTGTTTTATGCCAACTGTGTCTGAACAAAACTGGAAGGAAAAAGCATTATGCTAAGCAGAAAAGGCATATACAAAAGACTAAATAGTGTGTGATGCCACTTTATAGGGCATTTCTTATAAAAAGCAGAACTACCGTGACCAAAAGCAAGCAGATGATTGGTTGTCAGGGGTGCGGTGGGGCAGGGGGACACTGCAGAAGAGCATGAGGGAGCATTTTGGGGTGAAGTTTTGTCCTTTCAGCTTTTACATTTAGGTCTGTTGTCCACTATGAGTTAAATTGTGTGTATGGTGTGAGATAAGGATCAGGGTTTATTTGTTTGCATATGGCTATCCAATTGTCCCAGCGCCATTGGTTGAAAAGATTCTCATTTCCCCATCAAATTCCTTTTGCACCTTTATAGGAAACCAATTGACTCTCTCTCTATATATACATATATGGAATATGTGGAATGTGTATATATATATATATGTATATATATATATATGTACACACATATATCTATGTTGTGGGTTGTAATTTTTAAAAATAAAATCATAGCTTTTATTCGAAGTTTGTAGTTAAAAAAAATCTGAGTTTCCCTCTAGCTGTAGACTCTGCCTTTTACATCACAGCTTCCTAAAAGCAATAACCAGTCATAGAGGTAACTAACGCTTAATGAGAAATTGCTATTGGCCTGGCACTGTTCTGAAGATTTTACGTATGTTAACTAATGTAATCCTTACAACTACTCCGTGAAGTATGTTTTATGATCTCCATTCTATAGAGGAGGAAACTGACACCCTGTAACATTAAGTAATTTTTTGAAGTCCCAGAGCTCAAATAGCACAGCTCCAGGTAGTCAAGCTCCCATCCACTGCTGAAATTCCACACCACAACCACCTCCCTGGCTCTTCCCGGCTCCTGGCATATAGTAAATGCTCAACAAATATTAATTCAATTAATAGCATTACAGTTATAACACTGTGTTTTGACCGGGGCAGTGGCAGTTCATCCTCACACCCTGGTCTGTGGCCTGGATATAATGCCCACAGGCTGCAGTGTTAGATGAAGACTGTGTTAGGTCCTGTGTGCCTGGCAGTGCAGTGGACAGAGCTGGGCCAAGGATAGCCTCCAAAAGAGAGTGATGGAGTGAAGGCTGGACAGAGGCTTGAATGTGCTTTGGACTTTGAGGATGAGCGTTGGCTCTATAAAGACCAGCAAGCTTCAGCTTAACTCTGGATTAGAAATAATGTAAAAAGAAAAACCCATCTTAAGCCACAAACACTCAGTGGGGAAAGCACAGTCTCTTCAACAAATGGTGTTGGGAAAACTGGAAAACCACATGCAAAAAGAGGAAACTGAACCCCTATCTTATACCACTCACAAAGATTAAGTTGAAATGGACAGAGATTTACACGTAAGAACTGACACCATAAAACTCCTAGAAGAAAATATGGGGGGGATATTGGTCCTCCCTTTGACACTGGGCTTGGTGATGATTTTTTCTGGATATGACACCAAAAGCGTAAGCAACAAAAGCAAGAACCAACAAGCGGAACTACATCAAACTAAAAAGATTCTGCACAGCAAAAGAAACAATCAACAAAATGAAAAGGCAACACATGGAATAGGAGAAAAAATTTGCATACCATATATAAGATAAGGGGTTAATATCCAAAATATATAAAGAACTCAAAAATTCAAGATCAAAAAACCCACAATCTGGTTAAAAAATGGGCAGAGGAACAGAATAGACATTTTCCAAGGAAAACATACAGATGGCCAACAGGTGCATGAAAAGATGCTCAGTATCACTAATCATCAGGGAAATGCAAATCAACACCACAATGAGGTATCGCCTCACACCTGTTAGAACGGTCATCGTCAAGAAGTTAAGAGGTAACACGTGCCAGTGAAGATGTGGAGAAAACTGTCCGTAACAGTTTATGGACCTTTGAGCAGTACTTTTTTTTTGTCTCACAAGAAGGAGACAAGGTGTGGAAAGGCACACACCTTGTCCACACCACTTCTTCCACTTACATCTACTGAAGGCTTAGTTGCATGGTCACATCCAACTGCAAAGTTGTCTGGGAAATGCCTTTAACTTACACAGTATTCTATGTTTATTATATCTCAATTTAAAAAATACATCTTAATACAGTTCAAGTTCATGAATGTGTTTATTGAACACCTACTATATACCTGGATTGTATTAAGTACTACAGGGATGACAAAGATGGACAAGACCCCAGCCGTGTCCTCACTGAGCAGGTGTGCCCCCAGTTAACTGAGGCACAGAGGGACCTGCCTTCCAAAGAAGCGCAACCCACTGCAGGTTGTCCTCCAGGTCCCCATGGGCTCACCCTTGATCTCGGTTCATCTTGGTCTTGACGTAAACCTCATCCTCTTCCTTGGCTTCCACAAGAAAATGAAACACTAAGGATGCCTCAGCCAAGCCTCAGTAAGCATGTCTGATGCTTCACTGCGGCTTTGTGAAATTGTGGTGGAGGGGAGACGTCCTTCAGCACTTACAATTTCCCCCAAACCTTTTCACTGGACAGGTTCCTCCCTAATCTGTCCTCCGAGCCGCAGTCATGAGGCCGTCCCTGCTCAGTCTTCCCCACACAGTGCACTGCCCATCCCTTCCTTTCCCCCTTGGAGAGATGTCTTTCCTTCCACCCAAACCTTGGGCTCCAGGCAGCCCTTTTCTCTACTTGCAGCAACTCATCAACACCAAGGGTCTTCTTTACCCAGAAGGAGTTCTCAGAACAGCTCTTTGAAAGCACACACATGTATAGGATTTATTCATTAGTATTTTTAAAAATTGAAGTAAAATACACATAACATAAAATTCACCGCTTTAACCAGTTTCAAGTATACAATTCAGTGACCCTTATTTTATTTTTTCCCAGTGGTTTTTAGTACAGTCATGATGCTGTGCAACCATCATGCTAATTCCAGAACCTTTGCATCACCCCAAAAGGAAAGCGTGTGCCCATTCATCAGCTGTTCTGCATTTCCCTTTCCCCATTTCCTCCTCCGAGGCTTGCTTTTCTCACTTCAGGAGACATCAGGAACCTCATTCCAGTTAAAGGGCTCATTCTTTCCTGGACTGAAATGTGGTTTTGTAGCCTGTCTCTACCGCAGTTAACCCGCCATTTCCCTGTGGATGGGTGCTCAGGGCGGGTCCCAGCCTGCGCCTCTTTGAACTGTATCACGGCGAGGACCGTCGCTCCTGTGTTCTCACGTCCTGCTGCAGCTAGATTTTAAAGGTTGAGTCCCATAGAGAAGCTGCTTTGTCAAAGGGCGTATGTACTCTTCCAATTTAGGAGATATCAGCACAGGACTTTCCAAGAAGGTTCTTTTTTTTTTTTTGGTATCAGATGACATTTTATTCTCTGTTCAAAATAATGTCAAACGCCATTTGTAGTTTCATCCATCTTTTAGGTCTTTGTGTGGAATCTTTTTTTATATTTTATTTTTTTTCACATATCTGGGCAGATCTGGGATCAGATTAGAGGTAAAGAATTTGCCACCAGGGACGGCCCGTTCACTGGGCTCTGGGGTTTCCTGTGCTCTCTCCTGAGGCAGATGTGGTTGGCACCGACCGTCTATGGAACTCATTTTCAGCAGGTTTAATGGTAGAGGCCCTCCTGTTCTTCACTAGCAATTAAACAGCAGACTGGCAGAGGGGTGTGTGTGTGTGTGTGTGTGTGTCTCTAATACACCTTTTATCTTAGAGCAGTTTCAGATTTACAAAAAAATTGCAAAGATAGTACAAAGGATTCCCACGTACCTCATGCCCACTTTACACATCTACTAACCTGTGACACATATGTGGGAGATTTGTTACAATCAACGAACTGCCGTGAGAAAGCTTTGTGGAGAAGCCAGCACGGAGCTGGGCCTTGGCAGGCAGGCTGAGGACACAGCATCCTGGCAGAAGGGATCATGTGTGGAGAAGCGTGGAGGTGGGCCTGAGCTGGGTGAGCTCAGGTACTGGGAAGGGTCTGATGGGGGGTGTGCGGGGTGGCAGGGGAAGTTTTTCAGGCAGTAAGTGGATCGTTCAGGGCACTCAGGCGTGGCTATTTTAGAAAGGGCTCTTACCCACTTTCCCGACTTCTTCCTCATCTCTCTTTTGACGTGGCGAAGAACATGACCTTTGCTGGACCCACCCTGAGTATGTGTTTCGTTGGAGAGACTTCCTCCATGGATGTAGTCTGGTGTCACCTGTCTCAGAGATCAAGAGCCCAATCTATTTCTCTCTTGTTGCAGAGCCCTGTGGCCTTTATGGGGTTAATAAGGGGCACAGCTTTTAAACTGTATTAGAGATTACTTTACAAAGTCAAAAAAACGCACCATTCTACCAACGTTATATTACAGTTGCTAAAAATACCCCATGACCATTGGTGAGCTCAGAGCAATAGATATCCCACAGGCTAATTTCATCACTGGCAGAAGGCCACTGCAGTCTCCAGACAGGATCAGAATCAAACTGGGGGCTGCTAAATATAGAAATATAAATTTGGGTTTGTTTAGAATCATTTGAAAACTGAAAGAACACATAAGCCAGCGTGCAAGCCTGGTAGCGTCCTCCAAAGGCGTAGCTCACCTTGTATGTCGGTCCGTCCCGCACCCCCAGACCTGCTTTCAGCTTCGCAGTGGAAATATTAGGCAGGTCTCCGTGTCTGAAAGTCACAGCAGACTTTGGAAGTAGTCTGGGCTGGAAATAGACTTCTCGATACCGTCATTCACTCCCAGGGGGTTACGCTAAGGCCTAGGCGGCAGACGGATTTCAGAGATGACTTCAGCGCTCCTCGGAGCCCCCGGCTCTCTGACCTCGTGTCTCTGCCCCCTTTCCCATCCAGGTGGAGGATGAGTGTCTATAGCTTCTCCTTGAAGTTTCATCCAGGACCAGGGGTCCCAGCGAGCACCACTGACTGGGAGCAAGGGACAAAGAAAAGTGCTTCTTTGTAAGCATCGTCCCTCCTGTTCAATGTTTATGGCGAGAAGGTATCTCAAAGCACAAATATACTTGCCCAGAGGAGCTCTGGGTAGGCAGGGATTCAAGTGAATGATGACCAGGTCGGGAGAGGAGAAGGGGGGATGTGGGGCTCACTCCTGGTCCTGTTTGGGACACCGCCCCCTGAAACCCTGAGGAAATCAGCACCGCTGAGTTCCTCTGGAGAACATGCCAGGACCACTGACCAGTTTAACTGGTCCAAGGTGTGTCTCGAGTGGCTCTCAGGCCACAAATCTATCCTCCAGCTGCTTACTGCACATCACTCAGGACAGATCTCTTGCCCACCTGCTCCTCCACACCAGCCCCTTTGTCCTTCAGATATGCCAACTCCTCCTGTCTCTGGGGTTCTGCCTTCCCACCGGCCTGGGAAGCTCTTTCATCGGGTACTTTTATGACCTTCCTCTCTCTTCATTTAGGGGTCAGTTCAAATGTCACCTACTCAGAGAAGCCTTACTGAAGCCATATCTAAAGCTGCTCTTTTAAATTCAATCCCATCTCCCTGCTTTATCTTCTTTGATGTAACTCATCACACCTATTATAGATCACATCACATCACACCGTATCATACCTTTATCACCTATCTCCCCTACTCAAATGCACACTCTCTAAGGGGGTGCAAAAATATTGGGTTGGCCAAAAAGTTTGTTCAGGTTTTCCATAAGATGGCACAGAAAAACCTGAATGAACTTTTTTGGCCAACCCAATATTTGTTGGTTGACAAAGTGAAGTAAGTCGGAAAGAGAAAGACAAATACCATATAACATCACTTACATGTGGAATCTAAGAGATGACACAAATGAACTTATCTATGAAACAGAAAGACTCACAGACATAGAGAACAGACTTGTGGTTGCCAAGGGGCATGGATAGACTGGGAGTTTGGGATTAGCAGATGCAAACTGTTATATGTAGAATGGATAAACAACAAGGTCCTGCTGTATAGCAAAGGGAACTATATTAAATGTCCTGTGTTAAACCATAATGGAAAAATATGAAAAAGAATATATATATATAACTGAATCACTTTGCCATACAGCAGAAATTAACAAAACATCATAAATCAACTATACTTCAATTAAAATAAAAATGAAAAAAACCCAGAGTGAATTTAGAAAGAGAATAACAAATCAGAAATCTATAGAAAATAATCATAAAGCTCTGAAAGTAAACATAGTTTCTAAAATTTCAAAAAAAGTGTTGATTGAATAACTGCTGTACAGGTATGCTCACTCCTCACACCTGCATAAATCGCGACTGCACACGGGTGTACCTTTGCATGCAGATTCCATCAGCAATCACACATGCATCTTTTTCAGTACATTCTCTATTCCTCCCATTGTGTGGGCACCACATTCGTAAATGGGAAATTACAGACCGAGACACAAGCTCTGAAGGAGGGCAGGATGGACCTAGAGCAGAAGGCCACTGAGTGACGGGCAGAGAGAGAATGTCCAGAGGAGCCAGTATCTGCCCCGTGGTCTCTCAGGGTAAAGACACACATGGTCCCATTTCTGGATTTGGGAGAAGTCTGAGCATTGATAGCATCTCACCCTCACTTTTTTTTTTCTAGCTCTTTGTTGGAATATAATCGCTACACCGTTGTGCCAGGTTTTGCTGTACACCAAAGTGAATCAGCTGTATTTATACATATGTCCCCATATCCTCTCCCTCCCTCGACTCCCTCCCACCCTCCTTATCCCAGCCCTCTAAGTCATCACCCATCATCAAGTTGATCTCCCTGTGTTATGCAGCAGCTTCCCCCAGCTATCTATTTTACAGTTGGTAGTGTATATATGTCAATGCTACTGTCTTGCTTCATCCCAGCTTCCCCTTCGCCCCCCACCCCATGTCCTCAAGTCTGTTCTCTACATCTGCATTTTTATACTTGCCCTGTCACTGGGTTCTTCAGTACCATTTTTTTTTTTTTTTTTTTTTTTTTTTAGATTCCATACATATGAGTTAGCATACGGTATTTGTTTCTCTCTTTCTGGCTTACTTCGCTCTGTATGACAGACTCTAGGTCCATCCACCTCACTACAAATAACTCAATTTCATTCCTTCTCATGGCTGAGTAATATTCCATTGTGTATATGTGCCACATCTTCTTTATCCATTCATCTGTTGATGGGCATTTACGTTGCTTCCATGTCCTAGCTATTGTAAACAGTGCTGCAGTGAACATCGTGGTACATGTTTGTTTTTGGATCATGGTTTTCTCTGGTTATATGCCCAGGAGTGGGATTGCTGGGTCATATGGTAGTTCTATTTTTAGTTTTTTAAGGAACCTCAATACTGTTTTCCATAGTGGCTGTACCAATTTACATTCCCACCAATGGTGCAGGAGGGTTCCCTTTTCTCCGCACCCTCTCCAGCATTTATTGTTTTTAGATTTTTTGTTGATGGTCATTCTGACTGGTGGCAGTCATGATGTACTGCCATTGCCTGCACACAGGAGAACTCCACTGGTGTTTAGGATGGTGTAACTGGGCAATTTCAGAGCCAATCTGAGAAAGGAATATAAGTCTCAATTGTCACCTCCATTGACTCGTTAGACCAAGTAAATGCCCACATCAAAAATGGCAGAATACATGCAATTTCTCCCATGACTGGAAGAAAATCTTGGAGACAACAGGGGACCCATCATAAGAAACCCAGCGTCACCAACACTCTGGAGGGCGTGGGGGATAAAAAAAAACTGTGAGAGAGCACAGACGCTGATGACTCAGAGCTGAAAAGCAACTCAGATGAGCTGGCCTCTCAACGTGGAGAGATTGTAGAAATACTATAAGCAATTAATCGAGCATGCATTTTCATTTTTATGTAGGCACAAAAGCCGTAAACAACCCAGTCCTACATCTAACTAAGCCTAAAAGAACGCCGTATGATAAGTATAACTTAACCATTCTCAGTGTTGAGAAAGCATAGCATTAAAATTTCATGGGCAGAAATTTGTATTTCTTAAAAGTTACAGAAAATAGTGGAGCGTTTCAGAATGGGTGTGATCTTGGATTTGATGCAATGCAGTAGAGTGAGTTTGAAAGTCTGAGAGAAGAGCAGTACCAAGTGACAGGGGCAAGTGGTGAGGGGTGCCAGGTTCATGGCGGGGGGGTGTCCTGCAGGAGCAGATGTCACTCAGGAAGGGACAGCTTCTCCGTGATGGGCTCTTTTCGGCAACATCACTGCTCTGTCATCTTAGCCCTCAGTGCCGCTTAAGTGTAAGAATTACTTTGCTACTGACATTGAGAAAAAACACATGGCAGATAGACACAATACTCGCTCTCCAAATTACTCCAAATAAATAAATAGAAGAATGTTCTAGGCACCCGAGGGATATATAGGGAAGAGAAAAAGGCAAGTGCGAGGTAACAGCTGTGGCTGGGGAGGTGGGGGAGCCGTCTGCCAAGATGCTGTTTAGTTCTCTCTCCAGGTCATTGAGTATCTGCAAGCAGTAAATGAAATCATCCCAATTTGGTTTCTCATGAAAATGTCAGCTTGAGAGCTTAAAGGAATTCTTTTCTTATGGCCCGAAAAAAGAAACCTTTTTTAAATTGTGTGGCCCTCGAGACAAAAGAGGCTTTTTGATCCTGTTCCATGTTTCCAGATTGCTGGTATCCTTCAGATTGGCTTACCTAGGGGGCTGATATAAATTTTCAGGTGGAGAAATGAGATGCTGACACATTTGTTTGGTTTAAGCCAGAGCTGTCACCAGGCCCTGGGAGGGATGGGCTTCTTGGCTTCCCCTCCGCCTGCTCCCCAGGTGAGACCCGTGGCCGCAAGTGGCCCTTTCTTGGCGAGACGTTTTAATGGGAGGGGGCATAAAAGAGGTATGGCTACATAATTCTTGTTAATAAACGTCCTCTTCAGTTCCCTCTTGTCAATTATTCACTAAGCAGAGACAGTTGTAACTTGTAGCTCTGGTCTGAACGCTCCTTGGGCTTTTTCTTTCTTCCTTTCCTCCCCTTCTCCTCCTCCTCTGGACAGTTCTTTTCCAAAGAAGAGAGCAGAGACCACTATTTAGTCGTCTGGCTCCCGAGAGAATCCACAGCTATCACAGCTGTAAAGGATGTCAGAAATCACAGAAACGGGTGTTTCCCAAACTGCTCTGAGGAGTCTGAGAGGTTTTCATGCCCTGTCTTGGGGGCTGGATGGAAGGCCCAGTGGACGCCTCGGCCCGCACCCCGCCTGCGGCATTCAGCTTGATTTTCGTTCCCTTTGCACATGTGCAATTTCTGGCACAGGTTTTGTAAAGAGAAAAAAGATTGGCATTTTGGGAAGGTCTGAAAGCTGCCAATGCAAATCAGGCCTCTCGTTTACAGGTGAGGACGCTGACCTCCAGAGAGGTGGAGTGATTTGCCTAAGGCTGCACAGCTTCTCAGTAAGGGGGTTGGGACCACGAGGCCTGCTCTTTCCCTGTCGCATGGCTTGGGGTGGAGAGAGGAACCCTGAGAAGAGAGAGAAACTGGGAAGGAGGAAGGCGGTCATACGTTACTGTCTCTAGGATGCAGAGCAAGATGGCTTCTGGTAACGCCTCTTGGGCCACAGAGGATGGGGTCTCTGTGTGGTTGCTGAGAACAGTGGTGCAGATGTGACCTGGCTCTGTGGTTTCTCTGATCATCAGATGAAAACAGGCAGTGCCTGCTCTACGGGCTTCAGGGTTTGTGGTGTCAAAGCTGAGCCGTTTTCCAATCTCACTGAAAATGAAGTTCTCTATTTTTTATTTATTATTATTTTGGGGGTGGGTTTCTAGGAGAGATTTATGGAAATAGACACCAATTTTACCATATTTCCCAGTAGTATGAATTTACTCTTTGGAATGGAGTCATATTTAGGTCTATTGATGTAGAGTAAGTTTTGTTTTGTTTTGTTTTTTAATATTTGTTTTGGCTGCATTGGGTCTTTGTTGCTGCACACGGGCTTTCTCTAGTTGTAGAGAGTGGGGGCTACTCTTCGTTGTGGTGTGTGGTCTTCTCATCGTGGTGGCTTTTCTTGTTGCGTAGCATGGGCTCTAGGCGTGCAGGCTTCAGTAACTGTGGCACACGGGCTCAATAGTTGTGGCTCATGGGCTCTAGAGCGCAGGCTCAGTAGCTGTAGCTCATGGGCTTAGTTGCTCCGTGGCATGTGAGATCTTCTCAGACCAGGGCTCAAACTCGTGTCGCCTGCATTGGTAGGTGAACTCCTAACCACTGCGCCACCAGGGAAGTCCCTGACATAGAGTAAGTTTTAAAGTAAATAATTAGATGTAAATAAAAATGTTCAGTATATTTTTTAAAGCATTGCCTTTGTTGTTCTTATTAAAACAGCACAGATTTTTCAAGAGTTAATAGAGTTTTGTGCTAAGAGACTCTGGAAACCTACCCTATTCCTTGCTAGCTGTGTGACATTGGGCAAGTCACCTAGCCTCTCCGAGCCTCGAACATCCTCCTCTGTAAAATAGTGATAACCATACCTTCCCTATAAGGTTGCTGTGCGCATTGAGTATGTTAATACATAAAGCCTTTACAACAGTGCCCAGTGTGGAATTCACTGTGCTTCATGAATCTCTCAACAATTCTAGAAAATTCTTGATATATCTTGCTTTAAATATTGTCTCTTCCTCATTCTGTTGGGCCTTTTCCAAGACTCATAGCATGTCTTTTATATTTCCATTTCTTTGTCTCTGAAGGGTCTTCTGGATAATTTCTTTGGTTCTATCCTTCAGTTCACTGACATTCTGATGCAGTCTGCCCAATGTGCTTTGTAACCCATTTGTGATGGAGACCACTACCTGGACCCAATATCTCATCCTCCCCTTCTTCTGTATTAACAGGAGTGTACTTGGACACATGGCTACTCAGCTCCACGGCATGTCCCAGACAACTTTGTAATCAGTGTGGCCAGGCCACTAAGCCTTCAATAGATGTGAGTGAAAGTGGTGTGGACAATTGGTGTGTCTCTTCCACACCTTGTCACCTCTTGTGACACAAAAAGGTACTGCTCAAAGGCCCACAAACTCATGGTTTACAATGGGATTAGTTAAAAAATGGAGAGAAAAGCATTTTGACCCTTTATAGCAATTCAACAATTGTCATAATACCTAAGTACATAATCATTTTGCAAGTCATTTTATTTTGTATTTTATAAAAGTAATAGTTCAAAAAGTATTGGAAGGAAAAAAAAAAAAAACTTCCTATGCTTGGGACCAGATTAGGTTAATGTCCTAGGGGATGGAGGAGAAACAAGATGGAAGGGACCCATGGCCTTGAATGACCGCATGGAGCAGAGCTGCCTGGCAACCTGGAATGCTCACCTCAGTCTGTTACATTAGAGGGAAATAACCCATCCTCTTCCTCAACCGACTGAATTATTGTCAGATCTCTTCCTGTGGCAGCTGAACCTTACCCACTGCATGTCCATTATGTTTTTCATTCTAATGAGTCTACATTTTACTTCTAGAAATCATGTTTAGTTCTTTTTTCAAATCT
Source organism: Hippopotamus amphibius kiboko (assembly GCF_030028045.1). NCBI lineage: Eukaryota > Metazoa > Chordata > Mammalia > Artiodactyla > Hippopotamidae > Hippopotamus > Hippopotamus amphibius. The sequence goes on along the minus strand of NC_080202.1, from coordinate 5,181,084 downwards.
CTTTGGTTGTTTTTTTTAATAGATTCTCATTCCTTGATGATGCTTGCAAGCCTCTGTTGTCTTTTAATCTTTCAACATTTGTTGAAATAAAGTCTTAAGCACCAAGATACAACAGATATGAACTTTCAAACAGAGGTGAAAAATCACCATATGCAGATATTCATCAGGAATTTCTGAGAACTTGTTCTGCAACTTAGATTCTTTCAACTACTTTGAGAATAGGAAAGGATTCAAAGAGCTGTCGAGAAAAGATTTCCACAACAAAGAGCTCTTTAGAAAAATCGATATTGAGGGCTCCATCCGCTCTCCACCCCAAAGAGGGTCCTGCATCAAAATTGGTGGAGGGCAGAACAAAGGCTGCCCTTGGGGACAGGGGACGTCTGGGTGGACTTTGGCTAATTAGTGTAAACACTGGCTGACAATCTCTTTGTTTCTCTCTCCTTTAATTGGCTGAGGTTGAACATCATCAAAGCAGTGTGTGTTAGTTTTCTAGGGCTTCCATTGAAAAAGCACAACAAACTGGGTAACTTAAACCCACAGAAATGTATTGTTTCTTAGTTCCGGAGGCTGGAAGTCCAAATTCAAGGTGTTGGCAGAGCCACGCGCCCCCTGAAGACTCTAAAGGCACATCTTCATTTCTTCCAGCTTCTCATAGCCCCAGGTGTTCCTTGGCTTATGGCAGCATGACTCCAGTTTCTGCCTCTGTCTTCAGTTTCCTTGGTATCTGGGTCTTCATGTCTTTCTCCTTTCTGTGTGTGTCTGTGCCCAAATTTCTCTCTTCTTATAAGGACCCCAGTTGTACTGGATTAAGGGCCCACCTACTCCAGTATGACTTCGTCTTAACTAATTACATCTGCAGCAACCCTATTTCCAAATAAGCTCACCTATCGTGCTGAGGGTTAAGCCTTCAACATATCTTTTGAGGGAACACAATTCAACCCATAAGACAGGGAGAAAAAGTAAAGGGGGTGGAGTCAACAAAAAAGATGAGAAATCCATTTTCTCAGGTTCTGCTTCCTATAAACCACCCACTTCTCCTCTACTTTATTGGTCTAGGTCCCGACTAGCTCAGCAAAGTTTCGGTATAAACTTCCTCCTTCAAAGACACTTGACCCTCCAACCTCCTGCCTGATTCTGTGCCCCATGGCTGAAGACTGCCTTCCATTCCTCACCGACCCCCCCCATACCCCCCAGCATCACACCTCTGGTCTCCCTGCCCAGTGCTGCTCACCTTCCTTGCCTAGCCGGGTATACAGACAAAGTCACAGCCCTGACCCTCCTTCCACTCCCAGCAGCATACATATCTTTCCTCTCGGGCTTCGTTCCCAGCACACAATGAGCCTCCCAAGTCCAGAAGCCTTGCCCCAGAGTCCCCTCCCTCTATGACCTCCCTGATCAAACCATCTGCTGGACGCTGAGCCCTGGCCATCTGCTGGACAACTGTTTCCGCATCTCAGAGCTTAGCATCCAGAGGAAACTGCTGGGATGAGAAAGTTCTCACTGTAGACCTTGGGATGGTTAATATTTTTCCTTCAGGCTGGTGTGGCATGATGTACATTTATCAAAGCACAGGGACCAGGACTTGTGAAGGGGAAGGATAGAGCTGGAGAAACAGTGTGAGAAAATCTCTGTGTGGAGTGAATGAACCTCAGCTGAGGACCAGAGTTCAAACTTCCTGCTTGATCAGTCCTCTGTGTTTCTGCAAAGTCACTAGTAAAATGTAAGCCTAATATGTCAGGAGAAAAGATACGTCAAGCTTTTAGCTCAGGTTAACCCAGGAGCACTGATTAACTTACTTAAGATGGTATTTCCCTGAGAAGATGCTCCCAGAAGAGGAAAGCCATATAGTAGGATGGTGAGAGCCTTGGGCCAAGTGTTGGAGAATAGAGACAAGTCATTTCACCTTCTTTATTTCGGTTTCCTTATCTGCAAAACGAAAGGTAAGCAAGCCAACAAAATCTGTTTAGTCCTAATGTTCCAATAATAAAAAAGAAATTAATCATAATTTTAAAAGGTGCATTAACACATTGAACCTATTAAATATCTACATCCCCAATTCAATATTTATACACTTTTGTTGCCAGAGAAAAATCCAGTCACTTTTAATGTTTGTAATAACACTCAACCCAAATCCAGGAGAGAAACAAATCTATATGCTAGTCACAGAAATAAAACAAAACAAAACAAAAACCAAACCAAAACAAAAAACTGTAGAAATCTGGAAAACTGAAAACCCTCAAGCTTTACAAAATTCACATTTTCATTTTTCTCCCCTAAACATGAGCCAGTCTGAAATTTTTTTTTAACTGAACACATTGTCCAGATTTATTTTGACCCATCCCTCTCTTGAAGGAACGTAGCCAAAAGTTTATTCCTCCCTGTAAAGCAATTCTTTAAATCAAAACCAACTTTTTAAATGATTCACAGTTGAAAGAAGCATTTTCAGATGCTGCAAAAAGCCATTCAGACACAAGATTGTCCTTCTCATTTGCCCTAATGAAGCTGTGGTTTAAATCTTGGGAAAAGTTCTTTGAAGATTCTGCAGAACTGTAGGGACATATGGATAGAGCCATTCAAAGTAGAGTTTTGAAACAATATTTTCAGTCTATAGCACATGTCTCGTGGAAAATCAATTCTTTGCTTGAAAAAAATTACACTACATAAGAAACAATATATGTGCCTAGACTAACAATTTGGCTCAAAACGTGTGTGGCTGGTGTGGGATTCAGGGGTAGGGTGGTAGCTGGGAAGCAGATGGGGTTGGCCGGTGGATATTCATTGGTTGTGCATTTGGCACCCATTTCTCGTCCTCTTCCTTCCAAATGCAGCCAGATGTTCCTCTGGGAAGCCTCCTACCTGCATGGTGTGTCTGCCCTGCATTTTGTTTGGAGCTCCAGGGCTAGCCCTGCATAGAGTAAGCCAGTCCTGGAAACCCTATCTCCCTCACATCAGCCAGTTGGCCCACAGAGCTCCTCTGTCCACAGGGATTGGTACCAAGGGCTTAGGGGTGTGAAAATCAGTTCTTTTGTGGGACGGGGCTCTCTGTATGTGGATGTGAACGAAGAAGTATAGAGCCCCTGTTTCTGCTGCTGGCAGCCACTTTCCCATCAGGAGGAAAGCACATCCGAGGATGAACTTGATCTAGGCAAAAATGAAAAAAATGAGAGAATGTAGGCAATCTCCTGGGGAGAGTGAGTATAGAGAGCAACAGATAATAAACAGAAACAAACAAGTAAATGTGGTTGCACGCAAAGAAGTTAATCAGGCTCATGCGATGGGTGGTGACCAGGGGATGGGAACCCCTGATTGGATAGGCAGGGAAGCCTGTGCCACAGACCCACTGTGGAGGCTTGGAACTAAGCAAGAGCCATTCGCACTGATGAAGGAATTTCCCATGTGTCTTTGCAGCAGACTTCCAGCATTGAATATGTACATGTCGGTTTCTTGTGTTGTGACCTGTGAACCTGCCTGGTCCCCTTGCAGACTTCCTGGCCTCAGGTTCCACAGACCCTGTGCAGTGTCCCGCTGACTTCTGTGGACCCACATTCTGGCTTCTGCAGTTTACCACAGAGGGGCATAACGCACAAAAGACAGAAAAGCTCCCGACTCGCTCTTAGACTGTGTGAGCCAGGAAAGGGGGAGAGACACATTCACCTCACAGCTTCTCCTGCTCGCAGGCCTGACCAGGAATGTCGTCTGGATGGAAGACTTTCCACAGCTGTGTGCAGGACTGGGGGGGGGGGGGGGGGGGGCGGGGGAGGGGGCGGCGGGCGGTGATGCTCTGATGGCCATGCCTCCACTGCTGTTGTTATACCATGTGGAAGGCTTGATCTTTGAAAGAAGGTCAAGGAAACCTAGAAAAAATTGATGGATGAAGGCAAGAAAAAAAAAGGTGGGAGAAATATGAAAAGAATTGGGACTATTTCTCCTAGAGGAGATGAGTAGAAAAGCAGACCACTTCCATAGTAGCTGGATTGGAAGACCTTATCTCTTTCTGGGAAATGAAGTGGATACATTCTGTCATCCAGGCAGCTGTTTTCACCCTAAATTCTGTGATCCTGGGGATAATTCCCACAGGTATGGACGAAATTTGTGTACAAGGGGTGGCTGTGTTTCTGACTCCATTGCAGCAAAAGAAGGAAATATGAGACCGGAGGCGAAATTTCTTGACCTTGAGAGTTGTTGCAACAGTAGGAGAAAACAATGGAGCTTCTAAAATCCCAATTCTCGTAATTATATAAGAAAATAATACCTTGTTATTTTTCTGGGGTGGAATAATCCCAAGACTCCACTCCCTAAAAGTGTGAATTTGAATTGCTTGGGGGTTTATATGTTAAAATGTAAATACGATGTCCTAAATTCATAAAAAAAGTTCTTGCACATTAACAGGGAGGTCCGAGGTGACTTCTTTTAACACGTTTGCTGTGCATTTTTAACATCGTAGCTGTGAATCATTCTTAAGAAGGAGGTGCCCTCCAAGCTGGGCAAATGGGGTTTATGATGCTCAGATGGGCAAAGAGGAAGATTTGGGAGATGTAGGTTTTTTTTTTTTTTTTTTTTTTTTTTACTAAAACAATGCTCTAAGTTTAGAGATTGTGGTAGGGAGTTAATGACCCCCAAGAAGTCCAAGTCCTAATCCCAGGGATGTGGTTATTTCACATGGCTAGAGAGACTCTGCAGGTATGATTAAGGAGTCTCAAATGAGGAGTCTGTCCTGTTACTCGGATGGACCTGGTATAATCTCAAGGGTCCTTAAAAGATGGACAAGGGAGGCAGGAAGGTCAGAAAAGATGTGAGGATGGAAACAGAGGTTGGAGGGATGCAACTGCTGGCAGGGGTTGAGGAGTCCCGCAGAACCTGGAAACGGGGAGGACATAGATTCTCCCTCAGAGCCGCTGGAGGCAGCGGGACCCTGACTCTTCTCTTGACCCAGGAAAACCCACTCTGGACACCTGACCTCCAAATATGTGTAAGATAATACATTTTAGTTGTTTTAAACCACTAAGTTCATAATAATTTGTTAGAGCAGCCAGAGGAAACTAATGTAAAGGCCGAATGGACTGATACAGGGGAAAAAAAATACTAACGAAAAGGAGCAAGAGAGGCAAGATAAACGGAACAGGAAACAGCCGGGCTTGCAAAGGGCAAAGGCTGGGTGTTGGAGGCTGCCGTGTACTGGATGCCTGCGGGTGCCGGGAAGGGAGAGGGTGCCGCACCAGAGGACAGCCTGGTCATCTCCTTCCCAGTCACCTCAGCTGGCATCCCCCCTCGGCCCGAGAGCGGAGGCTGCGACGAGGGAAGGACGGGAGCGAGAGAAAGAGGGGCACACAGGGAAGGGGCGGGAGGCAGGCCCAGGATGCCTTCCCGAGCCGACCCAGCTGCGCCCGAGACGCACAGGAGCCAAGCCTGTGGCGCCGGCTCCTGAGAGAAGGCAGCGCTTTGTGGCGAGAGCGAGGCAAGGAGACGGGGGCAGGGGCACAAACCCACCTCCCTATCCAGGGGTTGGGGGAAATTTCAAAATTGTAAACGGAACCATGGGTTAAATCCGTGCCATCACCAATCAAGGCTGCTTTAAGACTTCCACGTCCTCCAAGGGCACGTGCGCAGCCTCGGAGGCACGTGCTCAGCCTCCGAAGCACGTGCGCACCCGGCTGGGGCTAGTTCCAGCCGAGCTGGTGAAGACCGGATAGGACCCCCGACTCTTCCACTGGGCATGCGCGAGCGTCCACGCGGCGCACGGAGCTTAGTACGCCTGCGCAGAAGGAGGACGCTCACCCCCTTTAGCCAATCACCTTGCCCCCCGCCGCCCATCGCCCCGCCCGCTCGTTCGAAGACCCATAAGTACTCGGCGGTGTCTATGCGCGGGGCCGCGACGTGACGCGACCCTTAGCTGCCGGCCTGGAGCTCCGCGTCGGGGTTGCTGCGTGTCAGGCCGGTGAGCCGGGTTCCGAAGCGGGTGGGCTGGTCCGGAACGGGTCCGCAGGAGCCGCTCGCGCCGCTGGGAGCTCGGAGGGGCTTCTGGCGGTGCACACCCGCCCGGGGAGTCCCAGCGCTGCGCCGAGAACGCCGGCCCCTGGGGGAGGCCTCGCCCGGGCTGGTCGGCGAGGGGGCGGGGGGAGCGCCCGGGGGAAGCGGGGGAGGCCCGCAGGGAGCTGGGCGGGCCCCGAGGGGGCCTTCGCTCGCGTGTGCCGGCGCTGAGCGTGCGGGGGCCGGGCGTCGGGCCTGCCCGGGGTGCCCTCCGCCGGGGGGGCCTTCCCGCCTTCCCCTGGCCCCGTCCTCGCTGGCGTCCGGGGTGACTCGAGAGAAGGCGGCGCCGCGGGCCTCGCGTGCCCGCCTGCGTGACAGGAACAGCGCCGGTCACACTTCAGATTCAGGTGCTAGGAGTCCGTGTGGACACCTCGCCCCTTCTCACCGCTGCGGTGTCTGCATGCCTCCGTCCCAGTTCATCCACGCGCTCCTCTCCACGGAACAGCCCGCCGTCCACGATCCGCAGTGGGTGATGCGCGTCATCTGGAGGGATGGGGGAGTGAGCGGCCGTGGGGACTCGCATTCCCGATTCAGCCGGTGTGTGCCGGGCGGGGTCATTCACGAATCCGACTTCGTGTGTGTGATCTCCGTGCATTTTATTTTACTTTATTTTTTAAAATTTTATTTATTTATTTATTTATTTATTTATTTATTTATTTATTTATTTATTATATTTTTTGAGGGTACACCAAGTTCAGTCATCTGTTTTTATACACATGTGCCCGTATTCCCTCCCTCCCTCGACTCCCCCCACCCTCCCCGTCCCAGTCCTCTGAGGCATCATCCATCATCGAGTTGAACTCCTTTTGTTATACAGCAACTTCCCACTGGCTATCTATTTTACAGTTGGTAGTATAAATGTCTGTGCTACTCTCTCACTTCGTCTCAGCTTCCCCTTGCACTCCCAGTTCAGCCGGTGTGTTCTGGGGCGGGGTCATTCACGAATCCGACTGCGTGTGTGTGATCTCCGTGCACCCATGAGCAAGGAAGTCCCCTGGTGGGTGTGGGCACTTCCACATGGGGCAGCGAGGATCCTGCCCAGAACCCTGTGTATCCGCGCGTTCCTCGTGTTAGGGCCCAGCATAGGTAGTCGGGGAGATGCTGACGTTACCGTGCCTTCTGCCGGCTGCCTAGAGAAACGGGGGACGAGGGGGTGGGGTGGAGATTGATGCTCGGAAACTACAGGGGATGTGGGTCCCTCCATGTGGCCTTATCCTAACCAGAGATGAGAAAATGCAGGATGTGTCTGTCCTCCAGGAACCAGCACCACAGAGGGAATCCTGGTCACCCGCTTAAAGCCTCAGGAGTGGAATCTGGGCCCTTGGGGGGCGTGGGCCGTGGGGCACCGGGTGCAATGATTGGGAAAAGGTGCTGCGGTTCTCGCTCAGCGCAGGTGTAACTAGGCACGTTCTGGGGGTGGAGCTCTGGGCCCTCCAATGGCAAAAGGTCACTGAGGAGGGTGGGTTACCAGCTCAGCCAGAACTAGACACAGCTGCCTCATGTCCCTGGAAGATAACCCAGGCAAACACCCTGTTTCTGCTGTGACCGCTTGGAAGACACCTTGATTAGTGAAAGCAGGTGCAGTGGATTTGACTAATCATGGTGTGGTTTCAGGAGCAGGTCTAGACTCCTCCCTGACGTCCCACGGAAGTCTGATCTTGTGGCAGAGACAGTGCCACGCTTTCTGTTTCCCTCTTGTTGGGTACAAGGGAGGCCTGTGCTCTCAGCTCCTTGCAGGTGGGTTGGGATCGTGTGACTGATTCCGGCCAGCAGGCTGAAGTGAAGGTGACCTGTATCACGTCCAGGCTGAAGCACAGGTGAGTGGGGAGGTGAGGTCTCTGTGCTCTTTCTTCCCCTGATCTGGTGGCCCTGAAAGCCAGGTATGGAGACCTCAGCTCCCAAGATGGTGGCACCTCGGTTAACCTGCCTCCCTGTGAATATGTGGAGCGGAGGCTGCCACCAGCCTGCTCTGGGTGGGTAGCCTGAAGGCAAAGGAAGTCTTTGTGGGGCGGGCTATGCCATAGATTTTTTTTATTTTTTTAAGATTGTTACCTCAGCACAACAGCACTTATCCAGACCAATACCAGGTTTAGCTCATGTGGTATCTTTGGCATGCTGAAAACTCACTGAAATTTCCCACATTTTCTTTTTTCCGTTGTACGTGTTTACATGCTTCACCTGTTCCAACAGTAGTAACAGGAGTAGAGACACAATCGCTGATAAGAAGAAAAACACCCAGTGCCGTAATGTTTCATTGGGATTTTCCATGATTGACAGCCCTGGGGGGTACAAACCAGGTAAACGGCACCTCACCCAGATCTTGGTCAGAGTGAGCTGTGGAGAGTGGTGTCCAGGGCAGGATGCGATTTTATTGCAAAAGCAGCATTCCAGTCACAACGGCCCTCTTTCCTCGTAATGGTTTCTGTGCTTCTACTCCGTATGAAACAGAAAAGAGCACGGTGCTCACACTTCTCGTGGGTCTTTTGAGCCCAGAGCGACGGGTCGTGTTTGGCCAGGATTGGAGAGGGTAGGGAGGAAGATCCGGGAGGTAGCACACACGTGGCTTTGGCTTACAGCTTCAAGCAGGTGTGCGAGGTAAACGCGATTCTCCCTTCACCACCGTACCCTTCTCTTGCCTTCCAGCTGTACTCGTGCCGCCTCGGGAGTCTGCTCTCGGGTCCATGGGGCCGGTCTCTTTCCTGACCCTCTTGATGCCCGAGGTTGCTGCTGCCTGTCGCGGTGCCTCTTCCTTTCAGTTCCACTGTCGGGTGGCCCTCCGTGCTCCGCACAGATCTGGCTCCTGTAACCCCAGTGACCACTTATCTGTCCTGCCAGCATGTTTCAATGGTGAAAGGCTGTGCTTTTTGTAAAGAAATCTTTTCTTTTTATTGGTCCATAATGTACAGTTAGGTGGCAGTGGTCAACACTGAGCGTACTGTATAAGTAAAGAGTGTTTCCTGTGCGAAAGCAGCCCCAGAAAAGGTCCTGCATTATGGCTTTTCATCCAGTTCCTCTTACATCCCTGAATTTTGATTGATTTGTTTGTTACTGTGCAAGTGATACCCAACTGATTTGGCTGATAGATTGAGGTGATATGTTGTGTATTTACCATTTTTAGGTTTTATTGTCTTGGTTTCTTCTTTCTACAGTATTTGAGTCACACAAAGCAAAAAGCAGCTCATGTGTCCCAGGCTGGTTTCCTTCCTTTTTTCCTTTCTTTGGACTTAAAACTCATGACTTGCATTTTTCTATTTCATATTCTGTAAGATGTCTGGCAACCTTGAAAGGCCGTGCTTTGCTTTCCAAGGTGATAGCTAGATGACCTAGCTCCTCTTCGTCATGGTGGGTGCTTACCTTGACGGCTGACTGCGTGGGAATGGGGAAGAATACAACAGGCTTGATCCTCCTGCCGCAGTGAGTCAGACGGTCCCAGAGTCCGTCCTCCAAAGAGAGACCTATGTCTGCTCCATGTACCTCGGGATGGGTTCTCAGCACTGGCTGCGAGGAGAATCACCTGAGAGATTAAAAAAAAAAAAAATTCTACTCACAGGCTCAGCTCAGTACAAATAAATCAGTTTCTCTCTCCTCCCTCCCTCTTCCTCTTTTTGGAGCTGGGCGTTTGTATTCAGTTGTGAATTCAGTGTTGATCGATGAATGAGTATACATCCAGCACCAGCTCTGTGTCTGAGGATACAATGAAGGAAAAGACAGGCCAGTCCCCTGCTCCAGTGGACGTTGCCTTCTCGTTGAGGGGTGAGGACAGACAGTGCATAAAAATAAAGATAACCCATGTAACTTCAGGTAGCAGAATATGTCGCGAATGAAAGTGGGGAATATAATGGAGAGACTGAGGGAGTTTTGCTAACTTACTGTAGAAGCTTCTGGAAGCCTCATCAGGGAGGCAGCGAAGGAGCTGGTATGTAAAGAACGCGAGGTAACTGTCATGAATGATCCGGGGCAGAGAGTTCAAGGTCAAGGAAACCGGAAGTCCAGTTGTTCCCAGACAACTTGGGTGTATTTCAGGAACAGAAACCCCAGCCACCGTGGCTGGAGGGATAAACTGAGCGCAGAAAACTAAACTGGAGGAAGAAAAAAATGGATAGAGATAGAATATCCTTAAGGTGCAGGCCTGCTGGGAGAAGGCTGTCTGCTTTCACGGCAGGGATTTTTCAGGAAAGTAGACATCCTGCTCACCCCCCAGGAACACACCTCTGCATCCTGCAGCAGCCAGATCTGCAAGGTGGTGCCTTTCTTGTCCCCCGCACTCTCCTCCTGTTTCCAGGCTCTGCTGGGATCACGGTCCAGATTGCGCACAGCAGCGTCCTCCAGCCTGCTTCTCCCAGGTCTGGAGAAGCCCATGTCCCCTCTCCCTTGAGAGGAGCGTGGACTGCGGGTCAGGTGGTGTCCTGCTTCAGCGCTTACCCTTGACCTTCAGGATGGTAGGATGAAACAGTCTATGGTAGGTGAGGCTGCCTCCCCACATCTGACACGCAGCACTTGCTCAGAGGGGGCTGGTTCCTCCCCCCCCCCCCACCCTGGGGAGAGAGGACGCTTCCTGTCCCCAATAGGTTTTGAATGAGAAAGTAATGACTTTTCTGTTTTGACGAAATGTAAGTGAACAATAAACTCTGTAGCTAACTGTCAAACCCAAGGACCAGCTTCTGCCCCTAGTGAAAGAAGAGGGAAAATCCCGTCGCCATCCGACCCCCAGACTAGCTGGCTCCCCCTGCTTCACCCTGGCTTTTCTCCAACCCCCACCCAAGGGAGCTCCTCCAGCTCAGCTCTGCTGGTGACCCTGGTGGCCCCTTCCCTACTTGAGGGGATTCAGTTTTAACAGGAAGATGGGAGGGGGGTGATGCTGGGGTAATTTTTTTTTTAAATAAATTTATTTATTGGCTGCGTTGGGTCTTTGCTGTGCACGGGCTGTCTCTAGTTGCTGAGAGCAGGGGCTACTCTTCATTGCAGTGGGTAGGCTTCTCATTGCAGTGGCTTTTGTTGTGGAGCATGGGCTCTAGGCACGTGAGCTTCAGTGGTTGTGGCACGCAGGCTCAGTAGTTGTGGCGCATGGGCTTAGTTGCTCCGCGGCATGTGGGATCTTCCCGGACCAGGGATTGAACCCATGTGCCCTGCATTGTCAGGCGGATTCCTAACCACTGTGCCACCAGGGAAGTCCCTGGGGTGAGTCTTCATTTAACACACAAATGGGTTGTGTGGCCAGATTTTGCATTCCGCTTCCTGGAGTGACTGATTCTTCACTCCACACCCTCCTTTTCCGACAAAAATTGTGGGATTTGAATAATTGAGTGCTTTCCTGTCTCCAGTTGGACTGTAAGAAGTTAAAATTATTTTTAGAAAAGCGGTTGCCCAGAGATAGTGGAATTCTAACAGTTGCTTGTGGCTGATTCTCACTTGGTCTGAATGTGTGAGTGACCCAACCTCAGCCTGTCCGGCTCCCCTGGAACCCTGGTCAGACGCCCCCAGGCCACCTGTCCCCAAGCTCCAGGTACTCTCCGTCCTGTGTCTACTGCTCGGGTTGGCTGGCTTCTTGCTGTGTGCGGTCACTTGCCTGGCAGATGTCGTCCTGCAGGGGGTTGGCGGAGATGCTGGGTGGGGCCCTGGCATAGACTCTGCACAGCTGGGGTGGGGGTCGGGGCTTTGCTACTTTCTAACCCACTTCCTTCCACATCTTAGATATGGAGAGAGGACCTGGCCAACCTCACAACTGCATCAAAACTGTTGTGAGAATCAAAATCTGAGTTGTGCCAACTGCAAGTGTGCTTGGAATACTAGGTGTTCCTGGCAGCTAACGAGCCAGTGAGAGAATGTTCCTAGCACTTTGTTCCAGCAGCTTTAGGCAGCCAGAAAGAGAAAAGGGAAACCTGCAGAAGCACACACTTGAGCTGGTGCAAGGGGCTGGGGAGTAGGTGATGGAGACCCTGCGAGTCCTCCCAGCTTTTGCAGGCTGGGGGCCTGCTGTGTGGTCTGGTCCCAGACCAGGGCTTCTCCCTGGCTAAGCTGGGAAAGGGCTGTTGCCCCTCTGCCCAGGGCCAGGCCACCCGTGAGGCTCAAAGGCACTCAGAGGGGAACTGGCCTCCTCCCCTAACTGCCTTCGTCCTCTTTATGTAGAACATCATTTCCACTGCAGTGGAAGTGAGTCCGTCTTAGTTGTATGCACCTGGACTTCTGTGCCCAGAGAAAATAAGGACGGGTTATAGCATTGCTGTGAAAAATGGCTGGACCCTGAGACCTCAGTGACCTGTCAGGCTCCTCACCTGTCACAGGTGTGAACTGTGCTAGGGCTGTTCCTGAAGGTTATAGGTGGTCATGCCTGTCAGTGGTGAGCTGGAACATGGTTCAGAGGGACGCAATGGAAGAATCGTGTACTTTCAGGATGTCAGTCTCCACCTGACCACTGGTCCAAGCTCAGACAAGTGGCAGGGCTGGGACAGAGGTCCTGGTCCCTCGCTGGCCACTCAAAGTGCTCTTTTCTTGTATTTGGCTGTGAACACAAGGAGAGTGTCTGTCCTGTCTTTATAGCCAGGGTAGAGCACAGTGACAGAAACATGACAGAGTTTGTGTGTCCCAGAGATGAGGGCTGCCAGATAAAGTACAGGATGCCCAGTTCAACTTGTATTTCAGATCATTGGTGAATAAATGTTTAGTGTAAGTATATCCCAAATACATGTTTTGGGATATACTTATGCTAAGCACTTACTGCTTATCTGCAATTGAAATAGAACTGCATGTCCTACATTTACCTTTACTAAATCTGGCAACCCTACAAAAGAAGAAATTCATGTTGAAAATGTTTATCAGACTGAATTATGGCTGTGTAGACCAGTCCTGGGTCTCCACTTAGAGGCAGAGTCTGCGTCCTTTCTGGGAGTTCTTAGGACCGTAGCTACACCTGGAGCAGCGCCAAACCTTGGTATGAAACCAGGACAGTTCAATCACTTATCCACCGTCTAGATGTTTGCAGCCGGTAGACAAAATATGAGATGTTTGGCAGAATTCCTCAGCTGTCCTCTGGAAGTCTGGCATCGTACGTCCGTAGGTGTCCAGCTCACCCTGTGCTGGGACAGTATCTACCACTCAGCTCTCTGATCTGTGAGGACCCTGTGCCCTCTCTCCTCTCCTTTTCCAGAGGGCCTGGGACGTGCTACTAGAATCTTCAAGGATTCAGCCGAAGTCTGGACGTGCTTTGCATTTTGTTCATTTCTTGGCCCAAGACTCCCATGTACATACAGTTGTTTTACTTCAGTCTGCTGATAAAGCTCAGGCTTCTCCAGACTTCTTTTACTTAGTTTGTTATGTAGGAAACCCAGCAAGAAAATCAGATTTTTTTTGTGTTCTCCCTCAGAGCACAGTGAACTGACATAAATTCTCTACATGAAATAACTCTCTGACACCGTTAAGAAGATGGATGAGAACAGTGATTTCAAACAGTGCTGGAAGCCCCTAGCAGGTTAGGGCTTCTTCTGGGAAAAGACATTCATTGATGCAATTATTCATTCAACCAGCTTTACTGTTGTGCCCCCCCCCCACCTTCCCTGGGAAGAGGGGAGCAGTGGTGGGATGCAGAAGCTTGAGACGTGGCCTCCGTGGTTGGTCTGCCTGGTCCTGTTCTTAGCTCTGTTGTCCATTAGTTGTGTAGCTGTGGAAAGTTACTCGGTTTCTCTGTGCCTCCATTTCTTCTGTAAAGTAGAATTAATAACATGGGGTTGTTGTGAGGATTAAATGAGAGTTCATGGACCTGCTTAAGGACGGTGTTGTGACATTTAGAAAGTATTTAACAAATGTTAGCTGTCACAGTGGATGCATAGCTGTGGAGATGCTTTCATCTCGGAAAGGAAAGGCTTTTGTCCCTAGAGGTAAAACTCAGTTATTGTTTGGCAAAATCTTGTTCTGAGTCATGGCCGAAGAGCCTTGTCCTGGGTCTCAAAACTAGTCATGATCACCTCATTCCCCTTGGCTCCCAGTTGGTCTAGGAATGGCCCTGATCCAGAGTTCTGACCAGTGAGATACAAATGGATATCTTCTTGCTGAGACTTCTGGAAAATCTTTTGCTTGCCTGGTTTAAAAAAAAAAAAAAAAAAAGAACCCAGGTATCTAAGAGTATATTCAAGTAACTCCACCAGATCACCTACCTCCAGACTTCTTACTAAGTGAGAAAAATTGACATCTATTTTTTTTTTAAGTCCACTGTTACCGCATTATCACTTGTAGTGAAATGGATTTTGTTTTCACTGATACACCCAAATTAAAAAATGCAGTCTCTTTCTTCAGTGAAATCATAGCCAAGTGAAAGAAAAAACAATGTATGACAAAACTAGCAAAGTGCTTTGTGCACTTAGGAAAGGAAGAGTTAGTGGGTGATGGGGTGACTTATTGGATGATTAGAGTTCTGCCTTGTAAGGTGGACTCTTGACCTCATTCATGGACCTATCACTGTCACCTTATTCTCAGAACACCCTTCTAGAGAAAGGAGGAAAAAATCCCTGCCTTAATGGCAGACAGTGATCACGTAATCTTCGTGCTTCCCAGGTCAGGGCTGAAGCAGTCTGTCTCTCCCTTGACCCCAGGTCTCAGGATGGTGACCCTCACTGCATGGCCTGAATCTCACTGTTTAGCTCTTTGACCACTTAAGCTGAAGCCAGGCCTATGGGCTGACCATCTGTGACACAACAAGCCCCCAGGCCTGACACAGAGCTCCTAACGCCCTGGTAATTTCCTGAGTGATAAGGTGATTGGGAGCATCTTTGTCCTCATATTTGGTCTTTGAGGAAGCTTCTGGTGGGTTCCTAATGGCTGCAGGATGGGGACTGGTCATCAGAAAGACCAGGCAACCAGAAGCATGGAACCTTCAGCCCCAGCTCCCATCCTCAGGCGGGGAGCGGGGAAAGAGGGGCTGGAGATTGAGTTAATAATCAATCACACCCATGTGACGAAACCTCCCTAGAAAGTCCCAAACTGTGGGGTCCAGAGAGCTCCTGGGTCGGTGGACTCATGCATATGCTGCACCCCAGCTCCACGGGGCAGAAGCTCCTGCACTTGGGACCTTTCCAGACCTCACTGTACCTTTTTATCTGACTATTCATCTGTATAAACCTGAGTGTTCCCCTGAGTTCTTCGAGCTATTCTAATGAATCCTCAAACCTAAAGAGGGGGTCATGGAAACCCTGATCTACAGCTGGCTGGTCATAAGTATAGATGCCAGCCCAGGACTTGCAGCTAGCATCTGGAGTGGGGGCAGTCTTGGGGGACCGAGCCCTTAACCTGTAAGGTCTGTGCTAACCCTGGGGACTCAGTGTCAGAGTTAAATTGTAGGATGACCGGTTGGTGTCTGGAGAGTGGGAGAATGGGTTGGTGTGGGGAAATCCACTACGCTTTTGCTGTCAGAAGTGTTGTGAGAAGAGGAAAAAAAAATGGGTGGTTTTTGTTGTTGTTGTGTGTTTTTTTAGCATCTGTTCCTCCTCACCTCCTCCTGTCCACAGCCCTTGCTGGGAGAGCTGTGTGTGTTGGCCTAGGTTGAAGATGGAGGACCAGACAGTCGGTAGGAGAGGGACAGGCTGGGGACTGAAGACCTCACAAAGAGCCTCCTGGAGGCAGGTGTGAGCAGAGGAGTTGGCTGGAGAGGAGGAGTGAGAGAGGACTCTCACTGGATGGAGCGGCTGATGGAGAGACAGCTTTGCGTGGAGCCGGTGGTTCAGAACTGGCCTAACTGGTACCAGGAAGGCCCCTGAATCCCTGAAACAGGAATGCGATGATTGTGGAAGAGTCTTTTGGCAGATGTGGGGATAGCGTTGACTAAAGAATCAAGGAAAACCTTCAAAAGATTTGCAGTCATGGAAAAAAAGAATCTTCAAAAGTTTTTCAGAGGCATAATTGGCCACTTGAAGTATCTGAATCAGTCTGGGGCTCTAGTTTGCTGTCTTGTAATAAGCTGTGCTGATAGAACTTACCAAGTTTCTGCTGAAAATAACTGATTGAAAAGTGTAGACCTCACTTGGGTAACATCTTGGCTACACAACTGATTTTTCTCTCAACCAGGAAGTGGTTTCTGTGCCTTAGAGACAAGTTCTGTGAGATGATGTCTCCTCGATGAATTGGCCTGTCTCTAGTAAGAGAAAATCAACTCATGTGGAAGGGTTAGAGGTGTTACGCAGTATAGCAGTTGGTGTGAGAGTTTTTAAGTCTTAGAGTTAAGGGGGTGTCAGGCACTGATTTAGAGCTTTACGTATATTAACTCAATTCTCTGAGAAAGTCTAATGAGGTTGGTACTAGCCCCATTTAACAGATGAGGAAGCTGAGGCTCAGAGAGGTTCAGGATCACAGGTAGGTAAGTGTCACAGGACTGTTAACTCCATGCCACGGAATCTGGTCTTCACTACACTACGCTGCTTCTCTGTTTTTAAGTGAAACAGCCAAAGGGGATGACGAAGTCCCCAGGGCAAGTGACAGCCACTTCAAAGCCTGGATGCTGCCAGAGATGAAAGGGAACACTACACAGAAAAGTGTCCGTTCTCTTCATCCTGCTGTTACTGGTGCAGTGCTGGGTTTCAACTTTGAGTTTGAGAAGTGACCTGGGGGCCGTGTGGAATGATTAGAGAGCGAGGCTGCAGAACCTCTAATGAAAACCCATGTAGCCTCCCTTAAACAGCTGGGGGGAGAGGCACAGATCCCCAAGGGACCTGCGTTACGTTTATGAGCATTTTCTCAAACAATAAAAAGGGCTAATTGACGCTTAAGCTTTTTGCATGTGAATGTAAATTACATCTCAAAGTACTGTTGAATATCGAATTTGACATTCAAATAATCTTTGAAATGTTTAGGGTCAGTAGGGGATTGTTTTATGAGAGAGGGAAATGGCTTGTAGGTCTGGAGGGAAGGGATGGATACTGTTCTTCGCAGGGACTGTTCTGGCAAAGGATTTTGAAGGGTTCTGTTAATAAAACAAGCGGCTTCATCTGAAATCTGCGCCTGCAGGGCTGTGTACAGATTCTGTCATTACCCCTTAAAAAAGAAAAACTGGATGGAAAGGTGGTCCAGAGTTAGATCTACACGGTTGGAAGGACAGAGCAAGGTGGGGTTAGGGCTTCCAACATAAAGAAAGGCTGAGGTCTCAGCGCTTCCATGGGGAGTCCGCTCAGAATCTGTAAGGTCACCACTAGCACAGATCTCGTCCACTTTCTTCCCAAGGGCCAGTGGAGCAGTTGAATACTGCTCTCCTGATTCAAATTACAGTTGACAGTGGGCCTCCCTTCTCTGTGGCAAGAAATTCCATCTCAGACAGAGCAAAGTCCCCTCCCCTCATCTCTTCCACTGGGACCTCAGGGCCTTCTAGAGCTTCCAGAGGCCTCGCACAGGGCAGAGTGCTGACAAAATCTCTCTGGATTTTGGCCACTCTTGTTACTTTTGAGGTGCTGGTTGTTCAAACTTATGTGGCCCCTTGATGTCTGATAGTTTTGCATGCTTCTTGGGTGTGAGAATCTGTGATGAAACTGGCACTTTAGTGTGTATAGTTAATTTCCCCAAACTGTACAGCTGAGCTGTTTATAGTAGGGTCGGGTCTCTTCAAACCCTCAGGTTATCAGACTGCTGCTTCTGATCTCTGGTCTGAGGATAATAAGCTGTGTTAAAAGAAGACTTTTTTTTTTTTTTTAAGGGAAAATTTCACAACTAACACAGAAACATAAAATGAGTAGGTATCAATGATTTTTAACTCGCTAATTAGTGAAGTAACTGGTAAGATGGGGGAAAACCAGTTCAAAGGAGAATTCAAAGAACATTATATATAAGTAAACAATCAGAAATACTAAGATAGATTTTCTAACAGATGCAGAACTGGTGTTTATCCACAGGGCAATAATTGTGTCTTTAGCAGACAAAATTCATTTGTTTTTCTAGCTTCAAGAACCATCTGTATTACTATCCATTTTCCTCGACTTACAGAGTGGTAAAATAGCTCAGTGCCCACAGATCTTTGTAGAATCCAGTAATCTGGAAGGGTGTACTTAGTGTTTAATTGAAAAGACACAAAACTTTTTAGCTTATTTCCAAGTCTTTTACAGTTTTTCCTGATGGCTGAGTATCTATGCTGAGTCAAAATGTAGGTTTCAGGCAGGAACCGAGCAGCCAGGTAAATCTTGATGCCTGAAGATTGTGGTGGAAGATGAGTTGGCCATAATTAAAGGGATCAGATGGCTGGCGTGGAGGACGAAGTGGATCTACCAGGTGTGTGCGTGGGAAATTGCATGAGGGGTGCTTTGAGGGTCAGCGGAGGGGTGAGAGGGCTGCAGTCCTTGTTCTGGGGCCAAGTAAGATGCCAGTTTTGATAGAGGAGTGCCAGAAATCCTGTGCTTTCATAGAACAAATTGCTTGCGGTTTGTCTTGATGAAAATTTGCAGAGGAAGAGAAGGAAACTCTCTGTAGAGGTGGTTGGGTGCTGGGTTCCTAAATTGGAGTCTGATTTTGGTCTGACTTCCCTAAGTTTTCATTCTTTAATAGGGGAATCCAAGTACGGCTTTTGTCCTCTTACCCCTCACGAGGTGTCTGGAGCCTCACTCCACCATCTCCACTGTTTCTCAGAGCACAGTTGCACCTCAGATCTCATGACTAGCTAAGCCACAGCCTGTTTAAAAAAAAAATATTTGCTTTACATCTCCCCCATCTACCCATATAATCATAAACATTTTCCCCTTTAACTTTTTATTTACACTTTAAATTTAGGAATAACTTCAGATTTGCACAACAGTTGTAAAGACAGTATAGAGAGTTCCTGGGTGCCCCTCACCCAGTTTCTTGTGTGACCGTGGTAAAGTGGTCAAACTAAAGAAGGCTTAGTTTACTATTCACTAAACTGCAGACTTTCTTTGGATTTCATTCGTTTTCTGTTAATGTTCTTTCTGTTGTAGGAGCCGATTCAGGGTACTGTATTGCATTTAGGTGTCAGGATTCTTTGGTCTGTGATCAAACTTTGGTTTGTTATTCCTTGTTCTTTTTTTTTTTTTTAATATGTTTATTTTATTGGCTGTGTTGGGTCTTTTTTGCTGTGCGCGGGCTTTCTTTTTAGTTGTGGTGAGTGGGGGCTAGTCTTTGTTGTGGTGCGCAGGCTCCTCATTGCTGTGGCTCCTCTTGTTGAGCACGGGCTCTAGGCGTGTGGGCTTCAGTAGTTGCAGCACATGGGGTCAGTAGTTGTGGCTCACGGGCTCTAAAGCGCAGGCTCCATAGTTGTGGCGCATGGGCTTAGTTGCTCCGCGACGTGTGGGATCTTCCTGGAGCAGGGCTCAAACCTGTGTCCCCTGCATTGGCAGGCGGATTCTTAACCACTGCGCCACCAGGGAAGCCCCTGTTATTCCTTGTTCTTAATGACCTTGACAGTTTTGGAGAGTATGGATGAATGTCCTATGAAATTTTTGTCTCGTGGTTTTCTCATGATTTGTGTGGGTTTATGGTGGTTTTACTGTTTTGGGTGTTTTTTTTTTTTTTTTTTTTTTTTTTAATAAGGAAAGCCACAGAAGTGCCTTTCTCATCGCATATGAAGGGTACGTGGCATCCCTGGGGATGTGCACTTTCATCACTTGGTTAATATGTGTTGCTGGGTTCCACCACTGCAGAGTTGCTGTTTCCCCTTCTCTTTTCTTTGGAAATTAAATTGCTAAGTGATTTGTAATTTCTACCTCCATTCTCTGGAATGGCTTAGACAATTCTTTTTTCTTTTTTCTATGAAAGTTCTAAAATCTACTCATAAAACTCTCTGGGCTTAATCTTTTTGGAGGTATTTTTAAAGAAACTTTTTCAAAGATGTCCTTGATTATGCGTCTGTAGAGGTCTTCTACATTTTCGGATGTCAGAATTTTTGGTAATTAAAGTAAAATGAGCCATTTCCTTGTGATTTTGAAATTTACTAGACAGTGTTTTGTTTAGCATTTTCTCTTCTTGTATGTTTGATACCTTTTTCCTGATTAATACAGATGTGCAGTTTCTTTCCTCGAGTAGGTATTGCTGTCTGTGTTTAATTTATGAAGGAAATGGTAGGGCACTTCGGATTTGTAACTTCTAACACATGAAAGCCCAGAAATGAGAATTAGTAAGGTGTGTATCTTGAAACCGTGAACTAGAGACTTTGTTGGAGCCTGGGGCAGATCCTGGGGTCCTCAGAGCAGGTTGAGATGCTGGTGAGCCATGAGTGCTTGAGACTAAGTTTATCCTCGCTTGTCTTAGAAGCAGACACTCTAGCTGGAGAGTGAGGAGGAGCACAGCACTCTGGGAAGAGAGCAGAATATGCTTTCCACTTCCACCCACTACCTTCCGCTAACCATCACACAAGATCCGGTTATACTGTCCACAAAGGGCTTCCCACAAGCTTGAGAACTAGTGCCCTTTTGTCTCACTGTCCTGATGGGCGTAGGGATTTTTGGATATTTGGGACAGGAGAAATCACAGACTGTAAGGTCTGCGTGGGACCTCTGGCTCAGAGCTGTCTCCCCTTCCCCTCATTTTAAGGTTGTAAAAATGGAGGTAAAGGAAGGCAATACAGATTTTCCAAGCATGCAGAAATCAGTGATGACAATGGAACTTTGAATCCAGGTTTCTTTCCTCTTGGTGGAATGCTCTTTCCGTTCCCCACCCCCCGCCCCGACTTTGGGTCAAGCAGACCTAGAGGCCATTCAGATAGTCAGAAGCTTAGCTGTGCTGAATCTGGGCATGTTTGCACAGCCAGGGGTGTCTGCACTCTTCCCCTTGGATGTATGGTTGCCAAGGGACCTGTTCTGGTCAAACAGCTTATCAAGAGACTGACCTGAGACGCTCCCTCTGGATTTGAACTTTACAAATCCCCATGGAAAACAAAGGCATACTTGGAGGCATTGCTTTATCTCTTCGATCTACTTCTCAAGTAATCCTGAACTCCTAGCTAGAGGCTGAGGGCTGGGATCCTTGCCAGTCTGTATACACGCTGTCCATCCACAGGGGATACACCACGACTTGGGCTGTGTGGAGATTCCCTCTTTTGGCTGCCGGGTGCCGGCTCAGGCTGTGTATCTTGAGGCAGGATCCACATTCTTGGCAGGTCAGCTGGGAAATGTGTTTGACGTTGGTGGAAAAGGGCTGTTCTTGGATCCAGGACCTTGCCGCTTGTCTGTCTACACTCCTGGGGAACAGGCTCGAATGGGGCAGAAGCCAAATGTTGGGGGGTGTGTTTGGCTCCATCTCGGACACTGATGGAGTCCAGTAGGCTGACGCCCGGCTCGGAAAGGTCCCTTCCCTCCGCTTTGTGCAGAGCATACACAAACGCGCCTACGGGTCAGAGGGTCCATGCAGAGCCTGTGTGAATTCACTCTTCACGAGAAGACTTCTTGTGGGAAACACAAAAGCAGATTAAGGTTACGCTCAGCTGACACGGGATTACAGGAAAGATCATTTGTTCCCTTCCTGACCTCTAGGACCTGGGGGCTTGTTGGTTTGTCTTCACCACATTCCAGCTGTCTGTGGAGTCACATGGTAGTGTAACAGATTTTAGATCCCAAGTTCTGGGCTCCTAGCAGGAAGCCTAGAGCAGATCTGGGTTTTCCCTCCAGCACCAACGGCTTTGATTCCTGATGGCTCACGTCGGGTCATCTTAGATGTCTGTTCACAAGGTAGAGAAACTAACTGCATTCCAGGGGAAGCATCCAGTTATTAGAGGTGCAGACCCAGAGAAACATACAAAGGTAAAAAGATGCAGCATCGTGGGAGCGTTCTGTGCTTCGTAAAATCTATTCCCAGCGATTCTTCGGCTTTGGGAAATGATGTCCGCACGTCCTCCTCCAGTCCTGGCTGAGACAAGTAGACTGATGGGGTTCGCTGCTGGGCCCCAAGTATGAAAGCAAAAATCCAGGTCCTCTAGTGACAGATGTGCAGATGCTAATGAGGAAAGGGAAAGGCACATGATTTAAGCGAATGCTCCTCCTGATAGATCTTTGCTGTAATTCAGAGGAGCTGTACTGAACACATGGCTCTCATACCACCCTGCTCTATGCCCAGCAGCTGTGTGTGCAAGATAAGACAATGTGATTTCTGTGGCTTCCAGGAGAAATGAGCATGACGGTGAGGCAGGGTGGGCAGAAAACACGGGAAAAGGCAGAGAAATGAATGTCTCTCCCAGGCTTAGACTCAGCCACGCTCTGAGGATGTTTCCATCTGCTATGAACGTATAGGAACGTTCTGTACTTGGGAACCTCAGCCAGCAGCTTACTTATTCAACCAGTATTTAAACAGAAAAAATGCCAGGGTTATAAAAGTTATTTTTTCCTGACTGATAACCTCTTACCTACAGGCATGTTTTTGTGCTTCTCATAAGTCTAAGTTCAAATCTG
Organism: Hippopotamus amphibius kiboko; assembly: GCF_030028045.1. Taxonomy (NCBI): domain Eukaryota; kingdom Metazoa; phylum Chordata; class Mammalia; order Artiodactyla; family Hippopotamidae; genus Hippopotamus; species Hippopotamus amphibius. The sequence goes on along the minus strand of NC_080202.1, from coordinate 5,158,702 downwards.
CACAGACATGTATTTTCATGCTGTTATCTTTGAGTCCTTTGTTTCTTCATGACTCTGCAAGATAAAAGATTCAAACACATGTAAAATCTTCTAAATTAGAGGAACTAGATCCTTACCCTGTATTCAAAATTCTGTCACATCTGCAATCCCAGTTTAAAAATGCAGCTATGAGAGAGACTTCAGGGAAGAGTATTAAAGATAGTTTTTTGTTTAAAAAAAAATCAAAAGTTACTTAATAATTTAGAATTTTTAGAAAACACAGGAGAGAAGTTTAAAAAAGAAAAATTAAGCCACCCATGATTCCACCATCCAGATTTTAATACTTTTGACAATTCCAGGGTGTGTGTGTGTATATATATGTATAAAATAGAATCACTTAAAATAGCCTCTTTAAAGTCACTTTTACATACTTAATAATACATTTTCTTTTTGCTACCGTAATCTTTTTTTTTCTTTATTGGAGTATAATTGCTTTACACTGCTGTGCCAGTTTCTGCTGTGCAACAAAGTGAATCAGCTGCGTTTATACATATATCCCTGTATCCCCTCCTGTACCATAATATCTTAATTGGTAAATATCACTCCATCATATAGATAAACCCTGACTTATTTAATGAATGACCTATTGTTGGAGACATAGGTTGTTTCCAGTAATTGGCTGTCACTAGGAGAGCCATGGTACAGTGATGCCAATCATTGTGCTGTGTATTGCACACCATCGTAACTATTTCCTTAAGATAAATTCCTGGAGGTAGGGTTGCTGGATGAAAATGTATGCAAAAATTCTGAAATATATAACCATGCTGCCTAATTGCCTGCAAGTTGCATAGATTAATCTTTTCACTACCAGTCTCTGAGGAGGCTACTTTCCCTTTATACTTGTTGATAACTGGTAATTTAATTTTTTTGCTAATTTTCTAAATAATAACTGTCATTATTTTAATAAGCAGTTACTTGATAAGTAATGGTGATGCTTTTTTGTTTAGTGTTAACTTTTCTGGGTTTTAAATGATCTTTTCATGTTTTTCAGTCTTTAATTTTTTTAAATTACTCGGTCAACAGCCAACTTATTGAATCATCTTATTAGTTGAATCATTTTTTGGTTGTTGCTTTTAGGTTTTCTGGAAAGACAATTATGTAATCCAATTATGGTAATTTTTACACTTTCCAATAGTTACACTTTTTTTTTTTTTTAGTTAATTAACTAGAACTTCTCTTTGTCCCTTTCTTTAAATCCTAGGACAATTTCTTGAGTTGGTTTTAATTCCCTGATTAGTTTTCTTCAGCATGTAACACATTGCTCATTACTCCACTGTATTTTGAAATTTGATATTTATATCTCCAAGTATTTTTTTTTGATTTCAGATTTTTTGTTTGTTTCTCCTCTGATTTTATTCATGCAGTGGGCTCTTGAATCTCTCTGACGACCAACTAGAGATTTTCCTGATGTTTTCTCTCCTTCCCTGGAAAACATGTGCTTTGAACTTACCAGTTCCCTGCTTTTGAATTGCTAGATATTTTTGTTAGATTTAGTGGTGGTTTGTTCATTCTTACGGTAGGAACTTTGCTTGTCCAGAGTGAAGAGTGGAGGTGGTTGTCAACACGGAGGGGTGGGTGGGTGTCCACGCCTTTGGTCCTGATTTTGGGAGCTAGCCTGATGGCTTGCCCATGCTTTGATGAATGTACCCTTTGTGGTCACTGTAAGTTGTGGGGTCAGCGTGTTTCCATCTGCTTTTATCAGAGAAGCTGATGAATATTGCCCTTTCACTGACTGCCCTGTGGCTTGCCCACCCTCTTAGTGGCTCTAACTCAGACTTAGGGGCCATTAGCAGGGATTCTTCTGCTTCCAGCACTTTCTGTCTCTACCTTGGTCCTCTGTTTACTCACTCTCCACCCTTGCTGTAGTTTCTGTGGCCCCCATACTCAGCATCAATGCCTCATTTATGCTTAAGACCCCCCCCAAGTCAATGTCTCCAGCCCAGATGTCTCTCTTGAACATTCTTGAATATAAAACTGGATGTCTCCCTCTGGATGTTCCGTAGGTGATTCAAGCAGAACACACACAAAAATGGCCTCGCTATAGAACAGATGGACAGATATGCTCTGTTCTCTCTGGCAGTCTCGGTGACGATGCCAGCAGACAGCCAGTGAGCCCGGGTACCGCCTGCACACTTCTGTTCGTACCAGCACATGGGCCCAGGAGTCAGTTATGCTCACTCACGGTTGATGATGTCACTGGCACTTATCATGCAAAATAATGAACTTTGAACAAGGAGGGTTATTGATGCAATGAAAACCGTATTCGAATTTGATTGTTCACTTTAAGATGCTGTTGAATTGGTTGTGGATAGGTGAACCATAAATCCAGGGATTTGCTTGGACCGTGATGGCATCACGAGTGCCAGGCCTACCTTCCATCAGAACAACTAAAAATCAGGGCAAAATACATAAAACATGGTTTTTGGACCTTGGGGATCATGGAGCAGAGGACAGGCACCATGAAAGGGAAACAGGAGGTGAACCCCATGACGACCCCCATCAGTGCCTAGAGGGAGTTTGCAGGTGCAGCGCAGGGATGGGAACCGGGCAGAGTCCTGGTCTTCTGGAGTCGAGTCAGCGAGGGAATGGTGGATGTCACAGGGCACATCCATGAGAAAGGACAGAGCTGCATAGAGAGAAGGTTCCAGAGGGTTCCCCTTGGGTCTTAGGTAAGGGCTGGGCCGCTCATGTATGTGAAGAAATGTCCCTAAGCTGGAGCAGGAACCACCCAGAGGATTAGAGGACATGGTGCCTGTGTTTTGCCTTTGCCGGGGGAGGCGGGGGGATGGCGGTAGAAATACTAAGGGAGAAACAGAAAAGCCAGGGGCCCGGAGCCTCAGCAGGACTTGGGAGAGGAAATGGGTTGTCCTGTGTGTGTTTCTGAAGGTAGATTTTTTTTTTCTTAATTTGAATACAACATAGAAACGTGTACAAATCATAACGTGTTCATTGAGTTTTCACTAGCACTGGAGTAAAGCAGATCAAGAAATAGAAAGCTCGTGGAAGCGTCCTTTTTTCGCTGCCCCCCGTCATTAAACCCCTCCGGTGCCCCCTCGCCCTGTGGCCCCTCGTTTTCCTCAGCTGGACACGTCCAGTCCTCTCTGCAGACTGCTGCTGCCGCCTCTCTGGTTGACTCTGAGTGGCCAGTTATGAGCTCTGGGTAGTGTGGCAGAGGTCCAAAGGCTGGTGCTCTCTGGGGTGCTGCTTGAATTCTTCGGAACGCCCTGTGGGGCCCCCCACCGCCTGATTCCCTGACAGGGACACCCTGGCTGCGGCCTGCTGTCCGTTCTTTGTCAGCCCCATCAGTAAAGCCTGCTTGCCTGGCAGGCAGCCCTCCTGGTGGGGTACCGGAAAGATGGCTTGAGCCCAGCTGCATTCCAGTGTCCGCTCGGCCCATGGGAAACTCTTGTGTCCTGGCCAGGCCCGGCAGCGGACCTGTCCCCTCCTGCATGTGTCCCTGGTTCTCTTTTCTCCCATGCACATAGACACAAATCCGTTAAGAATGGAGATCTCCAACTGGGGACGGAGATCCTGCGGTGCCCATTGCGACCATAAGAGATTATCGGGATTCTCTTCCCTTACTCGCCTTTGGAGGGAAAAGCCTCTGTTCATCACGAGGCCAGTGACAGCCTGTACCTGCAGCTCTGCGCTCTATTCTCAACCTTTAAATGGGTGTGTGTGGGGGTGTCTGGGGAGCAAGGTCAAGGCTTTAAAGGTGTCATATCTGGATTTGTTTTAATCACGTGCAGTGAGACATGCAGACACAGAAATGACCGTCGTGAAGTAAGGTGTTTAATATCCTCACAGGTCCCTAGAAACAGGAGGCCTGGCGGACAGGGCCACATGGTGAGCACCAGGTCAGCCTTGAGGAGGAAGGGGCGGGGGTGCTGTGGGCCAGAGTCTTTCCTGGGGTTTCCGCGGGGAGGAGCAGGCAAGACAGGCTAAGCAGGGTTCGCATGTGCTGGTTTGGATCATTTCGGTGGGCTCTGGGTTGTGGGGGCTGTCCCAGGTGTCTGGTCCCTGGCCCTGGAGTGGTTAGGGCGGTGCACAGTGGTCCAGGGTGTGAGATGTAAAGGAGGCAGCCGTTGGGAGTGTGGCCTCTGGATTGGTTGGTTTGCGTTTGAATGGTTTTCTTTGGGGCTGGTGGTTTATTGTCTCTAGGAATTAAGTCCCTCCAGGTGCAGCAAAGCCCCAAGCTGTCGATGTGCCAGAATACAGAAAATAAAGGACATGATTAGTAGAGTACTGTGACTGCTTCATAATAAGCTCTCAGCAGGGTTTCTGATTACTTTTGGTTCTTTTTAGAATATATGATACCTCATACCTCTTTGATCTCAATTTTGGGCCCTGGCTGTCAATTCTGAGACAACAGGAAATATTCTGTCAAAGATCCTGCTACATAATCATCAGCAAGAAATGTAATATATTATCTAACATATATTAGAAACGGAAGAATTAGAAGTTAAAGTAGCATATGCTGAGATGAACTCACTTTTCACTGGGGCTCTGTGTCCAGACTCCTTGGTTGCAAGCAGCAGGTCCTGAGTGGCTGCTTTAGACAAAAAGGAATCTATTGGGGGTGGATAGGGAGGAGCTGGTATAGAGGAAGAGTGACCACCAGGCTCCTCCGTGGGCATGGGCACAGACCTGCACCAGCGTTTTCTACATCCAGGAGTCAGATGCCAATGAGGGGACTCCTTGGCAGGAGGTTGGGGGTGGGGGGACTTTGACATCCCAAGGAAAGGGGTGGTTCCTGGGACTCCTGCTTCTAAAAGAAGAGGATGTGACTTCTGCCTTAACAAACAGGCAAAACCAAAACCTGTTCACCACAGGTAGACAGGTGAGCGTGAGGAATACAGATCTGGCTTGAGAAAAGCCATCTTTGAATTCCGTCTCTGCCACTGCTGATTTTGGTCACAATTTCTATGGACTCCTGTTTTCTCAGCTGCAGTGCAGAAGGTGACAGTAGCCCTCTTATCACGTCGTGGCAACACGTCGCTGAAAGAGCTGTAAAAATGAGAAACCACTGCGTTATTATACGGCATTAGGACAAACCACGTCCTCCCTTCTGCCCCTGAGCCTTCATTGCCCTGTAGGTGGTGTGTCTTGGTCACTGTCTGTTGAGGGCCTCCTTATGAAGATACACGCCGACTTGGGAGTAAAGCATAGCAACTTTACAAGTCCTGTGGAAAAGCCAGCATGTTCTAATCTAATACGTATTTAGGTCCCGAATCCCCAAGTGGGGTGAATCTGTTATATAATTGTGGTTATCTGCCCCCTAACTCTACTGTAAAAGCCCTTTCCACCCAGATACCCCGTGTCTCTTGGAACGGGCGGGAGCTGAACCAGGAGGACTCTGTGCTTTTCTGGCCGCAGGGTACATGCCAGACAGGTCTTATCTGACCTGCTGCTGCCCCAAGCAGCTCCGGGTCCGTGTTGACAGTGTTCCAGTGTGTTCAGCTGATGTGCCAGGAGCTGTTGAAAAGCCTGGGCCTGTGCCGTGCTCGCAGCACCCTTTCCAGTCCTTGAAACCCGGGCCCATTCTGGGAGGAAAGGGGCCTGAGACACGCCTCGTCTCTCTTGCAAGAGACATGGAGGTGGGGGGACTGGAGTCCCCCTGGATCCAGAGAAAGCCTGGGGCATCTTGAGCACGTTTTTCCTCGGCTCACGCACAGGAAAGTAGGTGTAGCAGGTTTCCAGCTGCACCCTGAGCTGTGTCCTCTGCTGGGGTGAGAGCCTTGGCGTGAGAGGCTAAGAGCCTCTGCTGAGGGAACAGAAGGGTCAGGCACACGCTTTGTCGCCTGAACAGACGCCCAGTTGCTGGAGGGATGGGGCGGTTCTGCGAACAGAGCATGGTCCTTACACTGGTCTCCCAGCCTCGTCTCCACGTGGAGGGACGTGTGGATGTCTAATGAGGGTTGTGGTTGTGACATAAACCTCAGTGGCCGGAAGTCTCAAGGCAGAACATAAATGACATTGCCTCGCTGTTGGTGTGAAACGAAACAAAGCACACGGTGGGGAGAGGTTGGTTTGGTGATCTCTTGCTACCTGACAGTCTGTTCCTCAACAGGGTCTTAATGCCGCTGTTAATTCTCATGGTTTTGTGGTGCAGGGCTTGGCCCCAAAGAGAGCAGCAGGCAACTTGGTTGTCCAGTGTCTCCAGTGCCCTCATGAAGCAACTTGCCGGGGTGTGACCCGCGGGCAGAGGTGAGGACCCCACGTGCCGTGTCCTCTCGCTGGGAGGGAGGGAGAACATGGCCCTGGCAGGTAGTAGCCAACTGTACTTGGGCGTATGCCACAGGAGACCCCCATGGGGCCTCCCAGAAGTACTTGGGGAGGGGGATGTACAGAAGCCCTGCACACCCCATGCAGGCACCCTCCCACATAGAAGCAGGTAAGGGCAGTGGAATCTGGGGCGTTACTCTAGGTGACACTCTACGTGACAGCCACCGCCACAGGTAGGTATGGCTGATGGAAAAGTCGATGACGTGTGTCCAAGATTCACTTCCAGCCTGGTGGTTTCTTCACAGCCTGTCTCTCAGAGGGCAGCGAGGCTCTGCAGGTGAGATCCCAACCCCCATTCACCTCCACAGTGATGCCACTTATGTGTCACAAGTCCCCAGTGGGGGCTCATCAGTGTCTCACAGAGCATCTTCCTGCCTGGTCCTCGCGGCTCCACTGAGCCGTGGCATCCGTGCCCCCAGCCTCACAGATGATGATACAGGGCTAGGCGGTGCTCAGGGACTCTCTGGGCTCACAGGGGTCAGCAGATCCGCGTTCAGGACAGTCCGACTCCTGCCAGTCCTCTCTCTCTCTCTCTCTCTCTGTCTCTCGGAGGCCACACCTCCCCAAAGCCCTTCCAGGGACCCGCAGCTCCTGGCACTTCCTCCTCTGCCGGGAGGCCTTGGGCTGGGTCACAAAAGCTGCTTACAACACTCACTTCCCTTAGCATAGCGCTCCGTGGGGCTCTTGCAGGTCATATGCTCAGTGGGGTGCGCTTTCCTGGCCTGGGGTGCTCCTGGTGGGTTCCAGCTAGTCTGGCCCCCTGTGAGGCTACCCTGGAGGAGAGAGAAGGAGGGTCTTTGGTTTTGAGACTTTCCTGTTACTTAAAACAACCTCATTTAAGTTCTCCCACCGGTGGGCTTTCTGGAAAAAAGATGGACTCTCCCGGCTTTTGCCAGAGTCTCTGATGTCAGCGCTGCTGCACGTGGGAATCGTAGGCAGAGGGCGGGGCCTCCAGATTCCGTCTGTCTGGTGTCTTTGCCCCAGAGGCTCCATCCTCACCGTGGCGGGCACCCCGCCTCCACCTGGGGAGCAGGCCCGGCTGTCCGCGGCGGGTGGCTGCCGGGAAGCAAATGCAGTCATGGATAAGGCCGGGGAGAACAGTGGTTTTTTCCACTGTCAGCTTAGTGGTGGCTTGTCTGGTGCCATTTTCCAAGCATGGTCAGGGGCTCAAAATCCATGTAAAGAAGTCGTTTAAAATGCGCTGTTGTGTGCTGAGGGTTTAGTATCTCTCAGAAATCAATGTTGAGGAATTCCATCTGAGGCAGTTTGAGCCCAGACGATTGTCTGCCTGCTGGAATTAAATGAGAGTGGTTGTCACGTATTTCTTTCTGAAATTGCTTGATACTATCTTGAAAAATGTTTATGATCTTATACCATTTTGATAAAGACTCATATTTTTGCTCTTCCAAAGTGGACAGTCCTTGGTTTATGTATTTGTTGATGAGATGGCCCGTGGAGGCTCAGATGGGTTGCTTTTAACGTGGGCATGGCATTTACCACCGCTTGGCGGCAGTGTATCCCAATTATAAGACCCTGTTGAAGAAAATACTGGACTGGGGTACGTGCTAAAATTACAAACCAGAAGTTATGAAGTGACAGTAACAGCCCATATCTAGAGTCTATTTTAGTGACAGAGATTCTAGTACAGCACCATAGACTTAAATGCTTTCTAAAGTCACCCTCTTTGGGAAGGTCACTATTCCCCTGACGAATATCTCTTAATTTTCCTTTACAATCTCTGTTCTCCAGCCACAAGTAAAGATCTTATGATGAAAAGCCAGAAAGCTAATGATTAGCAGCATTTTTCCTTCAGATCTTTATTGGAGTGTAATTGCTGTACAACAAAGTGGATTAGCTGTATTTATGCAAATATCCCCGTGTCCCCTCCCTCTTGAACCTCCCACTCTTCTAGCAGCATTTTTTTCATTATAAATAAGTTTTATTAAGAATGTTTTAAATGTTTAAGATACGGTGTTCATATGTGAATAGGCAGATTTAACCCCTCATTGTAATATAAAATCTATACTGTACATAAGGAAGAGCTCTATGTAAAATTTTCTCTTTACCCAGAAAGTAATTCTAATACAGTTCTGAGAGGAACCAGAGGTTCTCTGTCTCTGGGAAAATCTGAACTCACAAGCTTAGGACGTCAACGGGGAGTGTCATCTACAAGGGGCAGTTGGGTGGGAGGAAAAAGGGTGATTTTGGAAGCTGGTCACATTTTCTAAACACGTGTTCATCCTTGTACGTGCTCCCTTAGTCGTGTCACTAGGATTGTAACCAGCAAAGGTGAAGCTGTTGGAGATGCTAAGAGTTAGCAAGAGCAGGGACCTGGGAAATGAAGCAGACATGGAGGGTGAGCTGGGCCCCTGGGCAGAGCTTGTAAATCTGGGGGTTCACTTCCATGGCAGACACGTGCTACTGCAGAGGGAGGCAGAGCTGCTTCACGCCACCTCTCGTTTCAAAGCTCATTTCCGAGCCAGAGTTAGAGGGAAGCCTGAAAGCAGTGGGGGCACGGGGAGTGGCGCTTATTTCAGTTGTGCTAGGTTACCAAGGACCTGGCTTCTTTGCTTAATAGGGAGGAGACAGGGCTATATGGTACTTGGATGAACTTGATGGCAAGAAACACTCTGGGTGGCTTTGTGATTAAGATTTACTTGTAATTTTATATATTAGAATTTAAGTATATGATATCTACTATATTTTATTTAAAATTTATTTCTAATTAGGAGGCTACCTTTGTGGGGAAAGATGGGATCTTGTAAAGATAACATTTACTAAAACCGTGCTGTACTGCCTACAAGACCAGGTCTGAGTTCTGCGTTGTTTGGAGTTTGACTCCTTCTGGCTAATGCTTCTTGCGTTGGAAGATGGAATAGCAAACAACACAAACCACAACTGTTACAGAACCACTGGTGTAATGACCAAACTCTTATGGGTCCTGTTACAGTCATCTCACGTCATCCTTCCAACACCTGTATGTGACAGTGGTGACAAGCTCTGTGGTAAAGATGCATAATTCAAGGCTTAGGAGGTAAATAACTTGGTTAAGTTCAGACAGCTAGTTGCGTATAGAGCTAGGATTCAAATCCCAGTTTCTGATCCACCTTGATTTCTGCAGGGTGGTGAAATGGGCCTTTGGAGGACAAATGGGCCGCAAAAGGAGGTGAACAAAGGTTTATAGGCCAGCCCACCACATTGCGCAAGTCTGCTAATAGATGCTATTCACATGGACCACTGCAGAGCCTGCTCTCTTCTGAAAATGGTGCCCCCTGGAGTTGGGTGGCACTGCAGGCCTGTCTGTGTGACTGCCTTCTGATGTCATAGATAATTCAGTTAGCTCCTAGTTTCGGATGTTATGCACGATACCACCGGAAGCATAGGAAATAATGCTGTCTACCTCTCTGGAGCATTGAGGTGTTTCTTTGATCAGTACCTTGATTTGATCTACCTGCCAGGGTCCTAGACACCTGCCTGTGTGAGATTCTCTGGGCAGAGTCTACAGTGACATTCCGTCCATGTGCAGGCACCAGTAAGAATGAGGTTAAATGGTTAACATGCAGTCACGGTGTGGTACAGGCCCCTTACTTTCCGTCTGTTGTTTCACGCAATCATCGCAATGAGTTTTTGTTTTTGTTTTTTTATAAATTTATTTATTTATTGACTGTGTTGGGTCTTTGCTGCACGTGGGCTTTCTTTAGTTGCGGTGAGTGGGGGCGACTCTTCCTTGTGGTGCGTGGGGTCTAGGTGCTTGGGCTTTAGTAGTTGTGGCACACGGCTCAATAGTTGTGGCACACGGGCATAGTTGCTCCATGGCATGTGGGATCTTCCTGGAGCAGGGATCAAACCCGTGTCCCCTGCATTGGCAGGCAGATTCTTAACCACTGCGCCACCAGGGAAGCTCCACAATGAGCTTTTATTGAAATCTTCATTCTGTGGAGGAAGCAGTGGAATCCCGGACAGGCTAATAGGCCACAAATGACAAAGCCTTGAGCCCGGGACTGCCCGACTCCACAGCCCATCCTTCATTGGTGCCCTCCACCCTGCTGGTTAATTATGCAGTTGTATACAAGGGGAGGGACATGATACTGTCAGAAAGGATATTGCAGCTCAAGGGAAACTGTCCATCTGGCCTTAAGAATTCTGGCTGAGAACATGTTTCAACCATACTGAACTATACAAAAACCCATTCCTTACCAGCTGTATGATTGTGGGCAAATTAATTTTCCTGTACCGGCTTTCTCATCTTTAAAGTAGGGATAACGATAGCTGCTACCTCTTGATGTTCTTGTGAAGAGTAGATGAGATGATCTATGTAAAACCCTGGTCAGAACGCCCGGCATGTAGTAAGTGCTGAATTCCTGTGAGCTGCCATCGTCATTGGGTAAAAGCTGCTCACGTTTGCTCAAGAGGAAGGAAAAAAATGCTCGTGAACAGCCAGTCAAGCTGAGATGCAGCAGCAGTGTCTTCTGAGATTTGACAGTGTCAGCAGGGAGGCTGTGCGGGAGACGTGGGGTGAAACTCCTGAAGGGCCCCACAGCCTTCCAAACACCGTACGCAGGGGACGGTGCCTTCTGAGTTGAGCTGCAGGACGTTTAGAGCCCAGTTCCTCACCAGTGCTTCATCCAGACCAGATCATGTGAGATCCTCAGGTGTCCCTCACCTAGTAGCCATCAGCTTTTGGAAAGTCCACATATATTTCCACTTAAAAAGTTAATTTGTTGTGTAAAGTGAGATCTTTACCACCCAGGGTAGCAACAGCAGGAGAAAGCTTACCTTCAAGATCAGAGCTCCTTCCTTCCTTCCTTCATTGACTTTATTGAGCTCTGTCTAAGCACTAGCAAGAGAAAGATAAACAGCCTCTGTTCTCAAGGAGATCACAGACCGAGAGGGCAGACAGCTGTTATGAAATAACATATAGAATCAGTAAATGGGCTAACGGGCTAAGGAGAAGGCCCGATTCCTCCCTAGCTTTGGAGGACGGTGTAGGGCCTCGCCTCCTGTGGGCGTGCACCGTAGCCCTGGCCTTCACCCTGCGTGGACCCCGTGTCTTCTCTTTCCAAGGGGACGAGCTGTCCTTCTGCCCCTGGGCTGGTGCCTGAGGAGCTCTGCCCTCAGTGCTTTCCTCCTGGGTGTGTAAGCAGTTGTCCCCACTACCTGGAGCCTGGGCTAGGTCTCAGAGGTCTTGGAAGGGGTTATCAGGTTAATTTGGACAAGTCTGGACAGCAGGGCAGGCCTCCTCGGCCTGGCAGGAGGGAAACTCGGGAGCCCAGTGTGGGTGCTTCTGTGGCTTAGCTGAGGCGATAGTGTTTTCCATCTAAGCTGGACTCAGAGTCACTCTTAGGCCAAAGTGAGGACTGCTTCCTTCAAGCGATGTGAGAGCCCACGGAGTGATGACAGAGCCATGGATGCCTTGGGAATCTGGGTGGGGATCTCCTCGAGCGAGGAAAGGGCAGGCTCCAGCTGTGAACGGTCTTCCACACTCTTGCCTGGGTGCATTTTGTTTTTCCCCTGTTCTTTCCTTCTGCCTGTCCTCCATGCGGACCATCCGCACTGGCTACATAGGTTTCCCTGGGTCCCCAGGCAAGCTGCGTTCTCTGTCTCTGTTCTTCCTTCCTGGAATATGCTTCTCCTTTACCCTTCCACCTGCTGGACCTCCCCTGACCCTGGACGTCCCATTGAGAGACCCAAATGTAAGCTCACCTGTGGTGTCTTTTCTGCTCTTGCTGATCTACAATGATTTTTTTTTTATGAACCCAGTTTTTCTTAATTGAAAAAAGCCGTGGCCAAAGGCACATAACATAAAACTTAAAATCTTAACTATTTTTAAGTGTGCAAGTCAGTGGCATTGAGTACATTCATGTTGTTGTGTGACCGTGACCACCACCCATCTTCAGAACTCTTTTCATTTTGCGAAACTGAAACTCTGTCCCCACTAAACAACTCTCCATTCCCTCTGCTCTCCGCCCCTGGCTACCACCATTCTCCTTTCTGTCTCTGTGAATTTGACCGATTATACCTCATAAGTGGCATCATACAGTATTTATCTTTCAGTGGCTGGCTTATTTCACTCAGCAGAATGGTTTCAGGGTTCACTAGTGTTGTAGCCCATGTCAGAATTTCTTTCCTTTTTAACGCTGAATTATATTCCATGGTATTGGATACACCACCATGTTTTGCTTCTCCATCCATCTATTGATTGCTACATTTGAGTTGCTTCCACTTCTTGGCTATTGTAAATAACGCTGCTGTAGGACCCAACTCATTACTGCCTTGTTGGCAGGATAAATTTCCTCCTAAAGGAAGTGTCATGCAGCCGGGCAGATGGGATTGGAACTTAAGGCATGAAGAAGGGAGGGAAGTCTTCTCTCCAGGGCCAGGGACTGTTTCTTTGCTCCCTGCGACCCCTCCACCCCCTCGTGGTAAGTGTGGACACCCGGAGTGTCCTCAGTCTCAGGCCACAGTCCTTCCTGCTTCAGGGGAGTGAGACTCAGCCACGTCCCTTTGGGACTGGAGGCTGCTTGCAGTAGTACATGAAGTGACGTAGGCATTTGGGACAGAATTCTAGTGCAGGAGCTGCATTTGGAGAGTCCTCTGGGATTTGTGTTGGTAAAACCGAACCTCTGTGATGAACCACGTGAAGCAGAAGCGCAATGGGTTCTGAAAAAACGCAGGTGCTAGAGCATCATAAGACTGTCCCCTCCGCAGGGAATCCCAAACTCAGAATATAATTTTCTTTTTCTGAGATGGTCAGTGATCCGTTTCCTCCAGTCTTAAACCTTTTCTCTTCTTGTGTTCACTTATCAAATCTTTATTGGAAGGCTGTTGTGTACTGCAAAAGGCATCGTGAAGGGTATTGAAACGTGCAGTGATTTCATAATTCACAGCTCCTGTTATTTAGAAAGTGCAGTATGACACCTAGAAGAAAATGGTGACCAGAGCAGATGGGACTGAGTCTGAGATACTTAAATTCAGAGACCTTGGTACACCTTGGAGGGAGAAGTCTTTAATCTCGGATGCAATCTGGGAGAGCTTCTTGGAGCAGGGAGCATTTTTTGGTTGGATTCCACGGAATGCCTTTCTTAGAGTCTATACTCTGTATATTTCCTCAGTAAAGACACTGATTTCTCAGCTAGGAAAGGAAAAATATGATAATATTTGACTCGCAAACCAACTTCTGGCATAGCTGGGGTGTGGCAGTTGACATTTGTCATCTTGACTTGAAAATTTGAGATTTTCTGAGTCCTCCTCGTTTTAAGCTTTGATTTTCCCAGAATTTTCAGAGGGTCAGAACTGAGTTGCAGACTTGCAGTACAGTTGAGAAGAAACAGGTATGGAAAAAGGCTTGTATGTTTCTCATTTTCTCTGTCAGGTTTATATCAAAGCATTTTCGTTCCCCAAATTCCCATCTTTGACTCTTAATCTTAAGGGAATTTAAGAAACTAATGGGCTGGTGCTCCAGTGAAGATGTGAGTTTGCAGGCAAAGCTAAACTTTTGTAAAGAGGAGGACAGGAGTGAGAAAAAGACTTCAGTGGGTGGGCAGGGGGGTGGTTTGGGGGAACAGTCAGGTAAAGATCGGATGGAAATGAAAAGGAAGTTAATTGAGATTAGTTTGCTTACAGGGTGACCTGGGACGTAGTTAAAACAAAGAGAAGATAACTTTGGGGCCATATTCTCTCCTGCCACAAGCTTGGTCTAGTCTGGAAGCCAAGAACAATTGAGGGTTGGGGAAGAGTCCTCAGGTTAATTATAAGGAGTTTGAGAAATACCAAGGCTGGGTGGGTGATAAAATACGAAAGAGAATGTTTCTGTCACTAAACCCATTGATTTTGTTTTACAACAGAGTCACAGTCTCGGCTCTGCTCTTCACACAAAGTAGGCCATCAGATTTTGTTGAAGGAATTTATTTATCCCTTATTTATTCATTCAGCAAACGGCACTGAGCATATCCTAGGTAGCAGGCACTTTTCCAGGCTCTGGGGACATAGCAGTGAATATATATATAAAATATATGTATGTATCAGAGAACATAGCCCCTTCTTTAAAGAAATAATTCCTGATGAAGGCAGTCAGTAAATAAATGAAATAAAAATAAAGCATCAGGTAGTTGTATGGTCTAGAGGAAAGAAATAAATCTGGACTGTATAGGTTTCCTTTGAGACTATTGTAATAAAGTACCACCAACTGAGTGGCTTAAACAACAGAAATGTATTGCCTCGCAGTCCTGGAGGCCAGAGTCCAAGGTCAATGGGTTGGCAGAGCCGTGCTCCCCCTGATGGTGCTGGGGAAGGACCTGTTAGGCCCTTGGCTTGTGGCAATGAGACCCCAGTCTCCACGTGGCATTCTCCCTGTGTCTCTGAGTCCAGACTTCACCTCTTTATAAGGATTGTCGTGTTGGATGAGGGCCCATCCCAATGACCTCATCTTAACTTGATCATCTGCAAAGGCCTTATTTCCAAATAAGGTCACATTCACAAGGCTTTAGAACTTTAACATCTTTTTGGGAGACAGAATTTAACCTATAACAAGAGTTAAGTAGTTGGTGAGTTGCTGTTTTATGTGGATGGTCAGGAGAGGCCTGAGAAGACGACATAGGACTACGGGCTTGAAGGATTGAAGGGCGGCGGGGGGGGGGGGTCATGCAGACACCTGTTTTCTGGGCAGAGGCCAGAGGGGAGAATGTTCTTCCTGATGGAAGCCAGGGAAGAGAGAGGGAGATGGGGCCCAAGAGATTATAGGGTTTTACCTCTGAGCAAAATGAAGAGCCATTGGCAGATTTGAGTAGCAATGTGTCATAATCGTTTGTACCTTTTGAAAGCATCCTTCCAACAGCTCTGTTGCGAATAGACTGGAGAGGGCGAGGTTGGAATCGGAGGCCCCTGCGGGGAGAGCCGATGGTGGCCAGAAGCAGAGCTGGAGGGACGGGAGAGGAGTGAGAGGTGGTCAGGTTTGGGACAAGGTCCTTAAGAGCCAGTGGGATTGTGCGTAGAGTGGGTATGGGTGAGAGAACAAGGTGGGATTGAAGGGTGCTGCTTAGGCTTCTGCCACTGAAAGGATGGATTTGCCACTTGTCAAAGTGGAGAGGGTAGGTTTTGGTGAGATAGAAACGAGAGTTTGATTTAAGATGTGTTAAGTCGGAGAGGGTTTTGGCATCTAGGTGGAGAGAGAGAGAGATCTAGAATTCAGGAATAGAGTCAGCTGCAGATGGTATAGAAAGCCGTGGTCTGGGATGTAATTGACTGGGGAGGCAGTAGAGCTGGAGAAGAGAAAAGTTTCCAGGATGGAGCCTGGGTCCTCCAGCATTTATAGGCTGGGGACATGAAGCAGAATAAGAAGAGGAGATGAAAGGAGCATGGCCAGTGGGGTAGGAAGACATGAAAAGTGGGTTCCGTGATGTGGAGAGAGTAGGGACAAGGTGGGGGTTCTTTGTGAAGTACAGCAAGCCCTGGGAACTGACCAAGGGGCATGACCTTCATATGAGCACCTCAGAGGAGTAAATGGGATCAAAACCAGATGGTTGTGGGTTCGAGGGCCTGGGAGAGCAACCGTCCAAACTTGGTGTCCCCGACTCCTTCAAGAATCTTACCTTTAAGGAAAAGCGGGAAAATTAGAGTAACTAAAAGTGAAGGTAGGGTCAAAGGAGGGATTCTTTTTTTTAAAGTGGAAGATAATACAGCATATTATATCCCAATGGAGGCGATGTAGGGAGGGATGAAAGATGAATGATGGGGAGAGAAGACAGGATTGTTGGAGTGATGGCTCTGAACAGGCAGGAACTTGTGGGATCCAGGGTCAAATGGAAGGATGAGCTATACCCAGGAGGACAGATAATTCATCCATAAAAACAGGGAGGCAGGCCAGAGAAGGAGGTTTGAATGGGCACAGACATACCCATTAGCTTGGTAGATGGGGCAGTAAGAATGTATGGAAGGGTGTTTTTGTTTTTTGTTTGTTTGGTTATTCTGTGTCTTCAGAAAAAGTAGAAGCAAGGGCGCTGGCAGAGGGGGATGTTGATGATCTGAAGACAGAGGTGATGGTGTTGAAGCATGCCCTCGGTGCACAGAATGACGGCATTAGGGAAACGTGGCTGGGTGGCGGAATGCACCACGCACCCAAGTGAGATGGGGGACCATTCATTTAAAGCCACTGGTCCTCATGATCGGATGTCTCCCTCCAGTCATGTTCAGATGTACAGGTTAAGGCTCGGAAGGGGAAGAAGGCAGTAGAGAGGGAGAAGAAAAGGAGTCGAGGTGATAGTCATGATGGGCTCTGGGCTCTAAGCTCCGTGAGAGGGGAAGTGAGAATGAGAGAAGAATGAGGGATGCGGGGAGGTCCTGGTGGGGTCGCAGGATTGTCGAGGTCCAGACAACTCCAAAGAATGAGCTGGGAGAGCGGGTGGCAGTCGTGACTGAGGCATTAGGCAGCACAGCTGGGATTGGGGGCTAGTGGGTGTGGTTAGAGGTAAAACCAGGTCTGGGCATAACCGTGAAGTGAGTGGCTGAGAAAAGACAGGGCGATGTGGTTGGAGGTCAGCAGGATAAGGGTATGAGAGGCCAGGGTTCCAGAAGGGCCACCCACTTGGGTCAGATCATAACGGAGAGTGATGTGGGGCTGTGTTGGGGGGGTTAAACCTAATCTTCAAGGAACGGAGGGCAGTCTTGTAGAAGTCTGTGGATGGCTAAAGCACAGAGGGCTACCCAGTGGTGAAATCTGAAGGCATGAGCTTTGCGTTGAGGCTGCTGGAAGGAGAGAGGGACGGCGGTTTGGGAACAGCTGTGAGGAACGGGAAGGACAGAACCCACCTGCAGGTCCTGTGGCCTGAGGTGTGTGAAGGAGAAGGTGGGTAACACTTGGGAGGCCTGGAAGGAGAGCTGTGTCCTCAGGGGGAAGCCAGGTTTTAGTTACAGCAAGAGGGTGAAGTAGGAGGAGGGTTCCTAGTGTTGGGCAGGGGGGTGGGGGGTGGGGGTGGGGAGAGGTGGAGCTGGACCAGGTGACGTCCAGAGCGGAAGAGTGATGAGGGGGTGCCGGAGAACCTTGGCTCCCGGTGGTGCCCGACTTCAACAGAGAGGCAGGCCATGGTGCTCTCCAAGGCTGACGAGCAGCACGGGGCCATGTTGGGTAGGCTTTGGCCAGTGGCACGTGGAGGGCTCCGGGCCATCATCTTCACTCTGCTTCTGGTGTTTTGTGGTCGGGAGGGATGAGGTTTCAGCTTGAACTCTGGGACCCTCCTTCCTGTCTGCTGCTGGCTGCGTTAGGGCCATGAAAGGGGCTTGGGAACCCACCCCTGAGCCCTGCAGATAAGATGCGAACAGCCTCAAAGAGAGGCCAGCCTCCCTTTTGGAAGTTGGTTTAAACTGAGATGGTTTAATTGAAAAGTAACAACGGGCTAGATGGGGAGGTAGGCTTGCAGACATGATACGTCTGGCCTGATGTTTAGTTACTGCCAGTTGTAAATGGGCCTCGAGATTCTGTTTCATTCTCTAAATAGATTCTAATTGTCCAAATAGATTCACGTTTTGTTTCATGATTTGAAGATAAAAGATCACTTCTCCCTAATGATAAACAAAAAGAATGTTTTCTCAACTGAAAAAAAGGTGAAACTGCTATTCATCATGTTTTGTCTTCAAACCTTTGATAGAAGAAACTTGGGTTCTTACCATTTATAGCAATTAAAAAAGGTAGAGTTTTGGGTTAAGTAAATATAGTTTATGAAAGCAATTTCAACACATATGTGACTTGAATGGAAAAAACACAAGAACCAGAGTCCACTCCATAGAAGGGCTGAAATATCTCTTCTAGGCTTTTCCTTCTTTTTCTAAAAGGACTTCAGAGGAGAGAATCACTACTTAATTTTAGAACAACAGAGGGAAGGGATTTGGAGAAGGTAATTTTTGAAATGGGACTTTTAGGGTGGGAAGCATTTAGGGTGGTGTCTGGGAATTAAACGGAGAGAATGGTGGGGAGTAGAATTTGAATAGGGAGCTGGAAATAGAAGATGTTTTATCAAGCCTTTTACAGACAAATTTTAGATTTACTTTTTTCGTAAAAGAAAAGTGATACGTGGAAGGTTTCCCAACAAAATGGTGGGTCTGTCTAACTCAGGTGAAACGTTCCTTTCCTGTCCAAAATGCATAGAATGCTGGATAAATTATTGTAAACGGTATTTTATAATCCCTAATCAAGGGAAAAGGAAGGAGAGTCGCAAGGAAGCACAAGTTAAAAGGAAAGTCACTGGCAGAAATGAAGAGAGAAGCCCAGGGCAGATCAATGGGTAGGAGCGGTGAGGGGCACACGTGGGCCTTGGGGCTGAGGGCTGCCGGTTTACAGTCCGCAGTGGGGGGTGGGGAGGCAGCATAGATGGGCTGGGCCCCCTGAAAGGGGGAGCTGGACTCTCCAAGGGCCACTCCTTTGTAGAAAACCTCTCCACCTACCAGTCCGGGGAAGCAGCAAGGAAGCTGCGCCCATGGGTGGGAGAAACCCAGAGTCACCCCAGGCTTGCACCACAAGCGTAAACATAAACGATAAAAGGTCATCTGGTGTGAGGAGACTCAGCCAAGGAAATGAACGTAAAAAACTGCTCTAGAAAGAATGAAACCCCTGCAGCCACAGCATAAACCCTTCGTACTGCTGCACGTGGGGGAGAGGGGGGTGGTTTCACAAGTCACAGCAGGAAACGTTTCTGCGGGGGAAATGAAGAGTGACACACCATGAGGGAGAGCCTGTCCACGCCTCCAACAGTCCATACTCACTCCCTGGATGACATCACACGGTGTTGCTAAATACTCCCTTTACATTGTTGATTTCTGCACTTGTATCTGCAGCCTGGACCTCTCCTCTTCATTCTAGATGGCCCCTTTCTTCTCTCCCAACTTTATCATCATCTGACCCTATGTATTTCACATATTTTATTTTTTAAGAACTTCTATTGTGATATAATTGACATGCAATAAACCGCATATATTTAAAGTGTACAATTTGATATTTTTTTCTTATTAGTGGTGTGTATATGGCAATCCCAATCTGTATTTCACGTATTTTATATCTTGTGTGTCTCTCTCCACTAGAATGAAAGCCCCAGAGAACTTTGTCTCTTCCGCTCACTGATTGTATTTCAAGTCCCAAGAGCAATAATACCTGGTGCATACTATAGTTTTATTGTGCTTTGAAGATACTGCCTCTTTTACACATTGAGGGTTTGTGGCAACCCTGTGTTGAGCAAGTCTATTGGTATTTTTCCAACAGCATTTGCACAGTTGAGTCTCTGTGTTACAGTTTGGTAATTCTTGCAATACTTCAAATATTTTATTATATCTGTTATGGTGATTGGTGATCAGTGAACTTTGATATTACCACTATGACTTGCTGAAGGCTTAGATGATGGTTAGCATTTTTTAGCAATACTTTAAAATTAAGGTGTATTAATTTCTAGACATAATGTTATTGCACACTTTAATAGTCTATGGTATA
This sequence comes from Hippopotamus amphibius kiboko, assembly GCF_030028045.1. Lineage (NCBI taxonomy): Eukaryota > Metazoa > Chordata > Mammalia > Artiodactyla > Hippopotamidae > Hippopotamus > Hippopotamus amphibius. The sequence continues at coordinate 5,138,910 of NC_080202.1, read as the reverse complement.
GTCTAAACATCACTTTTATATGCACTGGGAAACCAAAAAATTCATGTGACTCACTTTATTGCAGTATTCACTTTATTGTACCAGTTTGGAACCAAACCTACAATATCTCCAGGGTATGCCTGTGGGCACTCAAATATTTTTTGTAAAAGTAAATACTGTAAACGGAAGTAATATAATGTTTGTAAAAGAGGAACATCTAAAAGATCATAAAATAAGTTTTAAAAATTATTAAAAGCAAAAGGAGTGAGAAGCATGGAAAAAAAAGGCACTGTTAAAATCAGACTTGAAAAACAACTGAATATCACTTCCAGAAATGATAATCATGGAAACTAAAATAAAAATTAAAGAGATCATAAGGGATCAGTTAAGGTTAGAAGACCGATCTGAGGAAGCCACTCAGAACTGGGCACAGAGATATGATGAGAGTAAAATTATGAAAATGAAGTTAAAACCTGGAATGAGAAGGTCTGGCATGTACTGAATAGATGTTCCACAGGGAGAAAGTGGTGACAGTGGGGAAGAGGTGGTAATTAAAAAGACAATGGCAGAAAAATTTTCAGATTTGAAACAAAACATGAATGTTCAGACTAAAATAATGTAGAGTCCCAAGCAGGACTGAAAATTAATCTACACCTAGGCACATTGAGGTAAAAGTATAAAACATTGGGAAGGGAAACATGTTAAATATGGTGAGAGAATGAGAGAGTACTGACAAAAGAACAGCTGTGAGGCTGACAGCAGATTCTTCATAAGCCGTGTGGTTCGTCAGGACACAATGTCAGTGTGCCATCAGTCAGCTAATGGGGACAGCCCTTACCCTAGAGTTCTGTACCGACCCAGCTAAAGGTATCATTCAGTAATGGGGGGAGGGGAAAATAACATTTTCAAAAGAACCCTTGCTGAAATAACTACTAAAGTGTGTACATCAGTAAGAAAATTGAACACAGGATTGGAAAGGATTTGGAGGTACAGTGCTGTGAAACAGATTGAGCATTTTGGTAACTCTAAACATTGACTTACAAACAAGAGACTCATCTGGAGGAGAGGATTATAAACAGGGAGAATCAAATACGAAATAAGATGGCAGATGGGAGGAGGGAGATCAGAACTGAATGGTTCTAAGACATGGAGGTGAGAGATTTTGACTGGCTTGGGTTTTTGTCAGGTGTGCATTTTAAGTATCTAAAAGCATGAATTACAATGTATAATTTTCAAGCTGGTGAAGGGGAAAGGGGGAGTGCGGAAGACATAGTCCATTTAATAGATGTCAGGAGAGGAGAAAAATGGTCAAAAATTAAGAGGAGAAAAAAACTTATGACAGGAGAGTGCTAAACAAAGATAATTCGATTAGTGGTATTCTTACCAGACAAAATTAATTTGAAGGCAAATTGCTTTGGTGCAGATACAGAAGATTATACTGAGTGATAAGTGAAGAAATTCACAGGTAAGATATAGCAATGCTAGTTTAATGATCTAGACTCAAATATATAAGGATAATGGACAGAACTTCAAAGAAAAATTAACATTCACGATAAGAGATGTTAACATATCTGTATCAGAAACTAATGAAAGAGAAGACAAAATATTAGTAAGGGTATACCAGATATGAACAACACAATTAACCAAGATGACTTAATGCTTAAGTCATGATTAACAAAGATGACTTAATGTCAAAATACATATTCCTGGATACAACCTTGCCCTATTTTTTTTAAAGCACGTAGAACCTTTATATTTGCTATATAGGTAAACACCACATAATTGATATCCTACAGAATATTTTCCTTGACCACAATGCACTTTTTTAAAGTAAGAAATGAAAATCCCCTGTTCTTCAGAAACAAAATTAATATACTTAGAAGTGCTTAAAGATGAAATTGTATTGGAAATTGTGATTAGAATAATTAGAATCTCATAATAATCATTGTAATATGTGCCAAAATGTGTGAGGATCAGCTTTATATAATAGAAAAAAATCATGAAAGATTGGAAAATTAACAAATTAATCATTAGGAGGAAGGCCCCTGGCTTTGGCTTAGCCAAAAACATGATAGGAGAGTTCCCATTAGCTGACTGGGGCTATAGGAGAGCTTTTGGATCAAAACCCTGGAGTTGCAGAGGTAACGTTGAGAGGGTTATGGGAAAAGGGGGTGGGTGGCGAGTTGGAAAGAGTCCCAGTGATGCTGGATTACTCTTGTGTGGATACCTGGAAGGGGCTGGTCCCAGGGAGGTGGGCATGGCATCACTGTCCCTGGTGTGTGGTCTGGCAGAGAGCTGGGGAGTGGTCAATTTAAGTTATGGTCTTAAAACTTAATGAGATGGTGGGGGGGCTGGTGGGGAAGAGGCTGGGGGAGTGGGAGACTGCACTTGACCTCTTCTGCCATCCATGTCTTCTGTCAGTGTTTTCTGCTAATTTCTGGTCTACTGAGGGTGTCAGTTTTTTAGTATAATTATGAACTGTTTTCTTTCCTTCTGCTGATTGATTGCAGGCTTGGGGGCAGGAGGAAAAGGTTGCAGCCTGAGCCCAGTGTGCCATCTAGATCTGGAGACAGAGATCCCATTTTGGCTTTGTTTTCCACTGACGATGGGGTTCAAGTTCTCCTCTTTGCTCAGCTCAGATGACTCAGGCAGGATGTGCCTGTGCAGTTTTACAGGTGACAGTTTCCCCAAGTGCTCCCCAGACTCACTGTTTTATAAGTGCACTTGCTTCTCGCAGAATTTTGGTTGCGTCATAAGCCTTGGGCCGAGAGAGAAGAGTGGACTCTCGTTATCAGAGCTTTGTCCAAATAAACTGGGACCTCACTGTAGCTATCTTGGCTATAGAGCTAGGTGTATGGACAGTCTGCCTTGGAGGCTCTCCAAAGTGGGGGTAGTTACCGAAGTATTTAAAAAAAAAAAAAATCCCTCCTTGTAAGGAAATTTCACCTAGAAGGAAGGCCTCTGGCTTTGGCTTAGCCAATAGCATGATGGGATAGTTCAGGGTTTCAGAGCCAAATGTGATTCTCCTGCCCTCAACCAGAGGCCCAGCCTGGTTTTTATAGGCCAGGCATAAATCTGAGGAAGTGTTTATAAAATAGACCGGGTCTATCTGGAAAGCTTAAAAAATAACTTTTATAGGTTAATTCTTAGAAAATCAATTGGAGGCTATTTACAGAAGTTGCTTGTGCAGGGCATGGGGTCCTTCTCACCTTATCTGGCCCTTTCCGGTTCATTCAGCAAAGCAGGACTATTTATCTGGGGCTCCTGATGCTTTTCCAGGCAGGGAGGCCTGCTTCACGGTGCTGCTTCTGAAGGACAGGGGAACCTTTGTGAAATATTTATTAGTGGGTCTCAGACCTCAGTGCTGCTTTTCCTGCCCTGCCTTACCATTTCCAGGTTTTAAGTATTTCCGCCTGGTGTTCCAGCCTGCAGTGGAGGCAGGGATAGCTGGAGTGAACCAGGGCTCTGGTGCCAGTGGTGCCTCTAGCCTGCTGATTCCAGTAGGTGAGGAGGCTGACACCCAGAGAGGGCTCTCTCCTCTCGACAAATACCACTATGTACAAAGCACAATGCTGGGCCCTTGGTGGGTTGCAGAAACACAGGGGCCAGTGTTCTCGTCCTCAGGGGGCGTTTCTGATAAAGGAGATGACACAAGTGTACAAATAACTAATATGTGATAGAATAAAAGTCATAAATAACATGCATGGTGCGGGGATTTGGGTATTTAGAAGGAAATTAGCCCTTAGTTGGGGGAAGTGCAAACTGGAAATTGTTAGAAAGTACTTGGTGTTTATTCAAGGGCAATCTGGGTGAATGGGTAGGATTTTTGCTCAGTCTGGATGGTAGTTAAGAGGAAACCTACTGGAATGGGAAACTGGCATGAAAAGGAAACAGTGGGGAGTCGAGCTGAGTCAGAGAGGAAAGGACAGTAGGGAAAGCATAAGAAGTAAGATTGGAGGGGTGGGTGGGGGCCAGATGACATGCCCCTGAAGGCAGGAGTGGGCAGTGGGACATCGCTAGGGGCTGTGCTGGCCACCAAGGGCTTTTCCTGGGAGAGGAAGTGGTGAGATGGGAATAGCAAGAACAAGAGGGTGACCAGGAGTGCATCCTCTCCTGGAAGCAAGGGAGAAAAGATTCAAAGGGGGATCGTGGTTCCTTGTGACCAATGCTTCCAAGAGGCAAAGGTAATGACAGAAAACACTGGGGTGGGAGCCTGATTTGGGGGGGTTCAGCAGAGACTGGTTGATGCGCGTGTAGGGACAGCCTATGGAAAATTCTGATGGGTAGTTTGCTAGTAAAAAAAAATAAAGATATGGAGGTAGTCTGTATGTGGAATAGTCTGCAGGGAAAGAGGAAAGAATCAATTGTGAAGAAAGCTGGGATTTGGGGCTGTCTGGACCCTGGCCTGAGCATGGGAGCTAGAATTCTGAATGTGTTTTTGTCCATGTGATTGGTGGGGCAGACATTTCCTAAAACTGGAAAACCTGAAGGTGCTATTTCATCTTATGTCATCACTAACAACACGTTGGAGTTAGAAACCTTGACCTGATGGGACCGTTGTGCTGAGAGTTGCCCCCAGGCGATGGGGGCTCTTGGGTTGATGAGCAGATTGGGAGGCCAGGCATCAGGGTGGGCTCCCTGTTCTGAGCTCACGAACAGTCTGGGGACCCCGAGGTCGCACCTAAGGCTGTCAAGATCCCGCAGGGCTCTGCAGAACACAGCGAACAGCCGTTTGGATTATCTGCAGGTCAGATCAAAGGAGATTACATTGATGTGTTGCCCCCTTAGCTCGAGCATTTGGCAAACGTCTCATTCTTTTTAGAGATGATTTTAAGTTTTGTAGAATGAAGACTTTTTTCCCCCCAAGCATATTTCTCTCTGTTTTCAAAAGGTTGGGTCCTTGTGGGAAATTTAATCCACATGTTTATGATTCATTTCAACTCCACTCCTTTCAAATTTATCTTTGGAGCATGAGTTGGTACTTGAGAAGCCTTTTAAAGTTCAGGACTTTGAGAACCAGCTAGTTATTTTGCTAGCTGTGTCTTCAACACATATCAAAAATTTCCATAAGAGCAAAGCTCAGAGTTTGGAGACTTGTCTGAATGTAGCAAACTCCCGGCTCTCGGCAGTGTATCTGCAACAGCAAATCCATAGGCAAAAGATGGTGAACGTACACAGGAAGCGGCCTGACGGAGCGCTGGAGAAGGGGTATCTGTGTTTATAGGAGCGTCATCCGGGTTGCTTCAGATATTCTTGGAGACAGCAGTCCTGGGAAGCATCATGGCATGTGTGTCCTCCGTAGTAGGCCCTGCTTCTTTTTATAGCCTCTTAAAGCACAGATCCTTGAGCTGCTGCAACGTTCCAGATCACCTTTGGACTAGTTCTGCTCCCTCACTTTACAGATAAAATGGAAGCTTCGAAAGGTTCAGTTTCTTACTCAAGATTTCATTCACTTTAGTTTTAAAACATCTGCAAGTTTTCACCACGTCCACTTCATTCCCAGGAGAAGAATATTTGATGGGAGTCAGGGTCATACCATGGGGACTCGGGGTTGGGTCTGGGAGGGTGGTGGCGGCAGTTTTCAGAGGTTGAAGAAAGAGGCTGAACACTTATTTCCACAGGGAGTGCCCTCTTTGAGTTTCTGTCTCTTTAAGATTGTCCGTTTGGCATTGTTTGTCCTCTTGGGAAGAGGGACATGAAAAAGGACTCTGAAGGAATGGGCTTTTAAAGCCTTAAACCAGAAGCGTGTCCTGAGGGAAGGTGGAATACTCTGACGTGAAGCTGTGTTTTTCCAACCTTAGTTTACAAAGATAAGGGCAAGCTGACTGCCCTGTACACAGATGACTGCAGTGCTCAGACGGATACACACTTCCTGCTCAGGACACTGATGTTTATTAGATGAGTCCATGGGTGACTATTCTAAGTATGTTGGACCCAGTCAGCCGCTGCAGGGGAAATCTATTGACCTTGGATACAAACTTTGGTCCAGGACAACTACACTTGGTTATTTGGTTTAGTTGTAAAAAATGTGGGAAATAGATGCATATCAGCAAAGGTCTTGGTTTTTGTTCAGCAAGGAAACTTGTGAAATTTATGAAGGTTTTTTATCAGAGTGAGGTCAACAGAACATGTTCACACACATGCCATTTAAAACAGCATTTGTTTTATAAGTGATTATAAAAGTACTGTGTGTTTGGGGTGGAAAACTTGAAAAATGCCAAAAGTATAAAGAAGAAAAAATCACTTATAATTCCACTACTTAGAGATAACCAATGTTAACGTTAACGTTTGCGTGTTTCCTGTCTTTTTTGGGTAGGTTCATAGATTTTTTTTTTTTTTTTGGTACAAAATATACTGTTTTCGTATGTTGTACACTGTTTTGTTGTAAAGGTCAAAAGGAGCAAAAGGTGTTTCATAAGCACCTAAGACCAGTAGCTGTGGTTCTGTTGGATCTCCAGGGCTGGAGTGTTTGTAGGATCCGTTCTCCATGCGTGGCTCCCCTTTCTGTCTGCTTTTCTTCCCACAGCGAATCGCCAACCTCAGTTTTCCTCTAGCTTCTTCTCACACATCATTTGTTTCTTACGTCTTTGGCTCACACCGTGGCCCCTTCTACCTCACAGCCTCGCTGCCCACATACCGTTTGGGTGACATTTTCCAGCTCAAAGTATTGAGAGAGAGAAACTGATTTATTCAGCTCGTAACTCATCCCTGTTCAAGCACAGCTTGGCACCCGGGCTCTGCTGTAAATTGCTGGGCCTGTGGGTTAGTTACTTCTCTCCTCCAGTCTGTATGGCTGGGTGATGAGATTCAGGTAACATTTAATAATATGGAAGACAGTAAAAATCACCCTACATCCTGCTGCTCAGTCATAGACGCTGTTAGCGTTTTCATGATTTTTTTCTTTCACTCATTTTTATGTGATATGTGCGTAGACATGTGTGTCTGAGTATAAGTGAGTGTTTTAGAAATTGGGGCAGAGGCTGTTGGTCCTTGCAGGGAGGGCACAAATGCAGCCAGGCTCTGGGAGGAGGTTGGGGATTGTGGGATTTGATCACATCCCAATTTTTAGCCAAACATTATATTCTGAACATTTTCTTAATATGTTTAACTTTTTCTAAAATCCTGTTTGCAGTCACGTACAATAGTTCACTTTATGGGCATACCAGGAGTTTATTTCACAATTCTGGTACTACTTGGCACTTTTGAGGGTCTCTAGTGTGAAGAGGGACTCTGGTCCTCTGTTTCCTCACAGTGGAGGGGGTGTTTAGTTGCTAGGCACCCCCAAAATGCCAAATATTCATCGTTGGCTGTTCCGGTAAATAGTTTCATGAAGAAGAGGTCACTTGCATTTGTCTCTTTTTTGAAAAATTTATTTCCTTAGACCCTATGGAATTTATTTTGGTATATGGCATAAGGAAGGAATTTAACCTTAAAAATCTTTTTTTCCTAAAATTTTCATATATTGTCCCAGCATCATTTGTTTGCTATCCATTCTTTCTCAACTGACTTGGAATTTCATGTAATTTATTTCCTTGATTCTCAGATGCAGTTGACTGTAAGATTCAACCTCTGATTTAGAAACCATAGCCATTTAAAATTCTTGTCACATCTCGATATCGGAAATATTACAATCAAGAAATGTGGTACCAATCTGTCCTACTTCCTTAGCTATTTCTGGGCTTTCTGTCCTTTTGGACTGACCCATTTTGCAGTACATTATTTTAATAGTGATGAATTAAAATTTCTTTTGGCATCTGGGACTTTATTATTTTTTAATCTAGTTTTGTCCATTTGTTTCTCTGTGATCTTCAAAATGAGTTACCCCCACCTTATTACTTCTCAAAGACTTGCATTGTTTGCAGTTAAAATTGCGGTAAAGTTGAAAGAGCTTACATATTTACAACATCAAATATGTTGATGACACTTCCCCCCTGGCTTTCTGTAGTTTTCCATATATGTGCTAACTGAATGTTGAATATGTTGTAAATGTTGTCTGACTTTTAACAGAAATGCTTCTGATGTTTATCCCTTCCATATGACGTTGTCTGTGGGTCTGAGGCAGGTGATTTTTATCATGTGAAGGAAGTATACTGGAGTTTTAATCAGGATTAAATGTTGAAAAATTGTTTAATACTCATCGGGATCTATCAGGAGCATACTACGGTTTCTCTATTTTTAGCTTGATAAGTGGATTTTTAAGCGTTTAGCCATGCTTTAATTTCTATATCAGTTCACCTCTGCCTTTGTGTATTGTGTTTGTCCGTGTTTAACATCCTGCATCTTTATTCCTTTTTTTTTTAAATTTTTAAAATTTTTATTTTTGGCTGTGTTGGGTCTTCATTGCTGTGCGCAGGCTTTTCTCTAGTTGTGGCGAGTGAGGGCTCCTCTTCTTTGTGGTGCATGGACTTAGTTGCTCTGTGGCATGTGGGATGTGCGATGTGGGATCTTCCCAGACCAGGGCTCAAACCTCTGTCCCCTGCGTTGGCAGGTGGATTCTTAATCACTGCACCACTAGGGCAGTCCTTGCATCTTTATTCTTTAGGGAGGTTTAGTTGATAGTTTTCTCAGTTTTTCATTTTCTTTTTTCCTTTAAAAAAAAAAAAAGAAATCTCCAATGTAGAGGTTTACTCAGACTCTTTAATTTACAGTACATTTTTGTCATTGGTCTGTGCCAAACACCACCATGTATTCGCTCTTTTGCTTACCTATTCCCGTCTAGTTCCATACCCCACTGTCATCCTCTCCTCCCCCTCCCCCCACCCCAACTATTTTAACATTTTAAATGTGCATCTATTTATGTGACTGGCCCCTTTAGCAGCGTGTTTATGTGACTGGCCCCTTTAGCAGCGTGTCTTATGGTCATATGGTGTGTATTGCTGTTATTTCACAGATCCCATGCTGTTTTTACTTCTTAGACGAAGCCCTGTGTATTTCGGCCACACCCTTGTTGCTGTTTCTGCTGCACAGTACTCTGTGGGTGTGTCCACATACGTGATTTCTTTAACTTTTCAGATGTGGTATCATGGTTATGCCAGCTCCATTAAGAAAAATTGGACGCATGCTGTGTTTTATATTTTAATATTTTGGCAAAGTGTAACCTGTTTCGAATACTTGTTCCTCGAAAGTTTGAAAAACTTCATCCATAAAACCTGCTTGCACCTGGTGTCATTTGGGGAATAGTTGTAACACACATGCACCCACCCAGCCACCCCTCTCTTCCATTACTATTAGTCTAAGTTTTTGGCCTCTTATTGGGAAATTTTTAATACTGAAATTTTTTTTGAGAAAATTATTTTTCAAATCTAGTAGTGTATAATTCTTATAAATTATAAACAGTCTTTCATAATTGTGGTTATATTGCTTTTTGTACTCGTGATGCTTCATATTTATGTTTTTGCTCTTGCTTTTTGAAACTTCTTATTTTTTGCATAGAATTAATGTCTATTTAATAAGGGGGCTTTAATTATTCTTTTTGTGCTTTAACCTTGTCCAGAACTTGTTCTGTTCCATTATTTTTTTACAAAAAGAAACAAGGTTCTTTATCTATTTAAATGCTTTTTAGTTTTCTAAATAAATTAAAAAAAATTATATTTGTCTATTTCTTTTACCTGTGTTTTAAAGATTGATTTTCTTGGCCTCTTTCAGGTTAATGAATCAGATACTTGGTTCACAGAGTCAGTCTTGTCTCATAATAATGCCATTAATTTTCCCCAGTGTGTCTTTGGCCACAGCCCTGACATTGTATACGTTCTGTTCTTATTGTCATCATTTAAAAAATACTCTGTACTTGTAGTTTTGGTTTCTTCTTTGTCTTGAGTTATTTAAGAGAGTCTCACATTTCTAGTGTTTTTTTAAAAAAAAATTCTTCTGTTATGAATTTCTGGGTTTATTACATTGTGGTTAGAGAATGTGAGAATGAGGTCTGCGTTGTTTCTACTTTTTGAAAACCAGCAGGATTTTCTTTGTGACCTAATGTATGATCAATTTTTGCTAATGTTCCATGCCATTTGAAAAGAATATGTATCATCTGAATATTTCTGAGGTTTGTGTATATCTATTAAATCAAACATATGAATGTAGCATATTTTTATCCCCTTTTCCCTGCATATGTGTGTATTGTGTTTGGTCTGCTTGAACTGACGAAGTCTGAAGGCATATATTAATGGCTTCCCCTGTAGCTGTGGTTTTGTCGGTTTCTCCTTGGGTTTCCAGCCTTTTTTGCTCTATTTCATCAGTGGAATCGTGAATTCCAGCATTTCTCTAGCTGTGTTCTGTAGGTGATGCAAAGGACAGGTGTGTTACAAAACAAAGCATGGTTTAATTCTTATTAAGTCTGGTTTGATTGGTGTTACATTAGGGGAAATTGAGGCCATATTCCAACACTAAAGCTGGTTATCATTGCTATGTGAGTGTCCTTGTATTTTTTGCTTCTTCCTTTATTTAATCCTTCAGCATATGTCCACTCAGATTTCTCCCATTTATCTCCATTGAACACTGAATATATATTCATTGGAAACCATTTAAAATTATATGTCCCGCTCCCCGTGTGTGGATTCTTCTTTTCCACCCCAAAGAAATTGGGTTTTGCCATGTGACTTGCTTTGGCCAGTGAATGGGATCAGAAGTGACATGTGCCACATCGAAGCACTGTGCTTTATAGGTCACTGCTTAATGTGATATTGTTCTTTTCTCTGCTGTCAGAACAGCATGTGCAGGTAGGGGCACGTGTTCAACCCAGAGTCCCTGAATGGACTCAACAGGGAGCATCCCAGCCTGACTGTCAAGACATGTCATGTGAGTGGGAAACACACCTTTGTTGTTGCAGCTGCCGAGACTTTGGCTTTGTTTGTTACTGCAGCAGAACTTAGTGTGGCTGACTGCTGTGTACTGTGCGCATCAGGCCCTGTTTTATCCTTTGAGGGTCTGAAATCTAAAACAGACAAAGCTCCTTCTCTTGTGACTCCCCTTTTCAACTTCTTGGGGAGTTGAAAATGTCTGTAGGAAGTGCCGCTGACCACTGTTTGTGTGGGTCTCAGTAATATTTGATAGTTTTCTGCGAATAGAATCTGTACATTTCTTGTCGGGCTTTTCCAAAATATTTTGCCTTTTTTTTTGCTGTGGAGATAACCTTTTTCATGATGTTGTCTAAGCATGTGTGGCTGGTGTATGGGATACGTACAGATTTGTGTGTCATACATATTATCTGAGCACTTTATTGAGCTTTCACGTTCAAAGTAGTTTTTCACTTTATGTAGTTTTTGATTGAATTTTCTAGGTATATAATCATATTTCTAATAATTTTGCTTTTTTTTTTTTTTGCAGTGATTACAACTAGTTTCTAAATATTTTGTAGCTCATTTACTTGGCCAGATTTTCATAAAAATGTTAAGTAATAATGATGGCAAATGTTTTTCCCTTTTTTTTTTTTTTTTGATTCTAATAGGAAAGTGTCCAGCATTTGACTCTTCAGATAGGACTTATTTGTTTAAGACAAATGATCTTTGCCTTGTTGAAAAGATCATTTTCTGTTTCTCCTTTTCTTTGGGTTTTTATTCTAAATGTGTTGCATTTTCATAAGTGCCTTTGTAGTGTCTACTGAGATGACTGCATGTCTATCAGTGAGGTTCTTTGTGAATTGGTTTCCTAATATTAAAATACTTTAGCATTCTCTGACAACCCTAATTGGTTATGATGGATGATCTTTTAATACACACTTTCATTCCACTGGCTGCTGTTTTATTTAGCATTTTGGAACTTGTATTCATAATTGGTTTGGTTGATAGTTCTTTTTTGTGGCTGCTATCTTTGTGAGGTTTTTGTATCAGGATGATTCTTACTTGTAGAGACGTTTAAAATTTTATTTTATTTTTTTACTATTCAGGAACAGTTTATATTGCATGGGGATTATCTGTTCCTTGAAAGTTTGAACTGACTTGGTAATAAAACTGTCTGGGTGAGCTTTTCTTTAGGAGGTAATGCTTTAGTAACTTCCTCAATTTCTTTGATGGGCTTAGCTTTCAGAACAGGTTTTGTACTTCTTGAGTCAGCTCTGCAGTGACCCCTTCAGAAGAGGACTTGGTTCATATCTGAGCCCATTACTTGACAGAGAAGCCATAACCTGATCAGACTAGGTCTCTAGCTGAATTCTGCCTCCAGAGTCGTATTTACTCAGAGTGAAAATTTCCTTCTAAGTACTGCCAACTTTAAAGATAAAGCAGCCAGTTTCTTTACCAGCAAAGTGAGTTTATTTGGGAATAGCCAGAGTAATTGCAAGCTATGGTGGACCACTGGCAAACCCAGAGAACAAAGGAAGGGAGGCTGCTTTTATAGAGAAAAGGGGGAGTTGAGAGGGGCTGTTCTAAATGAAAATTCATTGGAGGAAGGTAAGAGTTCAGGGTGGCGATGTCTTCTCATTGGCTGAGCTTCCGTGCTTTCCATTTGCTGAGCAAGAAAACCTTCCTTGCTTCCCTCCTGCTGGGGTAGTAAAGTAGAGGCACCTTCCTGGTGGAGATGCAAGGCACCTCTCTTCCTGTTTGGGGTAATTGATGACAAGTGGTAGGGTGAGAGCTTTGTAGACCTTCCTGACTGCAATTTTAGTTGAAAGTTTCTTAATTTTCCCAGTACTGGTAAAAGACAGAGGGCTGGGGCTTCACCCAGTGGTATATCTTTTTGTTTGTTCATTAGTCTTTTTAATGTGTGCTAGGATTTGATGGGAGACTTTTGCTTTCACTGTACCGTAGTCAGGAAATGAGGTTGGTTGGGGCAGACCTAATGTCCTCACAGCCTTTAATCATTGCAGCTGGCTGGTACTCACCAAAAAGACCCTGGAAACGGCAAGCGGTCAGATTGGCTGAGGTTGGTATGTTGTCAGCCATCCTCTTACTGGACGTGAATAGCACTGGGAAAGGAGTCCTCTGGCTGCCTCACAAAGGTACGCAGTGCAGAGCAGTCACTGTTGCCGCCGTAAGTACCTGAGTGTTTTTGTTTCCTGAGGCTGCCATGCAAAGTCCCACGAACTGGGTGGCTTGAATAGCAGGAACGTATCATCTCATAGCTCTGGAGGCTGTAAGTCTGAAATGAAGGTGTTGGCAGGGTTGGTCCTTCTGAGGGTTGCAGAGGGGAGAATGTTCCGTGCCTCAGTCCTAGCTTTTGGTTGACTTGCTGGCCATCTTTGGCTCATAGCTGCATCCCTTGACCTTCTCCTTGTGTCTCTTCGCGTTGTCTTCCTTCTGTGCACGTCTGCCTCCACGTCCAAATTTCTGTCTTAAATAAGGCCACTTGTCATATTGCAATGGGGGCCCTCCTAATGACCTCAATTTAATGTGGTTACCTCTATGAAGGCTCTGTGTCCAAGTGAGGCCACATTCTCAGCCCTCACTGGGGGTGAGGACTCCAACTTGTCCTTTTGGAAAAACACAGTTCAACCCTAAACACTGAGTAAGGCTGCCCATAGAAGCAGAGTCAAGAGGGCTCCCCTCCTGCCACGGGGACTGATGGCATCTGGGTCTCGCAGCAAACACGAGTGGGTGGGCCACCAGCTGCTGTCTTAATCTCCGTCAACCATCTTAGGAGGTAGTTTTTTCAAATTCTATTGACAGACTGTTCCAGTCTTCCCAATATTAAGTTTTGGGAGAATTTGGGGCTTTTGTATTTTTTTTTTTTCTCTTCAACGGTATTTTTCTGGAAAGAGGAGAGGGGTTACATCAGGCCCTGCTAGGTTAGAAGCCAGAAGTTGTAAACCTGATGTTCTGTGTCCAAGTTCCATTTTTCTGCCTTGTCCTTCTTCCTTGTCTGAGGATGAGCCAGTGGTCACAGCAGACCACATCTCTGATAGCGCATCTGTCTCGGGATGCTGGAAGAGGCAGGGAGCAGCCCAGGAAGAGCATCCGTCACACAGAGCATGAAGGCAGAGACTTTTGTGGCAGACCGTTGTGGGTTTCCAGAGCTTTTCTACACACTTGCAGTATCACACCGATGGGCCTTGTGTAGTCTCTCTGGGGTCCCTGGCTGTCTCTCCTGCTCACAACTCTATTATCTTCTGAAGTCTTGCAGCTTATGAAATAGCTCTTTTGGCCCAAGCTGTCCAATAATCATATTTGACTCTCACACTTGCCTCCCCTCTCGCTGGCTAAATAATGTGACATTTCAGATTTGGACTCTTCAAGTTCAGCTTACATTTTTGGTTTTGACTAATTGTATCAAGGTCTTCTGGGATGCTTGTCAGTTTCCAAAGTGCCCCAAAATGATCTCATCTTCTTCTCACAATAAGTGGCTTTTCTGCTTATTTTTCATGGCGATAACTCACAGAAGTTACTGGAGGCACAGGGGCGACTTGGCCAAAGCCACACAGATAGCGGGAGAGCCAGGACTGCCACTCAGGTCTGACTCTCACCCGGCTCCTTTCCATGAGGTCATCCTGCCTCCCGGCTACCTCGCCGTCCAGCCAGCTCTCATGCAAGACCTCAGAATACCGCCGCCCCCTCTCTGGAGCCTTCCCAGATTCAACCAAGGGGAGTAACTGACAGCTTTCCATTCTACTGCCTGGTTGTATAGATCAGGGGCCTCGAAGACCTTGGCTCTGTGGCCTGCTTTTGCTGGCCTAAGAATGGTGTTTACATTTTTAAAGGGTTGTTAAAAAAAAAAAAAAAAAAAAAAGTACGTGACAGAGACCCACGTGCGGCTCACACAGCCTCAACTCTTTACTATCTGACCCTTTACAGAAAAAGTCCGCAAGCCCCTAGTCTGGATGCCTGTCCCCCTTTATCCACTTTTAAATGTCACTCACCCTCCACCTGTTTTTGACACCCATGTTTGTCACCTATTTAATTTTTTTTTTTAACAAGAATCTGGGGTGGTTGCTTTTGACTGTTCACAGCTCCTGCTTACTATTACCTGGTATGTTCCTTTCTCTCTCAGGCACTGAGGAATAGGCACCATGTGTTATTAACTGTCCCTTATATAATTTATTTGGGAAGAGAGGACCTTGGCATCAAATATATGTTCCTATTGTATGCCCAGTAATAGTATATACAGTCAGTACAGTACAGGGAGGAGGATTCTTCAGGACTAGACAGGAAGCCCCAGGAAGCCAGGAAACGTGTCTGTCTTGTCGGCTCCTGTCCTCAGCATTTAGCACAGGTGCTTGAACCGGATTTGTGGGCCAACACATTAGGAAGATTTAGGGTAGGAAATGGGACTTTTGCTGAGGTTTGAAGAAGGGGTAAGAATGGAATAAATAGGAGTAGAGATGGTGCTTGGAGCAGGTAGACTGAGGTGAGAGGACAACCCAGTCTCTCTCTTCATAGCATTCACTGTCACTGAAACAACCATCGATATACTTGATTTTTACTTTGTTTTATTGAAATGTGGTTGATTTCCAATGTCATGTTAGCTGCAGGTATAAACACAGTGATTCAGTTATACATATGTCTTTTTGGTGTACTTAATTTTTTAATAGACTTTAATTTTAGAGAAGTTTTAGGTTCTCAGCAAAACGGAAACGGAGCCGAGTAGAGCTTTCCCACATCATCCCTGCCCCCACATGTGCACCACCCCCCACCGCAGAGGTACATTTGTTACAAGTGATGGACCTGCACTCACACAGCATCGTGCAGAGTCCATAGTTTACGTTAGGGCTCACTCCTCTGGTGTCGCACATTCTGTGCATTTGGACAAATGCATAAGGACGTATCACCATTACGGCATCATACAAGGTGCATTTAATTTTTTTTTGATTGAAGTATTATCAGTTTACAGTGTAGTGTTAGTTTCAGATGCACAGCAAGGTGATTCAGTTATACATACATATTCTTTTTCAGATTCTTTTCCATTGCAGGTCATTACAAGATGTTGAATATAGTTTCCTGTGCTGTTACAGTAGGCCCTTGTTTATTTTGTAAGTACTATTGCGTATCTGTTAATCCCAAATTCCTAATTTACACCCCCCTTCCCTTTGGTAACTAAGTTTGTTTTCTGTGTCTGAGTCTATTTCTGTTTTGTAAATAAGTTCATTTGTATCATTTTTTTAGATTCTGCATATAAGTGATATGTGATATTTGTCTTTCTCTTTCTGACTTCACTTAGTATGATCATCTCAAGGTCCATTAATATTGCTGCAGAGGACATTATTTCATTCTTTTTTTTAAAGGCTGAGTAATATTCCATCATATATATGTAGCATGTCTTCTTTATCCATTCCTCTGTCTGTGGACGGTTAGGTTGCTTCCATGTCTTGGCTGTTGTAAATAGTGCTGCTGTGAACACTGGGGTGCATGTATCTTTTCTTTTTTCTTTTTTTTCTTTAAGAACTTTTATTGAGATACAGTTGACATACAATAAACTGCATATATTTAAAGTGTACAATTTGATATTTTTTTTCTTATTAGTAATGTAAATATGGCAATCCCAATCTCCCAATTCATCCCTTCCCCCCCCCCCCCGCTTTCAAATTACTTTTTGTCTTTCCTGGATATGAGCCCAGGAGTGGGGTTGCTGGATCATATGGTGGCTCTTAAGTTTTGATCCAGCAAGAAATGGAAGCCTCTACATTCGGGGACTTTGACATGTTCCCTGGGCATCCCCACTGTGTGGCATCATTACTGCAACATAACAGGGACCGGGCCACTCTCTGTTGAAAGGAATGATGGTTTAGAAGACTGTGAAAGCAGGTTAGGGCCTCCGTGTAGAGAGGCTCTACTGCCAAGCTAAGGGCCTTGAAATTGATCCTGCCTATAGCCCAGGGGTCCGCAAACTGTGGCCCGCGGGCCCAATCCATGACTCGCCTGGACTGCCTTTACCTCCAGCTGCAGAGTTGAGTGGCTGCAACAGAAATGGTGTGCAGTCCCTTGGCCTACCAAGCCTAAAATATTTATTATCTTCTCCCCATAAAAATAAAGGTTGCGAACCTGTGCTGAACAGGATGGGGAAGTCTAATAATGCTGTCATGAAGGTGTTGCTGGCACCATCGGGCACAACAGTTCTACCCAGTGCCCACCCATCCCAGAGACCTCCCCAGCACCCCTGTGGTAGCCGAGGATGCTCGTGGCCACATTCCTTTCTCAGCAAACATCATGAGCCTTGGTCGTGTCTAAACAGCTCCTACGAATCCTGCGGGTTGGCTAACTGTATATAATTCGCGAAGAGAGAGCTCACAGATGACTTCCGCGGGGATTCCCCAGCCTCCTTTAACGCTCACAACTCTCTTATCTTCTGAAGGTTAACAGTTTATAAAATGGATGATTTGGCCAAAGTCGCATAACAGAGAATTACATTCGCCTCTCTGCGTTCCTCCCTCTTCTCTGGGCAGCTGAGGAGTTTGAATCTCCATGTTTAGCGCGCATTCTGCCTTTTTCCGAGTTGATCGATAAGTTATCATGCAGGCAGCCTCTCAGGATTTTCTGGTTGTTCACCAGGCACTCTTGAAACCCTGAGAATTTTCAGCCCGAAGGTGCAGTTCAGACAAGGCTCCAGAGAGTAGAGATGCCGGGACAAGTAGCTTAGACCCAGCGAAGCTGAGCTTTACACGCCTGATGTGTGATGTTCTGTATGACTCATCCTGCCCAGCTGTGCCTGACGCTGTAGAAATACTCCTTACTTACATTCTTCCTACTTTGTTTTCATTAGGTGGTCTTCTTTAGACCTCTGAATAACTTTGAGGACTTCTATATTGCACAGTTTTAATCTCTTTAAGTTTTCCTGTTCCAACATAACTTAAGGTGACGTCAGGGCCTTTGAACAATAAGGTCAGGATATTTGAAGTAAAAAGGTACAAGTGTGTGAATTACTCAGTAGGCCAAGTGCTTGAGCCGGGAGTCTCAATAGGGTGGCGTTTATATTATCTCATGAAGGTGTGGGAGATGCTGCCACACAAGCTGCTATATCTACTGAAATAAGAGAATTTTTCCTGTCCTGAGTGTCAGCTTATCTCACACCACCAAACATGGGCTTTCTTGCTCAAATTTCTAAAAGCTGAAAATTAACTTGCGTACGACTTTTTCTTGCACTTGAGGACTTTGATTTGAGTGGAGGCGGGTGGTGGGATGTCTCAGCCAGGTAGGAGCGGGGACTAGATGCCGCGGGAAGGAGGCTGGTCTTTCCTGTGTCCTCCTGGCTCCCCAGCCTTCTGATGCCGACTGAACCGGGGATGGGTCTGCACAGGGACTGAGGAATGTATTCCACCTGGCAGTACAGGGACTGGACACCGAGCCCTTTGAGGTTTAGGGGCAGAAAGACACTTGGCAGTTGGAAATGGGCCCAGATGAGACCAGATTTCAGGAAAAAACAGCCACGCCTCTGGTAAGGCAGAGGGGATCTAAGTAGAAGACTTAGCAGCAAAAGAATACTGCTGGGGCAGTATTTGGGGCAGAATCCATAACTGATGCCAGGAACGGTTCCCCTGTCATCCCAATACGGGAAAAGGGGATCAGTTACAAAGCAGGAAATTAAGTTGGTTTTTGTTGTTGTTGTTGCACATCCGTTGAGAACTGTGCGAACATACTGTGCATAGTCCTTGCCATGCTTTGAATTTTCACGTAACATACAGTCTCATTCTGTTTTTTGTTAAAGACAGAGAAGGAAGGTATGATACGGTGATTTATAATAAGAAATACATGTTTTCGGTTTTTGTCCCTGAAAGCTTGGAATTTCCAAAGTGATGAGAGCTACAAAGGTATCTTTTGTTATGTTAATGAGGCAGCTTTTGGATGCACCTGAGGATACGGGTTGGTGGCCAGAGGAGCCAACTCTGTGATCAGAGGGTTGGAACTTTTAGTCCCTCCCCTGGCCTTTGCGGAGGGGAAAGGGCAGGAGGTTGAATCCATCACCAGCGGCCAATGATTTAATCATTTGTGCCTGTGTCATGAAGCCTCCACAAAACCCCCAAAGGATGAAGGATCGGAGAACTTCTAGGTTGCTGGTTTGGGGAGACTGATACCTTTCCCTCTCCCATCTGGCTGTTCCTGAGTTAGATCCTTTTATAATAAACTGATAATCAAGGGAGTAAATTGGTTTCCCTAGTTCTGTGAGCCATAATAACAAGCTCATCGAACCCAAGGAAGGGGTCCTGGGAACCTCTGATTCAAGCCAGCAGGACATAAGCACAGGTGACATCCTGGCATTGCAGTTGGCATCTGCAGTGGGGTTGAGGGCAGTCTTGTGGGGCTGAGCCCTGAATCTGTGGAATCTGGGTAATCTCCAGGTAGATCGTATCAGGATTGGGTAGAATTAGGACACCCAGCTGGTATTGAAAAATTGCTTGGTGTGGGGAAAGAATTCTTTGTGTACACAGTGGAATTGGTGATCAGAATTATAGATGAGGGGCCGTAAATTAAGGACGTAACTTTATGTGCATGTTGTTTTTTCCATCTGGGAATTTGATGCCGAAAACTTGGTCTCTGTGTACTGGTGCTGAATCGAATCTCGAAGGCAGAGTTTTGGATGAAGTAGAAAAGAATAGCTTTATTGCTTTGCCAGGCCAAGAGGGACACAGTGGGCTCGTGCCCTTCAAAACTGTGTCCCAACCTGGGGGGATTTGATGAGTTTTATAGCAGTGGTTTGAAGGTGGGGTTACTGACAAGGATCAGGCTGTGTGCAGGGCCTGTAAGCCTTAAATCTGGCCTGAGGTGGTCTCCTATCTGATGAGCTTCTGTGGTTCTCGAGGTTATCAAACTGTTACCTTCTCTCTGGAGTGAAGAATGCTTCATCAAGTAGTTGGCATCTTCCATTTGTTGGGGGTTTTAGTTCTGCAGAAGAGCTCAAAGAAATTATGTGTATCCCTTGAGGCGGAACCAGGACCCTGCCCCAAGGATGTGCTGTTGTTTCTTGACCCCTCCTCCCTTATCTTGGCATCCCCTCCCTTACCTGATTAGCAACTGTTTGAACCTCCCCTTTGCAGCTCAGGGAGGGTCATGGAGGGGGAAGCCGATTCCCTGCAAACAAGAAACAGGAAACACAGAGAGGCTTCTGTGCCCAGGAGCCCCACAGGGTTCTGCTCAGTTTCAGAATGACTGAGAGAATGTGAGTGGACTGAATGTTCGTGTCACTCACAGATGAATCCTTGGGGGTGGGGCTGGGGGGGGGCACACTGTGGGGGGCCCTTGGACAAATGTGAGTGGGAGGAAGGATGGATTTCTGGAGTTCTGCTCCAAATCCAGGAGGGGCAGGTGGCTGCCGTGGGCGCTGGGGCACCTGCACACGCTGCCCTGTTGTCAGGGGGCTCTCTGTGTGTAAATGATGCTCCAGGTGACAGACAGGCCACGGAGGCCTCCTGGGTTCCTGCTTCGTGGTGGGCAGTCAAGGACTCACTTTCAGGGTGAGGTCGGCATCCCTGGGCAGCCCTCACAATATTTAGGGAGGATGATCACAGCAGAGGTGGAGCCAAACTGATGGAGAACTAGAGTGTTGAGATTGAGGCGAGTAAGTAAGATGAGCCCTCGGTTCTTCCTGCAAGTTTGGAGAAGTCCGGGATGTTTCATTCACACAAGGATTCCGAGTCGTCACGAAGGCACTTACTAGAAAGAGTGGAGTAGAAAATGGAAAGAAAAATACACAGTGAAGCCAACGACCGGCCGAGTCAAGGTTACTGCACTGCAGCCTTGGATGGAGGGAGATGCGTCAAAGTAAAGGTCAGACTGCAAACTGTACCTGGTGGGTGGGGGAGGGGATGGCACCCGTAGAAGGCAGTCTGAACTGGGCCCAGCGGATTCTGGACTGATGGGCTTTGACATGACAATATCAGGCATGGAATGCACTCTGTATAATTCTACAGAGTGAACGAAATAAGTCTTAAATGAAGTGTTTTCTTTTTCAAGCAGCCAGCATAGTCTGCATCTCTGTGAAGAAAGTGACATGTGTATAAAATAAAATCATACTGGCACGGCCCATTATCTGTGTGGCCTTCTCACTGGGTCTGTAACATGACGCAGGATGATGTCGTTCACGACGTGAAGATACAGAGTGAGGCAGAGTCTGGGTGTCCACAGCCTCATTCAGATGTGCAGCCTGCATTTCTTCATGCCTTGCAGCTGGTCTCATTTTACTTCAAGGCCCCCGCCCCCTTCTTCCTCTGTGTCTGGAAAAGAAGCCATTTTTTGCTTCTACTTTTTTGTATGGTCACCCCTCCCCCCCGCCACGTTTCTCCCCCCACCACTAGACTCCCACAGCAAGGTAATCTATATTAACAAGTTAATGTATATGTTTTATACTTTCTCTGTGCACATGTAATTCAACCAGATTATATATGTACAAATAAACAAATGTACCCCTATATTGGAGGGCATTGGACTTTTAAACATTGGGTTACTATTATACACACTTTCCTGCATCGTGATTTTTTTTTTCACTCATGTATGCCTTCTGGAACTCTAGAGTCAATGGAATTTCTCTAGTTTATTATTTTCAGCGGTTGTGTAATGTTCCATGGTGTAGAGGGACTATAGTGCATACAGTTAATATAGTATAGTATATAGTACACAGTATATAGTGTATACCTTCTATTAAGCTGTGTTGAAACCCTCCCCCCCCCCCACACGAATTAGTGATCAGAATACTCTTACGGTTATACTATGGTTGGGAAGTCAGTCACATGTGAAGGAATAGCTATTTGACAGTAGAGGCCAGTGAAGGACATGGCTGAGTGAGAGGACTCTAAGCAGGGTCCTTATTCTGCCTTTGCTTCTTGTTCATTCCAGGACAGTGAGGTGGTCAGCTCACCTCTCTAGACCTCCGTTTTCTCATCTGCAAAATGGCAAACTGGGCCTAGATCATAAATGAAATATTGGGGCGCCAGCAGGCCAAATCCCACCCTGCCCCCAGCCATCTTGTCTGGTCCTTATGTAAACATTTAACAACATGGAAAAACCAGTACGTTTTCCCCCAAAACATGGATTTTTAGATTCTCTCAGAAATCAGTAGCAAGATTTGTTAAAACTATGTCTACATGCCCATCCCACAAAGGTTGGCTCGCTGGGTGGTGGTTGCCCACCTCAGGCGGGAAACTCATCAGTTCGCCGCAGTTCCCACCATTCCCTAAAACCATGCTTCCAGCTGAGTTGTCAGTGGCCAGTTATCACTGAGCAAGCATGGTTGACGTTTCTGGTGGAAAAATACACTGCGTGCGTCTTTGTGAAAAGTGGGGATACAGAAGATGGATGGAGAGGACTGTGTGTTTCCAGAGAAATGGCAGAGATTGTATGGAGAGAGACCCAGTGAGGATGCTTCCAGGTGCTCCACCTGCACACAGAAGCTCTGTGGAAAATGACACCTGACGTCCAGTTGCTGGGGTCTGGCCCTCAGGCAGATGCAGAGCAGTAACCTGTCTGTCCCTGGCTCTCATGAGTCCATGTCACTGCCCCTTAGATACAGAGGGTCAAGCTGCACCCAGGAGAGCAAGCCCTGCTCTTTGGAGAGACTCCTTTGCTCCTGCAAAGACTGTCTGGGAAGACTTACGGTCTCTGATTCCTGTATGGCTTTTGGCACATCATTTTACTCAAAAGGAGAAAAGGAAACAGTGCAGTGCCTTCCAGCCCGAAACACAACGAGCTGGCAGTGGAAGAGGTGGTTAAGTCATTCCAGTAATATGCCAGGCTCAGAATAACAACATCTGTTCCTGTGGGGCAGTTAGCAGAGGATGAAAAACAAAAAAGAAACCTTAGATTTGAACGCAGCTAGAAGTACTGGCTGGTGACTTGTAACTCCTTTCAGGCAGTGTGCTGGTCATCCTGACAGCAGGTCTGCTGCTTGTTGCAGGCTGCACAGATCCTAGGGGCAATAGTGGGTGAGTTGGAGAAAAACGACCCCCGACCTACGTGATTTATAAAATCTGTGCACAGAAACACCTGCACTGCACTGAAAAGTGCCAGGGGCTCTCCTGGCAGGAGCATCAAACTCTGAGAGGCTCCTGCTTTCTGTAGGCGAGGTTCTAAATACCCCAGTAGACTAGCCACCTCTGCTCCAGCCATCAACACGGCAGAAGCTCTAAAGCTCTCCCTTTCCTGATGCCCTCAGTTCTTCCGAGACCCTGGAGGGAAGTCCTCAATGGGTGTGAATCATTAACTCCTAATTTCCTTCAAATCTTAGGGCAGAACTTCTTGCTTCCAAGAAATCTAGGCTTGCAGAAGGTTAGCAAGACTTTCACGGACTAGCCCCGCACCTACCCTCCTTCGCCTCGAAGCTCACACAGTGAGTTCCTGTTCCTTCAGTTTGCCCCTGAGGCGTATCAGCCCCCAGGCCTTGGCCCTCCTTTCCTCCCCGAGCCCTCACATCTGTTTCTTTCACAGGTGGCATTTCCTCCACCTGCATCACCCTCCCCTCACCTGTGAAACTCCTGTATCTTCTTCAAGGACCACTCAAGAGCCCTCTCCCCCATCCTGCCGCACTCTCAGAATCACTTAAGTGCCTTTCCTGTGTCCTTGGACGTGCTGGGTGCTTGCATCTGTCAGGGCACTTAATACGCTGCAGCGTAGACAGTAAATTCCTTCCGCGTCTCCCTGTGGTAAATGCTACTTAGCACTTAATTAAATAAATGCAGTCGTTTATTCGGCATTTATTGGTTTGTTTGGTTCCTGGTATTTGTCTTATGGGGCATTTAACAAAGAACCAGGCTTTATTTCCATGCTCCGTGGACAGGGGAGAAAAGCGTGTCCCCACAGTGTAGCAGGCGTCCTATAATGCAGCGGGCAGCACAGCTGCTGAAAATAAATGCATTTACCTGGTTGGTCACAAAGGTTCTCCAGTTTCTTCCGCATCGCTAATGTTTCCATTTCTTCAGTTTCCCGTAAAGTGAAGAAACTTTTAATTCCGAAAGCCTGAATTTTTGAACCGGTCCTGTAATTGTTTTCGCCTTTTCATACTTGGAATGCCTGGAGCAGGTTTCTCCACATTGTCTACTTTGGGTAGAAAAATTTATTTCTTCTGTAGACAGTTTGGTCAAGGGTCTAAATTCAGAGGACTCCGTTTAACATTCAAAATGCCTTTCCTTTCCCGAATAGTATGTGTTCTGGGGTTAAACAAGCCTAGATTTGAACAGCGGCTCTAATGCTAGGTAATTAAGTGGCTTTGAGTGAGTTACTTAATCTCTCTAAGCCTCAGTGTTCTCATTTGTAAAAATGGCGATAATCCTACAGAGTTCACAGGGTCGTGGCTGTAATTAAATAAGATAGAGGCGATCAGTAGTTTAATACTTAGCACGTGCGTAGCGCCCAGTACATGTTAGCGTTTCACTCAGTATTGTGGCCCCTCACTCCTCTGTTCAGTCTAAAACAACGGCTTTGTTATTAGTATTATGCAGTGCAATACTTGAGCATTCAACCCACTAGGGGTGGTTAATTAGCCTGTGAAGTATTCTAACCAGAATCAACACTAGGTTTGTCCAATTAACGTGAAGAACAGTTAGAAGTAATTTTAGATTGATGAAATCAGTGATGTTTAAGCTGTACGGTTAACAGGAAATAGTATAACTGTCTATCAACCTTGAATGAAGAAGGTAGAAGAAACCAGCCAGCCCTGAAGTCTGTACCAGAGCCCACCAGCCGCAGCCCTCCCCTTCCAAGGGGGGTGGTGTGTCCCACTGGCTTGACTGCCCACAGGACCCATGGACATCTTTCCATCCTCTTGCAAGGGAGCGTGTCCTGCGAGGCACCTGCGGCTGCCTCTCCTCAGCTCCAGACAGTTTGCGTTGCCATTTATGACTGCTTGCTAATGAACTTCTGGAATTTGGTCTAAGACGTGATGAAAACTGGTGTCAAGGTTCTAATACAGGCAGCAGGAAGATCATCTTGTCTGTCTCCGACCACCAGGCTTTATAACAAGGATCTGATATCACCCAGATACCACACTGGCTTAGGACGTTTTCTTTACCAGTCTCCTCTGTTCTTTGCCCACAGTTTGCTAATTGCTTTCTCAGCCAGTTCTTTAGTCACTCACCTTCCTTAAGTATCAGGTCAGAACTTAGCTTCCATACGAAGTTTTCTTTATGTGCCCTATAACTAGTAAAGTCTCACGCTGAAGGAAGGTACCCTAAATGCACTTAATTTATTTTCTGAAAGTATTATAGATGGCTTCCTGACTTTAAGATAAATAATATTTACATGTACTTCTTGATGAAAGTACCAAAATCCTTCATTGATTAAAAATACTTCCATCATAAAACAGAATTTCAATTTTTATAAATTTTATAGCTTTATAGCTCCCCCAATCTCAAGATCTGACCACTTTTTTTTTTTTTAGTACTAGATGGATGAATTGTAACTTCAGTGTACTTTTCTATCTCAAATAGGTAAATAAATATTATAGGATAATACAAATGTAACAAGTAACCATCGAAGTTAAAGTAGAGTTTCACAGGGCGGCTTTTTGTAAACAAACTACTGAATTTTACGATGACAAGACACAGAATAGCTATAAATGTGGCAAGAAAAGAACCTTCAAAGGAACTGGCTTAATGTTTAAATTCTTTGCAAGTTGAAGGTAAACGTCTTGCGAATATCTTCTAGGCGTGCTGTCATCTACGTAACAAGCTAAAAGATGGCTTGGTGCATCATATATTCAAAGCATTGTGCCAATAGCTCAATTTTTCTCAGTCTTCTGGTATTATCAACTTGGTGGCCTCTGGTATCAACTTTAACCTGTGCTCAGTTAAAGGATTTGCATTGCAAAATCTTTCTGTGTTTTACTGTCGCAAAGTGCATTTTTACAAAGCTGCTTCCTGTTGACCTTTCCTTCCTCCTTCCCACCGTATCAGGTAGTACCCACTTTTCGCAGCTGAAGCGGCTGAGGCTCAGGAAAGCTGGATGTCCTACCAGGTGGAACAGCGCCAATAGTGACTTGTACTCTAATTTTCCCCAGTACAAATGACACACTAGCCACAGCCTGCCAGGGACCAGAGGCCAAGCATGGACCTCCACCTTTCTCCCTGAACCGCATACTTCCCCATTCTACCTTGCCGAAGTAATGAAATGGAGGATTCACTGCTGGATGGAAGTTTTCACCAGGAGCTAGGATCTGCTGACCTCCTATCCCAGGGGAGAATATAAATGCCATAATGTACAGGAAAACATGCATGTTAAAAATATGAATGGATACAGTAACTCACCTGAAAGATCCAGGCATCTAGTCAAAGACTAGAAGTTAATTTCCAAACAAACGCTAACGAGCTAATACCATGATGGTGTTTTAAGACTCCAGGAGACAAGTTTTCCACAGCTCTTATTTTACGCCCTGCCCACTCTTCTCATTTCTACTGAAACCTCTCCATTTTGAGGCATTCTGTTCCTCCTCTCCTTATGTTTCTAACTTCTTTGCCTTTGATAGCTAGCAAGCAGGGCGTTTTGTTTTCCAAGCGTCTCGTATCTTCGATCGCCATCACAAACTCTTCCAGGGCTCTTAGTACCATGTTTTAAAATAGCCTCCAGGATTCCCGGGGGTTATTAACTTACAGGGTGACGGTTCACTTACCCTGCAACCCCCATGCCTACACAGTGTTTTTCAAGGTTCTGTTTTCAAACATTAAATAACTATGTGATGAGCATCTTTCCTATAGTATCCTATTCCATGGACAGGCTGGAGACATGCCTATCTTTGGGGGCAAGTGGGGAAAGGAGTGGGGTGGGTTAATTGAGCTTAAAATGAGAAAATGAGTTGGCTGGGCTTTTTTTTTTTTATTGTGGTAAAAAAATATAATATTTGCTGTTTTAACTGTGGTTAAGGGTACAGTTCAGTGGTATTAAGTTCGTTGCCATGATTGTATAACCGTCACCACCATCCATCTCCAGAGCTGACTGTGTTTTGAAATGGCCTGGCCACTGGGATGGTTAGGTGACCAGAGCAGGGAAAGTGATGGTAGTTGGCAGCTCAGAGGCTGCCGTAACACAAGACCATAGGCTGGGTGCCTTAACCAACAGAACTGCATTTCTCATGCTTCTGGAGGCTGGGAAGTCCAAGGTCAAGGTGCTAGGACTTATAGGCAGCTGTCCTCACTGTGTACTCATGTGTCTTGGAGGGGGGCAGGGAGAGAGAGCAAGCGCTGATGTTTCTTTTTTTTAGGGCACTAATCCCATCACGAGGGCCCCATCCCCATGGCCTCGTCTAACCCTGATTACCTCCCCAGATCTACATATCCAAACACAATCACATTGGGGTTAGTGCCTCAACATACAGATCTGGGCGATACAAACTTACAGTCCATAATAGTGATTTATCTATGGTGACGGAAGGGCTCAGAAAGAGCTGGGACTGACAGTGTCCTAATTGACATTACTAAAAACAAAGTATCAGAAGTAGAAAAGGGGCTGCTCTGAGGGGAAGAAGTTAAACCAGTGGGTTTTGGAAATAGATGAGGACCCCAGGCAGCCCCCTGTCCACCTTGGTCATTCTGAGAGATGTAGAAAAATAGATGGCCCAGGGCCTTGAGATATCTGCTAGGTCTCCATGGTGACTGAAGTGGACACGTGATGGCCACCACTGCATTTCACTGCACAGATACTGAAAAGAAAGTAAATTGACTTGAGGAAGGAAGAACAGGGAATCAAAAATACGTGGCTAGGAGCTGAACTAGAATTCTGCAAGTGTGAATTTAAGAAACACAGGACACTTTTTTTAGATTTATTTTTTTAATTGGAGTAATTTTTATTGGAGTATAGTTGATTTACAGTGTTTCTCCTGTACAGAAAAGTGAATATGTATATACATATATCCACTCTTTCTTCGATTCTGTTCCCATGCAGGTCTCTACAGAGCACTGAGTGGAGTCCCTGTGCTATACAGCAGGTCCTTATGAGTGCTCCATTTTATACGTGGGTGTGCGTATATGTCAGTCCCAGTCTCCCAATTCATCCCTCCCCCATCCTTTCCCCCTTGGTAACCATAAGTTTGTTTTCTACATCTGTGACTCTATTTCTGTTTTGTAAACAGAGTGCTTTTTATACTTGTAGATTTGCATTCTTGTTTTATACTTTTAAAAATTTGCTATATTTAGTATAATAGTATACTCAGACAATTATTATTTGGGCATATTTCTGTTTATATTTTTGGTAGCAGTTTTTCATGCCTTATTTTATATTTGATACATGCACATGGCCCATAATTCCAAAAGTACAAAAGGATTTACAGCAAAATGTCTTCTCCTCACCCCGATTACCCAGATACACAGACAGCTACTATTTCTAGCTTCTTGTATGTCCTGCCCTGTGTGTATATGGATTTTTAAAATTACTTTATTGAAGTATAATTGATTTACAATGTTGAGTTAATTTCTGCTGTACAACAAAGTGATTGTTATACATATATACATTCTTTTTCAGATTCTTTTCCATTGCACTTTATCACAGGATACTGAGTATAGTTCCCTGTGCTACACAGTAGGACCTTGTTGTTTATCCATCCTGTGTATACTAGTTTGCACCTGCTAATCCCAGACTCCCAGTCCATCCCTCCCCCACCCCCTTGGCAACCACAAGTCTGTTCTCTACATCTGTGAGTCTGTTTCTGTTTCGTAGAGAAGTTCATTTGTGTCATATTTTTAGATTCCACATATAAGTGATGTCATATGATACTTGTCTTTCTCTAACTTACTTCACTTAGTGTGATCATCTCTAGTTGCATCTGTGTTGCTGCAGATGGCATGATTTCATTCCTTTGTATGGCTGAGTACTGTTCCATTGTATATACATGTGCTACATCTTTGTGTGTTTTATTTTTTTTACACACAGCAGTATACTCTGCATATGCTTCTCCACCTTGCTTATTTCAGTGATACATTTTGAAACACCTTTTGATACATATAGCACAGCTTCATTTTCTGAAACATCTTTATGATATTGTAATGTATATATATGAACCAGAATTTGTTTTATTGGTTCTTTTTTCTTTGTTTATTGTCTGTCTTCACCCAGAATTACTCCGTCCCTGAACAGAGTTAAGGACTGTGTTGTTTCCCACTGTATCTTCAGCAGTTCCCACAGTGTGTGATACCCAGCAGGCTCTGAATACATTTTCTGTATATGGGATGGCAGCCGACTGCATCATTTCATAGCTGAGCAAGTTGAGTTGCTGAGACAAGGGGTCTGGGTAGTTGTCATTTTTTGGTCTGTTGCCATATTGCCCTCCATGGCGGTCATAAGGGTTTATTCCACCACCACCGAGGTGGGAGTGAACAGGTTTCCTCATGCCTGTGCCAGCTCCTCTGCCAACATCGATGCCTGCTGACACGGAAGGCAGCCAAAGTTTATTTGCTTCTCTGATGCAGTGGTTTTATATCTTTGTATTTTTATTATTGAGTGAAGATACACGTCTTACCAGCCCTCTGTGTGTGCCATTTACAGAAAAAAGGAACCATCCCTCTGATGTGTGAACAAGCTTCCCTCCCTCTTATGTGTTATGTCTTTTGAGTTTGTTGATAGTTTGCCATTCAGAACTTGATTTTTTCAGAATGTTTCCTTTTGATGTAGTCAAATTTATCAATCTTTTCATGCTTTGGGTAAGGGGTAGTCACAATGGAAAAGATCTTTCTCACTCCAAGATTATTAAAAAAATTTTTTTCTCATGTGTTCTTCTGTTTCTGGTTTTTTAACATGTAAATTATTGATCATCTAGAATTTTTGGTATGAGGAGTGAAGTAGGAATGCCTTTTCTTTCTCCTGTTGGCTATGAATATCATTTGATGAACAGATCATTTTCTTTTTCACTGATTCGCTGTGTTGTTTTTATCATTTACGAAACTCCCATATGTTTGGGGGTTTATCTATAGACTCCCCAAACTTTTCTGTTGACCTACCTGTCTATCAGTCATGAGGTTTGGGGAGGGTTTTCATTGCTGTTAACGTTTATGATCTGCACTTTTGGTTTTGATGACTATTAGACCACGCGTGTCCAGGTTTTAAGACTTATTCTCAAGTGAAAAAATGCTGCTGATTCCCAAACTGTGTTCGTTTTCTATGCTTCGTGATAAATGACCACAAACTTTTAGTGACTTAAAACAGCAGGTAATTATCATCTCAGTTTCTGTGGTTCAGGAGTCCAGACACACTAACCTTGGTCCCCAGGCTAGAGTCTCACACCTGTAATCAGATGTCAGCGGCTGAGATCTCACCTCTACAGACGCATGACAACATGTGCTTCTTCAAGGTCAACTAGAGAAGCTCTCTGACTTCAAGATGGTCCAGTTACTCTTTTAAGAAGTTTTCACCTTATTGAGTTGGACTCATCTAAGATAATTTCCTTTTTAATCAAATCCCAGTGGGACTTCAATTATATCTGCAAAATTCTTTCACACTTTTTCATATGATGTAACCTCATCAAACCTAAGCATGGGATTGGCGTCTCATCCCTTCCCTCTGCCATGTTTTGTTGGTTAGAAGTGGGATCTTCCCTGACCAGGGATCAAACATGCTTCCCCTGCAGTGGAAGGGCAGAGTCTTAACCACTGGACATCCAGGGAAGTCCAAACAGCCTTCCACTTAAAAGGGACAGGAATCAGTTGGTAATTCCCCAGCTTCCTTCTCCCTCAATGGGAAAATCCTGAGCTGCATTCTGAGGGTCCCAAGGGGAGCAGAGGTCTGGTAACTCCCTTCTCTATACTCTCAGACACACACGCTGTTAGTTCGGTTTTTCTTTCTGCCCCACTGCACTTTCCCCTTCTCACTTCTGTCTTGTCTGCCACATAAGTGACACGTATCCTTCGCTCAGCTTCTGCTTTTGGGAAAACCCTGAATAAAACACATGCGGTTTGGTAGTACAGTAGGCCCTCCACATCCTCAAGTTTTCCATCAGCAGGTTCAACCACTTCGGGATTGAGGATATTTAGGGGAAAAAAACTCCAGAAAATTACAGAAAGCAAAACTTGCATTTGCCTCATGCCAGCAACTATTTGCATTGTATTTACGTTATATAAGGTCTTGTAAATAATCTAGAGATGATTTAAAGTATGTGGGAGAATGTGCGTATGTTCTATGCAAATAGTACAGTCGTTTTATGTAAGGGGCTTGAGATCACTCAGATTTAATTTCAATTTGGGCTGTTGTCAGTTTTTGTGAGAATTTCTAAATTATCTAGTTTCTGTTTGCACATTATGGAATTGGATATATGTAAATTAGGTCTATCTTAGCTTTTTATTGCTATTGTCTTTTTATTCATGTCCTCAGCAATGTTAGATCCATTTAATATGTGCTGAACTGAGGCAGGTAAATTCAAACTTCCTTTTACTAGTGTGCTTTTCCTTTTATTGCCAGTAGTTCTGCTTTATGATTTTGATGCTCTAATTTGATATGTAGTTATTAATTACTGGGAGAGTTTCTTGGGGAGCTGTTTTTTTTTTAATAAACGTGGCCTTACTTGTCTTGTTTAATACTTTTTGTCCAGAATTCAAACTTTCTTGATTTAAAAATTATATTGTGTATGTTGCTTGATAGCATTTGCCCATCTTTTATTTTCAGCCATTCTTAATCACTGTGTTGCAGGTCTGACCCTTGTGTACAGTGGAGAATATAATTGAGTTTTGCTCTTTAATCTGAGAGTTTTTTTTCTTGATGTGGACTCTTTGTTTACATTTATTCATATGGTATTTGTTTTTAGTTATATCTCTATTTTTATTTTTTTCTCTCTCCTGTTTAATTGGATAGTTGGAGTCAAAATATTCCTTCAGAAACTATTTTAATACAAATCTGGATAACTTCCCCAAATTTCTATTGTATTTTAACTACAGGATAGATATCAGTTGAGGCTTTGTTGTGCTTAAGTTATGAAGAAGCGAACATACGTACGCACATTCATACACACTTACATGTAGCCAGTGTGGTTGGAGCAGATTTTAAAGATTTGTATTTACCTGATACATTTAATTTTTAACTTTCCTTTTCAGTTTTATAGAAAGAGGACCACAGCTCTCACAATTAAACTTTTTGCGAGTGAACAGTATTTGGAGATATAAAGGAGACCTTTCACAGGTTTCTCCATGGACCTAATGTAAGGGCTAGACAGCCAAAACAGTTTCTTGCATTAACTGAAGAATTGATTCAGGGATGTACTAAGATCTCAGACCGATTGCTGATCTGTGCCAAACAGTGGACATTATGGTTACAAAGTGAAAGGACAGGAGCCCGTTATATTATACTTGGTGTATTCTAGTTGATTGAGAGCCAAAGAGGTGTAAAATGGGAGAGGAATAGTGATGAGCTTCCATGACAGAGAGAGAGAAGCTCCCTGGGAGAGATTGCTTCTCTTTTAAAATATTTTCTTGCCTTCTAAAATTTTTTGCACATTTGTATGTGACTGTATGTGTTCCTTCTGATAATTTGAATTCATTTCTTTGTTTTTCTGGTGCTTGTTTTTAGAACTATAACTTTATATATTTAATTCATTATTTCTTTAGACAGAAGCTTTTGACTCCTGTTTATAACAGTGATCGTTATTTCCCCTTCATCCTGTTTTCCTTTCATTTCCTCTGGCACTCCATTGTAGCTGATTGTATTATTTTTCTTAGTTCTTCCAAAAGTTTCCTGCATAATTTAAATACATTTTTTACACCTTGTTGTTGTTTATCCGCTGTAGGAGGCAGAACACCACGCTCGCTGCTCTGTCCCAGTATTTGGCATCTGTTAAATAAATGCTTGCTGGTAACTTGTATTTTTTCTCAGCTAAAGTTCATGCTTATGACCTTGCCCAGTTCTTTCTATTGATTATAGTAAAATATTTTTTCCACCTATTTTATTTGTTAAAATTATTTTCCTAGTTATCGCTGGTTTTTCGTACGTTGTGATTTACAGAAGCTTAAATAGTCTCTAGGGCTGTCATGGTTGTTACCATCCCTCAGACTTGCTGTTCATTTTGTGTCCGGTCTTCCCCCACTTGAGATCAGGTGAATACCGGTATTTTTTTCTGGTTGTTTTAAGGTTTGTATATGACTCTACCTTTTCTGGAATTTATTTAGGGTGTTCTTTGTTGTCAGACTCTACATTTTCTATTATGTTTTACTATTTGAAAAACTCTTCCTTGGTGGTAGGTAGCTCTGATGGGAATGTGGATTGATAGATCCTTGATTTTCTTCATTTTATATAAAACATCTGTGACTAAACAATTCAATTTCTGCACTAACAGAAACAAAGAATCACCAGGTTAGGACAAAAACATAGAACAGATTAAAAAAGTCTTTAAACTAGATTCATCTAGTGAAATTTGGAAATTTCCTGCTGAAATTTTAAAACACAGGTTATACGTTGGAAATATGTGCAAAAATGATTTTCAGCAATTGCTGTGAGAGGAGACAGAATGAAAATAAGAGTCCAAATTCAGTCCAACAACCCTCACATCTGGTTTTAAGCTAATTAAATATTTTTCTTGACAACTGAACTAAAACTAAGGAGCTAATTAATGATTGTCCTCATAGAGCATCCCACCGTGGCTTTAATCAGCTTTTGGTTTTACTTAGCAATGAAATGGACTCAAAACAAGTGACTCTTTTAACCAAATGTTATAACCAAATGAGGATTGTTTCATTTAGTGCTGTCACTCATGGTCACAAAATTACCATCGTGTAAAACATCTCTCACAGTTGTCTTGTAAAATTGTCTTCAGGGCTGACAAGGCATGCCTTTTGCTGTTCTCAGTGTACTTTGAGGGGTGGAAGCTTCGGCGACAGTCTAAAGAAGCTTGCATTACAGTTTGCGGCGTCTGCTGGATTAATGTAAAAAATGAGACTGTGCTGTTGTATCACTTACGATATTATATTTAGCTTCAAGCAATGTTAAAAGCCAGTATGGTGGCTGAAACCAATGAATTTTTGTTCCTGAAGTCCAAGGCTGCTGGCCTGGGTTTCAGTTGCTCCGTGATGCCAGGGCTGGTCTCTCACTCCTGACTGCTGCCCAGGGTCTCAAGGTGGCTGGTGTGTCTTTAGGCCCCACTTCCATTTGCAAGGCTGGAAGAAAGGGAAAGGGCAAAGAGCTATGCCCTGGTCTTCCTTATTGATCAGGAAAACCAGTCACGGCTCCAGTGTCATGGGTCGGAACCTGTCTGCACTGCCATCCTGTTGGCAGAGCCCTGGGAAAGCAGGGGATGGGCGTGTCATGATGGGCTCAGACCATGATGACCCGTAGCCTGGGTAGGAGCACATCAGCTTCCCAGACAAAACAGAGGATGACAGGGACAAAAGGCTCATGGGGCAGGCCACCAGCTGTGTCTGCCACACACGTGAATGGTAGTGGGCTGTCTATGAGGACAGTTGCAAGAAAGAATTGCGGAGTAAATAGTTGGCAGCCTCTTCAGGGTATTTGAAGAATGCCGTGATTTGTCATATATGCTCTGGCACTTTGTTAAAGAAATAATAGCAATGCCTTTATTCACTTTCCAGTTGTTAGTATTTTGATCGATCTAGTCTTTCCTTAAGATGACGATATTTTTCATGCCACCGTGGATGGAGAATTTGTGTATTTTGTGGGCACTGACATGCCTATGTAATGATTAAGTAGAAACCAGTCTAATTCCACATGTATTAAGTCTCTACAGGGTGCAGCTGACCTTGCTTGGTATCTTACACATTCATGAGTGACTGCTGACGTGGCGTGCTTGCTGGGATCACCATCCCAGCTCTAAAATGTGCCCGGATGCTCTTAGCAAGAGAGTTTGGCTAAAGGGGTCTCTGGATTAACCATAAAACCTTGGCAGTTATAGAAACCTCAGAAATAGTCAGAAGCAAACTTTACTAGTGCTCTTGACCAAATAGGTGGAATCAGGCCTTGAAAGTGCAGTAGTCAGGACCCTTCGGCTTTATTGGAACAAGGTGATGTGCAGTGTTCCTGTCTTTGTGTTTGCACGGTGCTATGCTTCAGAGCACACAGAACCCAGGGAGTGAAACAGGGCAGTGAACAGACGTATCTGTTCCTATAGCCAAAAAGAATGAAATTCAAGGTTGGGCAGCATGAGCGTGTGTGGCAGAAGTTCCTGACCTGGGTTAATTGCTGAGAAAAGAAAGTAAATAGATGGTGGGCAGGGGAGCCTGAATTATTAGAGATGGATTCTGGGCAGCTGCTCTGGGTCCTCCCCTGGCAGCGAGTGAAAGGAGAACGACGGGAGCAGAGAGACCCTGTGCTAGAAACGTCCAGAAAATGGGTGACTGAGCCAGGGTTCTTCTCTTTTAAATGACAGCTAACCCAGCCCCAAGTGCTTTAGCGGAAAGCTAATGTGTTGACTCACGTAACTGACCAGGCCAGGGCTCAGCTGGGTGCAGAGGTGCCGGTGTTGTCAGTAGACTCAGAGACTCTTTGCTCTCCCTTGGTTCCGTTCTCCTTGCTGTATTGGTTCATTGTCCCCTGCATCGTCCTGTCATGGGCACAAGAGCGTTGTCTCCGGTCCCGTTACCACATTCTTTGAGCTTGATGTCTGGGAGGCAAAGAAGGAGCTTTCTCTCCCAACAGTGAAGCAAAAACTCAGAGCCTGGATCATTGAACTGAGTGGGGTCACGTGGTGTCTTCACATCCAATCCCAGGGGTCAGGAGGCATGACTCACTGGTTGGTTTACATCAGTCAGTGTCTACCTAGACCCCAGGACGCCCAGATAGCCCTCTCACTCCCTTCTTTGTGAATCATCTTGCTGTAATCCATGGCTATACACCGTGTACTGCATGGCGTGGAGAACAGCGGGTCTCAAAGTGTGGACCTGGAGCCACCAGCATCACCTGGGAACTTGTCAGAAAGAAAATCCTGGGGCCCCTCCGCACACTTCCTAAAGCAGAAAATCTAGAGACGGGACCCCGTCTGTACTTTGACAGACCCTCTGGAAGTTTTGGTGCGAATTAAAGTTTGAGAACCATTGGCTTAGAGAAACCGACTCCTTCTGAGAAAGAGGCCTGGTTGGAGGGAGAGTATATTTTCATAGCAATGAGGGCAGTTTAGCCAAAGGTCAAGTTAGATGAACTTCGAGAATCTATCAGATGCCAGGAAGAGAGAGAGGAGGAAAAGAACTCTAAGAGGGATTGCTGTGGGCTGTCTGAACGTGGCTATTTTGACCCTGAAAAAATGCACATGCATTTTTGTTCCCTTAGCACACACTCTGCCGTCCAGTAATAATGCATTGTAAACAGACCCTATTAAAACAAACAGTTCTCTCTAGATCTTTTTTTTTTCAATATTTTCTCTAAATAGTTATTTGGTAATACACATTTTTCTGTTTTGTGGAGTCCCTAAATAGCAGAGGTCTCATTCGAAGGAGCCAGCTCAGGCCTCCTAGTGCCAGAACGTTTGTGGAGTTTTCGTTTTACTAAATAAAGAACTGGAGCGAATGTCACCCCCGTGGTGGCACTGGGCCCCTTGGCCCAGTAGGAAAATGAGGAGCTCACAGCCCTGTCCTCAGTTGAGAGTGGGTCTTAGACTACATGGCACCGGAGGGAGGAGTCGCATCCCCTGGAAATTTCTGCTTCTTCCTCTGTAGCTCTTTATCTTCAGATCGCCCTCACCAATGCATTTGGACACAAAATCAGACCCTTGCTTTTAATATCAGCCGATGTTGCATTTGTGGATGTCACACACCCAGCAAAATCCTCTAAGGTAGAAAGTGTATGGATATAATGCTTACAGGGAAAGGTGAACATTGAGGAAATGGCTAGAGGGAACAGAAAGTGGCCATTGTCTGCTGTTGACCATGTTACTTGAAGTCAGAGTTAGTTTGGCAGCTTGGATGACTTGCTCTTCAAATTCACCCTGCAGTAGCTTTCACCAGCCCGGAATCCAGGGTTCCTGTCAGCCTCTCAACTTTCTGCCTCTTGGAAGAAGGACCACAGACTCCCTTATTGCCCGATGGCTTTTGCATTCCAGGCTTCATAGATATATGGTTTTGGAAATGGAAGGAACTTTGGCAGTTGGTCATTTATCTATTGATTTCCTTTAAGGCAAACTCTGTGTTCGAATGTCATGTGATTACTTAGGATTGCAGCCTTAGAGAGGGTGGCCCTCTCATGCGTGGTTTGGGGAAGGGTACCTAGGTTACCTACTGTGGCCTCAAAGTGCCTCTCAAAGGACATTCTCTGCTATTGGAACTGTCCTATCTCCCCCCAGCCCTGCCAGCCAGAAGCACTGTTCTGCAAGAGTTAGCTCAGGGCTTAGCACGTGGGCTCAGGAGACAGACTACAGGTGTTTGAGTCTCTGCCGGGCCACCTGCTGGCTGTGCTCTTTGGGTAGGTAACTTAATGTCTCTGGTCTCAGTTGTAAAATGAGGACCGTGATAACATGAGAGGATTGTGGTGTGTGTAAAAGGAATTAATAGCCATACATTGCTTAGGCTCAGGCGCGGTACATGGTTGAGCACTCAATGTAAGCATCTCTTGTTTGTCCCTGTGTACCGGTGCTTCTCGCCCTCTGCCTCACATTCTGAGTTAGAAGCCTGACTCATGCTCCCCTACTGGATGGAAAGGGTCATCTCCAGGACAGGGGCTCTAGCTGCTCATCCTTTAATATCATCCTCTAGTAGCTAAACCTCAGCATAGCCTGTTGGGCTTAATAGGAGCTCAAGAAATGTGTTTTGAGTTAAATTGAAGCTGCTTCACCCCCACCCTTAGCATAGTTGGCAAATTCCAGAAAAACAGGCCTCACTGCTCCTTTCTTTCACCTAAGAGTGAAGTTCTCCAACTTATTCTGCTGCGAGATCCCTGCCAGGATTTTGATTCTCTGAATTCCTCTGGGAGATTGTTCTTCTTCTCCACACCCCCCATGCCCTCTGCCCCCCAACGCTGCCCACCACTCACAGGTTCTCTCCCTTCTCCCGTCTTCCTGGGGTTTCCAGCCCAGGCTGCCGGTAGGAGTCCCACCCCACTGGAAAATAAAACACTGACCAGTCCCTCCCTGAGGTCATCCGATAACATGCTTTTCCCTGTGTTGTACCAGGGCCTATAACTTTGTAACCCAAAGGAGTGGCCAATGGTGGCATGTCAGGTCCTGGATGGAAGGACGGGGGTTGGGAGAAGAGCCTTTGAGTTCTTTGTGTCGTGCCATGTAGACAGTACATCACCCCCTTTTGTCTCTTCATGACCCTCTGACCCTGCCCATGCTGTGGAACTTATCCTCTCGTTAAGTAGCCAAAGAACCCCCAGGGGAATGCAGAAGGAACCTGACTGCTCTCCCCCTGACATCCACCAAGGTCTGTCAGTTACTTTGAGATTCTGGTCCAGGTCTCTGGTCCCTCTGCTCCGCTGTTCCTGGTGGGATGCCCAAGGGCCTGGCTAATTGAGCAGGAGAATAGAAATGAATTAAACACACATGCAGTGCACTGTGAAAAGACTCAAGGTGAACATTTGGACATCTGAGGTTACCATGTTCATTTCTAAATGTTGATTCCCTGTCTCCGTAGCTGGTCTGAGGAACCGTTGATAGGGCCCAAACAGTGGGAAGGTGCATTCGTTTCTCAGGCTACCATTACAAAGGCCACAAAATGGGTGCCCTAAAACAACAAAACTGGATCATCTCGCAATTCTGGAGGTCAGAAGCCTGAAATCAAGATGTCAACAGGATTGTGCTCTCTCAAAGGCTGTAGGGGAGGGTCTGTTCCATTCCTTTCTCTTAGCTTCTGGTGTTGCCAGTCATCCTTGGCATTTTTTGTGCCAATACCATACTGTGTTAATTATTGTTAGCTTTATAACACACATTGACGTCTGGCAGTGTAAGTCCTCCAGCTCTGTTCTTCTTGAAGATTGTCATGGCCTTTCACATTAGAACCACCTTGTCCATTTCCACACCTACACAAAAACTGCTGCTAGGGTACTGAATCTTTAGCTCAGTCTGGAGAGACTATGCATATTTAATATATAATATTGAGCCTTAAATCCATGAATATGGACTATCTCTCTATTTTACTATATAGCTGTCTTTAATTTCTTTCAGTAATGTTTTGCAATTTTCTGGGTAGCTCTTTACCTCTTTTATTTGGTTGAATGTTTAATTTTCTCATTTTTTATTGCTAATGAATAGAAATACAGTGTAATTTTGCGTACTGGACTAGTATCTAGTGACCTTGCTAAGTGCAGCTACTGATTCTAATGATATAGTTGCAGACTGGTATTTTCTCTACACGTAATCCTGCCAGTCGTTAACAATGACAGTATTTCTTCCCTTGCAATCTTTCTAATTTTATTTTGCTGTACTGGCTAGTATCTTTAGCACAAAGCTGAATAGAAATGGTGAGAGCAGACATCGTTCTTTTATTCTTGATGCAAGGGGAAAAGCTTTAAATTGTTTTTTTATTAAGTATTGTGTTCGATGTAGATTCTTCTGTAGATACCTTTGGCAGACTTAAGAAAATTACCACTATTCCCAGTTTACTATATTTTATCATGATTGGATATTGAGGCTTATTACATGCTTTTTTGGTATCTTTTCATATGATCAAATGCTTTTTGAAAATTCTGTTGATTGGATTTTGAAATGTTAAACCAGCTCTGTGTTCTTGGAGTGAGCCCAACTTTACCGTGATGTATTATTTTTATTTTGCTGAATTTGACTTGCTACCCTTTGTTTAGAACTTTTGCAGTTTTGCTTATGAGAGTTCTTGGCCTATAATTTCCTTACTTGTAATTTCCTTGCCAAGTTTTGGTAATGAGATTATATTGGCCTCATAAAATCAGTTGGGAAGTGTTCCTTTTCTTTTTCCTAGTCCCTGGAAGTTGGGTTTAAAATTGTTATTTCTTCCTTACGCATTCAGTGGATCTTGACAGTAAAGCTCTCTGAGATTGGAGTTTTTTGTTGTTGTGTTTTTTTTTGGAGAGGTTTTAAATTACAAATTCAGTTTCTTTAGAGATGTAAGATTTAGATTATGCCAATTTAGAAATTGTTTTTTTAGGAATGTGTCTTGTTGCCTGGAATTTCAAATGTATTTGCATAAAGTTGTTCAAATGTATACTTCTATTTCTTGATTATCTGTAGGATCTGTAGTAATACCTCCCTTGTGAGGTTCAATATTGAGAATTTGTACCTTCTCTCTTCTTAATCACTTGTATTTATTGTATTACATTTTTGTCAGTTGTTTGTCTTTTTGAAGGAACAACTTTTAACCTTGATTTTATTATATTTGCTTTCTATTTCATCAATTTTGCTCTTGTCATAATTTTTTTCTTTTTATTTTCTTGGGTTTAATATGCTTTTTATCCCTATGCTCTTGAGATGAATACTCACATCACTGGTTTTAGCCTTTTTCTCTCCTAATATGTGTATTTAAAGCTACAATTTCCCTGCAAGTACTACTTGAGTAGTAGCCTAAAGTTTTAATATGTCATGTTTTCACAATCAGCTATTAAATATATTTTATAATGTCCACTCTTTTAAATGATAGTTTTTTTTAAATTTATTCATTTATTTATTTATTTTATTGGCTGTGTTGGGTCTTTTTTAGCTGTGCGCGGGCTTTCTTTAGTTGTGAGTGGGGGCTACTCTTCATTGTGTTGCACGGGCTCCTCATTGCCGTGGCTTCTCTTGTTGAGGAGCATGGGCTCTAGGTGCGTGGGCTTCAGTAGTTGCAGCACATGGGCTCAATAGTTGTGGCTCACGGGCTCCAAAGGGCAGGCTTAATAGTTGTGGCGCATGGGCTCAGTTGCTCTGCGGCATGTGGGATCTTCCTGGAGCAGGGATGGAACCCGTGTCCCCTACATTGGCAGGCGGATTCTTAACCACTGCGCCACCTAGGAAGCCCCTATAATGTCCATTCTTATTTCTTCTTTGATCCATTAGTTATTAGTGTTGCCTAATTTCTAAAGATTTAAGGATATTTTGTATCTTGCAAATTGATTTCTGGTATAAATCCTCTGAACTCAGAGAAGGTATTCTGCCTGGCTTCAGATTTTTGGAATTTATTGAAACTTTATAAACTAGTATATAGTATGTGGATTAACTTTATAATGATCCATGTGAACTTGAAATATGTATTTTGTGGTATTTTTTAACCAATAAAGTCAAATTTGTTCACATTTTTTTTGTTTTACCCAACATTCTGTCTTTTTTATCAGTTACTGAAAGAAATGTATTTAAATGTCCCATTTGATTGTGGATTTGTTTTTTTTCTTTCCTGATTTCTGTGGTATATCAGCATTTTTAACTTTCTGTTTTTTCTCCTTTATCAGCTGTTAGTTATGTATTTTCTTACTCTTTAGTGTTTTCTTTCAGTGACAGAAGTGTGCTTCCTTGCCTCATATAAGTGTATAAAGAAATTGGCACTTCTATTTTCTTCAAAAGGTTCCTCTCCTTTTCTGTGTTACTTTTATGTATTTTAATTTACACATATTTTAGACTCCACTCCTGTTATTGTACTGCACGTGTTCATTTTGATTTACCCGCATGCATGCTTCTTTTGTTCATCTTCGTTTCTGCACTCTGGGCTTTCCTCTGTGATTATTTTCCTTTTTTTTCTGAACAACTTCCTTTAGCATTCCTTTAATACAGTTCTGTTGATGACAGATTATTTTAATATTCTTCACCTCACTTTTGTTTTTTGGTTAAACAGTACTTTGACAAGGTGGTCACTGGGTTGATAATTACTGTCTCTCAGCATTTAAAGGATGGTATTTGTTGGGAAAGGCAGCCTCCTGAATGCACTCTTTCAGCCCACATGTAGCCACGTAAGAATGGGCTTTGGGAGTGGAACACTTCCTTACCAGGCGATAGAACCCCACAGCATGTGTGGACTTACCACCTTGTGGGGGGATGTTTTCCCTGTTTCATGCTCAGTGGGTGCTCTTTTGGCTCTGCTTAAAGCATGTCTGTCACGTGGCACCTGGCCAACCCCACTGTTTATCTGTCCTCCCCAGGAAGGGGAAAGGGTTCCTTCCACTGTGGCTTGAGAGGTGTGTGTGGAGGCGTATTACCCCATGGCACCTGCTGGGGGGACCCGCTGGCTGTGGGGGATGGACACCCACCATGGAAGTCAATCTGGCTCTGTGTCTTCTTTGTGTGAGAGAAGTGCTGTTGCGTCCAGTGCTTGGCTGCTGTTTTCTCCTTGGAGACTCTGAGAAGCAGCAGCTGTGGGCAGCAGTGTGTGGAGTCTTCTCTTGGGATTGGCCTCTGGTGCGTGGTGCGCTGTTCCCTTGGGAACGATGACTGGGGTACTGACTGAACCACAGCAGGCTGCTCCACAGTTGTCCATTGTCTTCTGACTTCTGTCTTTTCTGTTGAAAAGTCATCCGTGAGTCTTATCGATCCTTAGAAGGAAAGGTTATCTCATCCCTCTGTTGTTGGTTTCTAAGCAGTGCTGCCGTGATAGGCCAAGGTATGCCTTTCTTTGTTGTAATTCTACTTGGCTGTGGTAGTCTTGAATCTGTGGCTTGAGAGCTCTCTTTAGTTTTAAATATTTTTCTTTTACTAACTTGCTCAATAAAATTTCAGCTCCATTTTCATGCTTCCTGGGATTTCAGCAGCACATTGTGCAGGTTTTACCATGACCCAAGTGTCTCTCAGACTCTTCTCTGCACTTTTATTCTTTTTTTGTTTCATTGTGCAAGCACAGCTGTGCCCTTTCTTCAGTGGTGTTGAACCTTTTGTTAAACGCACTTAATGGGTTATTAACTTCAGGTGTTGACTTTCTCATTTCACATTTGATTCTTTCTGACAGATTCTAGATTTCACATTTGATTCTTTCTGACAGATTTCAGTTTTCAACTGAAATTCTCCATCTTTCATGTATTTTACTGAACATAAT
Organism: Hippopotamus amphibius kiboko; assembly: GCF_030028045.1. Taxonomy (NCBI): domain Eukaryota; kingdom Metazoa; phylum Chordata; class Mammalia; order Artiodactyla; family Hippopotamidae; genus Hippopotamus; species Hippopotamus amphibius. Next base: position 5,096,285 of record NC_080202.1, on the reverse strand, counting down.
TAATGCTATTTTAGAAGTAATAGCTAGTAATTCCATTATCATATGTGAATCTGTTTCTGTTGTCTTTTTTCCTCTTCTTTCATCTTTTTTCCCTCTTGGTTTCCCTTTTGGTCCTATGTCCTTGTGTGATACTTTTTGACTGATTGCTGGACATTGTGTATGAAAAATTTTATAGGATCTCAGCCCCTTTCCTCTGCTAATTAGCTTCTTAGCTTTTCAGCCCAGTGATGCTTTGAAAGTAGTAAATGCCTTGAGTCCCTTCTCTCTCTGTGATACTGCCTCATTTCCTGATTCCTTTAAACAGATTGCTTATTTTTTTTTAAACCTAGCTATTCTAGTTGTTAGCAGTGGAAGATACAAGATAACTTGTCATAGCCAGAAGCATAAATATTTCTAAAAGTTTTCATCCTTGAGTTATCAAACCCTTTTGTTCTTTTTTAGGCTCCCAGAACCACTGGTGCAGTTAATGCATGTCTTTGTGCTAGAAGACTCTGGAGTCACATGTGGTAAACAAGAGCTCCCTCTCCTTTCTTTTCTTTTTTTTTTTTTTTTAATTTATTTATTTATTGGCTGTGTTGGATCTTCATTGCTGCACACGGGCTTTCTCTAGTTGCTGAGAGCGGGGGCTACTCTTCATTGTGGTGCATGGGCTCCTCATTGTAGTGGCTTCTCTTGTGGAGCACGGGCTCTAGGCATGTGGGCTTCAATAGTTGCGGCACGTGGGCTCAGTAGTTGTGGCTCATGGGCTCTAGAGCACAGGCTCAATAGTTGTGGCACACAGGTTTTGTTGCTCTGTGGCATGTGGAATTTTCCCAGAGCAGGGCTCGAACCCATGTCCCCTGCATTGGCAGGTGGATTCTTAACCACTGCACCACTAGGAAGTCCTCCCTATCCTTTCTTACGCAGTGCACTTGTCATCTTTCAGGGGGCCACAGAAGTAATTTAAAAAATACTCCTGCTGAAAGAGTCTCTCATCATTGAGTTCTGGAAGGGATATATTTTTGAATCTTCCACAACAGTAGAAGTGTTTACATATACCAAATTTCTCTGTAGTTTTTTTTTTTTTTTAACATTTTATATTAGAGATGTGGATCTTGTGGTTTCTATTAATGGAGATAAGTGGTGGCTTTTTTAGTATTCCATGAGGTGAGACATAACAGGTTGATGGAGAAAAATGTGTCACACAGATTTATGTAGAACTATGCGAATAGAGAATGTGTTTCTGAAACTGGGCCTTGGACTTTGTCATGTCCTGTTAGGTTTGATTTTTTTTTTTAATTGAAGTATAGTTGATTTACAATGTTGTGTTAATTTCTACTGTAGTGCTAAGTGATTCAGTTATACATTATATACATATATTCTTTTTCATATGCTTTTCCATTATAGGTTACTACAAGATATTGAGTATAGTTCCCTGTGCTATATGGTAGGCCCTTCTTGTTTATTTTATATATAGCAATGTGTATCTATTAATCCCAAACTCCTAATTTATCCCTCCTACCCCCTTTTCCCCTTTGGTAACCATAAGATTGTTTTCTATATCTGTGAGTCTATTTCTGTTTGTATCACTTTTTTAGATTCCATATGTAAGTGATAGCATGTTTGTGTTTCTCTGGCTGACTTCAATTAGTATGGTGATCTCTGAGTCCATCCATGTTGCTACAAATGACATTATTTCATTCTTTTTCATGGCTGAGTAACATTCCATTATACTTTATCCATTCATCTGTTGATGGACATTTAGGTCCATGTCTTGGCTATAGTGAATAGTGCCACTATGAACATTGGGTGCATGTATCTTTTTAAATTAGAATTTTGTCCGGATACATGCCCAGGAGTGGGATTGCAGGATCATGTGAAAACTCTATTTTTAGTTTCTTGAGGAACCTCCATACTATTCTCTGTAGTGGCTGCATCAATTTTTTTTTTAAGCTCTTTATTGGAATATAATTGCTTTACACTCTTGTACCAGCTTTTGAGGTGCACCAAAGTGAATCAGCTGTATGTATACATATATCCCCACATCCCCTCCCTCCCGCAACTCCCTCCTACCCTCCCTGTCCTGGCCCTCTAAGGCATCACCCATCATCGAGTTGATCTCTCTTCGTTATACGGCAACTTCCCACTAGCTATCTATTTTACAGTTCGTAGTATATATATGTCTATGCTACTCTCTCACTTCATCCCAGCTTCCCCTTCGCCCCTTGCCCCCCAGCCCCATGTCCTCCAGTCCATTCTCTGCATCTGCATCCTTATTCTTGCCCTGTCACTGGGTTCATCGTGGCTGCACCAGTTTCCATCAACAGTGCAGGAGAGTCCTTTTTTCAAGTTTGGGTTTGATTTTGAGTTTGGTTTGTTTGTGGGGCTATGTTGGATTCCACATTCTTTACGTGTCTGTGCATAAAAATGGATTCTCTTTGTAAAGGATCGTAATCACTAGTTGACAAGTTTAGAAGTTAAAGATAGCATTTCTGGTGGCGGTTCAGAGCTAAGCCTGTGCATGCCTTACCATCCTGGTGTCTGAAAGGGGCCTGCTGTTTTTTATGCAGGATGGGAATTAAGATTGCATTTCCATAAATAGTGATTAACTTTAGATTTTTAGTTCAAAATTATTAGAGCATTGCTTCCCAAAGTATTTCATAGGCACTCTTGGTATGGTTAACATGCTTAATACATTAGATGGCAAGGCTCTGGGGTGTAGGGTAGTAGGGAAGGGAAAGGGTTCCTGGTTGAAACAACAAGGTGAAACAACTAAGTGTATTTATTGGGTTGCTTCTCAGAGGAGTGTGTCTTTATAATACACAGTGTGGTTCTCCAAGATGAATGACTATAAGAACACAGTGTTTCTCAAGTAAATCTGAACCCTTCCCGCCCTTAACTTTCTTCCTAGTTCAAAGGAAATTCACACTTAAAAAAATAAACCACAGGATTGATGCTGCTACTTGGGAGAAGGGGGGAGGTGAGGAAGTGTTGGACAAGACAGCCCTGGATGAGGTGAGAAATTTCTTTTCTTTCCACTCATAATCATTTTCACTGTTGTCATATTAAGAAATGCTTCTTGTTTGTGTGGGCTTTTTGTTTTTCTTTGTTTGTTTGGTACTGACATTAAACCCTTGGAGGGAAAGTTTCTATAGAAACTAAGCAACCAAACAGAATGCCCACAGCTCGTCTCTTCCCTTGGGAGTTAAGTGTAGGTGATGGGAAGAAGGCAGCATTGGCAGTAACACCCCTGGGGAAATCCCTTTGCCCAAGGATAGATACCCTCCGATCTTGAATTCACCTGATAGGTTGGTTTCCCGGTAGTGACTGGTATGTGGGGCTTGGAGTGATCCTGAGAAACCCCGACTCCAGACAGAACTCTCTGCCGAGGATGACGTCCAAGGACATCATACCAGATCATGCCTGTTGCCTTATTCAAGAGCAGCCATAAGAGGAAAAAGAAGTTACAGTGAGTCATCCTAGGGGCAAGGGAGATAGTGATTATTTACTTATGTAATCAGTGTCTCTTAAAACACTATTTGAAGTCTTCTCTTATGAGATCACAACATCCACGAGTTACTAAATGTGTATCACTGGTGGTGTGCGTGTGTGTAGGCTGAGGGGGAGATGTAACCCTCTGTTTAGTTCCCTTAGGTCTTGCACAGAATCACAGCTCCTCGTGGCCACCAGTGGAGGCGATGAGAAAGGTCAGAGGGACTCGGGCATCCGGCTTGGCAGTGATGACATAGCCACCTAGTTATGATATATTGGAATAAAGGGAAAAACTTGGAGCATTGGGGCGAGAAATCTCAGACAATAACAGACAGCAAATCCCATTGCTGCAAAGCTCATCAGAGCTCCGGGGCCAGCCATCCCTGTCATTCTGAGCAGAGCTACTCCAGTGAATTTGGGCGGCGATGGTGGGGGCAGGGGGCAGGCTGTTGTTTTCCTTGACTCTTCCAGAGAAATTTCATAAATAGTTTGCATAGTGTGTCAATCTGTGCATCTGGGAAGCATCATGCGTTCTTGGCACTGCAGCTCTGTGACGTCCATCTGTCACCTCTTGCTGAAGGAGAAGGGCTTGAGTCCCTCTATTTAGATGTTGGGTATTTTGGTGTCTGTTATTTAGAAAGTTCTGATTGGGATCTCTCTTCACGCCGAGATTATTTCTGTCCCCAAATAATCAAAGCCAGGCTCCCTACGGGAGGTGGCAGGGTGGTGGCTGGAGCCCTTATGTAGAATCAGTTGCTCTCGTGCCAGTCTCATCGCCACGTTCGTAAAGGAACAGGGGGGTCTGGACAATGGAAATTATTCCAGAGGAGTTTGGCTGGATGGTTTTGATCATGTATGTGGCAAGGCTGGGAATGCAAGCACACTTTCTCTGGGACATACAGCATAAAACTCTGGCTCCTGTGACGACGTTTTGGCTTGATTTTTGGAAAGGGAGATGACAAATTAGGCATCGGGTAAGTTACAGTCAGTGGAACCTAGTTTTTAATCCTGGAACTGAACGTAGTTTCTATGTGACCTCCCAGCGGTGGTGTGAGTTTTGGCAGGACTTGCCCACTGTGTGATAGAGTTGCTTTTTTCCTTTCCTGCCAAACGCAGGTAGGAGAGGACCAACTGCAGAAGTTTTGAAAATAAACCTTGGAAAGTAAAAGCCCCTAAGATAATGAGTTTCTCCTTTCCTCTCCCATCTGCTGCTTACCTCGCTGTCATCCTGTTGGTCACCGTCACCACCACCACTTCCTAAACTGTCTGTTGACACTTGTGTTAGCTCTTACACCTTCACTCCATCATTCACCCGATATGCCACTACCGTCAGTCTTTTTGGAAAGAAGCTTTGATCACGGTATCTTCCTAATGAAACACTCTTAACTGGATGATCAGTGTCTCTACAGCCCTGTGTCCAAGGTCTTTTTCAAGGGGGATCCACTTCCTCCCTGGCTTCAGCACACTGTGCTACTAAGACACTGAACGCTCATATGCACTTGGGGATTCCTTACGCCTCTACCGTTGTTCTCAGAGCCCCTCTTCACAGAAGTGCTCTTCCTTCCTCTCCTTACGTATAAATGCTACTCAGCCTTCACGATGTAGCTGAGATGCTACTTCCCTCACCCAGAAGTGTCATCTTTCTCTTCTCTCTTCTCCAGCATCTGATCTGTTCCTTCATCATGTCACATCACATTTTTCTTAGAGTATAAAGTATCTGTTCTGTCTTCTTTACTGACTCAGACCCTCCTTTAGAGCCAGGGTCACCTGGATGACCTTTCAGACAGGCTGTGTCTAGTCCAGTGCAGTGTCAAGTGGTGCTTTACATCCTACCGTCATCCCAGTGATTTCTCAGAGATCATCTTGTGAATTCTCAGTGTCTCACATGCTTATTTGTAAAGGACATTATGTGGCTCTGCGTTGTTCTTATAAACATTATTCTACTGGGGTTAATTTGTCTGCATATGGAGGGTGGGAGTGGGACAGGCCTGATGCAAGACACATCGTTTGAGTCCCCTTGATATGGAGCAATAGGAAACCATTCTGTTGCCATGCCAACACCCTCCACCCCTCTCCCACCAGTCCTTGCCCCTGTCCTGGGTTCTCCAACATGCTGTCAGTCATTTCTGTCTCATTAACTCCTCTCCATCAGGAAGGTAGGGTAGATCGAATAATCAGCCCAAGTAGGATGGGTGGTGAGGAAGAAAAGTCACAGAAAAGCTTAAATAATTTGCGTGGAGTTCCATAGCTTGGTAGTAGTAAAGTCAGGGAAGGATCTAAAAATTTAATTCTCCTTCCATAAATTTCCACTAGACCAGATGGTGATTTCCAAAATGTAGTCATTCATTATCTACTTCCACAATTTTTTAAAAAATCTGTGTCTGTGTATACTCATGCTTCAGTTTATTTAATTTTTTTGTTTAAATCCATCACCTCTTAAACTTAAAAATGTTGATTTCCAAGGAAACTTTAATTTATTGCCATAAATGGAAGGCTAGTAATATCACTTGCCATAAATAGAAGGTCACCTTAAAAAGAAGTATCATAGCTATAAAACTATGTTGTTAAATTCTGAGCCATTGAACAGCAAGGATAAGAAGCCAAGAGCAAGCAGAAACTGAGCAGAAACTGGGGAATGAGAAACCCCAAGTACGTAAAACCACAATGAGTTGCGGGAACATGGTGAGGCAGTTGGTATTAGCATCGGGCATGGAAGAAGCAGGATTGGATAGGAACCCATCATCTCGGTGGCAGGGCATATACGGCGTGTGACCAGTCACTACATCGCTCTGCGTCTGGAATCCCCTTCCCAAAGCCCAGTTGACATTTCACTTTCCAGGAAGTCTGACATGAGTGCTGTCTGGATTCCAGAGAAATTTTTCTTTTTCTTCATTTCTATCTATATCCTTACACTTGCTAGGCTATCACTTAAGGTAATTTTAATGAGTCTCTATTCTTTGAGAGTAAATGAACCTAAGACAATTGTAAAGATGTTTATTTGTCCTAGATTAATTGCTAAAGTTAATGCAATTCTAGTTAAAACAGGAAGGATTTATTATTTTTTTTAACCTGACAAAGTGGTTTTAAAGTTTGACAGGGGCAATAAAAGGCAGGCCTGACCATGAAAATCTAGCAAAAAAAGAATGATGGGGCACATACATTGCCAAGCTTTAAAGTGGTTTATGGGGCTACAATAAAAACAGAATGAAACTGGTACAAGAATGGACCAACTGGAAGGAGAGTGAGACCAGAGTTCAGAGTATGGTACTGGTGGCATTTTACATCTGTAGGAAGAGATGTCAGAACCCTTACCAAGCCACTTCAGAAAAAAACAAATTAGGCTACACCTCAAACCACATACCAGACCAACTCTAGACTGATGAAAGTACTAATGTAAAATGAAAGCACAAAGGATTTACAAAATTCAAGAGCATCTGATCCAGGGGTGGTGGAGTTGCCTTCCTGTTCTTCATGCGGGGGCCAGCTCCGTGGGCATCAGATCTGGGTCATCCTCCACGTACCTGGGTCTCCCTGTTTCTTCACATCATCTTCCCTCCGTGCGTTTGTCTCTAAAGCCAAATTTCCGCTTATAAGGGACGCCTGTCCTATTGAATTAGGACCTGCCATCATGACCGTATTTTAACTTGACCTCTGTAGAGACCCAATCTCAATAAGGTCACATTTGGGGGCCCTGGGAGTGAGGGGGACAGAAATTTGGCTCACGACGGGGCTCAGTGTGGGTTCTCCCTCTGTGATCAATTCAACCCCACAGTAATCTTCCCTGTGCTCTCATTTCCTTCTCACACACGTAGAGTCACAAGCAAAAGGTTTTACATTTCATACGGATGGGCTCTCTAGTTGTTTTTCCTCCTGAGGTTTCAGCTTTTCTAAAGCTCTCTCCTTCATCCAGCTGCATCTCTGCTGGTAAAGCTAGGCATTCTGGCTGCCCAGCGCACCCCCTGCCCTGTAGTCTCAGGGCCGCGGAGAGAACCAACATCCCTTTCCCTTGCATTCAGCTCATAGAATAATATCAGTGACTATAAAAGTGACAGCTTATCTTTGTGTGGTATCTGCTTATGCAGTTCTTTCATTTGCATAATCTTATTGTCAAAATAGATAAGGCAGACCTTTTACAAGGAGATCTTTATAAAGGAACTGAGGGAAGGGGAAGAGCCATGACACCTCAACTCAAACGCATGGTGGGCTGAGGCAGGACAGGTTTCTTCTGTGGGATGATGAAGGTGCAGCCTTGGAGATGCTCGGCACAGGTGGCCAGACCTGCCATGGGACCCCCGTCAGCCTCTCAGGATAGCTGCACCCTTGAGGGAGCACTTTGGAATCTGCTCCGCACAGGTGCTTGGCAAGCCCTTCCACGGTTGTTGGAGGCAGGACTTGTGATGTGTGTCCCCAGCCCATCACTACCCCCTGACCACAGCGCTGACCTGTAGGTCTCCCCCCACCAGAGCTCATCCAAGCCTTAAGGAGCTCAGCAGATGAAAAGAGGGAAGGATGCAGGTTCATTCTCTAGGGAACACATTTGACAGGAAGTGAAGGGCCAGGGAGGGTAAGAACTTATCTTCCCAGCAGCTTCGCAGTCTCACGTGAGCTCCCTGAGGCCGAACAGCCATGACTGGTGGTGGGATGTGATTCTGAGATGTGAGTGGCTAGAGTGAGCGGATATTCTGGACCCTCCGTCCACATGGAGAGGCGTGTTGCACATGGCCTGATGAAAGGGAAAACTGTTTAAACTCGGTCAGTACACGTGGGGCCCCGAAGGGGTGTGTGTTGCCAAGACCCTCTGTCTCACCTCAGGTCCGTTCACTGTCACAGGAGCCCCTCTCATCCCCAGTGCTTCCCGGCTTGGCTGACTTCCAGCGGGGGTCACCCAGTGAGTGCCTCCCCTGGGAGAAGAAGGGTGGGGATAGGAGGGACAGGCTGGGTATGTCTCCCTCTCTCACTGTTTCCGAAGTTCTCCTCCGCGGCCCCTGCATCTCCTCCATGGCCCCTCACGCTTCCAGTTCTGCCTCCTCCCCTGAACCTCCAGCTTGGGGCAGCAGGAATTTCTTGCTCTTGCGCATTTTGGAGTTTCCTTCCCCTCAGCTCACTTGTCACCTGGGAAACCAACTTCCTGCCTGAAAGCCCCTCTGTTTTAAATGTTCAAGTGAGGTTTTGTTACCTGGTTCGATCCCAGTGGATGAACCCTCTTGATAAGAAAGAACCATAGCTTTTGGCCATCGATCTGGGAGACCCCCCGGCGATGCTTCTCTCCCCAAAGCCCAGCGCCCTTCAGAGAGCCACAGGCCCCAAGCTGCTGTAAGCCTTTTCTTGGATGGAAGGGTTGGAAAATTGGGCTCTGTGATCTGTTGGACACATGTTTACATGGAGGGCCTGCACAGTACTACAGATTTCACGGCTCCAAGACGCTAACTGACTTCCAAGTTTTATATATTGGAATGTTTAAAAAATAAATTTGGCTCAAAGATGAAAGAGCTGGAAATAATTTCCATGTCCTCATTTGTGTGCTTCAGATATTACTAGTGACATTTTGTAAATAGTTTAAACCTTTCTTCACCTTCTATATGTCAAGATAAAAAAAGGGACGTTCTAGATAATAGCTAGAGTGGTGGGTGGAGCCTCTCTGGATTGGGGACGGACGACCTTCTGATGTTGGTCAGTGATGGTCACTGGGCACTTGGGACAGCAGGGTTTTCTAAAGCGCACGACAAAGACTTGTGTGAATGTTTGTTCCGTGGTCATAGGATTTTTTTCACAACAAAATCATCCTGTGCTTTGTCCTCCCTCTCCTGCTGCCTCCAGTCCTGCGGTTCACACCCAGCCTCAGCACAAGCTCCCTACCCTCGTACTGAGTCCTACCCAGCTTACTCTCCCATCTTCCCCCCTCTCTAGGAGCCCTTCTCTTCTCTGCTCCTGTTGTGTCTTGTGGAAGCACATCAGGGATTTTTAACCTTTTTTGGATAATAGGTCCCTTTGGAAAATCTCATAAAATTGTGGACCGTCTGGAGGGGGACCTGCACTCACCATATGCACCTTGAGCAGGCTCATGCTCCTGCAGCCCGCACGTGGGTCGCAGTTGGAGACCCTGCTGTGGATGCTGGACCTCTTGAACCACAGCTGCTTCTAGCCCCCAACCTTGACTGAATTGCTGCTTCTTTGGGGCACACACCAGTCCCCATATAACTTTTCTTACAGGAACCCTGAATTGAATTGAATTCCATTTCAGTCCATTCCTAATTTATTTCTGCTGTGGTCAGAAAGCAGAATACTTAAATGATTTCAGTCTTTTCAAATGTACTGAGGTTTGTTTTATGGTCTTTCCTGGGGGATGTTCCATGTGCCCTGGAGACTATTATATATACTGCTGCTGGCGTGCAGGGTGTTCTGTAGATGGCTGTCAGGTCTAGTGCACTTAGAGCATTCAGTTTGTGTATATCCTTCTCGATCTCTTATCGAGTTGTTCTGTCCATTATTGTAAGGGGAATATTGAAGTCTCTAACTGTTACTGTTGAGTTGTGTGTTTCTCCCTGCAACTGTGTCAGTTTTTGCGTCATGTATTTTGGGGTTCTATTGTGTAGTGCATATATGCTTACGACGGTTGTATTTTCGTAATGGATTAATGCTTATCGTTATAAAATATCCCTCTTTATCTCTAGTAACGTTTAAAAATTTTAAGCTCTATTTTGCCTAATATCAGTATAGCCATTCTGGGTCCCCTATAGTTGCTATTTTCTAATGTAACATTCTAACTTCTTTAATGCATCTTTAACTGTATATGTTGAGTTATTTTCTTAAAGGTTGCTCTAGGGTTCACAGTATACATGTGAAGTCATCAGAATCTACTTCAGGTTTACACTGACAATTTCAGTGAGATACAGAAACTTGCTTACTGTATATCTCCATTTCCTCCCTGCTCCTTTGTAGTGTCATTATTGATCATGTCTATGTTACAAACTCAATAATACATCATTACAGTTGTTACTTTATAAAATTTTATATCTCCTAAAGAAGTGGAGAGGAAGAGCAAGACTGTATAGAGTTTGTTACATTAACTTTATTTGCAGTTTCTGGTTCTCTTCATTTTTCTTGTGAATTCCAGTTACTAATTCCATTCCATTTAATTTATTCCCTTCCTGGGGCAGGAAAACAAACAAACTATCTTCTTAAACTTTGCTCCGGACATTTTCAAAACATTGTTCTACCGTAGCTCCTCCAAGTTCTGGCCTCTTTGGAAATCTGTCATCCATTCAGCTGACTCCATTACTTTCTTCAATGAGTTCACGCCCTGGCTTAGTCTTCTTTTGTGCCGTATTTCTTGGTAACTTCTGATAATACATTGGTCATCTTTCTAGCTATAGAACTTGTAGGTGTTAAAAAAAAAAAAATGTAGGCACTGCGCATGCCTTTTCTGATCAGAGCCTCTTCCCCCCTGTTGAAGCCCACTGAGCCTGTTCTTTCTTTTCATGGTCATTTTTGCCCTCGTCCCCCAGTTTTGCCTCATGGTGTTAATTCAGCACACCCTGTGTGGATTAACATGCTTTCTTCCCATGGGAGGCTATGTATAGTGCTCTTCCTGCTGGTGCATTGAATTTCTTTCCCTCAATATTTTTCTTTCCTTCTTTACTAATCCCTAAATGTCAGCCTCTCTAGCTCACTTGCAGCAGCCTCTCTGATGGATATTTGCTGGGTTTTGATGGCCCAGCACGCGTCCACTGCAGTTTCATTTGGGAAACTCTCAGGCCAACATACTGTGCAGTGGAGTTGACTCCATCTCAGCTGCAGGGGGTGGACATCCCATGTAAACATAACTACACAAAATATCACAGTCCCCTGGCCACAATGGTTGGTCCAGGATGGGTACAAGCAAAGCAGAGGCAGTGAGGTGCATTGAGAACTGTGATGGGACTGCTGGGAGGGTCACAGCTCTTTAGAAGGATGCTGTCGTGACTTCTCGTGTGGAATCTGCAGAGCCAAGGGGGAGAGAATGCTCAAGTCTAATGGCATTGTTTGAGACTCTTGATCAACTCACCCCTGAAGCTAGAAGAGCACCTGGGCATGTTTATTGCAAAACCAACGAATCCTTTTTTTTTGTTCTTTTTGTTTTGAGTAGTTTGAATTGGATTTCTGACTTTTGCCACCAAAAGAATTGTAGCTGATAGGTCTCCCTTCTTTACAGCGGGGCATTTAAGGATACGACAGAAGCAAGATATGTAGATGAGTGAAAAGTCTTTTGATTGTCCTAGTACCCTCAAGTCACACAGCCTCTTTCCCCATCATATGGCAGTAGAGAAATGGGCAAAGGATATGACCAAGCAGTTCACAAAAGGAGTGATGTAGAAAGCTTGTACACAATAAAGAAAAATCAACCTCATTGTTAATCGAGAAATGCAAATTAAACCAAAAGATACTGTTTTCTTGCTTATGAAATTGACAAAGTCTTGACCAAAAATACTAATTTTCAGTGTCATTGCCTGAAGACATATATTCTTAATCATTTATAATGGCGCTGTATATTACTACTACAAGTTTCCTGGAGGCAGCTTGACAATATCAGAATAAAGCCTGGGTATTTTGAGTATCCTTTGATCCAGGTATTTCACTTGTAGAAATAATTAATGTGGTTCACAAAGGTAAAACTACGTGGTCATTCTTTGTGGCACTGTGCATGAAAGCAAAAATTTTAGAACAAAAATATTCAAATTACAGGAGATTTTGCCTAGTAATTACGAAGTAAGTTTGTACTGGTATTTAAGTTAAGAATTGCTGACTTTTAATGGACTAAATAGTTCCCCAGGACCAAATTTTTAAACATTATTTCAATTTCATTGAATAAACATTTTTTTGCATACCCACTATAAAAAAAAAAAAAACTCGACCAGGCCTAAGAGCCACAGAATATAATTCCTATTCTCAAGCAACTCCCAGTCCAGTGTAGGAAAACAACCAACTACCGATGACATATGTAAACATGTTAAATGCTATAAACCTAAATAATTGGTAGAAAATCACAGAGGAGGAGGAGATTCATTTCAGCAGGTAGAATTCGAGAAAGTTTTAGGAGGAAATATCTGAATTTCGCTTTGTAAGAACAGCAAGACCCTAAGAGACCATAAGGCTAGTGGTCTGTCCATGCCTGCTTATATTTTATAGTAAAGGAGGAGACTGTGATGGGAAGCCCCTAACCCTGGCTGACACTGCCCCTTGGGCCTGGCGATCTGCCCTCTCCCCGGGAGCCCCCTTCTCTCCAGGGAGCACTGGCCCAAACAGCTCGCCTGCGGCCCTAAATGCAGTTGGCTCTGTGCTGTCATTCCTGGGAGCTCAGCTTGTGGTCTGGGTGTGCTTTCCATCAGATTTATCTTTGCAAAGAGGCAAGAACGAGGGAGATAGAAAACTGGGGAAATTCTCCTTGAGTTCCTTCAAATGAGATCTCCAAAGAGATTATATGTAAAAATCTTGGCATTGTCTGTGGGTCCCATACGTGTGCTGTGGACTTCCCAGGGCAGTAGAAGAGGCTGACCATGGCCACATGGGACAGTTGTATCGGAGCCGTACTACTCTTGCAGTGCTGTGCCTTTTTGGGTTAAGAAATGTGGTTCTGAGATCGCAGGACCAGGTGGAATACAAGACCTGGATAAGAGCATGGAGATGCAGCAAAATCTGGATGAGAACAACAAAAAAGATGCGACTCACCGGTCCCATCCAGGGAGTGCTCAGGAGCCAGAGCTTCAGTGCAGCACAGGGCACGTCTGCGTTGCTGAGCCTGACAGTTGCAGTGCAGTAATACTACAGCGGAGGATCAAAGAGAGGACAGGGCGAGGTGCTGGCCGTCTAGCCAGTGGCCTCACAAAGTTGGATGTACCTAAGTGAATTAACACATCATGCTGTAGGATCTGGCCTCAGGATCCTTGTTTTGTCAGTATACTTAATGATCTTTCTTAGGGGCTGAGTCACGATAATAGAACTTTTTGAGGTCAATAGGTAACACTACGCGGACATGTGTAGATTTCTATGAGAGACGACACACCGAGATCATCCAGGTTATGTCTGCCTGATGCGCTTCCCCACTTCCCCTCTTCCCTAGCAGTCTTAGCACGGATGATTCCTTTCCATTCTTTAGGTCTTGGGTTCATGGCTCAAGATACTACTTCCATTAGGATAATTTTGTAGGAAATAAACCAAAACAACGTTTAGTGGCTCAGAGCACACTAGAAGTTCATTTTTCACTTATGTAATAAGTGAGTGACAGGCAAAGAGGTCAGTGGGGAGGCTCTGGTCCACAGAGGCTCAGGGCAACAGTGGTTCTTCTAATTGCAGATGTGGTTTTCAAGGTCTCTTGAAAGTTGTCTCATCCAGACAATGAGACAGGGAGAAAACATGAAGGAGTGCATGTAGGTTTGCACGAGTAATGCCTTAAAGCATGTTGCCTGCACTCTCGTTAGTTAGAACTCACACTTAATTGCAAGGGAGGCTTGGATGTGTATGTGTCAAAGAAGAAGAGTAAACACTTAGATTTTGGTCATGGGTCCCTGCCATCGTAGTTTTGTTGCAGGGGGTACCGTTTTACACAGAGTGTGTTGTAAGTGGTGCCCCCAGAATTGTGTAATACGTGCTATATTCCTGGTGCGTAGAACAGTGTGTGGTGATAGTGGTGACAGTCTGTCATAGCAGGTGATTACTGTAACAAGGACTGGAACATCTCAAGTTGACACAGTTAGCATAGGCTTTCTTCATGTCTGGAATTTTGGGGGAAGCCAGATCGTAGCCAGTGGTTTCTTTGGGTGTGGGCAGTGATTTGAAATTCATGAAAGCAAGGTAAGGTGCTGTGATGCTTCCATCCCTATGATAGGTAAATTCTTTTCCCCATATCTGGAGACATTGAGTCCCTAAGTCAGGGCACCCTTTCAAGCAGCTAAATTTGGGGTGGGGATTGCCCAAATTTGCAACCACCATCCTTATTTTCTACTTAGCAACTCAGTCAGGCCGTGAAGGCTGTGGTCTGGGAGACAGTGCAGAACTCTGACTCCATGATCTGGTTTGATCCATCAGGTCTTAGTTGATCTAAAGAGGTCTCGCCCAACCCATGCTTGTCAGCAATTATTAGGTACTTGATCACTTACAATGCCTGTGCTCTTAAAATAGACCGTTTGATTCTCACAACACTGGAAGGAAGATGACAGCTAGCCTGGCTCCTGGTTTACAGATCAGCTCAGAGAGGGTGTGACCTTCTCCAGTTCACACAGGAAGTGGCACCACTGAGATCCCAATTCTCCGCTGTGTCCCCAACCATTTCATCTCTACTTTGCTCTCACCCACCGTGTAAAGACAGGCCTAACTCACCCTTTTCCTATTTAAAAAAAAAATAACCACCCGCTGATCCTGCACGCCCTTGACTTTGTAATCACAGTTTCTCCCCTTCTCTCGCTGTCCAAGGTGTGTCATGACATCCTGTATCTCCTAATTGCTCCTCAACCCAAGGTGACCTTGCTGCTGCTGCGACCTCTCACTGCCACCTCTTTGTCCCCAGCTCCTAAGGTTACTCAAGCACCTTTCGTTTGACGGCTACCCCTGCATTCTTCCACAAGCCTGTCCTCACACACACAGAATTCTGACAAATTACACTTCACACTGTTCCCTCAAATAAAGAATATGTATGGTGCATTATTAAATATATTTCAGAAAGGAGAGGACTTCAGTTGAGACCAGGTATTCAAGAAAATTGAGTCCTCTCACAATTTTGCACGTAAGAAGATTGGCAGAAATTTTGTGTAGGCATTTCATATCTTTTCTTCACTACTCATGTATTTCTGGTATCAAGTGTTATAGGACACATGTATTGTGATGCGACCTCTGGTCCCTCACTTTCATTTCATGACTCTGTGAGTCAGCACAGGAAATAGTAGGAGTATTCCTAAAAGCTATTCCTATGCCAGAATGGCAATAATTCAGCTATTTATAGAAGTGACTGTGGACCCCATAAATATATCCCACAGAATAGAAATGAAATGTATCCCTAGCTAAACTTCTTTTAGTCTAATTTAAAAGGTGCCATCACAGGGTGACCCAACACCAGGGTAAGCATGATAACGGGGAGTCAGAGTGGAAAGAGTAGTCATAGCTGATTGAGTTCATTGTTTTTTTTGTTTGTGTGTTTTTACAAAACAAACTGTGTATACATACGGCTAAGTCCCCTGCTAGACATGGAAGGCACCTATGTGGGTGATGGTCCCTGAACTTGAGCTTCCTGGTGAATCTACTCTGACTTGGTACAATGCCATCTAGAACGAACGGGAAAGAGCAAAGGCAACTTAACTGCAAGATTGACTTAAAAGCCCAATGGACCAAAAATTGATTTAGTATCTAGTGAACCCCTTCCTTAAGCTTTGAAAGCTAGAAACACAAAGCAGTCTGTTCTTGCTAAGGCCCCATGCCAGTATGAGGTCTGCCTGCCCTTGGATCCATTCCTGGTCCTTGGCCTGCTCGCTCCCCCTCCCAGAGGGGCTGCACCTCCTACTCAGCTCCAGGCTTCTAGCTCGCTGGACAGGCAGGTCCTCCACGGTCATCAGTGCCCCTGCCCCTGGGCGCCACATCACCACCACGTCCTGGGTGTCTCTAGCTAATGTTGGCCCCGGCCTCCTGCTGTGGCTAATCTCCCGGTTCACTCACCTCCATCACCTTGCTGTCCATTCTCTACGGTTTGTTCCTTCTGCTAATATACTTGAAGTGGGCTTGTTTTTCTGCTTAAACTCATTGGCTGAGAAGAGCCTCTTTCCTAAGATATGTGGGAACTGTTGACTTCGGGAGAGAGGAAGTTTGCTCTGAGCTGAACAGTTAGAGCAGAGGCAATTACTTAAATGCCGTAAGGAATCTCACCATGTGCACATGCTCTCCAGAGACCAGAAAATTCGATAAAGTGAGAAACTCTTTGCTGTTAAGAGTGATACCGCTAGAAAAAAGTTGGTGTGATATAATATAATTTATCTAGTTTTATAAAAATATAAGACTGTGTATCTGATATGATATAAATATGTATACACGTGTACAAATTTAAGAGAAATAATACTAAATATTCCATTTGTTCCATTTAAAAATTATGAATAGTGTGATATTGTGATTTATAATAAGAAACGTATTTTTGGGGCCTTCATCCAGTTTCTGGCACAAAGCACCTAAAACTCTTGGAATTTCCTACTTGATGGGAGCTGTAAAGGTGTCTTTGTTAATAAAGATGGCACCTGAGAATGGGGGCTGGTAGCCAGGAGAACTGGGCAGTGATGGGAAGTCGGAAGTTTCAGTCCCACCCCCTTACCTCTGGGGAGGGGAGAGGAATTGGAGGTTGAATCCATCACCAATGGCCTGTGATCTAATCAACCATGCCTGTGTAGCAAAGCCTCTGTAAAACCCCAAGAAGATGGGGTTCTAAGAGCTTCCAGGGTGGGTGAAGTTCCGTGGAAGGGTGGTATTCTCAGAGAACGTGGGCCAGCCACAGCCTTTCCCCCTACCTTGCCCTGTGCATCTCTTCCATCTGGCTGTTCCTGAGTTTTATCCTTTTATAATCAGCGGCTAATCTAGAGAGTAAACTGGTTTCTCTGAGTTCTCCGAGCCACTCTAGCAAATTAATCAAACCTAAGGAGGGGGTGTGGGAACCTCTGACTTAAGTTGGTCATTCGGAAGCACAGGTGACAACCTCGACTTGTGATTAGATTCTGAAGTGCGGGACCCTCCTGTGGGGCTGAGCCCTTCACCTGTGGCTTGTGACACTATCTCCAGATAGGCAGTGGCAGAGTCCAGTTGACTTGTAGGACACCCAGCTGGTGTCGGAGAATTGCTTGGTGGTGTGGGGATCCCCCCACACCCTGACCTCCCACGTTGGACTTGGTGACCAGGATCCAGTTTAAATAGGAATCATAATAGTGCTTGACAGATGTATGGACAGCTAAGGAGAAAGGAAAGAGCCGAAAAATTAGCACGGGAAGGGAGGGAACAGAGCAACAAGGGAAAGGAGGAAAGACAGCATACACAGTATTATGATGATGGAGAGAGAACCGCGGATGGAGGAAACTGTTATGCTTACAGTAAAACTATTCAAAAATGTAGCTTGTCCAGATCTGAAGATTATAATCTACCCCTGTATCACTTCCTGTTGCAGCTGGAGGTAACTGGACTAAAGGCATCAGTGAAATTTTACAGGCGGTCAGAGATCTGAACCACAGTGGCATTTGGACAAGTTCTCAAGTATTCTGTAAGTAAAAAATGTCCACATGAATGCAATGGTTTTAAAGCTTAGGAAAATGGGTATCTTTCCTATCCCCAAATCCTAACACCAAAATTTGAAAACAAGCGTAACAATAACCAGTGCCATATCGCATTGATAAAACCATATTTACAGAACCAAAATCAAATAAGCATGGTAAAGATATTAAAAACAAAACAGAGAAAAAAGAAAAGGGAGAAAGTGAGGAAAGATGTTTAAATATTGGAAAGGAGTCAAAATTGCCACTGCTTTGCAGCTAATTTACAGGAAACCCAAGCAAATCAGTGAAAAACAGTTACCTTTGTGAAGAGTTCAGTAAGATGGTCAGTTACAAAATAAATGTAAAAAAAAAAAATAACTTTTCTCTGTTTCAACAGGAAACTGTAGGCAATAATCTCATTCTTAATAGCAAATATATATATATAATAAAACATTCTAGGGTTAAATTTAAGGAGGGAATGTCCAGGATACACAAAAATATGACCAGACAGTAGTAAGTGACATAGAAGATTTCACTGCACTGGGACACATCACATTTCTGGATGGGAGAGTTATAGTATCCACAGTTTTCCTCAGGTTAATTGGGTGTTCCACGAAATTCCAAGAAAAATTCTAATGTCTTTTAGAGGTTGACAGAACAGCCAAGAATACTGTGAGGAAAAGAATGAACCTTTTCTATCAGAAATGAAAATGTTAGCGATCTACAGTAAGAAACTGAATGGAAATGAGTTAGTTGAGGTTAGTTGGAATAGACGAGCTTAGTGTGTGATTGTGTCATAAACGTCGTGGATTATCTAATAAGTGTTGGAGCAGCTATTAAAAATTGATTACTATTTCATATCTCACAACAAGGTAGATTTCTTGAGGCCTTAAAGTTTCAGTGTAAAGAATTTCAGGGATTTATCCTAAGAGATCAGAGGCGTGGACTGAAATGTGTCAGCAGGGGTGGCCCATGGAGCATTTTCAGACCAGGGAGAAGAGAGCAGCTAGCTCCAGCCTCAGGGTGTGGATTCAGACATCAGAGAGAGTCCGTAGGATGGGATACCATACAGCTATTAAAGAATGTTGTATTTATTTAGAAGGGGAATTTTTGGTTTATTCTATTGAGTTAAAAAGAAAAATTAAACACTATATACACCTCTTGCCTTTTAAGAGTACATATGAAAAAAAATACTGGAAAGACATACACAGCCATGCTTACAATGTTTCCTTCCCTCCTACTCTTTCCCCCCCAAGATAAGTTTCTGTATCTGCGCCCCCCCCCCCCGAACTCTGATCCAGCGTTACCTCAAGTTCATATGGACAACAGAAGGATGGGAAATCAGTCATTCTTCCAGCTTTTTATGTAGTCTTTTTGCGTTTTTCAGTGAAAGTAATATTAAGGCACAGATGCAGGATCTAAGGTAGTTAGAGGGAGATTGGTTAGGTTCTATGAATCCAGAAAAAAGCTAAGCTTCGGTGAAGTCAGTCATGCAATGCAGAGAGCAGGCCTTGATTTTTTTTTTTTTTTTTAATTCAGATTAAAGACACCAGACAGGAAATGATTTAAACGGCAAAATTATACCACCAGATCTCTGTGATGCTTGGACCAGGGCTGCTCACACTGGAAGGTACACACAGATCACGTGGGGATTTTGTTAAAATGCACATTCTGATTCAGGAGGCCTGGGTAAGGCCCGAGAGTCTGCACTTCTCACTAGTTCCCTGGGCCCACTTTGAGTAGCGAGGGTTTTGGACAATTCTGATACCTCTTTTCAGCTTGGCTTTAAGTGCTTGTCATTTTCACCATGATCCTATGAAAAACAACAGCGCTTTTGTGTTCATTTCCTTTCTTTGGGGGTCTGACCTGATTGCTTTGCCTTCCTAGGAAGGAGTGTTCTACCTGGGGCTTGAGTCAAGTGTGGAGTTAATGCCTCATGAATGTCGAGAGCAAACAGGGAATAAAAAAAACGCATGGAAAAAAGAATATTTTTTATCCTAGGCAAATACTTCAGTCAGATAAAACAGAAAATATCTTTATGAAACTATTAATAAATCCCCAAGACATCTCAAATTAAACAATGGCAAGAAATGTTATGTTTGTAGAAATACATAAAATTCATTTGAGGTCAGGACATTTTATGGTGTCAGCCAATAAAGCAGATGGGAGATTCCACTCGTTTGAATGTGCTTGGGATAAAGCTGTCAGTCCCTGGACCCAGGAGCTGGGAGTTCTGTTCTGGCCCAGGTAACTGAGGGGCAGCTTGTGGAGGTCATTCTTTGGGGTCGGTCTGATCAGTAGGCTCTTTGGTCCAGGACATGCTGTGGAATTCGCTGAAATGTTGTTACATGAGAGGCCCAGGGAACAATGAATTACTTAAAGTGACTCAGAGAGTGGGGCTTTACACACCCATGGAGTCATATTAGGGTAATGCTAGCTGCCTATAACCAGTAGACCCCAAATTGTTCCATGGCTCAAAGGCAGTGCAAGTGCCTCTCTCCCTCACCTGACAGTTCAAGGTAGCTGCTCCCAGCTGGTGGCCAGCTCTCCTCCAGGTGGTGATTTGGCCCCAGGTCCATTCCGTCTTGCCATCTCCACCGAGCCCACCTTAGGGGAAAGAGAACAGAGGGGGCGTAGCTATTTGAGTTTCCTTGTCCCTTATGCAGTCACATGGTCATCAGACCCTCGGCACTGGTGAGAACCCGGTCTCAGGGCCACGTTACCAGCGGGGAGGCTGCTAGGCAGCGAGCTCTGGCTGTGTGCCAGGAGGAGGGGGAGGAGACAGTGCTTGGTCAGCATCTTTGACACAGTTGAAACTTACTGGATGTGAGCAGTTCAGGGCCTGAGCCCCCAACCTCAAAACTCAGACTTGAAATAGAAAGAATGGCTTAGAAAGTCACAAGCAGAAACAGCCTTGGGTTCTTCTCGGTAGAAATATTATGGACAGCAAATGGGGTGCTGGAGGGAAGTTTTAAAATACTCGTAATTCTGGGGCAATTATAGTTTTGGGTTCCATTTCAGGATAGTTCATTTCCTCTGAGATGCTTGGCCTGCAGTTGGGAGACGCTTGCGTTGTGTGATGATGGGGCTTCAGGCACCAGGATACCATGATTCATATCCTTAAAAACCCAAAAAACGCTGTAAACATGAAAAGCAGAGAAATGGGAGCCCACAATGGTGTTCCCCAAAGGCGCGGTGGACCCCCGGCCAGGCTATCAGTCTCCTTAGCTCTTGGAGAGGCATGTGGGGCCCAGTGTGGCTGCAGCTTGGGATGGAGGGTGAGTTGCCTTTGCGTGAATTACGTTCCAGCTAGTGTGGTGGTGGTATCTGTGTGTGCCTTGACTGGGAAACATTTGGGAAGCGTTTCTCTGTGTGAAGATATGCGTACAGTGTTTTCTAAAAACCTCACATGTTGCTAATCTCATGATTAGATAACAATTCTCCGTATCCTAGCATCAGCCCTAGTTTAATATACTATCACTTGTTTTATTCTCAAGCTTCAACCTCTCCTTCATGCCACAAGCATTCATTAAACACCTCCTGTATACCAGACACTGTTTTAGGTACTGACTTGTAAGCCTTGACTGTGAAGGTCGTGTTAACATCAAAAGATTTTACCCTGTTTTGATTTTATCCTTAGAGCTGCCTCTATTTTTTTTTCCCCTCTCTCCCTTAACTGGGGGTACATTTTCCCATTACACTGATAAAAATAAGTCAAGGCAGATATTAATTGGCCCTTAATTACCCTCCTGTGTTCCCTGAGGAATTCTGTGCATTTTCTCTAAGGTACACAAATAGGACACCTAACATTTACGGAGATGTATCTCTATACTGAGGGGAAAAAAAAAATGAACCTCAGTGACAGTGTTTTTCCAATCAAAAGAGAGGAATTTTCCAACCAAAACAAAGGGAAAACCTCCATCCCTCGACAGGTAGATTACTAAGTAAAATGAACACACAGCTGCCAGGTTTTTACATTAAACACTTAGTTTCTGTTTAATGTCCTCTTTATCAAGATTCTCATACTTCATCAGACACGGCCTCAGTCAGGGAGTTCCTTAGAACTGCGAAACTCATAGCTCGCCTCTCTTCCAGAACCAAAGATGTTTAAACAACATTTAAACAAAACAAAACAAAACAAAAAACTTAACAAGGATTTTGAAACAGAGATTGATGGTGGTTTCATCCCAGGCTCATTCCTGTGGGACTCGGCCCCGGGTGGCCAGCCTGAGCTGCCAAAGCCTGCAGTGTGGCCGGCTCTCGAGCCGGCCCTTCTCCAGACAGCAGCCAGCCCGTCTGAGGATGCTCTGGCACGTGCTGCTCCCAGCAGCCCAGAGTCCTCTCTGGTACTAACGCCATCACTGAAGATGCCAGAACAACGCTTAGAGCGTTAATAGCCTTGCAGAGAGAGAGCGGCTGCTATAGACGCTCTGCTCAGATACTTCTCGGAGAAAAGGGCTTCAGGGAAACCCCCAGTTGCAATATCTTAAGTTCTGCCATCTAAGGATCTTCTCCAAAGATAGTGAAGTTTGCTGGGTACGAGGCCAAAAACACCGTATTAGAGTTGGAGGAAGTCTAGGAGATAGAAACGAACCCTTTACTGCTGCTCTTTGACCCCATTTAGGGCATTAGTGTGGGTCTCAAATGTTCCAGCCTTCAGTCAGCCTCAGACCAATGAGCTCTGTTCCTCTTGTGCTGGGCCCTGGATGGCGTAGTTCGTTCTTTCTGGACCACAGATCGGCCCCTCTCTTCCAGGTCTCATCTGTCTCTCTGGGGTAGTCTAAATATTGACATAAAGCTTCTCTCCCTCTTGACCCGCCCTTTATCAAGCCTCTCTCTCTCTCCAGTCCCTGGCTAACGAGCTGGGCAAACTCTCCTCTGTGTCTGATCCATTTCCCAAGTGTTTTTGAGTTGACCTTTGAGCGGTCAGTTGTGCCTCAGCGTCCTGAGCGCCCTGAGTTGTGGTACATCTCATGGCCACGTGTTCTTCGACTTAGCGCCAAGTTCTCTCTAATTCTTCCTCCTTGCCCCTAACCATCTGAAATAGATACTTAGGAAAGGGCTTCCTCTCAACCCTTGACAGATACCATCTCCAGCTTCTTTTCGTTTGCTGCTTTTCTTGGAGGGGGAGGGAGGATGTTATAATTTGGTTACTTCTTTTGAGTCCAAAAACAAGGGGCTAAATGTACGAGGGTGAGTCAGAAATTATCCGCACTCCGGTTATATTAAAACTTCTGCTGGCCACACTGTCTTATCAGCGCTTTCCGTTCAAGGCTACTCTCTCCCCAGTCACTGCTTTGCAGGTGTGAATGTGTTATATCAGTTCATATGTAACTGTGGTGTGAGCAGAAATGGATGCCCCATTTCTGATTTGCATGAAAGGAGTAGCGTGCAGTGATTTGTCTTTTGTGGTCTGAGGGTGTACCTGGTGCTGTTATTTATCAAAGACTTTGTGTGCAGTATGGAGAAAGTGTTTTGGTATGGAGAAAGTGTTTTGTCATGGAGAAGTTTGTATGAATGGATAGAGAAGTTCAAGGAAGGTCATACAAGTGTTAGCCATCAAGGAGCCAGGTTCACTTTTTTTTCTTTAAGTTTTTTTTTTTTAAGCTCTTTATTGGAATATAATTGCTTTACACTCTTGTACCAGCTTTTGAGGTACACCAAAGTGAATCAGCTGTATTTATACATATATCCCCATATCCCCTCGCTCCTGCGACTCCCTCCCACTCTCCCTGTCCTGGCCCTCTAAGGCATCACCCACCATCGAGTTGATATCCCTTTGTTATACAGTAACTTCCCACTAGCTATCTGTTTTACAGTTGGTCGTGTATATATGTCTATGCTACTCTCTCACTTTGTCCCAGATTCCCCTTCGCCCTCCGCCCCTCCAACCCCGTGTCCTCCAGTCCATTCTCTGCATCTGCATCCTTATTCTCGCCCTGTCACTGGGTTGATCAGTACCATTTTTTAAAAATATTGAATGGAATTTAATGTAAAAATACAAAAATCTCATTGATGAGGTTTCAGGTTCCACAGTAAAACAGATTTTTTGGTGTAATATGAAAAAGGAATATCCACAGTTACCTGCAAAAGACAAAAATACTCCTTCCTTCACAAGATACATATCTCTGTGAGGCCTCTTCCCCACACGCCATGTCTTTTTTTTTTAATTTTTATTTTATATTCGGGTATAGTTGATTACTAAAACTAACACAACATTGTTAAAGTGATTCAGTTATACATGTATCTATTGTTTTACAAATTCTTTCCACATTTAGATTATTATAGAATATTGAGCAGAGTTCCCTGTGCTACATAATAGGTCCTTGTTGGTTATCTATTTTATTTTACTTTTTATTTTTTTTTAAATTTTATTTTTATTTTTTTTAAGAACTTTTATTGAGATACAGTTAACAGACAATACACTGCATTATATTTAGAGTGTACAATTTGGTATCCCAATCTCCTAATTCATTCCCCCCCAACCCTCCCTGCTTTCCCCACTTGGTGGCCATATGTTTGTTCTCTACATCTGTCTCTATTGCTGCCTTGCAAACCGTTTGATTTGTACCATTTTTCTATAATCCACATATATGTGTTAATATACAATATTTGTTTTTCTCTTTCTGACTCACTTCACTCTGTATGACAGTCTCTAGGTCCATCCATGTCTCTACAAATGTCCCAGTTTCATTCTTTTTTATAGCTGAATAATATTCCATTGTGTGTGTGTGTATATATATATATATATATATCACATGTTTTTTATCCATTCATCTGTTGATGGACATTTAGGTTGCTTCCATGTCCTGGCTATTGTAAATAGTGCTGTAATAAACATTATGGTACATGTTTCCTTTTGGGTTATGGTTTTCTCTGGGTGTATTCCCAGTAGTGGGATTACTGGATCATATGGTAGTTCCATTTTTAGTTTTTTAAGGAACCTCCAAACTGTTTTCCATAGTGGCTGTACCAACTTACATTCCTACCAACAGTGCAGGAGACTTCCCTTTTCTCCACACCCTCTCCAACATTTATTGTTTCTAGATGTTTTGATGATGGCCATTCTGACCGGTATGAGGTGATACTTCATTGTGACTTTGACTTGCATTTCTCTGATGATTAGTGATGTTGAGCATCCTTTCATATGTTTGTTGGCCATCTGCATGTCTTCTTTGGAGAAATGTCTGTTTAGGTCTTCTGCCCATTTGTGGATTGGGTTATTTGCTTTTTTGGTATTAAGCTGCATGAGCTGCTCGTGTATTTTGGAGATTAATCCGTTGTCCGTTGGTTCATTGGCAAGTATTTTTTTCCCATTCTGAGGGTTGTCTTTTTGTCTTGTTTATGGTTTCTTTTGCTGTGCAAAAGCTTTTAAGTTTCATTAGGTCCCATTTGTTTATTCTTGATTTTATTCCCATTATTCTAGGAGGTGGATCAAAAAGGATCTTGCTTTGAGGTATGTCACAGAGTGTTCTGCCTATGTTTTCCTCTAGGAGTTTTATAGTGTCTGGCCTTACATGTAGGTCTTTAATCCATTTGGAGTTTATTTTTGTGTATGGTGTTAGGAAGTGTTCTAATTTCATTCTTTTACATGTAGCTGTCCAGTTTTCCCAGCACCGCTTATTGAAGAGGCTGTCTTTTGTCCATTGTATATTCTTGCCTGCTTTGTCAAAGATAAGGTGCCCATATGTGTGTGGGTTTACCTCTGGGTTCTCTATTCTTTTCCATCTTCCTTTCTGTTTTTGTGCCAGTACCATACTGTCCTGATCACTATGGCCTTGTAGTATAGTTTGAAGTCAGAAAGCCTGATTCCACCAACTCTGTCCTTCCTTCTCAGGATTGCTTTGGCTATTCGGAGTCTTTTGCGTTTCCACACAAATCATAAGAATTCTTGTTCTAGTTCTGTGAAAAATGCCATTGGTAATTTGATCGGGATTGTGTTGAATCTATAAATTGCTTTGGGTAGTACAGTCATTTTCACCATGTTGATTCTTCCAGTCCAAGAACATGGTATGTCCCTCCATCTGTTTTTATCCATCTTTGATTTCTTTCATCCGTGACTTATAGTTTTCTGCATACAGGTCTTTTGCCTCCTTAGGCAGGTTTATTCCTAGGTATTTTATTCTTTTGGTTGCAGTGGTAAATGGGAGAGTTTCCTTAATTTCTCTTTCTGCTCCTTCGTTGTTAATATGTAGGAGTGCAAGAGATTTCTGTGCATTAATTTTGTATTCTGCTGCTTTACTAAATTCATCGATTACTGCTAGCAGTTTTCTGGTAGAATCTTTAGGGTTTTCTATGTATAATATCATGTCATCTGCAAAGAGTGACAATTTTACTTCTTCCTCTCCAATTTGGATTCCTTTTATTTCATTTTCTTCTCTGATTTCTGTGGCTAAAACTTCCAAAACTGTGTATAATAATAATGGCGAGAATGGGCACGCTTGTCTTGTTCCTGTTCTTAGAGGGAATGCTTTCAGTTTTTCACCATTTAGAACCATGTTGGCTGTGGGTTTGTCATATATGGCTTTTATTATGTTGAGGTACTTTCCTTCTATGCCCATTTTCTGGAGAGTTTTTATCATAAATAGATGTTCAATTTTGTCAAAAAGCGTTTTCTGCATCTATTGAGATTATCATATGGTTTTTATCCTTCATTTTGTTGATATGATGTATCACATTGATTGATTTGCATATATTGAAGAATCCTTGCATCCTAGGGATAAACCCCACTTGATCATGGTGTATGATCTTTTTAATGCGCTGTTGTATTCTGTTAGCTAGTATTTTGTTGAGAATTTTTGCATCTATATTCATCAGAGATATTGGCCTGTAATTTTCTTTTTTTGTGACATCTTTGCCTGGTTTTAGTATCAGGGTGATGGTGGCCTCCTAGAATGAGTTTGGGAGTGTTCCTCCTCCTGCTATATATTGGAGGAGTTTGAGAAGGATAGGTGTTAGCTCTTCTCTAAATGTTTGATAGAACTTGCCTGTGAATCCATCTGGTCCTGGGCTTTTGTTTGTTGGGAGATTTTTAATCACAGTCTCAAATTCCATACTTGTGATTGGTCTGTTCATATGTTCTATTTCTTCCTGGTTCAGTCTTGGAATTTATGCATTTCTTCCAGGTTATCCAGTTTATTGGCATATAGTTGCTTGTAGTAGTCTCTCATGATCTTTTGTATTTCTGCAGTGTCAGTTGTTACTTCTCCTTTTTTATTTCTAATTCTGTTGATTTGCGTCTTCTGCCTTTTTTTCCTGATGAGTCTGGCTAATGGTTGATCGATTTTGTTAATCTTCTCGAAGAACCAGCTTTTAGTTTTATTAATTTTTGCTATTGTTTTCTTCATTTCTTTTTCATTTATTTCTGATCTGATCTTTATGATTTCTTTCCTTCTGCTCACTTTGGGGTTTCTTTGTTCTTCTTTCTCTAATTGTTTTAGGTGTAAGTTTAGGTTGTTTATTCGATATTTTTCTTGTTTCTTGAGGTAGGACTGTATTGATACAAATTTCCCTCTTAGAGCTGCTTTTGCTGCGTCCCACAGGTTTTGGGTTGTTGTGTTTTCATTGTCATTTGTTTCTAGGTATTTTTTGATTTCCTCTTTGATTTCTTTACTGATTTCTTGGTTGTTTAAAAGCGTATTGTTTAGCCTCCATGTGTTTGTATTTTTTACAGTTTTTTTCCTGTAATTGATATCTAGTCTCATGGCGTTGTGGTCAGAGAAGAAGATGCTTGATATGATTTAAGTTTTCTTGAATTTACTGAGGCTTAGTTTGTGACCCAAGATGTGATCTATCCTGGAGAATGCTCTGAGTGCACTTGAGAAGAAAGTGTATTCTGTAGTTTTTGGATGGAATGTCCTATAAATATCAATTAAGTTGAGATGGTCTAATGTGTCATTTAAAGCTCGTGTGTCCTTATTTATTTTCTGTTTGGATGATCTGTCCATTGATGTAAGTGGGGTATTCAAGTCTCCTACTATTTTTGTGTTACTGTTGATTTCCCCTTTTATGGCTGTTAGCATTTAACTTATGTATTGAGGTGCTCCTATGTTGGGTGCATAGATATTTACAGTTGTTATATGTTCTTCTTGGATGGATCCCTTGATCATTATGTAGTGTCCTTCCTTGTCTCTTGTAATAGTCTTTACTTTCAAGTCTAATTTGTCTGATATGAGTATTGCTACTCCAGCTTTCTTTTGACTTTCATTTGCATGGAATATCTTTTTCCATCCCTTTACTTTCAGTCTATATGTGTCCCTTGGTCTGAAGTGGGTTTCTTGTAGGCAGCATATAGAAGGGTCCTGTTTTTGTATCCATTCAGCCAGTCTGTGTCTTTTGGTTGGAGTATTTAATCCATTTACATTTAAGGTGATTATTGACATGTGTGTTCCGATTACCTTTTTCTTAATTGTTTTGGGTTTGTTTTTGTAGGTCTTTTCCTTCTCTTGTGTTTCCTGACTTAGAAAAGTTTCTTTAGCAATTGCTGTAAGGCTGGTTTGGTGGTGCTGAATTCTCTTAACGTTTGCTTGTCTGTAAAGCTTTTGATTTCTCCATTGAATCTGAATGAGATTCTTACTGGGTAGAGTATTCTTGGCTGTAGGTTTTTCTCTTTCAGGACTTTCAGTATATCCTGCCATTCCCTTCTGGCCTGCAGAGTTTCTGCAGAAAGCTCAGCTGTTATCCTTATAGGTTTTCCCTTATATGTTATTTGTTTCTTTTCTCTTGCTGCTTTTAATATTTTTTCTTTGTGTTTAATTGTCATTAGTTTGATTAATATGTGCCTCGGTATATTTCTCCTTGGGTTTATTCTGTGTGGGACTCTCTGTGCTTCTTGGACTTGATTAATTATTTCCTTTTCCATGTTGGGGAAGTTTTCCACTATAAGCTCTTGAAATATTTTCTCAGACCCTTTCTTTTTTTCTTCTTCATCCAGGATGCCTGTGATTCGAATGCTGGTGAGCTTAATGTTATCACCAAGGTCTCTGAGACTGTCTTCCATTCTTCTTATTCTTTTTTCTCTTTCCTGCTCTGTGGCAGTTATTTCCCCCATTCTATCTTCCGACTCACTTATTCATTCTTCTGCCTCAGTTATGCTGCTGTTTATGCCACCTAGAGTGTTTTTAATTTTGGTTATTTTGTTGTCCATTACTGTTTGTTTGCTCTTTACTTCTTCTGAGTCCTTATTAACTGTTTCTTGTATTTTCTCTATTTTGTTGTCGAGATTTTGGATCATCTTTACTATCATTACTCTGAATTCTTTTTCAGGCATTTTTCCTATTTCCTCTTCATTTATTTGGTCTTCTGGGTTTTTTTTTCCTGCTCCTTTGCCTGCATGGTGTTTCTTTGTTTTCTCATTTTGTCCGATTTACAGGATTTGCTGTGTCCTGTCCCTATGCTGCCTAGTAGTAATTCCTCTTGTGTCTGCTCTCTGCCCCCTGTGGTGGGGTTTGTCCAGTGTCTTGAGGAGGCTTCCTGGTTGGGGGGGTCTGGTGTCTGCTTTCCGGTGTGTGGCTCTGTGTCTTTTCTCTCTGATGAGCAGGGCCATGTCAGAACGTGTGTTTTGGAGTATCTGTGAGGTTAGCATGGCTTTAAGTGGTCTGTGTGCTGATGGGTGGATTTGTGTTCCTGTCTTGTTTGTAGTTTGGTGTGAGGTGTCCAGCACTGGCAGTTGCAGACAGTCGGACAAAGCCAAGTCTTAGACTCTGATACAGGGCTCTGTGAGAGTTCTCTGCAGTTAATCTTCCCTGTGTCTGAGGATTCCCTAGTGGTCTAGCATCCTGGATTCAGTGCTCCCTCCCCAGAGTCTCCTATTTGACTTCTGATGGAGTAGTCCAGACTTCAGAGGTTGCTTGTCCCCAGAATGGACCAGATTAATGGAATTAATAATAATATTTCTGTTTCCTTGGGATCTCAGCTGTAAGTGTCCTTCTACCCACCTACCGACCAGCAGGGCTTCCTTTATTGTTTGTCTGTAAGCTCCGGTGTGTGGGGAGAGAGAGGGTACAATAGTGGTTCCTTCCCCTGGGGGTGAGTGAGCAATGGTGCCCTGCCTGGGTCGCAGCTGCTCGGGCGGTGCCTGTTGCAGAGGGACACTGGTGGCTAAGGCCGAGAGCCCAGATTCACTTCTAATGAAGAGGTGAAGATAGTGGTGCATTCGTGGCTCACAGCTCAGCCTAAAACAGTTTTTAATGAGGAAATATGAAAGCTTGTTGACAGATGGACAAAGTGTATTGAAAAGCAAGAAGATTATATCAAAAAATGACGTATTTGTCTTTTCTAAAAGTTAATTAAAATAAATTCTACAGCCAGAGTGCGGTTAATTTTTGACTCACCCCTGTGGTTACATAGATTTAAAGCAGGTTTAACAAAGGGTCTAGCTGAATGACTTGTTTTGCATAAGCTGTGTGCAGTGTTTGAAAAACCAGCAAGTTAAAGGCTGTTCAAGTTTCATTACTTTCTGTTTACAAAATACCTATTCGATGATGCCTTGAGGGATTTATGCTCGGGTCTAGTCCTGAAATGAATTAGAAGGCTGACACTAGGCTCTATAACACTGGGGTATTTGGAAAATGTGTTCTTTGCTCTCCCTGCCTTAAAAGAGCTGATAAGCTGAGATGGAAAGATGGACATGTATAGCCCAAGGAGCTGTGCAAAATGGCGCAATGCCTTTAAGCAGTGTTGACTGGTATAGCTTCCTGAGAAGGTTGGACTTGAGCTGGACTCCAAGGAGTTTTAGATACAGTGTAGAGTGTAAGCCATTTGGGAAGAGGAGGACCAAGGTCATGGAGATGTAAGTAGATTTGGTAGAGGCACGGGGTGGAACCTGGTTTGGGTCAGAGATAGAGTCAGAGGGAGCTGGGGGTTTGGGGGACTTGTGTACAGACAAGTAAGACAAAGCCAGATGAAGGAGGGCCCTTGTTAGCAGGAAGAACTTCTTGTTTGGGTGTCTGGAATTCTTAACAATTTGAGGATATACCCTGACTCCAGGATGAGCAGCTAAGAGCAGAAAAATTCTACTTCCCAGCACTTTTTCTCAGAGAGGTATCAACAAGTGTCATCACCTTGATCAATATTATATCTAGTCCTTCAAGGCATTCCTATATTTTGTCTCTGTTTTTCTTTTTTTTTTTTTTTTTTTTTTTTTTTGCTGAGATGTTCCTTCACGGCCTGTGTTTTCAGAAGTGTTTCTTCTAGCCTCTTCTCTTTTGTCAGTAAGTAACACTTGGATTTAGGTTTGTGTATAGTTATCTCAACTGAAAGTGATATTGTTTTCATGGAAAATCCTGTTCAGTGGTGGCCCTGAAATCCCATTGCTTCGGTGAACTCTTGAGATGTTTCTCCAATTAAGAAAACTCAGATAAGAATTCATATAAGGAGAATTCGTGTAAGGAATCTTCTTGCAAATGTATTCTTCTGAACCTGGGGTTCCTTCACGTAGTAACTTCAGGAATACTGAGAATGCGGGGTACTGGGTCCTGGGTCTCAAGACACTTTGGGCATAGTTCTTAAGTTCTTTGCACATCACTCTTTTCACCCGTAAATTGAGAAGAATAAGTTAGTTGGCCATTTTGTCTTTTTTAATGCCCAGGCTCCATGAGCTGATGTTTTTGTAAAAACGCAAATCTAATTGTTTCCATCTCAGCCGCAAAAACCAAGCAAACTTTTTCTATCAGGCGTGGATGCTCAGTGACAGAATTTGAATGGGTGGGCCATGAGTGGCTGTTAGAGGTTGTCTAGCAGGGGCATGTCTAAAACTGGCTTCCCCGGCGCCACCACTTCCACTGTTATGTGTGGAGAATGACCAGGGGAATCTTTTTAAGACAGAACTTGCAGCACATCAGATGACATTCCTCCAACAGAGGTTCTCTGGTGTCTTTTTCAGCTTTTATAAGATCAGATTGCTCTCAGCTTCACATCTACAGCTTCTTCATCTTTCAGGGTTCAGTTAGAGCCATCTTTTTCTAACCTGCTTCTCTCCCATCACCTCATCCACTTCACTGTATGTTACACAGTCAGTCTGACTGAGGGTGTGTGTGTGTGTGTGAGATTTTTTTCTCTTTGTTTTTTGCAGGTTTATCTCCACCCCACCCCCAACTTCCCCTTTCCCAACTAAATAGATGGATACACAGTCCTCTAGTTGGGGGTCTGTGCTTTTTAATATTCCCTAAAGCCCAAGCAAAACACTAGGCACCTCTTTGCCTCTGAGTAAATATGCACTGATGAATTGATTAAGCTTATAGAGCTTAATATTGGGGGCAGGAAATGCAAAAAGAAGGACCCAGAGACATTTTAAATTCCAGTTATTCTCCATCTGCTAGGGCAGGACATCTATCCTTGCGGGCAATTTTATTTCAGCCAACAGTCTTTTCAACAGCCACACCAAGACAAGGAAGTGCTCTGAAACAGAGATGGTGCCAAGCCTGGACTCCGCAGACCACCCACCGAGGCGTCAGGGAAATGGAGAGAAGGCACCGGGGAGTAATGAAACAGTTCCGAGGATGCAGAGTCAGGACAGATGGATGGAGGACCACAAGGTGACCAGAGCAGGAAGGAGAAGAGGCTGCTGTAGGTCTGGGGCAGCAAGAAGTTTACATGGATCAGTTTATATGATTGGATTAATACTGTTTGGCTGAAAAAAATAGTGTAAATAAGATGAATATAAGCCATCTGGTTGGTATGTTGGTGCAAAACGGTTGAACAATAAGTAACGAGAGACGTGAAAAACAATGAGGTGCATT
This sequence comes from Hippopotamus amphibius kiboko, assembly GCF_030028045.1. Classification (NCBI taxonomy): domain Eukaryota; kingdom Metazoa; phylum Chordata; class Mammalia; order Artiodactyla; family Hippopotamidae; genus Hippopotamus; species Hippopotamus amphibius. The sequence continues at coordinate 5,063,830 of NC_080202.1, read as the reverse complement.
TTAGCTTTTGAAGAAGGAACACAGCTTTGTTTAAAATTGGGGGAAATTGATTAGGTTCATGCTGTAGTGGTCATCACACAAGAAGCAGTGAGCTGTGCTGGAGCCTGTGGACCTGTGTTGCCTTCGTGGCCAGCATTCTCTGAAGTTTCTCAAAGTTGGGAGCAGATGTGATAATACTTCCTGGACGGTCGACGCACGAGGCCCGAGGCCCCGCCAGCCGTTCTGTGTTGCAACTAATTACAATTTATGGCAGAGCTGATCTGGCAGCAGCCGCGTACTGGACAGTATGGCTAATTGTTGTGCCGGGAAGCTTTTCCGCATGAACGGTGACCAGATCCCATAAATGCCTGTAACTTGTGTTTCTTTACACAGTGAAGCTGAGCCTTTACAGATTGTCTCTTCTTTGTTGGGGGTCCAGTAACCCAGAAACAAAGCCAATGTTAGCAACTCTCTATGACACTGAATTAATCCTCTGCACACACATGCACACACATCTGCCTTAAAAGACAGAGGTTCTGGTTTGATTCCCTGAGCAGTCCAGCCCACGTCTTCACAGTCCTGCCCCTCCCATAAGAGAAGCCCTCTCTTCATTGCTGGACCTTTTCAGTCCCATCAAGGACCACAGGGGAGCCTGAGATCTGAGCCCCACCTGGCTGTGGCGTGAGAGCATGGGAACCACACAAGGGGCCTAAGGAAAATGGAGCCCTGAACTTGGGAGAGGGTCCTGGTCTGACAGGGCAGGCAGGCAGGTGAGCAGAAGGGTCCCCTGCCTCTGGGGCCCTTGGAGAACAGAAGATATGAAGCTTTAAAATGACTTTTGTTTCCCTTAATTTTTTTTCTCTCAGTAGTATAAATACATAATATTTGGGAAAATTGAAAAAAATCAGATGATGTGAAAAGAAGAAAATAAATGAGACACGCTTTTGTAGCTCCAAATGAAAACTTTTCCCTGTCCTGTGTCTCGGCCTGTGTGTGCACAGTTCCCCCTAAATGAGATTGTGCTGTCTTGTAATCTGCTTTTTCTCTGACTAGATCACAGACATCTCAACAGCTTATTTCATATACATTCAAGGCATGATCTTAATAACTGCACAACCATAATTGTTAATTGTGTCGTGTGCTGTGGATTGGAGGACTCGTAGGAAATTGCTCTTAAAGAATTCAGTAATTCAGCTTCCCACAGGTTGGAAGACAGGGTTCCAGGCATAGGGGTTCTCTACCCACGTGTTGGAGATGACTTTAGGCTGTAGGCGGGTGTGTGGTTGACCTACCTAACATTTGCACAGCACTTTATAGATTGAGCATGTTTGCACCTTGTTTGAGATGGGTAGGAGTGGCATCTTTGGCAATCCCGGTCGACGCTGAGGAAACTGTGTCAAGAGCTGCGTGTCTTGAGCAAGTTGGGGTAAGCCCTGCTCAGAGCCTCCACTCATAGACGGTCGTCAGGCTCAGGTCTTTTGACTCTAAGCCTCCATCCTTTACATTCTTCTTAAAAGACTAATTGTTTCTGTTGAAGATTTGGGGAGTCATTGTGTTATTGGAAGGGGAACCCCTTCTAAAGCCTGAGAGTGGACCCTTGTCTCACACTCGGAAATGAGTTATCTGAGGAGACACATGTGCTGACAAAGCAAAAGACATTATTGGGAAGGGGCGCCCAGGCAGGGAGCAGCAGGGTGAGGGAGCCCAGGAGGACTGCTCTGCCACGTGGCTCGCAGTCCTGGGTTTTATGGTGACGGGATTAGTTTCCGGGTTGTCTCTAGCCAGTCATCTTGCTAGTCCCCATATTTGGTCTGACTCGGGTGATTCCTGGTGGTGCACGTATCTCTCAGCCAAGATGGATTCCAGTGTGAGGGTTTCTGGGAGGTTGGCAGGACATATGGGCTGGCATCTCCTCCCTCTTTTCAGCCCCTCCGGAATTCTCCCTGTTAGTTTTCAGTGGCAGCACTGTGTTCCTTTTCGGGGCCTCCTGTTGTGAGACAACTCATGCAAGCAGTTTCAGTTTCGACCAATGGTACCCTAACAACTGGATGAAAGGATTAAGCTGAGAAGCCCTGTTCTGCCCTTCTGAGCCCTCCAGTTCTAGACCCACGTGTACATAAGCACAAGCACTCTTCCTCACATGCAAGCAGCAGAGCTCCCTGCTCAGTGTGGGGTGCTGAGCGCCATCACCTGCATGATCGGCAATGGCAAACTCTGCCCTTTCCACCTGGGGACACTGGAGAGCAGCTGTGAGAGCTGCCGTAAGTCATGGGGCTCTGGTGGTGGGAAAGGAGATTCTTGCCACTTACAAGCAGACTTGCTAGGAAGAATCTATGGGGACTGCCTGATCCGAGGAAAACGGTCCACTTGGCTTCTGTCGTTCCTACCAGGGCATAGTGACACTGTCTGGAATGGTTGTGCATCTGTGATGTGCTGTGCCACTGTCCCTTTGGCAGGCTCCGTGGGCTTCCTCTCACTGGTCTGGCATCACAGGGCTGGAGGGTGCAGAGCTGGTACCCGTGTGTGCGTCCAGCGTCTGAGTCAACATTTCAAGGAAGTCAAATGGTGGTTATTTATAAGGCACTGATGTAAGTTGCTCCCTACAAATCATTTATTACTATTTAAGTGAAAGCAGTGAGCTCATGCCTGAAAGAAAAAAAAAAAAGGCCTTAATGAAATGATGGACCTTTGGGGAGGGAGGGCTTCTCCTGGAGCCAGTTTGTTCTGGAGGGAGGAGGGAGGGCAGAAAGGAGAGGAGTCTCTCATCCCCCTTCCAACAAATCTACCACAATCTTATAAAATAGGGGTTTTTAGCTACATTTTCCAGTAAGCTCAGTGACTTCATTTACATGCGAAAGATTTATGACACAAGTTCACTGCCATAGATGTCTCTGACACTGAGTCCTTTGACCCTGCAAGTATTCTCCCTCTGGTGGAAATTGTTTTCTAAGTTTGAACTCTGGATTTTGAAAGAATAGTCCTATTTAAGGAGGAATCCTATCTAAGGAGTTGAGCATGATGTGAAGTGAGTTTCATGTGGCCCAAGCTCAAATATTCATGGTTCCTTACAAGTATCTGAGACCCAGAAATAATTCTGACATCTTTTAAATGAAGAAAAATGATTTGTCTCAGTTTTCCTGATTGAACTCCGCAAATAACATAACCTGCCTGTGGATTAGAGAACAACCAAACTCAGAGATATTTAACATGGCATCATTCTGAATTGAGCCTCCCTGAAACACAGGCATACCACACACACACGCTCAAAATCTCCTGTTGCCCAGAAGAAAAAAGCCCACATAGTTTTCAGTGAAAACAATAACAACAAATTCACAAGCTTTGCACGTTTAGCTAGGAAATCAAGAGCTTTAAAAACTGAATATAACAGGGTGGCACATTCATAATTCAGTATCATGAACAAGTAAGAGACATAAGATCAGTCAGGACAACACTGGCAACTAGGGAGAGGAATTTCTGGAAAGGAACAGTGGACAGTGGAGAAGAGATCTTCAGGGAAGAAGCAGACAAGGTGCAGAGAAAGTGAGATACAAAGACCCATTCAGCGCTCACATCCACCTTGACTGGTCTTAATATCCGTTTACTCAGACTTGTGAAACCTCCATCCTCGTACACTTCTGGGTTCTTCGGAACTTTCACAGCCAGGCCTTGGCTTCTGGCCACTTAAGTTGGAAAATATATGTCAGCTTTATTTAAATACAGATCACATTCCATACAATTGACTCACTTAAAGTATATAATTCAGTGGTTTTAACGATATTCCCAGAATTGTGCAACCATCACCACATTTAATTTTAGAACATGTCCATCACCCCCAAAAGCAGGCTTATTGGATGTGCTAAAAAAATAAAAACCACTCCCCAAACACCCCTTTCTTCTTGGCTCTGGAATCTTTTACAGTGTATTCTTCAAATTATTTTAATTAAGAAAATTACCCTACCCTGGGGACCCTTTCCTGTTGTCCACGTTTACATTTCCATTTGTAAAATATTTTAATTTAGTCTTTCTTTCAATGGTTGATTCAAGCTGCTGGCATGCATGTCTGTAAACAAGTGACAGCAGCCTCCAGATTTCCTTATGTTCATGATATTAATGTTTTAATGCAACCATTCCATTTTTTTTCTTACCCAAACCCCACAATTTACTATGGTTCCTCTCTTTGAACTTGAATAACCTTCTCAAAGGATCTTCTTGAGGATAACCTGTGAAAATAGGGTATTGAATTTTTATGAGGTTATCTATACTTCAGAATGCCAACTCTCTGAGAAAATCCGCCCCTGCCTTCCGCTTTTGGACAACGGGTAATTTTTTAAAGCTCCCAAAACATTTGCACATTAAGTGTTCAAATTTGTATTTCCTTTACACACCTGTAAGCAAAAGTTGATTTTAATGCAGGGCAAGGAATCCTTAAGGGTTAATTTTCTCATCTTGATTGTGACAAGTTTTCCAGAATTAAACTGAAAGCTGAGGTCAATCTAAAGGCTGGAGGCTCTTTCTACCTGATTTAAATTGCCCTGAGAATTGTTTATAAAAGCTTCTAGAAGTGGAAAAACCAACAACAACAAAAGGATAGACAGAAAGAGAGCCACATTTTGTTTTTCTAAGCCAGTTATATATATTTCCAAGGGTTCAGTCCCAGAAAAATCTGAGGAAAGTATGTGTAATACAGTCAACAAGAGCCAAGTGGCTTTTATTTACCTAAAAAAGGGTCTACTTGAGAATGTAGTTTCCAATAGAGTTCCTATTCTTGTGGTCCAACATTTTTGAACATTCTAAACTTAGCGAGGCAGACCTGATCACTTGATCCCAAGAAGAATTTTATTACCTTCTCACTGCTTGGAGCGTAAATGAACTTGGAGTGATTGAAATCAAGCTGCAGGTTTCAAAAATCTTCCAGAAATCAGGTAAACCCCTTGAGAAAGCCCAGGAACTCAGAGGTGAAGGTGGATGTCCTGTAGCTCTTGGTTTCCCTTGCCTTCCCCTCTGTGCTCACAGCGTTAGGAAGGGTATCATTAGCGCCCGGTCAAGTTCACCTCCTCATGGAAGCCTTCCGAGCTCCCCAGTCTGCAGGGATGCCCTCTCCTGCCCTGGCTGCTACCCTGCTTGGCTACCCCACGATATGGTTACACAGAGCGGACACAGCTTCTCTTCGTTCATTTGCTGCCTGCTCTACTAGATAGAACCTCTGCTAGGGGAGGAAAATGGAAATTACTGTTCCCATTGTCTAGAACTTTGTTTGGAGCACATTAGAGGCTCAACAAATATGTGCTGAGTGTGATATGTGTGTGAGCGAGAGAGACAAAGATATGAGACTGAGAAAATGTTCTATTTTCAGTTAAAAATGGTGCAAGCTTGGTTTGGAGAACAGATTTGAAGGGGCCAGAGTAGATGTGGAAAGCATTTGGGAAGTTACCCAGGCAGCCCAGTTGAGAAAGCCTAGGTGGGGAGGGGGTGTATGTGATGGTGGCAAAGAGACCTGGACCTCAGTGATCTGAGAGAGATCTCGGCTGCAAAATCTGGAAGGTGGATGATGGAACTGACCTCAGGGCAGGGTGAGGGCAGGGCTGCAACCCCCACAGAGCAGGACCCACTCAGTGCTGCCCTCCCTCCCCACTCCCCTCCCCTTGTCCTCCTCTCCTCCCTCCTGTCTTCCCTTCCCGTCCCCTCCCTCTCCTCATCCCGCTCCTTCAGACTTTGGGCTTTTTCTTTTCTTCTGTATTCTTTTTCAGGCAGTTTGCCTATTTCTTCTTCATTTATTTGGTCTTGTGGGTTTTCCCCCCAGATCTTTATTGGAGCAGAATTGCTCTACAGTGTTGTGCTAGTTTCCGCAATTGGGTATCCTCGCCACATGCAGAGAATTCTGAATAACGTGAGGGGAGGCCTCCTTATAAAGCATTTTGGCGGTTTGTCACGTTAAGGAACGATCCTTTCTTTTCTCCAGTTCCTTTTAGTTATGGATGTTAATTTCAGCAATAGTCTTACCACTGCTGAAAAAAAAGTATATGATGCGTTTAATTGTTAGACGACTTCTTCTTAAATTATTTTGCATCCTTTAGCTAAATCAGACTTTGTTGAGAAAGGGTATTCTTTTAATATTCTGAAGAACTTTTGGGTTTTTTATTGAATTTTTTGTTTCATTTATAATTTGGACTTAGGTGTTGTATTGACCTATAACTTCTCTTTTCTGCTACAATATTTTTTTCCCCCAGACAATGGATCAGGACCTTGAAGAGTTTCTATGTTCTTGCAGGTTCTTGGTCCTTGATACATTGACTTCTTACCTTGGCACATTTTCAGCCCCAGGCCTTGTTAGGTGGTAAATTCTTCAAAAACTTTTCTAATGCTTTCAGTGTTTTCAGGTTTAGAGTTTGGGGGGAGGGGGCCCTTTAGTAATTTTACTTTTTCTGTAAGATTGTAAATTTCATCAGATTTAGAAATCTAACGGATTGATTGGAACGTGGTATTTACTTATACTTTGTATTTATTGCTGTGTTCCATTTCTTGATTCTAATTTCACTTTCTTTAGGCTTACTTCATTTTTCCTGATTAGACTTGTTGGAAATTTGCCTATTTTATTGTTTATATCCCTCCAAGATTAAACTTGTTGATTTATTTCTTATTTTTCTTGTGTTTCTATTTTTAAATAAATTCTAATTTTTATCTGCAGTGATAAAAGCATTTAGGGCCATTACTTTTCCTTGGAGCGTAGCTTCCACTGCTGTACATATTTTGGTATGATGCATTCTTTTCTCGTTTCTCTAACTGACTTGCAGTTTCAATTTTGATTTCCTATTTCTTTGGTCGAAGAGTTATTTAGGAGAACAGGTCTTCATTTCCTAGTACTGAAGGTTTTTCAGTCATATTTTTTATTTCTAATTTTATTGGCTTACGCTCAAAGAATATAGCCTGAAGGCTTTCTTCTTCTTTGAATTTGTTGTGCTTCCTTTGTGGCCAAATATGTAATTGATTTCTGTAAAGGGTCCATGGATGTGGGGAAAAATATATATCTTTATGTATTATTCAGTTGTGTCTCAAAAAACCACTTATTTTCTGTACCCCAGAACTGTCTGATTTTGAAAGAGAAACATTAAAAATTTCCAGGACAGTGGTGGTGGTTTTCTTTTAATCAATGTTTCGTAGAATCTCTAATAATCATTAATATCATATACTTAGGTTCTATGTTTTTATCGAACATGCAGGTTTATGATCATTGTTTCTTCTTCATAAATTGTCTTTTATCACCACACAGTGTTCCTCCTTATTTTGTTTTGGGCTTTTAATCTTAAGTTCCACCCTGTCTGATATTAATATTGTCACCCCTGCTTTCTTGTTGTTTGCATTTGCTTGACATTCCTTGCTCATCCCTTGATTTTCAACGTTTCTTTTCCATTTTAAAAAATGTTCCTTATAAACAACATATATCTCGGTTTTGTTTTTCAACTCAATGTGACAGTCTCCGCGATTTAATGGGATAATTCATCCTACTCACATTTGATTTAACATATGACACTTAATCTCATTATGCCTGTCTTTATGTTGACGATTTATTTTACTTTGCGATTCTCCTTTTTTTTCCAGCTGATTTTGTTTACTTTCTGGGTCTTTTTCTTCTCCATTTAAAAGTTCTTCTGTATTTTTCCATTCTGCTAGGGATAAACATTCATTTTTTTGACTTGCATACTCAAGCAAACATTTTCCACTATTTATGGAAGTAAGAGATTCCTACTTTTCCTTATTAAAATGTGCAGTGGACTGAATGTGCCCATCCAGATTTCATATATTGAAATCCTAAACTGTGATGTTATAGTATTAGGATATGGGACCTTAGGAAAGAAATTAAGTCATGAGGATGCAGCCCTCATGAATGGGATTAGTGCCCTAATAAAAGGGACCCCAGAGAGCTTTCTCACCCCTTCTGCCATGTGGGGCTACAGGGAAGACAGCTGTCTATGAACCAGGAAGTGCGTTCTCACCAGATGCTGAGTCTGCTTGTGCTTCGATCTTGGATTTACCAGCCTCCAAAATTGTGAGAAATAAGTATCTAAGCAACCTAGTCTATGGTCCTTTGAAACAACAGCCTGAACTATGACAGAAAATTGGTACTGAGGGGCTGGCGTGTGTAAAAGCATGGAAGTGGTTTGGGACTGGGTTGTGGGTGGAGACTGGAAGAGTTTTGGGGCACCCACTAGAAATAGTGTACATTGCAGCGAATGGAGCATCAGAGACAGTTCTAGTGTGAGCTCAGAAAGAAGAGAGGGGAGCTGTAAAGAAATGTGCATCTGCTCAGAATATGAATAATCATGAATAGAATGTTGGTAGAAGTAGGGATGGGGAAGACCATTCTGATTTCATCTCAGGTGGAAATGAGGAACAAGCTATTGGATGATGGAGAAAAGACCATCCTTGCTATAAAGTGGTACAGAACATGGCCCGGTTGTGTTCATGTTTAGTATTTCGTGAAAGATAGAACTTGTGAGCACAGAGTCAGGTATTTAGCAAAGAGATTTCTAAGTGTTGAAGGTACAGCTCAGCTCCTCCTGACTGTGTAGAGTAAAATGTGAAAAGAGAGGCATAAAGGCAGAGCTGTTCAGCGGAAAACAAACAAAACTTAAAGATTTGGGAAACTCTCAGTCTGTCCTTATTCCAAAAAAATGAGAAAGTGTGTTTGGAAGCGATCACTCAGGATGTGGCTGACTGACCATTTGATAAAGAGATGAGTGTGGGTGGTAACCATTGACTTAATCAACCATCTCAAAAACAGCCCGGAATGGAGATGGAATTACACCAGCAGAAACACTGCCAGCTGAGGCTAAAGGAAACAGAAAACAGGACCAAATGGAGGAAGACTCTGGGACTTCTTAGATCCCATAGGACTGGACCAGAGAACGATCAGGCTCTTTTTGTAGACAAGGGAGGAAGGACTCCAGAGGGTCAAAACCTCAGAGATCCTCAAGGCTGCTACTCCCACCACAGGCTCAAGAATGAGTGGACCCCGGGGACAGAGCTGCCTCCAGCAACAACACCCTAATGAGCCCTGAGGGCAGGGAGCCCAGGGGACATAACCCTCACCCTAACAGAGCCCCTGCAGGGTCAGGGCCCCTGTCCAGTGCCTTGGCATGGCTGGGGCCACTGCAGAGAGCTACAGTGGGGGCAGCCTGCAGCCAAGCGGTGGGAGGGATGTTGCCGCACCGGTGGGGCTGCTCTCCTGCGGGTCTGGAAGGCGGAGTATCAAGCAAAGAGGTTTATTCTTGAGCTTTCAGATCTCATGGAGCTTCTCTAATTAGATTTTGGACCCATCACCCCTTCCGTCTTTCTTCTTTCTCCCTTTCAGAAGAAGGTCTATCCTATGCCTGTGCCATTATATTTTGGAAGCACATAACTTTCTTGGTTTCACAGGCTCACAGCCAGAGAGGAATTTTGCCTCTGAGTGAAATACACCTTAAATCTCACCAAATCCTATTTAGATGACACTTTGGAGTTGAGAGTTGATGTTGGGATGAGTTAAGACTTTGGGGCCTGTTGGGATAAAATGGACATATTTCATATGTGAGAAGGATGTGAGTCTTGTGAAGTCAGGGCTATGATACAAAGGATTGAATGTTTGTGTCCTCCCTTCCCCCTACATTTGTATGTTGAACTCCTAACCCCCAATGCGGTGATATTAAGAGGTGGAATCTTTGGGAACTAATTAGGTCATGATGGTGGAGTCCTCCTGAATGGGATTAGTGCCCTAATAAAAGAGATCCCACTAGAGGTGTCTCACCCCTTCTGCCATGTGAGGATACAAAGAGAAATTGGCCATATATGGATTGGAAAGTGGGCTCTCACCAGGCCCTGAATCTGCTGTCTCCTTGATCTTGGACTTCTCAGTCTCCAGAGTTGTGGGGAATAAGTGCTGTTGAAGCCACACAGTCTTTGGTACTTTGCCATAGAAGCCAGAATGGACCAAAACAAGATATTCTATTGCTGCACTTCTTCTCCAATGCTAATTAGAACATTTTTACTCTCCTCCTTCCCCGGGGTCTCTAACTCCTGTGTTCTAAGAGAGAGTTCAGAACTTTAGTTTCACATCAGGTTTAGATTTTCCTCTTACTGTCTCTCATCTTTTTCAAGAATCGTTCTGCAGCCATCTCTGGAATTATGACAGGATATGTTAATAGATCCAGTTCTCCTGTTGGAAACTAAACTCCAGAGAACATAATCATTAAAAATTATACTCAACAGCATCAAAGAAATGACAAGATAGTTGAGGGATTAGGAGGTCAGATTTTAAAGGACCTGAAGGAGGTAGGCAGAGCCATGAAGTGATTTTGGCCTTGAAGGCATTTAGCAAATAGGTAAACTTGCTTTGATTGTAGTGGCAGAGTGCCCAAAATAGGAAACAACAAACAAGCAATCCCAAGAGGTTTCTCAAAGTGGGAATTGAGAAGAAGATGCTTCTATTATAAATTGAGAATCTCAGAGTCAAACCCTTAGGAGAAAGTGAATCAGATGTAAGGTTTCCACTCTGTCCTCACTCCCAGGGAACGGCAGGAAGAGCTTTGGTTGTTGTTGTGTGCTTGTTTGTTTGGCACTGAGCAGAACGGGGTAGGGGGTACCCCTAAGGAGTTGGTCACCACCTTGCCCTGGACAGATTCTGCCACCCTTAAACATGCCACTTTGGCATAAGGATTATTTAGAGTTGTAGAAAACTGAGAAGACACAAATACAATAATAGCTCTCTGCCCTCTCCCTATTTGCCTAAAAGCAGGGCATAGCTTTGTAAAAGTGCCCCCATTCTTTCTCTACTAGAAAGTACAAAAGTGAATCATCAGAGACAACTTTAGATCCTATCAGCCCAGAGATGGCACCAGTGGACTCTGTGTAACAAACTTTGCTAACTGGCCGTTATGAATTTCATTACTTCCCCCATATATTTGCCTTCCGAAAACTTGCCACCCTAGCAACTCAGAGTCCTTTGCTTTGCATTATCACTTCCTGAAAAAGAAATTGTTCCTTTGCCGAAATGCTGTAAGCCCAATGTATAAGCCTAATACTTTTTTTTAATTTTTTTTTTTGTTTTTATTTTTTTTAATTTTTATTGGAGTAGAGTTGCTTTACAATGTATTTCTGCTGTACAGCAAAGTGAATCAGCTGTACGTATACATACATCCCCTCTCTTTTGGATTTCCTTCCCATTTAGGTTGCCACAGAGCATTGAGTAGAGTTCCCTGTGTTATACAGTCGGTTCTCTTAGTTATGTATTTTATGCATAGTATCAGTAGTATATATATGTCAATCCCAATCTTCCAGTTCATCCCACCCACCCTTCCCCCCTTGGTATCCATACGTTTGTTCTCTTCGTCTGTCTCTGTTTCTTATAAACCCAATTCTAGCCACCCTTTCAGTTACACCCTTTCATCTCTGGGTGCTCCTGTGTGTGTGTGTGTGCACGTGCACACGTGCGCCTGTGCAGTGCACATGTTAATAAACTTCTGTTTGTTTTTCTATTGTTAATTTATCTTTGTCAGTGTAGTTTATAGGGCCCCAGCTGGAGAAATTAGGAGGGTAATAGGGAAAATAATCTTTTCCTCTTCTGTGTCACACATGTCCAGTAAACCTGATAGAGGTCAAAAACCTGATCTACTAATCCAGCTTAAAATTGCCTAGAACCGACAGTGTCCCCAGGCACCTGACAGAGGCAAAAGTACATTCTCTCTTCATCCCTGCCTCAATGACGTTCCACAAATAATTTTCTAAGAAAAAAAGTGTTCACAGTAATAAAAAGCACCTAAGAAGATGAGACACCATGAGTGAGAAGCAGCAGAAACAGCAGTGTAGACTCATAAGTGTTTAGATATTGGAATTACGAGACAGATAATAAAACAATTTTTCTCTTCTGTGTGTAAAAAGACAACATTAGAAATTTCCCCTAAGAATGAGAATCTCTAAAATCTTGACCTAGCATTTTAAAAAAAGAACCAAGTGGAACTTCCAGCAATAAAAAAGTAAAATAATTGAAATTAGAAATTAAATCATTGTGTTTAATAGCAGATTAGACACAGCTTAAAGAGTTTGCGAACTGGGTTGTAATCAGATCTTGGAATAGTGGAGCACAGTGACACTTCCAAACCAACAGGAGAACTGGAGGAGGCGGGGAAAGGAAGAGAGGGAGAAAAGGAAAGAAAAATCCAATTTTCTCCCAGTTTGGGTGGGATCAGCTACACTGAATGCCCCCAATTCATTGAGATGCCCCAAATTCAGTGGTTTAAGCACAGAAAAAGCTCTTTTTTTTTTTTTTTTTGCAAATAAAGCGATTGTATCTAGATATTGCTGGTGAGTTGATAGCTCTTCTCCATGTGGTAATTCAGGCTGCTTCTCTTTTAGGACTTGGCATCTTCTGGGGTCTTATTACTATATGTATCCAGTGGCTGGAAAGGAAAAGAGTGTAGTGGAGACTTATATCTGTTTAGCTTCTTCAAAGCCTTGGCCCAGAAGTGACACAGATCCCTTTGGTTACTGGTGAAAACTAGTCATGGTCAGTAAAAGCTGCAAGGGAGGCTAGAGAAATGTAGCCTTGGGTGGCTGGCACTTGTTAGCTTTATCTCTGGACCATAGAAGGGGAACACAGGTTTGATTGAGAGCTAGTCATCTTTGTTTCTCCAGGAGATAGAAACACACAGGAAACCTAATCTGAAAAAGTACCCTCAGGCATAGTAGAAACTAATTTTGATATGACTAATGTTTTCATTGTTTTTAATAAACACAAATTATAAGGTACTGCACCTTCAGAAAAATATACAGATTCTCAGTGTGCAGCTTAATAAATTATCACAAAGTGAAAATCCCCGCGTGAATGCCTCCCAGACCAAGAAATAGAATATTGCCAGTACCTGGGAAGCCCTGCTTGGGAGCCCTTCAAATCACCATCCTGAACCTTCTCTTGAAAGGTAACCACTACCCTGACTTATATGCCTGAGATTAGTTTTGACTGGTTTTGAACTCTATATAAATGTCATATTGTATGGATTTTCTCCTGTCTGGCTCCTTTTGCTCAGAGATTGTGAAATTTACTCATAGTTACATGTAGTAGTTGTTCACTCACTTTCATCGCAGTATGATATTCTGTTCTGTAAATATTCCATAATTCATTCATCCACTCTACCTTTGATAGACGTTTGAGTTGTTTTTAGGTTCTGGCTGTTATACATAGTATCATCTACATTTGTGTACTTGAGTGGGTGGGTGTGTTTTTACCAGTATACACATTATTTAATTGAATTAGATAAGTACCTTAACCAGTGAAATTGACAAAACACATCTGGGAACAAACTATTGACTCTTGCTAACTCAGTTGGTGGGAATGGAAATGCACAGGTGTATTGCTTGCTAGCTTTGAGTTTGGAGTAGGATGTGGAGAAAGGCCTGGTATTTTCTTTTCCATGTTGATATCCATTTGACTCAGTACCATCGTCACAAATCAAGTGTGTCTGTATATGTGGATCTCTTTTGGGATCCCCATTTTGTCACATTGTTCTATTTTCCTATCCTTTTCCTACTGTCTCATCATTGTAGCTCTATAATGAGCCTGATGCCTGGTAGTGTTCATTGTTCAGCTTTGTTCTTCTTCATGACTGTCTTGGCTATATTTGGTCTTTTATATCCCCATATGAAATTTAGAGTATGTTTGTTAATTTCCACAAAAACTTGCTGGGATTTGGAGTGAGCAGTAAATCTATACATCACTTTGGGGAGAGTTGAAATCTCTTTTTACACTCCTGAGTCTTCTAATCCATGAACATGGTACTTCCCTTTTTTCCTTAAGTTTATTTAGGGCTCAATGTTCTGTAGCTTTTTTTGTGCTGAGGTCTTGCCCAGTTTTTTGTAAAATGTATTCTTGTGTATTTAATTCCTAGTTTGTTTTTGATGCTATTTTGAATATTATTTCAAATTGTTTTCTAATTTTTTCTTAATGATATAGAATGCATTTGATTTCTATGGTAACCTCATATCAAGCAGTTTTGCTGAAATGAGTTTAATTCTGATAGTGTACCTAGAGATTCCCTGGGATTGTGTAAGAACAAAATCATGTTGTCTGTGAGTAGTGTGTTCTTTCTTTCTAGTCTGTATACTTTCTGTTTTCTCATGGAGCTGAATGAGCTCCAGCACAATATTGCCAAGCAAGCTTGTCCTGTTTTGGATTTCCGGATGGAAGTTTTCAGTATTTCACCATTAAATATGATGTTTGCTATGGGCTTTGATAGATACCCTCTATTAGATTAAGTTCCCTTCTATACCTAGTTTGCCAAGTGTTGGTGGTTTTTTAATCATGAAGGAGTGTTTAATTTTATCCAGGTTTTTTCTGCTTCTCTTGAGATGATCACATGATTTTCTCCTGTGTTATGCTAATGATGTGATTTACAAGGATGAATTTTTGAATGTGAAACTTTGCATTTTTGAAATCTCAACTTGGCCATAATGTATTCTTTTGCCGTATCATTGTTTATTTATGTTTTCCTAATATCATATCTAGGATACTGTATTTTTATTGATAGAATTTGTAATTTTTCTTTCTGAGCTTATCCTTATCAGCATCAAGGTTATGCTGGTCTTATAATAGGATTTTTGAAGTTTCATGTGTTATACATTCCCTGGAAGAATTTGTAAGATCTATTTCATCTCTGTATATTTGAAAATATGAAATGCTTGAAGCTATCTGGACCTGCAGGTTTCTGTGCTAGAAGATTTTTAGTTACAGACTCAATTTCTTTAGAAGACATATAACCATTCTTATTTTTAATATATTATGACTCTTTGAAAGGTTTTGGTTTTACTAGGAATTTCTCACCTTTATCTAAATTTTCATATGTATAGGCATAAAGTTTTCATATCATTTTTTTATTGTATTTTTAGCCTCTTTATTTTCTTCTGCCTTTATCTAAACTACTTCCAGTCTTCTGTTTTCTGTGAACTTATTCTTTTTCTAGCCTTTCGTGATGGGTCCCTAATAGGTTTTTAGCCTTTATTTTCTGATGTATATATTTAAGACTGTAAAATGTCTATCTTGAGGTACATGGACTGGTGCTGGGCAGAAAGAATCATTCGGGAGTTACAGGGAGTGTTCTGCAGAGTTGACATCCCTTTAAGTGCTTGTATCTGTCCTGGGTTTTGTTTTATTCAGATTTGTTTGGTTGGTCTTTCCCAGCCATGACGAAACCAGAAAAGAAACAATGACTACTAGGTCAAGAATTTTATTGTCACCAAATTGTCTTTGGATTACTGGCTAACAGACAGAGCCCTTGGGGGCTTACCATTTTTGCAACTTGTGCTTTCTACTTGGACTGCTGTTTACTGGCACAGTGGCAGCATTGGGAAATAGCAGAAAGGATCCCCGAGTTGAGGAACATTGAAGGAGGAGTTGGCAGAATTGGTTCAACAACTACCGAAAGAGATTGAAGAAGAGATTAACAGAGTATTTTATTTGCTCAATAAATATTTACTAAGTGACTAATACGTGCAGTGAATAGTGGGCGGGAAGTTGCTGCTGGGAGAATAAGAGACAGTAAATGTCCTGGTCGAGGTCACAGTGGGGGCGGGGCGGAGGATTGACACAGATTTGTGACTCTGTTCAGAAATGCTAAGGAATGTCCTAAACTACACTATTCTAAAAGGCGCCAGCATAAGGATGCTCTTCAGGAAGGGCTCTCTTTCTTTGTCCCTGTCATTTCATATTTTATTTGATATCTTTTTTATTTAATGTGTCCCAGCTTCATCTGTAAAATCCTTTCCTCTTGCCCTAAATTACAGAGTTTGGGGGAGGGAAAAAAATGAGACAATCTCTGTAATGTGCTTACCATTGGCCTCGTGCAACCCATGTCAGATATGACTGTTACCACTTAGTGTTTCTTGTGCTTCTGCGTCCTACACGTGCCCCTTCCATCTCTCCATTTCTCTTTCCCTTCCATGTAACTGTAATAAAGAACAAGAGAATTATGTGTGTTAAGAAAATTTACTGAAGCAGAATGTTTCCTATTCTTGATTTTAAAATTATATGTTTGACTTTTTTTTAAAAGATTCTACATGTAAGTGATACCATGCATCATTTGCCTTTCTCTGTCTTATCTCAGTGTAATACACAAGGTCTATCCATATTGTTGCAAATGGTAGGATTTCCTTCTTTCTCATGGCTGAATAATATTCTGTTGTGATACACAGTCTTTTTAATCTAATGTATAGCATGCTGACTGTAGTTGATAATACCATATTATATAATTGAAATTTGCTAAGAGAGAAATTAAATGTTTTTACCAAACAAACAAAAATGGTAAATATGTGAGGTGATGGATGTGTTAATTAACTCAGTGGAGGCGAGGGGTGGGGGGGGGGGGGGAGTCTTTTTACACTGTATACATGTATTGTCATCATGATATATACTTTAAGTATCTTATAATTTTGTCAGTTATACCTGAGTACAACTAATGTATACACACGCACATACACACATACGCATGAGTTGTCATATTTTTTAATCTAATATAGAAAAGTTAAAGAAAAAACTCACGATGGGGATCAAGTTTAACACGTTTCCCAGCTATTCAGTATTTTTGTGCCATTTTTATCACATGCTTCCTTTTATAGTTTAACTTTTTTTCTTGTTGTATATTCTAACCTTATTCTTTATAAAAGTTTTTTTTTCTTCCAGTTTTGTTGAGATATAATTGACACAGCACTGTATACGTTTAAGGTGTACAGCATAATGGTTTGATATACATACATCACGAAGTGATTGTCAGAATAAGTTTAGTGAACATTCATCATCTCCTGTAGATACAAAATTAAATAGAAAAACTTTTCTTGTGGTGAGAACTTTTAACAACTTTCACATATAACATACAGCAGTGTTAATTATATTTATCATGTTTTAATTATTGTCTTATAACTGGAAGTTTGTCTTATAACTGGAGCTTTTGACCACCTTTATCCAACTCACCCCTCTCCCCATCCTCTGATATCCACAAATCCAGTATCTTTTTCTGAGTTTGTTTCTGAAGTATAATTGACCTACAACACTATGTTACTTCCTGTTACACAACATAGTGATTTGATATTTCTGTACATTTCAAACTCATCGAGATAAGTCTGGTTACAGTATGTCGCCATGCAAAGATATTACATAGGTATCAGCTGTATTCTCCACACTGTACATTTCATACTGGTGACATTTGTTTTGCAATGGAAGTTTGTACCTCATTCTTCCTCACCTAATTCTTTCCTGCCCCCAGCCCCTTCCCTTCTGGCAACCACCAGTTTGTTCTCTGTATCTATGAGTTTTTCTGTTTTGTTAGTTTTGTTCATTTGTTTTGTTCTTCCAGATTCCACATATACGTGTAATCATACACAGCTCTGACTTATTTCACTTAGCATAATACCCTGTAGATCCCTGTTGTCACAAATGGCAAGATTTCATTCTTTTTTATGGCTGAGAAGAATTCTTGTGTGTGTGTGTGCGTGTGTGTGTGTGTGTGTGCATATATAACACATCTTCTTTATCCATTCATCTATTGATGAGTACTTAAGATGTTTCCGTATCTTGGCTGTTGTAAATAATGCCACAGTGAACACAAGGGTGCATATATTTTTTCTGATTAGTGTTTTTGTTTTCTTTGGATAAAGACACAGGAGTGGAATTGCTGATCATATGGAGTTCTATTTTTAAATTTTTTGAGGACTCTCCATACTATTTTCCGTAATAGCTGTACCAATTTGCATTCTCACCAACAGTGGGACCCTTGTTATTTTTTGTCTTTTTGACAGTAACCGTTCTGACAGGCAGGAGGTGATGTCTCATTGTGGTGTTGATTTGTATTTCCCTGACAATTAGTGACGCTGAGCATCTTTTCATGCACTTGTTGGCCATGTGTATGTCTTCCTTAGAAGATGTCTATTCAGTTTTTCTGCCCATTTTTTAATCAGGTTGTTTGTTTCTTTGCCTTGGATTGTATGAGTTCTTTGTATACATTGGATATTGACTGCTATCGTTTAATCTTTTTGAGGGCAGATATGGGTCTTATAAATGTTGGTATCTTTTCCTGCTACTAATATAATAAACGTCTGAATGAAAAGCATGGAAAAAAAATGTCAGTGTTTAGCCATGTAAATTTGTCAGGGGAGAAGAGTGTGTCCGGTTACAGGAGGAGCACCGAGGAAGTACACCACATCACGTGGGAGAGTTTGTTACCTTCCTGCCTTCCCCTCGCCTGTCTGTGGTGGGTGACACTTCTTTAGCCGTTTTGTCTCTGTGTGAAGTGTGTATGAGTGTGCGTAAACCTCACACACACACTTCTTCTCTTTAGTTCTCATAGGTACACACGTTTATTTGTGTACTTGGAGGGGACGAAAGGTGGGATTTTTTTCAGATGTCAGAAACAGAATTGCTTCGACATGGAATTATGAGCAGCAGTGTTGAGTTCATAGTGAAATCCATTCCCCACGCACCCAGAGAGTTCGTTAGACAGTCATGGTGTGTAACTCTGCACTCACACGGGGGGACGTTGACGGAGGGGGGGAAGCCACAGTGTTGCTTTCTAGCTGTCACAGACAGTGTAGACGTCAAGCCGGAAGGATCCAGAACCGTTGTTAATAGATATTGTCACGTATTCCAGCTTTTCCCTGTGAATTGCCCAAATTTAACAACAAAAACGAAAACCTTGAAGTATCTCAGTAGAACGCCGGGGTGGGGGGTGGGGGGGGTGGAGAGCAGGTTTAAAAAAAAATGTCATGTGGCTAGTTTGTGGTCTTTTTTATTACCCAAAGATTGATCACATTCGCTGTATAATTAAATCTCTACATCTGTGGGGCACAAATGTTTTATGTTTCCCACATTTATGGTTTGACATCGGAAACATCTGTGCAGGCCCAGGAGGCAACATCTGGAAGACATTTCTGGGCTTTTATGACATGCAGAGTGATCTTTGTTTTGGAACAAGTGTGTGGTTTTCTCCAGTAGCTCTTCCTGCTGGTAATGTCCTTCTAATTGGCATGCTGCTGGGGGACTGAAAGAAGCCTGGCTTCCTGACCTCCGCTGGGCGTCAGGAGAGGTTTCAGAAGAATCTTCCCATCATCAGGTTTCCCAGAGAGAGAATATGCTGAGTCACGGGTTTAACTCCCTTCAGCCATGATTCGTTGATCACAGGGAGCAGGTGGAGAGGGGGAAGGGGAGCTTGGTTATTGGGGCAGAACTTTCCCTAGATGCTTTCTCCAGATGAAGATGTTTATGGCAAAACAAACATCCTTGCCCCCACCTACTCATGAGGAAACTGTCTCAGGTTAATTTGCTTAATAAGGTCCCCCAGCTGATCAGTGATAGATCTGAGATTTGAAGGGGTGTTTGTCTAACATGGTGTGAAAAGACGGTGTCCTTGCTCTTAAAGAATGGGCAAGGCCGCTTCCCAGGCAGCAGATGTTTCCGGAGGACCTGCTGTGTGCCAGGAGGCAGCCTGGGTGCTGAGCATAGGTCTGCAGACACAGCAGACAAAATGTCCTGCCCTCACCACGCTTATATTCTAGTGCAGTAGAATGACAGGAAGCAACAAGTAAGCTGCGTGGTAGGTAGGGAGTGGCTGAGTGCTGTGAGGAAAAAAAATAGAGCTAGGTGTGGGATTCAGGGATGTCATGGGAGGGTTTATTTCAGTTCGGGTTCCCCTCCAGCAGAATCTGAGACAAGGATTTGGAAGTGGGCAGTTTTTTGGGGGAGCTGAGCTGAGTATCTAAAATGAGCAGGTGCGGAAAGTGACCTGCGGTGAGAAAAAAGGCCTGGAAAGGACTCGTTTAAGAACGGGTTACCCCGACTGGGCCTCTCGACTAAGAAGTTCAAACAGCTGCATAGAACACACCCAGAATTGTCCAGTGGCAAAGTGGGGAGCTCGGAGCGTTTATCCCTCATTGGTTAAGGGCTGCTGCTGGGGAAATTTAACTCCTCTGAGCTTTCAGGTTGTGCCTACAGAGAAGGAGAGGTCTTCTGTGGCTCTAAGGTGGCGACACGGAGGGGTGCCAGTGCATGTACTCGGCGTGTGGGAAGCTGGAAGTGTTTCCAGAGTATGCCGAGTTCAAGTGGGCAGCAGCTGTTGGCGTGGGGACCCCAAGTGACAGCTGTGGGGATGAGATTTAAAGTGGGAAGGTCACTGCCGGCCTCACTATGTAAGTGATATTTAAGCAAAGACTTGAAAGAGGTTGAGGGTGAACCAAGTGGCTATTGAGATAGAAAGAGCATCCAAGGTCTCAATGGGAGAGGATGTTGGGCGCAGGCAGAGGTTGTGGAGGAGGCCTGAAAGGGGGCGGGCAATAAAAGATGAGGTCGAGGGTAGCAGGGAACCAGGTTCCCCAGGGCCCGTGGATGACTGGAAAGGTTTTTGCTTTTGCTGTGAAAGAAAGGGTAGCCATCTGAGGGTTTTAAACGGAGGACCGACGTCACTTGACTTGCATTTAAATACATCACTCTGTACAATACAGTGATTCACAATTTCTGCAGGTTGTATACTCTGTTTATAGTTATAAAATATTGGCTGTGTTCCCTGTGTTGTGTAATACATCCATGTAGCTTATTTTACTTTATTTTAAATTTTTAAATTTTTATTTTATATTGGAGTATAGTTGACTAACAATGTTGTGTTCGTTTCAGGTGTACAGCAAATATTTACACCTGTAACTTATATAATGTACATCAACCATACTTCAATAAAAATAAAATGATGAGGATATAAAAAAAACCATCACTCTGGCTGCTGAGATGACAGTGCCCTTTAAGAGGGACGATGGGGATGGCTGGGGCCAGAGTGGTCACAGCGGAAGTGGTAAGAAGTAGATGGACTCAGGACATGCTTTGAAGGTAGAGTCCACGGGATTTCCAGGTAGATTGGATGTGAATTATGACAGTAAGAAACGGTGGAGCGTTGTGAATATTTTGACCTCAGCAGTTAGCATAAAATAGCTGCTGTTACGTGAGATGGGAGGGCAGCAGAAGGAACAGCTTTGATGAGGAAGGTCAGGATTTCAGTTTTGGACATTTATAGTTTGAAGTGAATATTCTACATAGAATAGGAGATGCCACATAGGAAATTGGACCTAAGCCCGGAGTTTAGGGATGTAATTGTGGGAATTTTCAGCACGTGGATTTGCTTCAAAGCTATGAGACCCAGTGAAACCACTGGAGGACGGGTGCAGAGGGAGAAGAGAAGCCCTCCAAGGGCTGAGCCCTAGGGTTTTCCAGCATTTGTAAGTTGGGGAGAAAAAGGAGCCAACAGGTGGGACTGAGAAAATAGAGCCGGGGAGGAGGAAAGCAAGGAGAAAGCTGTGTCTGCAAAGTCAGACTGGATCAGGTTTAAGAGGGAATTGGAGGGGAGTAACTGGAGACAAGGAATAGAAACAACTTTGAGTAATTTTGTTGCAGAGAAGAGTTAAATGGAGTAATAGAAAGTGGAGCCAAGAAAAAATGGAAGATATAGAAGAGGAGATTTGCTATGTTAATCAATACCCTGCCTACTGTGGTCAAGAAGTAATGAGCGTCCAGGGACATCTCAGCCTCAGATGAGAAGGAATGCAGTTCATCATTTCAACCAAAGAGGCATAGGTTATATATTCTGGTAGATGTGGAGATGCTTTGGTGGGAGTTTTGGGAAGTTTTTCCTGACTGCTTCAGTTTTCTCAGTCAGAGCAGTAGGACACAAGGTCAAAGCATTGGATGTTGAGAAGAGAGGTATAAAATATTTAAGAGAGTGAGGAAGAGGATATAGTGTCCATTTCAGGTTCATAGTCATATATTTACTTTAGCAAGATAAGACCCATAAATCGACCATTGAAGAATAACAGAGAAGAGGGAGGTCAGTGCTGCTGGTGGGTTAGGGTTCCCTGCCACATGCTTCCAGGGTGTATTTCTGTCTGACCACTCACCAGATCTTACAACAGAGCGGGGAAGAGGGCATTCTCATACATGTGAATGGCAGTGAGAATTGATAACACCCTCTGAGTGAGCAGCCTGATAGCATCAACAGTTTAAAATTCCTGCATCTCTAAATCCCGTAGTATTGTGGTGTGCTGCTCAGAGCCCTTCCCCAGCACCCTCTGCAGGACTCAGGTGCTCGCTTTCCCAGCTGCTGGGAGTGCTGTCTCTACTGCTGGCTCTCAGCTGAGTTGTTCTTCGGGACTTGCCCTCAGCCAGAGGGCCACCCTGGGAGGGAACAGCCTGCATCTACTGACTGGTCCATGTGGGGTAGGTGTAAAGACCACCCTCCTTGCCTTAAGGTGTGATGATTCTGAAGGGCCATTATAGGTCCAGGGCCCCCAGTGAGGTCTGCTGAGGTCTTTGTGGCTGCATCACAGCTCAGTAGCCCCTTCTTTTCGGTTCTGTTTTCTTCTCTCCTCAGCACCCAACAGGCATTGATCTTTAGGGCGTCCTGACAATCTCCCTACACATAATCACACTCTTAGCCCGTTTCCCAGGGAACCCAGCCTAAGAGCCCTTTGATTCAGAAATTATACAGTTAGGGATGTATCAAGAGGAAATGAGGGTGCAAAGATGTTATTAATATAATAGTGTAAAAGTGGAATGACATCAGCAGGAAACATTGCTTAAGTGCCATGTGGTCTGTCCATAGGATAGAGGCATCAATCTGCTGTAGATGTAATTTCAGGCGATGGGAAGATTTTCACAGTATTTTGCAAAGTGAAAAATGCCAGTGACAAAGCAGTGAGTTCGGGAGGATCATTAAGATGACCTGTATGAGTACCTGTGTATGAAGTACGCGTGTCGTAAGAGAGCTTAACGATAATCACCGAGATCTTTCACGCATTTAGCTGGGGGAGGATGCAGGCGCTGTGCATTTTTTTCTTTTTGTGCATGTTTGCCATCTGATTTTTCTGTACTGACCACGATTTGCTTTTATAATGGGATAAAGCAGACAGTTCTTTTAATTTGAAGAAAAAGGTATTAAAACGTCTTTAATGGTCAGCAGAAGAGGAATGGGAAACTCCTGTGGGTAGAATGGGGCGCTGAAGCTTTGCTACAGGCACGACTCACAGGAGCTTGCATTCCAGCCCTCACCAGCAGGCATGTCAGGACGTCAGTGGACGTGTCTGCATTTCCAAGACTCAGGGCACAGGGACTCAGGCCACAGGGTCTTTTAAGGATGTGTGTTCTGTTTGGCCTGTTTGTCTCAGAACTGAAATATCTAAATTTCCAGGATACTTCAGTGATTTTTGGGGATAATACACAGAATATTTGAAATGAAGACATTTTTAAAAATGCGATCTATATAATCACCATAATGTAGGTATTTTCACCCTTATTAAGGCTCAAGACCACTTGAGAGACACCAAGATTATGCTGCAACTTTTGACAAAATTATTACATCCATGGAACTTAAGGCATTGTCGTGCCTGCCGCCTTTGTGATTCTTTACATCTGTGCCATCTGTAAGATGACTTACTTATCTTTTTTTCCTTAAATAGACTGTTTGTAGAAAGGTAAGAACTTTTTTGTCCTGATTCTAAGTAATAATGTGGGAGATAAAATTGACTTAATTTACTAGTAATCATTTTAGATGCATATTAAAATAAGTACATAACCATCAAAATGGAAAACGTTTGTCCGTGTGCCTCTGGAAACTCATCTCCTGTGTTCGTCCCGTGCTTTGGGAACACACTGCACTAGGTTGTCAGAATCTGAGAGAACAGACGTTTCTGGGACTTGAGGCCATTGTGCTGAGCTGCAAGGAGGGAAGGAAGGTTCTCTGAGATGTCTGGCCCGACCTCTCCTCAGGCCCAGCAGACCCTGACTTCTGCCAAATGTTTACTTGTAAGTCTGTCTTGTGGATCATTAACATGTTATATGTGTAAATGGGCTTTTACGGGCTCATGGAAGAAGGCGATTGCCCTGTAGAAAAGTGTAAATTTTAATGGACTTTTCTCTCTGAGGCTGCCATCACAGACACAGCTTATGTGTTTGTTCTGGCCAAGGATAATTTACCAGTCCCTGACACTGAGTTGGTGGTCGCAAATGTTTCTTGAATTGAATTGCCTGAAACCTTTGAAGACTTTCCTTTAGTATCCTGGGAATTTCAGGAGAATGTTTCTCATTTGAAATTGAAATGGATTCAGAAGCCACATTGGGATGAGGGACGGGAAGCAAGAGAGGAAGCCGATTTGCTTGGGCTGTTGTGTGGGATGCAGGAAGGGCTGTTGAATAGATATCTCATCTCTGTTGGGGGACTCTTGCCTCTGCCCAAAGAATAGGTTGTGGCAGTTCACGTTATACCAGGCAATGGAATTCTTGACTTGAGATGCGGGGCCCAATATCTGGGAAACCTCCCATGGCTTTTCATCCCTTGGTCCAAACTCTGTCACTTGGCATTGATTCAGAAGTTACCAGGGTGGGAGAGACTTCACCTTCATTGTCTTAAGCCAGTTCTGGTTGGCCTTCCTTCTTATTATAACTTTAAGAATACAAACGAAGGAAGCTAATTTATTGCCATTTTCACAGGCTTCATCCTGATGCAATATGCCAACCCCAACAACTTTTCCATTTATAATCTCGGAAAGTAAGGATAATGATAGTTTGTGTTAACATTACATATATACACACACACATATATACAATACATATATATATGTGTGTACTTATGTATGTATATATGTGTTTGTATATATATACATATATATACACTTTTATACCTGCTTGAACATGTTCTTCTCAAAATGTCTGGGGAAAAGCAAGACAAATACTTTTATCCCCAGACCACAAATAAACTAATGTTATGAGAATACCACTATAATCTAAAACCCGTGCTTAGCTATTTGCAAAGATTTTAAGTCACCTAATGATGCCTTTAAGGTAGACATTACTTCATTTACAGAACAGAAAACTGAAGTTGAGAGAAGCTAAACGGTCTTCCCTACAGAAGTGATATAGTTTGCGTGATATAGACGCACAACATGGAGGTAGAGTCTGAACATAGATCGTCTGGCTCCAAGTGGAGTGCTCTGTCTGATGTCTGTTATAGATACTCAAACACCATCCATAATTCTGACTTGGAAGAAATTCTTTGGGGGTCTTATCGAGACTCCATTAATCTAGTGTAAGTAACTCTCAAGTTGGAGGGGATTGAATCTCATCATCCAAAGGCATGTTCCTCAGAACTTCACCAAGAGAATAGTGATCGATGTATTTCAAGGCTTGGGCATGCTTATCTGGTTTAACTTGAAGGAGTTGAGATCTCATGCTCTGTCATATGGAAACAATCTTGCAGAGTTATGATGGGGACCGGCAATGATGTACAAAAGGCAGACATCATCATGTTTGGTGGTGTGGTTGCTCAACAGCTGATGTATTAAGAGGATGTCAAAATCATGAGCATCAGAGTCAGACAAACCAGGGCTCCCATCTGGGTACCGCTAATAACTAGCTCTGTGCCTTTCAGCAGTGGCGTTAACCCCTTAAGTCATAAATGGAAGGGGCCCTCAAACAACAGTAGCCAGCACTGTTACCTTCTTTCAAGGGGGTCTTCTTGCTGCCTGTATACACCCTTGTCAGTGAACATGTCTGTAGTCCATCTACTGTACGCCTAGTGTTTTGAACCTTTATTGTGGTTTTCGACCTGAAAGATGCTGAATCAGTGTGAACTAGAGCTGTTGGTAACAGCCTAACTCCCAGCAGAAGAGAAGCACTCCACATCCTGCTTCTCCTTGAGCAAACAAACTTGGGAGGCCCACACCATGCACGTCTATCCATGCTGAAGCTATGTAGAAGAAAAGATGAAGCTGCATTCATCTTGGGGCTTAACGCGTTATCTACTGTCGGTGTTTTAGGAGGAGTTCAGAAGTAGCCTGTTGCCTAGAAGTGATGGGGAGGATCTCTTGGAAGTTGACAAGGAAAGACAGGATCATTAAAGGGGGTTCCAGCTGTGGAGGAGTGCATGTGTAGAGGGCGCTGCAGACACATGCACGGCCTCTGGCAGAAAACCCGTGGAAGGTCCAGCTGGGGTAGAGGCAGTACAACATAAAGGAGGGCGACATGCAGGAGCGAGGAGGACATTCCAGGCAGGTGCCTTCAAAGATGAGTCAAGTCAGTTGAAAGATGGTCGTTAATAGCCTTTCTACTCACTATGTTTCTGTGTACACGTGGAAGGAGAACTTGGGGGGATTTGGATTTCCTAGGATAATCATTTTCATAAGCTGTGAAAATGCTTTGCAGGTAGAAAGAATAGAGATTATCATCGATCTGCTCCAGTGGCCACTTCCTCTTCCCTCCGTCAGTCATTTCTTACTGCATCCTCTGTTTCTACTACTCACCTGTCAACGATGTTGAATTCCGAGTGTGGTAGCATGTGGCTTTGGTAGCTCCCAGTGAACTTTGCTCCTGACCTTCAAGTTCTAGTGTGTCCCTGTCCACTGAATCCGGGCTTCCTCGTGACCTGTTTTATTCAGTGGCACATGGCAGAAGTGATACTGATCCAGTTCTTCACCTATATCTTCAAAAGGCCTAGAAGCTGCTGCTTTTGCATCTGGGGAAGCCATACACCACGTAAGAAGTCGTAATACCGCAAGACCTTAACGCTGTGAGAAGCCCAAGCCAGCCATGATGAGAGTTTATGTGGAGGAGAACCAAGGTTCCCATCAGACAGGTCCAGCTGTTTCACATCTGGTACCCAGCACGGCCGCCTCAGCCTTGGAGAGGCGCCACCTTGGAAGTGGATCCTCTTGCCCCACTCAAGCCTCCTCAGTTGATGCCATGTGGACCAGATGAACTGTGTGTTTGTTTCTTAGAGTAGCTAGAACAAAGAACCACAAACTGACTTAAAACAATATACGTTTCTTCTCTTACAGTTCTGGAGGCTGGAAGTCTGAAATCAAGGAGTTGGCAGGGCCTGGCTCCCTCTGAGGTGCCTCTTCCAACTTCTGGTAGCCCCGAGTATTCCTCAGCTTTTGGCAGCCTCACTCCGACCTTCACATGGCTGTCTCCCCTCTGCGTCTGTGCCCAAAGTTACCTTCTTATCAGGAAGCTAGTCACTGGAGTCGAGCCCACCCTAAGAAGCTCATCTTAACTTCATTACATCTGCAAAGGCCCACTTTCCAGATTAAGTTGTGTTGCTTGGTCCTGGGAGTTAGCAATGGAACCTGTCTTCTGGGAGGGACACAATTTAATCCGTTACAAACGGTCCACATTGGGCTCTGCTCTTGTTGCAGAATTGTGAGTAAATAAACAGACTGTGCTTTTTTAGTCCCTGAGTTGGGATTACATGGTTCTGCAGCAGGAGGTAATGGGACCCGTGGGGGCGGCCATTTGATGCCCTCACTTCAGAGGTACTGCCATCCCCCGCCATGGATGGCACTTCTTTCTCTCCATCACCGTTTCCTCTCTGGACAATTCCTGCCATAGAGAATGTGAATGCCCACAACCCCACTTCTTATTCGTATAATCCCTGCTACTCTTCCTGGTCCCATGCAAGTTTGCATTAGGGGTCATATCATTTCTTCCTTTCTCAATGCAATTATTCCAGTAACTTCAAAGTCTTCTGCGTTCTCAGGATCCAGTGTTTTCTCTTATTGTCTCACTTTTCTAGATCTCTGCTGGATGTCTGGCCCTACAATAGCCACAGACTTCTGGCGGGTCCCTTCTCCCTTTGTGGGTCTACACTCTCCCCTCACTGTAAGGGTCTGGCTCCATGTCTCGTTACTGGCTTGTGCTGAGGGTGGGGCAGGTGTGACCTGGACCGCATCGTAAGTGCCGTGGGATTGGTGGTAGGGAGCCAAGAATTGAAGGTGGAGCTGGGTAGTTCATGTGGATTCAGGGTGGGGCGGAATGAAATGCTAGTGCAGGAGTGAACCTGTGGGGTAGGTCTAGCTATTTCATCTTTTATTCCAGCCTTACTTCCCTGTCACTCATAACCATCCCAGATCCTTGCTATTATGGTTACTAGTTTGGAAAATTATCTCCCACTCATCTTCTCTTTCAAGACTCCAGTCCAAAACTCACCTCTCTTTCTCCTTTCTCTTCCTTCACATTGACTCTCTGGGAGTTCAGCCATCTTTCTCCACGCGTCATCAGCACCTTTATGTCACCCTAACCTGTGCACGTATTCACACAGAGACAGACTCTGGGTCCTCCACGGGTGTGTGACTTGATGCCCCAAAGTGCTGCCGCTGAGGACATGAAGAATTGAGAGTGGGAGAGAGGTTTTCCAAAAACTCGAATGAAATTTTTGGTCAACCCAATATCAGTTCTTTTGTTGCTTCATATAGAAAACATATACTGAGCAACTGTTTGGTATTTGGCACTGGATATCTTGGGTTTGCTTCCCCATAAGACCCGAGTCAGGGATTCTGTACAAGTCTTCCATTAAGAAAGTGCTCCCAGGATAAACTGGAAAGGGAGGGGGGCAGATTCTGGGATTCTCTGAGCCCAGAAGTTTCCTGTGTGCTGCGAAGAGGCAGACGGAGAAACTGACAGAGTCAAGAGCCTTCTGTCCAAGCTCTGGGTTCTGGCTTCGTCTAATGGTGGCCTTAGTGAGTTCCTTCAAAAGCTTTCCGGAAAGCATTTGGCACAGTTAAATCATGTAACTTTATCAGTTTAACAAATGCCCAGTGAGAGCCTTCCAGGCTAAGAACAGGGAGATAAAAGTTGCAGAACTGGAGGATCCTTCTGGAAGATTCCCAGCTGTGATACTGAGCTTGAGTCTTGAGTCAACAAAGCAGCCACACCCAGCCAAGAGGATGCCAACCAACTGGTGTAAAGTGGAAATAGGGTTGCTGGTGAATTTAGGGTTTCATGGGGATTTTGTACATAATGGAATGTGCCCTTCTTCAGCTGAAGAAGAGAACAGTCTAGAATAGAAATGAAAATTCACTTCTCCGATCCAGCCCCTGCCTCTGCTAAAATAAGTATTGGCAAAATAACTCAAGATTCCAATTAGAAGGTGTGGTATCTTTTTTTTTTTAATTTTCTCAGTTTTATTGAGGTATAATTGATAAATAGGACTTGTATTATGTATTTAAGGTGTACAACTCGATGTTTTGATATACAGTGTGAAATGAGCACTAGAGTGAGACTAATTAATACATCCATCGTCTGAGTTACCATTCTCTCCTCCCTCCCTTCCTTCCCTGTCATTTCCCTTCTTCTCTTTCTCTCCACTTAAGATCTACCTTAGTAAATTTCATGTATCCAATACAGTGTTGTTAACTACCATCATTGTGCTGTACATTAGCTCTCCAGAGCTTACTCTTCTTGTATAACTGAGACTTTCTACCCTTTGGAGAATTCCTCCCTATTTTCCACTCCATCTTATCTCTGGTAACCTCTGTTCTAGTCTGTGAAGGCATGGCATCCCATTGCTTGGCTGTAACACCAAGTAGTTGGCTTATTCCCAAGCACCTCCATGTTTAAATAACCCTATGTGAGAACCCTCAGCCGTGGGATAGCAGAAATGGGCTCAAATGCATAACAGTGAGGTATCCCAGGGTCTATAAAAGTTGAATTGTTAGGGGAAAACATCACCTGTCACTGCTTTGTTCATTTAACAAATATTTACTAAGCCCATGCTAGATGCCAGGCATTGCTCTTAGCCATGGGACCCAGCAATGAGTAGAACAAACATAGTCTGTATCCTCATGAAACTTACGTTCTAGTGGAAGGACTGACATCAGAACAAAGAATAAGTAAATATAATAGTGTTTTAGGTGATGACTGTGTAATGGAGAAGAATAAGCCAGGGTGAGAAGTGAGACAGCCCTGTTGTATGGGGTGGTCAAGAAAGGTTTCACAGATAAGATGGTATTGGAGAAGAGCTCTGAAGGAGGTGAGCCATGCATCCCTGGCAGAGTGTGTGTGGTAGGGGTGGGTGGGTGTGTGTGTGTGTGTGTGTGTGTGTGTGTGTGTGTCTGTCTGTCTGTCTGTCTGTGTGTAGAATGCCCAGTGTGGCTGCAGAGAATCCACTGAGGAGTAGGAGGTTGTAGTGGTAGGAGGGGCCAGTGATGTAGGGCGATTGTTCTCAAACTGTCCTGTACGTGAAAACCACACGAGACCTTTTTAAAATCTTAATGTATAGCCAGCCTGTACTCCTGACCCAACTCTGTGAGATTCATACCCCAGTGGTCAGTGGTTCCCAAAGTCTTCCATTGTGCAGCCGTGGCTGAGAACCAGCAGTGAGGAGCCTGTGGGCCATTGCTAGGAGACATGGTGGCTCATCGTGTCTGTCAACTTGGCTGGACCACAGTGCCCAGACAGGGGTCAGACATTATTCAGGATGTTTCCATGAGGGTTTTATTGGATGAGGTTTCTATTTAAGTTGGTGGACTTTAAGGAAAGCAGATTGCTCTGCATAATGTGGGTGGGCCTCATCCAATCAGTTGAAGGCCTGAATGGAACAAAGACTGACCTCTCTCTGGAGCAAGAGGGGATTCTGCCAGCTGATGACTTTTGGACTTGAACTGCACCCCTGGCTCTCCCCGACTCAACTGTTTAGCCTGCTGGCCCGCCCTGCAGATTTTGGTCTCAGCAGCCTCCATGAACACATGAGCCAGTCCCTTACGTCTGTCTCTTTATACATGTCCTCTTGGTTCTGTTTTTCAGACATACCCTAATACAGGAAGATCATAAGCAGAGAAGGGATTAAAACCTGATTAACTTTTAAACTAAATCTCTGGCTGCTGTCCTAAACTTAGACCATAGAGGAGTCAAGGGCAAACGCAAGAAGACCACTTAGGAAGACACTTTAATAACCCAAACAAGAGGTAGCGAGGGCCTGGACCCCAGTGGTAGCAGGGAGCTGATGCGAGATTGTAGGATTCTGCATGGTCTCTCAAGGTAGAGCCATCAGTATTCACTGTTGGATTCATTGCAGTTTTGTTACAGTCTGTTTTAGAGATCTAGGGCTTCATCAAGTCAGAGGTTAGATTAGTCACTCATTTTTATTTGATTCAGATCACACAAGGCCAAGCAGAAGGGGACCATAAGTGTTAACAGAGACATGAAGCAAAGTGAAAGCCTGATCCTTAGAGAATTCTGGCCTCAACCAAACAATTCAAACCTTTTCAAACATGTTGGAATAAGCAAGAAACAAGAAACGCTTTGACAGACCATTTATTTTTAAACTATATGTATCTTAAGTGTAAGTGAATCCAGCTGTTTCTCCTCCTCTGCTCCCTCCCTCTCCCATCTTTTTGATGAGGCACTGACAGCCTCAGAACACGTCGAGAGCAATGTTCGCACAGCGGGACAAACATTGCGTTACTCTGACCTCAGGAGGCTGAGTTTTCTTCTATAAATCATCACCCAGACATTCAAGTGTCACTGCCTTTGGCACGGAGCCTTCACTCAACCCAAGTCTGGCACGCATCAGGCAAGGCCTTGATCAAGGTAGACATGGAGGCTCCTTCTGTCCCTGTACTCTGTCTCTTCTCTGTTTCAGCCCTACCCTCACTTCTCAGGTCTAGGTACCTGCCTGCGGTCTTGTGTTCAGGGTCTCCGTGCAGGTGTCCCCTCTATCTGGTGGCAGTTTCTCCAACCTGCTTCACCTGGCCTGAGAGCTCAGTCTTTCCCACGGAGCCTCTGCCTGAGGTGGGTCAGAGGCTGTGTCTCCTTCAACCTCTCCTTCAAGCCTTCTTCGACGCCCGAGCCTTCCTTGTGCCCCCACCCATACTAGGTCAGCTCCCCATTATTGGCCTCGATGGCAACCTCGAAGATCCATTATTTTAAAAACACCCAGCCCCCGTACGCATCGTTAGGTTTACTTTTATCCTCTAGCCTCTGAGGCTCCGTGAGGATGGCCCCAAGCCTGCCTAGTTGACTTCTGCATGCATAGCCAGCAGCTCAGGACTCTGTGCCCTTGACCATCAGTTAATAATTCTTGAAAACTTGCTGTGTGCCTAGCACTGGGCTAGTCCCCGAGTGTACGCTGGTGCTCGGTAAAGATTTGTTGATGGACTGAGTCATGTAATTCACATTCAAATGTACTTAAATTCTTAATCATTTTTCCAAAACTTAGGTCCCATTCCCAGATTTCTAGTATTAATATCAATAAAAAGCATCACGATGATCTCTCTCAATCTCTGAGCTACAAATGCTGCTTTCTTGATTTCTTGTATGAAGTACCATCAAGTGCTTTAAGTTCATCCTTTTGAATAGTCTTTACATTCACTTCTTTACTCCTGCTGATACTAATCAGTGGTCCTTGTCGTGCCTGAATTACTAAAATAGCCATGCTCATCTTTCCTTCCTCCTCAGGGGAACATTATCAGCAGTTTGGTGCATATCCAGGCCACAATTCTATACTTTATACACACACACACAACATGTAAATAATATGTATATATGTGCACAATTGACCCTTGAACAATGCAGGGGTTGGGCACTGACCCTCTGAAGTTGGAAGTCTGAGTTTAACTTCTGAGTTAAAGTCTGAGTTATTATTTTTATTGAAGTATAATTGATGTATAATATTATACAAGTTACAGGTGTACCGTGAAAATCTGAGTATAACTTATAGTCAGGCCTCCATATATGTGGTTCTTCTGTATCTGTGGATTTTTTTTTTTTTTTGCTATAAGCCTTTTAGCGGTATTTGACTTTTAAAATGATTAGGATAGAATATTTTGTTTAAAACTCTAAAAATAAAGGAGATGGTGAAATGAATTATGCAAATAAAAGCCAAGTGAAAACATTGTGATATTAATACAAAAGTAGAATTCGAGGCAAAAAATATTACATAGGACAATTTTTTTTTAAGATAAATTTATATGTTTATTTATTGGCTGCATTGGGTCTTCGTCACTGTGCACAGGCTTCCTCTAGTTGCGGCAGGCAGGGTCTGCTCTTCGTTGCGGTACGCAGGCCTCTGATTGCAGTGGCTTCTCTTGTTGTGGAACATGGGCTCAATAGTTGTGGCTCACGGGTTTAGTTGCTCCGCGGCATGTGGGATCTTCCTGGACCAGGGATCAAACCCGTGTCCCCTGCATTGACAGGTGGATTCTTAACCACTGCGCCACCAGGGAAGTCCCAGGACAATTTTTTTTTTAAATTAAAGCTTGTAGTCCACAAGGAAAATATAAAATCATGAATATTTGTGCCTCCCAAACACCATTAAAATAGGTAAATAAAAACTGTTGTAGGAACAATTGCCAGAAACATAGCAACTTTTGAGGTATTAGCGTAGCTCTGTTAGTCATTGTTAAATCAAAAGAAACAGGAGGGAAAGGATATAGCGAGTTTAAATAATAAAGTTAGTAAGGTGGTTTTAATAGGCATGCTACCTTTTAAACAGAAATTGTATAGACTGCATTCTAATTATGAATCTATAAAACTAGAAATAAATAACCAAAACATAATAATAAAATCTCAGTCATCTGGAAATTTTAATGCACTGTCCTAAGTAGCCCTTGGAAGAAAGGGAAACATCAATCTTCAATCAAAGTATATTTAGAAAGCAACGATAACGTGAACAACTACAAATGAAAGTTTATGGGAAATGGCAGACAGAGCATTGCTCAAAGAAAAATTTGTAATTCCCAAAATGAAATGAAAACAACATGTACTATCCCAAGAAATTGGAAGAAGAAAAATGAACAAGAAACCAAAACAAGAAAAAAGAAACCACAGAATATAGGAAAAATTAAACAGGAAAAATTATGTAACACAAAAGCAAAAATCAATGAGTTAGAATTTATAAATAATGCAGCAGTAAATGGTAAAGTTTACTTCATCTAATAAAAATGGACATATTCCAAAA
The DNA here is from genome assembly GCF_030028045.1 of Hippopotamus amphibius kiboko. Classification (NCBI taxonomy): domain Eukaryota; kingdom Metazoa; phylum Chordata; class Mammalia; order Artiodactyla; family Hippopotamidae; genus Hippopotamus; species Hippopotamus amphibius. The sequence continues at coordinate 5,030,081 of NC_080202.1, read as the reverse complement.
TGTAATTTTAGATGTTAGAAAATATGTATAATTATAGAAATCAAGTAGATAAAATACTATGAAAATAAAGTCCAAAGCTAAAAAATTTGAAAACATTAGAAAGCAATAAATTAGAAAAGTTTACTGAAGCAGAAAATCTGAAGTAAGAGAAAAATCGAAAAAAGTCAACATATTACCACCAATAACTGTGCCAGTTCTAGACGCTTTTAGAGGTGAATTCTTTCAAACTTTCAAGGGTTAGATAACCCCCATCATGTAGAAACTCTTCATATGCTATCACTTTTTAATTGTTTATTGGAGAAACAATCTCTCTGAACCACAGTTTCTTAATAAAGTTAAAGTAATAATAATATACCTGACTCTAAAAATGTAAGGAATCACAGACACACTTAAAAAAAAAAAAAAACAACTAGACTTGATAAGAAACTACAGTCATGTGGTCAATTATAAAATTATGAAATCCTTACACCATTATAATAGAACAGTTGTCTTTGGAAGATATAGCGGATCCCATTCACATAAGTCATCAGGAAACAAAATGACAAGGGGGTGGTACAGGGTGCCCCAATGTACTGAGGGACAGAAAAGAATACTCAAATAAATAGAAAGATGGAGGTTTAGGATTAGAGGAGCGTCGACATGATTTGATTATGGAAAATACGAAGCACGTGGGCAGTGTGATGCCAAATTTCTAATTTTTCTGTGGCATTTGATTTTGCACTTTGATTTCTGTGAAAGTCTTGGTCAGAATATCTTCTGTAATTCTCAACGAAGAGGAATATCTCCTCTCATACATTTCTCTAGTTTGTAATAAATTTAGTTTAGGGCACTGCTGAACAAATACGTTTCCTATGTTTAATTTGTATTGTGAGTGGGTCAGCTTCTATATTTTGGAGAGATTGCCTCTTTTGCCCAAATGGTGACTCATGTAAATTAAATACATGAGGATTCTCATGATTAGGTCACCAAGGAGGCATGAGGGGACCTCCCAGGAGGCCAGAGCAAACAACCATCTCTACCAGTGGTCTGGCATTCGGGGCAGTGGCAGGAGGACATGCGATTAGACATAACACATCTCCGAGAAAGCCTAGGGTGGAGGTCAGTTCCCAGGAGTCTGTGTTCCTGAGAAAAACCATGACATCAGCCAGTGCCAGACTGCTGCTGCTTCCTAAGAGTCCCCATATAGCTGCTGCTTTATCATCTGGTGGGAATTGGAAACACTCTTCTACCCCAGAATCTGGTCGTGTAACAGGGGTTCCAAAGTAAGTTGGTACAGCACGGATGCTAGGATTTTTAATGGGACTCCCCTCAGGCCGGAATGGTACCCTGCCATCCATGCGGGTATGGGCACAGAGGTGGCCGACCCTTCCGAACAGGCCGTGGTGAATTTCACACACACGGCCACCACGGATGATGTCACCTTACCCCATCTTGATTCATCTCCCTCATATCTTTCAGAGGTGGATTTTTTCAGTCTTTGCTCAGTCCATGTGATCCCCACATTGGTAGTTCTAGCTCTGGATATTGTTCCCCAGATCCTCTAATGATGCTTTCTTTGCCCTCAGAAGATACATGTTGGGCACCATCCCTGTTCAGGGAACAGGACTGGGAGCTAAAAGGACAAAACCCTAGGACGGAGGGTTTACAGTCTTCATTGATTCACAAACAACACCTAAGAAAAGCAGACTTGGCAGAGGGCGGAGTGAGAGGTGAGGGCCCTGGATGATAAAGGTGTTCTGGGGGTAGAGGGAATGATCGCTGAGGCCGATGGGTGCGAGATGGGGAGGGGCAGACGGAGGTGTCGGAGGGTCATGGCACTCAGGCACCTGGATCCTGGGGATGGGAACTGGGCTGCTGCCTGAGGAGAGGCTGGGAGACACCCCCAAACTCCGACCCTACCCCACACTCCCGCCTGCTGCAAACATTCGCCAGAGCAGAGCTCTCTGCTGGGGAATGTGGCTTCCTCCCCTGAATTTTAGAAGATGGGGCTCCCAGGACAGATCCTGGGACAGAGGCTGGAGGAGGAGGTGAGGGCATAAGGTGAAGGGCAGCCTCACCAGAGGGGTCGGGGGGACCTGCAGGGTCCCACCCAGTCCCAGGGGAAGAGGGAGTCGGGCCACAGGCTGAGGGCTTCCGATCTCAGCAGACCTCCCCGCCCACGTCTCACGGCCCCCAGTGCCGCAGCTCCGACTAGTTCCACCTCCTCCTTCGGGAGGGGTTGTAGGCAGAGGAGGACACTCCGTGAGAGTGTCTTCTCGCTCCACAAGCAGGATTACGTGACCTGGGCTCCGAGTTGCATAAGATGGGCTCGCCCTGGGTGCCTGAGCAGAGTAAACGCCGGAGCCACATCCCAGGCAGACAGTTCTGCTTTGGCATGTACTTGGGGCAGGTAGAATGTGAGGTGGGGTTGGGGTTTGGGGTATTTGCCCAGCCACTAATGAAGCAGCAGTCCAGTTTCTATTTGGCTTGGGATGCTGGTGCCCACGCCTGATGTCAAATCTCAGGCACTTCCATTCGCTCCCGCCCCTTTCACTGGTTCTCCGTGACCATGCTTGCCACCCCAGAGCACCTTAGCATCTGTGGTCTGCACCACTCAACCAGTGGCTCATCTTGCTTTACCGTAAAATTGTTCTTAAATCATAGTCACTTAGTATAGGACTCTGGCTCTGCTATGTTAGTTTCCTTGCTTGTTTTCTGGCACATGGTACAGAGCAAGTTATAAAACTTCACCCCACTCGACATCACTTATAACTAGAGCAAATGCACAACAAAACCACAGTGAGGTATCACCTCAGGCCTGTTGGAATGGCCATCATCAAAAAGAGAAGATATACAGGAACACAGTTCTTTGAGGCAGAAGCCCCGTGTGCCCCCCTTTGCCTGGCAAAGTATGATAATAAAGCTATAAACAACCTATGTGTCCATCGATGGATAAATGGCTAAAGATGTTGGGGGGGGGGTGTATACACATGCACTAGAATATTATTTAGCCATAAAAAATAAGGAAATCTTGCCATTTGTGACAAGATGGATGGGTCCTACGGGTATTATGCTAAATGAAATAAATTAGAGGAAGACAAGCTGTATGATGATCTCACTTTTATGAAATGTAAAAACAAGCGAGCCAATGCCTAGAAAGGGATCAGTCTTGTGTTTACCAGAGGTGGAAGGGGGTGGCGGAGTTAGGTGAAGGCAGTCAAAAGGTACGAACTTCCTGTTATAAAGGGGGGAGAAACAGGTACAAAGCTCACCCAGGGTGGGAGCTAGGTCATCACATGGCAAGAAGCATTTGAGCTGGGTCTCCGAGGTCGAACGGATATTCTAGAACTCGAATTGGCCTGGAGGAAACTAGCCTAGAAAGGGAGAATGATGTGAGAGCTCAGCTCGCAGAAGGGGATCCCCGTGGTTTGCTCAGATGGCATTCAGCGGTCTGTTTTGTTGGAGGGTGTGGACCATGGCTGGGGGGAGAGCTGTGGGCCAGCAAACGTTGAGGGGCAGCTGGGGAAGCTCAGGAGGCCGAAACACAGTGACGTATCCAGTCACACCTCCAAGCACCCGCGTCCTCCCGCGACTCCCAAACCCAAGTGCGATCCGTGGACCGGTAGCGTCAGCGTCACCCGGGAGTTTGTTAAAATGCACCATCTCAGGCCCCACCCCAGACCTTTCCCAGCAGAATCTGTATTTTCCCAGGTGACTTGTGTGCACATTAAATCTTGACAAGCACTGTTCTATCGCACAGACGATTAAAAGTCCAAGCCTCCCTTGAAGTCTTAAACAAGAACAGATGGCTCTGAAATAGGGCTTAACAACTGGGTTTCAGGTCGTTGCTCGAACTTTCCTTTCTCCAGAAGCTCCCTGCATCTTCCGTTGAGGCGGGGCCTCCGTCAGTCTTGCACTTCAGTAAAGCACAAAAGCAACCAGACGAGGGTATTAACAGGCAGGGTCTTGGGCCCCGGCCTCCACCACTCCTGGGGGCTCTGATGCTGGCTGTCCCGAGAAGCACTGGGCTAGAAGCACCCACCTTCCTCCTCGAGGACAAGGTTCTGCAAAGATTGGGGAGCTCACGAATATTAATATTTCTTGTGCAAAGGAGGTTTGGATTCGTTGCCTTGGTCTTTCACTTGCCCCAACCCTGCTTTAACTGGACATTTATCCCTGTTAAAGTATATAATACCATTAGTCTTCCAAGCCGTGGTAAAATTAGCCGTGTAAACAAAGCAAGTCAGTGACCCTAGGCAGAGACCCCTTGCTGACTCTGACCCAGCACCTACTAAGATGATTAGCCAGGGCACATTTGAACAGGGCAGAAGGGCCCTGGGGAGGAGAGATGGGATGGAGGAGAATGGGGTGGTTCTCTCCCTGTTTATTTCCTGAGAACCATCCGATGCCTGGGACCAGGTCCTGAAACGTCTGCGGGTGATTAGGGCTCTGGGTGTCTGGAGCTTCAGCCCAGCTCTGTGCCAGACTCTGTCATGGTTAGTTTTCTCCCGGAGGAAAGGTCCTTCCAAGTTTACATTTTCTTGCCGTGCACACTCCAGCTCCCTGAGAAGGGGGTGCTCTCGCCTAGAGCTCCAGCAGGAGGCCAGCCACAGTGGCTGCTTCCATTCTTTGTGAAGATGGGGCCTTCCTGGGTCAGTGGAAACTGTTGGTTTGAGGCAGATGAAGATCGGAGCCCCAGCTCTGCTGGGGGGGCCTCTCGTCAAGACACGGCCCAGGTGTGCACTCCTGCTTCTAAACTGCTGCTTTGTGTTACTGACTTGGACCCCTTTTTATTGGGTTGTTTCCGCTCCTGATCGGTGCGATGATAGCAGAGGTCCTGCGTTGTACTGGTTTCTGTCTTGCTGATAGAAAAAGCCCAGGATCTGAGAGGTGCTGGATTATTGTCCTAGTTTTAAGGGAGTGAAGGAGAGAAACTCTTCCATACTCCCTCCAGGTCCTTCCTGGGGGAATGGCAGTCTGAACCTGGCGATGTCAGGCGGCAGGTGTTAGGGGCCACTTTGGTGAGCCATGTGTGAAAAGGTCCAGTCTGCAGGTGAAAGTGTGTGCGTGCACACGTGTATGTGTGTGCAGGCATATATGTGCACATACGTGTGTGTGCATATGTATGTGTGTAGGTCTGGGCGTGTGTGTGTGTGTGTCTCCATCCACATGCCACACAGGCCAGGGGCTCACTGGAAGCGAGGCCAGGCTAGCCCTCGTTATTAGTGGCAGATCGACAGCCTCGCCTGGCTGCGGGGACTCTGGCTGTCCTCTCCTCGTCCGCTCCATGGAAGCCGGCCCCTGCGTCGTGCCCCAGCTGGGGAAGCCGGGAGCTCAGTGTTAGAAACTACGCTGGCAGAGCGCCTCTGCCGTTGCTTCCCACGTTGACTCCCCTCTCAGGAAGCCTCCCCAAGCAAGGGTGTGTCTGGTGATTTCTGAGTCCAGTTCTGTCAGGTAGCACCCGATTCCCACGTTTACCCTCACCTTCTGCTGTGTTCCAGCCCCTCTTACACATCACATAAAACCTTCCCAACCATAGAATTCTCCTCTATAAAATAGAGGTCATGAGATTAATGACCTCGCGCACAGAGATTTAAGCGAAATAATGAAATGACGTTGGAAAACGCTTGGTGAATTTTAAAAACATATTCAAAAGGAAGTTTCTTACTGTCTTTGTCTACGGGCTTGGTGTGGTTTCTTGATGAAATAGGGACAGTGATCTTTATAGGAGAGTTGATTGAACACTTTTTTTTTTAACCTATAATGGATGAATTACCATATCTGTCGTGAGCTGATTTTATATTTTTACAACAAGGTATAAGAGAGTGGGAATACTCTGGTGGGGAGGGAGGGTGTATTTATCAATCACAAGTTGGCCATGAGGACAAACACTGGGTCCTGAAGATGTCAGTCTGTTAGGGCTGGCATCCGTAAAGAGGGCTCCCTTAATTCAGCCAGTGTAGTGGATTTTTCCAGCACATCATCATGGCTCCAAACAAAGGTGGATTGATTTTTATGCCAGGTGTGGTTCCTACAGGCTTGACCTCCATAAACATATTCTCGAGATGGGGAAAAATGGGTCGGGACACGGACGTACCCTTCCTGCATCAGAGGAACATCTCGCTCTGTCTGATCTGTTGAGACTTGTGTACCCCAAATGTAGGAAACCAGACACTGACACAAAGGTCAGTCCCCTGATAAAAGCCCTCACGGAGGCTGCTGTGCCCTGTGTAGTATCACTGCCTTGCACACGGGCCAGTTGATTCCAGTCTCCACTGGCACAGCGACAGCCACATGAGCTCGGAAAAGTGCATCCTCTTGGTGCGAGGCCTGACATCCACTTCCACGGTGCTGAAAATTAAGGCTGGTCCAAGTCCCTCAGGAATTCAGGCCAACTGGTTAGAGCTCTCTCCCTCTCTCTCTCCTGGTCTCTGCTCTCCTGCCTACAAGCATATATATCTCTCTTGTCCACTAAAACAAAAACAAATCTCACGAAACACAGTAACTTCTCTCTTATCCTACCATCTTACTCTAGTCACGCTGCCTGCTCTCTTTCCTTCTTGTGTCTCACATATACAGAGTACTCTTCACGATCTGACACTGTTTCTTGACCAACAACTTTCCTTATCCTTTTTGCCCCAACCACCCCACCCACATGGCTTCCTAAAAGTGCTCTCAGTGGCCACTCAGCTGGAATGAATATCCAGTACCTATTTTGTAGGACTCACCCTCCTTGACTTCTTTGTAGCAGTTGACCCTGTTATATATCGTTTTCCATTGTGTGAGCCATGCTTTTTTATTTTCTACTTTGTGATCCTCTGACACCTATGGCCTTTGCTGACCCTGGAGGGACTGCCTCTCCCAGATCTACATGATTCCTAGAGATAGGACACAACTTGCCCTTAGTGGGCCTTTCGAATACAACCCGCCGACCCCTTCTTCTATAGGCTCTGACATTCAGGAGCGCTATTCCCCTGCCCTGATCACTGCAGGGCCAGAAACTAGGGGCATCCCCTGTGCCCTAGAGCTTGCTAAAATGATTTGAACCAGCCAACCCTAAGCCTGTGCACCCTGTCTCACACAGTTTCTCCCAAGAGACCACAGTAAAGGCTCTTATCCATCTTTTCCCATCACCTCTGTCTCCTGACTGACCCTGGTGCTTCCCCGGGTGGCCCTGTGTGTCTCGTCTCCTGTTTCTAGGGATCTGTGAGTATAAAAACTCTTCCTTCATGAAAAATCATTTCCATGTCTGTGTCTTTCCATGTCTGTCTTATTTCTTTTAATAATCAATTAAAAGAAATCCCAGGTACCTTTAAAACATATTCTCTTCTTGGAAAGTGCTTTTGGAACAGCTCTCTGGTCTTTTAACTGCTGCTTCTTGTCTTGTTGCATTATTCTACTTTTGTTTCTGACTTGACTACAGAAGCTCCAGAATCAGAGCTAAGAAATTTCTAACTGTGAGATGAGGTGGGTGGTCAATTAAACATGGTTTTATTTTTCTTGAAGGTAATAGAAAGGGTTTAGGGAAGATGACGGTTAGAATAAACTCTTGGAACTGTATGTTGAACATGCTCAACCTGTGAGATAAAATCAAAGAAGCATCTTGATCTCCCACAGTCAAGCATCATCATTTCTCAAGCATCATCTTACTTAACTTTAGCTTATGTACCTTGCTGGGCTGAAACGCAGGTAAAGAGGATGAGAACATTTCCGGTACTCAGAGTTCTTATTGGACTGCTACTGCTGCAAGATGGCTTTGCTCATTTTGTTCCTAGCAAGGGTGAAAGCTGTCTCTTCCTCCAAAGGGTGCTGTGTGCTGTTGTGAGCTCTCCAGAGTCTTTGCTGCTTGCTGGGCCCTCGGGCTTCAAATCCTGAGTCTCTCTTTGGCTACTACTCCCCTCTCAGCCCCAAGATTTCCAGTTGTGTGCAAAACTTTTTCTGTCAGATTGCATGGCACTTTCAGGCAGTCCTCTTGGACAGGATTTAAAATTGCTTCAGGACAACATGGCTTTTTAAGACGTAGGTCTGATCCCCTTCCATTGGAGAGGAGCACAGTCACTTCCCAGACACCCACGTGTTCTTCTCAGCACCGGGAAACACATCTCCAAAGCTCTGAGTTGGTCTCATTTCAGGCCCTCTCACCAGGCTTGAGTTGAAAAGAAGCACCACCTAACCCTACCCCATTCATGGGCGGTGGAATTCAGCCCAGCACATCTCTTTCCCTGGAAATCTTCCCCCCTTCTCTTTGCAACAGAGCTTTGGAAATGCTCTATCGAGCTTTTCTTTGAACCCTTTATCCCCCCAAGTCTCAGAATCAAAACTTCCATTCTCACATCTCAAAGAAAAGTGAGAACTCTTAACTGATTTTAAGATACCCATATTTTTAATAATCTTTCTTGAAATTATGATACCATGTAAAATATATAGTATAATTAGGTATTATGTTTCTTCTTACCAATATATTATAAGGAAGAATCAGGCTATCCTTTCTAATTGAGTTTTCTACACCTGTGCAAGTCTCTCTGTTTAGACAATACCATAATCTAAATTTGTGATTCTCCATGAAAGATGCTCGACATCACTAATCATTAGAGAAATGCAAGTCAAAGCCACAGTGAGGTATCACCTCATACCGGTCAGAATGGCCATCATCAAAACATCTAGAAACAATAAATGCTGGAGAGGGTGTGAAGAAAAGGGAACCCTCCTGCACTGTTGATGGGAATGTAAGTTTTTACAGCCACTATGGAGAACAGTATGGAGGTTCCTTAAAAAACAAAAAATGAAACTACCATATGACTCAGCAATCCCACTCCTGGGCATATACCCTGAGAAAACCATAATCCAAAAAGAAACATGTACCTCAATGTTCATTGCAGCACTATTTACAATGGCCAGGATATGGAAGCAACCTAAATGCCCATCAACAGATGAATGGATAAAGAAGATGTGGCACATATATACAATGGAATATTACTCAGCCATAAAAAAGGAACAAAATTGAGTTATTTGCAGTGAGGTGGATGGACCTAGACTGTCATACAGAGCTAAGTAAGCCATAAAGAGAAAAACAAATACCATGTGCTAACGCATATATATGGAATCTAAAAAAAAATGGTACTGAAGAACCCAGTGACAGGGCAAGAATAAAGATGCAGATGTAGAGAACGGACTCAAGGACACGGGGTGGTGGGGGGCAAAGGGAAAGCTGGGACAAAGTGAGAGAGTAGTAATGACATATATACACTACCCACTGTAAAATAGATAGCTAGTGGGAAGCTGCTGCATAACACAGGGAGATCAACTTGATGATGGCTGATGACTTAGAGGGCTGGGATAGGGAGGGTGGGAGGGAGTTGTAGGAGGGACAGGGTATGGAGATATACGTATAAATGCAGCTGATTCACTTTGGTGTACCTCAAAAACTGGCACAACAGTGTAAAGCAATTATATTCCAATAAAGAGCTTAAAAAATTAAATTTGTGATTCTCAAATAGGGCAGCACATCACTATAACCTGAAGAACTTATTTAAAATTCAAATGTTGGGGTCTATTCCCGATATACTAAATCAGAGTCTCCAGGCCATCAGCATTTTTATCAAGCTTCACCTGTGATCTCTTGCATAACTAGTTTCACTGGTGTCCTGGTAGTAGTCAGCCAGAAATGCCAATGCCACCCCCGAGGATGTAAACAGCCCCCAATAGGTACGTCTTATAAATTCAAACCGAATTTATAAGACGTACCTAAGCTCCAATTGGCAGTAAATCCCAGCTAAATGTTATTTTTATATTTTTGTCACGAGGGTTTCTCTTTCGTTAGTTTTCTCTCCTCCAGAAGAGTGAGATCACCTCCAGCTTTACCAGTTAGCTCCCTGTTGAATCTGTTGTTAAGGGATGTCCCCGTTCAGCAGAGTTGCTAGGGAAGCCCAAGTCCTAACCTTGAACACGCCCCCCCACCCCACCCCACCCTGGTTTCCGTGTTCCAACGCTAAGTCCCTTATTAGTCTGTTGATCCCCTTGTTCTGCATGTGACCTGACTGCTTGGGTCTTTGCTGCCAATTCTCTTGTTTTGTGTCTTGGTAGCCTTGGGGATTTTAAACATTTCACCCTTTTCTCTTTCTCCTTAATCAAAGAGTTGATGTTCTCCATGGCTCTCATCAGTAACTTCTGGGTATGAAAAATTAGATCATAAGTCCATGACCATTCAGATGTCTTCCTCATATCCTATTTTGATTTTGTCTGCAGCCAGTGGTGAAGAGCCCTCCTGTTCCAATGTACAGTGTCAGCTTTGATGCTGTGATTTTGGGGGGTGGGGGGAGTCCATCTGTACCTTGAGTTTCCTTTGTTAGAAGGCTTTAAGCTACAAATTCAGTTTTTAAAAATAAAGGGTTATCCATTCAGCTTCTCTCTTCTTGAGCAAGAATTGCCCTTATGCCTTTTAAGGAATTTATCCATTTCTTCTAAGTTGTCAGATGTATTGGCATAAATTTGTCCATAGGAATAATCCTTTTAATATCTGTAGAATCTGTAGTAATGTCATGCCTCTCATTCTTGATACTGTTAATATCATCCCACTCTCCACGAGTCTGGTTTACCAAATTTGTTGACCTTCATACATAACCAGCTTTCGGTGTCATTCATTTTCTCTATTATGTTTTCTGTTTTATACTTGATTGGTTTTTGCTCTTATCTTTGTTATTTATTTATTCTATATAGTTTTTAGTTTAACTTGTTTTAATTCCTAAGTTTTTGGTGTGTGTGTGTGGGGGGGGGGGGGCGGTGGTTGTTTGTTCCTAAGGAGGAGGCTACTGTCAGTGACACGAGACCCATCTTCAGGCTTTTTTCACTGTGACTAATGGGAAGAGAAATTATTCCCACTCTTAAGTGACCACTGAGGAATTGTTCTCTCGGATCCTTGCACATGGATATCTCCCATATCAGTTCTCTCACAGGTACGCACTGAGCGGCACGCGACTCAAGGGGGACCCTCTGTAGCTCTCTCTTTCTCTCTCTCTGTCTCTGTCTCTCTGAAACGCTCTACTCTCCAGCACCCTCTCCTGAACTCTGACTTCCTTGGCTTCATGGACCCCTAGTACCAGCTTCTCAATTCAGCAAGACCACCAAGGCTTTTCTTCCCTGTCTTTGCACCATGACCTGGACATCCTCTCCAGGCACTCAGCTGGGGCCATCAGAGGGCTGCACTTTGTTTCTTGTCTCAGCTATCACTCTCCTTCATCACCTGATGTCTAATGTTTTACAAATAGTTTTTCATATATTTTGTATTTATCTTTTTAAAAATTGAAGTATAGTTGATTTACAATGTTGTGTTAGTTTCAGGTGTACAGCAAAGTGATTCAGATATAGATATATATATCTACATGTATATATATCTATATATGAATCTGAAAAAGAATATATATATATATTCAGATTCTTTTTTTTTTCCAGATTCTTTTATTTGCAGATTCTTTTCCATTATAGGTTTTTACGAGATGTTGAGATATTGAGTATAGTTCCCTGTGCTATACAGTGGGTCCTTGTTGTTTATTTTGTATATAGTAGTGTATATCTGTTAATCCCAAACTCCTAATTTATCCCTCCTGACCCCTTTCCCCTTTGGTAACCGTAAGTTTTTTTTTACCATGTCTGTGAGTCTGTTTCTGTTTTGTAAGTAAGGTCATTTGTATCATTTTTTAGATTCCACATGTAAGCAAGATCATATGACATTTGTCTTTCTCTTTTTGACTTACTTCATTTAGTATGATAATCTCTAGGTCCATCCATGTTGCTGCAAATGGCATTATTTCATTCTTTTTTATGACTAATATTCTGTTGTACGTATGTACCACATCTTATTTATCCATTCGTCTATGGACACTTAGGTGGCTTCCACATCTTATTTTGTATTATTTTTTAATTATTTCATGTGGGTGGATAAGTCTAATTATTCCAACTCTATTATAAATGAAAGTCTCATTCCTTTGAAGGATTTTAAGTAGAGGAGTGATATTATCCCAGTTGAAGTTTAGAAAGATATTGGGAAACAGATTGGAAGTGTGATGGGTCTTGAAGCTAGATTTTTGCAGGGAACGTGCAGAGAACAGGTCCAATTGCCTTTGGAGATGAATCCCCAGGACTTGGATATGGAGAGGGTAGGAAAGGGAAGAGTCAAGGCTGTCTCCTGAGATTTTTCCTGGAATAACTGTGCCAGTGGGGAAAGCCATGGCAGGGCCGTTTTTGGAAGGCAGACGTCAAGACTTACTGTTTGTACATCACCTTGAGATGCCTCTTTAATCATTCAGATGGAGCTGGTCAAACAGGCAGAGGACAATAAGAACGTGGAGCTCCAGGGAAAGGTCAGGGCTGAAGACAGGAAAATATTCATCAACATTCAGTTGTTCAAAGCTCTGGAACCAGATGAGACCACATATGGGAAGAGTGTAGATAAAGGAGAAAAGAAGACCCAGGACTGACTCCCAAGGGATCTAGAGGTGAGGGGAAGAGGAGGAGCTGTGACAGAGACCAAGCAGCACCTGTCTTCCTATGATACTTAGTTCCTTTATGTAACCGTGTATCATCCCATATTATAATTTCTGTAGGTCCACCTGTCACTCAGCTGGCCTGTGAGCCCAAAGGTTGGGGACCCTGTCTTAGTTTGTATCACCCACTTCTAACTCCATGTCTGGCATCCTTCAAATGAATTCTTCAAATGAATGAGTGAGTGGATGGGTCCATTGAAATGAATGAATCCTTCAAATAGATGGATGGATATTGAATATCAGATGGATGGATGAGGTCAGGAGATGTTTGGTGTGAAGGCAAAGGGATACAGCCTTTTCAGAGTCCAAGGGGCTCCAGAAGACAATTCTGGGAAAAATTAGACAGGCTCAGGAAAAAAAAAAATGGAACATTGCCGTGAGCCTGTTTCCTGATCTATAAGCTACAAGGCCTGGAGAAGCGATCTCTCACGTTCCTTCCATGGATACGGTGGATGCGGACGGGAACTCTCTGGCTTCCTGCTACAGAACCCCAAGGAGACAAAACAGTGTGTTCAACTTGGCTTTCTCGGTGGATGTTTCTATTCTTCTAGTCTCTTCTCTGTTTTCAAGCAGATCAAAGCACGTTTTGTGAAATGTTTTGGCCCTGGATTAGAATTTAAGATACACAAAGGTCAAGAGTCGACGTTCATTTAAAAAAAAATCGTTTTGACCCTGGTGAACCAGCGAGGCTACCACGAGGGTCAGAAGAGGCCAAGTGCATCCCTGCCAGCCCCTCTGGAGACAAAGATGTCCCGTGAAGGGTTACTGACAGCTCTGCATGGAGCCCCTGCCGAGCTGGAGCACCAAGCCTCCCTCTCTTGACTTACGGGACTGGCAATGGCCGTGACAGGAGCCTGGCTGAGGAGCTGGCTGAAGCCCTGGCCCAAGGAAGAGCCTCGCAGAGCACTGCAAAGAAAGGCGACCTTCAGAGACGAACCACGATATTTACAGTCTCATCATTTCCGTGGAGAGCCGTGTGCTCGGGTTCTACACATTTCAGCAAGTTGAAAAGACCCTGAAAGGTTTAACTGTCCAATTGAAACTGTAATAAAGTTTATTTTGGTTAGAACCTGAAATGAGCCTGAGTTTGGCTTTTTCAGCCTGGTGGCTTTGTGTAAACAATTTATTTAACATCGTTTTTGGCTCCTTTTCAATAAACCACCCGGATAATCCCATTCACAGACAAAACAGATCACAGATTAGCAGACAGGCCGCTGTAAAACAGAGCATTACCTGCTCTTTGCGTGCAATGTAAAGATCTGGTTTTACAGTTTTTAAGAAAGGCCTTGTCCATCTCTTTTTTTTTTGCACATGGTTTCTTTAGATTTCCATGGAAGAGAAGGAACATAACATTGTTTAGCTCCTTTTTATACCACAAAAATAGCCTTTAATTAAGCACATAAAGTAAGCTGGGCTGGGAGCTGTTATTTTCCAGAGAAGCATGCTGGCTTCATTCAAATTGGAAGAGACCCCAGGAGAATGCCAAGATCACCTACTGCTTACATTTCATTTTAATGTGCTCAAGTTCAATAAAAGTTTATCATCTCCATTAAACCGGTACCTATTGGAACTGATTTAATCTCGTCAGTGCAGAGAACCACATGAAAGAAATCAAGTCCCCAGGACAAGGTTGGGCAAAGCAGAGTTTGGGGGTGTAAATTACACGAAAGAAACGAAGCGTCTGCAGAGGACAGGGCGCCTCTCACCTGCTCGCGTGTGCATCTGTGTGTGTGGGTGCGTGTGCGGGGTATGCACGTGTGTGCAGGGGGATGACCCGCTCTGCCGTGCAGGCTCTGGCTGCCGGCCATGGCACAGCACGCCCAGGAGGCCGCCCGGCTCGGGAGTCCTCAGCTACGCAGTGTCACAGCCCCGCTGTGCTCCCACTCAGGCCATGAATTGTGTGACATTTGAGCAAACAAATGTCATGCGTAGGGGTGCTGGTCAAGCGTCTACTGGCAACAGCACACTAAGGACATATATCTTGATTGTAGCCCCAGAGAGCTACACACCCACCCCCACCCCCACCCCCTTCCTCTGCGGGAAGAGTCAGTTTGCTCTTTTCTTTCAGTGTCCTCTTTTCTGTGTAACAGGGAGCCTCCTATAGTTCGTGGCTAGACATGAATAGAACCCAAGAATCTAGGGATGTTAGGTCTCATTTTCAATGTGCAGCTTGACCTTGAGACTCAGTCACATGGAATCTGGATGACAAGTTGGCTTGGGGTGACTGGCTACCTGCAGGTGTCTGCTGCCCCGAGACACATCTGATAGGCCAGTGGGCCCGGTAGCTGTGGCCTGGAGAACTCAGTGGAGACCGGGCTGCAGGCAGAAGCTGAAGCAGCTGTTCCCCTGTAGGACTCAGCAGAGGCACAAATAGAAGTTCAGGGCTCCAGGTGAGAAGGGCACAGGACGGAACACGTGTTTTCCCCGGGGCTGCCCCATGTCTCAGTGGCGGCTTCAGGGAGCACAGCATCATGTTGGCACTTGTGGGCTTGGAGCTTTGGGACCAGAGGATGGCTGTCACCCTCAGCATGAATATCTGGGTCTTAGCCATGGGGACAGTAGTGTGGCACAGTTTTGAAAGCAATTTGGCCAGGCTGGAAATTTGGGAATAGCTGGGAGTCTGCCCCTGGAGGGTCCTCTCCACAGGGAAGAGAGGTGACCACAGCTGAGGGCTGGGAAAGCCAGCATGTTTAGAGGTGGCTAAGGGGATCCCAGGAGGAGGGGCCAGGAGAGGCACTTGTTGGAGAGAGAGACACAAGCCATACACGTGGGCTCTGGTGGAGCTGAAGAGAGAGAGGAGGAGGCTGGTGCCAGCTGCCTCCCCCAGGAACTGTTTGGGCCTCTCTATTATGCAAGGAAGGATCTGGAAGGACCACCATCTCCCCATAGGGTCTTGTTATGCACTGAATGTTTGTGCTCCAAACACAATACGTTGAAACCCTAACCCCCAATATGATGGAATTCGGAGACAGGCCTTTGGGAGGTAAGCAGGGTTAGATGAGGTCAAGAGGGTGGGGCCTGATCTAATGGATTAGTGCCCTTGTGAGACACCAGAAAGCTTGCTTACCTCTCTCTCTCTCAAACTCTCCCCACCCCACCCAAAACATGCACAAGAGGTCATGGGAACACACAGCAAGATGGGGGCTGCCTACAAAGCAAGAGAAGAGGTCTCAGGATGAAACCTACCTTGTCAGCACCTGGATCCTGTGTGTGTGTTTCCTTCTTTATCTTCTGGCTATACGCCCCCACCCCCTGCAGTGTGTCCTCTGACAGCAGGGACCTCGTCTTCCAAGACCATTTCTGTGTTCCCTCCCCACCCGCCCCACAAAAAAACTGAACAGTATCTGAACACGGTAGGTGTCAATAGGCAAGTGCTGATGAATCCGAAGTACCAGGAGAGGTGGAGACGGGAGAATAACAGTCTATGGGCAGCTGAGATGGGTCTCATAGGGTGCAGAGGGTTTTGACAGATGGGCCTGTGGGGCGAGGAGGAAAGTAATCCATCCCTCTGGCTCTGAAAGGACCACATTTGGGTTCAATTTTTTTTTTTTTTTAATTTACAAGTTTCTTTGGAGAGGGCTCTTTGGTCTTATTCTAGTGCATCAGAACTCCAGTGTCTCAGGAAGGTCTTAATGTCTGACCTAGAGGCTGACCTTCCTTCACCAACTTCAGCCCAGCTTTTCCTGCCATTCAATAGAAACACTGTAAATTCTTCTCATCCTTTATAAGCCCTTACATTTGGAAAAAGACTATGCAAGTGAAAAACACTAATACTCTTATTTTTGATGGGTGTTTTCATTGGAAAATGCTAAATAATCCTGGGGGCAGTGGCGTGAAGAACTGTTTTGTGTCCAGGGGCGTGAAGAATTCTGTTTAACCTGGGTTTGGGTTAGGGTCAGGGAAGCTTCTTGGGCTCTCATCTGAGTGGGAAGTCATGGGAAAGGCAGAGCAAAGAGGCTTTGGAGGAGGCCATTTCCCTAGATACTGTGTTTTATACCTTCACAACCTGAGTCCCCGAGGGCACAGGCACTGTTCTAGAAGCTCTGCTATGCAAATGCCCATCCCACAAACATTTAACAGTGTTGCTGTGGGGCTGGACCTTTTGTTTGGTGTAGACTCATCCACGAAGGCGAATGCGGCAGGGTCCCATGCAGGGCAGGTGACATGAAATGTGAATCCTGTGGTCGGGACTTAAGTGTGGAGAATGACATGGCAGAGGGGGAAGAAAAGGCTTTGAAAAAGAGGCCAGATAGGGTCCTTGGAGCAGTGCCTTCTCAGGGTGCTCTGGACCGCTGGCTGCAGTGTTAGCCTGGGGCGTGTCATGGCCGGGCCAGCACCTTCCAGGACATGAGCCCTTCCCTCTCCTACCCGGCGTGGCAGCTGTGCAAGCAGAGCACAAGTCCCTTTTCGAGACCTGGCCAGCACATCCCAGCCTGAGCCGCGGCCTCTCTCCCCTGGCTGTTGCCCCGAGGTCCCGTGGATGGGTTAGCTCGGGCTGCCTTCTCTCAGGATACAGAGAACATAAATGAAGGTTCAAAAGCAGGCCAGCGGCGAAGAGGAGAGCTGACTTTGAAGTCGAGAGCCGTAGGTTAAAGGGAATTCTCTTGGCCGAGTCACAAAGGAAAGAAAATGCCATCCTAAGGAGTGTAGCTTTAGATTTTTTGCTTTATCTTCCAAATAAAAGATTAGGGACACAGTTCTGGTTGAGATGGTTAAGCGGGCGCCTGTATAATTGAATTTCATGCTCATTATTTCCCTCTGAAGTGGTGTACACGAGCAGTCATTGGAAAGCAGGCATCACAGATACCCTGGCCAGGGACTTGCTGAACTTTCCAAAAGTTTTCAGGTCTTTTCATTGTTCATGGTCGCTGTGCAACACATACGAGGAGATACTGATACAGTCCGTGAACCCACCAGGTTCAAGACAAGCCTCCCCTCCATCAGCAAACGTGTCATAGGATTTAAACATTTTATTTTCTGCTCAAGATTAGACACGGTCTGGGGGCCACTTTGTGCTGCATTGGACAGGCAATTTGCCCATAGCTTTGACATCTCATAACTGAGCTGGGTCAGAGTCCAAAGGAAAAAAAGACCAAAGGTCTGTATGATACTCTGCGTGTGTGAGGCTGGGGCGGCGGGGGGTGGGGGGTGGTTATAGGAGATCTCTGTACCTTCTGCTCGATTTTGCTGTGCACTAAAAATTTCTCTAAAAAAGTAAAATCTTTTTAAAAAATGTATACTAGGGTCACTGTTGTGATAAAAGTGGACTTTGGTGGCCCTGTCTGAACCCTGTTTCCTCTTTACGACTCAGTTTCTTAAAGGAGGCCTAGAAGAGACTGTTCAGTGCAAATGAATGGACTGCCTACGGTGAGAACACAGGGGTCGGTTGGGAAGAATTGTCAGCCCCTCAGAAATGACCACGTTATATATCTTGAAGCTTGATTTGAAACTGCTGTCTGCAGGTCCCATGGGGGGCTTCCTCCTAGTGGGGAGAGGGGGGAGCTGCTCCTTTGGACCCCACTTTGTTCTCAAGGAGTTTGGGGGTGAGGATTCACACACACATCTTCCCTCAAGAGAGGCTTCTAATGCCACGCTCTGGCAAGCTTCCTCCCTGCCTTTTCTCCTGGAGCAAGGTCAGGGTTCATGGATCTCGGCTGTTGACTGCAGGGTCCTTGTAAGTCTTCTTGGGGACAGAGGAAAGGAAGGAGCCTCCCTTTTTTGAGCTCCTACAATATGCCAGGCACGGCGACCAGGCCTCCCATACGGGATTTGAGAGGGGTGGATGTTGTCATCCTGAACCGTGCTTCTCAGACTGTCTCCAGGGAAAGACCGGGGTTCCCATTGCTCTGCCTCAGCCGTCTGTGCAGCAGCAAGATGTGCACCATCACCTCTGGTCACCTATAGAAACTGTAGGAAGCCTGTGAGAGTAGCTCTGCCAAAGCTACTAGGTTTCAGATGAACGATCCATGGGAAGAGACCAGAAGGAAGGATGACCTCTCGCTTGCCTGAATTCTGCTCTCCTGATTCTTCACAAACGGATGAGCCCCTCCAGGGAGGACCAGAATCTTGGCGACTGTTCTCGAATCTTCTTCCCACCCCGTTCCCTGCTTGCAGCCACCCCTTACGCATCCCTCCCCAACAACTCCCTTAGTGAAGAGTCTGGAATTCGAGGGGGTGGGGGGAGGTGTGGCATCAGAACAATGAAATAAATTATAGTGTCCAGAGAGCCCTCAGGAATCCAAACAGAGCAAAATTATTATGTTTAACAGAGAAATTGAACTTCAAATAATTCTGCTCTGTGTTTAATAACAACAGGTAGGGCTCCGCTAAGCCAAGTCAGCTAGGTCCCCTCAGCCAGGCCTCCTGGCTTCTCTTAGCAAAAAGATAAAGCAAAGGAGAGCTCTTGAAGGTTCATAGAATCTCTCACCTCCCAAAGAATGCAAACTGTATAAATATTCAGGTTTTAAAATAAAATTCCCCAAAGCCAGCGTTGCAAAGTGAGGTCAGCCAGGTCTGGCAGGGCCCGTTGGCTCCTCATCCGGGCCGGGTGGCAGTGTGTTCCGTGACCAGGACATCCGTGACACATCGACACAGTCTTTGCCTCTAGATTGTATATTGAAACCATGAAAGCAGAACTCCCATGGCTCAAGTTTATAGAAATACGTGACAGTGTTTGAAGTAGCTGAGCTGAGACTAAAACAGTCTGACATCACAGCCTTGGGGAAGATGATGGAAATTTCTTAATTTCTTTGGAAAATTGAAAAAACAGATTCTCTTCAGGTGTTTGATTGGCCACCCAAGCGCAGCTCTTGGGCTGCTGTTCTCTGGTTTTAGAAAATCACGCAGAAACACAGTGACTGTGCTGGAGATGTCAGCCACATCTTAGGATTACGGGTATCAGACCATGCTGGGTATTTCCACATACCTCCCTCCACACCCCACCCCCAATTCATTCTCTGCTTTGCTCTGTGCCCCTGGAGACTGACCCTGATGGACTGTGTTACCTGGGCTCCCCTTACTTTGGACGTCCAGTTGGATTTGGCCAGGGGAAGCCACAGCAGGAAATTGGCGGGCAGAAGGAGAGAGAGGTCAGGGACTGTTCCCCTCCTCTTCCACGCCTCCAGCTGTCCAGGCTGCGCCACACAATTCCCTCCTATCGTCCCTTTTTGAGCAAGGTAAAAGGTAAGAGTTTCCCACTGTCACTGACCAATGGGTGACTCACCTTCTCATACCCTTAATCCTGCCAGTGGACCCATATGTTTTCTGCAGGGACCCTGGGTAATGTGCAGGCTTGCCCCTTCACCTTCTGCTTCTGGTCAGGAGCTTCTGTGTCCTCATCTTAATTTGATATTGTAACACTATACTGACTGTGTGGAGGATGGATGAGGTACACTCGTATCATTAAGAACAAAGAAATGTATGAGAATTTCTTTCCAGCTCTCAAGCCTTTTTCTTTCTTTTTTTTTGCATGTTGCATCTTATCACCTGTTGATGGCTGAAGGAAAGAGTGCTTCATCATTTTTTTCTGTTTCCTGCTTCTGGACTGGTTTAATCATCAACATCTCACTTGTTTTTCATTGCAAGGCCAAACGTTCATGATCTGTATTTCATGTATTCTAACTCGCGCTGTGTAGGTGGATCTGTAGCCCTGCCTTGAGTTCCTGTTGCCGCTGATTGTGTTTGGGGGATTCGCGTTGCCTCCCTCGGTTTAAAGCAGGTGTTCTTGGGGCAGTGCTCAGACTTTCAGGCTTTCCCTGCCCATCTTGCAACTACCCTCATCCCTCTCCTCTGATCAAGGTGCTCATATATGAACACAATGGAAAGTTTGTGTCTAATCTCAGTGCGTTAAGAGGCCTTGGGTCCGTGACTGTCTCTGGGTCCACACCGGTCTCTGCCCTCAGTTGACTGACCTGGTCCCTGGTGGCCACTCACATAGGTCCAGTCTCACCTGTTGGAACATCACGCTGCACGTACTGTTGATGTCTGGGTTGTAAAGTTTCTGCCTTCTGTTCTGGTTCCTCCGTTGATCTACTGGACCCTTCAGCTCCTCTGTACCCACCCCCCCCCCCCCCCCCCCCCGCCAGAACTTACAGGACCTCTAATACCCGTCACACCATATACCAAATATGGAGAACACAAGGTCTACCTGCAACCCATTTACATAGATGTCTACCTCAGCCCACAGACTCTATGTTGGTCTGGTACCCAACTATCACATAAGCACTTGAAAGAATGCTTAAAGCGGTCCCAGTGTGTGGCTGGAGAAGAGAAGTGAGCCCCACAGCAGGATAACCCCAGCATTCATCTTTTTTTCTGTGAATGCCCTTTTGAGGACTTTGAACTCAAGGGGATGGTCAGGACTTCTGTTTCTGCCTTCCTGTTCCTCTCCTCCCCTTCCTGACTCTTCCACCTGCGCCCACATTCATTCTCCACATCCTCCCTGGGTTGGGGCGGGGGGGGTCCTCTCTCACAGGGTATTGGGTTTTATCTACTTATAAGTTGTAGCAAAACATGAAATTAAATCTCCAAACTCTGCTTTTAATAAGTCAGAGGAAATTTTGGCAGTTGGTAATCCTTTTTATTTCTTAACAAAGACTGGCTTTCAAGATTATCATTTCTCCAGGAAGCAGAACATACAGCTGGAGGACTCCTGTGTTTCTTAGTGCCTACCTCCCTTGCTTCTTCCCTTCCTCCCTCTCCCTCTTTCTCCCCCTCTTTCTTTCAACAAATCTTGAGTGAGTGCCCACTACACCCACTCTGTGCCTATTTTATTTGCAGTAGAAAACAGTGTTCGCTATAGAACTTTCCAAGTCACCTTACACATGTACTGGGTGTGTTTACCAAGGAGAATAGGACCAACATCGAAGTGACTATCAGACTTTGGGGTAGAGTTTTTTTTTTTTTTCTCAGAAGAGCCAGATCCTGTGTTTAATTCAATCACAACTTAACAGTCACTGTCTTGCCCCTGAATTGGATTTTGATTAGCTTGCTGTGGTTGTTGAGCTAGTCAGTTAGAAGCCAGTCATAGTTTTCATTCAACTTTAATTGGAACCTGTAAATGTTTTCATTATATTATAGACACACAGGTTTTAACAACATGTGTTTGTGTCCAGGAGATGAGAGAAGAGATGATAATTAGAATATTCGGGTGGGGGATGTGTATACAGAATGTGATGACAGTAAATTGGTGTATCACCATCACAAAGGAATGACAGCACTGCTGGTTATTTTGATGGTAAACTGTGTCAGCTGAAAAAAAAAAGTGCACAGGGATATGTGTATAAAAACAGATGATTGAACCTGGTGTACCCCCCAAAAAATAAAAAAAATAAAAAAAATTAAAATAAAATAAAAAAAGTGCAACCTAAAAGTTGAGAACTGCATTCTGTTTGGTGGACTTACTGAGGACTTCAGACTGGGATACAGCCTCTCAGATAGCTCTGAGGGACTGTTCTGAAGAGGTGAGGGAGGAGCCAGGATATACAGGAGTTCTTGCAAAAAGCAAACAGACAAAATCAAAAGATTACTGCTAATTAAAGAAAAACCAGACATCTTAAGTAAATGAATTTAGTGCTTTTCTATGTATGGGAAGGTGCAACAGTCTGGACTTACTGAAATCAATCCCTTGATATGCACCTTAACCCTCTAGGGCCAGTATCCTGTTTTTCTCTATCCAGAGTCCCTCAGGTTGCACCGTTGGGGTCAGCTGCTTTGGCTGATGGCTTGGTGGCGGGCAACCTGTTTTTCTCTACCCTGAATTCTCAGGGTGCACCGTGGGGGCGTGGGGAGCTGCAGTGGCTGATGGCAGCAACATCCTTTGTTTACTGAAATGGCAGGTGACATTGGTCCATGATGGACAGCATTTGTCCCCTCCTTTCTGTGGCCACTGCTGGAGTCCAGACCCTGCACCCCTTACTTGCTTGATAACATCAGCCTCCTAACTTCTCTCCTCTCACTGTCTGCCAGCCTGTGTTCCATTGTGCAACCAGAATCATTTGGGGAGGAGTATGGACCTAATTTTAGAATTTCATTTGGCCCTTGGAAGCAGTCATTAAAAAAAACCAAGCCACATTTTTTGAAGCTGAAGGGGTTGCTATTAAGAGACAGGTGACTCAGCAATGGACCATTTCTTATTTCCTGCGAGTCCTCAGGGATGTAATCGAAAAGGGAGTGAGGAAAAGAACAAGCAGAGGACTTTCCCTGTCCTCTGGAACCAAGCAAAGGACTAACCCTATCCTGGGTGACACAGCCTTGAGAGCTAAGAGACAGGTAGGAAAATACGTTCCTCCCCTCTTCAGAGTTGGGCCAGCGCTGGAAACCACAGGCGCTCACAGGGGCCAGGCAAGTTGAGTGACCGAGTGTCGTGGGCTGCTTGCGGGAGGTGATGGCGAGCTGCCTCGTCCGGAGGGATCGCCATGACTCCGCTCCAGCCAATGGTAGTATCAGTTTTTTTCCAAAGCAGCAGGAAATCTAGATGTTTATCTGAAATTTGATAATTTTTGCATGTCAAACTCTGTGTGTTGAATTTGGCCCTGGGACTACTAGTTTGTGACTTCTGGTTTAGACTGGACTATATATGACACATAGGGGTACTGGTGGGGGGTATATGTATGCAATTAAACAGTTACCTTCTGGACAGTTCAAGGGTTAAAAGAAAGTCTGTGCATCACCTTGGGGGAGAAAGGACTGGACGTGCTCCCTCCATCTCGAAATTCTCCTTCTGAAGTTCCCTCCATCTCTGCCCATCCCCCTCCTTGTGGACACACACATCAAGGACAGGCTATCGTGTAGTTCATGGAGTATCAAGGCTGTGGAATTTCCTGCTCCCACCCCGTTGGAGAGTTTTCTAGCTTATATACTCAGACTTGGGGGATGTACCATTGGAGAACAGGCCATGACTTTGGGGATGTGACCCACCTGGGTAGACAGGGGATGCTGTTTCTAAAAAGTTTGCTCTAAAGCCTCACAGCAGAGGTTAAGATAACGAGTTATGTTTGCAGAGAGAGGTTGACATGAGGGTTGAGGAGCAAGGGGAGGAAAGGGAACCCCGTGGAGCTCCTCATCTGGGTTATGAGAAAACTCACGAAACATACAATTGTGAGTACCCTGCCCCTGGGGTTACAGCTTCAGTCTAAAGGGAGAGACCAGTGTTTAAAAACAAACCCCTTAATGAAGGAGATAAGTGCAGAATGAGGTCCTAAGATTGTGTAAGGACAAAAGAGGTTGACCTAGACTGGGGTGGGGCGGGTAGACATCAGAGAAGCCTCCCCGAGAAGGGAAGGGAGGTTGAAGGTGGGCAGGTTAGCCCTGGGACCCGGGAAAGGAGTGGGAGAGAGCGTCTTAGGTGGAGGGACTACCACGTGCAAAGTGCATGCTGGGAAGAAAGGCAGGGCATTCTGGGAACTGATAGGAGAGCTCAGAGGGCAATGAATCAGGAGTCAAAGGGGGGACCTGGTGGGAGGTGAACTTGAGAGAATACTGGTCTTCACCAGGCAGGGAATTCCAGCCTCTGTGCCCAAGGAGAAACCCAGGGAAAGTTTAAAGTCAGGCAGGCACATAGTCAAAACTGGTACCGGAAAGGCTCATCCTGACTTCAGTGCAGGAAACAGATTAGAACGGGAGGAGAGTGGATGCGGGGAAGCCTTAGAGCGTTTCTTCAGGCTGATATTTCTTTTGAACTCTTACCCTATGCCAGATGCTGCTCTGAGTTTTTTCATCATTAGTATATTAAGTTTTCACAAAGCTCTATGAGGTGTTATTATCCCCATTTTACAGATGAAGAAACTAAGGCACTGGTAGCGGAGTCTCCTGAGGTCACACAGCAGGTAAAGTGGACTAAGGGGATGTCAGTGGAGAAGGGGAGAAGTTGTTAACCGAGTCCAAGCTCGCTGCAGGCCAGTAACTTGAGAGATGCGTTGTTGGGGCAAAGAAAAGCGACTTTATTCGGAAAGCCAGCAGACTGAGAAGGTGGAAAGAACCATCTTGCCCGAGTTAGAATTCAGGCTTCTTTCATCCTAAAGGGGAGGGAGTAAAGGCAAACACTTCCTGGTTCCCACCAGCCTCAGGAGGGGATGTGTTCATTCCTTCCTCCCTGCAGCCATTCATAGGTGGGCCTGGCCAGGGTGTTTCCTGTGAACTAAACCAAGGTGTTTTAGCTTAATGCGCATGATATATAACTTGAGCTCATAGGCAACATTCCTCTAGTGACTAACTTGTAATAGAATAGAAACGGTTCTTCTCTATTACAAAGGTAACAGACCCGAGAGGCAGATATTCAGGAGCTAAGATGTGCAGGACCCGATGGACTGGGAGTGGAGTGTGTGGCCGGGCATCAGCAGTGAGGATTTCCTGGCTCCTGGGTTATGTTGGGGGTTGGATGGTAGAAACATTCCTTAGAATCTAATAACTGAAGAGGCCCAGGTCACACAGCGAATAACAGAAAGAGGCAAAATCCAGTCTGGGCATTCTAGCTTTAGGGGGTCTCTGCTCTTAACCAGTACATTATGCTGTATCTTTTTTCTGAATACATTGTGGGAAGATGCAGGACATAAAGCACACCCCAAGGCAGATGGCATAAATGAAATCCTCATTAGAAAGTTGTTCTTTTCTCCCAAAGTCATCCTGGACCACCAGCTGTCAGTCATCTCTCACTGTGTTACAGTGTAAGACTTTCGTAGTAACACTGCTCCTGTCATAGGGAAGAAACTGTGGGTTCTACTACAAGTTAATCACTAAAGAGATGTTGCCCATGAACTTAAACTGTACATAATGGCCCATCTCTTGGGAATCCTGCCCCCCAGGTAATGAGCATTAAGCTAAAACACCTTGGTTTAGTTCACAGGAAACACCGTGGCCAGGCCCACCCGTGAATGGCTGCAGGGAGGAAGGAATGAACACATCCCCTCCTGAGGCTGGTGGGAACCAGGAAGTGTTTGCCTTTACTCCCTCCCCTTTAGGATGAAAGAAGCCTGAATTCTAACTCGGGCAAGATGGTTCTTTCCACCTTCTCAGTCTGCTGGCTTTACGAATAAAGTCGCTATTCTTGCCCCAACTACCCGTCTTTTGATTATTGGCCTGTTGTGTGGCAGGGCAGCACGAACTTGGACTCGGTAGGACTCGGTAACACTCCCACAAAGAGCTAGCACAAGCCCACGTGTATTTGGTCATTGGCTGTGTGAACCTGGCACTAACTCTTTCTGTGTCTTAGTTACCTCATCTCTATGTAATGTTACCTTTCTCACGGGATTTTTGTAGGATTAAATGAATATTTCTATCTACATCTTAGAACAGGATCTGGTATGTAGTAAATGCTATGTGTTTTCTATTATTATTTCTGTTGTTATTGTTAATAGTATTGACTTTTTTTTTAAATTTTATTGAAGTATAGTTGGTTTACAATGCTGTGTTAGTTTCAGGTGTATAGCACAGTGGTTCAGGTATACATATGCATATTCTTTGTCAGATTCTTTTCCATTATGGTGTATCACAGGATATTGAATATAGTTCCCTGCGCTACACAGTAGGACCTCGTTGCTTATCCATTCTGTATATAATAGTTTGCATCTGCTCATCCCAACCTCCCAATCCTCCCCTCCCCCACCCTCCCTGCCGCTTGGCAACTGCAAGTGACCTTTGCTTTTACTCTAGTTGTGCTGGTTTCTTTAATATACTGCCCCCCTTCACGTGCTCCATTTTCCAAGAATATGTTAACTTTTCTTCCTTGTGCTCGCCCCGCCCCAGCCAGCTCTGGACGTTGGTCAGGACACCCTGTTCTTTGGGGACTGTTTGTAGGCTTCTGCATGTTGGTCGTTAACAGTCTCATTGCCCCGAGGGAGGTCAGACTGCAGCTGAAGTTCACATCTGCATTGCTAAGCTATTTCAGGAGCCCTGAGTCTCTCCGCTTAGAGCCCAAGGAAATGGTCATTTCCCTCTGGTCTCAGAATTCATGCAAGTATGAGTCTGTCAAAGCAGTTTCATCCATTCAGTCCTCGGTAGATGACTCCTCTTCTGTGTCTTGTGATCCTAAATCCATTTGTTTGTTGATTCAATAGGTAAATCAAAGGCCATCCTTTCTGTGTAAGCACAAGGCCCTGCATTAGGCTGATTAGAGGGTGAAATACAAGCTTAGAATCCGGTTGACACAAGAGTACTGGGCAAATATGGAGAAGCTGAACAGATATTTCAGGACAAAAGCACAGAGGCATCACAACTGGCAACATTTGTCTCTTCCTTCTCTTCCTTTTGATTTTGCAAAGACATAATTGGAATGAAAACAATAATCAGCTGATATCCACTGGGCTTTGTAAGTGTGTGCCAGGCATGATGTTAAAACTCTTTGCATACATTATCTCATTTGACCCTAAACAAGGGCAGAATGTGGGCATGCTTTTTTATCTGTCTTTAACTGAGAAAACTGAGGCTTAGAGGTGGTAAAGGACTTTCCCAAATCCACACAGAGTTGGAAGAATTGAAGTGCTAATTTGAATGTCATCTTGGAGGCCAGCAAGTTTTCTGTGTTATTATTTTTACTCTCTTTATTACAGTTGTCTGTCAGCGATTCACTGATGGTGAGTTTCTTTGGTAGCTTCTATTTGAACTTTCTCAGTGGTCCTTGATTTTCACAATACTTTTTCTCCATGAAACTATTTCTTTACCATTCAATTATTTCACATATATTCATCACAGATTTACTCCGAGTGAATCAGGTTTTAAGAATTCATCTGTTTCTCGGAATGTTCTAAATAAGTGGGTAAAAGTCCTTTGGGTGGCTTAATTTAAAGGAATTCTGGTAGCTACTAGGAAAAGGGGGCTTCTTAGAAACAATGTTTGCAAACTTTCCCAACCCAACAAAAAAAGCAAAATAGACATTGTTGAAAATATTAAAAACCGAATATACCAGTAGCATTCAAATCATAGCATGAGTATAGTCTGATATCTGTAACCTTGGAGATTGGGCAGGCTGTGCTCAAAATGCTTGAGCTACCCTCCCCAGTGGTTCTCAGGGAAGAGGTTTTACAGGCAAAATTTTGTGGAGAGGTCTGCAGGGTGTGTAATCCTCCTCTG